>NC_064883.1:0-1200000 GCF_929443795.1 Astur gentilis
AAAGAAAGAAAGAAAGAAAGAGGTGAAGAAGGGTGCTCAGGAGCAAGAGGCTGCAAGGAAGTTGCTGTACGTGATCCTTTTGCCTTGCTTTATCTGACAGAAAAGCTGCCTTCTGCTAGTTGGGTCTTGGCTTGAAATACAAGGGGGAAGAGACTCCCGCCCCTCTCCCAGGGAGTGTGCTACTTTTGACTGGCTTGTTCCGACTATGTGATCTGCAATTACAATATTTAGGTTGCATGGTGACAATCTATACCACTGACTCCCTGAATGGTTTTTCATTTCTGTCCCCGCTTCCTTCTCCAGCTTTTTTCAATATATCAATTTAAAAAAAAAAAAAAAAAAAATATTTTTTTTTTTACCTTACATGAACATCATCTGTTGGCTTTGGCCCCAAACACTTTATTTCCTAGAAATAAGTTGAGTCTTTTCATCAGAATATGTAAAAGATTTCTAGCCACTGTAATACTATTGTATTGTTTGGTTTTTTTTTTTTTAAATAAGTTTCTATCCAGGTTCCAGTGTGTGCACTGAATTTCTACTGCAGTAGATGACAGTCTTAAGCTGAAGAGAGATTTCATGGTTGGGAGAGAAAAAGAGCAGATCTTGACTCAAAGGTAACTTTTCCAAGGGAAAGGTAAACTCTTTTGTTTCTTTGGGGATTTTTATTCTGATAGCACAAGCATCTTGTTCTCTCAGGATTTTGTTATCTCTGGAAAAAAACCTTGGTTTTGTGTCACTTTCCTCCTTCCCTGGTTGTGGTTTTTTTTTTCCACTCCTTTCAGAGGAACTGCTAATACTGTTACAATTTAGGAAGACATTTTTAACTCTTGACTCGGAGGTCCGCAGACATGACTGTAAAGACAGTTTCTGTGCATCCAAATGCTGTTAATCCCTTCAAATACGAAATGAAAGATGTGTAACTTGGAGCTGAGGCTGAGTCAGAGTATTCCAGATGGGTCTGGTTTACTTTGCATTCAGTGTTCCTGTAGCCTGTTGCTTTGGAAGGTGCAGGTAATAAGCTTTTCAATTGAATAAATGAGCGGTAGTGGTTTTTTGTTTTCCTCCCCTAGAAATGCAGTGCTTGATCAGACTGCACTGACCTGTAGAAGTTGTGGGCACTGTGGTGTTCTCCAGAATGCTACTTGGGCTGCCACTACAAGTAGGCCATTTAAAATAATAACCTTAGACTTTGAAAATACATAAAAACTTCATGATGCTTAAAGTAGAGGGCAGAGTAGTCATCAGGTTAAAATAACTTCATGCTTATGACATGCACAGTGATGGTTCCTTTCAGGTTTTTTGGTTGTTGTTGTTGTTGGGTTTTTTTCTTCTTTAAGATGGCACTGGTTGCAGTGATCTTCAGTTTTACGACACAGCTAACTGTCTTAGTATAGATAGGGTTCCTTTCTGCCTACTATTTCCGTTTACTGGCAGACATAGTTAAGATAGCTCTTTGGAGTTGTGGAGTGTGTGTGTGTGTGTGAATGTGTATGAAAATAAGAAGACCTAAAGTCCCCTCCCCACATCATTAGTTTTTGCTGCCCTGTATTTCAGTGTTACCAAGATTTTAAAGTGGCCCAAGTATTGCTGTTGCAAATGTTTCCATGTTTGTCTAACTATTGTGATGACATCAATAAAAAGAAAAAAATCAAAACACTAAATGTTTTATTACTTGCCCTATAACTATATAGGCGTTCCCGGTCTAATATCGATTTCTTTTTTCAGGATTCACTGTATCATTTTTTTTACCCTATGAAACGGAAAGATATTTCTGGCTTACTGTTGGCTTTTGATAGACGTTTTATCCTTGGGGAATTGCCCACCAATTAATTCATAGAGTTTGGAATTTAACTGAAGGACATTTTGCATGCCCGTGTTCAAATAGCGATGCTAACAAGCCACCATACGGTTCGTGTTGGTAGCTTTATGGATACTTAAAGGTAGGCAATAGTCTTATTTTTTAATAATGCTTAACCTTTTTCTCTTTGGCAAGAACAAGCAAGTCTGCCTGGTTTTGTAGGACTTGCAGCTTTTCCTTAACATCAGACTTTAAAAAGGGGAGAACCAGTAGTATCAGGTACGCAGTTAGGATGGCGATTTTTAAAATACGAAGCTGCGTAACAGTCTCGGGAAGAACATGCGTGACTGGGCGTGGGAGTCTGTGGTACAGCATTACTAACGTTTGCAAAAAAAAGTTTTGAAGAATGAAGCATTTGCTTTATGAACGGTACTTGAGGACGAATTCTGATGCTGCTAAAGTTTATTGAAAAATAGGCACTGATTTCAGTGATGATGCAGGTGTGGTTTCTGTTCATGCCTTAAATCTGAAAAGAAGAGAAGAGAAACCTGCATGTGAAGGAGGATTTTGTATGAAGGGTAATCAAACCAGTAACCTGCTTTAAGAACGACTTTAAAATATTTGGAGCATCGGTTAAAGGCAAATAAGTCAAGTTTATCATATCCTCCTACATAAGCTGTGACTATTGAATACAGTCAGCAGTCCGCCTCAGAACTTGTTGGTGTGCAACTGCAACGTGTTAAGTTGTAAGGCTTCACAGCCACGAGCTGATGGGCCACAGTTCTCTCCCAGCATGAAGCGCTGTAAGTTTTAGTTTCTTGCACAGCAGTGACTCTTTTCAACATTAGTAACTATACAACAGGGTAAAAGGCAAATTTAGTGAAGAATAATGTGTCGTTCTCAGAGTAGCTGTTTGCATTTCACCGTGATGCAGATGCTTTCTATAGCGGTTGTGTTGGCACGTGTCTTAGAATTCGGTTAATCCTCTCCTGAACTCATTTAAACTTTTGGCTTCAACTGCATCACTGACAATATGTTTCAGAATAGAATAATTATTTCCTTTAAAAAAAGACGGGGGTGGGGGGATAAGAAGAAGGGGTGGAGGAAGCGGGATAAAAAAATCTGTTGTCTGCCAGTGCTGTGGGCTGCTCACTCATTTTTCTGTAGAACTTCTGGGGTTTTGTTGTTGTTGTTGTTGTTGTTGTTCTACCTTAATGCTAATAGGCATTTCTACCTTTTTTACCTTGTTTTTCTACCTAATGCTAATAGGCATTAGCCTATCCTCTGCACCTTTGGTCATTTCCTGAAGTTTGTCTGTAGTTTCCTACATTAGTAGGTAAATGTATCTATTTTACTTTACGGAGCTTTGCTAGTTTTTTAAATTATACAAGAAATTTAAGTCTTGGAACAAATGTCTTTGCTTATTGATTTTTGTGAGTAGCTGCAAAAATCTTATTTATTAGTTGCCCCTTTTAAAATTAAAATAAAAATGAATGCTATGCAAGAAATAGGTTGCAAGTAACTGTTAGGGTCTTACTACTGCTCGCTGTTGAGAGATCGTGGGAAGTGTGTTAAAAGTTACGGGCATTTTTCAAGATAGTTTTCCAGGTCTGAGGCGTGCTGAAATATCTCTTTCCTATGATAGTGTGTTTAGTTTCATTGACTTCAGCGGAACACACAGAATACATTGACTTAAACTAGCTGAGATTCTGATGATAAGGTTTTATACTCTACCTAACATAGTGTTGTGATGACCTGTCCTCCGAACTCAAAAATATGTTTGATGATCTTAACAGGAGGCCGGATCTTTGATCTGGAAATTATGCTGGTAGCGACATTACAGAATCCAGGCTTGTAACTTCACTGGTTTCTTGCAGCCCCTCAAGTTCATGAAGGACAATAAGGACCCATTCTCTTTTGTTCTTGGGCTATAATCAGTGATGGAAGTATGACATTGTCAGTTGTAAGAAGTGGCTTAACTGCTGTTGGAGTCTGCTTTTATGCCTGAAAAACCTGTTGATTTGCATGGGTTTGCACAGCTTATGCTAATGATATGGCTGGAATGAGACAGGGTCTTGTGTAGTCTGCAAGGGCTGTATATGGTCCTGGCTTATAGCTGGGTGGGAGGGATTGGTTCAAGTTACTTCTGATTTGCCCTATTTAATATCTTAAAATAGGAGTGAACAGGGTGATTGGAACAGTTTCATTTTCACAAGAGGAAATTTATAAATCGTTTTTTATCCTGTGTTAGAATTAAGATATGTATTTACTGGAGACAACGAGTCTAGCCTGAACACTGAAACAGCTCTGTTTTGGGCACACTATTAGAACTTTTTTAAAATTTTCAAATCATAACAGTCTGTCAGTTCATGCTTGTTGAGTCTGAGACATTAAATGATGCCCTTTGAACAGGGAAACATTGCTAATAATTGATATTTGGTTTGTAGACTATACCTTTTGTATGCTCTAAAGTCACCTGTTGTTTCCCTTTCATTTATAAAAGTTCTGTTTGTCAAACCATATAAGCGCATACCTAAATTCAGTGTTAAAGTTCCTGAATTGCTCTAAACTATTGTGTTGCTGTAAACTGTTTTGGCTGATAAACCTAAGCGGTCAGCTTGGTATTCCTACGTGTATATGTGATTAAGATGCAATAGTTCGGAACACGTTACCAGGCAACTGCATGCTCCAGCTGCATAGGAGGCACAAAGCAGCTGGCCCGTTCCTTGTAATCAGTGGGAAAGTACAGATTCTCCTGTGACCTTGGTCACTCTTGTCTGTAACATATTAGATAAGAGTATTTTGATACTCCTCTCGCAGTGGGAGAAACACTGCTTGTGTCTGTGCAGTGTGTGAAAATCACTTTACCAAGATGCTTTTATTTCTAAAACCCTTGGGGAAAAAACCTCGAAACGGAATTTAAAAACTTTTTTAGTCCAAGGCAAACGTCAGGATTCTCATTCTTACAAAGTATTTTACAATTGTGTAACCTTGTAGACTGTACGGAGAATGAGGATCTTGCATGTGACGTCTTCAAAAGTTTCATTTTCGGTGTTCTACACGCTTCTACTGATCGCAGTGCCTTTGTTTCCTAACAGCAAGTGGCAACAGACAATGCGTATGGGTCTCAAGGCCCTGTGGAACAGAGAAGGTAGTTTGCCAGTGTTCTTACTGCTGTTGCAGACATTGTTTCAGTGGATTGAAAGTGGCACGTTCCAAGTACCTTTTCCTACCATTGCTGCGTATTTTATTTTTTTTTTTAATCCAGAAGAATGTTTCTGTACTTCCCTTCCCTTCCCTATAGCTGCATGTTGATTTACATTGCGTGCTATTGCAGCGTTCTTAGTCTACCGGTTACAGATTACTCCTTTCAGTTCTTGTGCATTTCTGAATGTGTATCTACCTACTAAACTCACATTTCTTCAGACATGATATGCAACTGCTACGGAAGTCAGCTATTGTGCTAGTTATGGTGTTTGCCCCGTCAGTTGTTTTACTATCTAATAAGTACCTGATGACAGAGAAGGGGTGTGTCAGAAAATAGACAAGTCAGGCTTTACATTAGAAATGGTTTTCATAAGATTTAAGAGAACGCAGTTTTGGCATAAGGATTTACATACCGCTCCCGGTGTTCTGTTGGGCTGACGTTTTGCAAGAAGCTGAGGTGTTTTAACTTTCAAAAGCTGTTTATGTAAATTGGCTTACCTCTGAGTACTCTCCTTCAGCTGTGTGTAACGAAGAAATAAATGTGCATCTCTAGACACGTGCATATGCAGATAGAATTGTAAGTGCACAGCTGGGGATGATGCTTGTGTTTGAGGGTAGAAATACGGAGAGGGACAGCAGTGGGGAAAGAAGAACCTTTGAAGATAGTCTAGCGTTGCTCTCATTCTAGAGGTGAATGATCAACTTTCTGTACCGTTCTTGACAAACGCTTGCCTAATTTATTCTTAAACATTTCCTGTAATTATTACTACTGTTGCAAAGATTGCCACATACCCTAAGTTTTTCAGGTTGTAATTTAAGCCCCATGATTCCGTGTAACTGTGTGCAGTGGATGTACGCAAAAGTTCTTCCTTATAGCTACCTTTTAGAGTTTAAACATTGTTATTTCTCTCCAGTTAAGCGGCTGTTTTTCAATTTATACTTTGAAGTCAGACTCCTGTACATCGTTGAGCACCCTCTTGGACTTACTGTAGACCCTCGCCAGTTATACTACACCCTTCTTGAAAAGCAGTACATCATCTGGAGGGTTCAGCAGCTAATCCGTGCAAATGTAGCGCGGCAGAAATACTGCTTGGATGTACTAACTCCAGTGTGATGGGTGAGGAGGAATCACTGGGCCTTTTGATTAGCAAGAAACGGTACATAAGAACTAGGTGACAGAAATAGGACACGCAGCTGGCACACTGGCCTTCAAGCTTACAGTGCAGCTCCGTGGGCTTTGGCTGGCTACAGAAGAGCATGAGGCACAGGAGAGAACTGCTGCTGGATCTTAGTGAAAGACAGTAAGTCATTTGGAGAGAGGTTTTCAACGCCAGGAATTCAAGTCGGGTGCCCAATTCCAGAGTGCCTGTGAAATCCCTGTGTACTGCCCTCGCTTGTCTAACTTTGTGTTGTATATTGTCTAGCAGCTTGTCTTTCAAAGATAACAAAGCTACACTTGTGTGATAGGTGATGTAATGATCTCATAATAACAGGCAAAATCCAAGTCACAGAAAATGCCAGCATTTGAAAGAGAGCCGGATAGGAGAGCCTTTTTTGTATGGATCAGTTGTCTTGTTCTGATTTTTTTGTTTTACAGGTAAAATCACAGCTCAGTGTGACATGGAAATAACTGGAAATAGTTTTATTTTTAAATTCGGGGCCTTATTTTCCTTGAAACTGGATTTTCAGATACGGTGCTAGAAGACGTTACAGAATTGCAAGTGTTGTTTCTGCCTCCTGTTCCTCTTGAACATTTGGTTTCCTGGGGAAAAATACTGTGTAAGCTCTGTAAGCAAAGAGGTTTTATATTTTTGGAATACTTGCCAGCTGAAGGGTTTGTACCTTGGACTTAAACTGTAGAGGAGGATCTGTTCAGGACATCCATGTTATAGAGTAGCTGTTGCATGACTTACACTTGTAATCCGGTTCCTACTTGATAGCCTTAACTTTGCGTGGATTGTGTGTTGAACTTTGCAGTAGTTTGTTTGTTTTTACGTTTCCTTAAGGTCTAGGCAAAGGCTTAGAGAGTTAGCAGACTTAAGGATAAGCATTTATTACTTTGTCCTGCCACGTTGCTATTTGAAACCTGTTCTGAGTGTTGGTGGTATTGAAGAAATTGCCGAGATTTCGAGGGTGAATCTGTATCTTTAGGTGTACTGAGCAGAAAAGTACAATGGATCTTTTTAGTTGCCAGATAGCTTGCTTTATCCAGGCGGTCAATTTGTCAAGATCAGGCTGCAGCGTGGCCAATTCATTTCTTAGTTCCAACAACTGCCATCTTAATGTAGAGATTTATTCTGTAATCAAAACTGGAACTGTTGTCCCTGGTTATGTGTGCTTACTTATTTGTTTTTAACGCTGCTTCAGTGAGACTCCGTCTGAGGGCAGAAGAATCACAAAGCTAGACC
Source organism: Astur gentilis (assembly GCF_929443795.1). Taxonomy (NCBI): domain Eukaryota; kingdom Metazoa; phylum Chordata; class Aves; order Accipitriformes; family Accipitridae; genus Astur; species Astur gentilis. The sequence continues at coordinate 7,414 of NC_064883.1, forward strand.
AGATTTTGCTAAATGGAAATAACATAACACTGGTAAGTCAGCATTGTTAAAATGCTGCATGCATTTATTTTCTGTACCTGTAAATCAATCAGTCACTGAGCTCAGCTACTTTAAGCTGAGCTTTCCAGACAATTCCATTACACAAGGTAATTTCAAGTAGCTTCTGGGGCATATGTGTGTATGAAGGACGCTGGAAAAGTGATCTTGCTGTCTTAGTACACGTTACAGTTTAAAAAAAAAAAAAAAAAAAAAAAAAGAAAAAAAAAAAGAGCATGTCCCTAACTTTATTTTGGTGAATGTTTTTCTGGTCTTCAGGTGTGCAAGGGAATCACTGGCTTTGCTAAGCGCTCCGTAAGCTGGTTCATACAGTGGCTTTTAACTCACGAGTGTTTGCCTGCATAAGCGTGTAGGTGGAATGCATCTACGTTTTATCCATTATTGTATGTATAGATGTGTTTGCAGCAGTTTGGATGTTTACAAGCTTGTCAAGTCGTTTGGCAGTTATGATTGCCATGATGCCCAGAGAGCTGTACCTTTACATGCTCTGAAAACAATCTGGAGGTCTGTTGGCTTACACCAAATCAGAAGCACTGTGATTTTTAGTTTATTATCTGCTGGTGTAGGTAGGTCAGTACTGAAACAGTAATTAAATACTGTGATTATGCATCCCTAAGCTGAATTCTGCAACTTCCTAAATACCACAAGAGCAGACCTAGAATAGTTTTTAGTTTGTCGGCATAGATGGCTACAAAGTCAGGACTTCCTGCGTAAAAGCATTCCTAATTTTGTGGGAAGAGGAGAGGACGACCAACTCGCGTCGAAATCAGCTCTGTGTGAACGAGGAACAATCTCCATTTTGCTGTCTTTCCCACCTTGCACCTCCTCACTGTGTGTCTGAGCAAGTGCCATCTTGCCTTAATTTCTAAGCCTTTTTCTGCTTTGGTTATTGTTCTGCCTCCTTAAAGGATAGCGCGTGTTCTGACTTCTTGTATGGGGTAAAATTACTACCATCCGGTTAAGCTGGTGGTATACTGCGCTTGAAGCATGTCCTGGGTTCAGCTGGGATAGAGTTAATTTTTACAGGAACCTGGGAGGTGGGGGCATAGCCGGGGCAGCTGACCTGAACTAGCCAAGGAGCTATTCCATACCATGTGACATCCTGCCCAGTATATAAATGGGGAGCGGGCCGGGGGGTGGCCTCTGTTTTTTTCGGTGGGGGAAGTGGCGGAGCGTCGGGTCCCGGGTGGTGAGCAGTTGCACTGTGCATCACTCTTTTTGTATACTTTTTTTTCATTAGTGCCGTTGTTGTTGTTGTAATCTCTTTTGTGTTTGTCCCAGTAAACTGCCTTTATCTCAACCCTCGAGGTTCCAGTTTCTTTTCCTTTTCTCTCCTCCGTCTCCTCCCCATCCCACCGGAGGGGGGCGGAGGAGTGAGCGAGCGGCTGCGTGGTCCTTTGTTACCGGCCGGGCTGAAACCACGACAGTCCTTTTTGGCGCCCAACGTGGGGCAGAAGGGTTGAGATAACGACAGATCTGGCCAGAGCGTGTTGAAACAAATTTGCCAAACGCATTTCTTAGATATATAGATGTTAGTCACAATGTTGTTTCATTTGTTTACATGGTGGCGTTTTGTAAGCTCTTATATGCTCTATGTATTGCCTGTAGTTGCGTATCTCATCTCTGGGAGAGTGATTGGGATTATCATTTTGCTGTACTGGGCAATGTCGACTTATGAAATGATTACATCACTGGTCATGAGGTTAAGCTGGTATCTGTATGAGGCAGTGATATCATTTCCATACTTTGGGCGCCTTCTGTCGGATTTTATTGGTAATTACACCCAATCCATGGGGAAATTAGCGGGGGATACCTCCCCCCGTCCGTTCACCTCCCTCTTCTCCTTCCGACTAATTACAACAGCTTTTGAGAATTTTGAATATCCTTGGGATGCGCAAGCCAGTGTGCTGTTAGTGCTATGCCTCCTGAATATGTTTCAGGTCTTGTTTAGGGCTACAAAAACGCTCTTTAAGAGTACCACTCAGAGATCTCCCCCAAAGCTGGATACTCATGGGTGGCACGGCATGTGGGAGCATATGGGCAAGTATCTAGAGAACTTCTCACCGCCAGTGACTTGGAAGTTCACTCCCGAACAACTACAGAACCCTTATGAAGTGACAGAATATTTGAAAGAAAAATGCTGTGGCTATTCCAAAGACATACAACTCGCTGCACTGTGCTGGGCTCTGGCCAATATCTACCAAACACTGCTTGATATTATGCAGCACCCTCGGGGGGAAAAGGGGGAAAAGATGGAAAACAGGACAACATGTACCGTGGCTACCCAAACCCTGACAACAGACACCGTGGCTGCCCCTACCCCGACAACAAGCACCGTGGCTGCCCCTACCACGACAACAGGTACCATGACTACCCCTACCCCGGTGACAGACACTGCAGCTGAACCAGAGAACCAGCCTGTGCCAGTATCAGTCGCCCCTGTACAGAAAAAGAAACACACAAAGAAATCAGTTCGCTTAGCGAGAGATGAAGATGAACCAGGGTCATCGCGAGAACAGGAGGTAGAGGCAGAACCTGAAATAATTACCCGATCTCTATCCATGAGTGAGTTGCGTGACATGCGAAAAGATTTTAGCCGCCACCCAGGTGAGCACATTGTTACCTGGCTGCTCCGATGCTGGGATAGCGGGGCTAGTAGTGTGGAATTAGAGGGTAAGGAAGCCAAGCAGCTGGGATCTCTGTCTAGGGAAGGGGGCATCGACAAGGCGATTGGGAGAAAAACACAAGTCCTCAGCCTCTGGAGGCGACTTTTGTTAGGTGTAAAGGAAAGATACCCCTTCAGGGATGAAGTTACATGTCACCAAGGCAAGTGGACCACCATGGAGAGAGGTATTCAGTACCTGAGAGAATTAGCCGTGCTGGAGGTGATTTACAATGATCCAGAAAATGCGCAGTCACCCACAGATCCAGATGAAGTCCAATGCACACAACCCATGTGGCGGAAGTTTCTACGAAGTGCACCACCAACCTATGCCAACTCATTGGCAGTAATGTCCTGGAGAGAAGGCTATGGACAAACGGTGGATGAATTGGCTGTCCAACTCCGGCAATACGAAGGGAGTCTCTCTTCCTCCCTACGGGCCTGTGTCTCAGCTGTGGAGGAGTTGTCCCGAGAGTTCCAGCAATTCAAAGTGGATCTGTCCTCCTCCTCACCTGTACAGGCCCGCATCGCAGTTATTGGGAGTAAGCGTTCCTCTGCCCAAGAGAGAGGAGAGAGAAAGTACACTCGACGGGCTAACCTGTGGTTTTACCTGCGTGACCATGGAGAGGACATGAGGAAGTGGGATGGAAAACCCACTTCAGTCTTGGATGCACGGGTACAGGAGTTGCGAGAAAAAGCAACCAGAAAAGAGAATTCTTGGAAAACTGCTGCTCCAGTTTCCCGTGAGCAGTCCCCCAGACGCAGTAGATGGGCTGATCTCATTTCTGATCCCCTTGAAGGGACTTCCGATTTACGTGTGCAGAAAGTGAGTAACGGATGTTCTAACCAGGATTAGAGGGGCCCTGCCTCCAGCCAGGTGGAGGAGAGGGACAACCGAGTCTACTGGACAGTGTGGATTCAATGGCCTGGCACATCAGACCCACAGGAATATAAGGCTCTAGTGGACACTGGTGCACAATGTACCCTAATGCCGTCTAGTTATAAAGGGGCAGAACCCATCTGTATCTCTGGTGTGACAGGGGGATCCCAAGAGCTAACCGTATTGGAAGCTGAAATGAGTCTAACCGGGAATGAGTGGCATAAACACCCCATTGTGACTGGCCCAGAGGCCCCGTGCATCCTTGGTATAGATTATCTCAGGAGGGGGTATTTCAAGGACCCAAAAGGGTACCGTTGGGCCTTTGGTATAGCTGCATTGGAGACGGAGGAGATTGAACAGCTGTCTACCCTGCCGGGTCTCTCCCAAGACCCTTCGGTTGTGGGGTTGCTGAAGGTTGAAGAACAACAGGTGCCAATTGCTACCACGACGGTGCACCGGCGACAATATCGCACCAACCGAGACTCCCTGATCCCAATCCATAAGCTGATTTGCCAACTGGAGAGCCAAGGAGTGATCAGCAAGACTCACTCACCCTTTAATAGTCCCATATGGCCCGTGCAGAAATCCAATGGGGAATGGCGACTAACAGTAGATTATCGTGGGCTGAATGAAGTCACGCCACCGCTAAGCGCTGCTGTGCCAGATATGTTAGAGCTTCAATATGAACTGGAATCAAAGGCAGCTAAGTGGTATGCCACAATTGACATTGCTAATGCATTTTTCTCCATTCCCTTGGCAGCGGAGTGCAGGCCTCAGTTTGCTTTCACTTGGAGGGGCGTCCAGTACACCTGGAATCGACTGCCCCAGGGGTGGAAACACAGCCCCACCATTTGTCATGGACTGATCCAGGCTGCACTAGAAAAAGGTGAAGCTCCAGAGCACCTGCAATATATTGATGACATCATCGTATGGGGCAACACGGCAGAAGAAGTTTTTGAGAAAGGGAAGAAAATAATCCAAATCCTTTTGAAGGCTGGTTTTGCCATAAAAGAAAGTAAGGTCAAGGGACCTGCGCAGGAGATCCAGTTCTTAGGAGTAAAATGGCAAGATGGGCGTCGTCAGATCCCTGTGGACGTCATCAACAAAATAGCAGCTATGTCCTCACCGACTAATAAAAAGGAAACACAGGCTTTCTTAGGTGTTGTGGGTTTTTGGAGAATGCATATTCCAAATTACAGTCAAATTGTAAGCCCTCTCTACCAAGTTACTCGGAAGAAGAACGATTTTAAATGGGGGCCTGAGCAACGACAAGCCTTTGAACAGATTAAGCAGGAGATTGTTCACGCAGTAGCTCTTGGGCCAGTCCGGACAGGACAAGATATTAAAAATATGCTCTACACTGCAGCTGGGGAGAATGGCCCTACCTGGAGCCTTTGGCAGAAAGCACCTGGGGAGACCCGTGGCCGACCTCTGGGGTTTTGGAGTCGGGGATATCGAGGATCCGAGGCTCGCTATACTCCAACTGAAAAAGAGATCTTGGCAGCATATGAAGGAGTTCGAGCCGCCTCAGAAGTGGTTGGTACTGAAACACAGCTCTTCTTAGCACCTCGACTGCCAGTGCTGGGCTGGATGTTCAAAGGGAAAGTTTCCTCTACGCATCACGCGACTGACGCCACGTGGAGTAAGTGGATCGCACTGATCACACAGCGAGCTCGCATAGGAAACCCCGGTCGCCCAGGAATGTTAGAAGTGATCACGGACTGGCCAGAAGGCAAAGATTTTGGAATGTCGCCAGAGAAAGAGGTGACACGGGCCGAAGAAGCCCCGCTGTATAATAAACTGCCAGAAAATGAGAGGCAATATGCCCTGTTCACTGATGGGTCCTGTCGCATTGTGGGAAAACATCGAAGGTGGAAGGCTGCTGTATGGAGTCCTACACGACTAGTCGCAGAAACTGCTGAAGGAGAAGGTGAATCGAGTCAGTTTGCAGAGGTGAAAGCCATCCAGCTAGCGTTAGACATTGCTGAAAGAGAAAAGTGGCCAGTGCTCTATCTCTATACTGACTCGTGGATGGTGGCAAATGCCCTATGGGGGTGGCTACAGCAATGGAAGAAGGGCAATTGGCAGCGCAGAGGTAAACCCATCTGGGCTGCCGCACTGTGGCAAGATATCGCTGTTCGGATAGAGAAGCTAGTGGTAAAAGTACGTCACGTAGATGCTCATGTACCCAAGAGTCGAGCCACTGAAGAACATCAAAACAACCACCAGGCAGATCAGGCCGCCAAGATTGAAGTGTCTCAGGTGGACCTGGACTGGCAACGTAGAGGTGAGCTATTTATGGCTCAGTGGGCCCACGATACCTCAGGCCATCAGGGAAGAGATGCAACATATAGATGGGCTCGAGATCGAGGGGTGGACTTGACCATGGACACTATCTCACAGGTCATCCATGAATGTGAAACATGTGCTGCAATTAAGCAAGCCAAGCGGCAAAAACCCCTGTCGCATGGAGGACGATGGCTGAAATATAAACAGTGGGAGGCCTGGCAGATTGACTATATCACACTCCCACGAACACGCCAAGGCAAGTGCCATGTGCTTACAATGGTGGAAGCAACCACTGGGTGGCTGGAAACATACCCTGTGTCCCATGCCACTGCCCAGAACACTATCCTGGGCCTTGAAGAGAAAATTTTATGGCAACACGGCACCCCAGAAAGAATCGAGTCGGACAACGGGACTCACTTCCGAAACAACCTCGTAGACACCTGGGCCAAAGAACATGGCATTGAGTGGGTGTATCACATCCCTTATCACGCACCAGCCTCCGGAAAAATTGAACGGTACAATGGACTGCTGAAAACTACATTGAGAGCGATGGGGGGTGGAACTTTCAAGCATTGGGATACACATTTAACAAAAGCCACCTGGTTAGTTAATACTAGAGGATCCGCCAATCGGGCTGGCCCCGCCCAACCAAGAGATCCACATACTGTAGAAGGGGATAAAGTCCCTGTAGTGCGCATGAGGAGTATGTTAGGAAAGACAGTCTGGGTTAGTCCTCCCTCAAGCAGAAGCAAACCCATTCAAGGGGTTGTTTTTGCTCAAGGACCTGGGTACACCTGGTGGGTGATGCAGAAGGATGGGGAGGTTCGATGTGTACCTCAGGGAGATTTGATTTTGGGAGAGAATAGCCAGTGAATTGGGCTGTATGATATTTAACTGCTAAATAACCTGCCAATGCATGTCATTGTATCTATAGTGTCTATATGCCATATCAAGGGTATTATTGTGAGAATTATCCAAATGACTACAGGATGGACTTTTGAAACTGAGCCAAGTACAACAGCGATAGAACTTGAACTGGCACCCACCAATTTCCTCAAGATCAACATCTTCGACCTGCAGACCAGGGGCATGAGTTGCACCAAATGTACTAGCCACAAGTTCCAGAGGCAGCGTACAACAACCCAACATCTCACACCATCTCTCTCTTATCCTGAAGAACTGTTACAACAGATAGAGCCCCAAAATTGATGGACACATTAGAGGGATAGCCCATAGGCTAAAGGAACACCGTGTGTGTGTGCGAGGTCAGGGGGTGGAGTCCATATACTTATATATAAGACAAGGAAAGTTGTAGTGGTTGATTGGAAAAAAATAAAAAAAGGTAAGATCTGGGCATGATGTAGATGGTATAGAATAAGGGGTGGATAATGTCCTGGGTTCAGCTGGGATAGAGTTAATTTTTACAGGAACCTGGGAGGTGGGGGCATAGCCGGGGCAGCTGACCTGAACTAGCCAAGGAGCTATTCCATACCATGTGACATCCTGCCCAGTATATAAATGGGGAGCGGGCCGGGGGGTGGCCTCTGTTTTTTTTGGTGGGGGAAGTGGCGGAGCGTCGGGTCCCGGGTGGTGAGCAGTTGCACTGTGCATCACTCTTTTTGTATACTTTTTTTTCATTAGTGCCGTTGTTGTTGTTGTAATCTCTTTTGTGTTTGTCCCAGTAAACTGCCTTTATCTCAACCCTCGAGGTTCCAGTTTCTTTTCCTTTTCTCTCCTCCGTCTCCTCCCCATCCCACCGGAGGGGGGCGGAGGAGTGAGCGAGCGGCTGCGTGGTCCTTTGTTACCGGCCGGGCTGAAACCACGACAAAGCAGAAGCTGGTGATGCTTAGAGTGCAAATTTTCAGCGAGACGTAGATACGTTTCTGTATCGGACCGTGTGCCTCTCTTGCGGACACATCTCCCATGTCAGGAAGACTATGCTTTAGACTTTTTCTTACTTCGGTCCTGAAAGCAGCAAAGTTCTTCCTCTTTAGAAGTGCTCAGCTAACTATTAAGAATGGATCAGTAAAAGCAATGGTTACCCTCTTCTTTTTTCCCTTATTCATGTTTTTCCTTTTGTATTTCTTTTTCCGTTGTTCAGTTCTTTACTTTCTTCCCTGGAAAATGACTCCCTGCTGCCTGTAGAAGGGTTCAGGCTCTTTATCAGTTTTTGAGCTCTGCTTACTGATAGAAGTTGGAAAGAGGAAACCAACTTCCCAGTACCGTGACAGTCTGGGGAGGAATCAGCAATTGGAGAAATTATTCACGAAAGGAAGGATGTTCTTTGTCCTTTTAAAAATGAGCTGTAGTGTTTCTAGACAGAATCATTTCCTTGAGGTGAATACCAAAGACAAAAACCAAAATGTTTGTTATCTAGGAACTCCTCTGTGTTTTGTTAAACATTCTTTGTGTTTTGGAGGTTCTGTCCTGTGCTTCTCTGGCAATAACTGGCTTCCACTGTTGGGAGAGGAAGATAATATTGAATCGAAAAACCGCTTTTGTGGTCTACCGGTGAAGTCTCCATCTGCTAAATTGTTGTAAAGCAAGAACTGTCATGTATGGGTCTGTAAAACTCGGACCTATGGCACAAACACAAAATTGTCGTCGTCTTTTATAGGTGGTTCCTGGAGGAGAAGGACCTGAAGTATAAATTGATACAGTTGTCATCTGTGAAGACATGGGTTTTTTATATATATATATATATATATGTGTGTGTGTGTGTGTGTGTGTAATCTAAACAGAGCTTTTGTGGGGTAATGGTGTGGGTTGCTTGTTTGTTTTTGTTTACAGGCTCTTGGAATTGACATTTGCTAAAAGAGAAGGATTTCCCCTTCAGGAAAGGTGCATCACTAATGATGATGCTGGTTTTGTAAGTTGAAACCGTTACTTTCCTGTAAAGACACACTAATTTCTTCTGAATAAAAGCCTTTCTTTTTGTTCTCTTTGTGCTCAGTTACGTAAGTGCACGAGGGAGTTAGTTTTCCAACGGGTTGATGGAGTGGAAAAAGAATAGTTACGTTCCAGTTGCTGTCGGTCTTCAGTTTTTCTACATCTGTTGCATTTGTTTATGGCTCAAGTCTATATAAAACCCAAATCGTGAGCCAAGAGATTGCTATTCTTTGCACTACAGGCAGATACTAAGCTGGATCATTTGTTTAAACCCTGCTTCAGGCTGTGTCGCCAGAAACCATGTGGTAGAGTGCTGTAGAATTCTGAAAGCTCTTCAGAGTGGATGCATCTGTTTGATGCTCAGCAGCCGTGGGTTCTGCTGGCCTTGAGGTTCAGCACTCTTGGACTTGTTTTGCTTGGCAGATGTACTCTCTTGTAGTAAAGGCATTGTAGTGGTATTTTGCGAGTGAGGACAGACAGACCAGGCATCGTTCATGTCCAGGGGGCCGGGGCGGGAAGGTTGGTGTTCAAGCTTCTCATTCCTGTCAGCGGTGACTCCGCTTGCACCACTAAGTGGTGCTGTGTACGTACCCTTAACTAAATTGGGAGCTGCCTGTGCCTGCCTGCTTGTGTAGTTCGGAGCGGTCCTTTTAGAGAAAATGTTCTTTTGGCTGCATTTGTTCTCCTGTGATACAAAAACTTGACAGCGATTGGGGGCAACTACTACTTTAGGAGGATTTCTATAAAGTAAGAAATTGCCGGTTTTATTTTATCATGATGGGCAAAACAATAACTGATTCAAAATCACGTCCGCTGCAGCTTATGCTTCCGTAACACACCACTCAACTGATTTCTATGCGTAAATGTCTTCGGAGAGGAATCACAGGTGCCTGCTGTGACTATAGGGACAAGCCGTATGGGCTCACAGGAGCAGAACATGCTTTGCCTTCCCATCACCAGAAGAAAGAAAGAAAGAAAGAGGTGAAGAAGGGTGCTCAGGAGCAAGAGGCTGCAAGGAACGTGATCCTTTTGCCTTGCTTTATCTGACAGAAAAGCTGCCTTCTGCTAGTTGGGTCTTGGCTTGAAATACAAGGGGGAAGAGACTCCCGCCCCTCTCCCAGGGAGTGTGCTACTTTTGACTGGCTTGTTCCGACTATGTGATCTGCAATTACAATATTTAGGTTGCATGGTGACAATCTATACCACTGACTCCCTGAATGGTTTTTCATTTCTGTCCCCGCTTCCTTCTCCAGCTTTTTTCAATATATCAATTTAAAAAAAAAAAAAAAAAAAAATTTTTTTTTTACCTTACATGAACATCATCTGTTGGCTTTGGCCCCAAACACTTTATTTCCTAGAAATAAGTTGAGTCTTTTCATCAGAATATGTAAAAGATTTCTAGCCACTGTAATACTATTGTATTGTTTGTTTTTTTTTTTTTTTTAAATAAGTTTCTATCCAGGTTCCAGTGTGTGCACTGAATTTCTACTGCAGTAGATGACAGTCTTAAGCTGAAGAGAGATTTCATGGTTGGGAGAGAAAAAGAGCAGATCTTGACTCAAAGGTAACTTTTCCAAGGGAAAGGTAAACTCTTTTGTTTCTTTGGGGATTTTTATTCTGATAGCACAAGCATCTTGTTCTCTCAGGATTTTGTTATCTCTGGAAAAAAACCTTGGTTTTGTGTCACTTTCCTCCTTCCCTGGTTGTGGTTTTTTTTTTCCACTCCTTTCAGAGGAACTGCTAATACTGTTACAATTTAGGAAGACATTTTTAACTCTTGACTCGGAGGTCCGCAGACATGACTGTAAAGACAGTTTCTGTGCATCCAAATGCTGTTAATCCCTTCAAATACGAAATGAAAGATGTGTAACTTGGAGCTGAGGCTGAGTCAGAGTATTCCAGATGGGTCTGGTTTACTTTGCATTCAGTGTTCCTGTAGCCTGTTGCTTTGGAAGGTGCAGGTAATAAGCTTTTCAATTGAATAAATGAGCGGTAGTGGTTTTTTGTTTTCCTCCCCTAGAAATGCAGTGCTTGATCAGACTGCACTGACCTGTAGAAGTTGTGGGCACTGTGGTGTTCTCCAGAATGCTACTTGGGCTGCCACTACAAGTAGGCCATTTAAAATAATAACCTTAGACTTTGAAAATACATAAAAACTTCATGATGCTTAAAGTAGAGGGCAGAGTAGTCATCAGGTTAAAATAACTTCATGCTTATGACATGCACAGTGATGGTTCCTTTCAGGTTTTTTGGTTGTTGTTGTTGTTGGGTTTTTTTCTTCTTTAAGATGGCACTGGTTGCAGTGATCTTCAGTTTTACGACACAGCTAACTGTCTTAGTATAGATAGGGTTCCTTTCTGCCTACTATTTCCGTTTACTGGCAGACATAGTTAAGATAGCTCTTTGGAGTTGTGGAGTGTGTGTGTGTGTGTGAATGTGTATGAAAATAAGAAGACCTAAAGTCCCCTCCCCACATCATTAGTTTTTGCTGCCCTGTATTTCAGTGTTACCAAGATTTTAAAGTGGCCCAAGTATTGCTGTTGCAAATGTTTCCATGTTTGTCTAACTATTGTGATGACATCAATAAAAAGAAAAAAATCAAAACACTAAATGTTTTATTACTTGCCCTATAACTATATAGGCGTTCCCGGTCTAATATCGATTTCTTTTTTCAGGATTCACTGTATCATTTTTTTTACCCTATGAAACGGAAAGATATTTCTGGCTTACTGTTGGCTTTTGATAGACGTTTTATCCTTGGGGAATTGCCCACCAATTAATTCATAGAGTTTGGAATTTAACTGAAGGACATTTTGCATGCCCGTGTTCAAATAGCGATGCTAACAAGCCACCATACGGTTCGTGTTGGTAGCTTTATGGATACTTAAAGGTAGGCAATAGTCTTATTTTTTAATAATGCTTAACCTTTTTCTCTTTGGCAAGAACAAGCAAGTCTGCCTGGTTTTGTAGGACTTGCAGCTTTTCCTTAACATCAGACTTTAAAAAGGGGAGAACCAGTAGTATCAGGTACGCAGTTAGGATGGCGATTTTTAAAATACGAAGCTGCGTAACAGTCTCGGGAAGAACATGCGTGACTGGGCGTGGGAGTCTGTGGTACAGCATTACTAACGTTTGCAAAAAAAAGTTTTGAAGAATGAAGCATTTGCTTTATGAACGGTACTTGAGGACGAATTCTGATGTTGCTGCTAAAGTTTATTGAAAAATAGGCACTGATTTCAGTGATGATGCAGGTGTGGTTTCTGTTCATGCCTTAAATCTGAAAAGAAGAGAAGAGAAACCTGCATGTGAAGGAGGATTTTGTATGAAGGGTAATCAAACCAGTAACCTGCTTTAAGAACGACTTTAACATATTTGGAGCATCGGTTAAAGGCAAATAAGTCAAGTTTATCATATCCTCCTACATAAGCTGTGACTATTGAATACAGTCAGCAGTCCGCCTCAGAACTTGTTGGTGTGCAACTGCAACGTGTTAAGTTGTAAGGCTTCACAGCCACGAGCTGATGGGCCACAGTTCTCTCCCAGCATGAAGCGCTGTAAGTTTTAGTTTCTTGCACAGCAGTGACTCTTTTCAACATTAGTAACTATACAACAGGGTAAAAGGCAAATTTAGTGAAGAATAATGTGTCGTTCTCAGAGTAGCTGTTTGCATTTCACCGTGATGCAGATGCTTTCTATAGCGGTTGTGTTGGCACGTGTCTTAGAATTCGGTTAATCCTCTCCTGAACTCATTTAAACTTTTGGCTTCAACTGCATCACTGACAATATGTTTCAGAATAGAATAATTATTTCCTTTAAAAAAAGACGGGGGTGGGGGGATAAGAAGAAGGGGTGGAGGAAGCGGGGATAAAAAAATCTGTTGTCTGCCAGTGCTGTGGGCTGCTCACTCATTTTTCTGTAGAACTTCTGGGGTGTTGTTGTTGTTGTTGTTGTTCTACCTTAATGCTAATAGGCATTTCTACCTTTTTTACCTTGTTTTTCTACCTAATGCTAATAGGCATTAGCCTATCCTCTGCACCTTTGGTCATTTCCTGAAGTTTGTCTGTAGTTTCCTACCATTAGTAGGTAAATGTATCTATTTTACTTTACGGAGCTTTGCTAGTTTTTTAAATTATACAAGAAATTTAAGTCTTGGAACAAATGTCTTTGCTTATTGATTTTTGTGAGTAGCTGCAAAAATCTTATTTATTAGTTGCCCCCTTTAAAATTAAAATAAAAATGAATGCTATGCAAGAAATAGGTTGCAAGTAACTGTTAGGGTCTTACTACTGCTCGCTGTTGAGAGATCGTGGGAAGTGTGTTAAAAGTTACGGGCATTTTTCAAGATAGTTTTCCAGGTCTGAGGCGTGCTGAAATATCTCTTTCCTATGATAGTGTGTTTAGTTTCATTGACTTCAGCGGAACACACAGAATACATTGACTTAAACTAGCTGAGATTCTGATGATAAGGTTTTATACTCTACCTAACATAGTGTTGTGATGACCTGTCCTCCGAACTCAAAAATATGTTTGATGATCTTAACAGGAGGCTGGATCTTTGATCTGGAAATTATGCTGGTAGCGACATTACAGAATCCAGGCTTGTAACTTCACTGGTTTCTTGCAGCCCCTCAAGTTCATGAAGGACAATAAGGACCCATTCTCTTTTGTTCTTGGGCTATAATCAGTGATGGAAGTATGACCTTGTCAGTTGTAAGAAGTGGCTTAACTGCTGTTGGAGTCTGCTTTTATGCCTGAAAAACCTGTTGATTTGCATGGGTTTGCACAGCTTATGCTAATGATATGGCTGGAATGAGACAGGGTCTTGTGTAGTCTGCAAGGGCTGTATATGGTCCTGGTTTATAGCTGGGTGGGAGGGATTGGTTCAAGTTACTTCTGATTTGCCCTATTTAATATCTTAAAATAGGAGTGAACAGGGTGATTGGAACAGTTTCATTTTCACAAGAGGAAATTTATAAATCGTTTTTTATCCTGTGTTAGAATTAAGATATGTATTTACTGGAGACAACGAGTCTAGCCTGAACACTGAAACAGCTCTGTTTTGGGCACACTATTAGAACTTTTTTAAAATTTTCAAATCATAACAGTCTGTCAGTTCATGCTTGTTGAGTCTGAGACATTAAATGATGCCCTTTGAACAGGGAAACATTGCTAATAATTGATATTTGGTTTGTAGACTATACCTTTTGTATGCTCTAAAGTCACCTGTTGTTTCCCTTTCATTTATAAAAGTTCTGTTTGTCAAACCATATAAGCGCATACCTAAATTCAGTGTTAAAGTTCCTGAATTGCTCTAAACTATTGTGTTGCTGTAAACTGTTTTGGCTGATAAACCTAAGCGGTCAGCTTGGTATTCCTACGTGTATATGTGATTAAGATGCAATAGTTCGGAACACGTTACCAGGCAACTGCATGCTCCAGCTGCATAGGAGGCACAAAGCAGCTGGCCCGTTCCTTGTAATCAGTGGGAAAGTACAGATTCTCCTGTGACCTTGGTCACTCTTGTCTGTAACATATTAGATAAGAGTATTTTGATACTCCTCTCGCAGTGGGAGAAACACTGCTTGTGTCTGTGCAGTGTGTGAAAATCACTTTACCAAGATGCTTTTATTTCTAAAACCCTTGGGGAAAAAACCTCGAAACGGAATTTAAAAACTTTTTTAGTCCAAGGCAAACGTCAGGATTCTCATTCTTACAAAGTATTTTACAATTGTGTAACCTTGTAGACTGTACGGAGAATGAGGATCTTGCATGTGACGTATTCAAAAGTTTCATTTTCGGTGTTCTACACGCTTCTACTGATCGCAGTGCCTTTGTTTCCTAACAGCAAGTGGCAACAGACAATGCGTATGGGTCTCAAGGCCCTGTGGAACAGAGAAGGTAGTTTGCCAGTGTTCTTACTGCTGTTGCAGACATTGTTTCAGTGGATTGAAAGTGGCACGTTCCAAGTACCTTTTCCTACCATTGCTGCGTATTTTATTTTTTTTTTTAATCCAGAAGAATGTTTCTGTACTTCCCTTCCCTTCCCTATAGCTGCATGTTGATTTACATTGCGTGCTATTGCAGCGTTCTTAGTCTACCGGTTACAGATTACTCCTTTCAGTTCTTGTGCATTTCTGAATGTGTATCTACCTACTAAACTCACATTTCTTCAGACATGATATGCAACTGCTACGGAAGTCAGCTATTGTGCTAGTTATGGTGTTTGCCCCGTCAGTTGTTTTACTATCTAATAAGTACCTGATGACAGAGAAGGGGTGTGTCAGAAAATAGACAAGTCAGGCTTTACATTAGAAATGGTTTTCATAAGATTTAAGAGAACGCAGTTTTGGCATAAGGATTTACATACCGCTCCCGGTGTTCTGTTGGGCTGACGTTTTGCAAGAAGCTGAGGTGTTTTAACTTTCAAAAGCTGTTTATGTAAATTGGCTTACCTCTGAGTACTCTCCTTCAGCTGTGTGTAACGAAGAAATAAATGTGCATCTCTAGACACGTGCATATGCAGATAGAATTGTAAGTGCACAGCTGGGGATGATGCTTGTGTTTGAGGGTAGAAATACGGAGAGGGACAGCAGTGGGGAAAGAAGAACCTTTGAAGATAGTCTAGCGTTGCTCTCATTCTAGAGGTGAATGATCAACTTTCTGTACCATTCTTGACAAACGCTTGCCTAATTTATTCTTAAACATTTCCTGTAATTATTACTACTGTTGCAAAGATTGCCACATACCCTAAGTTTTTCAGGTTGTAATTTAAGCCCCATGATTCCGTGTCCTGTGTGCAGTGGATGTACGCAAAAGTTCTTCCTTATAGCTACCTTTTAGAGTTTAAACATTGTTATTTCTCTCCAGTTAAGCGGCTGTTTTTCAATTTATACTTTGAAGTCAGACTCCTGTACATCGTTGAGCACCCTCTTGGACTTACTGTAGACCCTCGCCAGTTATACTACACCCTTCTTGAAAAGCAGTACATCATCTGGAGGGTTCAGCAGCTAATCCGTGCAAATGTAGCGCGGCAGAAATACTGCTTGGATGTACTAACTCCAGTGTGATGGGTGAGGAGGAATCACTGGGCCTTTTGATTAGCAAGAAACGGTACATAAGAACTAGGTGACAGAAATAGGACATGCAGCTGGCACACTGGCCTTCAAGCTTACAGTGCAGCTCCGTGGGCTTTGGCTGGCTACAGAAGAGCATGAGGCACAGGAGAGAACTGCTGCTGGATCTTAGTGAAAGACAGTAAGTCATTTGGAGAGAGGTTTTCAACGCCAGGAATTCAAGTCGGGTGCCCAATTCCAGAGTGCCTGTGAAATCCCTGTGTACTGCCCTCGCTTGTCTAACTTTGTGTTGTATATTGTCTAGCAGCTTGTCTTTCAAAGATAACAAAGCTACACTTGTGTGATAGGTGATGTAATGATCTCATAATAACAGGCAAAATCCAAGTCACAGAAAATGCCAGCATTTGAAAGAGAGCCGGATAGGAGAGCCTTTTTTGTATGGATCAGTTGTCTTGTTCTGATTTTTTTTGTTTTACAGGTAAAATCACAGCTCAGTGTGACATGGAAATAACTGGAAATAGTTTTATTTTTAAATTCGGGGCCTTATTTTCCTTGAAACTGGATTTTCAGATACGGTGCTAGAAGACGTTACAGAATTGCAAGTGTTGTTTCTGCCTCCTGTTCCTCTTGAACATTTGGTTTCCTGGGGAAAAATACTGTGTAAGCTCTGTAAGCAAAGAGGTTTTATATTTTTGGAATACTTGCCAGCTGAAGGGTTTGTACCTTGGACTTAAACTGTAGAGGAGGATCTGTTCAGGACATCCATGTTATAGAGTAGCTGTTGCATGACTTACACTTGTAATCCGGTTCCTACTTGATAGCCTTAACTTTGCGTGGATTGTGTGTTGAACTTTGCAGTAGTTTGTTTGTTTTTACATTTCCTTAAGGTCTAGGCAAAGGCTTAGAGAGTTAGCAGACTTAAGGATAAGCATTTATTACTTTGTCCTGCCACGTTGCTATTTGAAACCTGTTCTGAGTGTTGGTGGTATTGAAGAAATTGCCGAGATTTCGAGGGTGAATCTGTATCTTTAGGTGTACTGAGCAGAAAAGTACAATGGATCTTTTTAGTTGCCAGATAGCTTGCTTTATCCAGGCGGTCAATTTGTCAAGATCAGGCTGCAGCGTGGCCAATTCATTTCTTAGTTCCAACAACTGCCATCTTAATGTAGAGATTTATTCTGTAATCAAAATTGGAACTGTTGTCCCTGGTTATGTGTGCTTACTTATTTGTTTTTAACGCTGCTTCAGTGAGACTCCGTCTGAGGGCAGAAGAATCACAAAGCTAGACCAGATTTTGCTAAATGGAAATAACATAACACTGGTAAGTCAGCATTGTTAAAATGCTGCATGCATTTATTTTCTGTACCTGTAAATCAATCAGTCACTGAGCTCAGCTACTTTAAGCTGAGCTTTCCAGACAATTCCATTACACAAGGTAATTTCAAGTAGCTTCTGGGGCATATGTGTGTATGAAGGACGCTGGAAAAGTGATCTTGCTGTCTTAGTACACGTTACAGTTTAAAAAAAAAAAAAAAAAAAAAAAGAAAAAAAAAAAGAGCATGTCCCTAACTTTATTTTGGTGAATGTTTTTCTGGTCTTCAGGTGTGCAAGGGAATCACTGGCTTTGCTAAGCGCTCCGTAAGCTGGTTCATACAGTGGCTTTTAACTCACGAGTGTTTGCCTGCATAAGCGTGTAGGTGGAATGCATCTACGTTTTATCCATTATTGTATGTATAGATGTGTTTGCAGCAGTTTGGATGTTTACAAGCTTGTCAAGTCGTTTGGCAGTTATGATTGCCATGATGCCCAGAGAGCTGTACCTTTACATGCTCTGAAAACAATCTGGAGGTCTGTTGGCTTACACCAAATCAGAAGCACTGTGATTTTTAGTTTATTATCTGCTGGTGTAGGTAGGTCAGTACTGAAACAGTAATTAAATACTGTGATTATGCATCCCTAAGCTGAATTCTGCAACTTCCTAAATACCACAAGAGCAGACCTAGAATAGTTTTTAGTTTGTCGGCATAGATGGCTACAAAGTCAGGACTTCCTGCGTAAAAGCATTCCTAATTTTGTGGGAAGAGGAGAGGACGACCAACTCGCGTCGAAATCAGCTCTGTGTGAACGAGGAACAATCTCCATTTTGCTGTCTTTCCCACCTTGCACCTCCTCACTGTGTGTCTGAGCAAGTGCCATCTTGCCTTAATTTCTAAGCCTTTTTCTGCTTTGGTTATTGTTCTGCCTCCTTAAAGGATAGCGCGTGTTCTGACTTCTTGTATGGGGTAAAATTACTACCATCCGGTTAAGCTGGTGGTATACTGCGCTTGAAGCAGAAGCTGGTGATGCTTAGAGTGCACATTTTCAGCGAGACGTAGATACGTTTCTGTATCGGACCGTGTGCCTCTCTTGCGGACACGTCTCCCATGTCAGGAAGACTATGCTTTAGACTTTTTCTTACTTCGGTCCTGAAAGCAGCAAAGTTCTTCCTCTTTAGAAGTGCTCAGCTAACTAGTAAGAATGGATCAGTAAAAGCAATGGTTATCCTCTTCTTTTTTCCCTTATTCATGTTTTTCCTTTTGTATTTCTTTTTCCGTTGTTCAGTTCTTTACTTTCTTCCCTGGAAAATGACTCCCTGCTGCCTGTAGAAGGGTTCAGGCTCTTTATCAGTTTTTGAGCTCTGCTTACTGATAGAAGTTGGAAAGAGGAAACCAACTTCCCAGTACCGTGACAGTCTGGGGAGGAATCAGCAATTGGAGAAATTATTCACGAAAGGAAGGATGTTCTTTGTCCTTTTAAAAATGAGCTGTAGTGTTTCTAGACAGAATCATTTCCTTGAGGTGAATACCAAAGACAAAAACCAAAATGTTTGTTATCTAGGAACTCCTCTGTGTTTTGTTAAACATTCTTTGTGTTTTGGAGGTTCTGTCCTGTGCTTCTCTGGCAATAACTGGCTTCCACTGTTGGGAGAGGAAGATAATATTGAATCGAAAAACCGCTTTTGTGGTCTACCGGTGAAGTCTCCATCTGCTAAATTGTTGTAAAGCAAGAACTGTCATGTATGGGTCTGTAAAACTCGGACCTATGGCACAAACACAAAATTGTCGTCGTCTTTTATAGGTGGTTCCTGGAGGAGAAGGACCTGAAGTATAAATTGATACAGTTGTCATCTGTGAAGACATGGGTTTTTTATATATATATATATATATATGTGTGTGTGTGTGTAATGTAAACAGAGCTTTTGTGGGGTAATGGTGTGGGTTGCTTGTTTGTTTTTGTTTACAGGCTCTTGGAATTGACATTTGCTAAAAGAGAAGGATTTCCCCTTCAGGAAAGGTGCATCACTAATGATGATGCTGGTTTTGTAAGTTGAAACCGTTACTTTCCTGTAAAGACACACTAATTTCTTCTGAATAAAAGCCTTTCTTTTTGTTCTCTTTGTGCTCAGTTACGTAAGTGCACGAGGGAGTTAGTTTTCCAACGGGTTGATGGAGTGGAAAAAGAATAGTTACGTTCCAGTTGCTGTCGGTCTTCAGTTTTTCTACATCTGTTGCATTTGTTTATGGCTCAAGTCTATATAAAACCCAAATCGTGAGCCAAGAGATTGCTATTCTTTGCACTACAGGCAGATACTAAGCTGGATCATTTGTTTAAACCCTGCTTCAGGCTGTGTCGCCAGAAACCATGTGGTAGAGTGCTGTAGAATTCTGAAAGCTCTTCAGAGTGGATGCATCTGTTTGATGCTCAGCAGCCGTGGGTTCTGCTGGCCTTGAGGTTCAGCACTCTTGGACTTGTTTTGCTTGGCAGATGTACTCTCTTGTAGTAAAGGCATTGTAGTGGTATTTTGCGAGTGAGGACAGACAGACCAGGCATCGTTCATGTCCAGGGGGCCGGGGCGGGAAGGTTGGTGTTCAAGCTTCTCATTCCTGTCAGCGGTGACTCCGCTTGCACCACTAAGTGGTGCTGTGTACGTACCCTTAACTAAATTGGGAGCTGCCTGTGCCTGCCTGCTTGTGTAGTTCGGAGCGGTCCTTTTAGAGAAAATGTTCTTTTGGCTGCATTTGTTCTCCTGTGATACAAAAACTTGACAGCGATTGGGGGCAACTACTACTTTAGGAGGATTTCTATAAAGTAAGAAATTGCCGGTTTTATTTTATCATGATGGGCAAAACAATAACTGATTCAAAATCACGTCCGCTGCAGCTTATGCTTCCGTAACACACCACTCAACTGATTTCTATGCGTAAATGTCTTCGGAGAGGAATCACAGGTGCCTGCTGTGACTATAGGGACAAGCCGTATGGGCTCACAGGAGCAGAACATGCTTTGCCTTCCCATCACCAGAAGAAAGAAAGAAAGAAAGAAAGAGGTGAAGAAGGGTGCTCAGGAGCAAGAGGCTGCAAGGAAGTTGCTGTACGTGATCCTTTTGCCTTGCTTTATCTGACAGAAAAGCTGCCTTCTGCTAGTTGGGTCTTGGCTTGAAATACAAGGGGGAAGAGACTCCCGCCCCTCTCCCAGGGAGTGTGCTACTTTTGACTGGCTTGTTCCGACTATGTGATCTGCAATTACAATATTTAGGTTGCATGGTGACAATCTATACCACTGACTCCCTGAATGGTTTTTCATTTCTGTCCCCGCTTCCTTCTCCAGCTTTTTTCAATATATCAATTTAAAAAAAAAAAAAAAAAAAATATTTTTTTTTTACCTTACATGAACATCATCTGTTGGCTTTGGCCCCAAACACTTTATTTCCTAGAAATAAGTTGAGTCTTTTCATCAGAATATGTAAAAGATTTCTAGCCACTGTAATACTATTGTATTGTTTGGTTTTTTTTTTTTAAATAAGTTTCTATCCAGGTTCCAGTGTGTGCACTGAATTTCTACTGCAGTAGATGACAGTCTTAAGCTGAAGAGAGATTTCATGGTTGGGAGAGAAAAAGAGCAGATCTTGACTCAAAGGTAACTTTTCCAAGGGAAAGGTAAACTCTTTTGTTTCTTTGGGGATTTTTATTCTGATAGCACAAGCATCTTGTTCTCTCAGGATTTTGTTATCTCTGGAAAAAAACCTTGGTTTTGTGTCACTTTCCTCCTTCCCTGGTTGTGGTTTTTTTTTTCCACTCCTTTCAGAGGAACTGCTAATACTGTTACAATTTAGGAAGACATTTTTAACTCTTGACTCGGAGGTCCGCAGACATGACTGTAAAGACAGTTTCTGTGCATCCAAATGCTGTTAATCCCTTCAAATACGAAATGAAAGATGTGTAACTTGGAGCTGAGGCTGAGTCAGAGTATTCCAGATGGGTCTGGTTTACTTTGCATTCAGTGTTCCTGTAGCCTGTTGCTTTGGAAGGTGCAGGTAATAAGCTTTTCAATTGAATAAATGAGCGGTAGTGGTTTTTTGTTTTCCTCCCCTAGAAATGCAGTGCTTGATCAGACTGCACTGACCTGTAGAAGTTGTGGGCACTGTGGTGTTCTCCAGAATGCTACTTGGGCTGCCACTACAAGTAGGCCATTTAAAATAATAACCTTAGACTTTGAAAATACATAAAAACTTCATGATGCTTAAAGTAGAGGGCAGAGTAGTCATCAGGTTAAAATAACTTCATGCTTATGACATGCACAGTGATGGTTCCTTTCAGGTTTTTTGGTTGTTGTTGTTGTTGGGTTTTTTTCTTCTTTAAGATGGCACTGGTTGCAGTGATCTTCAGTTTTACGACACAGCTAACTGTCTTAGCATAGATAGGGTTCCTTTCTGCCTACTATTTCCGTTTACTGGCAGACATAGTTAAGATAGCTCTTTGGAGTTGTGGAGTGTGTGTGTGTGTGAATGCGTATGAAAATAAGAAGACCTAAAGTCCCCTCCCCACATCATTAGCTTTTGCTGACCTGTATTTCAGTGTTACCAAGATTTTAAAGTGGCCCAAGTATTACTGTTGCAAATGTTTCCATGTTTGTCTAACTATTGTGATGACATAAATAAAAAGAAGAAAATCAAAACACTAAATGTTTTATTACTTGCCCTATAACTATATAGGCGTTCCCTGTCTAATATCGATTTCTTTTTTCAGGATTCACTGTATTTATTTTTTTTTTTACCCTATGAAACGGAAAGAGATTTCTGGCTTACTGTTGGCTTTTGATAGACGTTTTATCCTTGGGGAATTGCCCACCAATTAATTCATAGAGTTTGGAATTTAACTGAAGGACATTTTGCATGCCCGTGTTCAAATAGCAATGCTAACAAGCCACCGTACGGTTCATGTTGATAGCTTTATGGATACTTAAAGGTAGGCAATAGTCTTATTTTTTAATAATGCTTAACCTTTTTCTCTTTGGCAAGAACAAGCAAGTCTGCCTGGTTTTGTAGGACTTGCAGCTTTTCCTTAACATCAGACTTTAAAAAGGGGAGAACCAGTAGTATCAGGTACGCAGTTAGGATGGCGATTCTTAAAATACTAAGCTGCGTAACAGTCTCGGGTAGAACATGTGTGACTGGGCATGAGAGTCTGTGGTACAGCATTACTAACCTTTGCTAAAAAAAGTTTTGAAGAATGAAGCATTTGCTTTATGAACGGTACTTGAGGACGAATTCTGATGCTGCTAAAGTTTATTGAAAAATAGGCACTGATTTCAGTGATGATGCAGGTGTGATTTCTGTTCATGCCTTAAACCTGAAAAGAAGAGAAGAGAAACCTGCATTTGAAGGAGGATTTTGTATGAAGGGTAATCAAACCAGTAACCTGCTTTAAGAACGACTTTAAAATATTTGGAGCATCGGTTAAAGGCAAATAAGTCAAGTTTATCATATCCTCCTACATAAGCTGTGACTATTGAATACAGTCAGCAGTCCGCCTCAGAACTTGTTGGTGTGCAACTGAAACGTGTTAAGTTGTAAGACTTCACAGCCACGAGCTGATGGGCCACAGTTCTCTCCCGAGCATGAAGCGCTATAAGTTTTAGTTTCTTGCACAGCAGTGACTCTTTTCAACATTAGTAACTATACAACAGGGTAAAAGGCAAATTTAGTGAAGAATAATGTGTCGTTCTCAGAGCAGCTGTTTGTATTTCACCATGATGCAGATGGTTTCTATAGGAGTTGTGTTGGCACATGTCTTAGAATTCGGTTAATCCTCTCCTGAACTCATTTAAACTTTTGGCTTCAACTGCATCACTGACAATATGTTTCAGAATAGAATAATTATTTCCTTTAAAAAAAGACGGGGGTGGGGGGATAAGAAGAAGGGGTGGAGGAAGCGGGGATAAAAAAATCTGTTGTCTGCCAGTGCTGTGGGCTGCTCACTCATTTTTCTGTAGAACTTCTGGGGGTTTTTTGTTGTTCTTCTTCTTCTTCTACCTTAATGCTAATAGGCATTTCTACCTTTTCTACCTTGTTTTTCTACCTAATGCTAATAGGCATTAGCCTATCCTCTGCACCTTTGGTCATTTCCTGAAGTTTGTCTGTAGTTTCCTACATTAGTAGGTAAATGTATCTATTTTACTTTACAGAGCTTTGCTAGTTTTTTAAATTATACAAGAAATTTAAGTCTTGGAACAAATGTCTTTGCTTATTGATTTTTGTGAGTAGCTGCAAAAATCTTATGTATTAGTTGCCCCTTTTAAAATTAAAATAAAAATGAATGCTATGCAAGAAATACGTTGCAAGTAACTGTTAGGGTCTTACTAATGCTCGCTGTTGAGAGATCGTGGGAAGTGCAGAGAATTTGTGTTTAAAAGTTACGGGCATTTTTCAAGATAGTTTTCCAGGTCTGAGGCGTGCTGAAATATCTCTTTCCTATGATAGTGTGTTTAGTTTCATTGACTTCAGCGGAACACACAGAATACATTGACTTAAATTAGCTGAGAATCTGATGATAAGGTTTTATACTCTACCTAACATAGTGTTGTGATGACCTGTCCTCCGAACTCAAAAATATGTTTGATGATCTTAACAGGAGGCCGGATCTTTGATCTGGAAATTATGCTGGTAGCGACGTTACAGAATCCAGGCTTGTAACTTCACTGGTTTCTTGCAGCCCCTCAAGTTCATGAAGGACAATAAAGACCCATTCTCTTTTGTTCTTGTGCTATAATCAGTGATGGAAGTATGACATTGTCAGTTGTAAGAAGTGGCTTAACTGCTGTTGGAGTCTGCTTTTATGCCTGGAAAACCTGTTGATTTGCATGGGTTTGCACAGCTTATGCTAATGATGTGGCTGGAATGAGACAGGATCTTGTGTAGTCTGCAAGGGCTGTATATGGTCCTGGTTTATAGCTGGGTGGGAGGGATTGGTTCAAGTTATTTCTGATTTGCCCTATTTAATATCTTTGTTTCCTAATGGCAACTGGCAACAGACAATGCGTATGGGTTTCAAGGCCCTGTGGAACAGAGAAGGTAGTTTGCCAGTGTTCTTACTGCTGTTGCAGACGTCGTTTCAGTGGATTGAAAGTGGCCATTCCAAGTACCTTTTCCTACCATTGCTGCATTTTGGTTTTTTTTAAATCCAGAAGAATGTTTCTGTACTTCCCTTCCCTTCCCTATAGGTGCATGTTGATTTACATTGCATGCTATTGCAGCGTTCTTAGTCTACCAGTTACAGATTACTCCTTTCAGTTCTTGTGCATTTCTGAATGTGTATCTACCTATACACCTACTAAACTCACATTTATTCAGACATGATATGCGGCTGCGTGGTCCTTTGTTACCGGCTGGGCTGAAACCACGACACACTTGTATGCAGCTTTTTTTTTTCCCCCTTTCTTTTTTTCAGGTCAGTAATTTTGTTTCGAGTGTTCTGTTTCTCGAAATGAGCATTCAGTGATGGAGTTAAGTATTCTTTATTGCAGTGCTGGAAGAACGGAGGATCGCTCCTCCAAATGTGCTTTCTGGCTGGGACTAATTGTATAGGTTAAATACCTGCCTTACATACATATTCATAAAATTTCTGAGAAATAATATACATATTCATTGATTTTCCGAGAAGTCATTAGCATATGTAAATGTCCTTTATGCATGCGTGTTGAAGGTCTTCGGTGGTCTTCTGGAGTCCTCTGGTGGTCTTCCATAGTCTTCCTCACTTGTCCGCTGTTTGAACTTTGTTGTACGAGTTTGCGCAGTACGATCCCCTTCTGGGCCCCACAAACAACTTCTCTGCTTATCACCTAGCTTTTGGCTCAGTCACCACAAGAGACAGAACATATTTTCTTATCAAACAGAATACCTCCTCAAAGAGGGCATGTTATTTTGTCTTATATTACAGACACAGGAATCTTGTGCTTTATGTCCTTGGCTTGTCTACGTAAGTCAACTTACAGAGGCAGTTGTTAACCTTCTAACAAATTCCTGAGTCTTTTATTTAGCAATACACTGAGTCTAAACATACGTTCTATTTCTACATCTACTAGGCCTAGTGTCAGTTTCTGCATCAGTTCAGGGGTAGAAAGATGGTTTAATAGTATGCATTGTTTGGGGTTTTTTTTGTTGTTTGGTTTTTTTTTTATTCTTCATGCATTGTGTTTTCCTGCAATTCCCAACTTTATTGAAGAAGGAACGTTGGGTTTTTAACAGTTCTGCTGTGTAAGTTGTTATCTCTCTTAACGGGACTGATGGTGACATTGTTTAGCAGGGGTTAGGGTGAGCATCTTGTATGTATTTGTATATGGAGTTTTAGTACTACTGATGAAAGCAGAAGGGCCGTGAGGCACAGTGCCCTTCAGGGTTTGGGGTGCCTTTCCTCATTGCCCGCAGAATGCCACGTTGTCCTTAGAATCTTTGCAGCTGGTGGCAGGCCCCTCGTAGATTACAAGGCTTGGGACTTGACTTTCTTTTGTGGGCATGTAGCAGAGCTCAGAGTCTCTGGGGAGCTGTAGGTTAGGGGGTGCCCCCAGAATTTGGGATGTTGCTCAGAAGAGCGGCTCTTGAGGAGTAGCCACTGAAGGGGGTTCAGGAGTGCAGATTGAGGGCAGGAGGTGTCAGGAAGCAGTGGGGTTCCTTTCCTGACAGTTGAGGAGAAGAAAAGGGGTTTCTTAAGTTTTGGGACTGCTGGGGAAAGGGAGGAGGGTTCACCAGCCCTTCTCAGAGGAGTTTTGCAGTTGGATTTGAATGTCATAGAATCGTAGAATGGTTTGGGTTGGAAGGCACCATAAAGATCCTCTAGTTCCAACCCTCCCCCACGGACGCCGTCCGCAAGACCAGGTTGCTGAAAGCCCCATCTGACTTGGCCTTGAATGCTTCCAGGGAGGGAGCATCCGCAGGTTCTCTGGGCAACGCGTTCCAGTGCCTCGCCACCCCTAGTGAGAAACGTCTTCCTAACGCCTAAACTAAATGTACCCTCCTTAGGACTAAAGCCGTTACCGCCTTGTCCTATGGCTGTACTCCCTTGTAAAAAGTCCCTCTGCAGGTTTCTTATAGGCACCCTTTACGTACCGTGAAGTCTGCTATAAGGTCTCCCGAAAAGCTGCATGCCGGTGAGCGGTCCGAGAAGGTGAGGCGGTCGTCGGCCGGGTCGGTGTTGAATAGCAAAGTATTATGGGGCTGCTCGGTTCAGCCTTTACCTTCTGTTGTGGAGGTGCTGTGTGGGCTATCTTTGAATTGGATGAGCGTTTCAGGTGAGCTGTGGATTAGCGAGGAGGAGTGTGGGGCCGATGGCTTCTCACGAGTGCCACGCTAACGTGGTTTCTCTCGGTACCTTAGATACCACGAGTGATGATGGCTGCAGGGTCTGATTCTGGAATGAGCGGGGAAGTGAACACGGTGGCACTTGTGAGGAGGGGGGAGTTGGGGAAGTAGTTGGCGTTGGCCAGCGGGATGCTTACTCCCTTTTCTGATTTGTTTGTGTTTGTTTTTTTCATTGCAGATGTTGAAGAGCAATGTTCCCCTTGAGGAACATCCCAGTTAGCCCGTGTGGTTTTGTGGAGGATGGATTTGGACCCTCAGCCCTCTGAAAGCTAAGTTGAGGGACCAGGCTGAGAGGAAGGGACAAAGCTGGGAATAGCAGGGAGGAGTTTTTAAAGTTAGCGCAGGAGAGAGGGCTGTCCCAAAGCAGTCGCCTTTGCGCAGGAGAAGGGAGCGGGTTGCTTTTCAGCACGAGACCCGTGTGTGCCGGGCAGGGCAGTTCCAGCCCGTGTCCGCGGTGGCGTGTAGTTTGTGTAGTCTGTCTTGTGCGCTTAGACCTTCCTCGGGTCTCGATGTCCTTGTCGCGCTTTGCGCCAGAGGAGCGAGGCATGCGCTTCGGGTGCTGTCCCTAGGGTTTTGAATGCTCTTACTCATTGGCCCGGTGCCAATCGGGTGCTTCTTTTCTTGCGCTCGGAGCTCTAAAGCATGGATCGGTCTTGGCGGGTTCCGGTCAGTGCTCTATGGCAGCATTTTTTCAGCCTGCATCGGCAGCTCTGCTCTCTAGCCGTCCGTTTTCTCGGAGTGGGACTTCTTCCCCGCATCCTGACATCCTTAGGTCTCGACGCCAGGCTTCTGGCGCATCTGTCGTCTGGGTTTTGACAGTGCTGTCTTGTAACGGGCCGCTCCGTTTGACTCCTCTGGGTCTGCTGTGGAGCCTCCTGGCCTCGCGGTTGCGGCCCCGTAGGTCATCTTGCCCGACGGCGCCTCCCGTCCGGGGGTCATTCTTCTTGCTGAGAGTTTTCTCTCTCGTTGAATCACCTCGTTGGTGGCGTTCCACGTGGTGACGTTCTGCACACGGTGTGCTTGGCTTGGAGCTGCTCTGCCTGGGGGGGTGTGGAGTCAGGGGTAGGTGGAACAGCGATAAGAGTCTACGGGTGAAACGTTGATGTGCCTAGACCGTTTAGGCGAGGGTTGTACAGTCATCTCGGCTCGAGTAGCCATCAGCGGCCTGCGCGGACAGCCGTGCCGATAGTGTTTCACGGAGACAATTGGAGCCGTGTGGCAGGGGTTGTTGAGGGGCAGTGAAGCGGATTTGAGTCTCTAAGGTGTTAAGACTTGCACGTGATGGGCTCCAAGTTTGGCCCTGGGTTTTTTTGGTTGGTGGGGTGTAGGGTTTAGGGTTACTCCGTGCGGGGCCCGGATGATAGAACACCAGTATGATGATCAAAGTCGCCCCTTTATTGAGCTTAGCTGATCATTCTTACACAACTCTCTAAGTTGTTTAGAAGCTTTGATTGGCTGCTGCACGCAAGCATGTGGTGTCCACGCGCACAAGCGTAAGCGGTGATTGGTTACATCGATACTGTCCACGCGTAGAAACATAAGATACAGTTAGTTATACTCGCTCTGTACACGTGCATACACACAGGATATAATTGGCTATGTTAGAGCATGCAAAACTTGTCTTAGTCCAACTGGTCGAGATAAGCCCCTGAATTGAGGTCGGTTGTGCCAAGTTCCCTTTATCGTGGAATGTGCACCTGTGTTTTTCTAATTGGGATCTTTCTTCTTCTATCTTCTTGTTTGTTCTGTTCAGAGCCTTCAAAGGTGTCTGGAACTCTCTTGCGACCATGAGCTACTTTCAGGGCCAGTAACTAAGTTCCATATAATTGAACCCTACAGTGGGCAGGGGGGTGTGTGTGTTGGGTTTTTTTGTTGTTTTTTTGTTTGTTTTTTGGTTGTGTGTTGTTTTTTTTTGTTGTTGTTGTTTTTAAAATGACAGGCTGTAGCTGCATTCCAGATGGTCTTTGTAGATGGAATCAAGACCTCTGGAGTTGTGAAGCTCTTGCTCTGCATCCAGGTGACTCATTCAATATGTTTGGGGTTTTTTTTTTTTTCAGATGTGGAGGGACAGGATGTGTCCCACAGAGCGATGGGGGAAGGCAGCAGAGCACTGTAAGGAGTTGAGTCCGTGAGTGGACTCTGAAGGAAGATGCATCCGGTGGCTCTATGAGACTGCTTTGCTTTGCTGTGTTTTGCAGTTTTCTTGCATTGTATTGGTCTGTATTTGCCTTTGCCCTGTGGTGTTTTGTTGTGTATTTGTATCGACTGTCATGTGAGACCGTCTCGCATTGCCTGGCCCTGCATTGTGTTTTGTATTGCAGTGCTCTGTACTTGTATGGATTGCCACCTGAGACTGCCTTGCCTTCTATGGTTCTGTATTGGTTTTGTATTGTTTTGGTCTGTACTTGTATTGACTGTCACGTGAGAGTCTCTTGCATTGGCCCTGTTCTGTTTTGTCTGGTATGGCAAGGCTCTGAGTTGTTTTGCCTTGACTGAGGTAAGAGTACTGCCTTGTATGGCATTACATTTGCATGTGAATTACATGGCTCTATGTTTGTGTGTGTCTTGTATGGCATTGTAGAGGCAGCGTAGAAGGTTTAATGACTTCGGGCTCTTTGCATGCAGAGTTGAGGGGATCGCAATTGGACTGTGAACTAGCATTGAGTAAGGCAGGAACTGGGCAATGGTGTTCATCTTGTTTATGCAGATGCTTTGTGGCAAGTCTCTAGAAATGGTCAAGGCCTTGAGGTCTAAGTAGCAGCGTGATGGGTCTTGGAGCGATCGGTAACTTTGGGACAGCTCTGTGTTTGTGATGCTCTGGTTTTTTCAAGTGTCATGGAGGACACTGGCTGTGAGGATGTGTTATTTTTGGAATAGGTGGGAAGCAGGGTAGGGGAGTGGTGGAGGACTTCTCTCTCGAGGATGAAGTGTCTGTTGACAAGCTTTGTGTGTTGTTTTTGCAGGTGATGACAGGGCACGAGAGGTGCTTGAAAGAACCTTGCGTTTAGGTGACATGGCGCTACGGAGGTTCGACTGTGACACGTGGCACTGTGAAAGCTAATTATCGGGTTGAAAATGCACGGATGGTGGAGATGATGGTGCGTGTTGAAATGTTGGTGTAACAGAAGGGCAGTTTGTGGGGAGGTTGGTTGGAAGGAGGTTGGGCTGGGGCCTGGGTTTTTGCAGGTAGGGTGCTTTTTTGAGGCCCCTGCTGCTGCAGACGGGGTGACGGCCTCTTGAGGCCTGTGGACGGTATGATGGATGAGTTGAGAGTGAGGGCTGGCGTTCATGTGATCTGAACGAGTGGTGTGTTGTGAATGTCTCTAACCTTGTAGGGTTCTGTGGTTAAGCCTTTTTGTTTTTTTTTTCCTTTCAGGTTGGATGTAGAGTTGAGATGTTTTTCAGGGAATTAGGAAAAAAACCCCAAACTTAGAATAAAAAACCCCAGCTGGGATATTGGGTTGGTTTTTGGTGTGTCCTCCCCTGCCCCATTTATTTTTTCTTTTCCCTGGTCCCAGCTGCTCCATGAGGCAATGTTGATCGCCAATGTTTGGACTGGGGTCTGCCTCGGGCCTGGGTTTTCAAAGGCAGGGCAATTTTTTTGTTTGGTTTTTTTTTTTTTTTTTTTTTTTTTTTTCCCAAGGCTCCCGGGAACGGTGTTCCTGTGGAGCGCTCCCCTGGAACCTGGTAATTGCCAGTCAGCACAGAGAGATATGTTGTTTGGTGGATGGTCTTTGGAAGACAGTTGAGGATTTTGTGGGGGGAGTTGGACTAGATGGCCAGCATGGAGTAGGCCAGGGTTGTGAAGTGCGTGAGTGTAACTGTATTTGTGTGTGGTGGGTTTGTAAAATATTTGGTTGCTCTTTGTAGCTTGTGATGTAATGATATTTTTCAATTTCTGGTTTTGTGTCGAGGTGTGGAAGTGGACGGTCTGTCAAGATGATTGGAGGTCACTCGTTTGGTGCCCGGGAACAGGGATCATGGCGGTAATGTCACCTCAGGGAGTAAAACTTCTGGATGTGCAGCGATGTATGTAATGGGAGCGAGGTATGTGGAAAAGACCACTCCGTAGAGCATTGCAGGTACTAAATAGTGGCATTTCTTCTTCAGGTAATGCTAAATTTTTGGAGTTTACATGTATTTGTAAAAATAGTGATTAAAAGAGGACTAAATCTAATAGTGTCAAATATTTGACGAGTGAGGCCATAAGTCTTTTGTATATATTGTAGAAAAAGTACATTGTAGAATTGGATTGAAATACTGACATAGCTGAATCTATGTGGAATGAGTAATGGACCAAATGAAGCACTAAAAATAAAATGTAAAAAAGACAGGTAATTATGTGTCCTTGTGGGAATTACAGTACTAATGGCAATCACAAAGGGAAGCGTAGAGGGAAGCATGGGCATTTAGTGCCCATAGGTAAACTTAGCTGTTGAAGTAAGTGAAAGTGTCTGTTGGAATTAGGCATCCAAGGGCGAGTTGTAGATACCTTGAGGTAAATGTAGCTGCTGCTGGGTTAATGGAAAGGGGGTGCATTCCTTCCTCTAGTGATTGCAGAACTTTGAAATTGGAGCTGTAGGTAGAGACCCGTGAAATGGGCTCGGGCGTGGTGCGGCACCGAAATGGGCTCGGGCGCATGTGTTACTTTTCTTAAAGGGGCTGAGGTACTGTGTAACTCTGAAATGGGCTTGATGAGTGGATAACATGTGTGTAATATGTGAGGGGTTTTTTTATTCTGTTGTCCTTCTCTTTCCCTGACCCTTTGTGGTGCTCTCTACTCTTTTCATTCATGTCTTCTCTCTCTCTCCAACCTCCTGTGCTTTTCATAGTCTCTCTCTATCTCTTGTCATTATTATCATCTGACGCTCTGTGTTACTTTCTGTCCCATCGTATCATGTTGTATGTTTCTCCTGCTTTTTTCTTCATCTGTCCAGATCCCTGTCCCTTGTTTCTTCTATTGCTGTCCCTCTGCCTTGCTTCCTCTTGCCATCTTTTCTGTATTTCTCTCTGTTCCCTTCCCTCTTCCATCCTTTCTAACTGTATCCCCCTCTCCAGCTAGCTGTCCCTTCTCTTTTCTCTCTTCCTCCATGTCTCTCTCGCAGCCTATCAATCACAGTTGTTTTTTCCTCCAGTGCTGTCCTGCTCTGTCCCGTGTTTCTCACTCTCGTTCTGTCATGCTCCCTGTGTCTTTTTGGAACTCCTCCATCTCTGTCCTGTAGCCTATCACTATTTTTTTCTTCTGCCATCCCTTTGTCCTTCTTCCAGTCTTTGTGTCTCTCTCCCTTTGTTCTCCCTCCCTTCTTTTTTTTCCTTTCTTGCTATATCTCTGTTCTGTACCACAAAAGCACGGAGGGTGTTTAGTAACAGAGAAGAAGGATATAGGCAAGGACAAAGGAAATTAATGGCTGTTATTCGGGAAGAAAGGGGAAGAGGGCCTAGACGAGACTTGCCCCGACTGGGCAAGGATCAATGCGCTTTGTGTAAGAAATTCAGTCATTGGTAGAGGGAATGCCCAGGGAACAAGGAGCATCAGAGGGCTCAAACAGGAAGAACAGTAGCCTCTGTGAAGGGAGACTGACGAGAACCTGGGGAATCTACCCTAGCGGATCCACTGGTTATAATTAAGCTAGGGAAAACAGAACAAGAGGTAGAATTTTTGGTAGATACAGGAGCAACATACTCGGTTTTGAATCAGGCTTTGATGCCCCGGGGAATGATTATGTCACGGTGAAAGGAGCGACTGGCCAAAGTGAAAAGGCATAGTTTTGTAAACCTTTAGAATATAAATTAGGAAAACAGTGGGGCATTCATAAATTTTTATATATGCCGAACTCCCCAAAGGCCCTTTTGGGAAGGGACTTGTTGGAACCATTGGGAGCAAAAATTGTATTCAAGAAGGGAGAAATTACTCTGGAGGTAAAAGATCAGCAAAATATTCAAATATTGAGCCTAACCTTAACCAGTCTCCCCCTAGAAGGAATCATTAATGAGGACATCTTAAAGCAAGTGTACCCGGGGGTATGGGCTACCGATGCACCTGGAAGAGCGAAAAGTGTTCCACCTGTTGAAGTTAGGATCAAGGAAGGCCAAAAGCTGGTAAGAATTAAACAATATCCCCTAAAGAAGAAAGACAGAGAAGGAATCCGGCCGGTGATAGAAAAATTTTTGCAGTTGGGACTATTAAAAGAGTGTGAGTCTGAATTCAATCCCCCTATATTACCTGTTCGGAAGCCCGATGGGTCATATTGGGTGGTCCAAGACTTATGGGTGGTGAATAAGATAACTGAAGATCTTTACCCGGTAGCGGCGAACCCATAGACCCTGTTAACCGTACTAACACCTGAATTGACTTGGTTTAGTGTTTTAGATTTGAAGGATGCTTTCGTTTGCCTCCCTCTCCATGAAGCCAGGCAAAACTTACTCACATTTGAATGGGAAAAGCCCAAGAGCGGTCGAAAGACCCAGCTCACTTGGACGGCCTTGCCACAAGGATTTAAGAATAGGCCTACCGTTTTTGGCAATCGGTTTGCGAAAGACTTGGAATCCTGGGAAACCCCGTCTGAGGAGGGGAAGCTGTTGCAGTATGTGGATGATATCCCGATCGCCACCAAAACAGAGAAAGATTGTACGACGTGGGCGGCGAGTCTGTTGAATTTCCTGGGACTTCAGGGGTACCGGGTATCCAAGAAAAAGGCACAGGTAATGCAAGGCAAAGTGAATTATTTGGGCTATGAAATTAGTGCGGGACAAAGACCTTTGGGACAGGCCTGTAAAGAGGCAATATGTCAAACTGGGAGACCTCAGACAGTAGAAGAGTTATGGACTTTTCTGGGAATGACAGGGTGGTGCCGATTGTGGATCTATAATTACGGATTGCTTGTTAAACCACTGTATGCGTTGACAGCCACTAAGCAGAAACACCTTGAGTGGAATAAGGAGACCGAACGAGCCTTTGAGCTACCGAAAAAGGCTTTGATGTCGGCCCTGGCCTTAGGACTCCCAGATGCGAGTAAGCTGTTTCTTCTTTACTCCCATGAGAAGCAGGGCATTGCTCTGGGAATATTAGCACAAAACCTGGGCCCGTATCGATGGGCAGTTGCCTACCTCTCTAAGCAGTTAGACACGACTGCAAAAGGTTGGCCTGGATGCCTGCGGGCGGTTGCGGCTGTGATACTAAATACACAGGAAGCCCGAAAGTTTACTCTGGGCCAGAAGATGACTGTTCTGGTGTCTCACGCAGTATCAGCAGTACCGGAAGCAAAAGGCGGACACTGGCTCTCTCCACAAAGATTCCTGAGATATCAAGCTATATTGGTAGCGCGGGATGACGTGGAGATTGTAGTCGCTAACACTGTCAACCCAGCTTCTTTTCTCAGCAGGAACACAGGAGAACCGGTACATCGTGACCGTTTGGAAACCATCGAAGCAACGTACGCCAGTTGCCCAGACGTGAAAGACGGCCCCATGGAAAACGGGGAAACTCGCTTCACAGACGGAAGCAGTTACGTCCTAAACAGTAATCGACACGCGGGATACGCCGTCACTGCCAGCCAAGAGGTAATAGAATCGGGGGCTTTGCCCAGGAACACCTCCGCACAGAAGGCAGAAATAATTGCTCTAACCCGCGCCCTGGAATTGGCCCAGGGCAAAGTTGTGAACATTTATACAGACTCAAAATATGCCTTTGGAGTTGTACACGCACGTGGAGCAATTTGGAAGGAGAGAGGACTAGTGAGTTCTCAAGGGAAAAATATCAAACACGCAGAAGAAATTCTGAAGTTACTGGAAGCTGTCCAGCTCCCTAAGAAAGTAGCAATTATGCATATTAAGGCACACCAGAAAGCGAGCTCAGATTTGGAAAAAGGGAACGAGCTGGCGGACAGAGAGGCAAAACAAGTGGCCAAAACACAGGTAAAAACAGAAGGGGCCTTAATTCCTGATAGGTGGATTTCCCTAGAAGGTAAGCCAGTATACACTAAGGAAGATCAAAAGCTCATTACAGGTTTAGAAGGGTCATATAATGAAGAGGGGTGGGCTCATACCCCACAGGGAAAGCTAATCATTCCCTCTTGCTTATTATGGCATTTGATAGGGGAGGAACATAGGAAAAGACATTGGGGAACAGAAGCCCTGTATAATCATCTGATAGGAGAAATTGTGGCTAGGAATTTATACGCCACGGTGAGGCAGTGTGATCGCACAACAGTGTGATCTTTGCCTCCAGACTAATCCTAAGAGCACCCCCAAGCTGGAAATGGGCCAGACTGGAAAAGGCAATGGGCCTGGACAACAATGGCAAATTGCTAATGTTTATTCATTACTAAAACACACCCACTTGTGATTTGCAGCTACGCATGTTCGTAGCTTTCTCATGGGAACTTCTTCAAAAGTTACTTATGAAGTTATGCCAAGGTCACACTGTCCCTGTTTTTCTCCTGATATCAGCAAAGCCAGCTATTTTCGGCCAAGGCCTAGTCTTGCTGCTCAAACTGACATTCTTTCACACAGAACTCTGCTCGCACAGCTTTTCTATAGACCCATGTCCTTTTTCATGAAGCCAATTCCCAACAATTCCCCCTTTTTCTTTTTGTGCGAGTAGAGCTTGGTGTGTCAGCTTTGAGACTCCTTTTATCATGCACCCATACGGAATTCTAACTATTACACAGATTAATATCAATATACCCAACCATCATAAGGCTTCCTTAATCAATGACATTACCCATAGTGTTATCCCGCCGAATATTGATTGTAACACTCCATCAAACCAACTAGTTTCTTGCTGGATCTTTGTGTATGTTTCTTCAGCCAATCTATTTGTTTGTATATAGATTGAGGTAAAATTTTAACACCTGCTGTATTGCCCTTTGCAAAGATCTGTGAACACAATTAATTAAACACAGTAAAAACAACATTATACCTAATAAAATACATAAGCACACAAAAAGAGGTTTGATTAATAGCTTTAGCTAGTGACACCCAAACATTCTTACTGTCCCATGGTGTTAACCGATGTGGATCAATCACCGGTGTCACTGTCATGCTGCTTACTACAGTCAGTGTGTTCCCTATCAATCTCAGCATAAGGTTTCAAATTTACGGGTAAATCAGGAACGTATCTGCCAGACATGGAGGATGTGATGGGGTTTTTTTGTTGTGTTTTTTTGTTTTTTGTTTTTGGTGTTTTTTTGTCCAATTGCTGCCAAGGCTTGCCATCCCGGTGCACTTAGTTGTCTTGTAGAAGTTAAGGTACCGCTGCCCCACAATAAATCCAGCAGCGGCTGTAAGTCTGTATTTGTAATACCACAACAAGGTTGAATCCACTGTAGGTCTCCGTTTAAATCTTTCTCCCTCTTTTTGTTTTTGAGCAATCCAGGCTTGCTTAATAACTTGGGATGCCATTTTCCTTAATAAGCTGAACAAGGTAAAACTATTACAATAGTTAAAATCACAGTAACTACAATAATGCCCATAATTCTTTGAGCCAACCCGTTACCCCTAATGACCCAGACCATGAGGAAAATGAACCATCTATACATTCTTGTGCCATCTTGCTCCACGAACTCAGCCCAGCAATCGGTAGGTGCCAGCTTTCCGTGGGTGTCCCCACAGAGGCAACGATGGCCTCACTGTACACCAGCCCGATGCTCTTCGGAAAATCCCGGTATTTATACATTTGCAGAGGAACGGGTTTTAGCACACGTGGCCAGCGGGTGCCAAAAGTCCGCCTCGGTTGCAATCTATGACGCATGCGCTCGCTGGCCAGGCGCGCTGCACGAGTCATAGCCATCTTGTCTATTGGTTCATGGGCTTTACGATACAGTTGCGATGCACAGAGAATCTTGACCTGTTATGTTAGCCAAGGTGACCTATACATTAGTTTTTGGCTGAGGTAGTATTCATATTGCCACATCATCTATGATGCTCCAGATGATGATGGTCATGCAAATCGAACAGGAGTCCATCGTGGGCCTGTATCTGTGGAAACACAATCAACCTCGTTCCCAGGTTAATAATGGAAATAGACCTTACCCCTAATTTTGGCTTTAACTAACTTTTACCCCACACTGTCTTCCCGTAATCACACTATGTTTAATCAAATTATGCTTTACACACTTTTTACCTAAAGCAGGTTCTATATACAATAAGGCACGCTGTTCTGAAAACCTCTCTGAAGGACTCCGTGTCCACTAGTAATACTCTATTAGTTAGAATCTGTCAGATCAGTGGCTCCAGCACCTGCCGGTGCCGTGCCAGTCGCCATTGGAACAATTCCGGGTCCAGCATCAGTGCGAAGCCATGGCTTGTCCCACTTAGCAAGGATCTCCCAGTAAGTTTTACTTCTGCTGATCTGCACCATTTCCTGGATTCTGGGTCCTTAGACATTACCATGATTCCTGTACTTTGTTGCGTCCTTTCTGCCTGTAAAAGAACATGACGCACTACCATTGGTGGGTCTTTGCGATCACCTGTCAATCTAAGATAATTTAGCACAAATAAGGCTTTGGCCAATCGTTCCTCTGGGAGTAAGCCCTGGGTTCCCCCCTTTTTGTTTTTGCAGCATGTTCTTTTAGGGTTTGGTTGGCCCATTCGACAATAGCCTGTCCTGTGGGAAGATGTGGAATACCGGTACCGTGGTGAATTCCCCACAAATTACAAAATCGAGCAAATCGTGTAGAACCATAGGCTGGGCCGTTGTCCATCTTAATTTCTTGAGGCACACCCAGTACTGCAAAAGAAGCGTGAAGATGTCATTCAATATGTAAGGCCTTTTCTCCAGTTCGTGCCGTGGCCCACATGGCAGCAGGATAGGTATCAATACACACATGCACAGAACGCTTTGCACCAAACCACATGACATGGGTGAAATCCATTTGCCACAACTGCAATGGCAAAAGACCTCGTCGGTTAACCCCACAGCCCAAGCCGAGCCCTTCCTTTTGACAATCAGGGCATGCTTTAACGATACCTTGGGCATCAGTAAGTGGTAAGTCAAATTGCTTTGCTAACATCCTAGCGGGTTGGTGCAAGAACGCATGCAATTGCCGTGCTTTGTTGAAAACGATTCCCTGGAGGAGGCTCCCGTGGCGCTGCAACCAATTGGTCAGCTCTGTCATTTCCCGTTTCTCATCTGCACAGTGTTCTCATACCCAAGAGTTCTACCAGAGGGGTCATATTGCCATTAGTGATACCGCAAAGATTCCGCACCCACTGGATATCTCCCACAAGCTTCTGGACATCATGTAACATTGAAATTTCTCATGTTATTTGAACCTTCTGAGGTTTAACATTGCTAGCATTTATGTGCCACCCCAAATACTTCCAAGGTGCTGCCTTTTGCACCTTTTCAGGAGTGATTATTACTCCGCGATGGCTTAAGATGTCCTGCAATTGAGTTAAAATCTCATCCTGTGGCAAGTTACTGAGGTAACTGCTTTCTTACAGGCTCTGATGCCCAGGCCACATACACCTGACGCATCGTGGGGGAATTGCGCATTCATTGCGGTAACACGACCCAATGGTATCTCTTATAGGGTTCTGCCTTGTTAATCGATGGTACCGAAAAGGCGAACCGTTCAGCGCCATCTGGGTGCAATCTTTTAGATTTATAATTAACAAATCCCATTCTTCTGGAAGCATAACTGGAGATGGCAAACCTGGCTGCAGGGCTCCCATACTGTGCGTCACCACATTCACAGCTCTGAGATCATGTAACAGTCTCCGCTTCCCACTTTTCTTGGGAATGATAAATATTGATGTATTCCATGGACTAGTAGAAGGAACAACTTGTCCCGCTCTCAACTGGTCCTCAACTAACCCTTGTATTTTTAGTAGCCTTTCAGAATTTAGCAGCTACTGATCAATCCAAACAGGTTCATCTGTTTTCCAGTTAATTTTCAGAATCGGCTACCCCTCAGTGACCGCTCCTAAAAAGGATGCGTCACTAACATTGCCTTCATTTGGCTCAATAAATCATGGCCTACGAGGCCAAACAATTCAGTTGGGGTAGTCATGACATACGGACACGTCGTAATGTGTTCACCATCGGGGAACACAAATGTAATTGGTAGCTGACTTACTAAGGTGGCTTGTGTGCCCCCTATCCCTGCAATACCAAAGTTTGGATTGATCGATGGCCATGATGGAGGCCAAATGCATTGTGAAATAATCATAACATCAGCACCTGTATTGATTGTCATTGGTTTCTTGACAACAACTCCATCGGGCCCTTCCAATTGCACTACCTTTTCTGGTTTACCTCTTGTTGTGTCCATGGCAAAGTATACCTGCGGTTTCCCTGTGGAGCCGAATCCACCATCTCCACGTTGTACTTCACCTGGGTTCGGAACACACGACCTGAATGGAACTAATTGTGCTATTCTGGTACCTTTAGGAATAGAAACAGGAGGGATTAAAACATGAATCATAATTTTCACAGTCCCACAATAATCTGCATCAATAAGCCCTGGGAGCACCAGAATTCCTTCTAGAGCTGTTGAAGATTGCCCCATTAAAAATGCACTAAGTCCAAACCCCAATGGTCCCTTTATGTTGACTGCGGTTTCCACATCCACTCTGGAGCTTCCTGCGGTGGCGGATCTGGTGGTTGCGAGGCTGCCTGAGGGCTGGCAGCTCAAGCCCCTTGCATTCGTGTCGTCGCGCGAGGGGCCTTCGCAGTCGGTGTAAAGTTTCCCTTCTTCCTGTATTCTTGGTGGTATGGTTATCTTTCTTACACTTGTTGCAGCACTTACTGTTAACAGTACCTGTACATTTGCTCCTAATGTGTCCACGTTTGCCACAGTTAGAACACTTGACCAAGGGTGTCTCACTGGCCTTGTGTTTCTTTGTAGCTCCTTGGAGAGCTGTGGCAGCATAGGCTACTTTCTGTGAGTCCACTGATCGATCCGTGTATTCTATCATATCAACGATGTCTGCATTTTTCGGCAAATTACACAATGCTTTGCGTGTGTTTTCAGTAGCATTTTCAAAAGCGAGTATTTTGAACATGTTTTCTTTCATGCCCTCGTTCATGTCAGGGTGGTCATAAATTGTATTCTCCTGTTTCACCTGGGTAAAAGCATGGCTGTACATATTGTCTGGTACGGTAAGAAAAGCTTGATACGCCAAGATCTGTGATAGATGATGAACCTCAGTGACACATTGTAACTGAGCGTTCCCTGATGCGAAGGGTCCAGTACCCATCGGCATCTGCGTGGTACTCCCCATAGGGGATCTGTTTGTTGTCGTGATGTTGCTTGTTCCCTATCACAGAGCTTCTCCCACTGCCAGAAAAACACTAACATTCGGGCGGGTGTCAAAATCAACTGTGCTAGCTGTTTAATATCTTGAGGTATCAGCGTATCAGCAGAAAAAATGAATTGCAGTATTTGGTGAGTTAACGCAGATTTGATTCCGTACTGACTCTCAGCATTCCTTAATTTCTCAATGACCTTCCAGTCAAACACCTCCCATTTTTTCTGTCCATTTGATGCAATAACTGGGAATGCTTAGAGCATAGTCCCTTCTATAATGGCATCTGTTATTACACCCCTCCAATGTCTCTGCCTTTCTTCTGCAGCGGCTATTACAGGCGGCTCCGCGTCTGTCACGGGTGCGGTTGGTTTCCCCGTCTCTTTTCCCCATTTCCTTTAACAATTCTAACATTGTCTCTTTTTGTTCTATTATTAGAGTAGCCAAGTCCTTGTTTGCATTATTTGAATCAGGGTGTATGCTAGGTATAATTTGTTCATGTTGAACGGTGGTATCTGAGGGCTGGGTTTTCGTAGGCAGATTTTTACTCACTCCCTGATTCTGTAGGGTTTCCTTTAATCGTACGGTTAGGGAGGCTTGGGAACTGTCGG
Source organism: Astur gentilis (assembly GCF_929443795.1). NCBI lineage: Eukaryota > Metazoa > Chordata > Aves > Accipitriformes > Accipitridae > Astur > Astur gentilis. The sequence continues at coordinate 47,798 of NC_064883.1, forward strand.
ATGGCTGATTAATATCGGCAGTCCCAGGGAGTGGAGCAGAAGTCAAGGGCGCGAGAGTAGGCGAACAAGCTCCAAAAAGTCTCTCTCGCTGCATTATGTTTTTCTCCCCGCTTTTCCCTTTCGCTTGCGGTTGGAGAGAGAGAGCAGCAAAAGCAGACGCAGACGCTTTACGATCTGCTTTCATTTCTTACAGAGTTGTCTTAATCAATTTCCATAAAGTTACAAGATCTTTAACTTCTTTAGACCCGTCACTAATTTCATCCCATAGGGAGGTTCCGATAGCATTCCAGGTACTAAGCTCAGAAGCTGTACCCACACTAATTGAAAGGTTTCTGTCCTTGCTTCATTAGTTTTTTAGCTGATTTATCATCATCAGTTACCATATCCCATAATACGTCTCCTAATCTACGCCATTCACTCTCCTTAAATAATAAATCCGGATTCTTAAAGCATCCCTTAACGCGACCCAGCGCGACTAACCCCGAAATTTGCTTAATGCAGTTTACTCCCCGCTTTTCTAAAAAGCACTGTAATAATTTTAGGGCTACCTCTTGATCCATTGCCGGCCGGCTTCTTGATACTCCTGGGTGCTACCTTGATTAAGGCACCTCGGTTAAAAAGTCTTTGCAGCCTTTTTCCAGTAGCCCTCACTGACGGCGAACCCCTTTTGGACGGTCCAGGCACGAGAGTTAACACACCAACCAAGACGATCAGCGTTCGGTTAATCTTTTGCCCCCCGGTCGCTGCTACCGGTGCTTCTCAGTGTCCGTCGCTCCAATTCCCCTTTCTTCGCTCCCCGTTCGGGCGCCATTTGTTGGAGCGGCGGAGGAATGCACATAAGTCGACCCAATATGAGTGATAGAAGTGATTCAACTTTATTTGCACGGATAGCTCATATTTATACAGTTTGCGATAATTATGCCTACTAGTCCTAATATGATTGGTACATTGCTAATGTTTATTCATTACTAAAACACACCCACTTGTGGTTGGCAGCTACGCGTGTTCAGTAACTTTCTCATGAGAACTTCTTCAAAAGTTACTTGTGAAGTTATGCCAAGGTCACACCGTCCCTGTCTTTCTCCTGATAACAGCGAGACCAGCTGTTGTTTTCCTCCCAATATCAGTAAAGCCAGCTATTTTCAGCCAAGGCCTAGTCTTGTTGCTCAAACTGACATTCTTTCACACAGAACTCTGCTCGCACAACTTTTCCACAGGCCCATGTCCTTTTTCAGCAAGCCACTTCCCAACAAAAGGTATTCCTAGAAAAAGTTTCCCGTTTATAAAGCAGGAGTTTGTTGGGGCTGAATTACAGTTCCTTTGTAACTGAATTGGGTCAATATTCCGAAAAAGGGGAATATGTTTATTTTTGAAACAGGTCAATACTTGCATGTGTTGTGCTGGCAAGGAGGAGGCTTCTTAAATGTAGAACTTGTTAAATTTAAAAGCACACCTCCACTCTCCATAGTATTGCTTCTATGTTAATTCAGGGTTAAGATATTCGTTCACTTCAGTTTCTGTGAATCTGTTAGGGCAGCGTGCTCTAAGGTGATGGGAGGGAGCAGGGGGAAGAAGGGGAGGAGGAAAAGCAAAATATCTGGAACCTGCTCTTCCATGACTCCTGCAAACTGTAATGTTATTTTTTTTTCCCAAGCCTGAAAACTGTACTTGGCGGTGGGATTGTGGCTATCTTGTTAATATTCTTCCTTCCTTTCTTGTTTTGGCCTCTCCAGGAAGCGATTCGAGTAATCCTTGGAAATCTTGATGATTTACATCCATTTTCTACAGACCACTATCTTTCTGTGTACCCTTTCTTTCCTACTTGTAAAAGAAAAGGTCCAATGACTTGTATCTGTTGGGCATTGCTTAATTTGACATTCCTGCCTAGTAGTGCGCAGATCTTTAGCTGGAGTACGACTCCTCTGAGCTTCGCAGTTTTACATTAGCTGAAGATCCTCCTCAGTTGTTGCCTTCACCAGAGAACTGATGTATGTAAAAAGAATGTTTTGCAGTGTTTTCAGATGGCCACCCCTGCGTTCCAAATCAGATTTAGCCAGAGAAAACGAACGTGCATATATAAAGTCCCAGGAAGCCCACGTAATGCGATTGCAAGGAAAGCTAGTGCGTTGTTTCAAAAGGTTAATAAAATGTAAAGCGCTCCTTACAGGCGCAGCAGCCTTGGCCCTCTAGTAGAGAAGACCGCAGTAGTTTTCTTGTAAGGTACATTAGGATTAAGTATTGTAGTTGCTGTAGTGTAAAGGGTTACGGAGAAGTTACTCTCCTGAGGCTGTTGTTGCAGAGAAAAGTAAGTTAGTGGAAGGAGAAGCCTTTTCAGTCCTAAGGTGCGTCAGTTTGTGAATCGGATCAGGCCCTTCGGCATCATCTCCTCCCGTGATTCCGAGTGCCCAGGAGTAATGAACACCCGCGTGTTTCCGCCTCCAAGGCATCCCCTTCCAGTCTCGGCAGACTGCGTTATTGCCACCCCTGGTCCTAGCAGGCAAGAACGAGATCATCCTCTTTCTCTGTCAGAAGCTGGTAGGTATGAGAGCAACTTATTCCTGTTGCTGCCAGGAAGAGAAAGTAGCCCAGAGCATCGTCAGACAGGAGGCACCCAAACAAAGGAAGCCTCGTTGTTGGTTTGCTTCGCTAAAGCGCAGCCAGTTTTGCCTGCGTGCTTGAGGAGGGTTTGATTCACGAGCTTGTATTTCTGGAACTGGGAAGTCCATCCACCTGCTCAGGCAGCACCGGGCCCTGCGGAGAACTGCAAGCTCAGAGGCCTGGCGTGAGGAGTTGTCCTGCAGTCTGTGTGTCGGGCTCCTCGCTGTAGCATACCTCTTAGTTAATCGCCAGCTGTGGGAGTCCTTGAAGCCAAACTCAAACGAACAATTTCATCCCTTAAAGGAACTGACTGTGTCATCTAGGCAAATCTTGGGCTTCATCTCTGGTCCTCAGGATGCAAATGGAGTAAAAGTATTCATGTTATCTGTTTCTTCCTGAGGTCAGAGGCACGTAAGAAGGCTGCTGCCTGGCATCACCCATTCGTGCATGCATGAGCTCCTAGGTGTGCGAACTGCACCCCCAGGAAGGAACGTCTGTAACTGTGGCGTTTGTCATGTCAATTATCTTTTGTTCTCCCATTTTGAGGAGGACCGTGAAGTGAATGTAATGATGCTAGTCCTGTGAATCCTAGTCCTTTTCAGGTTTAAAAATAATTTTTAAAAGAATTACTTTTTAGTTAGGAAAGCTGATGAGGTTTTCTTCACAGGGTTGGGAGAGCCTGGCATGTTGTTTTTTGCGGGAAGATGTGAGGACTGAAGCCAGATGCAGTTAAGGAAACACAGTGCTATGAATGCAAGCAACTGATGGAAGAGTGTCACCTGGATGAGTGTTTCTTGTAATGTGTTACTAGCGTATGGTGTCTCCTCACATCTCATTTCTCCGCTGTGTAGTTCGATGTGTCACTTGTTCAGCTGCTGCTGCTCATTAAATATAAATCTCCATTGGCAGGAGCAGTTACAGGGTCGTGGATCTTGGACCAAGATCCTCAAAACCCCCTAGCTATGCGAGGTTTCCCTGCCGCACGTGCACTGCCTTTGTGTCCTGACGCTCTGTTTCTCCAGAAATGTCAGTATTTGCGTGGGGAGTTTCAAGGACCTGCCTGTGGACGCGACGGCCCCTACACCCCTGATGTATTCTTCTGGTGCTGCATCCTCTTCTTCGCCACCTTTGCCCTGTCAAGCTTCTTGAAGAAGTTTAAAACCAGCCGCTACTTTCCAACCAGAGTAAGTAGAAGGAGGTGGCCAGTGTCCATCTCCGCACTCGTTTCCCAAAATGGCTTTCCTGGAGCACTAAGCAGTATTTGCCCTGCCTTGGTCAAGCTGGGAAATGTTGGCCTTGCAGGCCAAGCTCTCCAAGAGCTTGGATGTCCCACACTCATTTCCATGAGTGCAAAATCATCGTAGCGTTTCCCACCTGCCTCGTGACCTGCCCCAGATTGAAGATTTTTGGGGTTTGATTTTTTTTTATTTTTTTTCTTCTCCTCAGGTAGTAGGAAGTCAGGTTTCCCAAAGTTTTGGGGGTTGGGGTTTTCGGTTTGTTTTTTTTCCCCTACCTTCTGCGCATTATGTGCTCGAGTGGAAAGTAGATTCGAATGAGGAGCTTCCTTTTGAGGACTAAAGGATGCCTCAGTGCCTTGTTGCCATTGTAGCTGTGAGTGTAGCTGTAGTGGCAGACATGTGTTTTCTTATTTTTAATATTATTATTATTATTTTTAGATTTTGACTTAAACCAACCCTTGTTGGCCTAGTTAAGCTTTTTTTTATTGTCTGACCCCAGATCTCACAGGGACAAACACAGCAGCAGTATCTAAGCAAGGGATCAGGCTGCATGTGCTCAGAGGGGTGGTGGGATTTGGTTAAGCAGCCTTAATGTTGTGGATGTCTGCAACTCTTGCATCTCACCTTACGGCCCTGTTTGCCATGCCCCTCTCACCTCTGGTTTCTCGCCCCAGGTACGGTCCACAGTGAGCGACTTTGCTGTTTTCCTCACCATCGTCATCATGGTGCTCCTTGACTTTGTGGTTGGGATCCCATCGCCGAAGCTCCAGGTCCCCCATGCGTTCAAGGTAACGGGGTGTTTTGGCACGTGGGGGTGCCACAAGGTGATGCCGGGGCAGGGCAGGGCTGAGTCTGGAGGAGATGCTGGTGGTGTGACCATCTCCTCTTCCACCTCCAAGTGCCTTGCTTCCTCCTGGAAACGAGAAGATGGCCCCAAAACTAGATACCTACAGGGGAAGTATCTAGAGCTGCTTGCAAGGAGGAGACTGGCACTGCTGAAGCCCCCGGGAGAGGGGGACATGAAGCCAGGGCTGGGAGGTGCTCTGACGCAAGGAGGGAGGGGAAAATGAAAGCCAGTGGAGTGCCTGGGCTGGGAGACAATGCTGATGTGTGGGCTTTGTTGCAGCCTACCAGAGACGATCGCGGGTGGTTCATCAACCCCATAGGACCCAACCCTTGGTGGACGGTGTTGGCTGCGCTCGTCCCAGCTCTGCTCTGCACCATCTTGATATTCATGGACCAGCAGATCAGTGCCGTTATTGTGAACAGGAAGGAGCACAAGCTGAAGGTAAGGGCCTGCGAGAGATGACTCCAGCCCCTTCTGGGCTGCAGGTCTGGGGGGAAGCTCTTATTCCCGATGCTTTCTGAAGGCATTGGTTTGGGACAAGGTCAGGCTGCGTGGCAGGATGCTCTCCTGGATTAACGATGATGCAGGGAGCAAGTGACAGGGCAGTTCAGATGAGCAACCTTTTGGAGGAGCAAATTAATCTTGGAGCAATAGAGAACTGCGTTTTTGTTTTAAAATGGCAGCAGCAGCAGGTGTGGGGAATGAATTGTTTTGATGCGCTGCCAGGGATAACTCAGAGTCACACCTTCCTTGCAAGTGGTACAGTTTTCTTTGTGAGTGGAAAAAATGGTTTGGTGCTTTTGGGTTGTGGCTTGTTGTTTTTTGGAGAAGTATTTAATGCACAAGCTCTGCATATCCATTGTGTCTGAACTCCTGCCAGATTTTCATGCCAGGTGCTTGTGCAAAGCCTGCATACACCCTTGCTTGTTTCCATTTCTTGTTTTGAATTCTGAAGAAGTTGACTTGTGCTCGAGCAGGGTTTGAGTCTGACTTGCGATGTTATCCTTGCTCTTGTGCTATGGGATGCTCTGTTTCTTGTTTTCCTGCCTGCAGAAAGGATGCGGGTACCACCTGGACCTTTTTGTGGTGGCCGTGATGCTCGGGGTGTGCTCTGTGATGGGGCTGCCCTGGTTTGTGGCTGCGACCGTCCTGTCCATCACCCACGTGAATAGCCTCAAAGTAGAGTCTGACTGCTCAGCTCCAGGAGAACAACCCAAGTTTCTGGGGATACGAGAGCAGAGAGTCACTGGCTTGCTGATCTTTGTGCTCATGGGCTGCTCTGTCTTCTTCACTTCCGTGTTAAAGGTGAGAGGAAAATGCAAACCACCCAACAACCGTGAGCTTGTTGGAGGTTACAGAAAAACAGTCCCCTCTCTGCAGGCCTGAGTAGTTAGTTGTGGAGCGGAGGAGGAGGAGGTGGTCCCAACCCTTGGGGCTTGACCAACGGTGGGAACCAGCCTCGGTTAGGTTTTGCAGCCCTTCAGGCCCCCATTTGGTGTGCTCGAGGCGAGCAAGCAACGCAACTGCTTGAATTTTTGGGTGTCTTTCAGGCCCACCCATGTTTATGGGTTACAGTTGAGCATATTCAGACGAGCACATCTGCTCTGTTTCAAACAGGCAGCCCTTTAGTGGCTGCAATTTGCTCCCCAAATGCCGCGGAGCAGCCGTTCCCAGGAGCTAAACACACTGAGGTCATCCCTGTGGGCTTCCTTGCACGTTCCTCCCACAAAGTAATCTCGTCTCTAGGCTAAAAGGAGGCCTGTGGCCTTTGCCTGTTGCCCCAAGAATAGGCAGAAGTGTTTCTTCTACCGCCAGAGAATGCGGCATAGGGTAGCACGGGTGAAATCGCCTATTTTCCTCCAACCTTTCTGGAAAATAGGATTATTCTGAGGAGAGATAACTCCCAAGTTCAGCCTAAAGCAGAGCCTTAGCTCACTCGTGCGCACAAAATGGCAAAACAATGGTTAATATCTGACCCATCTCTAAGCCTGAATGGAAGCTGGAAAGCTTCAAGCAATTTTAGGCAGTGCCTGTGGAAGAGGGTGGTAATACTGAAAATGCAATACAGAAAAAGAAACGATTGCATTCTTTCTTTTTTTTTCTTCCCCCCCCCCCCCCGTTTATACCAATGCCTGTGCTTTATGGCGTCTTTCTCTACATGGGTGTGTCATCGCTCAGAAGAATTCAGGTACGGACTCTTTTACAGCGTGCAGCATGTCGGCTCCCTGGTATTTTGTCTCTGTAGCAGCAGGGAAAAAAGCAGTGGCATGGGAAAAACTTCTCGCAGAGCAAGCAATGAAACTCTTTTGTGTAAGAAAGAGATTGGTGGAGGCACAGGAGGTAGATAGGGCTGGGAGGACCAGGCAAGTTCAGCGCTCTCTGTTGCAGGGTTTAGGGCAGGTCAGTGTTTGGTTACGTGAAAAGCGGGGGAATTTGGTGCAAAGGGAAGGCAGTTTCTACCACTGGTGGAAATCCTCGCGGGGGGATTCAGTGGGCCGAGAAATGCTAATAATGGAATGGCATGGAATAGTTGCCGTTTGGTGGGCAGCTCTCAGGGGCAAGCCGGTTGCTAGATGGAGCGAAGGGAAAATGGGTGCTGCTCCCAGGAGGAATGCGGTGGGATCCAGGATTTCTGACGGCAAGCGAGATGCTGCAAAGTGCCTCCACGTCTCGAGAGGGCCAGAAACTTGCCGCAGTCCCAAGGTGGCAACCTTTCCCTTTTATTTCGCAGTTCTTTGATCGCTTGAAGCTGTTTTGGATGCCAGCGAAACACCAGCCGGATTTCATCTACCTGCGGCACGTGCCCTTGCGAAAGGTGCATTTCTTCACGGCGATCCAGCTGACCTGCCTCGTCCTGCTCTGGACCATCAAGGTGTCCCGTGCCGCCATCATCTTTCCCATGATGGTAAGAGCTGCCACCGCTCGGCAGCGGGGTGTTTGCAGCGTTGTTGTGAGAGGTGGCATCGTCTCTGAGCTCACCGCATCTTCCCTCTTATTTGTGAAGGTTTTGGCTCTCGTATTTGTCCGGAAAGCGATGGATTTCTGCTTCTCAAAGCGAGAGCTCAGCTTTCTGGATGACCTTATGCCAGAAAGGAAGAAGAAGTTGGACGATGCCAGAAATGAAGCTGGAGAAGAAGAAGAGGTAAGGCTTGCTGTGTCCTCGGGGCTGGACATCTCCGTGTGTCTGTGAGATTGCCTGTTTCTCTTACAGCTTGTCTGGAAATGTTGGGGCAAGATCAGCACTCAATCGAAATAGATCCCAATAGCCTGTAACTTTTGTAACCTTTGTTTCCTCAAGTAGCAGTGAGCTGAACGCTTGAATACAGGTGTAATTTTTAAAACGAGTCGTTTTTCACAAAGGTCATTATCATTATGATGATTATTATTAGATGCTGCTGCGGCTGCTGCTGCTGGCAAGACTTGCTCATAATCATGTTTTGAACACACAGTCCCCCTGCCCCGAAATCTTTGGAGTGAACAGTTTCTCCCCTGCTGCACTAATACCTATAGCTGCCGAGGGGCAGAAGCGGAGGGCAGACTGCTAAGTTTGTGCTGGGCATTCAGCTTATCTCCACTTTGATCAAAGACAGAGAACGTGATTTGTCCCTTTTTTACATCAGGAGTCCAGGAGGGCCATGGAAGCTGCTGCTGCTGCAAGTTCAGTTCAGCTGAACGTGGGGAAGACCAGTAACGTGGATATCCCAAAGCAAAGCAGTGACGGGTAAAGCCCCACCAAGCGCCAGGACCCCCCGGCAAGATTAGCTTGATGGTGTTTGGCAGAGTTTTCTCCACTTGCCTCTTTGTGGGGCATCCCACAGAAACCAGCAGGCAGCTTGGTGGGAAAATCGAATTCGGGGGCAGGGCTGCAGGAAGTGATTGCAAGGCTCTGACCGCAAGCAGAGTGGCTGCAGCACTCGCGTTTGATCCCCAGACCTTGCCTCATCGGTGCTTTTACGGTAGCTGGAGATCCTCATACTTAACACATGAGGAGTTGCAGGCGTGATCTGTACCAGCAGTGGCTTAGGAACCCGGACCGGGGCTAAGCCCCAGCAAGAGCCTTTGCACAGAGCTGTTGCTCTGCAGCTCCCCGGCTTGCCTCCCAAAACTCCTCATCCAGCAAAACCTCCCACGCTTATGCGGAGCTTTGATTCTCGGGGCTCCGCTGTTCCTCTTGCTGATGCTAATGCCCTTGGTGGCATCAGTTCCCATAATCACGGATTGCTATGTAAAATATTTATTGCAGGACTGATCCTTCTGAGATTGTTATCCTGGATGAAATGTCACAAACGACCATATGGAAGGCTCTCACTTTGAAGACAGAAACCCTTTGAATCCAGGGAGGAAAAAGGTAAAGGATTGCATGTGATCGTGACCGTGCTCCTCAGCGAGCGACAGCGCACACCTACGCTTTTCCCACGCTTTGGCCGGCAAGGCTGAGCAAACGGCCTGTCCCTGGGAACAGGCAGTGAGGACCGTGGCATGCAAACCAGCTCCTCTCTGCTGGGGTGGTCCCCCAAACAGGGCTGAATCAGCAGCAGCTGGCAGGTCTTCCACTGATGATGCTCTCCCTCTTTTTCTCTTCCCTTCGCCTTTCCCCACTCCCGCTTTTCACGTTTAGGAATCTTGACTTTGAAGGAGAGGAGTGAGAGCGTGACTCGGGGATGTGCCAACACAGACAGAGGGAGAAAGCGCTTTGTTTCAGTTGGAGGATTCCCATTAAAGCCATGCGGATGTTTTCAGTTATCCTTGGTGTGCTTCAGGCATTCAGTATCTCTAGACCAGCAAGCTGAGGTGAACGTCACAGTCAAGGGGAGTTTGGTGGTGTTCAGTCTGTGTGAGTACGTGCGTGTGGGGGTGTGGGTTTGTAGTGGTAGAGGGACTGCTATGGCTTTATCATTCAGTGCTCTTCTTTTAATACCTAATTCCTCCTCTTTTTTTTTTCTCTTTTTTTCAAATGTAAACTGGGAATGTCCAAAATAATTTTCTGTTATATTTGATGCATTCTCCACTTTCTTCTTGATCACAACCGGGTTTTTGGTCTGGTTTGGGGTCCTGGCTTTAATTCACTCTTATGTCTCTTACTGGTACGAGAGGGATGCCCTCTGCGGCAGGGCAGCATAGAGAGCGTCCAAGCAGTTGGCCTAAGGTGAAAGAAAAGCATTTGCTCCCTGCGCTCCAGTTTTACCTCTCTTGGTTGGTTTGGTTTGGGGTTTGTTTTTTTTGCTTTGGCTCTGCCATCAGCCTGGGAGCTGCAAAATGCAGAACTGCCACCTTCTTGTCCCCTGGCTGTAAACTGCATCTAAGGGAGCACTTCAGGTATTTGATTTTGCATACACCGTATCGTCACAGGAGCGGCCAGATGAGACCTGGGGCTCTGTGTCCCTGGGCTGTTCCCTCTGTTGTTTCTCCACTTTCCTTCTGTATTGGATCTGGCTGAGTTGGAGTTCCTTTACCCCACAGCAGCCCTCGTAGTGCTGTGCTCTGTACTGGTAGCTAGAAAGCTGTTGATAACACAGCAGTGTTTTGGCCATGGCAGACAGCCAGAGCACACCCAGACACCCAGACATCCAGGCGTCTTCCACATGGAGGCCACTTCCCACCTCGGCTGGCCAACGCAACGCGCTGCCTACCTTCTTCAAGGACGTCAGCAGTTTGATGCTGACAAAGCCCATCTTGTTCTTCTGGACATGTTTCAGGAGGAAAGCATCCTTGGCCAGGTTCTTGTCAGAGAGGTGGAATTCCACCCTGGACACAACCCTCCTGGCCAGCTGCCGGTCAGGGACGGGGTAGCTGTAGTCCAAGAGATCAGCCCCCAGAACATCGCTCGCATCGCAGAAGCTCCCGGCAAAGCAGCAGGGACACGGGTGTGACTTGGTGGCCTTTGGGATGTGCAGCACTGCCCGGTCCCAGCCACAGCGGTGCAGATGGCAGAGTCTTGAGGAGCGGGGAGGCTCAGCTGCGCTCTGAAATGAAACGGAGTTTTATGCTTTTAGAAGCGCGCTTGCCTTCATGCCCCCAGCATCGGTCCCTGCCACAAGTTACGCAGCACATGGCCTTGCACAATCTTGCAGCCAGAGGTGCCTCACGAACAGAGCGCAATCTCTTTGATTACCAGGATACAGGCCAGGAGAGATCTTTGGCTTCCGGTTCACGGCAGTTGTCCCGACTCCCCCAGGCCACACACTGTTCACACAGCGGGAGCGAGAGGCCTGTGTCCTTGGTACCCTTGGGGTGTCCTTGCTAGCGCCGAATCCTCCAAGCACAAGGAGGGGATGTACTAACCCCATCCCTGGGATCCCGTAGAGCGCAAACAGCCCCAGCGCCCCGACACCGGACGTTGGGCAGAATCCAGTCCTTTTCTGGGAGCACGCGGCAGCGGGTACTGTCTCCTCCGGGGTGTCACGCACCCAGGGAAAGGGCCACCCCCTCCCAGGGGGATCCAGAGCTGCTGCTTTTCCCAGCAGGAGACTGAAAGACCTGACAGCACTACTGGAGCGAGGGCTGGGGGAAAGCGTGCCACCGAGCAACACTGCATGACCTTCCTTCATGCCCTCGACGTCCTTTTTCCTATTTCTGCCTCGCTCCGGTCAACGCAGTGAACAGAAGCGCGGGCAACGGTCACAAACGCATTTGCCATCTGGCGCAAGGAGGCTGTGGCTGCAGCTTGGTGCCCACTCGGCTCGGCTGAATCAACTTGTTCTTCTTCCCCCACCGGAAAAATACTGTTGAAAGCCAAGAGCATTTGCACCCGCAGACCCCGAGAGCCGCCTGTAGGCCCCGGGGCCACCCCAGCCTCCCTTAACTCTTTCCCTCCCCAGGAGGAGCTGGGGAGGCTCTTGGGGGTGGGGCGGAACACAGGGAGCCCCCGCATTCCTTCCGGGGAGACGCCAAAGAGTCCTTGGCAGCTAACAGCCAGAAGGGACCATGGCACGGCCACCAACGCAGCTCCCACTGCCTGGGCCCTGGGGCCCCCCAGCGCTCCAGCTTTTCCAGCCATTCGTGCTCCCCAAAACTTTCTACCCTTGAGGTAGGGACCGACCCCAACCCCTGCAGCCCAGGGATGCTCTTGGAGGACAAGAGCAGAGGTGACCGCCGGCCATCGCTCCTGTCTCATTCTCTCAGGCTCAGCCAACCTATGCCGCCTGCCCGCACGGGAGCAGCCCTTCCCTGCAGCCTGGGCCCCCCAGGCACCACCAGCAGGTATGGCACCCCAGTCTGCTCTGGCCCCTTCGCCATCCCCATCACACCCGTTCCCCCGGCACTTTTCGCATGGGGGTTCAGCAAGCCCCGGTGAGCATCCTTGCCCTCGCCCGGGCGGCGCGTGCCCAGTAAAGCCCATCTGCAGAGAATTCCCCAAATATTTGGGGCCACCTCTCCCCTTTCACCTCCTAGATGCCAGTCTCCTCCCCGATTTGCAACCCTGTCCCACCGGCACAGCGGCTCACCCCGTGGGGATCACCCCGGCCACAAGCTCCCCACGCCCCTGGCCCAGAGCTGGGGGATGTCGGCCAACGGGGCCGGCTCGGCGGGTGCCCCTGGACAGTTCCCCCGGCCCAGCACAGCTCCCCCTCACCCACACAGGTCTGCAGAGGGCTCCATGTGGCTGCCTCTTCGACCCCTGGGTCTTCCGCATCCAGTGGACAACCACCGACCTGCCTCCACCGGCCACCGCCACGCTCAGCCAAGGCGCCGCTTCTCTGCCGGGTGCTGCCCTGTGGGGTCCCGGGGGCTGCGGGGCCCCCCAGGGACAACCACGATACCTCACACCCTACAAAAACCAGAGGAGTGGGGTGGCCCCAGACCCTCTGGAGCTGCCAGTGTCCATCCCTGGCTACCAGCACATCAAGGGGCAGCTGGCACAGATCAACATCGCCAGCACGGCCACCCCTGTGGGGGCACCCCCGGGCAGCGATGTCCACACCAGCCCCTGCGCTGCCGCCAACAACGAAGCCCTTGGGGACACTGCAGGCGACCTTGCAGTGTCCGAGGAGATGCTCCTGGAAGAGGCCCTAAGGCTCTTCGGTTGCGCCCTGGATAGAGTGGGGGTCAGCCAGGATGCTCCCAGCAGAGGTTCCGTGCCCGAGGATGCTGCTGGCACCAGCACAGACACCCCCGACCACGACTTCAGCTCGCTCTCGCTGCCTGAGGAGATGCTCACCCCCGACTACTGCATCCCCGAGCTCAGCGACGCCATGCTGAGCCTCAAACTAGTCAACGGCGGCGGGATGGAGCCCCAGGAGCCGTGGCAGGGTGCGGGGATGGACCTGCCACCGTCCCCACCTGCCACGGCCGGCAAGCGGAGGAAGAGGCAGGCGCAGAGCTCCTTGCCAATGGCACCCAGCAAGCGCAGGGCTCTGGCAGCCAACGTGAGGGTGTGTGTGGGGGTGGGGATTAGACAGGGGTGAGAGGGATGGAGATGGGGGGAGTGGGGGGGGTGGGAGAGGAGGGGTGGGGTATATGGCAGGGGGGGTGGGCGGGGGTGGCTAGGGAGGGGTTAGACCAGCTTGGATGGGACCTTTTCTCTTGTCTTTTTAATTAAAAGCTCCTTCTCCAGAACTGCTCGGTGCCTGTGTGGGACGGGGAGGGAGCACAGGGGACACCAAGAAACAGCCCCCAAGAGGTGCAAAAGCCCCACTGAGCCCCAAATCTGAGCCAGCAAGCCACGAGGGGAACCCAGCCACCACCAGGGCCCAGTCTCCACCAGCTGGGCAGGCGATGGTGGGGGGGTGGGAACGGGAACAACTTCCCTGTCCCCTTCCCCAGGGGCAGCAGCCCTTTGGTGGGGAAGCCAGGACAGACAGGTCCCTGCAGGACTCACGGACACGGCCCCACGCAGAAAGCAGCACAGTGCCCCTGCGACAACAACAGACCTTGGGGGCCGGGGGGGACACGGGCACACACGACAACAAGGGCTGCAAGGCCTTCGTCTTGAACACCACCAGCGTCCCCTCCAGCGGGGACAGGGCTCGGTGCACAGCCCTTCAAAGCCTCAAGACCATCACGGCCTTCCTCGGGTCCCACTGACCTCAGCCCCCAAGAGCCCAGCTTTGCCTCACTGACACAGCAACATAACCCCAAATCACCCCAAGAATGGCGAGGGAGGGAGCTGCAGGCCAGGCAGGGACCCTCCTCCGCTTGTCTGGCTGTGCCTTGGGCAGCCGCAAGACCAGGAAGTGGGGAGAAAAAATCAGAAGGGAAAAAAAAATAAAAAATCACTGCACCGGCCAGAAAGTGCCTGGAAACTTCATCCCTCTTCATTGCCCATTTCCCATGCGAGCTCCACAACCTGGGAGCAACGCAGCCAATAGAACCTTCGAGAAGCAGACTCACAGCCTGCTGCAGCTGGCCCTGCTCGAGCAGCCGAGGTGGGCTGGATGATCTCTAGAGGTCTCTTTCAGCATCCATTCTGTGCTGCTGTGACTCTGTCTCTGTCGTGGTTTAACCCCAGCCAGCAACTAAGCACCACCCAGCCGCTCACTCACTCCCCCCCCACCCAGTGGGATGGGGGAGAAAATCTGGAAAAAGAAGTAAAACTCGTGGGTTGAGATAAGCACGGTTTAATAGAACAGAAAGGAAGAAACTAATAATGATAATACTAATAAAATGACAACAGCAATAATAAAAGGATCGGAATGTACAAATGATGCGCAGTGCAATCGCTCACCACCCACCATTCACACCCAGCTAGTCCCCGAGCAGCGATTTCCCCCCCACTCCCCAGTTCCTATACTAGATGGGATGTCGCATGGTATGGAATACCCTGTTGGCCAGTTTGGGTCAGGTGCCCTGGCTGTGTCCTGTGCCAACTTCTTCTGCCCCTCCAGCTTTCTCGCTGGCTGGGCATGAGAAGCTGAAAAATCCTTGACTTTATCTAAACACTCCTCGGCAACAACTGCAAACATCAGTGTTATCAAGGTTCTTTGCATACTGAACTCAAAACATAGCAGTGTACCAGCTACTAGGAAGACAGTTAACTCTATCCAAGCTGAAACGAGGACACTTTTAACCACTTAACATTCCGTGAGAAATACTGCAAGAGCTCAAGAAGAAAGAGCAGAAAGACAGGAGACAGGTGAAAGCCTAGAGCGCCAGCTAGAGGGAATGAAAGACCCTCTTCCTTCTCTGAAGCTTCAGCAAGGCTTCCTTCACCTGCTTGTTCCTCCGACTGTCAATGACGGGGTTCAAACTGGGGCTGACGAGACTGTAGAAAAGGGAAAGAACTTTCTCCCTCCCAGAGGAGTTACCGCTCCCGGGCCCCGCGTACACGAAGATGGCGTTTCCATAAAAGACACCCACCACGGTCGGGTGGGAGCCACAGGTGGAGGTGGTTTCGTGCCATCCTGGCACAGAGCAGATGCGCAGATCGGTGGCCAGGCTGTCCAGGGAGCAAATCGGGATTAGGGCTAAAGGGAAGAGGAAGAAGCACACACAAACAGCAAAGATCAGGACTTTATTGGCAGGAGCGGCAGGGCAGGCCAGCTTTGAGACAGCAAGAATTTCACAGGAGAAGTGGACAACCTCGCAGGGGCCACAGAAAGGCAGGTGTAAAGCCAGAGAGGCTTGCAGTGTACCAAATACAAACACCAAAGCCCACAAAACCGTGGCAAGGGTGAGGCGCAGCCTCCAGATCACGATGAGGGCATAGCACAGGGGACGGCAGATTGCCACATAGCGAACGTGAGACATGATGGCCAGCAGCACGCACGCCGTAAGTGCAAAGATTAAATAAAGATGGCTCTGTGCCCCACACCCAGCAAAGGAGGGGGTTCTGCCTTGTCCAAGGAGGCTCCTTAGCATACGGGGGACATTGCTGGAGGCGTAGCAGATGTCCGCGATGGAGAGGTGGCAGAGGAAGAAGTACATGGGGAGGCAGTAGTCCAGGCAGATAAGCAGAAAGACAAGTGCGTTTCCCATCAGAGTGGCAGAGCAGAGGGCAGAGAAAAGGCCAAAGAGGCAGCGCTGCAGGGCTGGGGTGCTGCAGAACCCCAGGAGGACGAATTCTGTGACCGTCGTTTCATTCTGCACGCTGTGCTGGAGGTGAGGCAGCACAAACTGCGACCACGGAGATCTGGAAGCGAAGGAGCAAGGAAAAGGAAAGAAAAAGGAGAGTTTTCCTAAGAATGTTGCGCAGGAGGAACCGCTGCACCGGCTCACCAGCGCCTGGTTCTGCTTCCCCAGCATGAATGACACGTCTGTCCAGGGCACCTCCCCCAGCACCCAAAACAGACTGCACCCCTGCACAGCGCAGCCCACCCTGCCTGCACCCCCCCATCACTCCAAACCACGCTACACCCGCACAGGCTGCACAAACCTGAACGGCACCACCCAGCTGATCACTGCGCCCACCCCACGGCTGGACCTCCCAGACAAGTGGCCCCCAGCCCCTCACTGACCATCCCTGACCCATCCCTGACCCCATCCCTGACCCCCTCATCGACCCCATCCCTGACCCATCACCAGACCCCTCTCCCCCTCCCCTTTCCCCCTTCCTTCCTTCCTTCCTTCCTTCCTTCTTCCCCCGCTCCCCCGTTCCCGTCCCCTTCCCGCCCGTACCCACCTGCCGGCCCCGCCGCCGCTGCCGTCCGCCTTGCTCCCCGCTGCTGGGCCGAGCTCGCCGCAACGGCCCGACCCGCAGCCTCCCGCTGCCCACCGGCCTCTCGCCTTACCTCCCGCCCGTCCCCACGCACCGACCCCTCTGTGCCCACGCCACCTCGCTCCCGGCCCCACCACCCCGGGCGTAGCGCGTCCCCCAGCACCCCGGCCCGGGCCCCCGCGCCCGCTCAGACGACCCAGCAGGCCCGGGCTGAGCCCAGCGGGGGCGTAGGCCCCGGGGAGGGGGGGAGGGGGGACTCCCCCCCTCCCTCGTGCCAGCGAACGGCCGATGGAACCCTGCCGCCTGCCGCGGCAGCCGTAACCAGGGCAACCCAGCAGACCCCAACGGTCGCAGATCGCTGTGGCTGAGCGCACAGGAAGGCCTCTGGTGTCCCGGTGTGCCCACCTGCCTTCGAGCGAGGGGAGCCCGGCGGGCCTTGTCCTGCGCCTCCTGAGGACGAGGGAAGAGCCTCGGCGTGCCTGAGGGGCTGGGGGCTGCTCCCCGGCTCGGCCTGGCCATAGGTGGGGGTGGCACCAGGCCCTGGGAGGGAAGGGACAGAGGACAGAGGGGTGTCTGCGACAAGGGGGATGCCCCCATACAGACAAACCCCAGCCCCATAGCGGGAGGAGGAGGAAGAGGGAGCCAGTCCCGTCCCCCCAGGGCGAGGAGGGGTCCATGTGCTCCGGGGCAGCCAGAGGGCTTCTGGGGAGGGGGGATCAGGGGGCTTAGGGGAGTGACATTGGGGTACTTTGCGACACCCTGTGGCAGCCAGCCCTGCTCCCGCAGTGTCTGGGAGGACAGTGTTGGGACAGGATGGGAGCGAGGAGCCCCTGAGCACAGCCACCTCTGCCCCCACCACCCCTGGGGTGGCAGGGGGTCCTCCTCACCCCTTTCCTCCCTCCCTCCTGCAGGATGGCGGAGAGACCCCCTGGCCACGTTAGGCAGGCCTGGGTGGAGAAGGCTGGAGCTGCCCCGGCTCCCAGATCCAGGCCAAAGCCCCATGAGATGTCCGAGGTCCAGCTGCTGCGGGCAGGTGAGTGTGCGGGTGCTGTGGAGCAGGGGGCTCCCCAGCCTGCCCTGCCTTGTCCTGGGCCAGGCTCACATCCCCCAGCCAGGCTGGCATCAGAGCTCCCACAGCGCAGTGGCCGGGAAGGGAGCTCTGTTCTGGCGTTCTGGGACAGGGACTCTCCCTGTGCCCTGGTGCCAGCGCATCCCTTACCAGACCACAGCAGGGCCCCCTCCCTGTGCTGCCCTCCAGCATCACACCCTCTCTCCTGGGGCACACAGGGGACACCGGTGTCCCAGCCTTGAGCAAGGGCTTGTGGCATCCCTGGGAGCTGGGCAGAGGGCTCGGGTTTTCCCTGCTGCTTGCCCCCCAGCCCTTCCTGCTCTCTCTTGGCCAGATCTGTGCTGCTCTGCCTTGGCTTTGCCCAGGGAGGAAGACAATACCCTGGACATCATTCGAGCCTTCCTCAGGAGCAGACCAAAGGTATCCGTGGCCACTTCTATGAGGCTGTGCCCGTGTCTCCCAGCCTGTCTTTCGGCCCCTGTCCCGTGCTCAGAAGGTGCTGGGGGCTGTGCTGGGCCCCCCACCTGGCTGTCTCTCCCCCCTGACACTGTCTGTCTGTCTGTCTCCTCCCTGGCTGGCAGCAAGAGGCCCAGAAGCTGAGGTTTCTGGCCTCCATCTGCACCGTCTGCAGCACCACCAGCGTGGACTCCGCTGCGTGGGACATGCTTTACTTCTGCCAGCCGGAGGTGGTGGAGACCATCGAGGTGAGGGGACGGCCAGTCAGGCTGAGGCAGGGGCAGGGGCAGGGGCAGGGGCAGCAGGCAGCGACACAGCCCCGGGGGCAGATGAGAGCTTGGCCAGGCAGGGGGGTTGCGGATGAGCACTGCTCCAGGTCTCCATCCTTGGAGATGCTCCAAAGCCACCTGGGCGGCCTGGCTGGATGTTTGCAGGTCCCTTGGCCAGCCTGTGGCTCTGTGACGGGCACAGCCCTTCCAGCCATGGGGCTTGGGACCACTGGGTGCCAGGATGGGGGCACCTGGGCTCTGCCAGCCCCACAGGCTCTTGCTGGGCGAAGGAAACTGCCCCATCCTGAGCTGTCCCACGCTGCTGTGCTCCCCAGGTGCTGCTGCAAGAGGAGCCCGCTGGCCCCCAGGGCATTATGGTGCAGCAGCAAGCCATGCTGGCCATCATCTCCATGAGGTACCTGCCCCAGCCCCCAGCTTGGTGGCCCCGATGGCACCGGTCCCAGGTGGGGGGCATCCCCAGTCCTGGGTCTGAGAGGGAGGCAGAGAACAGGGCAGGGGGTGCCACAGGGTTTTCCCCGCAAAGGCAAGTGCCAGTGTGATGGAGGGTTGAGGGGTCCCCCATGGCATGGGGCTCAGCTCAGGTCTCTAAGCCCAGGGTCTGCCTCCTCCTCTGTCCCCGCAGCAGAGCGGGGCTGCTTCTGCAGGAGAAGAAGAACAGCCTCCTGTATGCCTGCTTCTGCAACATCTTCCACCTGCCTCCTCAGGAGGACACTCAGGGCCCTGATGCTTCACTCTACTCCAAGGTGTGCCAGGGGGTGAACCATGGGGAGTTCCCTGGCTGCGAGGCCCCTTCCTGGGCACCGCAGGGCCACGGCCGTCCCCTGCCAGGCTTCCAGGGCTGCCCCCAAGACTCTGTCCCCCTCACAGACCCTGGCCACGATGGACAGCATGCTGCAGGTGCTGGTACGCAGTGCCGGCACCCTTGGCATCGTGGAGCTGCAGAACATCTTGGAGGTCTGACCTTGGCACAGGGTCCCCATGGGCAGTGACCCCTGGCTTGAGCGGTGCCCACCCCCAGCACCTGGTGCAAGGAGGGGGGCAGGGAATGTCTCTCCTTACCAGCCATGCCCCCCCCCCACCCCCCTGCCTCCTGGCTCCCGCCAGAGCCCCTTCTCCTGCCCCAGCCCACGCCACCTCTGCAGCCTTGCCCGCTGCCCGTCCTCCCCAACACTGCCTCCCAGATGGACCTGCCTGTCTGGCAAGGGGAGCCCAGCCCTGGGGCTTTCCCCCTCCAGCTTCACCATGGGCCATATCCCAGAGCCCCCACCACAGGTCCCCAGTGAGGTGGTCACCCCAAAGCCTTGGAGTCCTTGGGTGGGAGGCAGAGGGATGTTTTTTGGTGGGGAGTGAATGGAAGGCAGCAGAGGCAGCAGCAGAAGCGGGATGCAGTGACCTGCCTGCCCGCAGCAGGTTGCTGTGAGGGGCAAGAAGGACACATGCCCCATCCCAGGCACTGCGCCAGAGCAAGCCTGGCTGTGCCATGCTGTGCCATGCCACCTCCCTGGCACACCAGCAGCTTTTCTCCTCCCAGCTGCTGCTGCCCTTCACCGATTCCCAGCTGGCAGAGGTGCAGGAGAGGGCCATGGCACGGATCGCCAGGCTGGTGAACTTCATCACCACCTACTCCCTGCCACAGGTACCGAGCTCCTGGTCTGGGCAGCCCCAGTGCCCTGTCCCTGTGCCCCTGAGCCCCGGCACCTCCCAGGGAAGCTGGGCACCCAGCCAGCAGGTCGGGAGCAGGGGTCTTTGCCCTGCCCCTGTCCTGTCGATGCTCTCTCCCAGGGCAGGGCAGGGCAGGGCAGGGCTGCCCTGGGCATCGATGCTCTCTCCCAGGGCAGGGCAGGGCAGGGCAGGGCAGGGCTGCCCCGGGCACAGGCAGGAACCTGGGTCCGGCAGCCCTGCCCTGCTCTTGGCTGCTGCCTAGCTGCTCTGGGAGCAGCTGGGGCTCCCGTTGTGCTCACACTGCCTCTCTTCCCCCAGGTCTGCCCCTGCTTTGCCCAAGCCACAGTCCGCAGGCATCAGTGCTCCAAGACACATCAGTTTGTAATGCTGGGGAAGCTGGTGGGGCACCTCACCCTCTGTTGCACCTGCAAGGACAAGGGGATGCGTCCTGAGGCTGCAGAAGCTCTCTATCACCTGCACACATTTGTCCTGCAGCAGAGAAGTAAGACAAGCTGTGTCAGGCTGGATCCCCCAGGCATGGGCAGTCAGGGGCCACTCTCCTTGACGAGAGAAAGCCTTATCCAACCTGCCTGCCTGCCTGCAGTCTGAAAAGTCATTTTGCCTTGCCCCCGCTCACAATAGCCCTGGACCCTCCCTGGGTATCTGCTGGTGCCCTTTTTCTTTGCCAGCAACTTTTCTGCCCAATGCTCTCAGACTGCACTTCCACTTCTGCACCCTCTCTCTAAGCACCCCGTTTTTGCTCCCCCCCAGGCAGGTGGCCCTGGCTGCATGGCACAGAGCAGCTGCAGCTCCAGGAGGACTGGCAAGCAATGAAGCCCTGGCAGCTTTTGAAAATCAGCCACACCCGCAAAATCTTCTTGGTAAGAAGTGCCTTTGGCTCAGTGTGAGTGAAGGGACACCCGATGCGTGGGGATGATAGGGGCTCACGCTGTTCCTGAGCAGGGGCTAGGCAAAGGCCCTCAGGGAGCTTCAGTCCCCTGCGGGACCCTGATGCCCACCATCAGTCTCCTCCCCAGCTCAGCCTGGCTCCGTGCCCCGCTCTCACTGCACAGTCAAGATGCTCTGGGTGATGCTCTGGGTGAGGCAACAAATCTCCCCTCCTCTCCTTCATCCTGCAGATGTTCACAAAATACCTCCAGTCCTCCGACCAGGCAGACATCATCCTCATGGCTATCAAGAGCTTGAGACACCCAAGCGCCTACAGCATCAGGCTGGCTGCCCACATGGTGGATGTCCTTGTGGCGGACCGTGCCTTCCAGCCGGGGCAGGTGAATAGCCCATGGGTGGCACAGCTGATGCTCCAGCCCACTGGGGGACTGTTCCTCCCCTGGCTCTGTGCCTGGCTAGCACTGATGCCGTCTCGAGCTGGCATACCGCACTAGGAACGGAAGCAGCTCCCAGTAGGAGCTGGGGAAATGGCCGCGCTCACCATGCTGACATCCCCACTCCCACCCGTGTCTCCCCTCCAGGTGCTGAACGTCGTGTGGGCCATCTACAGAAGCCGGCCCTCCGTCAGGGCGGTGGTAGCCCGCAAAAGCCTGGACAGGGCCCTGGTGGTGCTTGTGCGCAAACACCCCAGGGAGTTGGTGGCCAGCCTGCTGCAGTGCTCCCCGACATGCACCCGGTAAGGGGACCACCAGCCTTTGGGGGCTCCTCTCACACTAGGAGAGGGGCCCCAAGACCCTCCCGAGGGATTTCAGCCCGGCCATCCTCTGGGGTGTCCCTGCTGACAGAGCCCCGTGTCCCTGCAGTGTCGCCAGGGCCATGTGGAGGGCGATGATGTCTGACCTCCGGGCTGCGGACAAGGTGCTGAGGGAGCTGCTCAGCTTGCTGGTGAACCAGTCACTGCGCAAGACCTCCACCTCCACCAAGGACAACCCGCGCATCCTCTCCCTGGCTGTGAGTTGCTGGACGAAGCCTTGCTGACCTCCGGGGCTGATCTCAGCTGTCCGGGGCCCCTGCTCCCCTTCCCTGCCCGCCCCAAGGCTTGACCTCCCCAGGGATGAGGGGACATCTTAGCGTCCGGGTGTCTTCTGCAGGCAACCAGGGCGATAAGCGAGATCCTCCTGCAGTCTGTCTGCCTGTGGCAGGTGGAGGCAATTTTCCCCCAGCTTTTCCTGGCGCTGCTTTTCCAAGCGTCATTCACCACGGAGCTGACGCTGCAGGAAGTGCACATCTTCTGGACGGAGCACCGACAGGATCAGCTCACTCCCATCAGGTGCTCCATCCCTTTCCTCTCATCCCTGCCAACCACCCGGAGCCAAGCCAGGGTGGGAGCTAAGCATTTCTCCTTGTGCAGGTCTGCGGTGCAGTCCATGAAAGTGCTGCTCTGCAGCATGGGTTTTGAGAACCAGGTACTGGCCATCGAGGCGCAGGGTGGCTGGGACACCCTGCTCAGCTCCCAGACCCACCTCATGGGAGTGCGCATTATCGCCAGGTGAGAGCCCCTTCTCCCTGCTCCTTGGGGACAGGGTACCCCATGCCACCCCCTCCCTTGGGGCTGATGGCAGTGGGGTCCCCATTACTTGGAGAAAGTGGTACAGACTGGCGATGTCCAGGCTGGTGCAAACCCCCAAAAGATGTGCCTGCCTGGCTCAGGCCTGACAGTGCCTCCTTCCCCGTCAGGGAGATGATGAAGATGCCAAGGCGCCTGCGCTCCGCCATCTTCTGCCATCTGGTAGAGCTCCTCAGGACAGAGGACCCCACCTGGCAGATGGTCGCTATGGTCTTCTTCATTGAGGTGAGCCTGATGGCACCACTCCAAGCTCCCCCCGATGCTCGGTTCTCCCATGCCCACCACTGTGGGGAAAGCTGGGGCAGTGGGTGGGCTCTGGTTGGTACCATGGAGGAGCAGATGAGCAAGCAATGTGCTGTGGTGTGGGGCACGGGGACTCTCTGCAATCCCTGCTGCCTCTCTCTGTCTGGGCTTGGTCTTGCCCTGCGTCCTTGTCCTGAGCTGATGGTTGGAGCCAGCACCACACCTCAGCAGCTCCCACTGCCTGTGTTTCAGATGCTGGACTTTACCAACATCAGTGAAGAGCTGGTCCGTGCCCTGGAAATCTTCCCCATTTATCTGCAGAGCCAGTGCCTGGGGATGCCCAGCCTGGTGCTCAGGGCCATCCTCAGGCTCACCGAGAGGCCTGACACAGTGAGTAGGGGGCAGCCGGGACAGCAGCCCAGGGTGGAACAGTGGGTAACGTGGCAGCTCAGGCTTTCCTGGGCATTGTGGGCTGTGCTGGCTGCTGCCAGCTCTCCTGCCTCCCCGGCCCTCTGCCCCATGGCTGTGCCATGCCAAGGAGAGAAGCAGCAGTGCTGACGGGAACGGGCTCCCACTGCCAGCACGTCCCAGCAGGGATGCTGGCGGCAGAGCAACCGGCCTGAGCGTGGGGTCTGCAGGGCCTGGCCATGAGGTGTTGAGCCCCAGGGTGAAACACAGCAGCCATGGCAGGGGCTGCTGGCAGCTTGGGCAGCTTTCCAGGCAGCGCCAGTCACCCACCAGCCTATCCAGGGGGGTCTGGTGGAGAAGGGGGCAGCCGAAGGGCTGGCAAGGAGCCAGTGCTGTCTGTCCTCCCCCTGTGTGCCCTGCTCTTCCCATGGGCATGCTGGTGAGCCCTGTCTGCCGGGACCTTGCCCTCGTAACCTGCACTGCCTGCAGAGAACCCAGTGGGGAGGCCGGTGTTCGTGGAGAGGGTTTTCACCCCTGTGATCGGTGGCTCCTTTACAAAAAGGAGGTGGCATGTCTCACACAGGAAAGGAAAGCCCTTATCCTGCTGCCGTACGTTATGGACCAGCTGCTGGATGATGACAGTGATGCCAGCGCCGCGGCCCTGCCCGTGCTTGGCAACATGCTCTGGCTGCTGGAGGGGAAGAGACTCAGCCTCACTGCCCTGGCACTGGCTGGAAAGCTCCTGCTGCTTTTCAACAATGTAAGGCTGGGGGAGAGCCCCATGTCCCCCTTCCTGGGCACCTCCATTCACGCCTCCCACTGCAGCCCCTGTGCTCTGCAGGGGGATGCTTTGCCCTGCAGTCCCCAGACCCCATTGCTGCCCTTGGTGGCTCCGTGCTGTGTCACAAACCCCCCACCAAGGACTCACTCCGGCTCGGCCTCCCTGCCGCAGCGGGGGACAGTGGTGGCAGGATGGCAGCAGGCGTGCTGAGCCCCACCAATGCACACCCTGCTCTGGCAGCATCCTCCAGCCTTCTGCAGGGCCTCCCTCTCTGGCCCTCAGCCCCGGAGACCCCAGTCTCCCTGGGCAGACCATCTGCCTGCCGCAGCTCGCTGCCTTTTGCAGCAGGGCTGCCTGCAGCCATTTTGGGGATGTCTGTCTCCATGTCAGCCCCTTGCTTGCCATGGGCTTGTGGCTGAGGTCCTCCTCCCCTCTTCCCCCAGGAGCTGGACACGGTGCGGGAGCTCTCCATCCATCTCTTCCAAATTGCAATGGGGCTCGTGGTGGGTGCTGAAAAGAAGAAGATGAAGAAGGTGGTGTGGGACAGCCTGCTGCCGCTGCTCTTTCACCTGCATGACCAGGACGAGAGTGTGGCCAAGGTGGGATTCCCAACCTGACTGGTCCTTTGGGGAGGGCAATGCTGACACTGCACTGTGAGGTCTAGCTTGTTGAGTCCCTAGGAACAGGCAGAGCCCCCCTCCCTGCCCACTGCTGCCTTTTTCCTCCTGCTGCCTGGTGGATGGGCAGGTGGGTCCCTTTCCCACCCAGCTCCCTCCACACAGCCCCTGGCATGGGTCCCTGCAGCCCCAGAGACTGGACTACGGCTCCGCAGCAGCCTGGGGCCACCACAGCTGAAACGCTGAAGCCCCGACAGGCTTCCAGCCAGAGAGGGTGGCTGCCCTCCTCTTCCCCTGGGGTGCTGAACCTGCTGGCAGCATCAGTCCCCAGCTGGTGCGTCTTCCCTGCATGGGCCAGGACAGGCTCTGAGCCCCACCAGGAGGGAGGACACAGGGTCCTGTGCCCCCCATGGTGGTGGTAGCATCTGTGCTGCTCACCAGGCCTCCCAGGAAGCCCTCCGCAGCGCTGGCCAGTTCCTGAAGTGGAGGCAGCTGGTGCGACTGGCCGAGACGGCGCAGGCATGGAGGATCTGCGAGTGCTTGGTAAGCATAGCCCGAACACCCCTGGGATCTGCCCTGGGTAAGCCCTGCCCGTGCCCAGCAGAGGGGACCAAGGGCAGTGTCCCCACAGCTGCATGCACCCTCCTGGAACAGGCTCTGCTCCAGGCTGTCCTCACCTCCGGGGTCCCAAAGGGGACCCCGCCACCAGGATGGCACCCTAGCATTGCCTGGGAGCCCTCTGCTCCCTCCAAACCCCAATGCGGAGAGCGGAGAGCTGGGAATGTCCTGCTGGGGAGAAGAAGGGTGGTCCTTGGTGGAGGGATGGCCCAACGGGGGGGCCATCTCTGTGCCAACTCTGCACCCTTCTCTCCAGCTGGCCAGGAAGAGGAGCAGGGCCACGTACTACCTGTGGAAGAGCCAGACCTACCTGCGGAGCCCGCAGGAGTCCCTGCGGCTGGAGGCTGTCAGGTTCATCGGTGAGCCCCTAGCCCCAGGGTCCCTTTCTCTGCCAGGGTCCCTGTGTCCCAGTGCAGGACCTGTGGGGCACCCCTTCACTCTCTCCCACTCCTGCCTGTACAGGTAGGGCTGGCAGGAGGCTCATCCATCCCCTCCCCGATGCTGCACCCTGGGGTCAGCCCTCCCCAGGGAGCTGTGTGGCCAGACAGGCTGGCTGGTGGGTCCCTGATGGCCAGTGGGTCCCTGACATGCTGTGTCCCCCCAGGACTCCTTGGACGGGATGTGGATGAGCACAAGAACGAGCACAAGTACATCAGAGAGAGTGAGTGAGGGCAGTGGGGAGGAGGAAGGACCTTGGCATGGAGCTCCCCCCCCAGCCTGGGCAAGGGGGGCTCTGCTCCCAGCACATCTGTGGGAAGAGGGGTGTTTCGGGAGGGGCGTATTCCTAACCAGCAGCTTCCAGCTGAGCCATCTGCCCCCTGGTTCCCTCCTGGCCCTGGGAATCGTGAGGTGCAATGTGCCCTGCCTGGAAGGGATATGGGGCTGTCACCTCACCTCTGCTGCTTTGTCCCCACAGTCCTTCAAGGCCCAAGCAAAGACACCAGCCCCTTGGTCTCCTCCCTGGCAACTCAGACACTCCTCATCCTGGGACGAGGAAGGCTGAAGTCGAGGTTTAACCTACCACGGCTGAGTTTACAGATGACAAGGGCACGGATGAGGTCACACTCAGTTCCCAGCGAGGACTCTGCTCAGGCAGAGACAACGCTGGAGCCCCAGCCCTAGGATGCTCTGCAGGCTGGGGTATCTCCTCTTCCTGAGGTCTAACAGGAAAGGAGACACCTCAGCTGGAGGAGGACCCGGCAGCCTCCGGAGAGTGGCAGGACAGCCACTCTTTCCAGTGGTCTAGGACAACGCCTGTCCACGCGCTTCATCTTTGCCACAA
Organism: Astur gentilis; assembly: GCF_929443795.1. Lineage (NCBI taxonomy): Eukaryota > Metazoa > Chordata > Aves > Accipitriformes > Accipitridae > Astur > Astur gentilis. Next base: position 74,036 of record NC_064883.1, read on the forward strand.
AGCACCAGCTGCTCTGCTGGGCTGTTGAAACAGAGGGAAGGAGAAGGCCACGCCAAAGCTGAAGCCAAAGTTGAAACTGAAGCCTTCCCTCCCCTCTGCGGGGCCACGCCGGGGCGAATCCCTTTTTCTGCCTCCCACCGTCCAAGGATCCTGTGCTGCTTTGGGCTGACGTGGCCGAGCTCGGGAGCTACAAAGCCACCAATGCTCTGACTCCAGCAGCATCCTCCCCTCCACGTCCCCAGCAGGAAGGGCAGCTCTGCCTCCTGCCCGCACCGCAAGCTGCGCAGCCACTCCTGCCTGGGGATGTCAGAAGTCACAAGAGCCAGCAGGCCCGGGGGAGTTGTGGTAGCAGAGGGCCCTGCTTGCCACAGCACTTTGCCATCTCCTTCTCCAGGTTCGGGCACCAGGATGTCATCACGGGGCTGGACAGCCTGAGCCGGGAGTGCTGTGTGACGGCAGGGGGCCGGGACGGTACCGTGCGGCTCTGGAAGATCCCGGAGGAGTCGCAGCTTGTGTTTTACGGGCACCAGTAGGTCTGGGGCGGGAGAGGGGGCTGCAGGCAGGGGGAGGCAGGGGGGTCAGGCTGGGGCAGCGGTGTGCAGGTGCCAAGCATCACTAGGAGCCTGCCGGCACTGTGGGGATGCTGATGCCCCGGTGAGCCCTTGTCTCCTAAATAGGATCCCAAAGCATGCTCATAACTGATGGCAGTTGCCCCTTCTCTTCACAGGGGCTCCATCGATTGTATCCAGTTCATCAGTGAGGAGCACATGGTGTCAGGCGCCGATGACGGGTGAGCACAGGGCCGGGGTGGTGCCTGGGGTGCGCAGGCGGTGCCCCCCTCGGCCCCCTCGCCCCTTCCCTCCCTGGCAGGTCCCTAGCCCTGTGGGGGCTAACGAAAAAGAAGCCGCTGGCACTGGCCCGGCAGGCACATGGCATGCAGGATGCCCAGGGCCTGCAGCAGCCATACTGGATCTCAGCAGTGGCCGCCCTGCGCAACAGGGACCTCCTGGCTACAGGTGTGTGGCAGCTGCTTTGGAGTGGGGGTGTGGAGAGGGGGGCGTCCTGCTCCCTTACCTGGGTGGGAGTGCATGGCAGTCTTCTCTCTCTGCCCCAGGCTCCCACAGCGCCAGCGTGAAGCTCTGGAAGTGCGGTGAGGGATTTCGGAAGCTGGAGCCCCTCTGGGACATCCCGTTGGTATGGATGGGGAGGTGGGGGATTGGAGCTGGGCTTGGGGCATCTCTGGGCAGGGGCTCCCCTCCCTGGGCGGCAGGAGGAGGCTGCCAGAGCCCCTCACCCTGCCCTGTCCCTTCCAGGTGGGTTTTGTTAACAGCCTCAAGTTCTCTGCAGCCGGTGACTTCCTGGTGGCTGGCCTTGGACAGCAGCACCGGTACTGTCCCCCCTCCCTGGTGCTGCCCAGGGGCACAGCCCCCCCCTGCTCCTCCAAGGGCTCGGCGGAGGGTAGCCCCCATCTCTCTCATCTGCAGGCTTGGCCGGTGGTGGAGAGTCAAAGAGGCCAAGAACAGCGTCTGCATCGTCCCTCTGAAGCGGAGGGCTGCAGCCCCCAGTCCCGAAGCCCCTGACAGCCCTGAAGCCCCCGACAGCTCCGAAGCCCCCGACAGCTCCTAGCCCCTGGCCCCAGAGGCGCTGGAGCCAGGTCACCAAACCCCTGTCCCTGGAGCTGCGCCCCGAGTCCTTTGTGCAACCATCTTCCTGGAGCCGGCAGGACGTGAGCAGGGGGTGTCGCATGGCCCCCTGATCCTGCTGGCCCCCCTATCATGATGTGGCTCTGCCCTCTGCAAGGGTCTGCCCCTTTCCCTCAGGTTCAGCCTGACCTGAGCTCTGGAAGAGTCTTATTTAAAAAAAAAAACAAACCAAACACACTTTATTTACATAAATTACAAAATAAAATAATCACACTTTTGCTCACACTAAGAATCTACTCTTAAAAACGCGGTTGGGCTCAGCACAGCAAGGAGCCACAGCAAGGTCGTTGCTAGCAGAGCCTTGTGCTCTTAACACAGCGTTCCATTTTTATAGCTCTCATTTTTATAGCTTAAACCATGATAGAGACAGAGTCACAGCAGCACAGAATGGATGCTGAAAGAGACCTCTAGAGATCATCCAGCCCACCTCGGCTGCTCGAGCAGGGCCAGCTGCAGCAGGCTGTGAGTCTGCTTCTCGAAGGTTCTATTGGCTGCGTTGCTCCCAGGTTGTGGAGCTCGCATGGGAAATGGGCAATGAAGAGGGATGAAGTTTTCAGGCACTTTCTGGCCGGTGCAGTGATTTTATTTTTTTTTTCCTTCTGATTTTTTCTCCCTCCTTGCTGGTCTTACAGCTGCCCAAGGTGCAGCCAGAGAAGTGGAGGAGGGTCCCTGCCTGGCCTGCAGCTCCCTCCCTCGCCATTCTTGGGGTGATTTGGGGTTATTTTGCTGTGTTAGTGAGGCAAAGCTGGGCTCTTGGGGGCTGAGGTCAGTGGGACCCGAGGAAGGCCGTGATGGTCTTGAGGCTTTGAAGGGCTGTGCACCGAGCCCTGTCCCCACTGGAGGGGACGCTGGTGGTGTTCAAGACGAAGGCCTTGCAGCCCTTGTTGACGTGTGTGCCCGTGTCCCCCCCGGCCCCGAAGGTCTGTCATTGTCGCAGGGGCACTGTGCTGCTTTCTGCATGGGGCCGTGTCCGTGAGTCCTGCAGGGACCTGTCTGTCCTGGCTTCCCCACCAAAGGGCTGCTTCCCCTGGGGAAGGGGAGAGGGGAGTTGTTCCCGTTCCCGTCCCCCCCCCACCATCGCCTGCCCCGCTGGTGGTGACTGGGCCCTGGGGGTGGCTGGGTTCCCCTCGTGGCTTGCTGGCTCGGATTTGGGGCTCAGTGGGGCTTTTGCACCTCTTGGGGGCTGTTTCTTGATGCCCCCTGTGCTCCCTCCCCCTCCCACATAGGCACCGAGCGGTTCTAGAGAAACAGCTTTTAATTGAAAAGACAAGAGAAAAGGTCCCATCCAAGCTGGTCTAACCCCTCCCTAGCCACCCCCGCCCACCCCCCCTGCCATATACCCCACCCCTCCTCTCCCACCCCCCCCACTCCCCCCATCTCCATCCCTCTCACCCCTGTCTAATCCCCACCCCCACACACACCCTCACGTTGGCTGCCAGAGCCCTGCGCTTGCTGGGTGCCATTGGCAAGGAGCTCTGCGCCTGCCTCTTCCTCCGCTTGCCGGCCGTGGCAGGTGGGGACGGTGGCAGGTCCATCCCCGCATCCTGCCACGGCTCCTGGGGCTCCATCCCGCCGCCGTTGACTATTTTGAGGCTCAGCATGGCGTCGCTGAGCTCGGGGATGCAGTAGTCGGGGGTGAGCATCTCCTCAGGCAGCGAGAGCGAGCTGAAGTCGCGGTCTGGGGTGTCTGTGCTGGTGTCACCAGCGTCCTCGGGCACGGAGCTCCTGCTGGGAGCATCCTGGCTGACCCCCACTCCATCCAGGGAGCAACCGAAGAGCCTTAGGGCCTCTTCCAGGACCATCTCCTCGGACACTGCAAGGTCGCCTGCAGTGTCCCCAAGGGCTTTGTTGTTGGTGGCAGCGCAGGGGCTGGTGTGGACATCGCCGCCCGGGGCTGCTCCCACAGGGGTGGCCGTGCTGGGGATGTTGATCTGTGCCAGCTGCCCCTCGCTGTGCTGGTAGCCAGGGATGGACACTGGCAGCTCCAGAGTGTCTGGGGCCACCCCACTCCTCTGATTTTTGTAGGGTGTGAGGTATCATGGTTGGCCCTGGGGGGCCCCGCAGCCCCCGGCACCCCACAGGGCAGCACCTGGCAGAGAAGCGGCGCCTTGGCTGAGCGTGGCGGTGGCCGGTGGAGGCAGGTCGGTGGTTGTCCACTGGATGCGGAAGACCCGGGGGTCAAAGAGGCAGCCACATGGAGCCCTCTGCAGACCTGTGTGGGTGAGGGGGGAGCCGTGCTGGGCCGGGGGGACTGTCCAGGGGCACCCGCCGAGCTGGCACCGATGGCTGACATCCCCCACCTCTGGGCCAGGGGCGTGGGGAGCTTGTGGCCGTGGCGATCCCCACGGGGTGAGCCGCTGTGCCGGTGGGACGGGGTTGCAAATCGGGGAGGAGACTCGCATCTAGGAGGTGAAAGGGGAGAGGTGGCCCCAAATATTTGGGGAATTCTCTGCAGATGGGCTGCAAGATTCTCTGCGGGTGCAAATGCTCTTGGCTTTCAACAGTATTTTTCCGGTGGGGGAAGAAGAACAAGTTGATTCAGCCGAGCCAAGCGGGGACCAAGCTGCAGCCGCAGCCTCCTTGCGCCAGATGGCAAATGCGTTTGTGACCGTTGCCCGTGCTTCTGTTCACTGCGTTGACCAGAGCGAGGCAGAAATAGGAAAAGGACCTCGAGGGCACGAAGGTAGGTCACGCGGTGTCGCTTGGTGGCACGCTTTCCCCCAGCCCTCGCTCCAGTAGTGCTGTCAGGTCTTTCAGTCTCCTGCTGGGAAAAGCAGCAGCTCTGGATCCCCCTGGGAGGGGGTGGCCCTTTCCCTGGGTGCGTGACACCCCGGAGGAGACGGTACCCGCCACCGCGTGCTCCCAGAAAAGGACTGGATTTTGCCCAACATCCGGTGTCGGGGCGCTGGGGCTGTTTGCGCTCTACGGGATCCCAGGGATGGGGTTAGTACATCCCCTCCTCGTGCTTGGAGGATTCGGCGCTAGCAAGGACACCCCAAGGGTACCAAGGACACAGGCCTCTCGCTCCCGCTGTGTGAACAGTGTGTGGCCTGGGGGAGTCGGGACAACTGCCGTGAACCGGAGGCCAAAGATCTCTCCTGGCCTGTATCCTGGTAATCAAAGAGATTGTGCTCTGTTCGTGAGGCACCTCTGGCTGCAAGATTGTGCAAGGCCATGTGCTGCGTAACTTGTGGCAGGGACCGATGCTTGGGGGCGTGAAGGCAAGCGCGCTTCTAAAACCATAAAACTCCATTTCATTTCAGAGCGCAGCTGAGCCACCCCGCTCCTCAAGACTCTGCCATCTGCACCGCTGTGGCTGGGACTGGGCAGTGCTGCACATCCCAAAGGCCACCAAGTCACACCCGTGTCCCTGCTGCTTTGCCGGGAGCTTCTGCGATGCGAGCGATGTTCTGGGGGCTGATCTCTTGGACTGCAGCTACTCTGTCCCTGACCGGCAGCTGGCCAGGAGGGTTGTGTCCAGGGTGGAATTCCACCTCTCTGACGAGAACCTGGCCAAGGATGCTTTCCTCCTGAAACATGTCCAGAAGAACAAGATGGGCTTCGTCAGCATCAAACCGCTGACGTCCTTGAAGAAGGTAGGCAGCGTGTTGCGTTGGCCAGCCGGGGTGGGAAGTGGCCTCCATGTGGAGGATGCCTGGGTGTCTGGGTGTGCTCTGGCTGTCTGCCATGGCCAAAACACTGCTGTGTTATCAACAGCTTTCTAGCTACCAGTACAGAGCACAGCACTACGAGGGCTGCTGTGGGGTAAAGGAACTCCAACTCAGCCAGATCCAATACAGAAGGAAAGTGGAGGAACAACAGAGGGGGCAGCCCAGGGACACAGAGCCCCAGGTCTCATCTGGCCGCTCCTGTGACCATACAGTGTATTCAAAATCAAATACCTGAAGTGCTCCCTTAGATGCAGTTTACAGCCAGGGGACAAGAAGGTGGCAGTTCTGCATTTTGCAGCTCCCAGGCTGATGGCAGAGCCAAAGCGAAAAAACACAAACCCCAAACCAAACCAACCAAGAGAGGTAAAATTGGAGCGCAGGGAGCAAATGCTTTTCTTTCACCTTAGGCCAACTGCTTGGATGCTTTCTATGCTGCCCTGCCACAGAGGGCATCCCTCCCGTACCAGTAAGAGACATAAGAGTGAATTAAAGCCAGGACCCCAAACCAGACCAAAAACCCAGTCGTGATCAAGAAGAAAGTGGAGAATGCATCAAATATAACAGAAAATTTATTTTGGACATTCCCAGTTTACATTTGGAAAAAAGAGGAAAAAAAAAAAGAGGAGGAATTGGGTATTAAATGAAGAGCACTGAATGATAAAGCAGTAGCAGTCCCTCTACCACTACAAACCCACACCCCCACACGCACGTACGCACACAGACTTAACACCACCAAACTCCCCGTGACTGTGACGTTCCCCTCAGCTTGCTGGTCTAGAGATACTGAATGCCTGAAGCACACCAAGGATAACTGAAAACATCTGCATGGCTTTAATGGGAATCCTCCAACTGAAACAAAGCGCTTTCTCCCTCTGTCTGCGTTGGCACATCCCTGAGTCACGCTCTCACTCCTCTCCTTCAAAGTCAAGATTCCTAAACGTGAAAAGCGGGAGTGGGGAAAGGCGAAGGGAAGAGAAAAAGAGGGAGAGCATCATCAGTGGAAGACCTGCCAGCTGCTGCTGATTCAGCCCTGTTTGGGGGACCACCCCAGCAGAGAGGAGCTGGTTTGCATGCCACGGTCCTCACTGCCTGTTCCCAGGGACAGGCCGTTTGCTCAGCCTTGCCGGCCAAAGCGTGGGAAAAGCGTAGGTGTGCGCCGTAGCTTGCAGAGGAGCACGGTCATGTTCACGTGCAATCCTTTACCTTTTTCCTCCCTGGATTCAAAGGGTTTCTGTCTTCAAAGTGAGAGCCTTCCATACGGTCATTTGTGACATTTCATCCAGGATAACAATCTCAGAAGGATCAGTCCTGCAATAAATATTTTACATAGCAATCCGTGATTATGGGAACTGATGCCACCAAGGGCATTAGCATCAGCAAGAGGAACAGCGGAGCCCCGAGAATCAAAGCTCCGCATAAGCGTGGGAGGTTTTGCTGGATGAGGAGTTTTGGGAGGCAAGCCGGGGAGCTGCAGAGCAACAGCTCTGTGCAAAGGCTCTTGCTGGGGCTTAGCCCCGGTCCGGGTTCCTAAGCCACTGCTGGTACAGATCACGCCTGCAACTCCTCATGTGTAAGTATGAGGATCTCCAGCTACCGTAAAGGCACTGATGAGGCAAGGTTTGGGGGTCAAACGCGAGTGCTGCAGCCACTCTGCTTGGGGTCAGAGCCCTGCAATTGCCTCCTGCAGCCCTGCCCCCGAATTTGATTTTCCCACCAAGCTGCCTGCTGGTTTCTGTGGGATGCCCCACAAAGAGGCAAGTGGAGAAAACTCTGCCAAACACCTTCAAGCTAATCTTGCCGGGGGTCCTGGCGCTTGGTGGGGCTTTACCCGTCACTGCTTTGCTTTGGGATATCCACGTCACTGGTCTTCCCCACGTTCAGCTGAACTGAACTTGCAGCAGCAGCAGCTTCCATCACGCTCCTGGACTCCTGATGTAAAAAAGGGACAAATCACGTTCTCTGTCTTTGATCAAAGTGGAGATAAGCTGAATGCCCAGCACAAACTTAGCAGTATGCCCTTCCCTTCTGCCCCTTGGCAGCTATAGGTATTAGTGCAGCAGGGGAGAAACCGTTCACTCCAAAGATTTCGGGGCAGGGGGGTTGTGTGTTCAAAACACGATTATGAGCAAGTCTTGCCAGCAGCAGCAGCAGCAGCAGCAGCTGCATCATCTAATAATAATCATCATAATGATAATGACCTTTGTGAAAAACGACTCGTTTTAAAAATTACACCTGTATTCAAGCGTTCAGCTCACTGCTACTTGAGGAAACAAAGGTTACAAAAGTTACAGGCTATTGGGATCTATTTCGATTGAGTGCTGATCTTCCCCCAACGTTTCCAGACAAGCTGTAAGAGAAACAGGCAATCTCACAGACACACGGAGATGTCCAGCCCCGAGGACACAGCAAGCCTTACCTCTTCTTCTCCGGCTTCATTTCTGGCATCGTCCAACTTCTTCTTCCTTTCTGGCATAAGGTCATCCAGAAAGCTGAGCTCTCACTTTGAGAAGCAGAAATCCATCGCTTTCCGGACAAAGACGAGAGCCAAAACCTTCACGAATAAGAGGGAAGATGCGGTGAGCTCAGAGACGATGCCACCTCTCACTCCAACGCTGCAAACACCCCGCTGCCGAGCGGTGGCAGCTCTTACCATCATGGGAAAGATGATGGCGACACGGGACACCTTGATGGTCCAGAGCAGGACGAGGCAGGTCAGCTGGATCGCCGTGAAAAAATGAACCTTTCGCAAGGGCACGTGCCGCAGTTAGATGAAATCCGGCTGGTGTTTCGCCGGCATCCAAAACAGCTTCAAGCGATCAAAGAACTGCAAAATAAAAGGGAAAGGTTGCCACCTTGGGACTGCGGCAAGTTTCTGGCCCTCTCGAGACGTGGAGGCACTTTGCAGCATCTCGCTTGCCGTCAGAAATCCTGGATCCCACCGCGTTCCTCCTGGGAGCAGCACCCATTTTCCCTTTGTTCCATCTAGCAACCGGCTTGCCCCTGAGAGCTGTCTACCAAACGGCAACTATTCCATGCCATTCCATTATTAGCATTTCTCGGCCCACTGAATCCCCCCCGCGAGGATTTCCACCAGTGGTAGAAACTGCCTTCCCTTTGCACCAAATTCCCCCGCTTTTCACGTAACCAAACACTGACCTGCCCTAAACCCTGCAACAGAGAGCGCTGAACTTGCCTGGTCCTCCCAGCCCTCTATACCTCCTGTGCCTCCAGCAATCTTTTTCTTAGACAAAAGAGTTTCATTGCTTGCTCTGCGAGAAGTTTTTCCCATGCCATTGCTTTTTTCCCTGCTGCTACGGAGACAAAATACCAGGGAGCTGACATGCTGCACGCTGTAAAACAGTCCGTACCTGAATTCTTCTGAGCGACGACACACCCATGTAGAGAAAGACACCATAAAGCACAGGCATCGGTATAAACTGGGGGGGGGGGGGGGGGGGGGAGAAAAAAAAAAGAAAGAATGCAATCGTTTCTTTTTCTGTATTGCATTTTCCGTATTACCACCCTCTTCCACAGGCACTGCCTAAAATTGCTTGAAGCTTTCCAGCTTCCATTCAGGCTTAGAGATGGGTCAGATTTTAACCATTTTTTTGCCATTTTGTGCGCACGAGTGAGCTAAGGCTCTGCTTTAGGCTGAACTTGGGAGTTATCTCTCCTCAGAATAATCCTATTTTCCAGAAAGGTTGGAGGAAAATAGGTGATTTCACCCATGCTACCCTATGCTGCATTCTCTGGCGGTAGAAGAAACACTTCTGCCTATTCTTGGGGCAACAGGCAAAGGCCACAGGCCTCCTCCTAGCCTAGAGATGAGATTACTTTGTGGGAGGAACGTGCAAGGAAGACCACGGGGATGACCTCAGTGTGTTTAGCTCCTGGGAACGGCTGCTCCGCGGCATTTGGGGAGCAAATTGCAGCCACTAAAGGGCTGCCTGTTTGAAAGACAGCAGATGTGCTGGTCTGAATATGGTCAACTGTAACCCATAAACATGGGTGGGCCTGAAAGACACCCAAAAATTCAAGCAGTTGCGTTGCTCGCTCACCTCGAGCACACCAAACGGGGGCCTGAAGGGCTGCAAAGCCTAACTGAGGCTGATTCCCACCGTGGGTCAAGCCCCAAGGGTTGGGACCACCTCCTTCTCCTCCGCTCCACAACTAACTACTCAGGCCTGCAGAGAAGGGACTGTTTGTCTGTAACATCCAACAAGCTCGCGGTTGTTGGGTGGTTTGCATTTTCCTCTCACCTTTAACACAGAAGTGAAGAAGACAGAGCAGCCCATGAGCACAAAGATCAGCAAGCCAGTGACTCTCTGCTCTCGTATCCCCAGAAACTTGGGTTGTTCTCCTGGAGCTGAGCAGTCAGACTCTACTTTGAGGCTATTCACGTGGGTGATGGACAGGACGGTCTCGCAGCCACAAACCAGGGCAGCCCCATCACAGAGCACACCCCGAGCATCACGGCCACCACAAAAAGGTCCAGGTGGTACCCGCATCCTTTCTGCAGGCAGGAAAACAAGAAACAGAGCATCCCATAGCACAAGAGCAAGGATAACGTCGCAAGTCAGACTCAAACCCTGCTCGAGCACAAGTCAACTTCTTCAGAATTCAAAACAAGAAATGGAAACAAGGAAGGGTGTATGCAGGATTTGCACAAGCACCTGGCATGAAAATCTGGCAGGAGTTCAGACACAATGGATATGCAGAGCTTGTGCATTAAATACTTCTCCAAAAAACAACAAGCCACAACCCAAAAGCACCAAACCATTTTTTCCACTCACAAAGAAAACTGTACCACTTGCAAGGAAGGTGTGACTCTGAGTTATCCCTGGCAGCGCATCAAAACAATTCATTCCCCACACCTGCTGCTGCTGCCATTTTAAAACAAAAACGCAGTTCTCTATTGCTCCAAGATTAATTTGCTCCTCCAAAAGGTTGCTCATCTGAACTGCCCTGTCACTTGCTCCCTGCATCATCGTTAATCCAGGAGAGCATCCTGCCACGCAGCCTGACCTTGTCCCAAACCAATGCCTTCAGAAAGCATCGGGAATAAGAGCTTCTCCCCAGACCTGCAGCCCAGAAGGGGCTGGGGTCATCTCTCGCAGGCCCTTACCTTCAGCTTGTGCTCCTTCCTGTTCACAATAACGGCACTGATCTGCTGGTCCATGAATATCAAGATGGTGCAGAGCAGAGCTGGGACGAGCGCAGCCAACACCGTCCACCAAGGGTTGGGTCCTATGGGGTTGATGAACCACCCGCGGTCGTCTCTGGTAGGCTGCAACAAAGCCCACACATCAGCATTGTCTCCCAGCCCAGGCACTCCACTGGCTTTCATTTTCCCCTCCCTCCTTGCGTCAGAGCACCTCCCAGCCCTGGCTTCATGTCCCCCTCTCCCGGGGGCTTCAGCAGTGCCAGTCTCCTCCTTGCAAGCAGCTCTAGATACTTCCCCTGTAGGTATCTAGTTTTGGGGCCATCTTCTCGTTTCCAGGAGGAAGCAAGGCACTTGGAGGTGGAAGAGGAGATGGTCACACCACCAGCATCTCTTCCAGACTCAGCCCTGCCCTGCCCTGGCATCACCTTGTGGCACCCCCACGTGCCAAAACACCCCGTTACCTTGAACGCATGGGGGACCTGGAGCTTTGGCGATGGGATCCCAACCACAAAGTCAAGGAGCACCATGATGACGATGGTGAGGAAAACAGCAAAGTCGCTCACTGTGGACCGTACCTGGGGCGAGAAACCAGAGGTGAGAGGGGCATGGCAAACAGGGCCCTAAGGTGAGATGCAAGAGTTGCAGACATCCACAACATTAAGGCTGCTTAACCAAATCCCACCACCCCTCTGAGCACATGCAGCCTGATCCCTTGCTTAGCTACTGCTGCTGTGTTTGTCCCTGTGAGATCTGGGGTCAGACAATAAAAAAAGCTTAACTAGGCCGACAAGGGTTGGTTTAAGTCAAAACCTAAAAATAATATTAAAATTAAGAAAAGAGATGTCTGCCACTACAGCTACATTCACAGCTACAATGGCAACAAGGCACTGAGGCATCCTTTAGTCCTCAAAAGGAAGCTCCTCATTCGAATCTACTTTCCGCTCGTGCACATAATGCGCAGAAGGTAGGGGGAAAAAAATAAACCGAAAACCCCAACCCCAAAACTTTTGGAAACCTGACTTCCTACTACCTGAGGAGAAAAAACATATAAAAAAAATCAAACCCCAAAAATCTTCAATCTGGGGCAGGTCACAAGGCATGTGGGAAACGCTATGATGATTTTGCACTCATGGAAATGAGTGCGGGACATCCAAGCTCTTGGAGAGCTTGGCCTACAAGGCCAACATTTCCCAGCTTGACCAAGGCAGGGCAAATACTGCTTAGTGCTCCAGGAAAGCCATTTTGGGAAACGAGTGTGGAGATGGACGCTGGCCACCTCCTTCTACTTACTCTGGTTGGAAAGCAGCGGCTGGTTTTAAACTTCTTCAAGAAGCCTGACAGGGCAAAGGTGGCGAAGAAGAGGATGCAGCACCAGAAGAATACATCAGGGGTGTAGGGGCCGTCGCGTCCACAGGCAGGTCCTTGAAACTCCCCACGCAAATACCGACATTCCTGGAGAAACAGAGCGTCAGGACACAAAGGCAGTGCACGTGCGGCAGGGAAACCTCGCATAGCTAGGGGGTTTTGAGGATCTTGGTCCAAGATCCACGACCCTGTAACTGCTCCTGCCAATGGAGATTTATATTTAATGAGCAGCAGCAGCTGAACAAGTGACACATCGAACTACACAGCGGAGAAATGAGATGTGAGGAGACACCATACGCTAGTAACACATTACAAGAAACACTCATCCAGGTGACACTCTCCCATCAGTTGCTTGCATTCATAGCATTGGGTTTCCTTAACTGCATCTGGCTTCAGTCCTGACATCTTCCCGCAAAAAACAACATGCCAGGCTCTCCCAACCCTGTGAAGAAAACCTCATCAGCTTTCCTAACTAAAAAGTAATTCTTTTAAATATTATTTTTAAACCTGAAAAGGACTAGGATTCACAGGACTAGCGTCATTACATTCACTTCACAGTCCTCCTCAAAATGGGAGGACAAAAGATAACTGACATGACAAACGCCACAGTTACAGACGTTCCTTCCTGGGGGTGCAGTTCGCACACCTAGGAGCTCATGCATGCACGAATGGGTGACGCCAGGCAGCAGCCTTCTTACGTGCCTCTGACCTCAGGAAGAAACAGGTAACATGAATACTTTTACTCCATTTGCATCCTGAGGACCAGAGATGAAGCCCAAGATTTGCCTAGATGACACAGTCAGTTCCTTTAAGGGATGAAATTGTTCGTTTGAGTTTGGCTTCAAGGACTCCCACAGCTGGCGATTAACTAAGAGGTATGCTACAGCGAGGAGCCCGACACACAGACTGCAGGACAACTCATCACGCCAGGCCTCTGAGCTTGCAGTTCTCCGCAGGGCCCGGTGCTGCCTGAGCAGGTGGATGGACTTCCCAGTTCCAGAAATACAAGCTCGTGAATCAAACCCTCCTCAAGCACGCAGGCAAAACTGGCTGCGCTTTAGCGAAGCAAACCAACAACGAGGCTTCCTATGTTTGGGTGCCTCCTGTCTGACGATGCTCTGGGCTACTTTCTCTTCCTGGCAGCAACAGGAATAAGTTGCTCTCATACCTACCAGCTTCTGACAGAGAAAGAGGATGATCTCGTTCTTGCCTGCTAGGACCAGGGGTGGCAATAACGCAGTCTGCCGAGACTGGAAGGGGATGCCTTGGAGGCGGAAACACGCGGGTGTTCATTACTCCTGGGCACTCGGAATCACGGGAGGAGATGATGCCGAAGGGCCTGATCCGATTCACAAACTGACGCACCTTAGGACTGAAAAGGCTTCTCCTTCCACTAACTTACTTTTCTCTGCAACAACAGCCTCAGGAGAGTAACTTCTCCGTAACCCTTTACACTACAGCAACTACAATACTTAATCCTAATGTACCTTACAAGAAAACTACTGCGGTCTTCTCTACTAGAGGGCCAACGCTGCTGCGCCTGTAAGGAGCGCTTTACGTTTTATTAACCTTTTGAAACAACGCACTAGCTTTCCTTGCAATCGCATTACGTGGGCTTCCTGGGACTTTATATATGCACGTTCGTTTTCTCTGGCTAAATCTGATTTGGAACGCAGGGGTGGCCATCTGAAAACACTGCAAAACATTCTTTTTACATACATCAGTTCTCTGGTGAAGGCAACAACTGAGGAGGATCTTCAGCTAATGTAAAACTGCGAAGCTCAGAGGAGTCGTACTCCAGCTAAAGATCTGCGCACTACTAGGCAGGAATGTCAAATTAAGCAATGCCCAACAGATACAAGTCATTGGACCTTTTCTTTTACAAGTAGGAAAGAAAGGGTACACAGAAAGATAGTGGTCTGTAGAAAATGCATGTAAATCATCAAGATTTCCAAGGATTACTCGAATCGCTTCCTGGAGAGGCCAAAACAAGAAAGGAAGGAAGAATATTAACAAGATAGCCACAATCCCACCGCCAAGTACAGTTTTCAGGCTTGGGAAAAAAAAATAACATTACAGTTTGCAGGAGTCATGGAAGAGCAGGTTCCAGATATTTTGCTTTTCCTCCTCCCCTTCTTCCCCCTGCTCCCTCCCATCACCTTAGAGCACGCTGCCCTAACAGATTCACAGAAACTGAAGTGAACGAATATCTTAACCCTGAATTAACATAGAAGCAATACTATGGAGAGTGGAGGTGTGCTTTTAAATTTAACAAGTTCTACATTTAAGAAGCCTCCTCCTTGCCAGCACAACACATGCAGTATTGACCTGTTTCAAAAATAAACATATTCCCCTTTTTCGGAATATTGACCCAATTCAGTTACAAAGGAACTGTAATTCAGCCCCAACAAACTCCTGCTTTATAAACGGGAAACTTTTTCTAGGAATACCTTTCAGTATTTTCAAAATTGAAACAGAAAGAGAAATTAACCAATAATTTTCTGTATCAGTTACAATCAGCACATTTTCTTCAATAATATTTGCAATGCTACTACTGTACTCTGAAGATTTGTTTCAACTTAACTAACAGGAGCATTTTTAAACAGGCAGTATATTGGTCTCATTTCCTCGGGAACGGCAGGGGCTTTCTTCTGTCTCAGGAAGAAGATGACAACAACAGAACTCATCAGCTGTCACCAAGCTTGGCCACAAAGTAATGGCGTCATTAAAAGAACGTCCCCTGGCTTCCACAGCTTCCCAACTATTAACTACATCTTTTGTAAGCCAGCTTCTCAAAAGTTGTTCACTGCCAGGTATCGGCCAACAATAAAATCCACAGAGAGAGAAAGTCTCAAAGGAAAGCTGAACCCATTCATAAGTAAACAAATGCCGCACAAGTGTCACTTGGAAATAAGGAAATAGGGTGGAGTGTAAGGAATTATGGCATGCAAGTGTTCTCTGGTATATGGTCTGGCAGGCAGCCATTCTCATATCCTCCACATTCAGGGGCCCCAGCCAGAACTCGGTCAGAGATGAGAACTCTCCTTCCTCTTCAGAAAGGCCCTCTCCTCGCTTAATATGGAACAAGTTAATGAAAGGAGTTACACAGCGCGCCACAGCAGAAGGACAGATATCACCCACCCAAGACTCACGCTGTGGTCATGAAGCCTTCATGAATCACCAGGGACACAAAAGTACGATTCAGGAAGGGACGCTGAAGAGGGTGGAAAGAATGGAAGAAAGCAAGGGGCGATGACAGGCTGCCAAACTCAAACAAATGCAGTGCTCTCTGTACCATCAGGAGATCAAACACCTGCAGGCTGCTCAGAAACGTACGCACACTACTGGCAGCACTGTCCAAAGGGATTACGCTGAGGGAAAGAGCTTGGTCACAGACAAGAGCAACATTTCAAGCATCTTCTGAACACCACACGACACCACAAGACAGACAACACACCTTCCTCTCCAAAATCAACACAGAGAACAAAACAAGGAGGAAGGTTAATCCTCCTAGATCTGACGCTATTCCAGCAGAATGCTAATAAGCAAAGCTAAAGAAACAACTGCGTTTCAATTCATCCCAAAATAAAGTCATGCAGCAGAATTTCAAAGACTCGGCCTACTTCTCCAAAGGAAAAAGGAGACTAGTGTGGCACGAGATTTAATGCAGCTTCAGGTCTGGAGACAGCCTAATTGGCGTGGTGTTCATAGCACAGTCTCTTCAATTCTGCAGCAGCTAACAACAGTCACTTCCAGAGTAAAGCCAGGCCCTGGCAATGCCTGTGCACATCTCATTGCCAAAGCAAATTCACTCACACTCATAAAACCACTCTCTAGGCAGAGGCTTGAGTCATTGCCTATGGCATTTTAGCCCTGCTGCAACCTCACTGGCATGAAAACAGCCCTTTCGGGATGCCACGACACTGTTCTGTTCCTCTGATGCAGGGATACTTTCCTGGCTCAAAAGGATCTCAGTCCTAGTTTCTGCACGGGTGCCACCACCTGAAAAGAGACTTAACCTCAACAGTTCAGAACATTTTCCAAAAGCCTCTGAGGGCATCAACCTTGAACTGCTGTCTGATGATGATCACACCCTTGCAACAACATACACAGGGAGCCAGATTATGCTGAGCCACGGCTTTTTTATTAATACTCATGAATACTATCATTATTCATTTTTTATCAGAGGCTGAGACACCAACAACAACTCATAAAGTTTCAGACCAAGTTTGAGCCCTACAGAACACTCCTTCAGCAGGACCCAATCTAGAGGCACCTGCTTAAAAATACAACCCTTAAACCTAAGCAGCTCCAGCTCCTTTTTCAGAGCACCTCAAACTTCTGGAATTATTACAGATCGCAGCCTCCGGCAATTCCCAGTCCCCTCTCAAACTAAAAGCTCCAGAGCTCCTCGACTGAGCTGGTCAAGGTTTTGCCCACTCACAGAAGCACTTGCCCATCATCTCTGTCTGCCTGCCTGACTAGCAGACACAAGCAGATTCCTCCAGGGCAACACCCTCAGGGAAAGTCTCTTTTTCACTTCTAAAGGACCATCCTCCTCACTTGTTTTACATCTTCCCCAGCTGACCAGGCTGCTCAGCACCCTGTGCTTTAGTTACTTTGCTGGCTGCTAACTCAAACTTCCCATTGCAGCCTTACCACACAACTGTTACCTCCCACAACCTTCCTATTCATTGTCCCCTGCACACCCAAAGGCCGCTTTCCTTTCTCTGCCTTGCATGCCAGCAGTACCACAGACTAAAACACTCTCCCTTCACTCTCCTTTCTCAGGCTTGACACTACAGTGCCTTCTAGAAACTGAGAGCAGCAGTTATCCTAAAAGGCCTGCTCAGCCCCTCTGCCTGCAGCAGAGGCATGCTCTTCTTTCCAAACAACAGGACAGGTTTGTCACAAAGACGTCGGAAAGAGGAGTGGCAGCGCAAGGGGAACCTCGTGAAAGAAAAAATCCCAAGAGCACAACAAACAACTGCTGCCACTGAGAGTTTCCAAAGACTCTTTCCACATCCACACTTGAGCGCCAGACTGCCAGGCCAGCAAAAGGCACATTGCTACCAGCAGACAGCCCAAGAAAGAAGGACATACTTTGCGTACAGAGCTCCACGGCTGTGCTGGTTTTGACTGGCAGAGAGTTAATTTTCCCCACAGTAGCTTGCACGGGGCTACGTTTTGGATTTGTGCTGAAAGCAGTGCTTACACAGCATCAAGGCCTTTTCTGCCCCTCACCCCACCCCACCAGGGAGTCGGCTGCGGGTGCACAAGAAGCTAGGGGGGGCACAAAACTGGGACAGCTGACCCCAACTGACCCAAGGGATATTCCAGACCACAGGATGTCACGCTCAGCAATATAACTGGGGGAAGAAGGAGGAAGGGGGGACATGCCCAAGTAACTGTTAGGCATGATGGAACCCTGCTTTCCTGCAAACTAAACACCTGCCAGACAATGGGAAGCAGTGACTGAATTCCTGACTTGGCTTTGCTCGCGTGCACAGCTTTTACTTGTTAAACCATCTTTATCCCAACACGCGAGTTGATTCACCCTTCCGATCCTCTCCCTCCTCCCACTGCGGGGCAGCGAGCGAGCGGCCGTGCAGGGCTTAGCTGCCGGCTGGGGTTAAACCACTACAGAGGCTCGAGAGCTTCTCAGCTGAACGCTTTAAACAACATTTCAAAACACCGTCAGTAAAACCAGCCTCTTTTCCCACTGAAGCACGAAACCCACGCACGGCACTGGAACAGGAGCGCTTTTTACAGCTCCCATTACTCCCATTACACTCCCGTGCAAGCGCAGTAGCCCCTCGGAAGCGACCGCTTTCACGGTCAGTGAAAGAGGGCAGGAAAAGAGCAGCCCCCCCAGTCCCGTCCGAATTGAGGGTCTCCTAGGAACCTAGGAACCTCCTGGTTTCAGGCAACCGACAGGTAGGTACCTGCTGTCGAGGACGTCCTCCGTTCTCCCAGCCGAGGGAAGGAAGCAGCAGAGCCAACGGGACGCGACTGCTCTGGAAACGCCACTGCCGACCTCCCTGAAGCTCCCTCCAGGGCCTCTTGCCCCGGGGGCTGCCAAGAACGCCCGGGCAGGACTGTGTCGCAGCCCGCCACCCATGCCAGGCTGGGAGGGAGGGAGGGAGACCCCCGGCGGCTGCGGGTCCCTTCCCTGCGGGGACAGCCGGCAGAAACTCCTTTCTCTCCACACACAGCCGCACGTCTCCGCGGTGCCCGCCGGCCTCCGCTGGACAGCCACCAGCGGCAGGCAGTCCCCTGCTGCCCCCGCAGCCCCGGGGGCGGCAGGGAGGGGCCGGGGCTGGCCGGGCCTGCGGGGGGAAGGCCGGGACCCGGCGCCCCGGCCTGCCGCGAGGGGAGATGCCGCCGCCACCGCCGCCACCGCCGCCGCCGCCGCCTCAGCCCCGCTGCCGGCCTGCGAGGCCCCCGGGCAGCCTCGGCGCTGGCGACCGCCGGGCAGCCCACCGCTCCACGGACGGGGAGGAGCCCCCGCCACGGCCACCGGCCCCGCTTCGCCCGCCACCCGCCCTTGCCTCAGGCGGGGCCGGGCCGGGGCTGCGGCCGGAACGGAGCCGAGGGCAGCCGAGCGCAAACGAGAGGAGCCGAACCGAGCCGAGCCCAGCCGAGAGGAGCCGAGCCCAGCCGAAGGGAGCCGAACAGAAACGAGATGAGCCGAAGGGAGCCGAGCCCGGCCCGGAGCCCTCTGCTCCAGCTCCCCACGCTGCTCGGCACTGGCTGCTGCTGCTGCTGCGCTGCAGAGGCAGCTGCATTTTGGGGCTTGGAGCGCTTGGGGTTCCAGCGTGAGCCCGAAGCATCAGAGGAGTTGGCCTGTACCTCGTGGCAGGTCTTGCAGCTGCTTTCAGGGGGGTCTGGGCTCTGCCCAGGCCTCTCGAGTCAACGTTGACTCTGGTGCCTAATGACAGTCTGCTGGCAGTGGCCCTGGTAGCTCAGCCCTTTCTCTCCCCAGTTGCGATGATGTCAGCAAAAAAGGACTGTGGTGGTTTCAGCCCAGCTGGCGACCAAGCACCACGAGGCTGCTCGCTCGCTCACTCCCCCGTGGCTTTGTCCCCGCAGCAGCTGCAGCTGCAGCTGCAGCAGGATCGCGCCGCTTTCCATCCCCAGGGTGCGGGGCAGGGCTGCCCAAAGGGAGCCCGAGGGGTCGCGGGCCGAGACCAGCGGAGAGCCGCCAGGGAAACCGCCGCCTCCGTCCATCGCACGGACGGGAGCCGCAGCAGCCGGAGAATGCTCCCGAGTCGTGCCGCTCCCAGGGCAAGCCCAGGCACCGCTTCACGCGTGGGACGGGACGTGCCGTCCCGAGAGCGGGGCTAGCGGTCAGGATGCTGACCAAGCAGGAGCTCTCCTTCAGCGGGTCCCGGGACATCCCTGCTGAGCTCAGCCGAATCCTCCTCGCTGGGCAGCAGCTGGCAGGACAAAGAAACCCGGGTGGGCGCAGGACAGAGACACGGCGAGAGCGACCTGCCCTTCCCGGGAAAGAGGAGTCAGCCACGGCTCTCCCGGGACTGATGCCCCATGCCCACCCGTGCCTTTGCACCAAACAGGCTGGAAAAGGTCCCTGGCTGCCGACCCCAAACGCGCTCCCCCGCAGGAGCTCCCCGGACCCTGCTCGGGGCACCAGGGCTGGGCTCAGGAAGGAGTTTTTTTCCCCCGGGCAGATTGGCACAGCTCCCGGGGGGAGTTTCCCCTTCCTCTGCAGCACTGAGCACAGCCCCTTGCCGGGGTCCTCGGGGCCATTTCTGGCCAGCGAGTCCCTGCTGTTGCAGGAGCAGGAGTCCAGCTGTGCCCTCCAGCCCTCTGCCTCTCTTGGCAGGGGAACCTCACGCACCTCCACGTCTCCAAGTCACCTGCAAAACAAGGAGCCTCAAGGAAGCCAACTTTGCCCTGGTGCTTTTAAGCTGGCACACTGCCGTGGGGAGAAGAGAAAGCCGGGGGGTTTCTTATCTATCTATCTATCTATCAATCTATCATCTATCTATCCCTGCTGGGAGGGAATGAAGATGAGGGAGCCAGGCTCTTCTCAAGAGTGCCCAGTGAGAGCACCAGCGGCAACAGGCACAAATTAAAACACATGATATGCTCCAGCTGCACATGAGAAAACAACTTTTTCCTGTCAACGTGGTCAAACACTGGCACAGGTTGCCCAGGGAGTTTGCGGAGTCTCCGTCCTTGGCGATGTTCAAAACCCAAGGGCACATTGTCCCGGGCAACCTGCTCTAGGTGAGCCTGCTTGAGCAGGCAGGTTGGACCAGAGGAACTCTACAGGTCCCTTCCAACCTCCACCCTCCTGTGTGAGTCCGTGCTTTGGTTTCACTCCTAAAGCACCTGAACTCAGCCCTGATGCCTGCGGGAAAGGATGCTGGGACAAGGCAAGATCCCAGACTCCTCCCCGAGGACTCATCACAAAAACCCATCTACCTACTCCAGAATATCGTATGGCAGACACACTCAGAAGAGAGAAAAGATCCTTTTATTGCAAACATCAACTGCGGCGGGGGGCGGGCCTGGGAGTCACAGGGCTTCAGCCAGTAACAGGGAAACGGCACCTACAACGACAGAGTCAGAGAGCACTGATAAACCCATGAAGGCAGGAATAGGCATGACTCGCTTCCCCTTTCTTTAGGGAACACCGTTGACGAGGAATTGTTCATAGCCCAGAAGAGAGAGCTATGGCTGGCATCAACCAGGGCACGGCTCTGGCGCCTTATGCCCACGGGAAATGCCCTTAGAGACCTGCATGCATGCACAGATGCACAGGGCCCCTGTGCCACGCAGCAGGGCTCGATGGGGAGCCCCTGGGGAGCGGCCATGGAGTTATTTCCAAGCCCCGCGCAGCACCGTCCCTTGCCAGCAGGTCGGACTGACTTGCAGCAGCGCTGAGAGTTGGGAAAGATGGGCAGCAGAGCCTGGTACACACCTGGGCTTCCTGAACTGCTGGACCTTCCTGCATCTTTTCACCGGTCCGTCCCCAAAAACGTTTTCTCTCTTCCTCCTCCTCTTTTCTGCGTGTCTGTCACTCTTCTCTCCCCAGACCTGTTTTCTCTTTCGTTTTTTCTTTTTCTCCTTGTCCTGGGGAGAGCCTGCAAACCTTTTCATCCCACAGCGGTATGAGGTAGGGAAAGGCACGACCCACTGGAGTCGGTTCTGATTTTAACCAAAGCGAGCTCGTTTTACCATCTTTCCTCTGACAGGTTTGCCAGCTCTTCTGGGCGCACCAGGGGCTCTGCCGCGCTCTCAGGGGTGGTTGGAGCCAAAGCAACGGGTACCTACAACAGAAATGAATTAGAATTAGAATTCTAATTAGAATTATAATTCTAACTTAGAATTCTTCAGAGCTCTTTTCTTTCATCATTTCATGCGCTTATAAGCGACTGTAATGCCACCTGCACGTGCTTTGCAGACAGTCTATTTATCACAGGCAATCCAAAAGCACCTGTACCGTTGCTTTAATAAAGTGCGCTGCTCATTAATCTAGTCGTGATAGTTCGTTCGTGCAATCAAACTCCCTAAGTCTGGTCATTCTCGTGCATTGAAGACAGCTAAGCCGAGAGTACAGTGCGCTATTAAGGGCATCCCTCATTGTGATAGCTCAGCATATTGAACGCGACCGCCCTTAGAGCGTCGAATTGGACATCGCTCAGAAAGAAATTAAACCTAGCCGTCCCCAGCCCCTCTGACATCTGAGGATAAGCTGGAATGCAAGGCAGTTTATTTTCTGCCAAACTTCTGGACTCAGTAACGCCACACAGCCCGCGGGGCTGGCACCCCAAAGGCCTTCCTCCCAAGGATGCTGGGCCGAGGGGCGGCAGGCAGCGCTGCGCACAGGGGGCCCCCTCACCCCCCACCCCATGTCACAATGCCACCACCCGGCAACGCAGCAGTCACAATGCCCCGGGGCACTATAAAAGGGGCAGCCTCCCCTGTCCCACTGCCAGTCTGCCTGGCAGGCGGCCCAGACACATCCCAGAGGAAGTCCGTGAGGAGCCGCTGGAATTCCTTGCCCAGTGCTGAGGGAGGAAGACCAGAGGCTGGACCAGGCTGCTAGAGACATGAAGAACCACCAAGCCCTGGAGGTGCCCGAGGCCATCAGGCTTGTTTGCATGGAGAGCTGTGGCAAGACCAAGGGAATGTCTTCTTGAGGAGCACTGCAGAGCTCGCCGTCCTCACTCCCTGCAGAACCAGTGGCAGCAGCCGTAAGAAGTGGGATGCAGAGATGTTGCCAGGGCTCCCAGTGCTTTGGAGCACCCGCTGGTGGCCCAAAGGCGCGGGAAGGATTCTTGCCCCCAAGGTCAATCAGGCCGGGGGCACTTGGCCACTCTTGGAAGCCCCAAGATGGCTCCAGGTTCAGGGAGAACAGGGCTTGGGCATCCTCTGGGGGGCCTGACCGGCCTGCGGGACCAGGAGGCAGGTCTTGCTCACACGTGCTCAGGGAATAGCCGATTGCCAGCTCTGGGGTCAGGAAGGAATTTTACCCTGGCGCAGATTGGCACTGGGCCCCAGGAGTTTTTGCCTTCCTCTGCAGCACTGAGCAGGACCACTTGTCAGGCCTCCTCCGCTCCGTTTTGGCTAGGTTACTGCCTGCTGCTCGTGCAAGATCTCAGGTAGCAGCCCCAGACTCCTAAAAGGAAACTACCCTTGAGATTTTTCTTTTTTTGGAGCAAGCTCGCCCCTTTGGGATGCACCTGTGTCTCCTCCCAGGCATCTCCAGAGCCTTTTGGCCTCTTCATAGGTATCTTTTCTTAGGATCTAAGGTCTGAAAAGCAGACGCGAAAAGATTCTGGGAGATGCCTGGGAGGACTCTCAGGTCGATCCTGGAGGACAGCTTCCTGCAAAAGAGAAGAATGATCTAGGGTAGCCTCGTTAGACAAGTCTGGGGCTGCTACCTGGGATCTCCGGTCCTTATAAGAAAAGGCCAAAAGACTCTAGGAGACGTCTGGAAGGAATCACAGGGGCTCCCGGAGGGCAGAGGCTCCTCCAAAAAAGAAAAAACGTCAACGGTAGCTTCCTTGGAGGAGTCTGGGGCTTCTACCTGACACCTTAGGTAGGTAAAGCAGAGGACAGAAGACTGTGGGGGATGCCTGGGAGGAGTCTCAGGTGGCTGTCGGAGTTGAGAGATTTCTCTACAGGAGAACAAAAATGTCTCGAGCTACTTACTTGGAGGAGTCTGGGGCAGGTAGCTGGGATCTCCGGTCCCGAACGCAGAGGTCAAAACATTCTGGGATGACGCCTGGGAGGAGTCTTGGGTCGATCCCGGAGAAGAGAGATTCCTGCAAAAGAAAAGAATCATCTAGGGTAGCCTCATTAGACAAGTCTGGGGCTGCTACCTGGGATCTCCGGTCGTTATAAGAAAAGGCCAAAAGACTCTAGCAGACATCTGGAAGGAATCACAGGGGATCCCGGAGGGCAGAGCTTCCTCCAAAAAAGAAAAAAACCTCAACGGTAGCTTCCTTGGAGGAGTCTGGGGCTTCTACCTGACCCCTAGGTAGGTAAAGCAGAGGACAGAAGACTGTGGGAGATGCCTGGGAGGAGTCTCAGGTGCCTGTCGGAGTTGAGAAATTTCTCTACAGGAGAACAAAAATGTCTCGAGCTGCTTACTTGGAGGACTCTGGGGCAGGTAGCTGGGATCTCCGGTCCCGAAAGCAGAGGTCAAAACGTTCTGGGATGACGCCTGGGAGGAGTCTTGGGTCGATCCCGGAGAAGAGAGCTTCCTGCAAAAGAGAAGAATCATCTAGGGTAGCCTCATTAGACAAGTCTGGGGCTGCTACCTGGGATCTCCGGTCCTTATAAGAAAAGGCCAAAAGACGCTAGGAGACGTCTGGAAGGAATCACAGGGGATCCCAGAGGGCACAGGCTCCTCCAAAAAAGAAAAAACCTCAACGGTAGCTTCCTTGGAGGAGTCTGGGGCTTCTACCTGACCCCTTAGGTAGGTAAAGCAGAGGACAGAAGACTGTGGGAGATGCCTAGGAGGAGTCTCAGGTGGCTGTCGGAGTTGAGAGATTTCTCTACAGGAGAACAAAAATGTCTCGAGCTACTTACTTGGAGGAGTCTGGGGCAGGTAGATGGGATCTCCGGTCCTGAACACAGATGTCAAAACGTTCTGGGATGACGCCTGGGAGGAGTCTTGGGTCGATCCCGGAGAAGAGAGCTTCCTGCAAAAGAGAAGAATCATCTAGGGTAGCCTCATTAGACAAGTCTGGGGCTGCTACATGGGATCTCCGGTCGTTATAAGAAAAGGCCAAAAGACTCTAGGAGACATCTGGAAGGAATCACAGGGGATCCCGGAGGGCAGAGCTTCCACCAAAAAAGAAAAAAGCCTCAACGGTAGCTTCCTTGGAGGAGTCTGGGGCTTCTACCTGACCCCTTAGGTAGGTAAAGCAGAGGACAGAAGACTGTGGGAGATGCCTGGGAGGAGTCTCAGGTGCCTGTCGGAGTTGAGAGATTTCTCTACAGGAGAACAAAAATGTCTCGAGCTGCTTACTTGGAGGAGTCTGGGGCAGGTAGCTGGGATCTCCGGTCCCGAAAGCAGAGGTCAAAACGTTCTGGGATGACGCCTGGGAGGAGTCTTGGGTCGATCCCGGAGAAGAGAGCTTCCTGCAAAAGAGAAGAATCATCTAGGGTAGCCTCAGTAGACAAGTCTGGGGCTGCTACCTGGGATCTCCGGTCCTTATAAGAAAAGGCCAAAAGACGCTAGGAGACGTCTGGAAGGAATCACAGGGAATCCCGGAGGTCAGAGGCTACTCCAAAAAAAAAGAAAAAAGCCTCAACGGTAGATTCCTTGGAGGAGTCTGGGGCTTCAACCTGACCCCTTAGGTAGGTAAAGCAGAAGACAGAAGACTGTGGGAGATGCCTGGGAGGAGTCTCAGGTGCCTGTCGGAGTTGAGAGATTTCTCTACAGGAGAACAAAAATGTCTCGAGCTACTTACTTGGGGGAGTCTGGGGCAGGTAGATGGGATCTCCGGTCCCGAACGCAGAGGTCAAAACGTTCTGGGATGACGCCTGGGAGGAGTCTTGGGTCGATCCCGGAGAAGAGAGCTTCCTGCAAAAGAGAAGAATCATCTAGGGCAGCCTCATTAGACAAGTCTGGGGCTGCTACCTGGGATCTCCGGTCCTTATAAGAAAAGGCCAAAAGACGCTAGGAGACGTCTGGAAGGAATCACAGGGAATCCTGGAGGTCAGAGGCTACTCCAAAAAAAAGAAAAAAACGTCAACGGTAGCTTCCTTGGAGGAGTCTGGGGCTTCTACCTGACCCCTTAGGTAGGTAAAGCAGAAGACAGAAGACTGTGGGAGATGCCTGGGAGGAGTCTCAGGTGCCTGTCGGAGTTGAGAGATTTCTCTACAGGAGAACAAAAATGTCTCCAGCTACTTACTTGGGGGAGTCTGGGGCAGGTAGATGGGATCTCCGGTC
Source organism: Astur gentilis (assembly GCF_929443795.1). NCBI lineage: Eukaryota > Metazoa > Chordata > Aves > Accipitriformes > Accipitridae > Astur > Astur gentilis. The sequence continues at coordinate 99,377 of NC_064883.1, forward strand.
CCGAACGCAGAGGTCAAAACGTTCTGGGATGACGCCTGGGAGGAGTCTTGGGTCGATCCCGGAGAAGAGAGCTTCCTGCAAAAGAGAAGAATTATCTAGGGTAGCCTCATTTGACAAGTCTGGGGCTGCTACCTGGGATCTCCGGTCCTTATGAGACAAGGCCAAAAGACGCTAGGAGACGTCTGGAAGGAATCACAGGGGATCCCGGAGGTCAGAGGCTCCTCCAAAAAAAAGAAAAAAACCTCAACGGTAGTTTCCTTGGAGGAGTCTGGGGCTTCTACCTGACCCCTTAGGTAGGTAAAGCAGAGGACAGAAGACTGTGGGAGATGCCTGGGAGGAGTCTCAGGTGGCTGTCGGAGTTGAGAGATTTCTCTACAGGAGAACAAAAATGTCTCGAGCTACTTACTTGGAGGAGTCTGGGGCAGGTAGATGGGATCTCCGGTCCCGAACACAGATGTCAAAACGTTCTGGGATGACGCCTGGGAGGAGTCTTGGGTCGATCCCGGAGAAGAGAGCTTCCTGCAAAAGAGAAGAATCATCTAGGGTAGCCTCATTAGACAAGTCTGGGGCTGCTACCTGGGATCTCCGGTCCTTATAAGAAAAGGCCAAAAGACTCTAGGAGACGTCTGGAAGGAATCACAGGGAATCCCGGAGGTCAGAGGCTACTCCAAAAAAAAGAAAAAAACGTCAACGGTAGCTTCCTTGGAGGAGTCTGGGGCTTCTACCTGACCCCTTAGGTAGGTAAAGCAGAAGACAGAAGACTGTGGGAGATGCCTGGGAGGAGTCTCAGGTGGCTGTCGGAGTTGAGAGATTTCTCTACAGGAGAACAAAAATGTCTCGAGCTACTTACTTGGGGGAGTCTGGGGCAGGTAGATGGGATCTCCGGTCCCGAACGCAGAGGTCAAAACGTTCTGGGATGACGCATGGGAGGAGTCTTGCGTCGATCCCGGAGAAGAGAGCTTCCTGCAAAAGAGAAGAATCATCTAGGGTAGCCTCATTAGACAAGTCTGGGGCTGCTACCTGGGATCTCCGGTCCTTATAAGAAAAGCCCAAAAGACGCTAGGAGACGTCTGGAAGGAATCACAGGGAATCCCGGAGGGCAGAGGTTCCTCCAAAAAAGAAAAAAGCCTCAACGGTAGCTTCCTTGGAGGAGTCTGGGGCTTCTACCTGACCCCTTAGGTAGGTAAAGCAGAGGACAGAAGACTGTGGGAGATGCCTAGGAGGAGTCTCATGTGGCTGTGGGAGTTGAGAGATTTCTCTACAAGAGAACAAAAATGTCTCGAGCTACTTACTTGGAGGTGTCTGGGGCAGGTAGATGGGATCTCCGGTCCCGAACACAGAGGTCAAAACGTTCTGGGATGACGCCTGGAAGGAGTCTTGGGTCGATCCCGGAGAAGAGAGCTTCCTGCAAAAGAGAAGAATCATCTAGGGTAGCCTCATTAGACAAGTCTGGGGCTGCTACCTGGGATCTCCGGTCCTTATAAGAAAAGCCCAAAAGACGCTAGGAGACGTCTGGAAGGAATCACAGGGAATCCCGGAGGGCAGAGGCTCCTAGAAAAAAAGAAAAAAACCTCAACGGTAGCTTCCTTGGAGGAGTCTGGGGCTTCTACCTGACCCCTTAGGTAGGTAAAGCAGAGGACAGAAGACTGTGGGAGATGCCTGGGAGGAGTCTCAGCTGGCTGTCGGAGTTGAGAGATTTCTCTACAGGAGAACAAAAATGTCTCGAGCTACTTACTTGGAGGAGTCTGGGGCAGGTAGCTGGGATCTCCGGTCCCGAAAGCAGAGGTCAAAACGTTCTGGGATGACGCCTGGGAGGAGTCTTGGGTCGATCCCAGAGAAGAGAGCTTCCTGCAAAAGAGAAGAATCATCTAGGGTAGCCTCATTAGACAAGTCTGGGGCTGCTACCTGGGATCTCCGGTCCTTATAAGAAAAGGCCAAAAGACTCTAGGAGACGTCTGGAAGGAATCACAGGGAATCCCGGAGGGCAGAGGTTCCTCCAAAAAAGAAAAAAGCCTCAACGGTAGCTTCCTTGGAGGAGTCTGGGGCTTCTACCTGACCCCTTAGGTAGGTAAAGCAGAGGACAGAAGACTGTGGGAGATGCCTGGGAGGAGTCTCAGGTGGCTGTCGGAGTTGAGAGATTTCTCTACAGGAGAACAAAAATGTCTCGAGCTACTTACTTGGAGGAGTCTGGGGCAGGTAGATGGGATCTCCGGTCCCGAACGCAGAGGTCAAAACATTCTGGGATGACGCCTGGGAGGAGTCTTGGGTCGATCCCAGAGAAGAGAGCTTCCTGCAAAAGAGAAGAATCATCTAGGGTAGCCTCATTAGACAAGTCTGGGGCTGCTACCTGGGATCTCCGGTCCTTATAAGAAAAGCCCAAAAGATGCTAGGAGACGTCTGGAAGGAATCACAGGGAATCCCGGAGGGCAGAGGTTCCTCGAAAAAAAAAAAACCTCAACGGTAGCTTCCTTGGAGGAGTCTGGGGCTTCTACCTGACCCCTTAGGTAGGTAAAGCAGAGGACAGAAGACTGTGGGAGATGCCTGGGAGGAGTCTCAGGTGCCTGTCGGAGTTGAGAGATTTCTCTACAGGAGAACAAAAATGTCTCGAGCTACTTACTTGGAGGAGTCTGGGGCAGGTAGCTGGGATCTCCGGTCCCGAACGCAGAGGTCAAAACATTCTGGGATGACACCTGGGAGGACTCTTGGGTCGATCCCGGAGAAGAGAGCTTCCTGCAAAAGAGAAGAATCATCTAGGGTAGCCTCATTAAACAATTCTGGGGCTGCTACCTGGGATCTCCGGTCCTTATAAGAAAAGGCCAAAAGACTCTAGGAGACGTCTGGAAGGAATCACAGGGAATCCCGGAGGGCAGAGGTTCCTCCAAAAAAGAAAAAAGCCTCAACGGTAGCTTCCTTGGAGGAGTCTGGGGCTTCTACCTGACCCCTTAGGTAGGTAAAGCAGAGGACAGAAGACTGTGGGAGATGCCTGGGAGGAGTCTCAGGTGGCTGTCGGAGTTGAAACATTTCTCTACAGGAGAACAAAAATGTCTCGAGCTACTTACTTGGAGGAGTCTGGGGCAGGTAGCTGGGATCTCCGGTCCCAAACGCAGAGGTCAAAACATTCTGGGATGACGCCTGGGAGGAGTCTTGGGTTGATCCCGGAGAAGAGAGCTTCCTGCAAAAGAGAAGAATCATCTAGGGTAGCCTCATTAGACAAGTCTGGGGCTGCTACCTGGGATCTCCGGTCCTTATAAGAAAAGGCCAAAAGACGCTAGGAGACGTCTGGAAGGAATCACAGGGAATCCCGGAGGTCAGAGGCTACTCCAAAAAAAAGAAAAAAAGGTCAACGGTAGCTTCCTTGGAGGAGTCTGGGGCTTCTACCTGACCCCTTAGGTAGGTAAAGAAGAAGACAGAAGACTGTGGGAGATGCCTGGGAGGAGTCTCAGCTGGCTGTCGGAGTTGAGAGATTTCTCTACAGGAGAACAAAAATGTCTCGAGCTACTTACTTGGGGGAGTCTGGGGCAGGTAGCTGGGATCTCCGGTCCCGAACGCAGATGTCAAAACGTTCTGGGATGACGCCTGGGAGGAGTCTTGGGTCGATCCCGGAGAAGAGAGCTTCCTGCAAAAGAGAAGAATCATCTAGGGTAGCCTCATTAAACAATTCTGGGGCTGCTACCTGGGATCTCCGGTCCTTATAAGAAAAGGCCAAAAGACTCTAGGAGACGTCTGGAAGGAATCACAGGGAATCCCGGAGGGCAGAGGTTCCTCCAAAAAAGAAAAAAGCCTCAACGGTAGCTTCCTTGGAGGAGTCTGGGGCTTCTACCTGAGCCCTTAGGTAGGTAAAGCAGAGGACAGAAGACTGTGGGAGATGCCTGGGAGGAGTCTCAGGTGGCTGTCGGAGTTGAGAGATTTCTCTACAGGAGAACAAAAATGTCTCGAGCTACTTACTTGGAGGAGTCTGGGGCAGGTAGATGGGATCTCCGGTCCCGAACGCAGAGGTCAAAACATTCTGGGATGACGCCTGGGAGGAGTCTTGGGTCGATCCCAGAGAAGAGAGCTTCCTGCATGTATTGGTTTTGTTTGGCAAGGTTTTGGTAGCGGGGGCGGTTTACAGGGGTGGCTTCTGTAAGAAACTGCTGGAAGCTTCCCCTGTGTTCGAGAGAGAGCGAGCCCATATTAGCCGGCTCTGAGACGGACCCGCCGCCGGCCAAGGCCGAGCCAATCAGTGATAGTGGTAACGCCTCTGTGATAACATTTTTAAGAAGGAAAAAAGTTGGGACGGAGAGAAACTGCCGCCGGAGTGAGGAGTGAGAACATGTAAGAGAAACAAGCCTGCGGACACCAAGGTCAGTGAAGAAGGAGGGGGAGGAGATGCTCCAGGCGCCGGAGCGAAGATTCCCCTGCAGCCCGTGGGGAAGACCCTGGTGAGGCAGGCTGTCCCCCTGCAGTCCAGGGAGGTCCACGGTGGAGCAGATCTCCACCTGTAGCCCGGGGAGAGAGGACCCCACGCCGGAGCAGGTGGGTTCCCGAAGGAGGCTGTGACCCCGTGGGAACCCCGCGCTGGAGCAGGCTCCTGGCAGGACCTGCGGATCTGTGGAGAGAGGAGCCCACGGAGCAGGCTTTCTGGCAGGACTTGTGACCCCGTGGGGGACCCGCGCTGGAGCAGTGTGCTCCTGAAGGACTGCACACCGTGGAATGGACCCATGCTGGAGCAGTTCGTGAAGAACTGCAGCCCGTGGGAATGGCCCACGTTGGAGGAGTTCGTGGAGGACTGTCTCCCGTGGGTGGGACCCCATGCTGGAGCAGGGGAAGAGTGTGATCAGCCCTCGTCCTGAGGAGGTGAAGCGGCAGAAAATAACGTGTGATGACCATAAACCCCATCCCTGTCCCCCTGTGCCGCTGGGGGGGCTTGGTGGTGAAATCCGGGAGGGTAGTTGTGCCTGGGAAGAACGGAGGGGTGGTGGGAAGGTGTTCTGAGATTTCATTTTACTTCTCATTACCTTGCTCTGGTTGATTTGTAATAAATTGAGTATGTTTTGCAAATTGAGTCTGTTTTGCCCGTGACGGTAATAGTGAATGATCTCTCCTGTCCTTATCTCGACCCGCGAGCCTTTTGTTATATTTTTCTCTCCCCTATCCAGCTGAGGATGGGGGAGTGATAGAATGGCTTTGGTGGGCACCTGGTGTTCAGCCAGGGTCAACCCATCACAGTCTTTTTGGTGGAGAATGCGGGCAATGTGAGGAATTTGAGATAAGGATAGTGACTGAGAGAGGTAACGGGCAAAACATGGACTGAACGCAGCTAGAGAGTTAAGAGCTGCTTGATAAGTGGGGAATCTTTATTGTTGTAATTGTGGTGAAGGGATGAGGGGTGGATTGTGTGTGTAAATTGTCCACTTTTGTCAGTTTTGTGATGATATTATTTTGATTTTGGTGTGGGGAATTATTTTTGTGATGTGAGTGAAGACTTTGTGTGATGAATGTGGATTTTAATGATAGTTCTTAAAAATGTGATGCACAGAGGCGAGGGGTGGAATGTATTGGTTTTGTTTGGCAAGGTTTTGGTAGCGGGGGCGGTTTACAGGGGTGGCTTCTGTAAGAAACTGCTGGAAGCTTCCCCTGTGTTCGAGAGAGAGCGAGCCCATATTAGCCGGCTCTGAGACGGACCCGCCGCCGGCCAAGGCCGAGCCAATCAGTGATAGTGGTAACGCCTCTGTGATAACATTTTTAAGAAGGAAAAAAGTTGGGACGGAGAGAAACTGCCGCCGGAGTGAGGAGTGAGAACATGTAAGAGAAACAAGCCTGCGGACACCAAGGTCAGTGAAGAAGGAGGGGGAGGAGATGCTCCAGGCGCCGGAGCGAAGATTCCCCTGCAGCCCGTGGGGAAGACCCTGGTGAGGCAGGCTGTCCCCCTGCAGTCCAGGGAGGTCCACGGTGGAGCAGATCTCCACCTGTAGCCCGGGGAGAGAGGACCCCACGCCGGAGCAGGTGGGTTCCCGAAGGAGGCTGTGACCCCGTGGGAACCCCGCGCTGGAGCAGGCTCCTGGCAGGACCTGCGGATCTGTGGAGAGAGGAGCCCACGGAGCAGGCTTTCTGGCAGGACTTGTGACCCCGTGGGGGACCCGCGCTGGAGCAGTGTGCTCCTGAAGGACTGCACACCGTGGAATGGACCCATGCTGGAGCAGTTCGTGAAGAACTGCAGCCCGTGGGAATGGCCCACGTTGGAGGAGTTCGTGGAGGACTGTCTCCCGTGGGTGGGACCCCACGCTGGAGCAGGGGAAGAGTGTGATCAGCCCTCGTCCTGAGGAGGTGAAGCGGCAGAAAATAACGTGTGATGACCATAAACCCCATCCCTGTCCCCCTGTGCCGCTGGGGGGGCTTGGTGGTGAAATCCGGGAGGGTAGTTGTGCCTGGGAAGAACGGAGGGGTGGTGGGAAGGTGTTCTGAGATTTCATTTTACTTCTCATTACCTTGCTCTGGTTGATTTGTAATAAATTGAGTATGTTTTGCAAATTGAGTCTGTTTTGCCCGTGACGGTAATAGTGAATGATCTCTCCTGTCCTTATCTCGACCCGCGAGCCTTTTGTTATATTTTTCTCTCCCCTATCCAGCTGAGGATGGGGGAGTGATAGAATGGCTTTGGTGGGCACCTGGTGTTCAGCCAGGGTCAACCCATCACACTGCAAAAGAGAAGAATCATCTAGGGTAGCCTCATTAGACAAGTCTGGGGCTGCTACCTGGGATCTCCGGTCCTTATAAGAAAAGCCCAAAAGACGCTAGGAGACGTCTGGAAGGAATCACAGGGAATCCCGGAGGTCAGAGGCTCCTCGAAAAAAAGAAAAAAACCTCAACGGTAGCTTCTTTGGAGGAGTCTAGGGCTTCTACCTGACCCCTTAGGTTGGTAAAGCAGAGGACAGAAGACTGTGGGAGATGCCTGGGAGGAGTCTCAGGTGCCTGTCGGAGTTGAGAGATTTCTCTACAGGAGAACAAAAATGTCTCGAGCTACTTACTTGGAGGAGTATGGGGCAGGTAGCTGGGATCTCCGGTCCCGAACGCAGAGGTCAAAACATTCTGGGATGACGCCTGGGAGGAGTCTTGGGTCGATCCCGGAGAAGAGAGCTTCCTGCAAAAGAGAAGAATCATCTAGGGTAGCCTCATTAAACAATTGTGGGGCTGCTACCTGGGATCTCCGGTCCTTATAAGAAAAGGCCAAAAGACTCTAGGAGACGTCTGGAAGGAATCACAGGGAATCCCGGAGGGCAGAGGTTCCTCCAAAAAAGAAAAAAGCCTCAACGGTAGCTTCCTTGGAGGAGTCTGGGGCTTCTACCTGACCCCTTAGGTAGGTAAAGCAGAGGACAGAAGACTGTGGGAGATGCCTGGGAGGAGTCTCAGGTGGCTGTCGGAGTTGAGAGATTTCTCTACAGGAGAACAAAAATGTCTCGAGCTACTTACTTGGAGGAGTCTGGGGCAGGTAGATGGGATCTCCGGTCCCGAACGCAGAGGTCAAAACGTTCTGGGATGACGCCTGGGAGGAGTCTTGGGTCGATCCCGGAGAAGAGAGCTTCCTGCAAAAGAGAAGAATTATCTAGGGTAGCCTCATTAGACAAGTCTGGGGCTGCTACCTGGGATCTCCGGTCCTTATAAGAAAAGGCCAAAAGACGCTAGGAGACGTCTGGAAGGAATCACTGGGGATCCTGGAGGTCAGAGGCTACTCCAAAAAAAAGAAAAAAACGTCAACGGTAGCTTCCTTGGAGGAGTCTGGGGCTTCTACCTGACCCCTTAGGTAGGTAAAGCAGAAGACAGAAGACTGTGGGAGATGCCTGGGAGGAGTCTCAGGTGCCTGTCGGAGTTGAGAGATTTCTCTACAGGAGAACAAAAATGTCTCGAGCTACTTACTTGGGGGAGTCTGGGGCAGGTAGATGGGATCTCCGGTCCCGAACACAGAGGTCAAAACGTTCTGGGATGACGCCTGGGAGGAGTCTTGGGTCGATCCCGGAGAAGAGAGCTTCCTGCAAAAGAGAAGAATCATCTAGGGTAGCCTCATTTGACAAGTCTGGGGCTGCTACCTGGGATCTCCGGTCCTTATGAGACAAGGCCAAAAGACGCTAGGAGACGTCTGGAAGGAATCACAGGGGATCCCGGAGGTCAGAGGCTCCTCCAAAAAAAAGAAAAAAACCTCAACGGTAGTTTCCTTGGAGGAGTCTGGGGCTTCTACCTGACCCCTTAGGTAGGTAAAGCAGAGGACAGAAGACTGTGGGAGATGCCTGGGAGGAGTCTCAGGTGGCTGTCGGAGTTGAGAGATTTCTCTACAGGAGAACAAAAATGTCTCGAGCTACTTACTTGGAGGAGTCTGGGGCAGGTAGATGGGATCTCCGGTCCCGAACACAGATGTCAAAACGTTCTGGGATGACGCCTGGGAGGAGTCTTGGGTCGATCCCGGAGAAGAGAGCTTCCTGCAAAAGAGAAGAATCATCTAGGGTAGCCTCATTAGACAAGTCTGGGGCTGCTACCTGGGATCTCCGGTCCTTATAAGAAAAGGCCAAAAGACTCTAGGAGACGTCTGGAAGGAATCACAGGGAATCCCGGAGGTCAGAGGCTACTCCAAAAAAAAGAAAAAAACGTCAACGGTAGCTTCCTTGGAGGAGTCTGGGGCTTCTACCTGACCCCTTAGGTAGGTAAAGCAGAAGACAGAAGACTGTGGGAGATGCCTGGGAGGAGTCTCAGGTGGCTGTCGGAGTTGAGAGATTTCTCTACAGGAGAACAAAAATGTCTCGAGCTACTTACTTGGGGGAGTCTGGGGCAGGTAGATGGGATGTCCGGTCCCGAACGCAGAGGTCAAAACGTTCTGGGATGACGCATGGGAGGAGTCTTGCGTCGATCCCGGAGAAGAGAGCTTCCTGCAAAAGAGAAGAATCATCTAGGGTAGCCTCATTAGACAAGTCTGGGGCTGCTACCTGGGATCTCCGGTCCTTATAAGAAAAGGCCAAAAGACGCTAGGAGACGTCTGGAAGGAATCACAGGGAATCCCGGAGGTCAGAGGCTACTCCAAAAAAAAGAAAAAAAGGTCAACGGTAGCTTCCTTGGAGGAGTCTGGGGCTTCTACCTGACCCCTTAGGTAGGTAAAGAAGAAGACAGAAGACTGTGGGAGATACCTGGGAGGAGTCTCAGGTGCCTGTCGGAGTTGAGAGATTTCTCTACAGGAGAACAAAAATGTCTCGAGCTACTTACTTGGGGGCGTCTGGGGCAGGTAGCTGGGATCTCCGGTCCCGAACGCAGAGGTCAAAACATTCTGGGATGACGCCTGGGAGGAGTCTTGGGTCGATCCCGGAGAAGATAGCTTCCTGCAAAAGAGAAGAATCATCTAGGGTAGCCTCATTAAACAATTGTGGGGCTGCTACCTGGGATCTCCGGTCCTTATAAGAAAAGGCCAAAAGACTCTAGGAGACGTCTGGAAGGAATCACAGGGAATCCCGGAGGGCAGAGCTTCCTCCAAAAAAGAAAAAAGCCTCAACGGTAGCTTCCTTGGAGGAGTCTGGGGCTTCTACCTGACCCCTTAGGTAGGTAAAGCAGAGGACAGAAGACTGTGGGAGATGCCTGGGAGGAGTCTCAGCTGGCTGTCGGAGTTGAGAGATTTCTCTACAGGAGAACAAAAATGTCTCGAGCTACTTACTTGGAGGAGTCTGGGGCAGGTAGATGGGATCTCCGGTCCCGAACGCAGAGGTCAAAACATTCTGGGATGACGCCTGGGAGGAGTCTTGGGTCGATCCCAGAGAAGAGAGCTTCCTGCAAAAGAGAAGAATCATCTAGGGTAGCCTCATTAGACAAGTCTGGGGCTGCTACCTGGGATCTCCGGTCCTTATAAGAAAAGCCCAAAAGACGCTAGGAGACGTCTGGAAGGAATCACAGGGAATCCCGGAGGTCAGAGGCTCCTCGAAAAAAAGAAAAAAACCTCAACGGTAGCTTCTTTGGAGGAGTCTAGGGCTTCTACCTGACCCCTTAGGTTGGTAAAGCAGAGGACAGAAGACTGTGGGAGATGCCTGGGAGGAGTCTCAGGTGGCTGTCGGAGTTGAGAGATTTCTCTACAGGAGAACAAAAATGTCTCGAGCTACTTACTTGGAGGAGTCTGGGGCAGGTAGCTGGGATCTCCGGTCCCGAACGCAGAGGTCAAAACATTCTGGGATGACGCCTGGGAGGAGTCTTGGGTCGATCCCGGAGAAGAGAGCTTCCTGCAAAAGAGAAGAATCATCTAGGGTAGCCTCATTAAACAATTGTGGGGCTGCTACCTGGGATCTCCGGTCCTTATAAGAAAAGGCCAAAAGACTCTAGGAGACGTCTGGAAGGAATCACAGGGAATCCCGGAGGGCAGAGGTTCCTCCAAAAAAGAAAAAAGCCTCAACGGTAGCTTCCTTGGAGGAGTCTGGGGCTTCTACCTGACCCATTAGGTAGGTAAAGCAGAGGACAGAAGACTGTGGGAGATGCCTGGGAGGAGTCTCAGGTGGCTGTCGGAGTTGAGAGATTTCTCTACAGGAGAACAAAAATGTCTCGAGCTACTTACTTGGAGGAGTCTGGGGCAGGTAGATGGGATCTCCGGTCCCGAACGCAGAGGTCAAAACGTTCTGGGATGACGCCTGGGAGGAGTCTTGGGTCGATCCCGGAGAAGAGAGCTTCCTGCAAAAGAGAAGAATTATCTAGGGTAGCCTCATTAGACAAGTCTGGGGCTGCTACCTGGGATCTCCGGTCCTTATAAGAAAAGGCCAAAAGACGCTAGGAGACGTCTGGAAGGAATCACAGGGAATCCTGGAGGTCAGAGGCTACTCCAAAAAAAAGAAAAAAACGTCAACGGTAGCTTCCTTGGAGGAGTCTGGGGCTTCTACCTGACCCCTTAGGTAGGTAAAGCAGAAGACAGAAGACTGTGGGAGATGCCTGGGAGGAGTCTCAGGTGCCTGTCGGAGTTGAGAGATTTCTCTACAGGAGAACAAAAATGTCTCCAGCTACTTACTTGGGGGAGTCTGGGGCAGGTAGATGGGATCTCCGGTCCCGAACGCAGAGGTCAAAACGTTCTGGGATGACGCCTGGGAGGAGTCTTGGGTCGATCCCGGAGAAGAGAGCTTCCTGCAAAAGAGAAGAATTATCTAGGGTAGCCTCATTTGACAAGTCTGGGGCTGCTACCTGGGATCTCCGGTCCTTATGAGACAAGGCCAAAAGACGCTAGGAGACGTCTGGAAGGAATCACAGGGGATCCCGGAGGTCAGAGGCTCCTCCAAAAAAAAGAAAAAAACCTCAACGGTAGTTTCCTTGGAGGAGTCTGGGGCTTCTACCTGACCCCTTAGGTAGGTAAAGCAGAGGACAGAAGACTGTGGGAGATGCCTGGGAGGAGTCTCAGGTGGCTGTCGGAGTTGAGAGATTTCTCTACAGGAGAACAAAAATGTCTCGAGCTACTTACTTGGAGGAGTCTGGGGCAGGTAGATGGGATCTCCGGTCCCGAACGCAGAGGTCAAAACATTCTGGGATGACGCCTGGGAGGAGTCTTGGGTCGATCCCAGAGAAGAGAGCTTCCTGCAAAAGAGAAGAATCATCTAGGGTAGCCTCATTAGACAAGTCTGGGGCTGCTACCTGGGATCTCCGGTCCTTATAAGAAAAGCCCAAAAGACGCTAGGAGACGTCTGGAAGGAATCACAGGGAATCCCGGAGGTCAGAGGCTCCTCGAAAAAAAGAAAAAAACCTCAACGGTAGCTTCTTTGGAGGAGTCTAGGGCTTCTACCTGACCCCTTAGGTTGGTAAAGCAGAGGACAGAAGACTGTGGGAGATGCCTGGGAGGAGTCTCAGGTGCCTGTCGGAGTTGAGAGATTTCTCTACAGGAGAACAAAAATGTCTCGAGCTACTTACTTGGAGGAGTCTGGGGCAGGTAGCTGGGATCTCCGGTCCCGAACGCAGAGGTCAAAACATTCTGGGATGACGCCTGGGAGGAGTCTTGGGTCGATCCCGGAGAAGAGAGCTTCCTGCAAAAGAGAAGAATCATCTAGGGTAGCCTCATTAAACAATTGTGGGGCTGCTACCTGGGATCTCCGGTCCTTATAAGAAAAGGCCAAAAGACGCTAGGAGACGTCTGGAAGGAATCACAGGGGATCCTGGAGGTCAGAGGCTACTCCAAAAAAGAAAAAAGCCTCAACGGTAGCTTCCTTGGAGGAGTCTGGGGCTTCTACCTGACCCCTTAGGTAGGTAAAGCAGAGGACAGAAGACTGTGGGAGATGCCTGGGAGGAGTCTCAGGTGGCTGTCGGAGTTGAGAGATTTCTCTACAGGAGAACAAAAATGTCTCGAGCTACTTACTTGGAGGAGTCTGGGGCAGGTAGATGGGATCTCCGGTCCCGAACACAGAGGTCAAAACGTTCTGGGATGACGCCTGGGAGGAGTCTTGGGTCGATCCCGGAGAAGAGAGCTTCCTGCAAAAGAGAAGAATTATCTAGGGTAGCCTCATTAGACAAGTCTGGGGCTGCTACCTGGGATCTCCGGTCCTTATAAGAAAAGCCCAAAAGACGCTAGGAGACGTCTGGAAGGAATCACAGGGAATCCTGGAGGTCAGAGGCTACTCCAAAAAAAAGAAAAAAACGTCAACGGTAGCTTCCTTGGAGGAGTCTGGGGCTTCTACCTGACCCCTTAGGTAGGTAAAGCAGAAGACAGAAGACTGTGGGAGATGCCTGGGAGGAGTCTCAGGTGCCTGTCGGAGTTGAGAGATTTCTCTACAGGAGAACAAAAATGTCTCCAGCTACTTACTTGGGGGAGTCTGGGGCAGGTAGATGGGATCTCCGGTCCCGAACGCAGAGGTCAAAACGTTCTGGGATGACGCCTGGGAGGAGTCTTGGGTCGATCCCGGAGAAGAGAGCTTCCTGCAAAAGAGAAGAATCATCTAGGGTAGCCTCATTTGACAAGTCTGGGGCTGCTACCTGGGATCTCCGGTCCTTATGAGACAAGGCCAAAAGACGCTAGGAGACGTCTGGAAGGAATCACAGGGGATCCCGGAGGTCAGAGGCTCCTCCAAAAAAAAGAAAAAAACCTCAACGGTAATTTCCTTGGAGGTGTCTGGGGCTTCTACCTGACCCCTTAGGTAGGTAAAGCAGAGGACAGAAGAATGTGGGAGATGCCTGGGAGGAGTCTCAGGTGGCTGTCGGAGTTGAGAGATTTCTCTACAGGAGAACAAAAATGTCTCGAGCTACTTACTTGGAGGAGTCTGGGGCAGGTAGCTGGGATCTCCGGTCCCGAACGCAGAGGTCAAAACATTCTGGGATGACGCCTGGGAGGAGTCTTGGGTCGATCCCGGAGAAGAGAGCTTCCTGCAAAAGAGAAGAATCATCTAGGGTAGCCTCATTAAACAATTGTGGGGCTGCTACCTGGGATCTCCGGTCCTTATAAGAAAAGGCCAAAAGACTCTAGGAGACGTCTGGAAGGAATCACAGGGAATCCCGGAGGGCAGAGGTTCCTCCAAAAAAGAAAAAAGCCTCAACGGTAGCTTCCTTGGAGGAGTCTGGGGCTTCTACCTGACCCCTTAGGTAGGTAAAGCAGAGGACAGAAGACTGTGGGAGATGCCTGGGAGGAGTCTCAGGTGGCTGTCGGAGTTGAGAGATTTCTCTACAGGAGAACAAAAATGTCTCGAGCTACTTACTTGGAGGAGTCTGGGGCAGGTAGATGGGATCTCCGGTCCCGAACGCAGAGGTCAAAACGTTCTGGGATGACGCCTGGGAGGAGTCTTGGGTCGATCCCGGAGAAGAGAGCTTCCTGCAAAAGAGAAGAATCATCTAGGGTAGCCTCATTAGACAAGTCTGGGGCTGCTACCTGGGATCTCCGGTCCTTATAAGAAAAGGCCAAAAGACGCTAGGAGACGTCTGGAAGGAATCACAGGGAATCCTGGAGGTCAGAGGCTACTCCAAAAAAAAGAAAAAAACGTCAACGGTAGCTTCCTTGGAGGAGTCTGGGGCTTCTACCTGACCCCTTAGGTAGGTAAAGCAGAAGACAGAAGACTGTGGGAGATGCCTGGGAGGAGTCTCAGGTGCCTGTCGGAGTTGAGAGATTTCTCTACAGGAGAACAAAAATGTCTCCAGCTACTTACTTGGGGGAGTCTGGGGCAGGTAGATGGGATCTCCGGTCCCGAACGCAGAGGTCAAAACGTTCTGGGATGACGCCTGGGAGGAGTCTTGGGTCGATCCCGGAGAAGAGAGCTTCCTGCAAAAGAGAAGAATTATCTAGGGTAGCCTCATTTGACAAGTCTGGGGCTGCTACCTGGGATCTCCGGTCCTTATGAGACAAGGCCAAAAGACGCTAGGAGACGTCTGGAAGGAATCACAGGGGATCCCGGAGGTCAGAGGCTCCTCCAAAAAAAAGAAAAAAACCTCAACGGTAGTTTCCTTGGAGGAGTCTGGGGCTTCTACCTGACCCCTTAGGTAGGTAAAGCAGAGGACAGAAGACTGTGGGAGATGCCTGGGAGGAGTCTCAGGTGGCTGTCGGAGTTGAGAGATTTCTCTACAGGAGAACAAAAATGTCTCGAGCTACTTACTTGGAGGAGTCTGGGGCAGGTAGATGGGATCTCCGGTCCCGAACACAGATGTCAAAACGTTCTGGGATGACGCCTGGGAGGAGTCTTGGGTCGATCCCGGAGAAGAGAGCTTCCTGCAAAAGAGAAGAATCATCTAGGGTAGCCTCATTAAACAATTCTGGGGCTGCTACCTGGGATCTCCGGTCCTTATAAGAAAAGGCCAAAAGACTCTAGGAGACGTCTGGAAGGAATCACAGGGAATCCCGGAGGGCAGAGGTTCCTCCAAAAAAGAAAAAAGCCTCAACGGTAGCTTCCTTGGAGGAGTCTGGGGCTTCTACCTGACCCCTTAGGTAGGTAAAGCAGAGGACAGAAGACTGTGGGAGATGCCTGGGAGGAGTCTCAGGTGGCTGTCGGAGTTGAGAGATTTCTCTACAGGAGAACAAAAATGTCTCGAGCTACTTACTTGGAGGAGTCTGGGGCAGGTAGATGGGATCTCCGGTCCCGAACGCAGAGGTCAAAACATTCTGGGATGACGCCTGGGAGGAGTCTTGGGTCGATCCCGGAGAAGAGAGCTTCCTGCAAAAGAGAAGAATCATCTAGGGTAGCCTCATTAGACAAGTCTGGGGCTGCTACCTGGGATCTCCGGTCCTTATAAGAAAAGCCCAAAAGACGCTAGGAGACGTCTGGAAGGAATCACAGGGAATCCCGGAGGTCAGAGGCTCCTCGAAAAAAAGAAAAAAACCTCAACGGTAGCTTCTTTGGAGGAGTCTAGGGCTTCTACCTGACCCCTTAGGTTGGTAAAGCAGAGGACAGAAGACTGTGGGAGATGCCTGGGAGGAGTCTCAGGTGCCTGTCGGAGTTGAGAGATTTCTCTACAGGAGAACAAAAATGTCTCGAGCTACTTACTTGGAGGAGTCTGGGGCAGGTAGCTGGGATCTCCGGTCCCGAACGCAGAGGTCAAAACATTCTGGGATGACGCCTGGGAGGAGTCTTGGGTCGATCCCGGAGAAGAGAGCTTCCTGCAAAAGAGAAGAATCATCTAGGGTAGCCTCATTAAACAATTGTGGGGCTGCTACCTGGGATCTCCGGTCCTTATAAGAAAAGGCCAAAAGACGCTAGGAGACGTCTGGAAGGAATCACAGGGAATCCCGGAGGGCAGAGGTTCCTCCAAAAAAGAAAAAAGCCTCAACGGTAGCTTCCTTGGAGGAGTCTGGGGCTTCTACCTGACCCCTTAGGTAGGTAAAGCAGAGGACAGAAGACTGTGGGAGATGCCTGGGAGGAGTCTCAGGTGGCTGTCGGAGTTGAGAGATTTCTCTACAGGAGAACAAAAATGTCTCGAGCTACTTACTTGGAGGAGTCTGGGGCAGGTAGATGGGATCTCCGGTCCCGAACACAGATGTCAAAACGTTCTGGGATGACGCCTGGGAGGAGTCTTGGGTCGATCCCGGAGAAGAGAGCTTCCTGCAAAAGAGAAGAATTATCTAGGGTAGCCTCATTAGACAAGTCTGGGGCTGCTACCTGGGATCTCCGGTCCTTATAAGAAAAGCCCAAAAGACGCTAGGAGACGTCTGGAAGGAATCACAGGGAATCCTGGAGGTCAGAGGCTACTCCAAAAAAAAGAAAAAAACGTCAACGGTAGCTTCCTTGGAGGAGTCTGGGGCTTCTACCTGACCCCTTAGGTAGGTAAAGCAGAAGACAGAAGACTGTGGGAGATGCCTGGGAGGAGTCTCAGGTGCCTGTCGGAGTTGAGAGATTTCTCTACAGGAGAACAAAAATGTCTCCAGCTACTTACTTGGGGGAGTCTGGGGCAGGTAGATGGGATCTCCGGTCCCGAACGCAGAGGTCAAAACGTTCTGGGATGACGCCTGGGAGGAGTCTTGGGTCGATCCCGGAGAAGAGAGCTTCCTGCAAAAGAGAAGAATCATCTAGGGTAGCCTCATTTGACAAGTCTGGGGCTGCTACCTGGGATCTCCGGTCCTTATGAGACAAGGCCAAAAGACGCTAGGAGACGTCTGGAAGGAATCACAGGGGATCCCGGAGGTCAGAGGCTCCTCCAAAAAAAAGAAAAAAACCTCAACGGTAATTTCCTTGGAGGTGTCTGGGGCTTCTACCTGACCCCTTAGGTAGGTAAAGCAGAGGACAGAAGAATGTGGGAGATGCCTGGGAGGAGTCTCAGGTGCCTGTCGGAGTTGAGAGATTTCTCTACAGGAGAACAAAAATGTCTCGAGCTACTTACTTGGAGGAGTCTGGGGCAGGTAGATGGGATCTCCGGTCCCGAACACAGATGTCAAAACGTTCTGGGATGACGCCTGGGAGGAGTCTTGGGTCGATCCCGGAGAAGAGAGCTTCCTGCAAAAGAGAAGAATCATCTAGGGTAGCCTCATTAGACAAGTCTGGGGCTGCTACCTGGGATCTCCGGTCCTTATAAGAAAAGGCCAAAAGACTCTAGGAGACGTCTGGAAGGAATCACAGGGAATCCCGGAGGTCAGAGGCTACTCCAAAAAAAAGAAAAAAACGTCAACGGTAGCTTCCTTGGAGGAGTCTGGGGCTTCTACCTGACCCCTTAGGTAGGTAAAGCAGAAGACAGAAGACTGTGGGAGATGCCTGGGAGGAGTCTCAGGTGGCTGTCGGAGTTGAGAGATTTCTCTACAGGAGAACAAAAATGTCTCGAGCTACTTACTTGGGGGAGTCTGGGGCAGGTATATGGGATCTCCGGTCCCGAACGCAGAGGTCAAAACGTTCTGGGATGACGCATGGGAGGAGTCTTGCGTCGATCCCGGAGAAGAGAGCTTCCTGCAAAAGAGAAGAATCATCTAGGGTAGCCTCATTAGACAAGTCTGGGGCTGCTACCTGGGATCTCCGGTCCTTATAAGAAAAGCCCAAAAGACGCTAGGAGACGTCTGGAAGGAATCACAGGGAATCCCGGAGGGCAGAGGTTCCTCCAAAAAAGAAAAAAGCCTCAACGGTAGCTTCCTTGGAGGAGTCTGGGGCTTCTACCTGACCCCTTAGGTAGGTAAAGCAGAGGACAGAAGACTGTGGGAGATGCCTGGGAGGAGTCTCAGGTGGCTGTCGGAGTTGAGAGATTTCTCTACAGGAGAACAAAAATGTCTCGAGCTACTTACTTGGAGGAGTCTGGGGCAGGTAGATGGGATCTCCGGTCCCGAACGCAGAGGTCAAAACATTCTGGGATGACGCCTGGGAGGAGTCTTGGGTCGATCCCAGAGAAGAGAGCTTCCTGCAAAAGAGAAGAATCATCTAGGGTAGCCTCATTAGACAAGTCTGGGGCTGCTACCTGGGATCTCCGGTCCTTATAAGAAAAGGCCAAAAGACGCTAGGAGACGTCTGGAAGGAATCACAGGGAATCCCGGAGGTCAGAGGCTCCTCGAAAAAAAGAAAAAAACCTCAACGGTAGCTTCTTTGGAGGAGTCTAGGGCTTCTACCTGACCCCTTAGGTTGGTAAAGCAGAGGACAGAAGACTGTGGGAGATGCCTGGGAGGAGTCTCAGGTGGCTGTCGGAGTTGAGAGATTTCTCTACAGGAGAACAAAAATGTCTCGAGCTACTTACTTGGAGGAGTCTGGGGCAGGTAGCTGGGATCTCCGGTCCCGAAAGCAGAGGTCAAAACATTCTGGGATGACGCCTGGGAGGAGTCTTGGGTCGATCCCGGAGAAGAGAGCTTCCTGCAAAAGAGAAGAATCATCTAGGGTAGCCTCATTAAACAATTGTGGGGCTGCTACCTGGGATCTCCGGTCCTTATAAGAAAAGGCCAAAAGACTCTAGGAGACGTCTGGAAGGAATCACAGGGAATCCCGGAGGGCAGAGGTTCCTCCAAAAAAGAAAAAAGCCTCAACGGTAGCTTCCTTGGAGGAGTCTGGGGCTTCTACCTGACCCCTTAGGTAGGTAAAGCAGAGGACAGAAGACTGTGGGAGATGCCTGGGAGGAGTCTCAGGTGGCTGTCGGAGTTGAGAGATTTCTCTACAGGAGAACAAAAATGTCTCGAGCTACTTACTTGGAGGAGTCTGGGGCAGGTAGATGGGATCTCCGGTCCCGAACGCAGAGGTCAAAACGTTCTGGGATGACGCCTGGGAGGAGTCTTGGGTCGATCCCGGAGAAGAGAGCTTCCTGCAAAAGAGAAGAATTATCTAGGGTAGCCTCATTAGAGAAGTCTGGGGCTGCTACCTGGGATCTCCGGTCCTTATAAGAAAAGGCCAAAAGACGCTAGGAGACGTCTGGAAGGAATCACAGGGAATCCTGGAGGTCAGAGGCTACTCCAAAAAAAAGAAAAAAACGTCAACGGTAGCTTCCTTGGAGGAGTCTGGGGCTTCTACCTGACCCCTTAGGTAGGTAAAGCAGAAGACAGAAGACTGTGGGAGATGCCTGGGAGGAGTCTCAGGTGCCTGTCGGAGTTGAGAGATTTCTCTACAGGAGAACAAAAATGTCTCGAGCTACTTACTTGGGGGAGTCTGGGGCAGGTAGATGGGATCTCCGGTCCCGAACGCAGAGGTCAAAACGTTCTGGGATGACGCCTGGGAGGAGTCTTGGGTCGATCCCGGAGAAGAGAGCTTCCTGCAAAAGAGAAGAATTATCTAGGGTAGCCTCATTAGACAAGTCTGGGGCTGCTACCTGGGATCTCCGGTCCTTATGAGACAAGGCCAAAAGACGCTAGGAGACGTCTGGAAGGAATCACAGGGGATCCCGGAGGTCAGAGGCTCCTCCAAAAAAAAGAAAAAAACCTCAACGGTAGTTTCCTTGGAGGAGTCTGGGGCTTCTACCTGACCCCTTAGGTAGGTAAAGCAGAGGACAGAAGACTGTGGGAGATGCCTGGGAGGAGTCTCAGGTGGCTGTCGGAGTTGAGAGATTTCTCTACAGGAGAACAAAAATGTCTCGAGCTACTTACTTGGAGGAGTCTGGGGCAGGTAGATGGGATCTCCGGTCCCGAACACAGATGTCAAAACGTTCTGGGATGACGCCTGGGAGGAGTCTTGGGTCGATCCCGGAGAAGAGAGCTTCCTGCAAAAGAGAAGAATCATCTAGGGTAGCCTCATTAGACAAGTCTGGGGCTGCTACCTGGGATCTCCGGTCCTTATAAGAAAAGGCCAAAAGACTCTAGGAGACGTCTGGAAGGAATCACAGGGAATCCCGGAGGTCAGAGGCTACTCCAAAAAAAAGAAAAAAACGTCAACGGTAGCTTCCTTGGAGGAGTCTGGGGCTTCTACCTGACCCCTTAGGTAGGTAAAGCAGAAGACAGAAGACTGTGGGAGATGCCTGGGAGGAGTCTCAGGTGGCTGTCGGAGTTGAGAGATTTCTCTACAGGAGAACAAAAATGTCTCCAGCTACTTACTTGGGGGAGTCTGGGGCAGGTAGCTGGGATCTCCGGTCCCGAACGCAGAGGTCAAAACGTTCTGGGATGACGCATGGGAGGAGTCTTGGGTTGATCCCGGAGAAGAGAGCTTCCTGCAAAAGAGAAGAATCATCTAGGGTAGCCTCATTAGACAAGTCTGGGGCTGCTACCTGGGATCTCCGGTCCTTATAAGAAAAGGCCAAAAGACGCTAGGAGACGTCTGGAAGGAATCACAGGGAATCCCAGAGGGCAGTGTTTCCTCCAAAAAAGAAAAAAGCCTCAACGGTAGCTTCCTTGGAGGAGTCTGGGGCTTCTACCTGACCCCTTAGGTAGGTAAAGCAGAGGACAGAAGACTGTGGGAGATGCCTAGGAGGAGTCTTATGTGGCTGTGGGAGTTGAGAGATTTCTCTACAAGAGAACAAAAATGTCTCGAGCTACTTACTTGGAGGAGTCTGGGGCAGGTAGATGGGATCTCCGGTCCCGAACACAGATGTCAAAACGTTCTGGGATGACGCCTGGGAGGAGTCTTGGGTCGATCCCGGAGAAGAGAGCTTCCTGCAAAAGAGAAGAATCATCTAGGGTAGCCTCATTAGACAAGTCTGGGGCTGCTACCTGGGATCTCCGGTCCTTATAAGAAAAGGCCAAAAGACTCTAGGAGACGTCTGGAAGGAATCACAGGGCATCCCAGAGGGCACAGGCTCCTCCAAAAAAGAAAAAACCTCAACGGTAGCTTCCTTGGAGGAGTCTGGGGCTTCTACCTGACCCCTTAGGTAGGTAAAGCAGAGGACAGAAGACTGTGGGAGATGCCTAGGAGGAGTCTCAGGTGGCTGTCGGGTTGAGAGATTTCTCTACAGGAGAACAAAAATGTCTCGAGCTACTTACTTGGAGGAGTCTGGGGCAGGTAGATGGGATCTCCGGTCCCGAACACAGAGGTCAAAACGTTCTGGGATGACGCCTGGGAGGAGTCTTGGGTCGATCCCGGAGAAGAGAGCTTCCTGCAAAAGAGAAGAATCATCTAGGGTAGCCTCATTAGACAAGTCTGGGGCTGCTACCTGGGATCTCCGGTCCTTATAAGAAAAGCCCAAAAGACGCTAGGAGACGTCTGGAAGGAATCACAGGGAATCCCGGAGGTCAGAGGCTCCTAGAAAAAAAGTAAAAAACCTCAACGGTAGCTTCCTTGGAGGAGTCTGGGGCTTCTACCTGACCCCTTAGGTTGGTAAAGCAGAGGACAGAAGACTGTGGGAGATGCCTGGGAGGAGTCTCAGCTGGCTGTCGGAGTTGAGAGATTTCTCTACAGGAGAACAAAAATGTCTTGAGCTACTTACTTGGAGGAGTCTGGGGCAGGTAGCTGGGATCTCCGGTCCCGAAAGCAGAGGTCAAAACGTTCTGGGATGACGCCTGGGAGGAGTCTTGGGTCGATCCCAGAGAAGAGAGCTTCCTGCAAAAGAGAAGAATCATCTAGGGTAGCCTCATTAGACAAGTCTGGGGCTGCTACCTGGGATCTCCGGTCCTTATAAGAAAAGGCCAAAAGACTCTAGGAGACGTCTGGAAGGAATCACAGGGGAACCCAGAGGGCAGAGGCTCCTCCAAAAAAAAGAAAAAACCTCAACGGTAGCTTCCTTGGAGGAGTCTGGGGCTTCTACCTGAGCCCTTAGGTTGGTAAAGCAGAGGACAGAAGACTGTGGGAGATGCCTAGGAGGAGTCTCAGGTGGCTGTCGGAGTTGAGAGATTTCTCTACAGGAGAACAAAAATGTCTCGAGCTACTTACTTGGAGGAGTCTGGGGCAGGTAGATGGGATCTCCGGTCCCGAACACAGATGTCAAAACGTTCTGGGATGACGCCTGGGAGGAGTCTTGGGTCGATCCCAGAGAAGAGAGCTTCCTGCAAAAGAGAAGAATCATCTAGGGTAGCCTCATTAGACAAGTCTGGGGCTGCTACCTGGGATCTCCGGTCCTTATAAGAAAAGGCCAAAAGACGCTAGGAGACGTCTGGAAGGAATCACAGGGAATCCCGGAGGTCAGAGGCTCCTCGAAAAAAAGAAAAAAACCTCAACGGTAGCTTCCTTGGAGGAGTCTGGGGCTTCTACCTGACCCCTTAGGTAGGTAAAGCAGAGGACAGAAGACTGTGGGAGATGCCTGGGAGGAGTCTCAGCTGGCTGTCGGAGTTGAGAGATTTCTCTACAGGAGAACAAAAATGTCTCGAGCTACTTACTTGGAGGAGTCTGGGGCAGGTAGCTGGGATCTCCGGTCCCGAACGCAGAGGTCAAAACATTCTGGGATGACGCCTGGGAGGAGTCTTGGGTCGATCCCAGAGAAGAGAGCTTCCTGCAAAAGAGAAGAATCATCTAGGGTAGCCTCATTAGACAAGTCTGGGGCTGCTACCTGGGATCTCCGGTCCTTATAAGAAAAGGCCAAAAGACTCTAGGAGACGTCTGGAAGGAATCACAGGGGAACCCAGAGGGCAGAGGCTCCTCCAAAAAAAAGAAAAAACCTCAACGGTAGCTTCCTTGGAGGAGTCTGGGGCTTCTACCTGAGCCCTTAGGTTGGTAAAGCAGAGGACAGAAGACTGTGGGAGATGCCTAGGAGGAGTCTCAGGTGGCTGTCGGAGTTGAGAGATTTCTCTACAGGAGAACAAAAATGTCTCGAGCTACTTACTTGGAGGAGTCTGGGGCAGGTAGATGGGATCTCCGGTCCCGAACACAGATGTCAAAACGTTCTGGGATGACGCCTGGGAGGAGTCTTGGGTCGATCCCAGAGAAGAGAGCTTCCTGCAAAAGAGAAGAATCATCTAGGGTAGCCTCATTAGACAAGTCTGGGGCTGCTACCTGGGATCTCCGGTCCTTATAAGAAAAGGCCAAAAGACGCTAGGAGACGTCTGGAAGGAATCACAGGGAATCCCGGAGGTCAGAGGCTCCTCGAAAAAAAGAAAAAAACCTCACCGGTAGCTTCCTTGGAGGAGTCTGGGGCTTCTACCTGACCCCTTAGGTAGGTAAAGCAGAGGACAGAAGACTGTGGGAGATGCCTGGGAGGAGTCTCAGCTGGCTGTCGGAGTTGAGAGATTTCTCTACAGGAGAACAAAAATGTCTCGAGCTACTTACTTGGAGGAGTCTGGGGCAGGTAGATGGGATCTCCGGTCCCGAACGCAGAGGTCAAAACATTCTGGGATGACGCCTGGGAGGAGTCTTGGGTCGATCCCAGAGAAGAGAGCTTCCTGCAAAAGAGAAGAATCATCTAGGGTAGCCTCATTAGACAAGTCTGGGGCTGCTACCTGGGATCTCCGGTCCTTATAAGAAAAGCCCAAAAGACGCTAGGAGACGTCTGGAAGGAATCACAGGGAATCCCGGAGGGCAGAGGTTCCTCCAAAAAAGAAAAAAACCTCAACGGTAGCTTCCTTGGAGGAGTCTGGGGCTTCTACCTGACCCCTTAGGTAGGTAAAGCAGAGGACAGAAGACTGTGGGAGATGCCTGGGAGGAGTCTCAGCTGGCTGTCGGAGTTGAGAGATTTCTCTACAGGAGAACAAAAATGTCTCGAGCTACTTATTGGAGGAGTCTGGGGCAGGTAGCTGGGATCTCCGGTCCCGAACGCAGAGGTCAAAACGTTCTGGGATGACGCCTGGGAGGAGTCTTGGGTCGATCCCGGAGAAGAGAGCTTCCTGCAAAAGAGAAGAATTATCTAGGGTAGCCTCATTAGACAAGTCTGGGGCTGCTACCTGGGATCTCCGGTCCTTATGAGACAAGGCCAAAAGACGCTAGGAGACGTCTGGAAGGAATCACAGGGGATCCCGGAGGTCAGAGGCTCCTCCAAAAAAAAGAAAAAAACCTCAACGGTAGTTTCCTTGGAGGAGTCTGGGGCTTCTACCTGACCCCTTAGGTAGGTAAAGCAGAGGACAGAAGACTGTGGGAGATGCCTGGGAGGAGTCTCAGGTGGCTGTCGGAGTTGAGAGATTTCTCTACAGGAGAACAAAAATGTCTCGAGCTACTTACTTGGAGGAGTCTGGGGCAGGTAGATGGGATCTCCGGTCCCGAACACAGATGTCAAAACGTTCTGGGATGACGCCTGGGAGGAGTCTTGGGTCGATCCCGGAGAAGAGAGCTTCCTGCAAAAGAGAAGAATCATCTAGGGTAGCCTCATTAAACAATTCTGGGGCTGCTACCTGGGATCTCCGGTCCTTATAAGAAAAGGCCAAAAGACTCTAGGAGACGTCTGGAAGGAATCACAGGGAATCCCGGAGGGCAGAGGTTCCTCCAAAAAAGAAAAAAGCCTCAACGGTAGCTTCCTTGGAGGAGTCTGGGGCTTCTACCTGACCCCTTAGGTAGGTAAAGCAGAGGACAGAAGACTGTGGGAGATGCCTGGGAGGAGTCTCAGGTGGCTGTCGGAGTTGAGAGATTTCTCTACAGGAGAACAAAAATGTCTCGAGCTACTTACTTGGAGGAGTCTGGGGCAGGTAGATGGGATCTCCGGTCCCGAACGCAGAGGTCAAAACATTCTGGGATGACGCCTGGGAGGAGTCTTGGGTCGATCCCAGAGAAGAGAGCTTCCTGCAAAAGAGAAGAATCATCTAGGGTAGCCTCATTAGACAAGTCTGGGGCTGCTACCTGGGATCTCCGGTCCTTATAAGAAAAGCCCAAAAGACGCTAGGAGACGTCTGGAAGGAATCACAGGGAATCCCGGAGGTCAGAGGCTCCTCGAAAAAAAGAAAAAAACCTCAACGGTAGCTTCTTTGGAGGAGTCTAGGGCTTCTACCTGACCCCTTAGGTTGGTAAAGCAGAGGACAGAAGACTGTGGGAGATGCCTGGGAGGAGTCTCAGGTGCCTGTCGGAGTTGAGAGATTTCTCTACAGGAGAACAAAAATGTCTCGAGCTACTTACTTGGGGGCGTCTGGGGCAGGTAGCTGGGATCTCCGGTCCCGAACGCAGAGGTCAAAACATTCTGGGATGACGCCTGGGAGGAGTCTTGGGTCGATCCCGGAGAAGAGAGCTTCCTGCAAAAGAGAAGAATCATCTAGGGTAGCCTCATTAAACAATTGTGGGGCTGCTACCTGGGATCTCCGGTCCTTATAAGAAAAGGCCAAAAGACGCTAGGAGACGTCTGGAAGGAATCACAGGGAATCCCGGAGGGCAGAGGTTCCTCCAAAAAAGAAAAAAGCCTCAACGGTAGCTTCCTTGGAGGAGTCTGGGGCTTCTACCTGACCCCTTAGGTAGGTAAAGCAGAGGACAGAAGACTGTGGGAGATGCCTGGGAGGAGTCTCAGGTGGCTGTCGGAGTTGAGAGATTTCTCTACAGGAGAACAAAAATGTCTCGAGCTACTTACTTGGAGGAGTCTGGGGCAGGTAGATGGGATCTCCGGTCCCGAACACAGAGGTCAAAACGTTCTGGGATGACGCCTGGGAGGAGTCTTGGGTCGATCCCGGAGAAGAGAGCTTCCTGCAAAAGAGAAGAATTATCTAGGGTAGCCTCATTAGACAAGTCTGGGGCTGCTACCTGGGATCTCCGGTCCTTATAAGAAAAGCCCAAAAGACGCTAGGAGACGTCTGGAAGGAATCACAGGGAATCCCGGAGGTCAGAGGCTACTCCAAAAAAAAGAAAAAAACGTCAACGGTAGCTTCCTTGGAGGAGTCTGGGGCTTCTACCTGACCCCTTAGGTAGGTAAAGCAGAAGACAGAAGACTGTGGGAGATGCCTGGGAGGAGTCTCAGGTGCCTGTCGGAGTTGAGAGATTTCTCTACAGGAGAACAAAAATGTCTCCAGCTACTTACTTGGGGGAGTCTGGGGCAGGTAGATGGGATCTCCGGTCCCGAACGCAGAGGTCAAAACGTTCTGGGATGACGCCTGGGAGGAGTCTTGGGTCGATCCCGGAGAAGAGAGCTTCCTGCAAAAGAGAAGAATTATCTAGGGTAGCCTCATTTGACAAGTCTGGGGCTGCTACCTGGGATCTCCGGTCCTTATGAGACAAGGCCAAAAGACGCTAGGAGACGTCTGGAAGGAATCACAGGGGATCCCGGAGGTCAGAGGCTCCTCCAAAAAAAAGAAAAAAACCTCAACGGTAATTTCCTTGGAGGTGTCTGGGGCTTCTACCTGACCCCTTAGGTAGGTAAAGCAGAGGACAGAAGAATGTGGGAGATGCCTGGGAGGAGTCTCAGGTGCCTGTCGGAGTTGAGAGATTTCTCTACAGGAGAACAAAAATGTCTCGAGCTACTTACTTGGAGGAGTCTGGGGCAGGTAGATGGGATCTCCGGTCCCGAACACAGATGTCAAAACGTTCTGGGATGACGCCTGGGAGGAGTCTTGGGTCGATCCCGGAGAAGAGAGCTTCCTGCAAAAGAGAAGAATCATCTAGGGTAGCCTCATTAGACAAGTCTGGGGCTGCTACCTGGGATCTCCGGTCCTTATAAGAAAAGGCCAAAAGACTCTAGGAGACGTCTGGAAGGAATCACAGGGAATCCCGGAGGTCAGAGGCTACTCCAAAAAAAAGAAAAAAACGTCAACGGTAGCTTCCTTGGAGGAGTCTGGGGCTTCTACCTGACCCCTTAGGTAGGTAAAGCAGAAGACAGAAGACTGTGGGAGATGCCTGGGAGGAGTCTCAGGTGGCTGTCGGAGTTGAGAGATTTCTCTACAGGAGAACAAAAATGTCTCGAGCTACTTACTTGGGGGAGTCTGGGGCAGGTATATGGGATCTCCGGTCCCGAACGCAGAGGTCAAAACGTTCTGGGATGACGCATGGGAGGAGTCTTGCGTCGATCCCGGAGAAGAGAGCTTCCTGCAAAAGAGAAGAATCATCTAGGGTAGCCTCATTAGACAAGTCTGGGGCTGCTACCTGGGATCTCCGGTCCTTATAAGAAAAGCCCAAAAGACGCTAGGAGACGTCTGGAAGGAATCACAGGGAATCCCGGAGGGCAGAGGTTCCTCCAAAAAAGAAAAAAGCCTCAACGGTAGCTTCCTTGGAGGAGTCTGGGGCTTCTACCTGACCCCTTAGGTAGGTAAAGCAGAGGACAGAAGACTGTGGGAGATGCCTGGGAGGAGTCTCAGGTGGCTGTCGGAGTTGAGAGATTTCTCTACAGGAGAACAAAAATGTCTCGAGCTACTTACTTGGAGGAGTCTGGGGCAGGTAGATGGGATCTCCGGTCCCGAACGCAGAGGTCAAAACATTCTGGGATGACGCCTGGGAGGAGTCTTGGGTCGATCCCAGAGAAGAGAGCTTCCTGCAAAAGAGAAGAATCATCTAGGGTAGCCTCATTAGACAAGTCTGGGGCTGCTACCTGGGATCTCCGGTCCTTATAAGAAAAGCCCAAAAGACGCTAGGAGACGTCTGGAAGGAATCACAGGGAATCCCGGAGGTCAGAGGCTCCTCGAAAAAAAGAAAAAAACCTCAACGGTAGCTTCTTTGGAGGAGTCTAGGGCTTCTACCTGACCCCTTAGGTTGGTAAAGCAGAGGACAGAAGACTGTGGGAGATGCCTGGGAGGAGTCTCAGGTGGCTGTCGGAGTTGAGAGATTTCTCTACAGGAGAACAAAAATGTCTCGAGCTACTTACTTGGAGGAGTCTGGGGCAGGTAGCTGGGATCTCCGGTCCCGAAAGCAGAGGTCAAAACATTCTGGGATGACGCCTGGGAGGAGTCTTGGGTCGATCCCGGAGAAGAGAGCTTCCTGCAAAAGAGAAGAATCATCTAGGGTAGCCTCATTAAACAATTGTGGGGCTGCTACCTGGGATCTCCGGTCCTTATAAGAAAAGGCCAAAAGACGCTAGGAGACGTCTGGAAGGAATCACAGGGAATCCCGGAGGGCAGAGGTTCCTCCAAAAAAGAAAAAAGCCTCAACGGTAGCTTCCTTGGAGGAGTCTGGGGCTTCTACCTGACCCCTTAGGTAGGTAAAGCAGAGGACAGAAGACTGTGGGAGATGCCTGGGAGGAGTCTCAGGTGGCTGTCGGAGTTGAGAGATTTCTCTACAGGAGAACAAAAATGTCTCGAGCTACTTACTTGGAGGAGTCTGGGGCAGGTAGATGGGATCTCCGGTCCCGAACGCAGAGGTCAAAACGTTCTGGGATGACGCCTGGGAGGAGTCTTGGGTCGATCCCGGAGAAGAGAGCTTCCTGCAAAAGAGAAGAATTATCTAGGGTAGCCTCATTAGAGAAGTCTGGGGCTGCTACCTGGGATCTCCGGTCCTTATAAGAAAAGGCCAAAAGACGCTAGGAGACGTCTGGAAGGAATCACAGGGAATCCTGGAGGTCAGAGGCTACTCCAAAAAAAAGAAAAAAACGTCAACGGTAGCTTCCTTGGAGGAGTCTGGGGCTTCTACCTGACCCCTTAGGTAGGTAAAGCAGAAGACAGAAGACTGTGGGAGATGCCTGGGAGGAGTCTCAGGTGGCTGTCGGAGTTGAGAGATTTCTCTACAGGAGAACAAAAATGTCTCGAGCTACTTACTTGGGGGAGTCTGGGGCAGGTAGATGGGATCTCCGGTCCCGAACGCAGAGGTCAAAACGTTCTGGGATGACGCCTGGGAGGAGTCTTGGGTCGATCCCGGAGAAGAGAGCTTCCTGCAAAAGAGAAGAATTATCTAGGGTAGCCTCATTTGACAAGTCTGGGGCTGCTACCTGGGATCTCCGGTCCTTATGAGACAAGGCCAAAAGACGCTAGGAGACGTCTGGAAGGAATCACAGGGGATCCCGGAGGTCAGAGGCTCCTCCAAAAAAAAGAAAAAAACCTCAACGGTAGTTTCCTTGGAGGAGTCTGGGGCTTCTACCTGACCCCTTAGGTAGGTAAAGCAGAGGACAGAAGACTGTGGGAGATGCCTGGGAGGAGTCTCAGGTGGCTGTCGGAGTTGAGAGATTTCTCTACAGGAGAACAAAAATGTCTCGAGCTACTTACTTGGAGGAGTCTGGGGCAGGTAGATGGGATCTCCGGTCCCGAACACAGATGTCAAAACGTTCTGGGATGACGCCTGGGAGGAGTCTTGGGTCGATCCCGGAGAAGAGAGCTTCCTGCAAAAGAGAAGAATCATCTAGGGTAGCCTCATTAGACAAGTCTGGGGCTGCTACCTGGGATCTCCGGTCCTTATAAGAAAAGGCCAAAAGACTCTAGGAGACGTCTGGAAGGAATCACAGGGAATCCCGGAGGTCAGAGGCTACTCCAAAAAAAAGAAAAAAACGTCAACGGTAGCTTCCTTGGAGGAGTCTGGGGCTTCTACCTGACCCCTTAGGTAGGTAAAGCAGAAGACAGAAGACTGTGGGAGATGCCTGGGAGGAGTCTCAGGTGGCTGTCGGAGTTGAGAGATTTCTCTACAGGAGAACAAAAATGTCTCCAGCTACTTACTTGGGGGAGTCTGGGGCAGGTAGCTGGGATCTCCGGTCCCGAACGCAGAGGTCAAAACGTTCTGGGATGACGCATGGGAGGAGTCTTGCGTCGATCCCGGAGAAGAGAGCTTCCTGCAAAAGAGAAGAATCATCTAGGGTAGCCTCATTAGACAAGTCTGGGGCTGCTACCTGGGATCTCCGGTCCTTATAAGAAAAGGCCAAAAGACGCTAGGAGACGTCTGGAAGGAATCACAGGGAATCCCAGAGGGCAGTGTTTCCTCCAAAAAAGAAAAAAGCCTCAACGGTAGCTTCCTTGGAGGAGTCTGGGGCTTCTACCTGACCCCTTAGGTAGGTAAAGCAGAGGACAGAAGACTGTGGGAGATGCCTAGGAGGAGTCTTATGTGGCTGTGGGAGTTGAGAGATTTCTCTACAAGAGAACAAAAATGTCTCGAGCTACTTACTTGGAGGAGTCTGGGGCAGGTAGATGGGATCTCCGGTCCCGAACACAGATGTCAAAACGTTCTGGGATGACGCCTGGGAGGAGTCTTGGGTCGATCCCGGAGAAGAGAGCTTCCTGCAAAAGAGAAGAATCATCTAGGGTAGCCTCATTAGACAAGTCTGGGGCTGCTACCTGGGATCTCCGGTCCTTATAAGAAAAGGCCAAAAGACTCTAGGAGACGTCTGGAAGGAATCACAGGGCATCCCAGAGGGCACAGGCTCCTCCAAAAAAGAAAAAACCTCAACGGTAGCTTCCTTGGAGGAGTCTGGGGCTTCTACCTGACCCCTTAGGTAGGTAAAGCAGAGGACAGAAGACTGTGGGAGATGCCTAGGAGGAGTCTCAGGTGGCTGTCGGGTTGAGAGATTTCTCTACAGGAGAACAAAAATGTCTCGAGCTACTTACTTGGAGGAGTCTGGGGCAGGTAGATGGGATCTCCGGTCCCGAACACAGAGGTCAAAACGTTCTGGGATGACGCCTGGGAGGAGTCTTGGGTCGATCCCGGAGAAGAGAGCTTCCTGCAAAAGAGAAGAATCATCTAGGGTAGCCTCATTAGACAAGTCTGGGGCTGCTACCTGGGATCTCCGGTCCTTATAAGAAAAGCCCAAAAGACGCTAGGAGACGTCTGGAAGGAATCACAGGGAATCCCGGAGGTCAGAGGCTCCTAGAAAAAAAGTAAAAAACCTCAACGGTAGCTTCCTTGGAGGAGTCTGGGGCTTCTACCTGACCCCTTAGGTAGGTAAAGCAGAGGACAGAAGACTGTGGGAGATGCCTGGGAGGAGTCTCAGCTGGCTGTCGGAGTTGAGAGATTTCTCTACAGGAGAACAAAAATGTCTTGAGCTACTTACTTGGAGGAGTCTGGGGCAGGTAGCTGGGATCTCCGGTCCCGAAAGCAGAGGTCAAAACGTTCTGGGATGACGCCTGGGAGGAGTCTTGGGTCGATCCCAGAGAAGAGAGCTTCCTGCAAAAGAGAAGAATCATCTAGGGTAGCCTCATTAGACAAGTCTGGGGCTGCTACCTGGGATCTCCGGTCCTTATAAGAAAAGGCCAAAAGACTCTAGGAGACGTCTGGAAGGAATCACAGGGGAACCCAGAGGGCAGAGGCTCCTCCAAAAAAAAGAAAAAACCTCAACGGTAGCTTCCTTGGAGGAGTCTGGGGCTTCTACCTGAGCCCTTAGGTTGGTAAAGCAGAGGACAGAAGACTGTGAGAGATGCCTGGGAGGAGTCTCAGGTGGCTGTCGGAGTTGAGAGATTTCTCTACAGGAGAACAAAAATGTCTCGAGCTACTTACTTGGAGGAGTCTGGGGCAGGTAGATGGGATCTCCGGTCCCGAACACAGATGTCAAAAAGTTCTGGGATGACGCCTGGGAGGAGTCTTGGGTCGATCCCAGAGAAGAGAGCTTCCTGCAAAAGAGAAGAATCATCTAGGGTAGCCTCATTAGACAAGTCTGGGGCTGCTACCTGGGATCTCCGGTCCTTATAAGAAAAGGCCAAAAGACGCTAGGAGACGTCTGGAAGGAATCACAGGGAATCCCGGAGGTCAGAGGCTCCTCGAAAAAAAGAAAAAAACCTCAACGGTAGCTTCCTTGGAGGAGTCTGGGGCTTCTACCTGACCCCTTAGGTAGGTAAAGCAGAGGACAGAAGACTGTGGGAGATGCCTGGGAGGAGTCTCAGCTGGCTGTCGGAGTTGAGAGATTTCTCTACAGGAGAACAAAAATGTCTCGAGCTACTTACTTGGAGGAGTCTGGGGCAGGTAGATGGGATCTCCGGTCCCGAACGCAGAGGTCAAAACATTCTGGGATGACGCCTGGGAGGAGTCTTGGGTCGATCCCAGAGAAGAGAGCTTCCTGCAAAAGAGAAGAATCATCTAGGGTAGCCTCATTAGACAAGTCTGGGGCTGCTACCTGGGATCTCCGGTCCTTATAAGAAAAGGCCAAAAGACTCTAGGAGACGTCTGGAAGGAATCACAGGGGAACCCAGAGGGCAGAGGCTCCTCCAAAAAAAAGAAAAAACCTCAACGGTAGCTTCCTTGGAGGAGTCTGGGGCTTCTACCTGAGCCCTTAGGTTGGTAAAGCAGAGGACAGAAGACTGTGGGAGATGCCTAGGAGGAGTCTCAGGTGGCTGTCGGAGTTGAGAGATTTCTCTACAGGAGAACAAAAATGTCTCGAGCTACTTACTTGGAGGAGTCTGGGGCAGGTAGATGGGATCTCCGGTCCCGAACACAGATGTCAAAACGTTCTGGGATGACGCCTGGGAGGAGTCTTGGGTCGATCCCAGAGAAGAGAGCTTCCTGCAAAAGAGAAGAATCATCTAGGGTAGCCTCATTAGACAAGTCTGGGGCTGCTACCTGGGATCTCCGGTCCTTATAAGAAAAGGCCAAAAGACGCTAGGAGACGTCTGGAAGGAATCACAGGGAATCCCGGAGGTCAGAGGCTCCTCGAAAAAAAGAAAAAAACCTCAACGGTAGCTTCCTTGGAGGAGTCTGGGGCTTCTACCTGACCCCTTAGGTAGGTAAAGCAGAGGACAGAAGACTGTGGGAGATGCCTGGGAGGAGTCTCAGCTGGCTGTCGGAGTTGAGAGATTTCTCTACAGGAGAACAAAAATGTCTCGAGCTACTTACTTGGAGGAGTCTGGGGCAGGTAGATGGGATCTCCGGTCCCGAACGCAGAGGTCAAAACATTCTGGGATGACGCCTGGGAGGAGTCTTGGGTCGATCCCAGAGAAGAGAGCTTCCTGCAAAAGAGAAGAATCATCTAGGGTAGCCTCATTAGACAAGTCTGGGGCTGCTACCTGGGATCTCCGGTCCTTATAAGAAAAGCCCAAAAGACGCTAGGAGACGTCTGGAAGGAATCACAGGGAATC
The DNA here is from genome assembly GCF_929443795.1 of Astur gentilis. Classification (NCBI taxonomy): domain Eukaryota; kingdom Metazoa; phylum Chordata; class Aves; order Accipitriformes; family Accipitridae; genus Astur; species Astur gentilis. The sequence continues at coordinate 131,877 of NC_064883.1, forward strand.
CCGGAGGGCAGAGGTTCCTCCAAAAAAGAAAAAAACCTCAACGGTAGCTTCCTTGGAGGAGTCTGGGGCTTCTACCTGACCCCTTAGGTAGGTAAAGCAGAGGACAGAAGACTGTGGGAGATGCCTGGGAGGAGTCTCAGGTGCCTGTCGGAGTTGAGAGATTTCTCTACAGGAGAACAAAAATGTCTCGAGCTACTTACTTGGAGGAGTCTGGGGCAGGTAGCTGGGATCTCCGGTCCCGAACGCAGAGGTCAAAACATTCTGGGATGACGCCTGGGAGGAGTCTTGGGTTGATCCCAGAGAAGAGAGCTTCCTGCAAAAGAGAAGAATCATCTAGGGTAGCCTCATTAGACAAGTCTGGGGCTGCTACCTGGGATCTCCGGTCCTTATAAGAAAAGGCCAAAAGACGCTAGGAGACGTCTGGAAGGAATCACAGGGAATCCCGGAGGTCAGAGGCTACTCCAAAAAAAAGAAAAAAAGGTCAACGGTAGCTTCCTTGGAGGAGTCTGGGGCTTCTACCTGACCCCTTAGGTAGGTAAAGAAGAAGACAGAAGACTGTGGGAGATGCCTGGGAGGAGTCTCAGCTGGCTGTCGGAGTTGAGAGATTTCTCTACAGGAGAACAAAAATGTCTCGAGCTACTTACTTGGGGGAGTCTGGGGCAGGTAGCTGGGATCTCCGGTCCCGAACGCAGAGGTCAAAACATTCTGGGATGACGCCTGGGAGGAGTCTTGGGTCGATCCCGGAGAAGAGAGCTTCCTGCAAAAGAGAAGAATCATCTAGGGTAGCCTCATTAAACAATTCTGGGGCTGCTACCTGGGATCTCCGGTCCTTATAAGAAAAGGCCAAAAGACTCTAGGAGACGTCTGGAAGGAATCACAGGGAATCCCGGAGGGCAGAGGTTCCTCCAAAAAAGAAAAAAGCCTCAACGGTAGCTTCCTTGGAGGAGTCTGGGGCTTCTACCTGAGCCCTTAGGTAGGTAAAGCAGAGGACAGAAGACTGTGGGAGATGCCTGGGAGGAGTCTCAGGTGGCTGTCGGAGTTGAGAGATTTCTCTACAGGAGAACAAAAATGTCTCGAGCTACTTACTTGGAGGAGTCTGGGGCAGGTAGATGGGATCTCCGGTCCCGAACGCAGAGGTCAAAACATTCTGGGATGACGCCTGGGAGGAGTCTTGGGTCGATCCCAGAGAAGAGAGCTTCCTGCAAAAGAGAAGAATCATCTAGGGTAGCCTCATTAGACAAGTCTGGGGCTGCTACCTGGGATCTCCGGTCCTTATAAGAAAAGCCCAAAAGACGCTAGGAGACGTCTGGAAGGAATCACAGGGAATCCCGGAGGGCAGAGGCTCCTCGAAAAAAAGAAAAAAACCTCAACGGTAGCTTCTTTGGAGGAGTCTAGGGCTTCTACCTGACCCCTTAGGTTGGTAAAGCAGAGGACAGAAGACTGTGGGAGATGCCTGGGAGGAGTCTCAGGTGCCTGTCGGAGTTGAGAGATTTCTCTACAGGAGAACAAAAATGTCTCGAGCTACTTACTTGGAGGAGTATGGGGCAGGTAGCTGGGATCTCCGGTCCCGAACGCAGAGGTCAAAACATTCTGGGATGACGCCTGGGAGGAGTCTTGGGTCGATCCCGGAGAAGAGAGCTTCCTGCAAAAGAGAAGAATCATCTAGGGTAGCCTCATTAAACAATTGTGGGGCTGCTACCTGGGATCTCCGGTCCTTATAAGAAAAGCCCAAAAGACGCTAGGAGACGTCTGGAAGGAATCACAGGGAATCCCGGAGGGCAGAGGTTCCTCCAAAAAAGAAAAAAGCCTCAACGGTAGCTTCCTTGGAGGAGTCTGGGGCTTCTACCTGACCCCTTAGGTAGGTAAAGCAGAGGACAGAAGACTGTGGGAGATGCATGGGAGGAGTCTCAGGTGGCTGTCGGAGTTGAGAGATTTCTCTACAGGAGAACAAAAATGTCTCGAGCTACTTACTTGGAGGAGTCTGGGGCAGGTAGATGGGATCTCCGGTCCCGAACGCAGAGGTCAAAACATTCTGAGATGACGCCTGGGAGGAGTCTTGGGTCGATCCCAGAGAAGAGAGCTTCCTGCAAAAGAGAAGAATCATCTAGGGTAGCCTCATTAGACAAGTCTGGGGCTGCTACCTGGGATCTCCGGTCCTTATAAGAGAAGGCCAAAAGACGCTAGGAGACGTCTGGAAGGAATCACAGGGAATCCCGGAGGGCAGAGGTTCCTCCAAAAAAGAAAAAAACCTCAACGGTAGCTTCCTTGGAGGAGTCTGGGGCTTCTACCTGACCCCTTAGGTAGGTAAAGCAGAGGACAGAAGACTGTGGGAGATGCCTGGGAGGAGTCTCAGCTGGCTGTCGGAGTTGAGAGATTTCTCTACAGGAGAACAAAAATGTCTCGAGCTACTTACTTGGAGGAGTCTGGGGCAGGTAGCTGGGATCTCCGGTCCTGAACGCAGAGGTCAAAACATTCTGGGATGACGCCTGGGAGGACTCTTGGGTCGATCCCAGAGAAGAGAACTTCCTGCAAAAGAGAAGAATCATCTAGGGTAGCCTCATTAAACAATTCTGGGGCTGCTACCTGGGATCTCCGGTCCTTATAAGAAAAGGCCAAAAGACTCTAGGAGACGTCTGGAAGGAATCACAGGGGATCCCAGAGGGCACAGGCTCCTCCAAAAAAGAAAAAACCTCAACGGTAGCTTCCTTGGAGGAGTCTGGGGCTTCTACCTGACCCCTTAGGTAGGTAAAGCAGAGGACAGAAGACTGTGGGAGATGCCTAGGAGGAGTCTCAGGTGGCTGTCGGAGTTGAGAGATTTCTCTACAGGAGAACAAAAATGTCTCGAGCTACTTACTTGGAGGAGTCTGGGGCAGGTTAGATGGGATCTCCGGTCCCAAACGCAGAGGTCAAAACATTCTGGGATGACGCCTGGGAGGAGTCTTGGGTCGATCCCAGAGAAGAGAGCTTCCTGCAAAAGAGAAGAATCATCTAGGGTAGCCTCATTAGACAAGTCTGGGGCTGCTACCTGGGATCTCCGGTCCTTATAAGAAAAGCCCAAAAGACGCTAGGAGACGTCTGGAAGGAATCACAGGGAATCCCGGAGGGCAGAGGTTCCTCCAAAAAAGAAAAAAGCCTCAACGGTAGCTTCCTTGGAGGAGTCTGGGGCTTCTACCTGACCCCTTAGGTAGGTAAAGCAGAGGACAGAAGACTGTGGGAGATGCCTGGGAGGAGTCTCAGGTGGCTGTCGGAGTTGAGAGATTTCTCTACAGGAGAACAAAAATGTCTCGAGCTACTTACTTGGAGGAGTCTGGGGCAGGTAGATGGGATCTCCGGTCCCAAACGCAGAGGTCAAAACATTCTGGGATGACGCCTGGGAGGAGTCTTGGGTCGATCCCAGAGAAGAGAACTTCCTGCAAAAGAAAAGAATCATCTAGGGTAGCCTCATTAGACAAGTCTGGGGCGGCTACCTGGGATCTCCGGTCCTTATAAGAGAAGGCCAAAAGACGCTAGGAGACGTCTGGAAGGAATCACAGGGAATCCCGGAGGGCAGAGGTTCCTCCAAAAAAGAAAAAAACCTCAACGGTAGCTTCCTTGGAGGAGTCTGGGGCTTCTACCTGACCCCTTAGGTAGGTAAAGCAGAGGACAGAAGACTGTGGGAGATGCCTGGGAGGAGTCTCAGCTGGCTGTCGGAGTTGAGAGATTTCTCTACAGGAGAACAAAAATGTCTCGAGCTACTTACTTGGAGGAGTCTGGGGCAGGTAGATGGGATCTCCGGTCCCGAACGCAGAGGTCAAAACATTCTGGGATGACGCCTGGGAGGACTCTTGGGTCGATCCCAGAGAAGAGAGCTTCCTGCAAAAGAAAAGAATCATCTAGGGTAGCCTCATTAGACAAGTCTGGGGCTGCTACCTGGGATCTCCGGTCCTTATAAGAAAAGGCCAAAAGACTCTAGGAGACGTCTGGAAGGAATCACAGGGGATCCCAGAGGGCACAGGCTCCTCCAAAAAAGAAAAAACCTCAACGGTAGCTTCCTTGGAGGAGTCTGGGGCTTCTACCTGACCCCTTAGGTTGGTAAAGCAGAGGACAGAAGACTGTGGGAGATGCCTAGGAGGAGTCTCAGGTGGCTGTCGGAGTTGAGAGATTTCTCTACAGGAGAACAAAAATGTCTCGAGCTACTTACTTGGAGGAGTCTGGGGCAGGTAGATGGGATCTCCGGTCCCGAACACAGATGTCAAAACGTTCTGGGATGACGCCTGGGAGGAGTCTTGGGTCGATCCCAGAGAAGAGAGCTTCCTGCAAAAGAGAAGAATCATCTAGGGTAGCCTCATTAGACAAGTCTGGGGCTGCTACCTGGGATCTCCGGTCCTTATAAGAAAAGGCCAAAAGACTCTAGGAGACGTCTGGAAGGAATCACAGGGGATCCCAGAGGGCACAGGCTCCTCCAAAAAAGAAAAAACCTCAACGGTAGCTTCCTTGGAGGAGTCTGGGGCTTCTACCTGACCCCTTAGGTAGGTAAAGCAGAGGACAGAAGACTGTGGGAGATGCCTAGGAGGAGTCTCAGGTGGCTGTCGGGTTGAGAGATTTCTCTACAGGAGAACAAAAATGTCTCGAGCTACTTACTTGGAGGAGTCTGGGGCAGGTAGCTGGGATCTCCGGTCCCGAACGCAGAGGTCAAAACGTTCTGGGATGACGCCTGGGAGGAGTCTTGGGTCGATCCCGGAGAAGAGAGCTTCCTGCAAAAGAGAAGAATCATCTAGGGTAGCCTCATTAAACAATTCTGGGGCTGCTACCTGGGATCTCCGGTCCTTATAAGAAAAGGCCAAAAGACGCTAGGAGACGTCTGGAAGGAATCACAGGGAATCCCGGAGGGCAGAGGTTCCTCCAAAAAAGAAAAAAGCCTCAACGGTAGCTTCCTTGGAGGAGTCTGGGGCTTCTACCTGAGCCCTTAGGTAGGTAAAGCAGAGGACAGAAGACTGTGGGAGATGCCTGGGAGGAGTCTCAGCTGGCTGTCGGAGTTGAGAGATTTCTCTACAGGAGAACAAAAATGTCTCGAGCTACTTACTTGGAGGAGTCTGGGGCAGGTAGATGGGATCTCCGGTCCCGAACGCAGAGGTCAAAACATTCTGGGATGACGCCTGGGAGGACTCTTGGGTCGATCCCAGAGAAGAGAGCTTCCTGCAAAAGAGAAGAATCATCTAGGGTAGCCTCATTAGACAAGTCTGGGGCTGCTACCTGGGATCTCCGGTCCTTATAAGAAAAGCCCAAAAGACGCTAGGAGACGTCTGGAAGGAATCACAGGGAATCCCGGAGGGCAGAGGTTCCTCCAAAAAAGAAAAAAGCCTCAACGGTAGCTTCCTTGGAGGAGTCTGGGGCTTCTACCTGACCCCTTAGGTAGGTAAAGCAGAGGACAGAAGACTGTGGGAGATGCCTGGGAGGAGTCTCAGCTGGCTGTCGGAGTTGAGAGATTTCTCTACAGGAGAACAAAAATGTCTCGAGCTACTTACTTGGAGGAGTCTGGGGCAGGTAGCTGGGATCTCCGGTCCTGAACGCAGAGGTCAAAACATTCTGGGATGACGCCTGGGAGGAGTCTTGGGTCGATCCCAGAGAAGAGAACTTCCTGCAAAAGAAAAGAATCATCTAGGGTAGCCTCATTAGACAAGTCTGGGGCTGCTACCTGGGATCTCCGGTCCTTATAAGAAAAGCCCAAAAGACGCTAGGAGACGTCTGGAAGGAATCACAGGGAATCCCGGAGGTCAGAGGCTCCTCGAAAAAAAGAAAAAAACCTGAACGGTAGCTTCCTTGGAGGAGTCTAGGGCTTCTACCTGACCCCTTAGGTTGGTAAAGCAGAGGAGAGAAGACTGTGGGAGATGCCTGGGAGGAGTCTCAGCTGGCTGTCGGAGTTGAGAGATTTCTCTACAGGAGAACAAAAATGTCTCGAGCTACTTACTTGGAGGAGTCTGGGGCAGGTAGCTGGGATCTCCGGTCCTGAACGCAGAGGTCAAAACATTCTGGGATGACGCCTGGGAGGAGTCTTGGGTTGATCCCAGAGAAGAGAGCTTCCTGCAAAAGAGAAGAATCATCTAGGGTAGCCTCATTAGACAAGTCTGGGGCTGCTACCTGGGATCTCCGGTCCTTATAAGAAAAGGCCAAAAGACGCTAGGAGACGTCTGGAAGGAATCACAGGGAATCCCGGAGGTCAGAGGCTACTCCAAAAAAAAGAAAAAAACGTCAACGGTAGCTTCCTTGGAGGAGTCTGGGGCTTCTACCTGACCCCTTAGGTAGGTAAAGAAGAAGACAGAAGACTGTGGGAGATGCCTGGGAGGAGTCTCAGCTGGCTGTCGGAGTTGAGAGATTTCTCTACAGGAGAACAAAAATGTCTCGAGCTACTTACTTGGGGGAGTCTGGGGCAGGTAGCTGGGATCTCCGGTCCTGAACGCAGAGGTCAAAACATTCTGGGATGATGCCTGGGAGGAGTCTTGGGTCGATCCCGGAGAAGAGAGCTTCCTGCAAGAGAGAAGAATCATCTAGGGTAGCCTCATTAAACAATTCTGGGGCTGCTACCTGGGATCTCCGGTCCTTATAAGAAAAGCCCAAAAGACGCTAGGAGACGTCTGGAAGGAATCACAGGGAATCCCGGAGGTCAGAGGCTCCTCGAAAAAAAGAAAAAAACCTCAACGGTAGCTTCCTTGGAGGAGTCTAGGGCTTCTACCTGACCCCTTAGGTTGGTAAAGCAGAGGACAGAAGACTGTGGGAGATGCCTGGGAGGAGTCTCAGGTGCCTGTCGGAGTTGAGAGATTTCTCTACAGGAGAACAAAAATGTCTCGAGCTACTTACTTGGAGGAGTCTGGGGCAGGTAGATGGGATCTCCGGTCCCAAACGCAGAGGTCAAAACATTCTGGGATGACGCCTGGGAGGACTCTTGGGTCGATCCCAGAGAAGAGAGCTTCCTGCAAAAGAGAAGAATCATCTAGGGTAGCCTCATTAGACAAGTCTGGGGCGGCTACCTGGGATCTCCGGTCCTTATAAGAGAAGGCCAAAAGACGCTAGCAGACGTCTGGAAGGAATCACAGGGGATCCCAGAGGGCACAGGCTCCTCCAAAAAAGAAAAAACCTCAACGGTAGCTTCCTTGGAGGAGTCTGGGGCTTCTACCTGACCCCTTAGGTTGGTAAAGCAGAGGACAGAAGACTGTGGGAGATGCCTGGGAGGAGTCTCAGCTGGCTGTCGGAGTTGAGAGATTTCTCTACAGGAGAACAAAAATGTCTCGAGCTACTTACTTGGAGGAGTCTGGGGCAGGTAGATGGGATCTCCGGTCCCGAACACAGATGTCAAAACGTTCTGGGATGACGACTGGGAGGAGTCTTGGGTCGATCCCAGAGAAGAGAGCTTCCTGCAAAAGAAAAGAATCATCTAGGGTAGCCTCATTAGACAAGTCTGGGGCTGCTACCTGGGATCTCCGGTCCTTATAAGAAAAGGCCAAAAGACTCTAGGAGACGTCTGGAAGGAATCACAGGGGATCCCAGAGGGCACAGGCTCCTCCAAAAAAGAAAAAACCTCAACGGTAGCTTCCTTGGAGGAGTCTGGGGCTTCTACCTGACCCCTTAGGTTGGTAAAGCAGAGGACAGAAGACTGTGGGAGATGCCTAGGAGGAGTCTCAGGTGGCTGTCGGAGTTGAGAGATTTCTCTACAGGAGAACAAAAATGTCTCGAGCTACTTACTTGGAGGAGTCTGGGGCAGGTAGATGGGATCTCCGGTCCCGAACACAGATGTCAAAACGTTCTGGGATGACGCCTGGGAGGAGTCTTGGGTCGATCCCAGAGAAGAGAGCTTCCGGCAAAAGAGAAGAATCATCTAGGGTAGCCTCATTAGACAAGTCTGGGGCTGCTACCTGGGATCTCCGGTCCTTATAAGAAAAGGCCAAAAGACTCTAGGAGACGTCTGGAAGGAATCACAGGGGATCCCAGAGGGCACAGGCTCCTCCAAAAAAGAAAAAAGCCTCAACGGTAGCTTCCTTGGAGGAGTCTGGGGCTTCTACCTGACCCCTTAGGTAGGTAAAGCAGAGGACAGAAGACTGTGGGAGATGCCTAGGAGGAGTCTCAGGTGGCTGTCGGGTTGAGAGATTTCTCTACAGGAGAACAAAAATGTCTCGAGCTACTTACTTGGAGGAGTCTGGGGCAGGTAGCTGGGATCTCCGGTCCCGAACGCAGAGGTCAAAACGTTCTGGGATGACGCCTGGGAGGAGTCTTGGGTCGATCCCGGAGAAGAGAGCTTCCTGCAAAAGAGAAGAATCATCTAGGGTAGCCTCATTAAACAATTCTGGGGCTGCTACCTGGGATCTCCGGTCCTTATAAGAAAAGGCCAAAAGACGCTAGGAGACGTCTGGAAGGAATCACAGGGAATCCCGGAGGGCAGAGGTTCCTCCAAAAAAGAAAAAAGCCTCAACGGTAGCTTCCTTGGAGGAGTCTGGGGCTTCTACCTGAGCCCTTAGGTAGGTAAAGCAGAGGACAGAAGACTGTGGGAGATGCCTGGGAGGAGTCTCAGCTGGCTGTCGGAGTTGAGAGATTTCTCTACAGGAGAACAAAAATGTCTCGAGCTACTTACTTGGAGGAGTCTGGGGCAGGTAGATGGGATCTCCGGTCCCGAACGCAGAGGTCAAAACATTCTGGGATGACGCCTGGGAGGACTCTTGGGTCGATCCCAGAGAAGAGAGCTTCCTGCAAAAGAGAAGAATCATCTAGGGTAGCCTCATTAGACAAGTCTGGGGCTGCTACCTGGGATCTCCGGTCCTTATAAGAAAAGCCCAAAAGACGCTAGGAGACGTCTGGAAGGAATCACAGGGAATCCCGGAGGGCAGAGGTTCCTCCAAAAAAGAAAAAAGCCTCAACGGTAGCTTCCTTGGAGGAGTCTGGGGCTTCTACCTGACCCCTTAGGTAGGTAAAGCAGAGGACAGAAGACTGTGGGAGATGCCTGGGAGGAGTCTCAGCTGGCTGTCGGAGTTGAGAGATTTCTCTACAGGAGAACAAAAATGTCTCGAGCTACTTACTTGGAGGAGTCTGGGGCAGGTAGCTGGGATCTCCGGTCCTGAACGCAGAGGTCAAAACATTCTGGGATGACGCCTGGGAGGAGTCTTGGGTCGATCCCAGAGAAGAGAACTTCCTGCAAAAGAAAAGAATCATCTAGGGTAGCCTCATTAGACAAGTCTGGGGCTGCTACCTGGGATCTCCGGTCCTTATAAGAGAAGGCCAAAAGACGCTAGGAGACGTCTGGAAGGAATCACAGGGGATCCCAGAGGGCACAGGCTCCTCCAAAAAAGAAAAAACCTCAACGGTAGCTTCCTTGGAGGAGTCTGGGGCTTCTACCTGACCCCTTAGGTTGGTAAAGCAGAGGACAGAAGACTGTGGGAGATGCCTGGGAGGAGTCTCAGCTGGCTGTCGGAGTTGAGAGATTTCTCTACAGGAGAACAAAAATGTCTCGAGCTACTTACTTGGAGGAGTCTGGGGCAGGTAGATGGGATCTCCGGTCCCGAACACAGATGTCAAAACGTTCTGGGATGACGCCTGGGAGGAGTCTTGGGTCGATCCCAGAGAAGAGAGCTTCCTGCAAAAGAGAAGAATCATCTAGGGTAGCCTCATTAGACAAGTCTGGGGCTGCTACCTGGGATCTCCGGTCCTTATAAGAAAAGGCCAAAAGACTCTAGGAGACGTCTGGAAGGAATCACAGGGGATCCCAGAGGGCACAGGCTCCTCCAAAAAAGAAAAAACCTCAACGGTAGCTTCCTTGGAGGAGTCTGGGGCTTCTACCTGAGCCCTTAGGTAGGTAAAGCAGAGGACAGAAGACTGTGGGAGATGCCTAGGAGGAGTCTCAGGTGGCTGTCGGGTTGAGAGATTTCTCTACAGGAGAACAAAAATGTCTCGAGCTACTTACTTGGAGGAGTCTGGGGCAGGTAGCTGGGATCTCCGGTCCCGAACGCAGAGGTCAAAACGTTCTGGGATGACGCCTGGGAGGAGTCTTGGGTCGATCCCAGAGAAGAGAGCTTCCTGCAAAAGAGAAGAATCATCTAGGGTAGCCTCATTAAACAATTCTGGGGCTGCTACCTGGGATCTCCGGTCCTTATAAGAAAAGGCCAAAAGACGCTAGGAGACATCTGGAAGGAATCACAGGGAATCCCGGAGGGCAGAGGTTCCTCCAAAAAAGAAAAAAGCCTCAACGTTAGCTTCCTTGGAGGAGTCTGGGGCTTCTACCTGAGCCCTTAGGTAGGTAAAGCAGAGGACAGAAGACTGTGGGAGATGCCTGGGAGGAGTCTCAGGTGGCTGTCGGAGTTGAGAGATTTCTCTACAGGAGAACAAAAATGTCTCGAGCTACTTACTTGGAGGAGTCTGGGGCAGGTAGATGGGATCTCCGGTCCCGAACGCAGAGGTCAAAACATTCTGGGATGACGCCTGGGAGGAGTCTTGGGTCGATCCCAGAGAAGAGAGCTTCCTGCAAAAGAAAAGAATCATCTAGGGTAGCCTCATTAGACAAGTCTGGGGCTGCTACCTGGGATCTCCGGTCCTTATAAGAAAAGCCCAAAAGACGCTAGGAGACGTCTGGAAGGAATCACAGGGAATCCCGGAGGTCAGAGGCTCCTCGAAAAAAAGAAAAAAACCTCAACGGTAGCTTCCTTGGAGGAGTCTAGGGCTTCTACCTGACCCCTTAGGTTGGTAAAGCAGAGGACAGAAGACTGTGGGAGATGCCTGGGAGGAGTCTCAGGAGCCTGTCGGAGTTGAGAGATTTCTCTACAGGAGAACAAAAATGTCTCGAGCTACTTACTTGGAGGAGTCTGGGGCAGGTAGCTGGGATCTCCGGTCCCGAACGCAGAGGTCAAAACGTTCTGGGATGACGCCTGGGAGGAGTCTTGGGTCGATCCCGGAGAAGAGAGCTTCCTGCAAAAGAGAAGAATCATCTAGGGTAGCCTCATTAAACAATTCTGGGGCTGCTACCTGGGATCTCCGGTCCTTATAAGAAAAGGCCAAAAGACGCTAGGAGACGTCTGGAAGGAATCACAGGGAATCCCGGAGGGCAGAGGTTCCTCCAAAAAAGAAAAAAGCCTCAACGGTAGCTTCCTTGGAGGAGTCTGGGGCTTCTACCTGAGCCCTTAGGTAGGTAAAGCAGAGGACAGAAGACTGTGGGAGATGCCTGGGAGGAGTCTCAGCTGGCTGTCGGAGTTGAGAGATTTCTCTACAGGAGAACAAAAATGTCTCGAGCTACTTACTTGGAGGAGTCTGGGGCAGGTAGATGGGATCTCCGGTCCCGAACGCAGAGGTCAAAACATTCTGGGATGACGCCTGGGAGGACTCTTGGGTCGATCCCAGAGAAGAGAGCTTCCTGCAAAAGAGAAGAATCATCTAGGGTAGCCTCATTAGACAAGTCTGGGGCTGCTACCTGGGATCTCCGGTCCTTATAAGAAAAGCCCAAAAGACGCTAGGAGACGTCTGGAAGGAATCACAGGGAATCCCGGAGGGCAGAGGTTCCTCCAAAAAAGAAAAAAGCCTCAACGGTAGCTTCCTTGGAGGAGTCTGGGGCTTCTACCTGACCCCTTAGGTTGGTAAAGAAGAGGACAGAAGACTGTGGGAGATGCCTGGGAGGAGTCTCAGCTGGCTGTCGGAGTTGAGAGATTTCTCTACAGGAGAACAAAAATGTCTCGAGCTACTTACTTGGAGGAGTCTGGGGCAGGTAGCTGGGATCTCCGGTCCTGAACGCAGAGGTCAAAACATTCTGGGATGACGCCTGGGAGGAGTCTTGGGTCGATCCCAGAGAAGAGAACTTCCTGCAAAAGAAAAGAATCATCTAGGGTAGCCTCATTAGACAAGTCTGGGGCTGCTACCTGGGATCTCCGGTCCTTATAAGAGAAGGCCAAAAGACGCTAGGAGACGTCTGGAAGGAATCACAGGGGATCCCAGAGGGCACAGGCTCCTCCAAAAAAGAAAAAACCTCAACGGTAGCTTCCTTGGAGGAGTCTGGGGCTTCTACCTGACCCCTTAGGTTGGTAAAGCAGAGGACAGAAGACTGTGGGAGATGCCTGGGAGGAGTCTCAGCTGGCTGTCGGAGTTGAGAGATTTCTCTACAGGAGAACAAAAATGTCTCGAGCTACTTACTTGGAGGAGTCTGGGGCAGGTAGATGGGATCTCCGGTCCCGAACACAGATGTCAAAACGTTCTGGGATGACGCCTGGGAGGAGTCTTGGGTCGATCCCAGAGAAGAGAGCTTCCTGCAAAAGAGAAGAATCATCTAGGGTAGCCTCATTAGACAAGTCTGGGGCTGCTACCTGGGATCTCCGGTCCTTATAAGAAAAGGCCAAAAGACTCTAGGAGACGTCTGGAAGGAATCACAGGGGATCCCAGAGGGCACAGGCTCCTCCAAAAAAGAAAAAACCTCAACGGTAGCTTCCTTGGAGGAGTCTGGGGCTTCTACCTGAGCCCTTAGGTAGGTAAAGCAGAGGACAGAAGACTGTGGGAGATGCCTAGGAGGAGTCTCAGGTGGCTGTCGGGTTGAGAGATTTCTCTACAGGAGAACAAAAATGTCTCGAGCTACTTACTTGGAGGAGTCTGGGGCAGGTAGCTGGGATCTCCGGTCCCGAACGCAGAGGTCAAAACGTTCTGGGATGACGCCTGGGAGGAGTCTTGGGTCGATCCCAGAGAAGAGAGCTTCCTGCAAAAGAGAAGAATCATCTAGGGTAGCCTCATTAAACAATTCTGGGGCTGCTACCTGGGATCTCCGGTCCTTATAAGAAAAGGCCAAAAGACGCTAGGAGACATCTGGAAGGAATCACAGGGAATCCCGGAGGGCAGAGGTTCCTCCAAAAAAGAAAAAAGCCTCAACGTTAGCTTCCTTGGAGGAGTCTGGGGCTTCTACCTGAGCCCTTAGGTAGGTAAAGCAGAGGACAGAAGACTGTGGGAGATGCCTGGGAGGAGTCTCAGGTGGCTGTCGGAGTTGAGAGATTTCTCTACAGGAGAACAAAAATGTCTCGAGCTACTTACTTGGAGGAGTCTGGGGCAGGTAGATGGGATCTCCGGTCCCGAACGCAGAGGTCAAAACATTCTGGGATGACGCCTGGGAGGAGTCTTGGGTCGATCCCAGAGAAGAGAGCTTCCTGCAAAAGAAAAGAATCATCTAGGGTAGCCTCATTAGACAAGTCTGGGGCTGCTACCTGGGATCTCCGGTCCTTATAAGAAAAGCCCAAAAGACGCTAGGAGACGTCTGGAAGGAATCACAGGGAATCCCGGAGGTCAGAGGCTCCTCGAAAAAAAGAAAAAAACCTCAACGGTAGCTTCCTTGGAGGAGTCTAGGGCTTCTACCTGACCCCTTAGGTTGGTAAAGCAGAGGACAGAAGACTGTGGGAGATGCCTGGGAGGAGTCTCAGGAGCCTGTCGGAGTTGAGAGATTTCTCTACAGGAGAACAAAAATGTCTCGAGCTACTTACTTGGAGGAGTCTGGGGCAGGTAGCTGGGATCTCCGGTCCCGAACGCAGAGGTCAAAACGTTCTGGGATGACGCCTGGGAGGAGTCTTGGGTCGATCCCGGAGAAGAGAACTTCCTGCAAAAGAGAAGAATCATCTAGGGTAGCCTCATTAAACAATTCTGGGGCTGCTACCTGGGATCTCCGGTCCTTATAAGAAAAGGCCAAAAGACTCTAGGAGACATCTGGAAGGAATCACAGGGGATCCCAGAGGGCACAGGCTCCTCCAAAAAAGAAAAAACCTCAACGGTAGCTTCCTTGGAGGAGTCTGGGGCTTCTACCTGACCCCTTAGGTTGGTAAAGCAGAGGACAGAAGACTGTGGGAGATGCCTAGGAGGAGTCTCAGGTGGCTGTCGGAGTTGAGAGATTTCTCTACAGGAGAACAAAAATGTCTCGAGCTACTTACTTGGAGGAGTCTGGGGCAGGTAGATGGGATCTCCGGTCCCGAACACAGATGTCAAAACGTTCTGGGATGACGCCTGGGAGGAGTCTTGGGTCGATCCCAGAGAAGAGAGCTTCCTGCAAAAGAGAAGAATCATCTAGGGTAGCCTCATTAGACAAGTCTGGGGCTGCTACCTGGGATCTCCGGTCCTTATAAGAAAAGCCCAAAAGACGCTAGGAGACGTCTGGAAGGAATCACAGGGAATCCCGGAGGTCAGAGGCTCCTCGAAAAAAAGAAAAAAACCTCAACGGTAGCTTCCTTGGAGGAGTCTAGGGCTTCTACCTGACCCCTTAGGTTGGTAAAGCAGAGGACAGAAGAATGTGGGAGATGCCTGGGAGGAGTCTCAGGTGCCTGTCGGAGTTGAGAGATTTCTCTACAGGAGAACAAAAATGTCTCGAGCTACTTACTTGGAGGAGTCTGGGGCAGGTAGCTGGAATCTCCGCTCCCGAACGCAGAGGTCAAAACATTCTGGGATGACGCCTGGGAGGAGTCTTGGGTCGATCCCAGAGAAGAGAGCTTCCTGCAAAAGAGAAGAATCATCTAGGGTAGCCTCATTAGACAAGTCTGGGGCTGCTACCTGGGATCTCCGGTCCTTATAAGAGAAGGCCAAAAGACGCTAGGAGACGTCTGGAAGGAATCACAGAGAATCCCGGAGGGCAGAGGTTCCTCCAAAAAAGAAAAAAACCTCAACGGTAGCTTCCTTGGAGGAGTCTGGGGCTTCTACCTGACCCCTTAGGTAGGTAAAGCAGAGGACAGAAGACTGTGGGAGATGCCTGGGAGGAGTCTCAGCTGGCTGTCGGAGTTGAGAGATTTCTCTACAGGAGAACAAAAATGTCTCGAGCTACTTACTTGGAGGAGTCTGGGGCAGGTAGCTGGGATCTCCGGTCCTGAACGCAGAGGTCAAAACATTCTGAGATGACACCTGGGAGGAGTCTTGGGTTGATCCCAGAGAAGAGAGCTTCCTGCAAAAGAGAAGAATCATCTAGGGTAGCCTCATTAGACAAGTCTGGGGCTGCTACCTGGGATCTCCGGTCCTTATAAGAAAAGGCCAAAAGACGCTAGGAGACGTCTGGAAGGAATCACAGGGAATCCCGGAGGTCAGAGGCTACTCCAAAAAAAAGAGAAAAACGTCAACGGTAGCTTCCTTGGAGGAGTCTGGGGCTTCTACCTGACCCCTTAGGTAGGTAAAGAAGAAGACAGAAGACTGTGGGAGATGCCTGGGAGGAGTCTCAGCTGGCTGTCGGAGTTGAGAGATTTCTCTACAGGAGAACAAAAATGTCTCGAGCTACTTACTTGGGGGAGTCTGGGGCAGGTAGCTGGGATCTCCGGTCCCGAACGCAGAGGTCAAAACATTCTGGGATGATGCCTGGGAGGAGTCTTGGGTGGATCCCGGAGAAGAGAGCTTCCTGCAAGAGAGAAGAATCATCTAGGGTAGCCTCATTAAACAATTCTGGGGCTGCTACCTGGGATCTCCGGTCCTTATAAGAAAAGCCCAAAAGACGCTAGGAGACGTCTGGAAGGAATCACAGGGAATCCCGGAGGTCAGAGGCTCCTCGAAAAAAAGAAAAAAACCTCAACGGTAGCTTCCTTGGAGGAGTCTAGGGCTTCTACCTGACCCCTTAGGTTGGTAAAGCAGAGGACAGAAGACTGTGGGAGATGCCTGGGAGGAGTCTCAGGTGCCTGTCGGAGTTGAGAGATTTCTCTACAGGAGAACAAAAATGTCTCGAGCTACTTACTTGGAGGAGTCTGGGGCAGGTAGATGGGATCTCCGGTCCCAAACGCAGAGGTCAAAACATTCTGGGATGACGCCTGGGAGGAGTCTTGGGTCGATCCCAGAGAAGAGAGCTTCCTGCAAAAGAGAAGAATCATCTAGGATAGCCTCATTAGACAAGTCTGGGGCGGCTACCTGGGATCTCCGGTCCTTATAAGAGAAGGCCAAAAGACGCTAGGAGACGTCTGGAAGGAATCACAGGGAATCCCGGAGGGCAGAGGTTCCTCCAAAAAAGAAAAAAACCTCAACGGTAGCTTCCTTGGAGGAGTCTGGGGCTTCTACCTGACCCCTTAGGTAGGTAAAGCAGAGGACAGAAGACTGTGGGAGATGCCTGGGAGGAGTCTCAGCTGGCTGTCGGAGTTGAGAGATTTCTCTACAGGAGAACAAAAATGTCTCGAGCTACTTACTTGGAGGAGTCTGGGGCAGGTAGCTGGGATCTCCGGTCCCGAACGCAGAGGTCAAAACATTCTGGGATGACGCCTGGGAGGAGTCTTGGGTCGATCCCAGAGAAGAGAACTTCCTGCAAAAGAGAAGAATCATCTAGGGTAGCCTCATTAAACAATTCTGGGGCTGCTACCTGGGATCTCCGGTCCTTATAAGAAAAGGCCAAAAGACTCTAGGAGACGTCTGGAAGGAATCACAGGGGATCCCAGAGGGCACAGGCTCCTCCAAAAAAGAAAAAACCTCAACGGTAGCTTCCTTGGAGGAGTCTGGGGCTTCTACCTGAGCCCTTAGGTAGGTAAAGCAGAGGACAGAAGACTGTGGGAGATGCCTAGGAGGAGTCTCAGGTGGCTGTCGGGTTGAGAGATTTCTCTACAGGAGAACAAAAATGTCTCGAGCTACTTACTTGGAGGAGTCTGGGGCAGGTAGCTGGGATCTCCGGTCCCGAACGCAGAGGTCAAAACGTTCTGGGATGACGCCTGGGAGGAGTCTTGGGTCGATCCCAGAGAAGAGAGCTTCCTGCAAAAGAGAAGAATCATCTAGGGTAGCCTCATTAAACAATTCTGGGGCTGCTACCTGGGATCTCCGGTTCTTATAAGAAAAGGCCAAAAGACGCTAGGAGACGTCTGGAAGGAATCACAGGGAATCCCGGAGGGCAGAGGTTCCTCCAAAAAAGAAAAAAGCCTCAACGGTAGCTTCCTTGGAGGAGTCTGGGGCTTCTACCTGAGCCCTTAGGTAGGTAAAGCAGAGGACAGAAGACTGTGGGAGATGCCTGGGAGGAGTCTCAGGTGGCTGTCGGAGTTGAGAGATTTCTCTACAGGAGAACAAAAATGTCTCGAGCTACTTACTTGGAGGAGTCTGGGGCAGGTAGATGGGATCTCCGGTCCCGAACGCAGAGGTCAAAACATTCTGGGATGACGCCTGGGAGGAGTCTTGGGTCGATCCCAGAGAAGAGAGCTTCCTGCAAAAGAGAAGAATCATCTAGGGTAGCCTCATTAGACAAGTCTGGGGCTGCTACCTGGGATCTCCGGTCCTTATAAGAAAAGCCCAAAAGACGCTAGGAGACGTCTGGAAGGAATCACAGGGAATCCCGGAGGGCAGAGGTTCCTCCAAAAAAGAAAAAAGCCTCAACGGTAGCTTCCTTGGAGGAGTCTGGGGCTTCTACCTGACCCCTTAGGTAGGTAAAGCAGAGGACAGAAGACTGTGGGAGATGCCTGGGAGGAGTCTCAGCTGGCTGTCGGAGTTGAGAGATTTCTCTACAGGAGAACAAAAATGTCTCGAGCTACTTACTTGGAGGAGTCTGGGGCAGGTAGCTGGGATCTCCGGTCCTGAACGCAGAGGTCAAAACATTCTGGGATGACGCCTGGGAGGAGTCTTGGGTCGATCCCAGAGAAGAGAACTTCCTGCAAAAGAAAAGAATCATCTAGGGTAGCCTCATTAGACAAGTCTGGGGCTGCTACCTGGGATCTCCGGTCCTTATAAGAAAAGCCCAAAAGACGCTAGGAGACGTCTGGAAGGAATCACAGGGAATCCCGGAGGTCAGAGGCTCCTCGAAAAAAAGAAAAAAACCTCAACGGTAGCTTCCTTGGAGGAGTCTAGGGCTTCTACCTGACCCCTTAGGTTGGTAAAGCAGAGGACAGAAGACTGTGGGAGATGCCTGGGAGGAGTCTCAGGTGCCTGTCGGAGTTGAGAGATTTCTCTACAGGAGAACAAAAATGTCTCGAGCTACTTACTTGGAGGAGTCTGGGGCAGGTAGATGGGATCTCCGGTCCCAAACGCAGAGGTCAAAACATTCTGGGATGACGCCTGGGAGGAGTCTTGGGTCGATCCCAGAGAAGAGAGCTTCCTGCAAAAGAGAAGAATCATCTAGGGTAGCCTCATTAGACAAGTCTGGGGCGGCTACCTGGGATCTCCGGTCCTTATAAGAGAAGGCCAAAAGACGCTAGGAGACGTCTGGAAGGAATCACAGGGAATCCCGGAGGGCAGAGGTTCCTCCAAAAAAGAAAAAAACCTCAACGGTAGCTTCCTTGGAGGAGTCTGGGGCTTCTACCTGACCCCTTAGGTAGGTAAAGCAGAGGACAGAAGACTGTGGGAGATGCCTGGGAGGAGTCTCAGCTGGCTGTCGGAGTTGAGAGATTTCTCTACAGGAGAACAAAAATGTCTCGAGCTACTTACTTGGAGGAGTCTGGGGCAGGTAGCTGGGATCTCCGGTCCCGAACGCAGAGGTCAAAACATTCTGGGATGACGCCTGGGAGGACTCTTGGGTCGATCCCAGAGAAGAGAACTTCCTGCAAAAGAGAAGAATCATCTAGGGTAGCCTCATTAAACAATTCTGGGGCTGCTACCTGGGATCTCCGGTCCTTATAAGAAAAGGCCAAAAGACTCTAGGAGACGTCTGGAAGGAATCACAGGGGATCCCAGAGGGCACAGGCTCCTCCAAAAAAGAAAAAACCTCAACGGTAGCTTCCTTGGAGGAGTCTGGGGCTTCTACCTGACCCCTTAGGTTGGTAAAGCAGAGGACAGAAGACTGTGGGAGATGCCTAGGAGGAGTCTCAGGTGGCTGTCGGAGTTGAGAGATTTCTCTACAGGAGAACAAAAATGTCTCGAGCTACTTACTTGGAGGAGTCTGGGGCAGGTAGCTGGGATCTCCGGTCCCGAACGCAGAGGTCAAAACATTCTGGGATGACGCCTGGGAGGACTCTTGGGTCGATCCCAGAGAAGAGAACTTCCTGCAAAAGAGAAGAATCATCTAGGGTAGCCTCATTAAACAATTCTGGGGCTGCTACCTGGGATCTCCGGTCCTTATAAGAAAAGGCCAAAAGACTCTAGGAGACGTCTGGAAGGAATCACAGGGGATCCCAGAGGGCAGAGGTTCCTCCAAAAAAGAAAAAACCTCAACGGTAGCTTACTTGGAGGAGTCTGGGGCTTCTACCTGAGCCCTTAGGTAGGTAAAGCAGAGGACAGAAGACTGTGGGAGATGCCTGGGAGGAGTCTCAGGTGGCTGTCGGGTTGAGAGATTTCTCTACAGGAGAACAAAAATGTCTCGAGCTACTTACTTGGAGGAGTCTGGGGCAGGTAGCTGGGATCTCCGGTCCCGAACGCAGAGGTCAAAACGTTCTGGGATGACGCCTGGGAGGAGTCTTGGGTCGATCCCGGAGAAGAGAGCTTCCTGCAAAAGAGAAGAATCATCTAGGGTAGCCTCATTAAACAATTCTGGGGCTGCTACCTGGGATCTCCGGTTCTTATAAGAAAAGGCCAAAAGACGCTAGGAGACGTCTGGAAGGAATCACAGGGAATCCCGGACGGCAGAGGTTCCTCCAAAAAAGAAAAAAGCCTCAACGGTAGCTTCCTTGGAGGAGTCTGGGGCTTCTACCTGAGCCCTTAGGTAGGTAAAGCAGAGGACAGAAGACTGTGGGAGATGCCTGGGAGGAGTCTCAGCTGGCTGTCGGAGTTGAGAGATTTCTCTACAGGAGAACAAAAATGTCTCGAGCTACTTACTTGGAGGAGTCTGGGGCAGGTAGCTGGGATCTCCGGTCCCGAACGCAGAGGTCAAAACATTCTGGGATGACGCCTGGGAGGAGTCTTGGGTCGATCCCAGAGAAGAGAACTTCCTGCAAAAGAAAAGAATCATCTAGGGTAGCCTCATTAGACAAGTCTGGGGCTGCTACCTGGGATCTCCGGTCCTTATAAGAAAAGGCCAAAAGACGCTAGGAGACGTCTGGAAGGAATCACAGGGAATCCCGGAGGTCAGAGGCTCCTCGAAAAAAAGAAAAAAACCTCAACGGTAGCTTCCTTGGAGGAGTCTAGGGCTTCTACCTGACCCCTTAGGTTGGTAAAGCAGAGGACAGAAGACTGTGGGAGATGCCTGGGAGGAGTCTCAGGTGCCTGTCGGAGTTGAGAGATTTCTCTACAGGAGAACAAAAATGTCTCAAGCTACTTACTTGGAGGAGTCTGGGGCAGGTAGATGGGATCTCCGGTCCCAAACGCAGAGGTCAAAACATTCTGGGATGACGCCTGGGAGGAGTCTTGGGTCGATCCCAGAGAAGAGAGCTTCCTGCAAAAGAGAAGAATCATCTAGGGTAGCCTCATTAGACAAGTCTGGGGCGGCTACCTGGGATCTCCGGTCCTTATAAGAGAAGGCCAAAAGACGCTAGGAGACGTCTGGAAGGAATCACAGGGAATCCCGGAGGGCAGAGGTTCCTCCAAAAAAGAAAAAAACCTCAACGGTAGCTTCCTTGGAGGAGTCTGGGGCTTCTACCTGACCCCTTAGGTAGGTAAAGCAGAGGACAGAAGACTGTGGGAGATGCCTGGGAGGAGTCTCAGCTGGCTGTCGGAGTTGAGAGATTTCTCTACAGGAGAACAAAAATGTCTCGAGCTACTTACTTGGAGGAGTCTGGGGCAGGTAGCTGGGATCTCCGGTCCCGAACGCAGAGGTCAAAACATTCTGGGATGACGCCTGGGAGGACTCTTGGGTCGATCCCAGAGAAGAGAACTTCCTGCAAAAGAGAAGAATCATCTAGGGTAGCCTCATTAAACAATTCTGGGGCTGCTACCTGGGATCTCCGGTCCTTATAAGAAAAGGCCAAAAGACTCTAGGAGACGTCTGGAAGGAATCACAGGGGATCCCAGAGGGCACAGGCTCCTCCAAAAAAGAAAAAAGCCTCAACGGTAGCTTCCTTGGAGGAGTCTGGGGCTTCTACCTGAGCCCTTAGGTAGGTAAAGCAGAGGACAGAAGACTGTGGGAGATGCCTAGGAGGAGTCTCAGGTGGCTGTCGGGTTGAGAGATTTCTCTACAGGAGAACAAAAATGTCTCGAGCTACTTACTTGGAGGAGTCTGGGGCAGGTAGCTGGGATCTCCGGTCCCGAACGCAGAGGTCAAAACGTTCTGGGATGACGCCTGGGAGGAGTCTTGGGTCGATCCCGGAGAAGAGAGCTTCCTGCAAAAGAGAAGAATCATCTAGGGTAGCCTCATTAAACAATTCTGGGGCTGCTACCTGGGATCTCCGGTTCTTATAAGAAAAGGCCAAAAGACGCTAGGAGACGTCTGGAAGGAATCACAGGGAATCCCGGAGGGCAGAGGTTCCTCCAAAAAAGAAAAAAGCCTCAACGGTAGCTTCCTTGGAGGAGTCTGGGGCTTCTACCTGAGCCCTTAGGTAGGTAAAGCAGAGGACAGAAGACTGTGGGAGATGCCTGGGAGGAGTCTCAGGTGCCTGTCGGAGTTGAGAGATTTCTCTACAGGAGAACAAAAATGTCTCGAGCTACTTACTTGGAGGAGTCTGGGGCAGGTAGATGGGATCTCCGGTCCCGAACGCAGAGGTCAAAACATTCTGGGATGACGCCTGGGAGGAGTCTTGGGTCGATCCCAGAGAAGAGAGCTTCCTGCAAAAGAGAAGAATCATCTAGGGTAGCCTCATTAGACAAGTCTGGGGCTGCTACCTGGGATCTCCGGTCCTTATAAGAAAAGCCCAAAAGACGCTAGGAGACGTCTGGAAGGAATCACAGGGAATCCCGGAGGGCAGAGGTTCCTCCAAAAAAGAAAAAAGCCTCAACGGTAGCTTCCTTGGAGGAGTCTGGGGCTTCTACCTGACCCCTTAGGTAGGTAAAGCAGAGGACAGAAGACTGTGGGAGATGCCTGGGAGGAGTCTCAGCTGGCTGTCGGAGTTGAGAGATTTCTCTACAGGAGAACAAAAATGTCTCGAGCTACTTACTTGGAGGAGTCTGGGGCAGGTAGATGGGATCTCCGGTCCTGAACGCAGAGGTCAAAACATTCTGGGATGACGCCTGGGAGGAGTCTTGGGTCGATCCCAGAGAAGAGAACTTCCTGCAAAAGAAAAGAATCATCTAGGGTAGCCTCATTAGACAAGTCTGGGGCTGCTACCTGGGATCTCCGGTCCTTATAAGAAAAGCCCAAAAGACGCTAGGAGACGTCTGGAAGGAATCACAGGGAATCCCGGAGGTCAGAGGCTCCTCGAAAAAAAGAAAAAAACCTCAACGGTAGCTTCCTTGGAGGAGTCTAGGGCTTCTACCTGACCCCTTAGGTTGGTAAAGCAGAGGACAGAAGACTGTGGGAGATGCCTGGGAGGAGTCTCAGGTGCCTGTCGGAGTTGAGAGATTTCTCTACAGGAGAACAAAAATGTCTCAAGCTACTTACTTGGAGGAGTCTGGGGCAGGTAGATGGGATCTCCGGTCCCAAACGCAGAGGTCAAAACATTCTGGGATGACGCCTGGGAGGAGTCTTGGGTCGATCCCAGAGAAGAGAACTTCCTGCAAAAGAGAAGAATCATCTAGGGTAGCCTCATTAGACAAGTCTGGGGCGGCTACCTGGGATCTCCGGTCCTTATAAGAGAAGGCCAAAAGACGCTAGGAGACGTCTGGAAGGAATCACAGGGAATCCCGGAGGGCAGAGGTTCCTCCAAAAAAGAAAAAAACCTCAACGGTAGCTTCCTTGGAGGAGTCTGGGGCTTCTACCTGACCCCTTAGGTAGGTAAAGCAGAGGACAGAAGACTGTGGGAGATGCCTGGGAGGAGTCTCAGCTGGCTGTCGGAGTTGAGAGATTTCTCTACAGGAGAACAAAAATGTCTCGAGCTACTTACTTGGAGGAGTCTGGGGCAGGTAGCTGGGATCTCCGGTCCCGAACGCAGAGGTCAAAACATTCTGGGATGACGCCTGGGAGGACTCTTGGGTCGATCCCAGAGAAGAGAACTTCCTGCAAAAGAGAAGAATCATCTAGGGTAGCCTCATTAAACAATTCTGGGGCTGCTACCTGGGATCTCCGGTCCTTATAAGAAAAGGCCAAAAGACTCTAGGAGACGTCTGGAAGGAATCACAGGGGATCCCAGAGGGCAGAGGTTCCTCCAAAAAAGAAAAAACCTCAACGGTAGCTTACTTGGAGGAGTCTGGGGCTTCTACCTGAGCCCTTAGGTAGGTAAAGCAGAGGACAGAAGACTGTGGGTGATGCCTAGGAGGAGTCTCAGGTGGCTGTCGGGTTGAGAGATTTCTCTACAGGAGAACAAAAATGTCTCGAGCTACTTACTTGGAGGAGTCTGGGGCAGGTAGCTGGGATCTCCGGTCCCGAACGCAGAGGTCAAAACGTTCTGGGATGACGCCTGGGAGGAGTCTTGGGTCGATCCCGGAGAAGAGAGCTTCCTGCAAAAGAGAAGAATCATCTAGGGTAGCCTCATTAAACAATTCTGGGGCTGCTACCTGGGATCTCCGGTTCTTATAAGAAAAGGCCAAAAGACGCTAGGAGACGTCTGGAAGGAATCACAGGGAATCCCGGACGGCAGAGGTTCCTCCAAAAAAGAAAAAAGCCTCAACGGTAGCTTCCTTGGAGGAGTCTGGGGCTTCTACCTGACCCCTTAGGTAGGTAAAGCAGAGGACAGAAGACTGTGGGAGATGCCTGGGAGGAGTCTCAGGTGGCTGTCGGAGTTGAGAGATTTCTCTACAGGAGAACAAAAATGTCTCGAGCTACTTACTTGGAGGAGTCTGGGGCAGGTAGATGGGATCTCCGGTCCCGAACGCAGAGGTCAAAACATTCTGGGATGACGCCTGGGAGGAGTCTTGGGTCGATCCCAGAGAAGAGAGCTTCCTGCAAAAGAGAAGAATCATCTAGGGTAGCCTCATTAGACAAGTCTGGGGCTGCTACCTGGGATCTCCGGTCCTTATAAGAAAAGGCCAAAAGACGCTAGGAGACGTCTGGAAGGAATCACAGGGAATCCCGGAGGTCAGAGGCTACTCCAAAAAAAAGAGAAAAACGTCAACGGTAGCTTCCTTGGAGGAGTCTGGGGCTTCTACCTGACCCCTTAGGTAGGTAAAGAAGAAGACAGAAGACTGTGGGAGATGCCTGGGAAGAGTCTCAGCTGGCTGTCGGAGTTGAGAGATTTCTCTACAGGAGAACAAAAATGTCTCGAGCTACTTACTTGGGGGAGTCTGGGGCAGGTAGCTGGGATCTCCGGTCCCGAACGCAGAGGTCAAAACATTCTGGGATGATGCCTGGGAGGAGTCTTGGGTGGATCCCGGAGAAGAGAGCTTCCTGCAAGAGAGAAGAATCATCTAGGGTAGCCTCATTAAACAATTCTGGGGCTGCTACCTGGGATCTCCGGTCCTTATAAGAAAAGCCCAAAAGACGCTAGGAGACGTCTGGAAGGAATCACAGGGAATCCCGGAGGTCAGAGGCTCCTCGAAAAAAAGAAAAAAACCTCAACGGTAGCTTCCTTGGAGGAGTCTAGGGCTTCTACCTGACCCCTTAGGTTGGTAAAGCAGAGGACAGAAGACTGTGGGAGATGCCTGGGAGGAGTCTCAGGTGCCTGTCGGAGTTGAGAGATTTCTCTACAGGAGAACAAAAATGTCTCGAGCTACTTACTTGGAGGAGTCTGGGGCAGGTAGATGGGATCTCCGGTCCCAAACGCAGAGGTCAAAACATTCTGGGATGACGCCTGGGAGGAGTCTTGGGTCGATCCCAGAGAAGAGAGCTTCCTGCAAAAGAGAAGAATCATCTAGGATAGCCTCATTAGACAAGTCTGGGGCGGCTACCTGGGATCTCCGGTCCTTATAAGAGAAGGCCAAAAGACGCTAGGAGACGTCTGGAAGGAATCACAGGGAATCCCGGAGGGCACAGGCTCCTCCAAAAAAGAAAAAAACCTCAACGGTAGCTTCCTTGGAGGAGTCTGGGGCTTCTACCTGACCCCTTAGGTAAGTAAAGCAGAGGACAGAAGACTGTGGGAGATGCCTGGGAGGAGTCTCAGGTGGCTGTCGGAGTTGAGAGATTTCTCTACAGGAGAACAAAAATGTCTCGAGCTACTTACTTGGAGGAGTCTGGGGCAGGTAGCTGGGATCTCCGGTCCCGAACGCAGAGGTCAAAACATTCTGGGATGACGCCTGGGAGGACTCTTGGGTCGATCCCAGAGAAGAGAACTTCCTGCAAAAGAGAAGAATCATCTAGGGTAGCCTCATTAGACAAGTCTGGGGCTGCTACCTGGGATCTCCGGTCCTTATGAGAAAAGCCCAAAAGACGCTAGGAGACGTCTGGAAGGAATCACAGGGAATCCCGGAGGGCAGAGGTTCCTCCAAAAAAGAAAAAAGCCTCAACGGTAGCTTCCTTGGAGGAGTCTGGGGCTTCTACCTGACCCCTTAGGTAGGTAAAGCAGAGGACAGAAGACTGTGGGAGAGGCCTGGGAGGAGTCTCAGGTGGCTGTCGGAGTTGAGAGATTTCTCTACAGGAGAACAAAAATGTCTCGAGCTACTTACTTGGAGGAGTCTGGGGCAGGTAGCTGGGATCTCCGGTCCTGAACGCAGAGGTCAAAACATTCTGGGATGACGCCTGGGAGGAGTCTTGGGTCGATCCCAGAGAAGAGAACTTCCTGCAAAAGAAAAGAATCATCTAGGGTAGCCTCATTAGACAAGTCTGGGGCTGCTACCTGGGATCTCCGGTCCTTATAAGAAAAGGCCAAAAGACGCTAGGAGACGTCTGGAAGGAATCACAGGGAATCCCGGAGGTCAGAGGCTCCTCGAAAAAAAGAAAAAAACCTCAACGGTAGCTTCCTTGGAGGAGTCTAGGGCTTCTACCTGACCCCTTAGGTTGGTAAAGCAGAGGACAGAAGACTGTGGGAGATGCCTGGGAGGAGTCTCAGGTGCCTGTCGGAGTTGAGAGATTTCTCTACAGGAGAACAAAAATGTCTCGAGCTACTTACTTGGAGGAGTCTGGGGCAGGTAGATGGGATCTCCGGTCCCAAACGCAGAGGTCAAAACATTCTGGGATGACGCCTGGGAGGAGTCTTGGGTCGATCCCAGAGAAGAGAGCTTCCTGCAAAAGAGAAGAATCATCTAGGGTAGCCTCATTAGACAAGTCTGGGGCTGCTACCTGGGATCTCCGGTCCTTATAAGAAAAGGCCAAAAGACGCTAGGAGACGTCTGGAAGGAATCACAGGGAATCCCGGAGGTCAGAGGCTACTCCAAAAAAAAGAGAAAAACGTCAACGGTAGCTTCCTTGGAGGAGTCTGGGGCTTCTACCTGACCCCTTAGGTAGGTAAAGAAGAAGACAGAAGACTGTGGGAGATGCCTGGGAGGAGTCTCAGCTGGCTGTCGGAGTTGAGAGATTTCTCTACAGGAGAACAAAAATGTCTCGAGCTACTTACTTGGGGGAGTCTGGGGCAGGTAGCTGGGATCTCCGGTCCCGAACGCAGAGGTCAAAACATTCTGGGATGATGCCTGGGAGGAGTCTTGGGTGGATCCCGGAGAAGAGAGCTTCCTGCAAGAGAGAAGAATCATCTAGGGTAGCCTCATTAAACAATTCTGGGGCTGCTACCTGGGATCTCCGGTCCTTATAAGAAAAGCCCAAAAGACGCTAGGAGACGTCTGGAAGGAATCACAGGGAATCCCGGAGGTCAGAGGCTCCTCGAAAAAAAGAAAAAAACCTCAACGGTAGCTTCCTTGGAGGAGTCTAGGGCTTCTACCTGACCCCTTAGGTTGGTAAAGCAGAGGACAGAAGACTGTGGGAGATGCCTGGGAGGAGTCTCAGGTGCCTGTCGGAGTTGAGAGATTTCTCTACAGGAGAACAAAAATGTCTCGAGCTACTTACTTGGAGGAGTCTGGGGCAGGTAGATGGGATCTCCGGTCCCAAACGCAGAGGTCAAAACATTCTGGGATGACGCCTGGGAGGAGTCTTGGGTCGATCCCAGAGAAGAGAGCTTCCTGCAAAAGAGAAGAATCATCTAGGATAGCCTCATTAGACAAGTCTGGGGCGGCTACCTGGGATCTCCGGTCCTTATAAGAGAAGGCCAAAAGACGCTAGGAGACGTCTGGAAGGAATCACAGGGAATCCCGGAGGGCAGAGGTTCCTCCAAAAAAGAAAAAAACCTCAACGGTAGCTTCCTTGGAGGAGTCTGGGGCTTCTACCTGACCCCTTAGGTAGGTAAAGCAGAGGACAGAAGACTGTGGGAGATGCCTGGGAGGAGTCTCAGCTGGCTGTCGGAGTTGAGAGATTTCTCTACAGGAGAACAAAAATGTCTCGAGCTACTTACTTGGAGGAGTCTGGGGCAGGTAGCTGGGATCTCCGGTCCCGAACGCAGAGGTCAAAACATTCTGGGATGACGCCTGGGAGGACTCTTGGGTCGATCCCAGAGAAGAGAACTTCCTGCAAAAGAGAAGAATCATCTAGGGTAGCCTCATTAAACAATTCTGGGGCTGCTACCTGGGATCTCCGGTCCTTATAAGAAAAGGCCAAAAGACTCTAGGAGACGTCTGGAAGGAATCACAGGGGATCCCGGAGGGCACAGGCTCCTCCAAAAAAGAAAAAACCTCAACGGTAGCTTCCTTGGAGGAGTCTGGGGCTTCTACCTGAGCCCTTAGGTAGGTAAAGCAGAGGACAGAAGACTGTGGGAGATGCCTAGGAGGAGTCTCAGGTGGCTGTCGGGTTGAGAGATTTCTCTACAGGAGAACAAAAATGTCTCGAGCTACTTACTTGGAGGAGTCTGGGGCAGGTAGCTGGGATCTCCGGTCCCGAACGCAGAGGTCAAAACGTTCTGGGATGACGCCTGGGAGGAGTCTTGGGTCGATCCCAGAGAAGAGAGCTTCCTGCAAAAGAGAAGAATCATCTAGGGTAGCCTCATTAAACAATTCTGGGGCTGCTACCTGGGATCTCCGGTTCTTATAAGAAAAGGCCAAAAGACGCTAGGAGACGTCTGGAAGGAATCACAGGGAATCCCGGAGGGCAGAGGTTCCTCCAAAAAAGAAAAAAGCCTCAACGGTAGCTTCCTTGGAGGAGTCTGGGGCTTCTACCTGAGCCCTTAGGTAGGTAAAGCAGAGGACAGAAGACTGTGGGAGATGCCTGGGAGGAGTCTCAGGTGGCTGTCGGAGTTGAGAGATTTCTCTACAGGAGAACAAAAATGTCTCGAGCTACTTACTTGGAGGAGTCTGGGGCAGGTAGATGGGATCTCCGGTCCCGAACGCAGAGGTCAAAACATTCTGGGATGACGCCTGGGAGGAGTCTTGGGTCGATCCCAGAGAAGAGAGCTTCCTGCAAAAGAGAAGAATCATCTAGGGTAGCCTCATTAGACAAGTCTGGGGCTGCTACCTGGGATCTCCGGTCCTTATAAGAAAAGCCCAAAAGACGCTAGGAGACGTCTGGAAGGAATCACAGGGAATCCCGGAGGGCAGAGGTTCCTCCAAAAAAGAAAAAAGCCTCAACGGTAGCTTCCTTGGAGGAGTCTGGGGCTTCTACCTGACCCCTTAGGTAGGTAAAGCAGAGGACAGAAGACTGTGGGAGATGCCTGGGAGGAGTCTCAGCTGGCTGTCGGAGTTGAGAGATTTCTCTACAGGAGAACAAAAATGTCTCGAGCTACTTACTTGGAGGAGTCTGGGGCAGGTAGCTGGGATCTCCGGTCCTGAACGCAGAGGTCAAAACATTCTGGGATGACGCCTGGGAGGAGTCTTGGGTCGATCCCAGAGAAGAGAACTTCCTGCAAAAGAAAAGAATCATCTAGGGTAGCCTCATTAGACAAGTCTGGGGCTGCTACCTGGGATCTCCGGTCCTTATAAGAAAAGCCCAAAAGACGCTAGGAGACGTCTGGAAGGAATCACAGGGAATCCCGGAGGTCAGAGGCTCCTCGAAAAAAAGAAAAAAACCTCAACGGTAGCTTCCTTGGAGGAGTCTAGGGCTTCTACCTGACCCCTTAGGTTGGTAAAGCAGAGGACAGAAGACTGTGGGAGATGCCTGGGAGGAGTCTCAGGTGCCTGTCGGAGTTGAGAGATTTCTCTACAGGAGAACAAAAATGTCTCGAGCTACTTACTTGGAGGAGTCTGGGGCAGGTAGATGGGATCTCCGGTCCCAAACGCAGAGGTCAAAACATTCTGGGATGACGCCTGGGAGGAGTCTTGGGTCGATCCCAGAGAAGAGAGCTTCCTGCAAAAGAGAAGAATCATCTAGGGTAGCCTCATTAGACAAGTCTGGGGCGGCTACCTGGGATCTCCGGTCCTTATAAGAGAAGGCCAAAAGACGCTAGGAGACGTCTGGAAGGAATCACAGGGAATCCCGGAGGGCAGAGGTTCCTCCAAAAAAGAAAAAAACCTCAACGGTAGCTTCCTTGGAGGAGTCTGGGGCTTCTACCTGACCCCTTAGGTAGGTAAAGCAGAGGACAGAAGACTGTGGGAGATGCCTGGGAGGAGTCTCAGCTGGCTGTCGGAGTTGAGAGATTTCTCTACAGGAGAACAAAAATGTCTCGAGCTACTTACTTGGAGGAGTCTGGGGCAGGTAGCTGGGATCTCCGGTCCCGAACGCAGAGGTCAAAACATTCTGGGATGACGCCTGGGAGGACTCTTGGGTCGATCCCAGAGAAGAGAACTTCCTGCAAAAGAGAAGAATCATCTAGGGTAGCCTCATTAAACAATTCTGGGGCTGCTACCTGGGATCTCCGGTCCTTATAAGAAAAGGCCAAAAGACTCTAGGAGACGTCTGGAAGGAATCACAGGGGATCCCAGAGGGCACAGGCTCCTCCAAAAAAGAAAAAACCTCAACGGTAGCTTCCTTGGAGGAGTCTGGGGCTTCTACCTGACCCCTTAGGTTGGTAAAGCAGAGGACAGAAGACTGTGGGAGATGCCTAGGAGGAGTCTCAGGTGGCTGTCGGAGTTGAGAGATTTCTCTACAGGAGAACAAAAATGTCTCGAGCTACTTACTTGGAGGAGTCTGGGGCAGGTAGCTGGGATCTCCGGTCCCGAACGCAGAGGTCAAAACGTTCTGGGATGACGCCTGGGAGGAGTCTTGGGTCGATCCCAGAGAAGAGAGCTTCCTGCAAAAGAGAAGAATCATCTAGGGTAGCCTCATTAAACAATTCTGGGGCTGCTACCTGGGATCTCCGGTTCTTATAAGAAAAGGCCAAAAGACGCTAGGAGACGTCTGGAAGGAATCACAGGGAATCCCGGAGGGCAGAGGTTCCTCCAAAAAAGAAAAAAGCCTCAACGGTAGCTTCCTTGGAGGAGTCTGGGGCTTCTACCTGAGCCCTTAGGTAGGTAAAGCAGAGGACAGAAGACTGTGGGAGATGCCTGGGAGGAGTCTCAGGTGGCTGTCGGAGTTGAGAGATTTCTCTACAGGAGAACAAAAATGTCTCGAGCTACTTACTTGGAGGAGTCTGGGGCAGGTAGATGGGATCTCCGGTCCCGAACGCAGAGGTCAAAACATTCTGGGATGACGCCTGGGAGGAGTCTTGGGTCGATCCCAGAGAAGAGAGCTTCCTGCAAAAGAGAAGAATCATCTAGGGTAGCCTCATTAGACAAGTCTGGGGCTGCTACCTGGGATCTCCGGTCCTTATAAGAAAAGCCCAAAAGACGCTAGGAGACGTCTGGAAGGAATCACAGGGAATCCCGGAGGGCAGAGGTTCCTCCAAAAAAGAAAAAAGCCTCAACGGTAGCTTCCTTGGAGGAGTCTGGGGCTTCTACCTGACCCCTTAGGTAGGTAAAGCAGAGGACAGAAGACTGTGGGAGATGCCTGGGAGGAGTCTCAGCTGGCTGTCGGAGTTGAGAGATTTCTCTACAGGAGAACAAAAATGTCTCGAGCTACTTACTTGGAGGAGTCTGGGGCAGGTAGCTGGGATCTCCGGTCCTGAACGCAGAGGTCAAAACATTCTGGGATGACGCCTGGGAGGAGTCTTGGGTCGATCCCAGAGAAGAGAACTTCCTGCAAAAGAAAAGAATCATCTAGGGTAGCCTCATTAGACAAGTCTGGGGCTGCTACCTGGGATCTCCGGTCCTTATAAGAAAAGCCCAAAAGACGCTAGGAGACGTCTGGAAGGAATCACAGGGAATCCCGGAGGTCAGAGGCTCCTCGAAAAAAAGAAAAAAACCTCAACGGTAGCTTCCTTGGAGGAGTCTAGGGCTTCTACCTGACCCCTTAGGTTGGTAAAGCAGAGGACAGAAGACTGTGGGAGATGCCTGGGAGGAGTCTCAGGTGCCTGTCGGAGTTGAGAGATTTCTCTACAGGAGAACAAAAATGTCTCGAGCTACTTACTTGGAGGAGTCTGGGGCAGGTAGATGGGATCTCCGGTCCCAAACGCAGAGGTCAAAACATTCTGGGATGACGCCTGGGAGGAGTCTTGGGTCGATCCCAGAGAAGAGAGCTTCCTGCAAAAGAGAAGAATCATCTAGGGTAGCCTCATTAGACAAGTCTGGGGCGGCTACCTGGGATCTCCGGTCCTTATAAGAGAAGGCCAAAAGACGCTAGGAGACGTCTGGAAGGAATCACAGGGAATCCCGGAGGGCAGAGGTTCCTCCAAAAAAGAAAAAAACCTCAACGGTAGCTTCCTTGGAGGAGTCTGGGGCTTCTACCTGACCCCTTAGGTAGGTAAAGCAGAGGACAGAAGACTGTGGGAGATGCCTGGGAGGAGTCTCAGCTGGCTGTCGGAGTTGAGAGATTTCTCTACAGGAGAACAAAAATGTCTCGAGCTACTTACTTGGAGGAGTCTGGGGCAGGTAGCTGGGATCTCCGGTCCCGAACGCAGAGGTCAAAACATTCTGGGATGACGCCTGGGAGGACTCTTGGGTCGATCCCAGAGAAGAGAACTTCCTGCAAAAGAGAAGAATCATCTAGGGTAGCCTCATTAAACAATTCTGGGGCTGCTACCTGGGATCTCCGGTCCTTATAAGAAAAGGCCAAAAGACTCTAGGAGACGTCTGGAAGGAATCACAGGGGATCCCAGAGGGCACAGGCTCCTCCAAAAAAGAAAAAACCTCAACGGTAGCTTCCTTGGAGGAGTCTGGGGCTTCTACCTGACCCCTTAGGTTGGTAAAGCAGAGGACAGAAGACTGTGGGAGATGCCTAGGAGGAGTCTCAGGTGGCTGTCGGAGTTGAGAGATTTCTCTACAGGAGAACAAAAATGTCTCGAGCTACTTACTTGGAGGAGTCTGGGGCAGGTAGCTGGGATCTCCGGTCCCGAACGCAGAGGTCAAAACATTCTGGGATGATGCCTGGGAGGACTCTTGGGTCGATCCCAGAGAAGAGAACTTCCTGCAAAAGAGAAGAATCATCTAGGGTAGCCTCATTAAACAATTCTGGGGCTGCTACCTGGGATCTCCGGTCCTTATAAGAAAAGGCCAAAAGACTCTAGGAGACGTCTGGAAGGAATCACAGGGGATCCCAGAGGGCAGAGGTTCCTCCAAAAAAGAAAAAACCTCAACGGTAGCTTACTTGGAGGAGTCTGGGGCTTCTACCTGAGCCCTTAGGTAGGTAAAGCAGAGGACAGAAGACTGTGGGAGATGCCTAGGAGGAGTCTCAGGTGGCTGTCGGGTTGAGAGATTTCTCTACAGGAGAACAAAAATGTCTCGAGCTACTTACTTGGAGGAGTCTGGGGCAGGTAGCTGGGATCTCCGGTCCCGAACGCAGAGGTCAAAACGTTCTGGGATGACGCCTGGGAGGAGTCTTGGGTCGATCCCGGAGAAGAGAGCTTCCTGCAAAAGAGAAGAATCATCTAGGGTAGCCTCATTAAACAATTCTGGGGCTGCTACCTGGGATCTCCGGTTCTTATAAGAAAAGGCCAAAAGACGCTAGGAGACGTCTGGAAGGAATCACAGGGAATCCCGGACGGCAGAGGTTCCTCCAAAAAAGAAAAAAGCCTCAACGGTAGCTTCCTTGGAGGAGTCTGGGGCTTCTACCTGAGCCCTTAGGTAGGTAAAGCAGAGGACAGAAGACTGTGGGAGATGCCTGGGAGGAGTCTCAGCTGGCTGTCGGAGTTGAGAGATTTCTCTACAGGAGAACAAAAATGTCTCGAGCTACTTACTTGGAGGAGTCTGGGGCAGGTAGCTGGGATCTCCGGTCCCGAACGCAGAGGTCAAAACATTCTGGGATGACGCCTGGGAGGAGTCTTGGGTCGATCCCAGAGAAGAGAGCTTCCTGCAAAAGAGAAGAATCATCTAGGGTAGCCTCATTAGACAAGTCTGGGGCTGCTACCTGGGATCTCCGGTCCTTATAAGAAAAGCCCAAAAGACGCTAGGAGACGTCTGGAAGGAATCACAGGGAATCCCGGAGGGCAGAGGTTCCTCCAAAAAAGAAAAAAGCCTCAACGGTAGCTTCCTTGGAGGAGTCTGGGGCTTCTACCTGACCCCTTAGGTAGGTAAAGCAGAGGACAGAAGACTGTGGGAGATGCCTGGGAGGAGTCTCAGCTGGCTGTCGGAGTTGAGAGATTTCTCTACAGGAGAACAAAAATGTCTCGAGCTACTTACTTGGAGGAGTCTGGGGCAGGTAGCTGGGATCTCCGGTCCTGAACGCAGAGGTCAAAACATTCTGGGATGACGCCTGGGAGGAGTCTTGGGTCGATCCCAGAGAAGAGAACTTCCTGCAAAAGAAAAGAATCATCTAGGGTAGCCTCATTAGACAAGTCTGGGGCTGCTACCTGGGATCTCCGGTCCTTATAAGAAAAGGCCAAAAGACGCTAGGAGACGTCTGGAAGGAATCACAGGGAATCCCGGAGGTCAGAGGCTCCTCGAAAAAAAGAAAAAAACCTCAACGGTAGCTTCCTTGGAGGAGTCTAGGGCTTCTACCTGACCCCTTAGGTTGGTAAAGCAGAGGACAGAAGACTGTGGGAGATGCCTGGGAGGAGTCTCAGGTGCCTGTCGGAGTTGAGAGATTTCTCTACAGGAGAACAAAAATGTCTCGAGCTACTTACTTGGAGGAGTCTGGGGCAGGTAGCTGGGATCTCCGGTCCCGAACGCAGAGGTCAAAACGTTCTGGGATGACGCCTGGGAGGAGTCTTGGGTCGATCCCGGAGAAGAGAGCTTCCTGCAAAAGAGAAGAATCATCTAGGGTAGCCTCATTAAACAATTCTGGGGCTGCTACCTGGGATCTCCGGTCCTTATAAGAAAAGGCCAAAAGACTCTAGGAGACGTCTGGAAGGAATCACAGGGAATCCCGGAGGGCAGAGGTTCCTCCAAAAAAGAAAAAAGCCTCAACGGTAGCTTCCTTGGAGGAGTCTGGGGCTTCTACCTGACCCCTTAGGTAGGTAAAGCAGAGGACAGAAGACTGTGGGAGATGCCTGGGAGGAGTCTCAGGTGCCTGTCGGAGTTGAGAGATTTCTCTACAGGAGAACAAAAATGTCTCGAGCTACTTACTTGGAGGAGTCTGGGGCAGGTAGATGGGATCTCCGGTCCCAAACGCAGAGGTCAAAACATTCTGGGATGACGCCTGGGAGGAGTCTTGGGTCGATCCCAGAGAAGAGAGCTTCCTGCAAAAGAGAAGAATCATCTAGGGTAGCCTCATTAGACAAGTCTGGGGCGGCTACCTGGGATCTCCGGTCCTTATAAGAGAAGGCCAAAAGACGCTAGGAGACGTCTGGAAGGAATCACAGGGAATCCCGGAGGGCAGAGGTTCCTCCAAAAAAGAAAAAAACCTCAACGGTAGCTTCCTTGGAGGAGTCTAGGGCTTCTACCTGACCCCTTAGGTTGGTAAAGCAGAGGACAGAAGACTGTGGGAGATGCCTGGGAGGAGTCTCAGGTGCCTGTCGGAGTTGAGAGATTTCTCTACAGGAGAACAAAAATGTCTCGAGCTACTTACTTGGAGGAGTCTGGGGCAGGTAGCTGGGATCTCCGGTCCCGAACGCAGAGGTCAAAACATTCTGGGATGACGCCTGGGAGGAGTCTTGGGTCGATCCCAGAGAAGAGAGCTTCCTGCAAAAGAGAAGAATCACCTAGGGTAGCCTCATTAGACAAGTCTGGGGCGGATACCTGGGATCTCCGGTCCTTATAAGAGAAGGCCAAAAGACGCTAGGAGACGTCTGGAAGGAATCACAGGGAATCCCGGAGGGCAGAGGTTCCTCCAAAAAAGAAAAAAACCTCAACGGTAGCTTCCTTGGAGGAGTCTGGGGCTTCTACCTGACCCCTTAGGTAGGTAAAGCAGAGGACAGAAGACTGTGGGAGATGCCTGGGAGGAGTCTCAGCTGGCTGTCGGAGTTGAGAGATTTCTCTACAGGAGAACAAAAATGTCTCGAGCTACTTACTTGGAGGAGTCTGGGGCAGGTAGCTGGGATCTCCGGTCCTGAACGCAGAGGTCAAAACATTCTGGGATGATGCCTGGGAGGAGTCTTGGGTTGATCCCAGAGAAGAGAGCTTCCTGCAAAAGAGAAGAATCATCTAGGGTAGCCTCATTAGACAAGTCTGGGGCTGCTACCTGGGATCTCCGGTCCTTATAAGAAAAGACCAAAAGACGCTAGGAGACGTCTGGAAGGAATCACAGGGAATCCCGGAGGTCAGAGGCTACTCCAAAAAAAAGAAAAAAACGTCAACGGTAGCTTCCTTGGAGGAGTCTGGGGCTTCTACCTGACCCCTTAGGTAGGTAAAGAAGAAGACAGAAGACTGTGGGAGATGCCTGGGAGGAGTCTCAGCTGGCTGTCGGAGTTGAGAGATTTCTCTACAGGAGAACAAAAATGTCTCGAGCTACTTACTTGGGGGAGTCTGGGGCAGGTAGCTGGGATCTCCGGTCCCGAACGCAGAGGTCAAAACATTCTGGGATGATGCCTGGGAGGAGTCTTGGGTCGATCCCGGAGAAGAGAGCTTCCTGCAAGAGAGAAGAATCATCTAGGGTAGCCTCATTAAACAATTCTGGGGCTGCTACCTGGGATCTCCGGTCCTTATAAGAAAAGCCCAAAAGACGCTAGGAGACGTCTGGAAGGAATCACAGGGAATCCCGGAGGTCAGAGGCTCCTCGAAAAAAAGAAAAAAACCTCAACGGTAGCTTCCTTGGAGGAGTCTAGGGCTTCTACCTGACCCCTTAGGTTGGTAAAGCAGAGGACAGAAGACTGTGGGAGATGCCTGGGAGGAGTCTCAGGTGCCTGTCGGAGTTGAGAGATTTCTCTACAGGAGAACAAAAATGTCTCGAGCTACTTACTTGGAGGAGTCTGGGGCAGGTAGATGGGATCTCCGGTCCCGAACGCAGAGGTCAAAACATTCTGGGATGACGCCTGGGAGGAGTCTTGGGTCGATCCCGGAGAAGAGAGCTTCCTGCAAAAGAGAAGAATCATCTAGGGTAGCCTCATTAAACAATTCTGGGGCTGCTACCTGGGATCTCCGGTCCTTATAAGAAAAGGCCAAAAGACTCTAGGAGACGTCTGGAAGGAATCACAGGGGATCCCGGAGGGCAGAGGTTCCTCCAAAAAAGAAAAAAGCCTCAACGGTAGCTTCCTTGGAGGAGTCTGGGGCTTCTACCTGAGCCCTTAGGTAGGTAAAGCAGAGGACAGAAGACTGTGGGAGATGCCTGGGAGAAGTCTCAGGTGGCTGTCGGAGTTGAGAGATTTCTCTACAGGAGAACAAAAATGTCTTGAGCTACTTACTTGGAGGAGTCTGGGGCAGGTAGATGGGATCTCCGGTCCCGAACGCAGAGGTCAAAACATTCTGGGATGACGCCTGGGAGGAGTCTTGGGTCGATCCCAGAGAAGAGAGCTTCCTGCAAAAGAGAAGAATCATCTAGGGTAGCCTCATTAGACAAGTCTGGGGCTGCTACCTGGGATCTCCGGTCCTTATAAGAAAAGCCCAAAAGACGCTAGGAGACGTCTGGAAGGAATCACAGGGGATCCCAGAGGGCACAGGCTCCTCCAAAAAAGAAAAAACCTCAACGGTAGCTTCCTTGGAGGAGTCTGGGGCTTCTACCTGAGCCCTTAGGTAGGTAAAGCAGAGGACAGAAGACTGTGGGAGATGCCTAGGAGGAGTCTCAGGTGGCTGTCGGGTTGAGAGATTTCTCTACAGGAGAACAAAAATGTCTCGAGCTACTTACTTGGAGGAGTCTGGGGCAGGTAGCTGGGATCTCCGGTCCCGAACGCAGAGGTCAAAACGTTCTGGGATGACGCCTGGGAGGAGTCTTGGGTCGATCCCAGAGAAGAGAGCTTCCTGCAAAAGAGAAGAATCATCTAGGGTAGCCTCATTAAACAATTCTGGGGCTGCTACCTGGGATCTCCGGTCCTTATAAGAAAAGGCCAAAAGACGCTAGGAGACATCTGGAAGGAATCACAGGGAATCCCGGAGGGCAGAGGTTCCTCCAAAAAAGAAAAAAGCCTCAACGGTAGCTTCCTTGGAGGAGTCTGGGGCTTCTACCTGACCCCTTAGGTAGGTAAAGCAGAGGACAGAAGACTGTGGGAGATGCCTGGGAGGAGTCTCAGGTGGCTGTCGGAGTTGAGAGATTTCTCTACAGGAGAACAAAAATGTCTCGAGCTACTTACTTGGAGGAGTCTGGGGCAGGTAGATGGGATCTCCGGTCCCAAACGCAGAGGTCAAAACGTTCTGGGATGACGCCTGGGAGGAGTCTTGGGTCGATCCCAGAGAAGAGAGCTTCCTGCAAAAGAGAAGAATCATCTAGGGTAGCCTCATTAGACAAGTCTGGGGCTGCTACCTGGGATCTCCGGTCCTTATAAGAAAAGCCCAAAAGACGCTAGGAGACGTCTGGAAGGAATCACAGGGAATCCCGGAGGGCAGAGGTTCCTCCAAAAAAGAAAAAAGCCTCCACGGTAGCTTCCTTGGAGGAGTCTGGGGCTTCTACCTGACCCCTTAGGTAGGTAAAGCAGAGGACAGAAGACTGTGGGAGATGCCTGGGAGGAGTCTCAGCTGGCTGTCGGAGTTGAGAGATTTCTCTACAGGAGAACAAAAATGTCTCGAGCTACTTACTTGGAGGAGTCTGGGGCAGGTAGCTGGGATCTCCGGTCCCGAACGCAGAGGTCAAAACATTCTGGGATGATGCCTGGGAGGAGTCTTGGGTGGATCCCGGAGAAGAGAGCTTCCTGCAAGAGAGAAGAATCATCTAGGGTAGCCTCATTAAACAATTCTGGGGCTGCTACCTGGGATCTCCGGTCCTTATAAGAAAAGCCCAAAAGACGCTAGGAGACGTCTGGAAGGAATCACAGGGAATCCCGGAGGTCAGAGGCTCCTCGAAAAAAAGAAAAAAACCTCAACGGTAGCTTCCTTGGAGGAGTCTAGGGCTTCTACCTGACCCCTTAGGTTGGTAAAGCAGAGGACAGAAGACTGTGGGAGATGCCTGGGAGGAGTCTCAGGAGCCTGTCGGAGTTGAGAGATTTCTCTACAGGAGAACAAAAATGTCTCGAGCTACTTACTTGGAGGAGTCTGGGGCAGGTAGATGGGATCTCCGGTCCCAAACGCAGAGGTCAAAACATTCTGGGATGACGCCTGGGAGGAGTCTTGGGTCGATCCCAGAGAAGAGAGCTTCCTGCAAAAGAGAAGAATCATCTAGGGTAGCCTCATTAAACAAGTCTGGGGCGGCTACCTGGGATCTCCGGTCCTTATAAGAGAAGGCCAAAAGACGCTAGGAGACGTCTGGAAGGAGTCACAGGGAATCCCGGAGGGCAGAGGTTCCTCCAAAAAAGAAAAAAACCTCAACGGTAGCTTCCTTGGAGGAGTCTGGGGCTTCTACCTGACCCCTTAGGTAGGTAAAGCAGAGGACAGAAGACTGTGGGAGATGCCTGGGAGGAGTCTCAGCTGGCTGTCGGAGTTGAGAGATTTCTCTACAGGAGAACAAAAATGTCTCGAGCTACTTACTTGGAGGAGTCTGGGGCAGGTAGCTGGGATCTCCGGTCCCGAACGCAGAGGTCAAAACATTCTGGGATGACGCCTGGGAGGACTCTTGGGTCGATCCCAGAGAAGAGAACTTCCTGCAAAAGAGAAGAATCATCTAGGGTAGCCTCATTAAACAATTCTGGGGCTGCTACCTGGGATCTCCGGTCCTTATAAGAAAAGGCCAAAAGACTCTAGGAGACGTCTGGAAGGAATCACAGGGGATCCCAGAGGGCACAGGCTCCTCCAAAAAAGAAAAAACCTCAACGGTAGCTTCCTTGGAGGAGTCTGGGGCTTCTACCTGAGCCCTTAGGTAGGTAAAGCAGAGGACAGAAGACTGTGGGAGATGCCTAGGAGGAGTCTCAGGTGGCTGTCGGGTTGAGAGATTTCTCTACAGGAGAACAAAAATGTCTCGAGCTACTTACTTGGAGGAGTCTGGGGCAGGTAGATGGGATCTCCGGTCCCGAACGCAGAGGTCAAAACGTTCTGGGATGACGCCTGGGAGGAGTCTTGGGTCGATCCCAGAGAAGAGAGCTTCCTGCAAAAGAGAAGAATCATCTAGGGTAGCCTCATTAAACAATTCTGGGGCTGCTACCTGGGATCTCCGGTTCTTATAAGAAAAGGCCAAAAGACGCTAGGAGACGTCTGGAAGGAATCACAGGGAATCCCGGAGGGCAGAGGTTCCTCCAAAAAAGAAAAAAGCCTCCACGGTAGCTTCCTTGGAGGAGTCTGGGGCTTCTACCTGACCCCTTAGGTAGGTAAAGCAGAGGACAGAAGACTGTGGGAGATGCCTGGGAGGAGTCTCAGGTGGCTGTCGGAGTTGAGAGATTTCTCTACAGGAGAACAAAAATGTCTCGAGCTACTTACTTGGAGGAGTCTGGGGCAGGTAGATGGGATCTCCGGTCCCGAACGCAGAGGTCAAAACATTCTGGGATGACGCCTGGGAGGAGTCTTGGGTCGATCCCAGAGAAGAGAGCTTCCTGCAAAAGAGAAGAATCATCTAGGGTAGCCTCATTAGACAAGTCTGGGGCTGCTACCTGGGATCTCCGGTCCTTATAAGAAAAGCCCAAAAGACGCTAGGAGACGTCTGGAAGGAATCACAGGGAATCCCGGAGGGCAGAGGTTCCTCCAAAAAAGAAAAAACCTCAACGGTAGCTTCCTTGGAGGAGTCTGGGGCTTCTACCTGACCCCTTAGGTAGGTAAAGCAGAGGACAGAAGACTGTGGGAGATGCCTGGGAGGAGTCTCAGCTGGCTGTCGGAGTTGAGAGATTTCTCTACAGGAGAACAAAAATGTCTCGAGCTACTTACTTGGAGGAGTCTGGGGCAGGTAGCTGGGATCTCCGGTCCTGAACGCAGAGGTCAAAACATTCTGGGATGACGCCTGGGAGGAGTCTTGGGTCGATCCCAGAGAAGAGAACTTCCTGCAAAAGAAAAGAATCATCTAGGGTAGCCTCATTAGACAAGTCTGGGGCTGCTACCTGGGATCTCCGGTCCTTATAAGAAAAGCCCAAAAGACGCTAGGAGACGTCTGGAAGGAATCACAGGGAATCCCGGAGGTCAGAGGCTCCTCGAAAAAAAGAAAAAAACCTCAACGGTAGCTTCCTTGGAGGAGTCTAGGGCTTCTACCTGACCCCTTAGGTTGGTAAAGCAGAGGACAGAAGACTGTGGGAGATGCCTGGGAGGAGTCTCAGGTGCCTGTCGGAGTTGAGAGATTTCTCTACAGGAGAACAAAAATGTCTCGAGCTACTTACTTGGAGGAGTCTGGGGCAGGTAGATGGGATCTCCGGTCCCAAACGCAGAGGTCAAAACATTCTGGGATGACGCCTGGGAGGAGTCTTGGGTCGATCCCAGAGAAGAGAGCTTCCTGCAAAAGAGAAGAATCATCTAGGGTAGCCTCATTAGACAAGTCTGGGGCGGCTACCTGGGATCTCCGGTCCTTATAAGAGAAGGCCAAAAGACGCTAGGAGACGTCTGGAAGGAATCACAGGGAATCCCGGAGGGCAGAGGTTCCTCCAAAAAAGAAAAAAACCTCAACGGTAGCTTCCTTGGAGGAGTCTGGGGCTTCTACCTGACCCCTTAGGTAGGTAAAGCAGAGGACAGAAGACTGTGGGAGATGCCTGGGAGGAGTCTCAGCTGGCTGTCGGAGTTGAGAGATTTCTCTACAGGAGAACAAAAATGTCTCGAGCTACTTACTTGGAGGAGTCTGGGGCAGGTAGCTGGGATCTCCGGTCCCGAACGCAGAGGTCAAAACATTCTGGGATGACGCCTGGGAGGACTCTTGGGTCGATCCCAGAGAAGAGAACTTCCTGCAAAAGAGAAGAATCATCTAGGGTAGCCTCATTAAACAATTCTGGGGCTGCTACCTGGGATCTCCGGTCCTTATAAGAAAAGGCCAAAAGACTCTAGGAGACGTCTGGAAGGAATCACAGGGGATCCCAGAGGGCACAGGCTCCTCCAAAAAAGAAAAAACCTCAACGGTAGCTTCCTTGGAGGAGTCTGGGGCTTCTACCAGACCCCTTAGGTAAGTAAAGCAGAGGACAGAAGACTGTGGGAGATGCCTAGGAGGAGTCTCAGGTGGCTGTCGGAGTTGAGAGATTTCTCTACAGGAGAACAAAAATGTCTCGAGCTACTTACTTGGAGGAGTCTGGGGCAGGTAGCTGGGATCTCCGGTCCCGAACGCAGAGGTCAAAACATTCTGGGATGACGCCTGGGAGGACTCTTGGGTCGATCCCAGAGAAGAGAACTTCCTGCAAAAGAGAAGAATCATCTAGGGTAGCCTCATTAAACAATTCTGGGGCTGCTACCTGGGATCTCCGGTCCTTATAAGAAAAGCCCAAAAGACGCTAGGAGACGTCTGGAAGGAATCACAGGGAATCCCGGAGGGCAGAGGTTCCTCCAAAAAAGAAAAAACCTCAACGGTAGCTTCCTTGGAGGAGTCTGGGGCTTCTACCTGACCCCTTAGGTAGGTAAAGCAGAGGACAGAAGACTGTGGGAGATGCCTGGGAGGAGTCTCAGGTGGCTGTCGGAGTTGAGAGATTTCTCTACAGGAGAACAAAAATGTCTCGAGCTACTTACTTGGAGGAGTCTGGGGCAGGTAGATGGGATCTCCGGTCCCGAACGCAGAGGTCAAAACATTCTGGGATGACGCCTGGGAGGAGTCTTGGGTCGATCCCAGAGAAGAGAGCTTCCTGCAAAAGAGAAGAATCATCTAGGGTAGCCTCATTAGACAAGTCTGGGGCTGCTACCTGGGATCTCCGGTCCTTATAAGAAAAGCCCAAAAGACGCTAGGAGACGTCTGGAAGGAATCACAGGGAATCCCGGAGGGCAGAGTTTCCTCCAAAAAAGAAAAAAGCCTCAACGTTAGCTTCCTTGGAGGAGTCTGGGGCTTCTACCTGACCCCTTAGGTAGGTAAAGCAGAGGACAGAAGACTGTGGGAGATGCCTGGGAGGAGTCTCAGCTGGCTGTCGGAGTTGAGAGATTTCTCTACAGGAGAACAAAAATGTCTCGAGCTACTTACTTGGAGGAGTCTGGGGCAGGTAGCTGGGATCTCCGGTCCTGAACGCAGAGGTCAAAACATTCTGGGATGACGCCTGGGAGGAGTCTTGGGTCGATCCCAGAGAAGAGAACTTCCTGCAAAAGAAAAGAATCATCTAGGGTAGCCTCATTAGACAAGTCTGGGGCTGCTACCTGGGATCTCCGGTCCTTATAAGAAAAGGCCAAAAGACGCTAGGAGACGTCTGGAAGGAATCACAGGGAATCCCGGAGGTCAGAGGCTCCTCGAAAAAAAGAAAAAAACCTCAACGGTAGCTTCCTTGGAGGAGTCTAGGGCTTCTACCTGACCCCTTAGGTTGGTAAAGCAGAGGACAGAAGACTGTGGGAGATGCCTGGGAGGAGTCTCAGGTGCCTGTCGGAGTTGAGAGATTTCTCTACAGGAGAACAAAAATGTCTCGAGCTACTTACTTGGAGGAGTCTGGGGCAGGTAGCTGGGATCTCCGGTCCCGAACGCAGAGGTCAAAACGTTCTGGGATGACGCCTGGGAGGAGTCTTGGGTCGATCCCGGAGAAGAGAGCTTCCTGCAAAAGAGAAGAATCATCTAGGGTAGCCTCATTAAACAATTCTGGGGCTGCTACCTGGGATCTCCGGTCCTTATAAGAAAAGGCCAAAAGACTCTAGGAGACGTCTGGAAGGAATCACAGGGAATCCCGGAGGGCAGAGGTTCCTCCAAAAAAGAAAAAAGCCTCAACGGTAGCTTCCTTGGAGGAGTCTGGGGCTTCTACCTGACCCCTTAGGTAGGTAAAGCAGAGGACAGAAGACTGTGGGAGATGCCTGGGAGGAGTCTCAGGTGGCTGTCGGAGTTGAGAGATTTCTCTACAGGAGAACAAAAATGTCTCGAGCTACTTACTTGGAGGAGTCTGGGGCAGGTAGATGGGATCTCCGGTCCCAAACGCAGAGGTCAAAACATTCTGGGATGACGCCTGGGAGGAGTCTTGGGTCGATCCCAGAGAAGAGAGCTTCCTGCAAAAGAGAAGAATCATCTAGGGTAGCCTCATTAGACAAGTCTGGGGCGGCTACCTGGGATCTCCGGTCCTTATAAGAGAAGGCCAAAAGACGCTAGGAGACGTCTGGAAGGAATCACAGGGAATCCCGGAGGGCAGAGGTTCCTCCAAAAAAGAAAAAAACCTCAACGGTAGCTTCCTTGGAGGAGTCTAGGGCTTCTACCTGACCCCTTAGGTTGGTAAAGCAGAGGACAGAAGACTGTGGGAGATGCCTGGGAGGAGTCTCAGCTGGCTGTCGGAGTTGAGAGATTTCTCTACAGGAGAACAAAAATGTCTCGAGCTACTTACTTGGAGGAGTCTGGGGCAGGTAGCTGGGATCTCCGGTCCCGAACGCAGAGGTCAAAACGTTCTGGGATGACGCCTGGGAGGAGTCTTGGGTCGATCCCGGAGAAGAGAGCTTCCTGCAAAAGAGAAGAATCACCTAGGGTAGCCTCATTAGACAAGTCTGGGGCGGCTACCTGGGATCTCCGGTCCTTATAAGAGAAGGCCAAAAGACGCTAGGAGACGTCTGGAAGGAATCACAGGGAATCCCGGAGGGCAGAGGTTCCTCCAAAAAAGAAAAAAACCTCAACGGTAGCTTCCTTGGAGGAGTCTGGGGCTTCTACCTGACCCCTTAGGTAGGTAAAGCAGAGGACAGAAGACTGTGGGAGATGCCTGGGAGGAGTCTCAGCTGGCTGTCGGAGTTGAGAGATTTCTCTACAGGAGAACAAAAATGTCTCGAGCTACTTACTTGGAGGAGTCTGGGGCAGGTAGCTGGGATCTCCGGTCCTGAACGCAGAGGTCAAAACATTCTGGGATGACGCCTGGGAGGAGTCTTGGGTTGATCCCAGAGAAGAGAGCTTCCTGCAAAAGAGAAGAATCATCTAGGGTAGCCTCATTAGACAAGTCTGGGGCTGCTACCTGGGATCTCCGGTCCTTATAAGAAAAGGCCAAAAGACGCTAGGAGACGTCTGGAAGGAATCACAGGGAATCCCGGAGGTCAGAGGCTACTCCAAAAAAAAGAAAAAAACGTCAACGGTAGCTTCCTTGGAGGAGTCTGGGGCTTCTACCTGACCCCTTAGGTAGGTAAAGAAGAAGACAGAAGACTGTGGGAGATGCCTGGGAGGAGTCTCAGCTGGCTGTCGGAGTTGAGAGATTTCTCTACAGGAGAACAAAAATGTCTCGAGCTACTTACTTGGGGGAGTCTGGGGCAGGTAGCTGGGATCTCCGGTCCCGAACGCAGAGGTCAAAACATTCTGGGATGATGCCTGGGAGGAGTCTTGGGTCGATCCCGGAGAAGAGAGCTTCCTGCAAGAGAGAAGAATCATCTAGGGTAGCCTCATTAAACAATTCTGGGGCTGCTACCTGGGATCTCCGGTCCTTATAAGAAAAGCCCAAAAGACGCTAGGAGACGTCTGGAAGGAATCACAGGGAATCCCGGAGGTCAGAGGCTCCTCGAAAAAAAGAAAAAAACCTCAACGGTAGCTTCCTTGGAGGAGTCTAGGGCTTCT
This sequence comes from Astur gentilis, assembly GCF_929443795.1. Lineage (NCBI taxonomy): Eukaryota > Metazoa > Chordata > Aves > Accipitriformes > Accipitridae > Astur > Astur gentilis. The sequence continues at coordinate 176,593 of NC_064883.1, forward strand.
ACCTGACCCCTTAGGTTGGTAAAGCAGAGGACAGAAGACTGTGGGAGATGCCTGGGAGGAGTCTCAGGTGCCTGTCGGAGTTGAGAGATTTCTCTACAGGAGAACAAAAATGTCTCGAGCTACTTACTTGGAGGAGTCTGGGGCAGGTAGATGGGATCTCCGGTCCCAAACGCAGAGGTCAAAACATTCTGGGATGACGCCTGGGAGGAGTCTTGGGTCGATCCCAGAGAAGAGAGCTTCCTGCAAAAGAGAAGAATCATCTAGGATAGCCTCATTAGACAAGTCTGGGGCGGCTACCTGGGATCTCCGGTCCTTATAAGAGAAGGCCAAAAGACGCTAGGAGACGTCTGGAAGGAATCACAGGGAATCCCGGAGGGCACAGGCTCCTCCAAAAAAGAAAAAAACCTCAACGGTAGCTTCCTTGGAGGAGTCTGGGGCTTCTACCTGACCCCTTAGGTAAGTAAAGCAGAGGACAGAAGACTGTGGGAGATGCCTGGGAGGAGTCTCAGGTGGCTGTCGGAGTTGAGAGATTTCTCTACAGGAGAACAAAAATGTCTCGAGCTACTTACTTGGAGGAGTCTGGGGCAGGTAGCTGGGATCTCCGGTCCCGAACGCAGAGGTCAAAACATTCTGGGATGACGCCTGGGAGGACTCTTGGGTCGATCCCAGAGAAGAGAACTTCCTGCAAAAGAGAAGAATCATCTAGGGTAGCCTCATTAGACAAGTCTGGGGCTGCTACCTGGGATCTCCGGTCCTTATGAGAAAAGCCCAAAAGACGCTAGGAGACGTCTGGAAGGAATCACAGGGAATCCCGGAGGGCAGAGGTTCCTCCAAAAAAGAAAAAAGCCTCAACGGTAGCTTCCTTGGAGGAGTCTGGGGCTTCTACCTGACCCCTTAGGTAGGTAAAGCAGAGGACAGAAGACTGTGGGAGAGGCCTGGGAGGAGTCTCAGCTGGCTGTCGGAGTTGAGAGATTTCTCTACAGGAGAACAAAAATGTCTCGAGCTACTTACTTGGAGGAGTCTGGGGCAGGTAGCTGGGATCTCCGGTCCTGAACGCAGAGGTCAAAACATTCTGGGATGACGCCTGGGAGGAGTCTTGGGTCGATCCCAGAGAAGAGAACTTCCTGCAAAAGAAAAGAATCATCTAGGGTAGCCTCATTAGACAAGTCTGGGGCTGCTACCTGGGATCTCCGGTCCTTATAAGAAAAGGCCAAAAGACGCTAGGAGACGTCTGGAAGGAATCACAGGGAATCCCGGAGGTCAGAGGCTCCTCGAAAAAAAGAAAAAAACCTCAACGGTAGCTTCCTTGGAGGAGTCTAGGGCTTCTACCTGACCCCTTAGGTTGGTAAAGCAGAGGACAGAAGACTGTGGGAGATGCCTGGGAGGAGTCTCAGGTGCCTGTCGGAGTTGAGAGATTTCTCTACAGGAGAACAAAAATGTCTCGAGCTACTTACTTGGAGGAGTCTGGGGCAGGTAGATGGGATCTCCGGTCCCAAACGCAGAGGTCAAAACATTCTGGGATGACACCTGGGAGGAGTCTTGGGTCGATCCCGGAGAAGAGAGCTTCCTGCAAAAGAGAAGAATCATCTAGGGTAGCCTCATTAGACAAGTCTGGGGCTGCTACCTGGGATCTCCGGTCCTTATAAGAAAAGGCCAAAAGACGCTAGGAGACGTCTGGAAGGAATCACAGGGAATCCCGGAGGTCAGAGGCTACTCCAAAAAAAAGAGAAAAACGTCAACGGTAGCTTCCTTGGAGGAGTCTGGGGCTTCTACCTGACCCCTTAGGTAGGTAAAGAAGAAGACAGAAGACTGTGGGAGATGCCTGGGAGGAGTCTCAGCTGGCTGTCGGAGTTGAGAGATTTCTCTACAGGAGAACAAAAATGTCTCGAGCTACTTACTTGGGGGAGTCTGGGGCAGGTAGCTGGGATCTCCGGTCCTGAACGCAGAGGTCAAAACATTCTGGGATGATGCCTGGGAGGAGTCTTGGGTGGATCCCGGAGAAGAGAGCTTCCTGCAAGAGAGAAGAATCATCTAGGGTAGCCTCATTAAACAATTCTGGGGCTGCTACCTGGGATCTCCGGTCCTTATAAGAAAAGCCCAAAAGACGCTAGGAGACGTCTGGAAGGAATCACAGGGAATCCCGGAGGTCAGAGGCTCCTCGAAAAAAAGAAAAAAACCTCAACGGTAGCTTCCTTGGAGGAGTCTAGGGCTTCTACCTGACCCCTTAGGTTGGTAAAGCAGAGGACAGAAGACTGTGGGAGATGCCTGGGAGGAGTCTCAGGTGCCTGTCGGAGTTGAGAGATTTCTCTACAGGAGAACAAAAATGTCTCGAGCTACTTACTTGGAGGAGTCTGGGGCAGGTAGATGGGATCTCCGGTCCCAAACGCAGAGGTCAAAACATTCTGGGATGACGCCTGGGAGGAGTCTTGGGTCGATCCCAGAGAAGAGAGCTTCCTGCAAAAGAGAAGAATCATCTAGGATAGCCTCATTAGACAAGTCTGGGGCGGCTACCTGGGATCTCCGGTCCTTATAAGAGAAGGCCAAAAGACGCTAGGAGACGTCTGGAAGGAATCACAGGGAATCCCGGAGGGCAGAGGTTCCTCCAAAAAAGAAAAAAACCTCAACGGTAGCTTCCTTGGAGGAGTCTGGGGCTTCTACCTGACCCCTTAGGTAGGTAAAGCAGAGGACAGAAGACTGTGGGAGATGCCTGGGAGGAGTCTCAGCTGGCTGTCGGAGTTGAGAGATTTCTCTACAGGAGAACAAAAATGTCTCGAGCTACTTACTTGGAGGAGTCTGGGGCAGGTAGCTGGGATCTCCGGTCCCGAACGCAGAGGTCAAAACATTCTGGGATGACGCCTGGGAGGACTCTTGGGTCGATCCCAGAGAAGAGAACTTCCTGCAAAAGAGAAGAATCATCTAGGGTAGCCTCATTAAACAATTCTGGGGCTGCTACCTGGGATCTCCGGTCCTTATAAGAAAAGGCCAAAAGACTCTAGGAGACGTCTGGAAGGAATCACAGGGGATCCCGGAGGGCACAGGCTCCTCCAAAAAAGAAAAAACCTCAACGGTAGCTTCCTTGGAGGAGTCTGGGGCTTCTACCTGAGCCCTTAGGTAGGTAAAGCAGAGGACAGAAGACTGTGGGAGATGCCTAGGAGGAGTCTCAGGTGGCTGTCGGGTTGAGAGATTTCTCTACAGGAGAACAAAAATGTCTCGAGCTACTTACTTGGAGGAGTCTGGGGCAGGTAGCTGGGATCTCCGGTCCCGAACGCAGAGGTCAAAACCTTCTGGGATGACGCCTGGGAGGAGTCTTGGGTCGATCCCAGAGAAGAGAGCTTCCTGCAAAAGAGAAGAATCATCTAGGGTAGCCTCATTAAACAATTCTGGGGCTGCTACCTGGGATCTCCGGTTCTTATAAGAAAAGGCCAAAAGACGCTAGGAGACGTCTGGAAGGAATCACAGGGAATCCCGGAGGGCAGAGGTTCCTCCAAAAAAGAAAAAAGCCTCAACGGTAGCTTCCTTGGAGGAGTCTGGGGCTTCTACCTGAGCCCTTAGGTAGGTAAAGCAGAGGACAGAAGACTGTGGGAGATGCCTGGGAGGAGTCTCAGGTGGCTGTCGGAGTTGAGAGATTTCTCTACAGGAGAACAAAAATGTCTCGAGCTACTTACTTGGAGGAGTCTGGGGCAGGTAGATGGGATCTCCGGTCCCGAACGCAGAGGTCAAAACATTCTGGGATGACGCCTGGGAGGAGTCTTGGGTCGATCCCAGAGAAGAGAGCTTCCTGCAAAAGAGAAGAATCATCTAGGGTAGCCTCATTAGACAAGTCTGGGGCTGCTACCTGGGATCTCCGGTCCTTATAAGAAAAGCCCAAAAGACGCTAGGAGACGTCTGGAAGGAATCACAGGGAATCCCGGAGGGCAGAGGTTCCTCCAAAAAAGAAAAAAGCCTCAACGGTAGCTTCCTTGGAGGAGTCTGGGGCTTCTACCTGACCCCTTAGGTAGGTAAAGCAGAGGACAGAAGACTGTGGGAGATGCCTGGGAGGAGTCTCAGCTGGCTGTCGGAGTTGAGAGATTTCTCTACAGGAGAACAAAAATGTCTCGAGCTACTTACTTGGAGGAGTCTGGGGCAGGTAGCTGGGATCTCCGGTCCTGAACGCAGAGGTCAAAACATTCTGGGATGACGCCTGGGAGGAGTCTTGGGTCGATCCCAGAGAAGAGAACTTCCTGCAAAAGAAAAGAATCATCTAGGGTAGCCTCATTAGACAAGTCTGGGGCTGCTACCTGGGATCTCCGGTCCTTATAAGAAAAGCCCAAAAGACGCTAGGAGACGTCTGGAAGGAATCACAGGGAATCCCGGAGGTCAGAGGCTCCTCGAAAAAAAGAAAAAAACCTCAACGGTAGCTTCCTTGGAGGAGTCTAGGGCTTCTACCTGACCCCTTAGGTTGGTAAAGCAGAGGACAGAAGACTGTGGGAGATGCCTGGGAGGAGTCTCAGGTGCCTGTCGGAGTTGAGAGATTTCTCTACAGGAGAACAAAAATGTCTCGAGCTACTTACTTGGAGGAGTCTGGGGCAGGTAGATGGGATCTCCGGTCCCAAACGCAGAGGTCAAAACATTCTGGGATGACGCCTGGGAGGAGTCTTGGGTCGATCCCAGAGAAGAGAGCTTCCTGCAAAAGAGAAGAATCATCTAGGGTAGCCTCATTAGACAAGTCTGGGGCGGCTACCTGGGATCTCCGGTCCTTATAAGAGAAGGCCAAAAGACGCTAGGAGACGTCTGGAAGGAATCACAGGGAATCCCGGAGGGCAGAGGTTCCTCCAAAAAAGAAAAAAACCTCAACGGTAGCTTCCTTGGAGGAGTCTGGGGCTTCTACCTGACCCCTTAGGTAGGTAAAGCAGAGGACAGAAGACTGTGGGAGATGCCTGGGAGGAGTCTCAGCTGGCTGTCGGAGTTGAGAGATTTCTCTACAGGAGAACAAAAATGTCTCGAGCTACTTACTTGGAGGAGTCTGGGGCAGGTAGCTGGGATCTCCGGTCCCGAACGCAGAGGTCAAAACATTCTGGGATGACGCCTGGGAGGACTCTTGGGTCGATCCCAGAGAAGAGAGCTTCCTGCAAAAGAGAAGAATCATCTAGGGTAGCCTCATTAAACAATTCTGGGGCTGCTACCTGGGATCTCCGGTCCTTATAAGAAAAGGCCAAAAGACTCTAGGAGACGTCTGGAAGGAATCACAGGGGATCCCAGAGGGCACAGGCTCCTCCAAAAAAGAAAAAACCTCAACGGTAGCTTCCTTGGAGGAGTCTGGGGCTTCTACCTGACCCCTTAGGTTGGTAAAGCAGAGGACAGAAGACTGTGGGAAATGCCTAGGAGGAGTCTCAGGTGGCTGTCGGAGTTGAGAGATTTCTCTACAGGAGAACAAAAATGTCTCGAGCTACTTACTTGGAGGAGTCTGGGGCAGGTAGCTGGGATCTCCGGTCCCGAACGCAGAGGTCAAAACGTTCTGGGATGACGCCTGGGAGGAGTCTTGGGTCGATCCCAGAGAAGAGAGCTTCCTGCAAAAGAGAAGAATCATCTAGGGTAGCCTCATTAAACAATTCTGGGGCTGCTACCTGGGATCTCCGGTTCTTATAAGAAAAGGCCAAAAGACGCTAGGAGACGTCTGGAAGGAATCACAGGGAATCCCGGACGGCAGAGGTTCCTCCAAAAAAGAAAAAAGCCTCAACGGTAGCTTCCTTGGAGGAGTCTGGGGCTTCTACCTGAGCCCTTAGGTAGGTAAAGCAGAGGACAGAAGACTGTGGGAGATGCCTGGGAGGAGTCTCAGGTGGCTGTCGGAGTTGAGAGATTTCTCTACAGGAGAACAAAAATGTCTCGAGCTACTTACTTGGAGGAGTCTGGGGCAGGTAGATGGGATCTCCGGTCCCGAACGCAGAGGTCAAAACATTCTGGGATGACGCCTGGGAGGAGTCTTGGGTCGATCCCAGAGAAGAGAGCTTCCTGCAAAAGAGAAGAATCATCTAGGGTAGCCTCATTAGACAAGTCTGGGGCTGCTACCTGGGATCTCCGGTCCTTATAAGAAAAGCCCAAAAGACGCTAGGAGACGTCTGGAAGGAATCACAGGGAATCCCGGAGGGCAGAGGTTCCTCCAAAAAAGAAAAAAGCCTCAACGGTAGCTTCCTTGGAGGAGTCTGGGGCTTCTACCTGACCCCTTAGGTAGGTAAAGCAGAGGACAGAAGACTGTGGGAGATGCCTGGGAGGAGTCTCAGCTGGCTGTCGGAGTTGAGAGATTTCTCTACAGGAGAACAAAAATGTCTCGAGCTACTTACTTGGAGGAGTCTGGGGCAGGTAGCTGGGATCTCCGGTCCTGAACGCAGAGGTCAAAACATTCTGGGATGACGCCTGGGAGGAGTCTTGGGTCGATCCCAGAGAAGAGAACTTCCTGCAAAAGAAAAGAATCATCTAGGGTAGCCTCATTAGACAAGTCTGGGGCTGCTACCTGGGATCTCCGGTCCTTATAAGAAAAGCCCAAAAGACGCTAGGAGACGTCTGGAAGGAATCACAGGGAATCCCGGAGGTCAGAGGCTCCTCGAAAAAAAGAAAAAAACCTCAACGGTAGCTTCCTTGGAGGAGTCTAGGGCTTCTACCTGACCCCTTAGGTTGGTAAAGCAGAGGACAGAAGACTGTGGGAGATGCCTGGGAGGAGTCTCAGGTGCCTGTCGGAGTTGAGAGATTTCTCTACAGGAGAACAAAAATGTCTCGAGCTACTTACTTGGAGGAGTCTGGGGCAGGTAGATGGGATCTCCGGTCCCAAACGCAGAGGTCAAAACATTCTGGGATGACGCCTGGGAGGAGTCTTGGGTCGATCCCAGAGAAGAGAGCTTCCTGCAAAAGAGAAGAATCATCTAGGGTAGCCTCATTAGACAAGTCTGGGGCGGCTACCTGGGATCTCCGGTCCTTATAAGAGAAGGCCAAAAGACGCTAGGAGACGTCTGGAAGGAATCACAGGGAATCCCGGAGGGCAGAGGTTCCTCCAAAAAAGAAAAAAACCTCAACGGTAGCTTCCTTGGAGGAGTCTGGGGCTTCTACCTGACCCCTTAGGTAGGTAAAGCAGAGGACAGAAGACTGTGGGAGATGCCTGGGAGGAGTCTCAGCTGGCTGTCGGAGTTGAGAGATTTCTCTACAGGAGAACAAAAATGTCTCGAGCTACTTACTTGGAGGAGTCTGGGGCAGGTAGCTGGGATCTCCGGTCCCGAACGCAGAGGTCAAAACATTCTGGGATGACGCCTGGGAGGACTCTTGGGTCGATCCCAGAGAAGAGAACTTCCTGCAAAAGAGAAGAATCATCTAGGGTAGCCTCATTAAACAATTCTGGGGCTGCTACCTGGGATCTCCGGTCCTTATAAGAAAAGGCCAAAAGACTCTAGGAGACGTCTGGAAGGAATCACAGGGGATCCCAGAGGGCACAGGCTCCTCCAAAAAAGAAAAAACCTCAACGGTAGCTTCCTTGGAGGAGTCTGGGGCTTCTACCTGACCCCTTAGGTTGGTAAAGCAGAGGACAGAAGACTGTGGGAGATGCCTAGGAGGAGTCTCAGGTGGCTGTCGGAGTTGAGAGATTTCTCTACAGGAGAACAAAAATGTCTCGAGCTACTTACTTGGAGGAGTCTGGGGCAGGTAGCTGGGATCTCCGGTCCCGAACGCAGAGGTCAAAACATTCTGGGATGATGCCTGGGAGGACTCTTGGGTCGATCCCAGAGAAGAGAACTTCCTGCAAAAGAGAAGAATCATCTAGGGTAGCCTCATTAAACAATTCTGGGGCTGCTACCTGGGATCTCCGGTCCTTATAAGAAAAGGCCAAAAGACTCTAGGAGACGTCTGGAAGGAATCACAGGGGATCCCAGAGGGCAGAGGTTCCTCCAAAAAAGAAAAAACCTCAACGGTAGCTTACTTGGAGGAGTCTGGGGCTTCTACCTGAGCCCTTAGGTAGGTAAAGCAGAGGACAGAAGACTGTGGGAGATGCCTAGGAGGAGTCTCAGGTGGCTGTCGGGTTGAGAGATTTCTCTACAGGAGAACAAAAATGTCTCGAGCTACTTACTTGGAGGAGTCTGGGGCAGGTAGCTGGGATCTCCGGTCCCGAACGCAGAGGTCAAAACGTTCTGGGATGACGCCTGGGAGGAGTCTTGGGTCGATCCCGGAGAAGAGAGCTTCCTGCAAAAGAGAAGAATCATCTAGGGTAGCCTCATTAAACAATTCTGGGGCTGCTACCTGGGATCTCCGGTTCTTATAAGAAAAGGCCAAAAGACGCTAGGAGACGTCTGGAAGGAATCACAGGGAATCCCGGACGGCAGAGGTTCCTCCAAAAAAGAAAAAAGCCTCAACGGTAGCTTCCTTGGAGGAGTCTGGGGCTTCTACCTGAGCCCTTAGGTAGGTAAAGCAGAGGACAGAAGACTGTGGGAGATGCCTGGGAGGAGTCTCAGCTGGCTGTCGGAGTTGAGAGATTTCTCTACAGGAGAACAAAAATGTCTCGAGCTACTTACTTGGAGGAGTCTGGGGCAGGTAGCTGGGATCTCCGGTCCCGAACGCAGAGGTCAAAACATTCTGGGATGACGCCTGGGAGGAGTCTTGGGTCGATCCCAGAGAAGAGAGCTTCCTGCAAAAGAGAAGAATCATCTAGGGTAGCCTCATTAGACAAGTCTGGGGCTGCTACCTGGGATCTCCGGTCCTTATAAGAAAAGCCCAAAAGACGCTAGGAGACGTCTGGAAGGAATCACAGGGAATCCCGGAGGGCAGAGGTTCCTCCAAAAAAGAAAAAAGCCTCAACGTTAGCTTCCTTGGAGGAGTCTGGGGCTTCTACCTGACCCCTTAGGTAGGTAAAGCAGAGGACAGAAGACTGTGGGAGATGCCTGGGAGGAGTCTCAGCTGGCTGTCGGAGTTGAGAGATTTCTCTACAGGAGAACAAAAATGTCTCGAGCTACTTACTTGGAGGAGTCTGGGGCAGGTAGCTGGGATCTCCGGTCCTGAACGCAGAGGTCAAAACATTCTGGGATGACGCCTGGGAGGAGTCTTGGGTCGATCCCAGAGAAGAGAACTTCCTGCAAAAGAAAAGAATCATCTAGGGTAGCCTCATTAGACAAGTCTGGGGCTGCTACCTGGGATCTCCGGTCCTTATAAGAAAAGGCCAAAAGACGCTAGGAGACGTCTGGAAGGAATCACAGGGAATCCCGGAGGTCAGAGGCTCCTCGAAAAAAAGAAAAAAACCTCAACGGTAGCTTCCTTGGAGGAGTCTAGGGCTTCTACCTGACCCCTTAGGTTGGTAAAGCAGAGGACAGAAGACTGTGGGAGATGCCTGGGAGGAGTCTCAGGTGCCTGTCGGAGTTGAGAGATTTCTCTACAGGAGAACAAAAATGTCTCGAGCTACTTACTTGGAGGAGTCTGGGGCAGGTAGCTGGGATCTCCGGTCCCGAACGCAGAGGTCAAAACGTTCTGGGATGACGCCTGGGAGGAGTCTTGGGTCGATCCCGGAGAAGAGAGCTTCCTGCAAAAGAGAAGAATCATCTAGGGTAGCCTCATTAAACAATTCTGGGGCTGCTACCTGGGATCTCCGGTCCTTATAAGAAAAGGCCAAAAGACTCTAGGAGACGTCTGGAAGGAATCACAGGGAATCCCGGAGGGCAGAGGTTCCTCCAAAAAAGAAAAAAGCCTCAACGGTAGCTTCCTTGGAGGAGTCTGGGGCTTCTACCTGACCCCTTAGGTAGGTAAAGCAGAGGACAGAAGACTGTGGGAGATGCCTGGGAGGAGTCTCAGGTGCCTGTCGGAGTTGAGAGATTTCTCTACAGGAGAACAAAAATGTCTCGAGCTACTTACTTGGAGGAGTCTGGGGCAGGTAGATGGGATCTCCGGTCCCAAACGCAGAGGTCAAAACATTCTGGGATGACGCCTGGGAGGAGTCTTGGGTCGATCCCAGAGAAGAGAGCTTCCTGCAAAAGAGAAGAATCATCTAGGGTAGCCTCATTAGACAAGTCTGGGGCGGCTACCTGGGATCTCCGGTCCTTATAAGAGAAGGCCAAAAGACGCTAGGAGACGTCTGGAAGGAATCACAGGGAATCCCGGAGGGCAGAGGTTCCTCCAAAAAAGAAAAAAACCTCAACGGTAGCTTCCTTGGAGGAGTCTAGGGCTTCTACCTGACCCCTTAGGTTGGTAAAGCAGAGGACAGAAGACTGTGGGAGATGCCTGGGAGGAGTCTCAGGTGCCTGTCGGAGTTGAGAGATTTCTCTACAGGAGAACAAAAATGTCTCGAGCTACTTACTTGGAGGAGTCTGGGGCAGGTAGCTGGGATCTCCGGTCCCGAACGCAGAGGTCAAAACATTCTGGGATGACGCCTGGGAGGAGTCTTGGGTCGATCCCAGAGAAGAGAGCTTCCTGCAAAAGAGAAGAATCACCTAGGGTAGCCTCATTAGACAAGTCTGGGGCGGATACCTGGGATCTCCGGTCCTTATAAGAGAAGGCCAAAAGACGCTAGGAGACGTCTGGAAGGAATCACAGGGAATCCCGGAGGGCAGAGGTTCCTCCAAAAAAGAAAAAAACCTCAACGGTAGCTTCCTTGGAGGAGTCTGGGGCTTCTACCTGACCCCTTAGGTAGGTAAAGCAGAGGACAGAAGACTGTGGGAGATGCCTGGGAGGAGTCTCAGCTGGCTGTCGGAGTTGAGAGATTTCTCTACAGGAGAACAAAAATGTCTCGAGCTACTTACTTGGAGGAGTCTGGGGCAGGTAGCTGGGATCTCCGGTCCTGAACGCAGAGGTCAAAACATTCTGGGATGATGCCTGGGAGGAGTCTTGGGTTGATCCCAGAGAAGAGAGCTTCCTGCAAAAGAGAAGAATCATCTAGGGTAGCCTCATTAGACAAGTCTGGGGCTGCTACCTGGGATCTCCGGTCCTTATAAGAAAAGACCAAAAGACGCTAGGAGACGTCTGGAAGGAATCACAGGGAATCCCGGAGGTCAGAGGCTACTCCAAAAAAAAGAAAAAAACGTCAACGGTAGCTTCCTTGGTGGAGTCTGGGGCTTCTACCTGACCCCTTAGGTAGGTAAAGAAGAAGACAGAAGACTGTGGGAGATGCCTGGGAGGAGTCTCAGCTGGCTGTCGGAGTTGAGAGATTTCTCTACAGGAGAACAAAAATGTCTCGAGCTACTTACTTGGGGGAGTCTGGGGCAGGTAGCTGGGATCTCCGGTCCCGAACGCAGAGGTCAAAACATTCTGGGATGATGCCTGGGAGGAGTCTTGGGTCGATCCCGGAGAAGAGAGCTTCCTGCAAGAGAGAAGAATCATCTAGGGTAGCCTCATTAAACAATTCTGGGGCTGCTACCTGGGATCTCCGGTCCTTATAAGAAAAGCCCAAAAGACGCTAGGAGACGTCTGGAAGGAATCACAGGGAATCCCGGAGGTCAGAGGCTCCTCGAAAAAAAGAAAAAAACCTCAACGGTAGCTTCCTTGGAGGAGTCTAGGGCTTCTACCTGACCCCTTAGGTTGGTAAAGCAGAGGACAGAAGACTGTGGGAGATGCCTGGGAGGAGTCTCAGGTGGCTGTCGGAGTTGAGAGATTTCTCTACAGGAGAACAAAAATGTCTCGAGCTACTTACTTGGAGGAGTCTGGGGCAGGTAGATGGGATCTCCGGTCCCGAACGCAGAGGTCAAAACATTCTGGGATGACGCCTGGGAGGAGTCTTGGGTCGATCCCAGAGAAGAGAGCTTCCTGCAAAAGAGAAGAATCATCTAGGGTAGCCTCATTAGACAAGTCTGGGGCTGCTACCTGGGATCTCCGGTCCTTATAAGAAAAGCCCAAAAGACGCTAGGAGACGTCTGGAAGGAATCACAGGGAATCCCGGAGGGCAGAGGTTCCTCCAAAAAAGAAAAAAGCCTCAACGGTAGCTTCCTTGGAGGAGTCTGGGGCTTCTACCTGACCCCTTAGGTAGGTAAAGCAGAGGACAGAAGACTGTGGGAGATGCCTGGGAGGAGTCTCAGCTGGCTGTCGGAGTTGAGAGATTTCTCTACAGGAGAACAAAAATGTCTCGAGCTACTTACTTGGAGGAGTCTGGGGCAGGTAGCTGGGATCTCCGGTCCTGAACGCAGAGGTCAAAACATTCTGGGATGACGCCTGGGAGGAGTCTTGGGTCGATCCCAGAGAAGAGAACTTCCTGCAAAAGAAAAGAATCATCTAGGGTAGCCTCATTAGACAAGTCTGGGGCTGCTACCTGGGATCTCCGGTCCTTATAAGAAAAGCCCAAAAGACGCTAGGAGACGTCTGGAAGGAATCACAGGGAATCCCGGAGGTCAGAGGCTCCTCGAAAAAAAGAAAAAAACCTCAACGGTAGCTTCCTTGGAGGAGTCTAGGGCTTCTACCTGACCCCTTAGGTTGGTAAAGCAGAGGACAGAAGACTGTGGGAGATGCCTGGGAGGAGTCTCAGGTGCCTGTCGGAGTTGAGAGATTTCTCTACAGGAGAACAAAAATGTCTCGAGCTACTTACTTGGAGGAGTCTGGGGCAGGTAGATGGGATCTCCGGTCCCAAACGCAGAGGTCAAAACATTCTGGGATGACGCCTGGGAGGAGTCTTGGGTCGATCCCAGAGAAGAGAGCTTCCTGCAAAAGAGAAGAATCATCTAGGGTAGCCTCATTAGACAAGTCTGGGGCGGCTACCTGGGATCTCCGGTCCTTATAAGAGAAGGCCAAAAGACGCTAGGAGACGTCTGGAAGGAATCACAGGGAATCCCGGAGGGCAGAGGTTCCTCCAAAAAAGAAAAAAACCTCAACGGTAGCTTCCTTGGAGGAGTCTGGGGCTTCTACCTGACCCCTTAGGTAGGTAAAGCAGAGGACAGAAGACTGTGGGAGATGCCTGGGAGGAGTCTCAGCTGGCTGTCGGAGTTGAGAGATTTCTCTACAGGAGAACAAAAATGTCTCGAGCTACTTACTTGGAGGAGTCTGGGGCAGGTAGCTGGGATCTCCGGTCCCGAACGCAGAGGTCAAAACATTCTGGGATGACGCCTGGGAGGACTCTTGGGTCGATCCCAGAGAAGAGAACTTCCTGCAAAAGAGAAGAATCATCTAGGGTAGCCTCATTAAACAATTCTGGGGCTGCTACCTGGGATCTCCGGTCCTTATAAGAAAAGGCCAAAAGACTCTAGGAGACGTCTGGAAGGAATCACAGGGGATCCCAGAGGGCACAGGCTCCTCCAAAAAAGAAAAAACCTCAACGGTAGCTTCCTTGGAGGAGTCTGGGGCTTCTACCTGACCCCTTAGGTAAGTAAAGCAGAGGACAGAAGACTGTGGGAGATGCCTAGGAGGAGTCTCAGGTGGCTGTCGGAGTTGAGAGATTTCTCTACAGGAGAACAAAAATGTCTCGAGCTACTTACTTGGAGGAGTCTGGGGCAGGTAGCTGGGATCTCCGGTCCCGAACGCAGAGGTCAAAACATTCTGGGATGACGCCTGGGAGGACTCTTGGGTCGATCCCAGAGAAGAGAACTTCCTGCAAAAGAGAAGAATCATCTAGGGTAGCCTCATTAAACAATTCTGGGGCTGCTACCTGGGATCTCCGGTCCTTATAAGAAAAGCCCAAAAGACGCTAGGAGACGTCTGGAAGGAATCACAGGGAATCCCGGAGGGCAGAGGTTCCTCCAAAAAAGAAAAAAGCCTCCACGGTAGCTTCCTTGGAGGAGTCTGGGGCTTCTACCTGACCCCTTAGGTAGGTAAAGCAGAGGACAGAAGACTGTGGGAGATGCCTGGGAGGAGTCTCAGGTGGCTGTCGGAGTTGAGAGATTTCTCTACAGGAGAACAAAAATGTCTCGAGCTACTTACTTGGAGGAGTCTGGGGCAGGTAGATGGGATCTCCGGTCCCGAACGCAGAGGTCAAAACATTCTGGGATGACGCCTGGGAGGAGTCTTGGGTCGATCCCAGAGAAGAGAGCTTCCTGCAAAAGAGAAGAATCATCTAGGGTAGCCTCATTAGACAAGTCTGGGGCTGCTACCTGGGATCTCCGGTCCTTATAAGAAAAGCCCAAAAGACGCTAGGAGACGTCTGGAAGGAATCACAGGGAATCCCGGAGGGCAGAGGTTCCTCCAAAAAAGAAAAAACCTCAACGGTAGCTTCCTTGGAGGAGTCTGGGGCTTCTACCTGACCCCTTAGGTAGGTAAAGCAGAGGACAGAAGACTGTGGGAGATGCCTGGGAGGAGTCTCAGCTGGCTGTCGGAGTTGAGAGATTTCTCTACAGGAGAACAAAAATGTCTCGAGCTACTTACTTGGAGGAGTCTGGGGCAGGTAGCTGGGATCTCCGGTCCTGAACGCAGAGGTCAAAACATTCTGGGATGACGCCTGGGAGGAGTCTTGGGTCGATCCCAGAGAAGAGAACTTCCTGCAAAAGAAAAGAATCATCTAGGGTAGCCTCATTAGACAAGTCTGGGGCTGCTACCTGGGATCTCCGGTCCTTATAAGAAAAGCCCAAAAGACGCTAGGAGACGTCTGGAAGGAATCACAGGGAATCCCGGAGGTCAGAGGCTCCTCGAAAAAAAGAAAAAAACCTCAACGGTAGCTTCCTTGGAGGAGTCTAGGGCTTCTACCTGACCCCTTAGGTTGGTAAAGCAGAGGACAGAAGACTGTGGGAGATGCCTGGGAGGAGTCTCAGGTGCCTGTCGGAGTTGAGAGATTTCTCTACAGGAGAACAAAAATGTCTCGAGCTACTTACTTGGAGGAGTCTGGGGCAGGTAGATGGGATCTCCGGTCCCAAACGCAGAGGTCAAAACATTCTGGGATGACGCCTGGGAGGAGTCTTGGGTCGATCCCAGAGAAGAGAGCTTCCTGCAAAAGAGAAGAATCATCTAGGGTAGCCTCATTAGACAAGTCTGGGGCGGCTACCTGGGATCTCCGGTCCTTATAAGAGAAGGCCAAAAGACGCTAGGAGACGTCTGGAAGGAATCACAGGGAATCCCGGAGGGCAGAGGTTCCTCCAAAAAAGAAAAAAACCTCAACGGTAGCTTCCTTGGAGGAGTCTGGGGCTTCTACCTGACCCCTTAGGTAGGTAAAGCAGAGGACAGAAGACTGTGGGAGATGCCTGGGAGGAGTCTCAGCTGGCTGTCGGAGTTGAGAGATTTCTCTACAGGAGAACAAAAATGTCTCGAGCTACTTACTTGGAGGAGTCTGGGGCAGGTAGCTGGGATCTCCGGTCCCGAACGCAGAGGTCAAAACATTCTGGGATGACGCCTGGGAGGACTCTTGGGTCGATCCCGGAGAAGAGAACTTCCTGCAAAAGAGAAGAATCATCTAGGGTAGCCTCATTAAACAATTCTGGGGCTGCTACCTGGGATCTCCGGTCCTTATAAGAAAAGGCCAAAAGACTCTAGGAGACGTCTGGAAGGAATCACAGGGGATCCCAGAGGGCACAGGCTCCTCCAAAAAAGAAAAAACCTCAACGGTAGCTTCCTTGGAGGAGTCTGGGGCTTCTACCTGACCCCTTAGGTAAGTAAAGCAGAGGACAGAAGACTGTGGGAGATGCCTAGGAGGAGTCTCAGGTGGCTGTCGGAGTTGAGAGATTTCTCTACAGGAGAACAAAAATGTCTCGAGCTACTTACTTGGAGGAGTCTGGGGCAGGTAGCTGGGATCTCCGGTCCCGAACGCAGAGGTCAAAACATTCTGGGATGACGCCTGGGAGGACTCTTGGGTCGATCCCAGAGAAGAGAACTTCCTGCAAAAGAGAAGAATCATCTAGGGTAGCCTCATTAAACAATTCTGGGGCTGCTACCTGGGATCTCCGGTCCTTATAAGAAAAGCCCAAAAGACGCTAGGAGACGTCTGGAAGGAATCACAGGGAATCCCGGAGGGCAGAGGTTCCTCCAAAAAAGAAAAAAGCCTCCACGGTAGCTTCCTTGGAGGAGTCTGGGGCTTCTACCTGACCCCTTAGGTAGGTAAAGCAGAGGACAGAAGACTGTGGGAGATGCCTGGGAGGAGTCTCAGGTGGCTGTCGGAGTTGAGAGATTTCTCTACAGGAGAACAAAAATGTCTCGAGCTACTTACTTGGAGGAGTCTGGGGCAGGTAGATGGGATCTCCGGTCCCGAACGCAGAGGTCAAAACATTCTGGGATGACGCCTGGGAGGAGTCTTGGGTCGATCCCAGAGAAGAGAGCTTCCTGCAAAAGAGAAGAATCATCTAGGGTAGCCTCATTAGACAAGTCTGGGGCTGCTACCTGGGATCTCCGGTCCTTATAAGAAAAGCCCAAAAGACGCTAGGAGACGTCTGGAAGGAATCACAGGGAATCCCGGAGGGCAGAGGTTCCTCCAAAAAAGAAAAAACCTCAACGGTAGCTTCCTTGGAGGAGTCTGGGGCTTCTACCTGACCCCTTAGGTAGGTAAAGCAGAGGACAGAAGACTGTGGGAGATGCCTGGGAGGAGTCTCAGCTGGCTGTCGGAGTTGAGAGATTTCTCTACAGGAGAACAAAAATGTCTCGAGCTACTTACTTGGAGGAGTCTGGGGCAGGTAGCTGGGATCTCCGGTCCTGAACGCAGAGGTCAAAACATTCTGGGATGACGCCTGGGAGGAGTCTTAGGTCGATCCCAGAGAAGAGAACTTCCTGCAAAAGAAAAGAATCATCTAGGGTAGCCTCATTAGACAAGTCTGGGGCTGCTACCTGGGATCTCCGGTCCTTATAAGAAAAGCCCAAAAGACGCTAGGAGACGTCTGGAAGGAATCACAGGGAATCCCGGAGGTCAGAGGCTCCTCGAAAAAAAGAAAAAAACCTCAACGGTAGCTTCCTTGGAGGAGTCTAGGGCTTCTACCTGACCCCTTAGGTTGGTAAAGCAGAGGACAGAAGACTGTGGGAGATGCCTGGGAGGAGTCTCAGGTGCCTGTCGGAGTTGAGAGATTTCTCTACAGGAGAACAAAAATGTCTCGAGCTACTTACTTGGAGGAGTCTGGGGCAGGTAGATGGGATCTCCGGTCCCAAACGCAGAGGTCAAAACATTCTGGGATGACGCCTGGGAGGAGTCTTGGGTCGATCCCAGAGAAGAGAGCTTCCTGCAAAAGAGAAGAATCATCTAGGGTAGCCTCATTAAACAAGTCTGGGGCGGCTACCTGGGATCTCCGGTCCTTATAAGAGAAGGCAAAAAGACGCTAGGAGACGTCTGGAAGGAGTCACAGGGAATCCCGGAGGGCAGAGGTTCCTCCAAAAAAGAAAAAAACCTCAACGGTAGCTTCCTTGGAGGAGTCTGGGGCTTCTACCTGACCCCTTAGGTAGGTAAAGCAGAGGACAGAAGACTGTGGGAGATGCCTGGGAGGAGTCTCAGCTGGCTGTCGGAGTTGAGAGATTTCTCTACAGGAGAACAAAAATGTCTCGAGCTACTTACTTGGAGGAGTCTGGGGCAGGTAGCTGGGATCTCCGGTCCCGAACGCAGAGGTCAAAACATTCTGGGATGACGCCTGGGAGGACTCTTGGGTCGATCCCAGAGAAGAGAACTTCCTGCAAAAGAGAAGAATCATCTAGGGTAGCCTCATTAAACAATTCTGGGGCTGCTACCTGGGATCTCCGGTCCTTATAAGAAAAGGCCAAAAGACTCTAGGAGACGTCTGGAAGGAATCACAGGGGATCCCAGAGGGCACAGGCTCCTCCAAAAAAGAAAAAACCTCAACGGTAGCTTCCTTGGAGGAGTCTGGGGCTTCTACCTGAGCCCTTAGGTAGGTAAAGCAGAGGACAGAAGACTGTGGGAGATGCCTAGGAGGAGTCTCAGGTGGCTGTCGGGTTGAGAGATTTCTCTACAGGAGAACAAAAATGTCTCGAGCTACTTACTTGGAGGAGTCTGGGGCAGGTAGATGGGATCTCCGGTCCCGAACGCAGAGGTCAAAACATTCTGGGATGACGCCTGGGAGGAGTCTTGGGTCGATCCCAGAGAAGAGAGCTTCCTGCAAAAGAGAAGAATCATCTAGGGTAGCCTCATTAAACAATTCTGGGGCTGCTACCTGGGATCTCCGGTTCTTATAAGAAAAGGCCAAAAGACGCTAGGAGACGTCTGGAAGGAATCACAGGGAATCCCGGAGGGCAGAGGTTCCTCCAAAAAAGAAAAAAGCCTCCACGGTAGCTTCCTTGGAGGAGTCTGGGGCTTCTACCTGACCCCTTAGGTAGGTAAAGCAGAGGACAGAAGACTGTGGGAGATGCCTGGGAGGAGTCTCAGGTGGCTGTCGGAGTTGAGAGATTTCTCTACAGGAGAACAAAAATGTCTCGAGCTACTTACTTGGAGGAGTCTGGGGCAGGTAGATGGGATCTCCGGTCCCGAACGCAGAGGTCAAAACATTCTGAGATGACGCCTGGGAGGAGTCTTGGGTCGATCCCAGAGAAGAGAGCTTCCTGCAAAAGAGAAGAATCATCTAGGGTAGCCTCATTAGACAAGTCTGGGGCTGCTACCTGGGATCTCCGGTCCTTATAAGAAAAGCCCAAAAGACGCTAGGAGACGTCTGGAAGGAATCACAGGGAATCCCGGAGGGCAGAGGTTCCTCCAAAAAAGAAAAAACCTCAACGGTAGCTTCCTTGGAGGAGTCTGGGGCTTCTACCTGACCCCTTAGGTAGGTAAAGCAGAGGACAGAAGACTGTGGGAGATGCCTGGGAGGAGTCTCAGCTGGCTGTCGGAGTTGAGAGATTTCTCTACAGGAGAACAAAAATGTCTCGAGCTACTTACTTGGAGGAGTCTGGGGCAGGTAGCTGGGATCTCCGGTCCTGAACGCAGAGGTCAAAACATTCTGGGATGACGCCTGGGAGGAGTCTTGGGTCGATCCCAGAGAAGAGAACTTCCTGCAAAAGAAAAGAATCATCTAGGGTAGCCTCATTAGACAAGTCTGGGGCTGCTACCTGGGATCTCCGGTCCTTATAAGAAAAGCCCAAAAGACGCTAGGAGACGTCTGGAAGGAATCACAGGGAATCCCGGAGGTCAGAGGCTCCTCGAAAAAAAGAAAAAAACCTCAACGGTAGCTTCCTTGGAGGAGTCTAGGGCTTCTACCTGACCCCTTAGGTTGGTAAAGCAGAGGACAGAAGACTGTGGGAGATGCCTGGGAGGAGTCTCAGGTGCCTGTCGGAGTTGAGAGATTTCTCTACAGGAGAACAAAAATGTCTCGAGCTACTTACTTGGAGGAGTCTGGGGCAGGTAGATGGGATCTCCGGTCCCAAACGCAGAGGTCAAAACATTCTGGGATGACGCCTGGGAGGAGTCTTGGGTCGATCCCAGAGAAGAGAGCTTCCTGCAAAAGAGAAGAATCATCTAGGGTAGCCTCATTAGACAAGTCTGGGGCGGCTACCTGGGATCTCCGGTCCTTATAAGAGAAGGCCAAAAGACGCTAGGAGACGTCTGGAAGGAATCACAGGGAATCCCGGAGGGCAGAGGTTCCTCCAAAAAAGAAAAAAACCTCAACGGTAGCTTCCTTGGAGGAGTCTGGGGCTTCTACCTGACCCCTTAGGTAGGTAAAGCAGAGGACAGAAGACTGTGGGAGATGCCTGGGAGGAGTCTCAGCTGGCTGTCGGAGTTGAGAGATTTCTCTACAGGAGAACAAAAATGTCTCGAGCTACTTACTTGGAGGAGTCTGGGGCAGGTAGCTGGGATCTCCGGTCCCGAACGCAGAGGTCAAAACATTCTGGGATGACGCCTGGGAGGACTCTTGGGTCGATCCCAGAGAAGAGAACTTCCTGCAAAAGAGAAGAATCATCTAGGGTAGCCTCATTAAACAATTCTGGGGCTGCTACCTGGGATCTCCGGTCCTTATAAGAAAAGGCCAAAAGACTCTAGGAGACGTCTGGAAGGAATCACAGGGGATCCCAGAGGGCACAGGCTCCTCCAAAAAAGAAAAAACCTCAACGGTAGCTTCCTTGGAGGAGTCTGGGGCTTCTACCTGACCCCTTAGGTAAGTAAAGCAGAGGACAGAAGACTGTGGGAGATGCCTAGGAGGAGTCTCAGGTGGCTGTCGGAGTTGAGAGATTTCTCTACAGGAGAACAAAAATGTCTCGAGCTACTTACTTGGAGGAGTCTGGGGCAGGTAGCTGGGATCTCCGGTCCCGAACGCAGAGGTCAAAACATTCTGGGATGACGCCTGGGAGGACTCTTGGGTCGATCCCAGAGAAGAGAACTTCCTGCAAAAGAGAAGAATCATCTAGGGTAGCCTCATTAAACAATTCTGGGGCTGCTACCTGGGATCTCCGGTCCTTATAAGAAAAGCCCAAAAGACGCTAGGAGACGTCTGGAAGGAATCACAGGGAATCCCGGAGGGCAGAGGTTCCTCCAAAAAAGAAAAAACCTCAACGGTAGCTTCCTTGGAGGAGTCTGGGGCTTCTACCTGACCCCTTAGGTAGGTAAAGCAGAGGACAGAAGACTGTGGGAGATGCCTGGGAGGAGTCTCAGCTGGCTGTCGGAGTTGAGAGATTTCTCTACAGGAGAACAAAAATGTCTCGAGCTACTTACTTGGAGGAGTCTGGGGCAGGTAGCTGGGATCTCCGGTCCTGAACGCAGAGGTCAAAACATTCTGGGATGACGCCTGGGAGGAGTCTTGGGTCGATCCCAGAGAAGAGAACTTCCTGCAAAAGAAAAGAATCATCTAGGGTAGCCTCATTAGACAAGTCTGGGGCTGCTACCTGGGATCTCCGGTCCTTATAAGAAAAGCCCAAAAGACGCTAGGAGACGTCTGGAAGGAATCACAGGGAATCCCGGAGGTCAGAGGCTCCTCGAAAAAAAGAAAAAAACCTCAACGGTAGCTTCCTTGGAGGAGTCTAGGGCTTCTACCTGACCCCTTAGGTTGGTAAAGCAGAGGACAGAAGACTGTGGGAGATGCCTGGGAGGAGTCTCAGGTGCCTGTCGGAGTTGAGAGATTTCTCTACAGGAGAACAAAAATGTCTCGAGCTACTTACTTGGAGGAGTCTGGGGCAGGTAGATGGGATCTCCGGTCCCAAACGCAGAGGTCAAAACATTCTGGGATGACGCCTGGGAGGAGTCTTGGGTCGATCCCAGAGAAGAGAGCTTCCTGCAAAAGAGAAGAATCATCTAGGGTAGCCTCATTAGACAAGTCTGGGGCGGCTACCTGGGATCTCCGGTCCTTATAAGAGAAGGCCAAAAGACGCTAGGAGACGTCTGGAAGGAATCACAGGGAATCCCGGAGGGCAGAGGTTCCTCCAAAAAAGAAAAAAACCTCAACGGTAGCTTCCTTGGAGGAGTCTGGGGCTTCTACCTGACCCCTTAGGTAGGTAAAGCAGAGGACAGAAGACTGTGGGAGATGCCTGGGAGGAGTCTCAGCTGGCTGTCGGAGTTGAGAGATTTCTCTACAGGAGAACAAAAATGTCTCGAGCTACTTACTTGGAGGAGTCTGGGGCAGGTAGCTGGGATCTCCGGTCCCGAACGCAGAGGTCAAAACATTCTGGGATGACGCCTGGGAGGACTCTTGGGTCGATCCCAGAGAAGAGAACTTCCTGCAAAAGAGAAGAATCATCTAGGGTAGCCTCATTAAACAATTCTGGGGCTGCTACCTGGGATCTCCGGTCCTTATAAGAAAAGGCCAAAAGACTCTAGGAGACGTCTGGAAGGAATCACAGGGGATCCCAGAGGGCACAGGCTCCTCCAAAAAAGAAAAAACCTCAACGGTAGCTTCCTTGGAGGAGTCTGGGGCTTCTACCTGACCCCTTAGGTAAGTAAAGCAGAGGACAGAAGACTGTGGGAGATGCCTAGGAGGAGTCTCAGGTGGCTGTCGGAGTTGAGAGATTTCTCTACAGGAGAACAAAAATGTCTCGAGCTACTTACTTGGAGGAGTCTGGGGCAGGTAGCTGGGATCTCCGGTCCCGAACGCAGAGGTCAAAACATTCTGGGATGACGCCTGGGAGGACTCTTGGGTCGATCCCAGAGAAGAGAACTTCCTGCAAAAGAGAAGAATCATCTAGGGTAGCCTCATTAAACAATTCTGGGGCTGCTACCTGGGATCTCCGGTCCTTATAAGAAAAGGCCAAAAGACTCTAGGAGACGTCTGGAAGGAATCACAGGGGATCCCGGAGGGCAGAGGTTCCTCCAAAAAAGAAAAAACCTCAACGGTAGCTTCCTTGGAGGAGTCTGGGGCTTCTACCTGACCCCTTAGGTAGGTAAAGCAGAGGACAGAAGACTGTGGGAGATGCCTGGGAGGAGTCTCAGGTGGCTGTCGGAGTTGAGAGATTTCTCTACAGGAGAACAAAAATGTCTCGAGCTACTTACTTGGAGGAGTCTGGGGCAGGTAGCTGGGATCTCCGGTCCCGAACGCAGAGGTCAAAACGTTCTGGGATGACGCCTGGGAGGAGTCTTGGGTCGATCCCGGAGAAGAGAGCTTCCTGCAAAAGAGAAGAATCATCTAGGGTAGCCTCATTAAACAATTCTGGGGCTGCTACCTGGGATCTCCGGTTCTTATAAGAAAAGGCCAAAAGACGCTAGGAGACGTCTGGAAGGAATCACAGGGAATCCCGGACGGCAGAGGTTCCTCCAAAAAAAGAAAAAAGCCTCAACGGTAGCTTCCTTGGAGGAGTCTGGGGCTTCTACCTGACCCCTTAGGTAGGTAAAGCAGAGGACAGAAGACTGTGGGAGATGCCTGGGAGGAGTCTCAGGTGGCTGTCGGAGTTGAGAGATTTCTCTACAGGAGAACAAAAATGTCTCGAGCTACTTACTTGGAGGAGTCTGGGGCAGGTAGATGGGATCTCCGGTCCCGAACGCAGAGGTCAAAACATTCTGGGATGACGCCTGGGAGGAGTCTTGGGTCGATCCCAGAGAAGAGAGCTTCCTGCAAAAGAGAAGAATCATCTAGGGTAGCCTCATTAGACAAGTCTGGGGCTGCTACCTGGGATCTCCGGTCCTTATAAGAAAAGGCCAAAAGACGCTAGGAGACGTCTGGAAGGAATCACAGGGAATCCCGGAGGTCAGAGGCTCCTCGAAAAAAAGAAAAAAACCTCAACGGTAGCTTCCTTGGAGGAGTCTAGGGCTTCTACCTGACCCCTTAGGTTGGTAAAGCAGAGGACAGAAGACTGTGGGAGATGCCTGGGAGGAGTCTCAGGTGCCTGTCGGAGTTGAGAGATTTCTCTACAGGAGAACAAAAATGTCTCGAGCTACTTACTTGGAGGAGTCTGGGGCAGGTAGCTGGGATCTCCGGTCCCGAACGCAGAGGTCAAAACGTTCTGGGATGACGCCTGGGAGGAGTCTTGGGTCGATCCCGGAGAAGAGAGCTTCCTGCAAAAGAGAAGAATCATCTAGGGTAGCCTCATTAAACAATTCTGGGGCTGCTACCTGGGATCTCCGGTCCTTATAAGAAAAGGCCAAAAGACTCTAGGAGACGTCTGGAAGGAATCACAGGGAATCCCGGAGGGCAGAGGTTCCTCCAAAAAAGAAAAAAGCCTCAACGGTAGCTTCCTTGGAGGAGTCTGGGGCTTCTACCTGACCCCTTAGGTAGGTAAAGCAGAGGACAGAAGACTGTGGGAGATGCCTGGGAGGAGTCTCAGGTGGCTGTCGGAGTTGAGAGATTTCTCTACAGGAGAACAAAAATGTCTCGAGCTACTTACTTGGAGGAGTCTGGGGCAGGTAGATGGGATCTCCGGTCCCAAACGCAGAGGTCAAAACATTCTGGGATGACGCCTGGGAGGAGTCTTGGGTCGATCCCAGAGAAGAGAGCTTCCTGCAAAAGAGAAGAATCATCTAGGGTAGCCTCATTAGACAAGTCTGGGGCGGCTACCTGGGATCTCCGGTCCTTATAAGAGAAGGCCAAAAGACGCTAGGAGACGTCTGGAAGGAATCACAGGGAATCCCGGAGGGCAGAGGTTCCTCCAAAAAAGAAAAAAACCTCAACGGTAGCTTCCTTGGAGGAGTCTAGGGCTTCTACCTGACCCCTTAGGTTGGTAAAGCAGAGGACAGAAGACTGTGGGAGATGCCTGGGAGGAGTCTCAGCTGGCTGTCGGAGTTGAGAGATTTCTCTACAGGAGAACAAAAATGTCTCGAGCTACTTACTTGGAGGAGTCTGGGGCAGGTAGCTGGGATCTCCGGTCCCGAACGCAGAGGTCAAAACATTCTGGGATGACGCCTGGGAGGAGTCTTGGGTCGATCCCAGAGAAGAGAGCTTCCTGCAAAAGAGAAGAATCACCTAGGGTAGCCTCATTAGACAAGTCTGGGGCGGCTACCTGGGATCTCCGGTCCTTATAAGAGAAGGCCAAAAGACGCTAGGAGACGTCTGGAAGGAATCACAGGGAATCCCGGAGGGCAGAGGTTCCTCCAAAAAAGAAAAAAACCTCAACGGTAGCTTCCTTGGAGGAGTCTGGGGCTTCTACCTGACCCCTTAGGTAGGTAAAGCAGAGGACAGAAGACTGTGGGAGATGCCTGGGAGGAGTCTCAGCTGGCTGTCGGAGTTGAGAGATTTCTCTACAGGAGAACAAAAATGTCTCGAGCTACTTACTTGGAGGAGTCTGGGGCAGGTAGCTGGGATCTCCGGTCCTGAACGCAGAGGTCAAAACATTCTGGGATGACGCCTGGGAGGAGTCTTGGGTTGATCCCAGAGAAGAGAGCTTCCTGCAAAAGAGAAGAATCATCTAGGGTAGCCTCATTAGACAAGTCTGGGGCTGCTACCTGGGATCTCCGGTCCTTATAAGAAAAGGCCAAAAGACGCTAGGAGACGTCTGGAAGGAATCACAGGGAATCCCGGAGGTCAGAGGCTACTCCAAAAAAAAGAAAAAAACGTCAACGGTAGCTTCCTTGGAGGAGTCTGGGGCTTCTACCTGACCCCTTAGGTAGGTAAAGAAGAAGACAGAAGACTGTGGGAGATGCCTGGGAGGAGTCTCAGCTGGCTGTCGGAGTTGAGAGATTTCTCTACAGGAGAACAAAAATGTCTCGAGCTACTTACTTGGGGGAGTCTGGGGCAGGTAGCTGGGATCTCCGGTCCCGAACGCAGAGGTCAAAACATTCTGGGATGATGCCTGGGAGGAGTCTTGGGTCGATCCCGGAGAAGAGAGCTTCCTGCAAGAGAGAAGAATCATCTAGGGTAGCCTCATTAAACAATTCTGGGGCTGCTACCTGGGATCTCCGGTCCTTATAAGAAAAGCCCAAAAGACGCTAGGAGACGTCTGGAAGGAATCACAGGGAATCCCGGAGGTCAGAGGCTCCTCGAAAAAAAGAAAAAAACCTCAACGGTAGCTTCCTTGGAGGAGTCTAGGGCTTCTACCTGACCCCTTAGGTTGGTAAAGCAGAGGACAGAAGACTGTGGGAGATGCCTGGGAGGAGTCTCAGGTGCCTGTCGGAGTTGAGAGATTTCTCTACAGGAGAACAAAAATGTCTCGAGCTACTTACTTGGAGGAGTCTGGGGCAGGTAGATGGGATCTCCGGTCCCGAACGCAGAGGTCAAAACATTCTGGGATGACGCCTGGGAGGAGTCTTGGGTCGATCCCGGAGAAGAGAGCTTCCTGCAAAAGAGAAGAATCATCTAGGGTAGCCTCATTAAACAATTCTGGGGCTGCTACCTGGGATCTCCGGTCCTTATAAGAAAAGGCCAAAAGACTCTAGGAGACGTCTGGAAGGAATCACAGGGGATCCCGGAGGGCAGAGGTTCCTCCAAAAAAGAAAAAAGCCTCAACGTTAGCTTCCTTGGAGGAGTCTGGGGCTTCTACCTGACCCCTTAGGTAGGTAAAGCAGAGGACAGAAGACTGTGGGAGATGCCTGGGAGGAGTCTCAGCTGGCTGTCGGAGTTGAGAGATTTCTCTACAGGAGAACAAAAATGTCTCGAGCTACTTACTTGGAGGAGTCTGGGGCAGGTAGCTGGGATCTCCGGTCCTGAACGCAGAGGTCAAAACATTCTGGGATGACGCCTGGGAGGAGTCTTGGGTCGATCCCAGAGAAGAGAACTTCCTGCAAAAGAAAAGAATCATCTAGTGTAGCCTCATTAGACAAGTCTGGGGCTGCTACCTGGGATCTCCGGTCCTTATAATAAAAGCCCAAAAGACGCTAGGAGACGTCTGGAAGGAATCACAGGGAATCCCGGAGGTCAGAGGCTCCTCGAAAAAAAGAAAAAAACCTCAATGGTAGCTTCCTTGGAGGAGTCTAGGGCTTCTACCTGACCCCTTAGGTTGGTAAAGCAGAGGACAGAAGACTGTGGGAGATGCCTGGGAGGAGTCTCAGGTGCCTGTCGGAGTTGAGAGATTTCTCTACAGGAGAACAAAAATGTCTCGAGCTACTTACTTGGAGGAGTCTGGGGCAGGTAGCTGGGATCTCCGGTCCCGAACGCAGAGGTCAAAACGTTCTGGGATGACGCCTGGGAGGAGTCTTGGGTCGATCCCGGAGAAGAGAGCTTCCTGCAAAAGAGAAGAATCATCTAGGGTAGCCTCATTAAACAATTCTGGGGCTGCTACCTGGGATCTCCGGTCCTTATAAGAAAAGGCCAAAAGACTCTAGGAGACGTCTGGAAGGAATCACAGGGAATCCCGGAGGGCAGAGGTTCCTCCAAAAAAGAAAAAAGCCTCAACGGTAGCTTCCTTGGAGGAGTCTGGGGCTTCTACCTGACCCCTTAGGTAGGTAAAGCAGAGGACAGAAGACTGTGGGAGATGCCTGGGAGGAGTCTCAGGTGGCTGTCGGAGTTGAGAGATTTCTCTACAGGAGAACAAAAATGTCTCGAGCTACTTACTTGGAGGAGTCTGGGGCAGGTAGATGGGATCTCCGGTCCCAAACGCAGAGGTCAAAACATTCTGGGATGACGCCTGGGAGGAGTCTTGGGTTGATCCCAGAGAAGAGAGCTTCCTGCAAAAGAGAAGAATCATCTAGGGTAGCCTCATTAGACAAGTCTGGGGCTGTTACCTGGGATCTCCGGTCCTTATAAGAAAATGCCAAAAGACGCT
Source organism: Astur gentilis (assembly GCF_929443795.1). Taxonomy (NCBI): domain Eukaryota; kingdom Metazoa; phylum Chordata; class Aves; order Accipitriformes; family Accipitridae; genus Astur; species Astur gentilis. The sequence continues at coordinate 203,455 of NC_064883.1, forward strand.
AGGAGACGTCTGGAAGGAATCACAGGGAATCCCGGAGGTCAGAGGCTACTCCAAAAAAAAGAAAAAAACGTCAACGGTAGCTTCCTTGGAGGAGTCTGGGGCTTCTACCTGACCCCTTAGGTAGGTAAAGAAGAAGACAGAAGACTGTGGGAGATGCCTGGGAGGAGTCTCAGCTGGCTGTCGGAGTTGAGAGATTTCTCTACAGGAGAACAAAAATGTCTCGAGCTACTTACTTGGAGGAGTCTGGGGCAGGCAGCTGGGATCTCCGGTCCTGAACGCAGAGGTCAAAACATTCTGGGATGACGCCTGGGAGGAGTCTTGGGTCGATCCCAGAGAAGAGAACTTCCTGCAAAAGAAAAGAATCATCTAGGGTAGCCTCATTAGACAAGTCTGGGGCTGCTACCTGGGATCTCCGGTCCTTATAAGAAAAGGCCAAAAGACGCTAGGAGACGTCTGGAAGGAATCACAGGGAATCCCGGAGGTCAGAGGCTCCTCGAAAAAAAGAAAAAAACCTCAACGGTAGCTTCCTTGGAGGAGTCTAGGGCTTCTACCTGACCCCTTAGGTTGGTAAAGCAGAGGACAGAAGACTGTGGGAGATGCCTGGGAGGAGTCTCAGGTGCCTGTCGGAGTTGAGAGATTTCTCTACAGGAGAACAAAAATGTCTCGAGCTACTTACTTGGAGGAGTCTGGGGCAGGTAGCTGGGATCTCCGGTCCCGAACGCAGAGGTCAAAACGTTCTGGGATGACGCCTGGGAGGAGTCTTGGGTCGGTCCCGGAGAAGAGAGCTTCCTGCAAAAGAGAAGAATCATCTAGGGTAGCCTCATTAAACAATTCTGGGGCTGCTACCTGGGATCTCCGGTCCTTATAAGAAAAGGCCAAAAGACTCTAGGAGACGTCTGGAAGGAATCACAGGGAATCCCGGAGGGCAGAGGTTCCTCCAAAAAAGAAAAAAGCCTCAACGGTAGCTTCCTTGGAGGAGTCTGGGGCTTCTACCTGACCCCTTAGGTAGGTAAAGCAGAGGACAGAAGACTGTGGGAGATGCCTGGGAGGAGTCTCAGGTGGCTGTCGGAGTTGAGAGATTTCTCTACAGGAGAACAAAAATGTCTCGAGCTACTTACTTGGAGGAGTCTGGGGCAGGTAGATGGGATCTCCGGTCCCAAACGCAGAGGTCAAAACATTCTGGGATGACGCCTGGGAGGAGTCTTGGGTCGATCCCAGAGAAGAGAGCTTCCTGCAAAAGAGAAGAATCATCTAGGGTAGCCTCATTAGACAAGTCTGGGGCGGCTACCTGGGATCTCCGGTCCTTATAAGAGAAGGCCAAAAGACGCTAGGAGACGTCTGGAAGGAATCACAGGGAATCCCGGAGGGCAGAGGTTCCTCCAAAAAAGAAAAAAACCTCAACGGTAGCTTCCTTGGAGGAGTCTAGGGCTTCTACCTGACCCCTTAGGTTGGTAAAGCAGAGGACAGAAGACTGTGGGAGATGCCTGGGAGGAGTCTCAGGTGCCTGTCGGAGTTGAGAGATTTCTCTACAGGAGAACAAAAATGTCTCGAGCTACTTACTTGGAGGAGTCTGGGGCAGGTAGCTGGGATCTCCGGTCCCGAACGCAGAGGTCAAAACATTCTGGGATGACGCCTGGGAGGAGTCTTGGGTCGATCCCAGAGAAGAGAGCTTCCTGCAAAAGAGAAGAATCACCTAGGGTAGCCTCATTAGACAAGTCTGGGGCTGCTACCTGGGATCTCCGGTCCTTATAAGAGAAGGCCAAAAGACGCTAGGAGACGTCTGGAAGGAATCACAGGGAATCCCGGAGGGCAGAGGTTCCTCCAAAAAAGAAAAAAACCTCAACGGTAGCTTCCTTGGAGGAGTCTGGGGCTTCTACCTGACCCCTTAGGTAGGTAAAGCAGAGGACAGAAGACTGTGGGAGATGCCTGGGAGGAGTCTCAGGTGCCTGTCGGAGTTGAGAGATTTCTCTACAGGAGAACAAAAATGTCTCGAGCTACTTACTTGGAGGAGTCTGGGGCAGGTAGATGGGATCTCCGGTCCCGAACGCAGAGGTCAAAACATTCTGGGATGATGCCTGGGAGGAGTCTTGGGTCGATCCCGGAGAAGAGAGCTTCCTGCAAAAGAGAAGAATCATCTAGGGTAGCCTCATTAAACAATTCTGGGGCTGCTACCTGGGATCTCCGGTCCTTATAAGAAAAGGCCAAAAGACTCTAGGAGACGTCTGGAAGGAATCACAGGGGATCCCGGAGGGCAGAGGTTCCTCCAAAAAAGAAAAAAGCCTCAACGGTAGCTTCCTTGGAGGAGTCTGGGGCTTCTACCTGAGCCCTTAGGTAGGTAAAGCAGAGGACAGAAGACTGTGGGAGATGCCTGGGAGAAGTCTCAGGTGGCTGTCGGAGTTGAGAGATTTCTCTACAGGAGAACAAAAATGACTTGAGCTACTTACTTGGAGGAGTCTGGGGCAGGTAGATGGGATCTCCGGTCCCGAACGCAGAGGTCAAAACATTCTGGGATGACGCCTGGGAGGAGTCTTGGGTCGATCCCAGAGAAGAGAGCTTCCTGCAAAAGAGAAGAATCATCTAGGGTAGCCTCATTAGACAAGTCTGGGGCTGCTACCTGGGATCTCCGGTCCTTATAAGAAAAGCCCAAAAGACGCTAGGAGACGTCTGGAAGGAATCACAGGGAATCCCGGAGGTCAGAGGCTCCTCGAAAAAAAGAAAAAAACCTCAACGGTAGCTTCCTTGGAGGAGTCTAGGGCTTCTACCTGACCCCTTAGGTTGGTAAAGCAGAGGACAGAAGACTGTGGGAGATGCCTGGGAGGAGTCTCAGGTGCCTGTCGGAGTTGAGAGATTTCTCTACAGGAGAACAAAAATGTCTCGAGCTACTTACTTGGAGGAGTCTGGGGCAGGTAGCTGGGATCTCCGGTCCCGAACGCAGAGGTCAAAACGTTCTGGGATGACGCCTGGGAGGAGTCTTGGGTCGATCCCGGAGAAGAGAGCTTCCTGCAAAAGAGAAGAATCATCTAGGGTAGCCTCATTAAACAATTCTGGGGCTGCTACCTGGGATCTCCGGTCCTTATAAGAAAAGGCCAAAAGACTCTAGGAGACGTCTGGAAGGAATCACAGGGAATCCCGGAGGGCAGAGGTTCCTCCAAAAAAGAAAAAAGCCTCAACGGTAGCTTCCTTGGAGGAGTCTGGGGCTTCTACCTGACCCCTTAGGTAGGTAAAGCAGAGGACAGAAGACTGTGGGAGATGCCTGGGAGGAGTCTCAGGTGGCTGTCGGAGTTGAGAGATTTCTCTACAGGAGAACAAAAATGTCTCGAGCTACTTACTTGGAGGAGTCTGGGGCAGGTAGATGGGATCTCCGGTCCCAAACGCAGAGGTCAAAACATTCTGGGATGACGCCTGGGAGGAGTCTTGGGTCGATCCCAGAGAAGAGAGCTTCCTGCAAAAGAGAAGAATCATCTAGGGTAGCCTCATTAGACAAGTCTGGGGCGGCTACCTGGGATCTCCGGTCCTTATAAGAGAAGGCCAAAAGACGCTAGGAGACGTCTGGAAGGAATCACAGGGAATCCCGGAGGGCAGAGGTTCCTCCAAAAAAGAAAAAAACCTCAACGGTAGCTTCCTTGGAGGAGTCTGGGGCTTCTACCTGACCCCTTAGGTAGGTAAAGCAGAGGACAGAAGACTGTGGGAGATGCCTGGGAGGAGTCTCAGCTGGCTGTCGGAGTTGAGAGATTTCTCTACAGGAGAACAAAAATGTCTCGAGCTACTTACTTGGAGGAGTCTGGGGCAGGTAGCTGGGATCTCCGGTCCCGAACGCAGAGGTCAAAACATTCTGGGATGACGCCTGGGAGGACTCTTGGGTCGATCCCAGAGAAGAGAACTTCCTGCAAAAGAGAAGAATCATCTAGGGTAGCCTCATTAGACAAGTCTGGGGCGGCTACCTGGGATCTCCGGTCCTTATAAGAGAAGGCCAAAAGACGCTAGGAGACGTCTGGAAGGAGTCACAGGGAATCCCGGAGGGCAGAGGTTCCTCCAAAAAAGAAAAAAACCTCAACGGTAGCTTCCTTGGAGGAGTCTGGGGCTTCTACCTGAGCCCTTAGGTAGGTAAAGCAGAGGACAGAAGACTGTGGGAGATGCCTGGGAGGAGTCTCAGGTGCCTGTCGGAGTTGAGAGATTTCTCTACAGGAGAACAAAAATGTCTCGAGCTACTTACTTGGACGAGTCTGGGGCAGGTAGCTGGGATCTCCGGTCCTGAACGCAGAGGTCAAAACATTCTGGGATGACGCCTGGGAGGAGTCTTGGGTTGATCCCAGAGAAGAGAGCTTCCTGCAAAAGAGAAGAATCATCTAGGGTAGCCTCATTAGACAAGTCTGGGGCTGCTACCTGGGATCTCCGGTCCTTATAAGAAAAGGCCAAAAGACGCTAGGAGACGTCTGGAAGGAATCACAGGGAATCCCGGAGGGCAGAGGTTCCTCCAAAAAAGAAAAAAGCCTCAACGGTAGCTTCCTTGGAGGAGTCTGGGGCTTCTACCTGACCCCTTAGGTAGGTAAAGCAGAGGACAGAAGACTGTGGGAGATGCCTGGGAGGAGTCTCAGCTGGCTGTCGGAGTTGAGAGATTTCTCTACAGGAGAACAAAAATGTCTCGAGCTACTTACTTGGAGGAGTCTGGGGCAGGTAGATGGGATCTCCGGTCCCGAACGCAGAGGTCAAAACATTCTGGGATGACGCCTGGGAGGAGTCTTGGGTCGATCCCAGAGAAGAGAGCTTCCTGCAAAAGAGAAGAATCATCTAGGGTAGCCTCATTAGACAAGTCTGGGGCTGCTACCTGGGATCTCCGGTCCTTATAAGAAAAGCCCAAAAGACGCTAGGAGACGTCTGGAAGGAATCACAGGGAATCCCGGAGGGCAGAGGTTCCTCCAAAAAAGAAAAAAGCCTCAACGTTAGCTTCCTTGGAGGAGTCTGGGGCTTCTACCTGACCCCTTAGGTAGGTAAAGCAGAGGACAGAAGACTGTGGGAGATGCCTGGGAGGAGTCTCAGCTGGCTGTCGGAGTTGAGAGATTTCTCTACAGGAGAACAAAAATGACTTGAGCTACTTACTTGGAGGAGTCTGGGGCAGGTAGATGGGATCTCCGGTCCCGAACGCAGAGGTCAAAACATTCTGGGATGACGCCTGGGAGGAGTCTTGGGTCGATCCCAGAGAAGAGAGCTTCCTGCAAAAGAGAAGAATCATCTAGGGTAGCCTCATTAGACAAGTCTGGGGCTGCTACCTGGGATCTCCGGTCCTTATAAGAAAAGCCCAAAAGACGCTAGGAGACGTCTGGAAGGAATCACAGGGAATCCCGGAGGTCAGAGGCTCCTCGAAAAAAAGAAAAAAACCTCAACGGTAGCTTCCTTGGAGGAGTCTAGGGCTTCTACCTGACCCCTTAGGTTGGTAAAGCAGAGGACAGAAGACTGTGGGAGATGCCTGGGAGGAGTCTCAGGTGCCTGTCGGAGTTGAGAGATTTCTCTACAGGAGAACAAAAATGTCTCGAGCTACTTACTTCGAGGAGTCTGGGGCAGGTAGCTGGGATCTCCGGTCCCGAACGCAGAGGTCAAAACGTTCTGGGATGACGCCTGGGAGGAGTCTTGGGTCGATCCCGGAGAAGAGAGCTTCCTGCAAAAGAGAAGAATCATCTAGGGTAGCCTCATTAAACAATTCTGGGGCTGCTACCTGGGATCTCCGGTCCTTATAAGAAAAGGCCAAAAGACTCTAGGAGACGTCTGGAAGGAATCACAGGGAATCCCGGAGGGCAGAGGTTCCTCCAAAAAAGAAAAAAGCCTCAACGGTAGCTTCCTTGGAGGAGTCTGGGGCTTCTACCTGACCCCTTAGGTAGGTAAAGCAGAGGACAGAAGACTGTGGGAGATGCCTGGGAGGAGTCTCAGCTGGCTGTCGGAGTTGAGAGATTTCTCTACAGGAGAACAAAAATGTCTCGAGCTACTTACTTGGAGGAGTCTGGGGCAGGTAGATGGGATCTCCGGTCCCGAACGCAGAGGTCAAAACGTTCTGGGATGACGCCTGGGAGGAGTCTTGGGTCGATCCCAGAGAAGAGAGCTTCCTGCAAAAGAGAAGAATCATCTAGGGTAGCCTCATTAGACAAGTCTGGGGCGGCTACCTGGGATCTCCGGTCCTTATAAGAGAAGGCCAAAAGACGCTAGGAGACGTCTGGAAGGAATCACAGGGAATCCCGGAGGGCAGAGGTTCCTCCAAAAAAGAAAAAAACCTCAACGGTAGCTTCCTTGGAGGAGTCTGGGGCTTCTACCTGACCCCTTAGGTAGGTAAAGCAGAGGACAGAAGACTGTGGGAGATGCCTGGGAGGAGTCTCAGCTGGCTGTCGGAGTTGAGAGATTTCTCTACAGGAGAACAAAAATGTCTCGAGCTACTTACTTGGAGGAGTCTGGGGCAGGTAGCTGGGATCTCCGGTCCCGAACGCAGAGGTCAAAACATTCTGGGATGACGCCTGGGAGGACTCTTGGGTCGATCCCAGAGAAGAGAACTTCCTGCAAAAGAGAAGAATCATCTAGGGTAGCCTCATTAGACAAGTCTGGGGCGGCTACCTGGGATCTCCGGTCCTTATAAGAGAAGGCCAAAAGACGCTAGGAGACGTCTGGAAGGAGTCACAGGGAATCCCGGAGGGCAGAGGTTCCTCCAAAAAAGAAAAAAACCTCAACGGTAGCTTCCTTGGAGGAGTCTGGGGCTTCTACCTGAGCCCTTAGGTAGGTAAAGCAGAGGACAGAAGACTGTGGGAGATGCCTGGGAGGAGTCTCAGGTGCCTGTCGGAGTTGAGAGATTTCTCTACAGGAGAACAAAAATGTCTCGAGCTACTTACTTGGACGAGTCTGGGGCAGGTAGCTGGGATCTCCGGTCCTGAACGCAGAGGTCAAAACATTCTGGGATGACGCCTGGGAGGAGTCTTGGGTTGATCCCAGAGAAGAGAGCTTCCTGCAAAAGAGAAGAATCATCTAGGGTAGCCTCATTAGACAAGTCTGGGGCTGCTACCTGGGATCTCCGGTCCTTATAAGAAAAGGCCAAAAGACGCTAGGAGACGTCTGGAAGGAATCACAGGGAATCCCGGAGGGCAGAGGTTCCTCCAAAAAAGAAAAAAGCCTCAACGGTAGCTTCCTTGGAGGAGTCTGGGGCTTCTACCTGACCCCTTAGGTAGGTAAAGCAGAGGACAGAAGACTGTGGGAGATGCCTGGGAGGAGTCTCAGCTGGCTGTCGGAGTTGAGAGATTTCTCTACAGGAGAACAAAAATGTCTCGAGCTACTTACTTGGAGGAGTCTGGGGCAGGTAGATGGGATCTCCGGTCCCGAACGCAGAGGTCAAAACATTCTGGGATGACGCCTGGGAGGACTCTTGGGTCGATCCCAGAGAAGAGAGCTTCCTGCAAAAGAGAAGAATCATCTAGGGTAGCCTCATTAGACAAGTCTGGGGCTGCTACCTGGGATCTCCGGTCCTTATAAGAAAAGCCCAAAAGACGCTAGGAGACGTCTGGAAGGAATCACAGGGAATCCCGGAGGGCAGAGGTTCCTCCAAAAAAGAAAAAAGCCTCAATGTTAGCTTCCTTGGAGGAGTCTGGGGCTTCTACCTGACCCCTTAGGTAGGTAAAGCAGAGGACAGAAGACTGTGGGAGATGCCTGGGAGGAGTCTCAGCTGGCTGTCGGAGTTGAGAGATTTCTCTACAGGAGAACAAAAATGTCTCGAGCTACTTACTTGGAGGAGTCTGGGGCAGGTAGCTGGGATCTCCGGTCCTGAACGCAGAGGTCAAAACATTCTGGGATGACGCCTGGGAGGAGTCTTGGGTCGATCCCAGAGAAGAGAACTTCCTGCAAAAGAAAAGAATCATCTAGGGTAGCCTCATTAGACAAGTCTGGGGCTGCTACCTGGGATCTCCGGTCCTTATAAGAAAAGCCCAAAAGACGCTAGGAGACGTCTGGAAGGAATCACAGGGAATCCCGGAGGTCAGAGGCTCCTCGAAAAAAAGAAAAAAACCTCAACGGTAGCTTCCTTGGAGGAGTCTAGGGCTTCTACCTGACCCCTTAGGTTGGTAAAGCAGAGGACAGAAGACTGTGGGAGATGCCTGGGAGGAGTCTCAGCTGGCTGTCGGAGTTGAGAGATTTCTCTACAGGAGAACAAAAATGTCTCGAGCTACTTACTTGGAGGAGTCTGGGGCAGGTAGCTGGGATCTCCGGTCCCGAACGCAGAGGTCAAAACATTCTGGGATGACGCCTGGGAGGAGTCTTGGGTCGATCCCGGAGAAGAGAGCTTCCTGCAAAAGAGAAGAATCATCTAGGGTAGCCTCATTAAACAATTCTGGGGCTGCTACCTGGGATCTCCGGTCCTTATAAGAAAAGGCCAAAAGACTCTAGGAGACGTCTGGAAGGAATCACAGGGAATCCCGGAGGGCAGAGGTTCCTCCAAAAAAGAAAAAAGCCTCAACGGTAGCTTCCTTGGAGGAGTCTGGGGCTTCTACCTGACCCCTTAGGTAGGTAAAGCAGAGGACAGAAGACTGTGGGAGATGCCTGGGAGGAGTCTCAGGTGGCTGTCGGAGTTGAGAGATTTCTCTACAGGAGAACAAAAATGTCTCGAGCTACTTACTTGGAGGAGTCTGGGGCAGGTAGATGGGATCTCCGGTCCCAAACGCAGAGGTCAAAACATTCTGGGATGACGCCTGGGAGGAGTCTTGGGTTGATCCCAGAGAAGAGAGCTTCCTGCAAAAGAGAAGAATCATCTAGGGTAGCCTCATTAGACAAGTCTGGGGCTGTTACCTGGGATCTCCGGTCCTTATAAGAAAAGGCCAAAAGACGCTAGGAGACGTCTGGAAGGAATCACAGGGAATCCCGGAGGTCAGAGGCTACTCCAAAAAAAAGAAAAAAACGTCAACGGTAGCTTCCTTGGAGGAGTCTGGGGCTTCTACCTGACCCCTTAGGTAGGTAAAGAAGAAGACAGAAGACTGTGGGAGATGCCTGGGAGGAGTCTCAGCTGGCTGTCGGAGTTGAGAGATTTCTCTACAGGAGAACAAAAATGTCTCGAGCTACTTACTTGGGGGAGTCTGGGGCAGGTAGCTGGGATCTCCGGTCCCGAACGCAGAGGTCAAAACATTCTGGGATGATGCCTGGGAGGAGTCTTGGGTCGATCCCGGAGAAGAGAGCTTCCTGCAAGAGAGAAGAATCATCTAGGGTAGCCTCATTAAACAATTCTGGGGCTGCTACCTGGGATCTCCGGTCCTTATAAGAAAAGCCCAAAAGACGCTAGGAGACGTCTGGAAGGAATCACAGGGAATCCCGGAGGTCAGAGGCTCCTCGAAAAAAAGAAAAAAACCTCAACGGTAGCTTCCTTGGAGGAGTCTAGGGCTTCTACCTGACCCCTTTAGGTTGGTAAAGCAGAGGACAGAAGACTGTGGGAGATGCCTGGGAGGAGTCTCAGGTGCCTGTCGGAGTTGAGAGATTTCTCTACAGGAGAACAAAAATGTCTCGAGCTACTTATTTGGAGGAGTCTGGGGCAGGTAGATGGGATCTCCGGTCCCGAACGCAGAGGTCAAAACATTCTGGGATGACGCCTGGGAGGAGTCTTGGGTCGATCCCGGAGAAGAGAGCTTCCTGCAAAAGAGAAGAATCATCTAGGGTAGCCTCATTAAACAATTCTGGGGCTGCTACCTGGGATCTCCGGTCCTTATAAGAAAAGCCCAAAAGACGCTAGGAGACGTCTGGAAGGAATCACAGGGAATCCCGGAGGTCAGAGGCTCCTCGAAAAAAAGAAAAAAACCTCAACGGTAGCTTCCTTGGAGGAGTCTAGGGCTTCTACCTGACCCCTTAGGTTGGTAAAGCAGAGGACAGAAGACTGTGGGAGATGCCTGGGAGGAGTCTCAGGTGCCTGTCGGAGTTGAGAGATTTCTCTACAGGAGAACAAAAATGTCTCGAGCTACTTACTTGGAGGAGTCTGGGGCAGGTAGATGGGATCTCCGGTCCCAAACGCAGAGGTCAAAACATTCTGGGATGACGCCTGGGAGGAGTCTTGGGTTGATCCCAGAGAAGAGAGCTTCCTGCAAAAGAGAAGAATCATCTAGGGTAGCCTCATTAGACAAGTCTGGGGCTGTTTACCTGGGATCTCCGGTCCTTATAAGAAAAGGCCAAAAGACGCTAGGAGACGTCTGGAAGGAATCACAGGGAATCCCGGAGGTCAGAGGCTACTCCAAAAAAAAGAAAAAAACGTCAACGGTAGCTTCCTTGGAGGAGTCTGGGGCTTCTACCTGACCCCTTAGGTAGGTAAAGAAGAAGACAGAAGACTGTGGGAGATGCCTGGGAGGAGTCTCAGCTGGCTGTCGGAGTTGAGAGATTTCTCTACAGGAGAACAAAAATGTCTCGAGCTACTTACTTGGGGGAGTCTGGGGCAGGTAGCTGGGATCTCCGGTCCCGAACGCAGAGGTCAAAACATTCTGGGATGATGCCTGGGAGGAGTCTTGGGTCGATCCCGGAGAAGAGAGCTTCCTGCAAGAGAGAAGAATCATCTAGGGTAGCCTCATTAAACAATTCTGGGGCTGCTACCTGGGATCTCCGGTCCTTATAAGAAAAGCCCAAAAGACGCTAGGAGACGTCTGGAAGGAATCACAGGGAATCCCGGAGGTCAGAGGCTCCTCGAAAAAAAGAAAAAAACCTCAACGGTAGCTTCCTTGGAGGAGTCTAGGGCTTCTACCTGACCCCTTAGGTTGGTAAAGCAGAGGACAGAAGACTGTGGGAGATGCCTGGGAGGAGTCTCAGCTGGCTGTCGGAGTTGAGAGATTTCTCTACAGGAGAACAAAAATGTCTCGAGCTACTTACTTGGAGGAGTCTGGGGCAGGTAGATGGGATCTCCGGTCCCGAACGCAGAGGTCAAAACATTCTGGGATGACGCCTGGGAGGAGTCTTGGGTCGATCCCGGAGAAGAGAGCTTCCTGCAAAAGAGAAGAATCATCTAGGGTAGCCTCATTAAACAATTCTGGGGCTGCTACCTGGGATCTCCGGTCCTTATAAGAAAAGGCCAAAAGACTCTAGGAGACGTCTGGAAGGAATCACAGGGGATCCCGGAGGGCAGAGGTTCCTCCAAAAAAGAAAAAAGCCTCAACGGTAGCTTCCTTGGAGGAGTCTGGGGCTTCTACCTGACCCCTTAGGTAGGTAAAGCAGAGGACAGAAGACTGTGGGAGATGCCTGGGAGGAGTCTCAGGTGGCTGTCGGAGTTGAGAGATTTCTCTACAGGAGAACAAAAATGTCTTGAGCTACTTACTTGGAGGAGTCTGGGGCAGGTAGATGGGATCTCCGGTCCCGAACGCAGAGGTCAAAACATTCTGGGATGACGCCTGGGAGGAGTCTTGGGTCGATCCCAGAGAAGAGAGCTTCCTGCAAAAGAGAAGAATCATCTAGGGTAGCCTCATTAGACAAGTCTGGGGCTGCTACCTGGGATCTCCGGTCCTTATAAGAAAAGCCCAAAAGACGCTAGGAGACGTCTGGAAGGAATCACAGGGAATCCCGGAGGTCAGAGGCTCCTCGAAAAAAAGAAAAAAACCTCAACGGTAGCTTCCTTGGAGGAGTCTAGGGCTTCTACCTGACCCCTTAGGTTGGTAAAGCAGAGGACAGAAGACTGTGGGAGATGCCTGGGAGGAGTCTCAGCTGGCTGTCGGAGTTGAGAGATTTCTCTACAGGAGAACAAAAATGTCTCGAGCTACTTACTTGGAGGAGTCTGGGGCAGGTAGCTGGGATCTCCGGTCCCGAACGCAGAGGTCAAAACGTTCTGGGATGACGCCTGGGAGGAGTCTTGGGTCGATCCCGGAGAAGAGAGCTTCCTGCAAAAGAGAAGAATCATCTAGGGTAGCCTCATTAAACAATTCTGGGGCTGCTACCTGGGATCTCCGGTCCTTATAAGAAAAGGCCAAAAGACTCTAGGAGACGTCTGGAAGGAATCACAGGGAATCCCGGAGGGCAGAGGTTCCTCCAAAAAAGAAAAAAGCCTCAACGGTAGCTTCCTTGGAGGAGTCTGGGGCTTCTACCTGACCCCTTAGGTAGGTAAAGCAGAGGACAGAAGACTGTGGGAGATGCCTGGGAGGAGTCTCAGGTGGCTGTCGGAGTTGAGAGATTTCTCTACAGGAGAACAAAAATGTCTCGAGCTACTTACTTGGAGGAGTCTGGGGCAGGTAGATGGGATCTCCGGTCCCAAACGCAGAGGTCAAAACATTCTGGGATGACGCCTGGGAGGAGTCTTGGGTCGATCCCAGAGAAGAGAGCTTCCTGCAAAAGAGAAGAATCATCTAGGGTAGCCTCATTAGACAAGTCTGGGGCGGCTACCTGGGATCTCCGGTCCTTATAAGAGAAGGCCAAAAGACGCTAGGAGACGTCTGGAAGGAATCACAGGGAATCCCGGAGGGCAGAGGTTCCTCCAAAAAAGAAAAAAACCTCAACGGTAGCTTCCTTGGAGGAGTCTGGGGCTTCTACCTGACCCCTTAGGTAGGTAAAGCAGAGGACAGAAGACTGTGGGAGATGCCTGGGAGGAGTCTCAGCTGGCTGTCGGAGTTGAGAGATTTCTCTACAGGAGAACAAAAATGTCTCGAGCTACTTACTTGGAGGAGTCTGGGGCAGGTAGCTGGGATCTCCGGTCCCGAACGCAGAGGTCAAAACATTCTGGGATTACGCCTGGGAGGACTCTTGGGTCGATCCCAGAGAAGAGAACTTCCTGCAAAAGAGAAGAATCATCTAGGGTAGCCTCATTAAACAATTCTGGGGCTGCTACCTGGGATCTCCGGTCCTTATAAGAAAAGGCCAAAAGACTCTAGGAGACGTCTGGAAGGAATCACAGGGGATCCCAGAGGGCACAGGCTCCTCCAAAAAAGAAAAAACCTCAACGGTAGCTTCCTTGGAGGAGTCTGGGGCTTCTACCTGACCCCTTAGGTTGGTAAAGCAGAGGACAGAAGACTGTGGGAGATGCCTAGGAGGAGTCTCAGGTGGCTGTCGGAGTTGAGAGATTTCTCTACAGGAGAACAAAAATGTCTCGAGCTACTTACTTGGAGGAGTCTGGGGCAGGTAGATGGGATCTCCGGTCCCGAACACAGATGTCAAAACGTTCTGGGATGACGCCTGGGAGGAGTCTTGGGTCGATCCCACAGAAGAGAGCTTCCTGCAAAAGAGAAGAATCATCTAGGGTAGCCTCATTAGACAAGTCTGGGGCTGCTACCTGGGATCTCCGGTCCTTATAAGAAAAGGCCAAAAGACTCTAGGAGACGTCTGGAAGGAATCACAGGGGATCCCAGAGGGCACAGGCTCCTCCAAAAAAGAAAAAACCTCAACGGTAGCTTCCTTGGAGGAGTCTGGGGCTTCTACCTGACCCCTTAGGTAGGTAAAGCAGAGGACAGAAGACTGTGGGAGATGCCTAGGAGGAGTCTCAGGTGGCTGTCGGGTTGAGAGATTTCTCTACAGGAGAACAAAAATGTCTCGAGCTACTTACTTGGAGGAGTCTGGGGCAGGTAGCTGGGATCTCCGGTCCCGAACGCAGATGTCAAAACGTTCTGGGATGACGCCTGGGAGGAGTCTTGGGTCGATCCCAGAGAAGAGAGCTTCCTGCAAAAGAGAAGAATCATCTAGGGTAGCCTCATTAAACAATTCTGGGGCTGCTACCTGGGATCTCCGGTCCTTATAAGAAAAGGCCAAAAGACGCTAGGAGACATCTGGAAGGAATCACAGGGAATCCCGGAGGGCAGAGGTTCCTCCAAAAAAGAAAAAAGCCTCAACGGTAGCTTCCTTGGAGGAGTCTGGGGCTTCTACCTGAGCCCTTAGGTAGGTAAAGCAGAGGACAGAAGACTGTGGGAGATGCCTGGGAGGAGTCTCAGGTGGCTGTCGGAGTTGAGAGATTTCTCTACAGGAGAACAAAAATGTCTCGAGCTACTTACTTGGAGGAGTCTGGGGCAGGTAGATGGGATCTCCGGTCCCGAACGCAGAGGTCAAAACATTCTGGGATGACGCCTGGGAGGAGTCTTGGGTCGATCCCAGAGAAGAGAGCTTCCTGCAAAAGAGAAGAATCATCTAGGGTAGCCTCATTAGACAAGTCTGGGGCTGCTACCTGGGATCTCCGGTCCTTATAAGAAAAGCCCAAAAGACGCTAGGAGACGTCTGGAAGGAATCACAGGGAATCCCGGAGGGCAGAGGTTCCTCCAAAAAATAAAAAAGCCTCAACGGTAGCTTCCTTGGAGGAGTCTGGGGCTTCTACCTGACCCCTTAGGTAGGTAAAGCAGAGGACAGAAGACTGTGGGAGATGCCTGGGAGGAGTCTCAGCTGGCTGTCGGAGTTGAGAGATTTCTCTACAGGAGAACAAAAATGTCTCGAGCTACTTACTTGGAGGAGTCTGGGGCAGGTAGCTGGGATCTCCGGTCCTGAACGCAGAGGTCAAAACATTCTGGGATGACGCCTGGGAGGAGTCTTGGGTCGATCCCAGAGAAGAGAACTTCCTGCAAAAGAAAAGAATCATCTAGGGTAGCTTCATTAGACAAGTCTGGGGCTGCTACCTGGGATCTCCGGTCCTTATAAGAAAAGCCCAAAACACGCTAGGAGACGTCTGGAAGGAATCACAGGGAATCCCGGAGGTCAGAGGCTCCTCGAAAAAAAGAAAAAAACCTCAACGGTAGCTTCCTTGGAGGAGTCTAGGACTTCTACCTGACCCCTTAGGTTGGTAAAGCAGAGGACAGAAGACTGTGGGAGATGCCTGGGAGGAGTCTCAGGTGCCTGTCGGAGTTGAGAGATTTCTCTACAGGAGAACAAAAATGTCTCGAGCTACTTACTTGGAGGAGTCTGGGGCAGGTAGCTGGGATCTCCGGTCCCGAACGCAGAGGTCAAAACATTCTGGGATGATGCCTGGGAGGAGTCTTGGGTCGATCCCGGAGAAGAGAGCTTCCTGCAAAAGAGAAGAATCATCTAGGGTAGCCTCATTAAACAATTCTGGGGCTGCTACCTGGGATCTCCGGTCCTTATAAGAAAAGGCCAAAAGACTCTAGGAGACGTCTGGAAGGAATCACAGGGAATCCCGGAGGGCAGAGGTTCCTCCAAAAAAGAAAAAAGCCTCAACGGTAGCTTCCTTGTAGGAGTCTGGGGCTTCTACCTGACCCCTTAGGTAGGTAAAGCAGAGGACAGAAGACTGTGGGAGATGCCTGGGAGGAGTCTCAGGTGGCTGTCGGAGTTGAGAGATTTCTCTACAGGAGAACAAAAATGTCTCGAGCTACTTACTTGGAGGAGTCTGGGGCAGGTAGATGGGATCTCCGGTCCCAAACGCAGAGGTCAAAACATTCTGGGATGACGCCTGGGAGGAGTCTTGGGTCGATCCCAGAGAAGAGAGCTTCCTGCAAAAGAGAAGAATCATCTAGGGTAGCCTCATTAGACAAGTCTGGGGCGGCTACCTGGGATCTCCGGTCCTTATAAGAGAAGGCCAAAAGACGCTAGGAGACGTCTGGAAGGAATCACAGGGAATCCCGGAGGGCAGAGGTTCCTCCAAAAAAGAAAAAAACCTCAACGGTAGCTTCCTTGGAGGAGTCTGGGGCTTCTACCTGACCCCTTAGGTAGGTAAAGCAGAGGACAGAAGACTGTGGGAGATGCCTGGGAGGAGTCTCAGGTGGCTGTCGGAGTTGAGAGATTTCTCTACAGGAGAACAAAAATGTCTCGAGCTACTTACTTGGAGGAGTCTGGGGCAGGTAGATGGGATCTCCGGTCCCGAACGCAGAGGTCAAAACATTCTGGGATGACGCCTGGGAGGAGTCTTGGGTCGATCCCAGAGAAGAGAGCTTCCTGCAAAAGAGAAGAATCATCTAGGGTAGCCTCATTAGACAAGTCTGGGGCGGCTACCTGGGATCTCCGGTCCTTATAAGAGAAGGCCAAAAGACGCTAGGAGACGTCTGGAAGGAATCACAGGGAATCCCGGAGGGCAGAGGTTCCTCCAAAAAAGAAAAAAGCCTCAACGGTAGCTTCCTTGGAGGAGTCTAGGACTTCTACCTGACCCCTTAGGTTGGTAAAGCAGAGGACAGAAGACTGTGGGAGATGCCTGGGAGGAGTCTCAGGTGCCTGTCGGAGTTGAGAGATTTCTCTACAGGAGAACAAAAATGTCTCGAGCTACTTACTTGGAGGAGTCTGGGGCAGGTAGATGGGATCTCCGGTCCCAAACGCAGAGGTCAAAACATTCTGGGATGACGCCTGGGAGGAGTCTTGGGTTGATCCCAGAGAAGAGAGCTTCCTGCAAAAGAGAAGAATCATCTAGGGTAGCCTCATTAGACAAGTCTGGGGCTGTTTACCTGGGATCTCCGGTCCTTATAAGAAAAGGCCAAAAGACGCTAGGAGACGTCTGGAAGGAATCACAGGGAATCCCGGAGGTCAGAGGCTACTCCAAAAAAAAGAAAAAAAGGTCAACGGTAGCTTCCTTGGAGGAGTCTGGGGCTTCTACCTGACCCCTTAGGTAGGTAAAGAAGAAGACAGAAGACTGTGGGAGATGCCTGGGAGGAGTCTCAGCTGGCTGTCGGAGTTGAGAGATTTCTCTACAGGAGAACAAAAATGTCTCGAGCTACTTACTTGGGGGAGTCTGGGGCAGGTAGCTGGGATCTCCGGTCCCGAACGCAGAGGTCAAAACATTCTGGGATGATGCCTGGGAGGAGTCTTGGGTCGATCCCGGAGAAGAGAGCTTCCTGCAAGAGAGAAGAATCATCTAGGGTAGCCTCATTAAACAATTCTGGGGCTGCTACCTGGGATCTCCGGTCCTTATAAGAAAAGCCCAAAAGACGCTAGGAGACGTCTGGAAGGAATCACAGGGAATCCCGGAGGTCAGAGGCTCCTCGAAAAAAAGAAAAAAACCTCAACGGTAGCTTCCTTGGAGGAGTCTAGGGCTTCTACCTGACCCCTTAGGTTGGTAAAGCAGAGGACAGAAGACTGTGGGAGATGCCTGGGAGGAGTCTCAGCTGGCTGTCGGAGTTGAGAGATTTCTCTACAGGAGAACAAAAATGTCTCGAGCTACTTACTTGGAGGAGTCTGGGGCAGGTAGATGGGATCTCCGGTCCCGAACGCAGAGGTCAAAACATTCTGGGATGACGCCTGGGAGGAGTCTTGGGTCGATCCCGGAGAAGAGAGCTTCCTGCAAAAGAGAAGAATCATCTAGGGTAGCCTCATTAAACAATTCTGGGGCTGCTACCTGGGATCTCCGGTCCTTATAAGAAAAGGCCAAAAGACTCTAGGAGACGTCTGGAAGGAATCACAGGGGATCCCGGAGGGCAGAGGTTCCTCCAAAAAAGAAAAAAGCCTCAACGGTAGCTTCCTTGGAGGAGTCTGGGGCTTCTACCTGACCCCTTAGGTAGGTAAAGCAGAGGACAGAAGACTGTGGGAGATGCCTGGGAGGAGTCTCAGGTGGCTGTCGGAGTTGAGAGATTTCTCTACAGGAGAACAAAAATGTCTTGAGCTACTTACTTGGAGGAGTCTGGGGCAGGTAGATGGGATCTCCGGTCCCGAACGCAGAGGTCAAAACATTCTGGGATGACGCCTGGGAGGAGTCTTGGGTCGATCCCAGAGAAGAGAGCTTCCTGCAAAAGAGAAGAATCATCTAGGGTAGCCTCATTAGACAAGTCTGGGGCTGCTACCTGGGATCTCCGGTCCTTATAAGAAAAGCCCAAAAGACGCTAGGAGACGTCTGGAAGGAATCACAGGGAATCCCGGAGGTCAGAGGCTCCTCGAAAAAAAGAAAAAAACCTCAACGGTAGCTTCCTTGGAGGAGTCTAGGGCTTCTACCTGACCCCTTAGGTTGGTAAAGCAGAGGACAGAAGACTGTGGGAGATGCCTGGGAGGAGTCTCAGCTGGCTGTCGGAGTTGAGAGATTTCTCTACAGGAGAACAAAAATGTCTCGAGCTACTTACTTGGAGGAGTCTGGGGCAGGTAGCTGGGATCTCCGGTCCCGAACGCAGAGGTCAAAACGTTCTGGGATGACGCCTGGGAGGAGTCTTGGGTCGATCCCGGAGAAGAGAGCTTCCTGCAAAAGAGAAGAATCATCTAGGGTAGCCTCATTAAACAATTCTGGGGCTGCTACCTGGGATCTCCGGTCCTTATAAGAAAAGGCCAAAAGACTCTAGGAGACGTCTGGAAGGAATCACAGGGAATCCCGGAGGGCAGAGGTTCCTCCAAAAAAGAAAAAAGCCTCAACGGTAGCTTCCTTGGAGGAGTCTGGGGCTTCTACCTGACCCCTTAGGTAGGTAAAGCAGAGGACAGAAGACTGTGGGAGATGCCTGGGAGGAGTCTCAGGTGGCTGTCGGAGTTGAGAGATTTCTCTACAGGAGAACAAAAATGTCTCGAGCTACTTACTTGGAGGAGTCTGGGGCAGGTAGATGGGATCTCCGGTCCCAAACGCAGAGGTCAAAACATTCTGGGATGACGCCTGGGAGGAGTCTTGGGTCGATCCCAGAGAAGAGAGCTTCCTGCAAAAGAGAAGAATCATCTAGGGTAGCCTCATTAGACAAGTCTGGGGCGGCTACCTGGGATCTCCGGTCCTTATAAGAGAAGGCCAAAAGACGCTAGGAGACGTCTGGAAGGAATCACAGGGAATCCCGGAGGGCAGAGGTTCCTCCAAAAAAGAAAAAAACCTCAACGGTAGCTTCCTTGGAGGAGTCTGGGGCTTCTACCTGACCCCTTAGGTAGGTAAAGCAGAGGACAGAAGACTGTGGGAGATGCCTGGGAGGAGTCTCAGCTGGCTGTCGGAGTTGAGAGATTTCTCTACAGGAGAACAAAAATGTCTCGAGCTACTTACTTGGAGGAGTCTGGGGCAGGTAGCTGGGATCTCCGGTCCCGAACGCAGAGGTCAAAACATTCTGGGATGACGCCTGGGAGGACTCTTGGGTCGATCCCAGAGAAGAGAACTTCCTGCAAAAGAGAAGAATCATCTAGGGTAGCCTCATTAAACAATTCTGGGGCTGCTACCTGGGATCTCCGGTCCTTATAAGAAAAGGCCAAAAGACTCTAGGAGACGTCTGGAAGGAATCACAGGGGATCCCAGAGGGCACAGGCTCCTCCAAAAAAGAAAAAACCTCAACGGTAGCTTCCTTGGAGGAGTCTGGGGCTTCTACCTGACCCCTTAGGTTGGTAAAGCAGAGGACAGAAGACTGTGGGAGATGCCTAGGAGGAGTCTCAGGTGGCTGTCGGAGTTGAGAGATTTCTCTACAGGAGAACAAAAATGTCTCGAGCTACTTACTTGGAGGAGTCTGGGGCAGGTAGATGGGATCTCCGGTCCCGAACACAGATGTCAAAACGTTCTGGGATGACGCCTGGGAGGAGTCTTGGGTCGATCCCACAGAAGAGAGCTTCCTGCAAAAGAGAAGAATCATCTAGGGTAGCCTCATTAGACAAGTCTGGGGCTGCTACCTGGGATCTCCGGTCCTTATAAGAAAAGGCCAAAAGACTCTAGGAGACGTCTGGAAGGAATCACAGGGGATCCCAGAGGGCACAGGCTCCTCCAAAAAAGAAAAAACCTCAACGGTAGCTTCCTTGGAGGAGTCTGGGGCTTCTACCTGACCCCTTAGGTAGGTAAAGCAGAGGACAGAAGACTGTGGGAGATGCCTAGGAGGAGTCTCAGGTGGCTGTCGGGTTGAGAGATTTCTCTACAGGAGAACAAAAATGTCTCGAGCTACTTACTTGGAGGAGTCTGGGGCAGGTAGCTGGGATCTCCGGTCCCGAACGCAGAGGTCAAAACGTTCTGGGATGACGCCTGGGAGGAGTCTTGGGTCGATCCCAGAGAAGAGAGCTTCCTGCAAAAGAGAAGAATCATCTAGGGTAGCCTCATTAAACAATTCTGGGGCTGCTACCTGGGATCTCCGGTCCTTATAAGAAAAGGCCAAAAGACGCTAGGAGACATCTGGAAGGAATCACAGGGAATCCCGGAGGGCAGAGGTTCCTCCAAAAAAGAAAAAAGCCTCAACGGTAGCTTCCTTGGAGGAGTCTGGGGCTTCTACCTGAGCCCTTAGGTAGGTAAAGCAGAGGACAGAAGACTGTGGGAGATGCCTGGGAGGAGTCTCAGGTGGCTGTCGGAGTTGAGAGATTTCTCTACAGGAGAACAAAAATGTCTCGAGCTACTTACTTGGAGGAGTCTATGGCAGGTAGATGGGATCTCCGGTCCCGAACGCAGAGGTCAAAACATTCTGGGATGACGCCTGGGAGGAGTCTTGGGTCGATCCCAGAGAAGAGAGCTTCCTGCAAAAGAGAAGAATCATCTAGGGTAGCCTCATTAGACAAGTCTGGGGCTGCTACCTGGGATCTCCGGTCCTTATAAGAAAAGCCCAAAAGACGCTAGGAGACGTCTGGAAGGAATCACAGGGAATCCCGGAGGGCAGAGGTTCCTCCAAAAAATAAAAAAGCCTCAACGGTAGCTTCCTTGGAGGAGTCTGGGGCTTCTACCTGACCCCTTAGGTAGGTAAAGCAGAGGACAGAAGACTGTGGGAGATGCCTGGGAGGAGTCTCAGCTGGCTGTCGGAGTTGAGAGATTTCTCTACAGGAGAACAAAAATGTCTCGAGCTACTTACTTGGAGGAGTCTGGGGCAGGTAGCTGGGATCTCCGGTCCTGAACGCAGAGGTCAAAACATTCTGGGATGACGCCTGGGAGGAGTCTTGGGTCGATCCCAGAGAAGAGAACTTCCTGCAAAAGAAAAGAATCATCTAGGGTAGCTTCATTAGACAAGTCTGGGGCTGCTACCTGGGATCTCCGGTCCTTATAAGAAAAGCCCAAAACACGCTAGGAGACGTCTGGAAGGAATCACAGGGAATCCCGGAGGTCAGAGGCTCCTCGAAAAAAAGAAAAAAACCTCAACGGTAGCTTCCTTGGAGGAGTCTAGGACTTCTACCTGACCCCTTAGGTTGGTAAAGCAGAGGACAGAAGACTGTGGGAGATGCCTGGGAGGAGTCTCAGGTGCCTGTCGGAGTTGAGAGATTTCTCTACAGGAGAACAAAAATGTCTCGAGCTACTTACTTGGAGGAGTCTGGGGCAGGTAGCTGGGATCTCCGGTCCCGAACGCAGAGGTCAAAACATTCTGGGATGACGCCTGGGAGGAGTCTTGGGTCGATCCCGGAGAAGAGAGCTTCCTGCAAAAGAGAAGAATCATCTAGGGTAGCCTCATTAAACAATTCTGGGGCTGCTACCTGGGATCTCCAGTCCTTATAAGAAAAGGCCAAAAGACTCTAGGAGACGTCTGGAAGGAATCACAGGGAATCCCGGAGGGCAGAGGTTCCTCCAAAAAAGAAAAAAGCCTCAACGGTAGCTTCCTTGTAGGAGTCTGGGGCTTCTACCTGACCCCTTAGGTAGGTAAAGCAGAGGACAGAAGACTGTGGGAGATGCCTGGGAGGAGTCTCAGGTGGCTGTCGGAGTTGAGAGATTTCTCTACAGGAGAACAAAAATGTCTCGAGCTACTTACTTGGAGGAGTCTGGGGCAGGTAGATGGGATCTCCGGTCCCAAACGCAGAGGTCAAAACATTCTGGGATGACGCCTGGGAGGAGTCTTGGGTCGATCCCAGAGAAGAGAGCTTCCTGCAAAAGAGAAGAATCATCTAGGGTAGCCTCATTAGACAAGTCTGGGGCGGCTACCTGGGATCTCCGGTCCTTATAAGAGAAGGCCAAAAGACGCTAGGAGACGTCTGGAAGGAATCACAGGGAATCCCGGAGGGCAGAGGTTCCTCCAAAAAAGAAAAAAACCTCAACGGTAGCTTCCTTGGAGGAGTCTGGGGCTTCTACCTGACCCCTTAGGTAGGTAAAGCAGAGGACAGAAGACTGTGGGAGATGCCTGGGAGGAGTCTCAGGTGGCTGTCGGAGTTGAGAGATTTCTCTACAGGAGAACAAAAATGTCTCGAGCTACTTACTTGGAGGAGTCTGGGGCAGGTAGATGGGATCTCCGGTCCCGAACGCAGAGGTCAAAACATTCTGGGATGACGCCTGGGAGGAGTCTTGGGTCGATCCCAGAGAAGAGAGCTTCCTGCAAAAGAGAAGAATCATCTAGGGTAGCCTCATTAGACAAGTCTGGGGCTGCTACCTGGGATCTCCGGTCCTTATAAGAAAAGCCCAAAAGACGCTAGGAGACGTCTGGAAGGAATCACAGGGAATCCCGGAGGTCAGAGGCTCCTCGAAAAAAAGAAAAAAACCTCAACGGTAGCTTCCTTGGAGGAGTCTAGGGCTTCTACCTGACCCCTTAGGTTGGTAAAGCAGAGGACAGAAGACTGTGGGAGATGCCTGGGAGGAGTCTCAGCTGGCTGTCGGAGTTGAGAGATTTCTCTACAGGAGAACAAAAATGTCTCGAGCTACTTACTTGGAGGAGTCTGGGGCAGGTAGCTGGGATCTCCGGTCCCGAACGCAGAGGTCAAAACGTTCTGGGATGACGCCTGGGAGGAGTCTTGGGTCGATCCCGGAGAAGAGAGCTTCCTGCAAAAGAGAAGAATCATCTAGGGTAGCCTCATTAAACAATTCTGGGGCTGCTACCTGGGATCTCCGGTCCTTATAAGAAAAGGCCAAAAGACTCTAGGAGACGTCTGGAAGGAATCACAGGGAATCCCGGAGGGCAGAGGTTCCTCCAAAAAAGAAAAAAGCCTCAACGGTAGCTTCCTTGGAGGAGTCTGGGGCTTCTACCTGACCCCTTAGGTAGGTAAAGCAGAGGACAGAAGACTGTGGGAGATGCCTGGGAGGAGTCTCAGGTGGCTGTCGGAGTTGAGAGATTTCTCTACAGGAGAACAAAAATGTCTCGAGCTACTTACTTGGAGGAGTCTGGGGCAGGTAGATGGGATCTCCGGTCCCAAACGCAGAGGTCAAAACATTCTGGGATGACGCCTGGGAGGAGTCTTGGGTCGATCCCAGAGAAGAGAGCTTCCTGCAAAAGAGAAGAATCATCTAGGGTAGCCTCATTAGACAAGTCTGGGGCGGCTACCTGGGATCTCCGGTCCTTATAAGAGAAGGCCAAAAGACGCTAGGAGACGTCTGGAAGGAATCACAGGGAATCCCGGAGGGCAGAGGTTCCTCCAAAAAAGAAAAAAACCTCAACGGTAGCTTCCTTGGAGGAGTCTGGGGCTTCTACCTGACCCCTTAGGTAGGTAAAGCAGAGGACAGAAGACTGTGGGAGATGCCTGGGAGGAGTCTCAGCTGGCTGTCGGAGTTGAGAGATTTCTCTACAGGAGAACAAAAATGTCTCGAGCTACTTACTTGGGGGAGTCTGGGGCAGGTAGCTGGGATCTCCGGTCCCGAACGCAGAGGTCAAAACATTCTGGGATGACGCCTGGGAGGACTCTTGGGTCGATCCCAGAGAAGAGAACTTCCTGCAAAAGAGAAGAATCATCTAGGGTAGCCTCATTAAACAATTCTGGGGCTGCTACCTGGGATCTCCGGTCCTTATAAGAAAAGGCCAAAAGACTCTAGGAGACGTCTGGAAGGAATCACAGGGGATCCCAGAGGGCACAGGCTCCTCCAAAAAAGAAAAAACCTCAACGGTAGCTTCCTTGGAGGAGTCTGGGGCTTCTACCTGACCCCTTAGGTTGGTAAAGCAGAGGACAGAAGACTGTGGGAGATGCCTAGGAGGAGTCTCAGGTGGCTGTCGGAGTTGAGAGATTTCTCTACAGGAGAACAAAAATGTCTCGAGCTACTTACTTGGAGGAGTCTGGGGCAGGTAGATGGGATCTCCGGTCCCGAACACAGATGTCAAAACGTTCTGGGATGACGCCTGGGAGGAGTCTTGGGTCGATCCCACAGAAGAGAGCTTCCTGCAAAAGAGAAGAATCATCTAGGGTAGCCTCATTAGACAAGTCTGGGGCTGCTACCTGGGATCTCCGGTCCTTATAAGAAAAGGCCAAAAGACTCTAGGAGACGTCTGGAAGGAATCACAGGGGATCCCAGAGGGCACAGGCTCCTCCAAAAAAGAAAAAACCTCAACGGTAGCTTCCTTGGAGGAGTCTGGGGCTTCTACCTGACCCCTTAGGTAGGTAAAGCAGAGGACAGAAGACTGTGGGAGATGCCTAGGAGGAGTCTCAGGTGGCTGTCGGGTTGAGAGATTTCTCTACAGGAGAACAAAAATGTCTCGAGCTACTTACTTGGAGGAGTCTGGGGCAGGTAGCTGGGATCTCCGGTCCCGAACGCAGAGGTCAAAACGTTCTGGGATGACGCCTGGGAGGAGTCTTGGGTCGATCCCAGAGAAGAGAGCTTCCTGCAAAAGAGAAGAATCATCTAGGGTAGCCTCATTAAACAATTCTGGGGCTGCTACCTGGGATCTCCGGTCCTTATAAGAAAAGGCCAAAAGACTCTAGGAGACGTCTGGAAGGAATCACAGGGAATCCCGGAGGGCAGAGGTTCCTCCAAAAAAGAAAAAAGCCTCAACGGTAGCTTCCTTGGAGGAGTCTGGGGCTTCTACCTGAGCCCTTAGGTAGGTAAAGCAGAGGACAGAAGACTGTGGGAGATGCCTGGGAGGAGTCTCAGGTGGCTGTCGGAGTTGAGAGATTTCTCTACAGGAGAACAAAAATGTCTCGAGCTACTTACTTGGAGGAGTCTATGGCAGGTAGATGGGATCTCCGGTCCCGAACGCAGAGGTCAAAACATTCTGGGATGACGCCTGGGAGGAGTCTTGGGTCGATCCCAGAGAAGAGAGCTTCCTGCAAAAGAGAAGAATCATCTAGGGTAGCCTCATTAGACAAGTCTGGGGCTGCTACCTGGGATCTCCGGTCCTTATAAGAAAAGCCCAAAAGACGCTAGGAGACGTCTGGAAGGAATCACAGGGAATCCCGGAGGGCAGAGGTTCCTCCAAAAAATAAAAAAGCCTCAACGGTAGCTTCCTTGGAGGAGTCTGGGGCTTCTACCTGACCCCTTAGGTAGGTAAAGCAGAGGACAGAAGACTGTGGGAGATGCCTGGGAGGAGTCTCAGCTGGCTGTCGGAGTTGAGAGATTTCTCTACAGGAGAACAAAAATGTCTCGAGCTACTTACTTGGAGGAGTCTGGGGCAGGTAGCTGGGATCTCCGGTCCTGAACGCAGAGGTCAAAACATTCTGGGATGACGCCTGGGAGGAGTCTTGGGTCGATCCCAGAGAAGAGAACTTCCTGCAAAAGAAAAGAATCATCTAGGGTAGCTTCATTAGACAAGTCTGGGGCTGCTACCTGGGATCTCCGGTCCTTATAAGAAAAGCCCAAAACACGCTAGGAGACGTCTGGAAGGAATCACAGGGAATCCCGGAGGTCAGAGGCTCCTCGAAAAAAAAGAAAAAAACCTCAACGGTAGCTTCCTTGGAGGAGTCTAGGACTTCTACCTGACCCCTTAGGTTGGTAAAGCAGAGGACAGAAGACTGTGGGAGATGCCTGGGAGGAGTCTCAGGTGCCTGTCGGAGTTGAGAGATTTCTCTACAGGAGAACAAAAATGTCTCGAGCTACTTACTTGGAGGAGTCTGGGGCAGGTAGCTGGGATCTCCGGTCCCGAACGCAGAGGTCAAAACATTCTGGGATGACGCCTGGGAGGAGTCTTGGGTCGATCCCGGAGAAGAGAGCTTCCTGCAAAAGAGAAGAATCATCTAGGGTAGCCTCATTAAACAATTCTGGGGCTGCTACCTGGGATCTCCGGTCCTTATAAGAAAAGGCCAAAAGACTCTAGGAGACGTCTGGAAGGAATCACAGGGAATCCCGGAGGGCAGAGGTTCCTCCAAAAAAGAAAAAAGCCTCAACGGTAGCTTCCTTGTAGGAGTCTGGGGCTTCTACCTGACCCCTTAGGTAGGTAAAGCAGAGGACAGAAGACTGTGGGAGATGCCTGGGAGGAGTCTCAGGTGGCTGTCGGAGTTGAGAGATTTCTCTACAGGAGAACAAAAATGTCTCGAGCTACTTACTTGGAGGAGTCTGGGGCAGGTAGATGGGATCTCCGGTCCCAAACGCAGAGGTCAAAACATTCTGGGATGACGCCTGGGAGGAGTCTTGGGTCGATCCCAGAGAAGAGAGCTTCCTGCAAAAGAGAAGAATCATCTAGGGTAGCCTCATTAGACAAGTCTGGGGCGGCTACCTGGGATCTCCGGTCCTTATAAGAGAAGGCCAAAAGACGCTAGGAGACGTCTGGAAGGAATCACAGGGAATCCCGGAGGGCAGAGGTTCCTCCAAAAAAGAAAAAAACCTCAACGGTAGCTTCCTTGGAGGAGTCTGGGGCTTCTACCTGACCCCTTAGGTAGGTAAAGCAGAGGACAGAAGACTGTGGGAGATGCCTGGGAGGAGTCTCAGCTGGCTGTCGGAGTTGAGAGATTTCTCTACAGGAGAACAAAAATGTCTCGAGCTACTTACTTGGAGGAGTCTGGGGCAGGTAGATGGGATCTCCGGTCCCGAACGCAGAGGTCAAAACATTCTGGGATGACGCCTGGGAGGAGTCTTGGGTCGATCCCAGAGAAGAGAGCTTCCTGCAAAAGAGAAGAATCATCTAGGGTAGCCTCATTAGACAAGTCTGGGGCGGCTACCTGGGATCTCCGGTCCTTATAAGAGAAGGCCAAAAGACGCTAGGAGACGTCTGGAAGAAATCACAGGGAATCCCGGAGGGCAGAGGTTCCTCCAAAAAAGAAAAAAGCCTCAACGGTAGCTTCCTTGGAGGAGTCTAGGACTTCTACCTGACCCCTTAGGTTGGTAAAGCAGAGGACAGAAGACTGTGGGAGATGCCTGGGAGGAGTCTCAGGTGCCTGTCGGAGTTGAGAGATTTCTCTACAGGAGAACAAAAATGTCTCGAGCTACTTACTTGGAGGAGTCTGGGGCAGGTAGATGGGATCTCCGGTCCCGAACGCAGAGGTCAAAACATTCTGGGATGACGCCTGGGAGGAGTCTTGGGTCGATCCCGGAGAAGAGAGCTTCCTGCAAAAGAGAAGAATCATCTAGGGTAGCCTCATTAAACAATTCTGGGGCTGCTACCTGGGATCTCCGGTCCTTATAAGAAAAGGCCAAAAGACTCTAGGAGACGTCTGGAAGGAATCACAGGGAATCCCGGAGGGCAGAGGTTCCTCCAAAAAAGAAAAAAGCCTCAACGGTAGCTTCCTTGTAGGAGTCTGGGGCTTCTACCTGACCCCTTAGGTAGGTAAAGCAGAGGACAGAAGACTGTGGGAGATGCCTGGGAGGAGTCTCAGGTGGCTGTCGGAGTTGAGAGATTTCTCTACAGGAGAACAAAAATGTCTCGAGCTACTTACTTGGAGGAGTCTGGGGCAGGTAGCTGGGATCTCCGGTCCTGAACGCAGAGGTCAAAACATTCTGGGATGACGCCTGGGAGGAGTCTTGGGTCGATCCCAGAGAAGAGAACTTCCTGCAAAAGAAAAGAATCATCTAGGGTAGCCTCATTAGACAAGTCTGGGGCTGCTACCTGGGATCTCCGGTCCTTATAAGAAAAGCCCAAAAGACGCTAGGAGACGTCTGGAAGGAATCACAGGGAATCCCGGAGGTCAGAGGCTCCTCGAAAAAAAGAAAAAAACCTCAACGGTAGCTTCTTTGGAGGAGTCTAGGGCTTCTACCTGACCCCTTAGGTTGGTAAAGCAGAGGACAGAAGACTGTGGGAGATGCCTGGGAGGAGTCTCAGGTGCCTGTCGGAGTTGAGAGATTTCTCTACAGGAGAACAAAAATGTCTCGAGCTACTTACTTGGAGGAGTCTGGGGCAGGTAGCTGGGATCTCCGGTCCCGAACGCAGAGGTCAAAACGTTCTGGGATGACGCCTGGGAGGAGTCTTGGGTCGATCCCGGAGAAGAGAGCTTCCTGCAAAAGAGAAGAATCATCTAGGGTAGCCTCATTAAACAATTCTGGGGCTGCTACCTGGGATCTCCGGTCCTTATAAGAAAAGGCCAAAAGACTCTAGGAGACATCTGGAAGGAATCACAGGGAATCCCGGAGGGCAGAGGTTCCTCCAAAAAAGAAAAAAGCCTCAACGGTAGCTTCCTTGGAGGAGTCTGGGGCTTCTACCTGACCCCTTAGGTAGGTAAAGCAGAGGACAGAAGACTGTGGGAGATGCCTGGGAGGAGTCTCAGGTGGCTGTCGGAGTTGAGAGATTTCTCTACAGGAGAACAAAAATGTCTTGAGCTACTTACTTGGAGGAGTCTGGGGCAGGTAGCTGGGATCTCCGGTCCCGAACGCAGAGGTCAAAACATTCTGGGATGACGCCTGGGAGGAGTCTTGGGTCGATCCCAGAGAAGAGAACTTCCTGCAAAAGAGAAGAATCATCTAGGGTAGCCTCATTAAACAATTCTGGGGCTGCTACCTGGGATCTCCGGTCCTTATAAGAAAAGGCCAAAAGACTCTAGGAGACGTCTGGAAGGAATCACAGGGGATCCCAGAGGGCACAGGCTCCTCCAAAAAAGAAAAAACGTCAACGGTAGCTTCCTTGGAGGAGTCTGGGGCTTCTACCTGACCCCTTAGGTTGGTAAAGCAGAGGACAGAAGACTGTGGGAGATGCCTAGGAGGAGTCTCAGGTGGCTGTCGGAGTTGAGAGATTTCTCTACAGGAGAACAAAAATGTCTCGAGCTACTTACTTGGAGGAGTCTGGGGCAGGTAGATGGGATCTCCGGTCCCGAACACAGATGTCAAAACGTTCTGGGATGACGCCTGGGAGGAGTCTTGGGTCGATCCCAGAGAAGAGAGCTTCCTGCAAAAGAGAAGAATCATCTAGGGTAGCCTCATTAGACAAGTCTGGGGCTGCTACCTGGGATCTCCGGTCCTTATAAGAAAAGCCCAAAAGACGCTAGGAGACGTCTGGAAGGAATCACAGGGAATCCCGGAGGTCAGAGGCTCCTCGAAAAAAAGAAAAAAACCTCAACGGTAGCTTCCTTGGAGGAGTCTAGGGCTTCTACCTGACCCCTTAGGTAGGTAAAGCAGAGGACAGAAGACTGTGGGAGATGCCTGGGAGGAGTCTCAGGTGCCTGTCGGAGTTGAGAGATTTCTCTACAGGAGAACAAAAATGTCTCGAGCTACTTACTTGGAGGAGTCTGGGGCAGGTAGATGGGATCTCCGGTCCCGAACGCAGAGGTCAAAACATTCTGGGATGACGCCTGGGAGGAGTCTTGGGTCGATCCCAGAGAAGAGAGCTTCCTGCAAAAGAGAAGAATCATCTAGGGTAGCCTCATTAGACAAGTCTGGGGCTGCTACCTGGGATCTCCGGTCCTTATAAGAGAAGGCCAAAAGACGCTAGGAGACGTCTGGAAGGAATCACAGGGAATCCCGGAGGGCAGAGGTTCCTCCAAAAAAGAAAAAAACCTCAACGGTAGCTTCCTTGGAGGAGTCTGGGGCTTCTACCTGACCCCTTAGGTAGGTAAAGCAGAGGACAGAAGACTGTGGGAGATGCCTGGGAGGAGTCTCAGCTGGCTGTCGGAGTTGAGAGATTTCTCTACAGGAGAACAAAAATGTCTCGAGCTACTTACTTGGAGGAGTCTGGGGCAGGTTGCTGGGATCTCCGGTCCTGAACGCAGAGGTCAAAACATTCTGGGATGACGCCTGGGAGGAGTCTTGGGTTGATCCCAGAGAAGAGAGCTTCCTGCAAAAGAGAAGAATCATCTAGGGTAGCCTCATTAGACAAGTCTGGGGCTGCTACCTGGGATCTCCGGTCCTTATAAGAAAAGGCCAAAAGACGCTAGGAGACGTCTGGAAGGAATCACAGGGAATCCCGGAGGTCAGAGGCTACTCCAAAAAAAAGAAAAAAACGTCAACGGTAGCTTCCTTGGAGGAGTCTGGGGCTTCTACCTGACCCCTTAGGTAGGTAAAGAAGAAGACAGAAGACTGTGGGAGATGCCTGGGAGGAGTCTCAGCTGGCTGTCGGAGTTGAGAGATTTCTCTACAGGAGAACAAAAATGTCTCGAGCTACTTACTTGGGGGAGTCTGGGGCAGGTAGCTGGGATCTCCGGTCCCGAACGCAGAGGTCAAAACATTCTGGGATGATGCCTGGGAGGAGTCTTGGGTCGATCCCGGAGAAGAGAGCTTCCTGCAAGAGAGAAGAATCATCTAGGGTAGCCTCATTAAACAATTCTGGGGCTGCTACCTGGGATCTCCGGTCCTTATAAGAAAAGGCCAAAAGACTCTAGGAGACGTCTGGAAGGAATCACAGGGAATCCCGGAGGGCAGAGGTTCCTCCAAAAAAGAAAAAAGCCTCAACGGTAGCTTCCTTGGAGGAGTCTGGGGCTTCTACCTGACCCCTTAGGTAGGTAAAGCAGAGGACAGAACACTGTGGGAGATGCCTGGGAGGAGTCTCAGGTGGCTGTCGGAGTTGAGAGATTTCTCTACAGGAGAACAAAAATGTCTCGAGCTACTTACTTGGAGGAGTCTGGGGCAGGTAGATGGGATCTCCGGTCCCAAACGCAGAGGTCAAAACATTCTGGGATGACGCCTGGGAGGAGTCTTGGGTCGATCCCAGAGAAGAGAGCTTCCTGCAAAAGAGAAGAATCATCTAGGGTAGCCTCATTAGACAAGTCTGGGGCGGCTACCTGGGATCTCCGGTCCTTATAAGAGAAGGCCAAAAGACGCTAGGAGACGTCTGGAAGGAATCACAGGGAATCCCGGAGGGCAGAGGTTCCTCCAAAAAAGAAAAAAACCTCAACGGTAGCTTCCTTGGAGGAGTCTGGGGCTTCTACCTGACCCCTTAGGTAGGTAAAGCAGAGGACAGAAGACTGTGGGAGATGCCTGGGAGGAGTCTCAGCTGGCTGTCGGAGTTGAGAGATTTCTCTACAGGAGAACAAAAATGTCTCGAGCTACTTACTTGGAGGAGTCTGGGGCAGGTAGCTGGGATCTCCGGTCCCGAACACAGATGTCAAAACATTCTGGGATGACGCCTGGGAGGAGTCTTGGGTCGATCCCAGAGAAGAGAGCTTCCTGCAAAAGAGAAGAATCATCTAGGGTAGCCTCATTAGACAAGTCTGGGGCTGCTACCTGGGATCTCCGGTCCTTATAAGAGAAGGCCAAAAGACGCTAGGAGACGTCTGGAAGGAATCACAGGGAATCCCGGAGGGCACAGGCTCCTCCAAAAAAGAAAAAACCTCAACGGTAGATTCCTTGGAGGAGTCTGGGGCTTCTACCTGACCCCTTAGGTTGGTAAAGCAGAGGACAGAAGACTGTGGGAGATGCCTAGGAGGAGTCTCAGGTGGCTGTCGGAGTTGAGAGATTTCTCTACAGGAGAACAAAAATGTCTCGAGCTACTTACTTGGAGGAGTCTGGGGCAGGTAGATGGGATCTCCGGTCCCGAACGCAGATGTCAAAACGTTCTGGGATGACGCCTGGGAGGAGTCTTGGGTCGATCCCAGAGAAGAGAGCTTCCTGCAAGAGAGAAGAATCATCTAGGGTAGCCTCATTAGACAAGTCTGGGGCTGCTACCTGGGATCTCCGGTCCTTATAAGAAAAGCCCAAAAGACGCTAGGAGACGTCTGGAAGGAATCACAGGGAATCCCGGAGGTCAGAGGCTCCTCGAAAAAAAGAAAAAAACCTCAACGGTAGCTTCCTTGGAGGAGTCTAGGGCTTCTACCTGACCCCTTAGGTTGGTAAAGCAGAGGACAGAAGACTGTGGGAGATGCCTGGGAGGAGTCTCAGGTGCCTGTCGGAGTTGAGAGATTTCTCTACAGGAGAACAAAAATGTCTCGAGCTACTTACTTGGAGGAGTCTGGGGCAGGTAGATGGGATCTCCGGTCCCGAACGCAGAGGTCAAAACATTCTGGGATGACGCCTGGGAGGAGTCTTGGGTCGATCCCAGAGAAGAGAGCTTCCTGCAAAAGAGAAGAATCATCTAGGGTAGCCTCATTAGACAAGTCTGGGGCTGCTACCTGGGATCTCCGGTCCTTATAAGAAAAGGCCAAAAGACGCTAGGAGACGTCTGGAAGGAATCACAGGGAATCCCGGAGGGCAGAGGTTCCTCCAAAAAAGAAAAAAGCCTCAACGGTAGCTTCCTTGGAGGAGTCTGGGGCTTCTACCTGACCCCTTAGGTAGGTAAAGCAGAGGACAGAAGACTGTGGGAGATGCCTGGGAGGAGTCTCAGCTGGCTGTCGGAGTTGAGAGATTTCTCTACAGGAGAACAAAAATGTCTCGAGCTACTTACTTGGAGGAGTCTGGGGCAGGTAGCTGGGATCTCCGGTCCCGAACGCAGAGGTCAAAACATTCTGGGATGACGCCTGGGAGGAGTCTTGGGTCGATCCCAGAGAAGAGAACTTCCTGCAAAAGAGAAGAATCATCTAGGGTAGCCTCATTAAACAATTCTGGGGCTGCTACCTGGGATCTCCGGTCCTTATAAGAAAAGGCCAAAAGACTCTAGGAGACGTCTGGAAGGAATCACAGGGGATCCCAGAGGGCACAGGCTCCTCCAAAAAAGAAAAAACCTCAACGGTAGCTTCCTTGGAGGAGTCTGGGGCTTCTACCTGACCCCTTAGGTTGGTAAAGCAGAGGACAGAAGACTGTGGGAGATGCCTGGGAGGAGTCTCAGGTGGCTGTCGGAGTTGAGAGATTTCTCTACAGGAGAACAAAAATGTCTCGAGCTACTTACTTGGGGGAGTCTGGGGCAGGTAGATGGGATCTCCGGTCCCGAACACAGATGTCAAAACGTTCTGGGATGACGCCTGGGAGGAGTCTTGGGTCGATCCCAGAGAAGAGAGCTTCCTGCAAAAGAGAAGAATCATCTAGGGTAGCCTCATTAGACAAGTCTGGGGCTGCTACCTGGGATCTCCGGTCCTTATAAGAAAAGCCCAAAAGACGCTAGGAGACGTCTGGAAGGAATCACAGGGAATCCCGGAGGTCAGAGGCTCCTCGAAAAAAAGAAAAAAACCTCAACGGTAGCTTCCTTGGAGGAGTCTAGGGCTTCTACCTGACCCCTTAGGTTGGTAAAGCAGAGGACAGAAGACTGTGGGAGATGCCTGGGAGGAGTCTCAGGTGCCTGTCGGAGTTGAGAGATTTCTCTACAGGAGAACAAAAATGTCTCGAGCTACTTACTTGGAGGAGTCTGGGGCAGGTAGATGGGATCTCCGGTCCCGAACGCAGAGGTCAAAACATTCTGGGATGACGCCTGGGAGGAGTCTTGGGTCGATCCCAGAGAAGAGAGCTTCCTGCAAAAGAGAAGAATCATCTAGGGTAGCCTCATTAGACAAGTCTGGGGCTGCTACCTGGGATCTCCGGTCCTTATAAGAGAAGGCCAAAAGACGCTAGGAGACGTCTGGAAGGAATCACAGGGAATCCCGGAGGGCAGAGGTTCCTCCAAAAAAGAAAAAAGCCTCAA
The DNA here is from genome assembly GCF_929443795.1 of Astur gentilis. Classification (NCBI taxonomy): domain Eukaryota; kingdom Metazoa; phylum Chordata; class Aves; order Accipitriformes; family Accipitridae; genus Astur; species Astur gentilis. The sequence continues at coordinate 236,697 of NC_064883.1, forward strand.
CGGTAGCTTCCTTGGAGGAGTCTGGGGCTTCTACCTGACCCCTTAGGTAGGTAAAGCAGAGGACAGAAGACTGTGGGAGATGCCTGGGAGGAGTCTCAGCTGGCTGTCGGAGTTGAGAGATTTCTCTACAGGAGAACAAAAATGTCTCGAGCTACTTACTTGGAGGAGTCTGGGGCAGGTAGATGGGATCTCCGGTCCTGAACGCAGAGGTCAAAACATTCTGGGATGACGCCTGGGAGGAGTCTTGGGTTGATCCCAGAGAAGAGAGCTTCCTGCAAAAGAGAAGAATCATCTAGGGTAGCCTCATTAGACAAGTCTGGGGCTGCTACCTGGGATCTCCGGTCCTTATAAGAAAAGGCCAAAAGACGCTAGGAGACGTCTGGAAGGAATCACAGGGAATCCCGGAGGTCAGAGGCTACTCCAAAAAAAAGAAAAAAACGTCAACGGTAGCTTCCTTGGAGGAGTCTGGGGCTTCTACCTGACCCATTAGGTAGGTAAAGAAGAAGACAGAAGACTGTGGGAGATGCCTGGGAGGAGTCTCAGCTGGCTGTCGGAGTTGAGAGATTTCTCTACAGGAGAACAAAAATGTCTCGAGCTACTTACTTGGGGGAGTCTGGGGCAGGTAGCTGGGATCTCCGGTCCCGAACGCAGAGGTCAAAACATTCTGGGATGATGCCTGGGAGGAGTCTTGGGTCGATCCCGGAGAAGAGAGCTTCCTGCAAGAGAGAAGAATCATCTAGGGTAGCCTCATTAAACAATTCTGGGGCTGCTACCTGGGATCTCCGGTCCTTATAAGAAAAGGCCAAAAGACTCTAGGAGACGTCTGGAAGGAATCACAGGGAATCCCGGAGGGCAGAGGTTCCTCCAAAAAAGAAAAAAGCCTCAACGGTAGCTTCCTTGTAGGAGTCTGGGGCTTCTACCTGACCCCTTAGGTAGGTAAAGCAGAGGACAGAAGACTGTGGGAGATGCCTGGGAGGAGTCTCAGGTGGCTGTCGGAGTTGAGAGATTTCTCTACAGGAGAACAAAAATGTCTCGAGCTACTTACTTGGAGGAGTCTGGGGCAGGTAGATGGGATCTCCGGTCCCAAACGCAGAGGTCAAAACATTCTGGGATGACGCCTGGGAGGAGTCTTGGGTCGATCCCAGAGAAGAGAGCTTCCTGCAAAAGAGAAGAATCATCTAGGGTAGCCTCATTAGACAAGTCTGGGGCGGCTACCTGGGATCTCCGGTCCTTATAAGAGAAGGCCAAAAGACGCTAGGAGACGTCTGGAAGGAATCACAGGGAATCCCGGAGGGCAGAGGTTCCTCCAAAAAAGAAAAAAACCTCAACGGTAGCTTCCTTGGAGGAGTCTGGGGCTTCTACCTGACCCCTTAGGTAGGTAAAGCAGAGGACAGAAGACTGTGGGAGATGCCTGGGAGGAGTCTCAGCTGGCTGTCGGAGTTGAGAGATTTCTCTACAGGAGAACAAAAATGTCTCGAGCTACTTACTTGGAGGAGTCTGGGGCAGGTAGATGGGATCTCCGGTCCCGAACACAGATGTCAAAACGTTCTGGGATGACGCCTGGGAGGAGTCTTGGGTCGATCCCAGAGAAGAGAGCTTCCTGCAAAAGAGAAGAATCATCTAGGGTAGCCTCATTAGACAAGTCTGGGGCTGCTACCTGGGATCTCCGGTCCTTATAAGAGAAGGCCAAAAGACGCTAGGAGACGTCTGGAAGGAATCACAGGGAATCCCGGAGGGCAGAGGTTCCTCCAAAAAAGAAAAAAACCTCAACGGTAGCTTCCTTGGAGGAGTCTGGGGCTTCTACCTGACCCCTTAGGTAGGTAAAGCAGAGGACAGAAGACTGTGGGAGATGCCTGGGAGGAGTCTCAGCTGGCTGTCGGAGTTGAGAGATTTCTCTACAGGAGAACAAAAATGTCTCGAGCTACTTACTTGGAGGAGTCTGGGGCAGGTAGCTGGGATCTCCGGTCCTGAACGCAGAGGTCAAAACATTCTGGGATGACGCCTGGGAGGAGTCTTGGGTCGATCCCAGAGAAGAGAGCTTCCTGCAAAAGAGAAGAATCATCTAGGGTAGCCTCATTAGACAAGTCTGGGGCTGCTACCTGGGATCTCCGGTCCTTATAAGAAAAGGCCAAAAGACGCTAGGAGACGTCTGGAAGGAATCACAGGGAATCCCGGAGGTCAGAGGCTACTCCAAAAAAAAGAAAAAAACGTCAACGGTAGCTTCCTTGGAGGAGTCTGGGGCTTCTACCTGACCCCTTAGGTAGGTAAAGAAGAAGACAGAAGACTGTGGGAGATGCCTGGGAGGAGTCTCAGCTGGCTGTCGGAGTTGAGAGATTTCTCTACAGGAGAACAAAAATGTCTCGAGCTACTTACTTGGGGGAGTCTGGGGCAGGTAGCTGGGATCTCCGGTCCCGAACGCAGAGGTCAAAACATTCTGGGATGATGCCTGGGAGGAGTCTTGGGTGGATCCCGGAGAAGAGAGCTTCCTGCAAGAGAGAAGAATCATCTAGGGTAGCCTCATTAAACAATTCTGGGGCTGCTACCTGGGATCTCCGGTCCTTATAAGAAAAGCCCAAAAGACGCTAGGAGACGTCTGGAAGGAATCACAGGGAATCCCGGAGGTCAGAGGCTCCTCGAAAAAAAGAAAAAAACCTCAACAGTAGCTTCCTTGGAGGAGTCTAGGGCTTCTACCTGACCCCTTAGGTTGGTAAAGCAGAGGACAGAAGACTGTGGGAGATGCCTGGGAGGAGTCTCAGGTGCCTGTCGGAGTTGAGAGATTTCTCTACAGGAGAACAAAAATGTCTCGAGCTACTTACTTGGAGGAGTCTGGGGCAGGTAGATGGGATCTCCGGTCCCGAACGCAGAGGTCAAAACATTCTGGGATGACGCCTGGGAGGAGTCTTGGGTCGATCCCGGAGAAGAGAGCTTCCTGCAAAAGAGAAGAATCATCTAGGGTAGCCTCATTAAACAATTCTGGGGCTGCTACCTGGGATCTCCGGTCCTTATAAGAAAAGGCCAAAAGACGCTAGGAGACGTCTGGAAGGAATCACAGGGAATCCCGGAGGGCAGAGGTTCCTCCAAAAAAGAAAAAAGCCTCAACGGTAGCTTCCTTGGAGGAGTCTGGGGCTTCTACCTGAGCCCTTAGGTAGGTAAAGCAGAGGACAGAAGACTGTGGGAGATGCCTGGGAGGAGTCTCAGGTGGCTGTCGGAGTTGAGAGATTTCTCTACAGGAGAACAAAAATGTCTCGAGCTACTTACTTGGAGGAGTCTGGGGCAGGTAGATGGGATCTCCGGTCCCGAACGCAGAGGTCAAAACATTCTGGGATGACGCCTGGGAGGAGTCTTGGGTCGATCCCAGAGAAGAGAGCTTCCTGCAAAAGAGAAGAATCATCTAGGGTAGCCTCATTAGACAAGTCTGGGGCTGCTAGCTGGGATCTCCGGTCCTTATAAGAAAAGCCCAAAAGACGCTAGGAGACGTCTGGAAGGAATCACAGGGAATCCCGGAGGGCAGAGGTTCCTCCAAAAAAGAAAAAAGCCTCAACGGTAGCTTCCTTGGAGGAGTCTGGGGCTTCTACCTGACCCCTTAGGTAGGTAAAGCAGAGGACAGAAGACTGTGGGAGATGCCTGGGAGGAGTCTCAGCTGGCTGTCGGAGTTGAGAGATTTCTCTACAGGAGAACAAAAATGTCTCGAGCTACTTACTTGGAGGAGTCTGGGGCAGGTAGCTGGGATCTCCGGTCCCGAACGCAGAGGTCAAAACGTTCTGGGATGACGCCTGGGAGGAGTCTTGGGTCGATCCCGGAGAAGAGAGCTTCCTGCAAAAGAGAAGAATCATCTAGGGTAGCCTCATGAAACAATTCTGGGGCTGCTACCTGGGATCTCCGGTCCTTATAAGAAAAGGCCAAAAGACTCTAGGAGACGTCTGGAAGGAATCACAGGGAATCCCGGAGGGCAGAGGTTCCTCCAAAAAAGAAAAAAGCCTCAACGGTAGCTTCCTTGGAGGAGTCTGGGGCTTCTACCTGACCCCTTAGGTAGGTAAAGCAGAGGACAGAAGACTGTGGGAGATGCCTGGGAGGAGTCTCAGGTGGCTGTCGGAGTTGAGAGATTTCTCTACAGGAGAACAAAAATGTCTCGAGCTACTTACTTGGAGGAGTCTGGGGCAGGTAGATGGGATCTCCGGTCCCGAACGCAGAGGTCAAAACATTCTGGGATGACGCCTGGGAGGAGTCTTGGGTCGATCCCAGAGAAGAGAGCTTCCTGCAAAAGAGAAGAATCATCTAGGGTAGCCTCATTAAACAATTATGGGGCTGCTACCTGGGATCTCCGGTCCTTATAAGAAAAGGCCAAAAGACTCTAGGAGACGTCTGGAAGGAATCACAGGGAATCCCGGAGGGCAGAGGTTCCTCCAAAAAAGAAAAAAACCTCAACGGTAGCTTCCTTGGAGGAGTCTGGGGCTTCTACCTGAGCCCTTAGGTAGGTAAAGCAGAGGACAGAAGACTGTGGGAGATGCCTGGGAGGAGTCTCAGGTGGCTGTCGGAGTTGAGAGATTTCTCTACAGGAGAACAAAAATGTCTCGAGCTACTTACTTGGAGGAGTCTGGGGCAGGTAGCTGGGATCTCCGGTCCCGAACGCAGAGGTCAAAACGTTCTGGGATGACGCCTGGGAGGAGTCTTGGGTCGATCCCGGAGAAGAGAGCTTCCTGCAAAAGAAAAGAATCATCTAGGGTAGCCTCATTAGACAAGTCTGGGGCTGCTACCTGGGATCTCCGGTCCTTATAAGAAAAGGCCAAAAGACTCTAGGAGACGTCTGGAAGGACTCACAGGGAATCCCGGAGGGCAGAGGTTCCTCCAAAAAAGAAAAAAGCCTCAACGGTAGCTTCCTTGGAGGAGTCTGGGGCTTCTACCTGACCCCTTAGGTAGGTAAAGCAGAGGACAGAAGACTGTGGGAGATGCCTGGGAGGAGTCTCAGGTGGCTGTCGGAGTTGAGAGATTTCTCTACAGGAGAACAAAAATGTCTCGAGCTACTTACTTGGAGGAGTCTGGGGCAGGTAGATGGGATCTCCGGTCCCGAACGCAGAGGTCAAAACATTCTGGGATGACGCCTGGGAGGAGTCTTGGGTCGATCCCAGAGAAGAGAGCTTCCTGCAAAAGAGAAGAATCATCTAGGGTAGCCTCATTAAACAATTATGGGGCTGCTACCTGGGATCTCCGGTCCTTATAAGAAAAGGCCAAAAGACTCTAGGAGACGTCTGGAAGGAATCACAGGGAATCCCGGAGGGCAGAGGTTGTCCAAAAAAGAAAAAAACCTCAACGGTAGCTTCCTTGGAGGAGTCTGGGGCTTCTACCTGACCCCTTAGGTTGGTAAAGCAGAGGACAGAAGACTGTGGGAGATGCCTGGGAGGAGTCTCAGCTGGCTGTCGGAGTTGAGAGATTTCTCTACAGGAGAACAAAAATGTCTCGAGCTACTTACTTGGAGGAGTCTGGGGCAGGTAGCTGGGATCTCCGGTCCCGAACGCAGAGGTCAAAACGTTCTGGGATGACGCCTGGGAGGAGTCTTGGGTCGATCCCGGAGAAGAGAGCTTCCTGCAAAAGAAAAGAATCATCTAGGGTAGCCTCATTAGACAAGTCTGGGGCTGCTACCTGGGATCTCCGGTCCTTATAAGAAAAGGCCAAAAGACTCTAGGAGACGTCTGGAAGGAATCACAGGGAATCCCGGAGGTCAGAGGTTCCTCCAAAAAAGAAAAAAGCCTCAACGGTAGCTTCCTTGGAGGAGTCTAGGGCTTCTACCTGACCCCTTAGGTAGGTAAAGCAGAGGACAGAAGACTGTGGGAGATGCCTGGGAGGAGTCTCAGGTGCCTGTCGGAGTTGAGAGATTTCTCTACAGGAGAACAAAAATGTCTCGAGCTACTTACTTGGAGGAGTCTGGGGCAGGTAGCTGGGATCTGCGGTCCCGAACGCAGAGGTCAAAACGTTCTGGGATGACGCCTGGGAGGAGTCTTGGGTCGATCCCGGAGAAGAGAGCTTCCTGCAAAAGAGAAGAATCATCTAGGGTAGCCTCATTAGACAAGTCTGGGGCTGCTACCTGGGATCTCCGGTCCTTATAAGAAAAGGCCAAAAGACTCTAGGAGACGTCTGGAAGGAATCACAGGGAATCCCGGAGGGCAGAGGTTCCTCCAAAAAAGAAAAAAGCCTCAACGGTAGCTTCCTTGGAGGAGTCTGGGGCTTCTACCTGACCCCTTAGGTTGGTAAAGCAGAGGACAGAAGACTGTGGGAGATGCCTGGGAGGAGTCTCAGGTGCCTGTCGGAGTTGAGAGATTTCTCTACAGGAGAACAAAAATGTCTCGAGCTACTTACTTGGAGGAGTCTGGGGCAGGTAGCTGGGATCTCCGGTCCCGAACGCAGAGGTCAAAACATTCTGGGATGACGCCTGGGAGGAGTCTTGGATCGATCCCGGAGAAGAGAGCTTCCTGCAAAAGAGAAGAATCATCTAGGGTAGCCTCATTAAACAATTCTGGGGCTGCTACCTGGGATCTCCGGTCCTTATAAGAAAAGGCCAAAAGACTCTAGGAGACGTCTGGAAGGAATCACAGGGAATCCCGGAGGGCAGAGGTTCCTCCAAAAAAGAAAAAAGCCTCAACGGTAGCTTCCTTGGAGGAGTCTGGGGCTTCTACCTGAGCCCTTAGGTAGGTAAAGCAGAGGACAGAAGACTGTGGGAGATGCCTGGGAGGAGTCTCAGGTGGCTGTCGGAGTTGAGAGATTTCTCTACAGGAGAACAAAAATGTCTCGAGCTACTTACTTGGAGGAGTCTGGGGCAGGTAGATGGGATCTCCGGTCCCGAACGCAGAGGTCAAAACATTCTGGGATGACGCCTGGGAGGAGTCTTGGGTCGATCCCAGAGAAGAGAGCTTCCTGCAAAAGAGAAGAATCATCTAGGGTAGCCTCATTAGACAAGTCTGGGGCTGCTAGCTGGGATCTCCGGTCCTTATAAGAAAAGCCCAAAAGACGCTAGGAGACGTCTGGAAGGAATCACAGGGAATCCCGGAGGGCAGAGGTTCCTCCAAAAAAGAAAAAAGCCTCAACGGTAGCTTCCTTGGAGGAGTCTGGGGCTTCTACCTGACCCCTTAGGTAGGTAAAGCAGAGGACAGAAGACTGTGGGAGATGCCTGGGAGGAGTCTCAGCTGGCTGTCGGAGTTGAGAGATTTCTCTACAGGAGAACAAAAATGTCTCGAGCTACTTACTTGGAGGAGTCTGGGGCAGGTAGCTGGGATCTCCGGTCCCGAACGCAGAGGTCAAAACATTCTGGGATGACGCCTGGGAGGAGTCTTGGGTCGATCCCAGAGAAGAGAACTTCCTGCAAAAGAAAAGAATCATCTAGGGTAGCCTCATTAGACAAGTCTGGGGCTGCTACCTGGGATCTCCGGTCCTTATAAGAAAAGCCCAAAAGACGCTAGGAGACGTCTGGAAGGAATCACAGGGAATCCCGGAGGTCAGAGGCTCCTCGAAAAAAAGAAAAAAACCTCAACGGTAGCTTCCTTGGAGGAGTCTAGGGCTTCTACCTGACCCCTTAGGTTGGTAAAGCAGAGGACAGAAGACTGTGGGAGATGCCTGGGAGGAGTCTCAGCTGGCTGTCGGAGTTGAGAGATTTCTCTACAGGAGAACAAAAATGTCTCGAGCTACTTACTTGGAGGAGTCTGGGGCAGGTAGCTGGGATCTCCGGTCCCGAACGCAGAGGTCAAAACGTTCTGGGATGACGCCTGGGAGGAGTCTTGGGTCGATCCCGGAGAAGAGAGCTTCCTGCAAAAGAGAAGAATCATCTAGGGTAGCCTCATTAAACAATTCTGGGGCTGCTACCTGGGATCTCCGGTCCTTATAAGAAAAGGCCAAAAGACTCTAGGAGACGTCTGGAAGGAATCACAGGGAATCCCGGAGGGCAGAGGTTCCTCCAAAAAAGAAAAAAGCCTCAACGGTAGCTTCCTTGGAGGAGTCTGGGGCTTCTACCTGACCCCTTAGGTAGGTAAAGCAGAGGACAGAAGACTGTGGGAGATGCCTGGGAGGAGTCTCAGGTGGCTGTCGGAGTTGAGAGATTTCTCTACAGGAGAACAAAAATGTCTCGAGCTACTTACTTGGAGGAGTCTGGGGCAGGTAGATGGGATCTCCGGTCCCGAACGCAGAGGTCAAAACATTCTGGGATGACGCCTGGGAGGAGTCTTGGGTCGATCCCAGAGAAGAGAGCTTCCTGCAAAAGAGAAGAATCATCTAGGGTAGCCTCATTAAACAATTATGGGGCTGCTACCTGGGATCTCCGGTCCTTATAAGAAAAGGCCAAAAGACTCTAGGAGACGTCTGGAAGGAATCACAGGGAATCCCGGAGGGCAGAGGTTCCTCCAAAAAAGAAAAAAACCTCAACGGTAGCTTCCTTGGAGGAGTCTGGGGCTTCTACCTGACCCCTTAGGTTGGTAAAGCAGAGGACAGAAGACTGTGGGAGATGCCTGGGAGGAGTCTCAGGTGCCTGTCGGAGTTGAGAGATTTCTCTACAGGAGAACAAAAATGTCTCGAGCTACTTACTTGGAGGAGTCTGGGGCAGGTAGCTGGGATCTCCGGTCCCGAACGCAGAGGTCAAAACGTTCTGGGATGACGCCTGGGAGGAGTCTTGGGTCGATCCCGGAGAAGAGAGCTTCCTGCAAAAGAAAAGAATCATCTAGGGTAGCCTCATTAGACAAGTCTGGGGCTGCTACCTGGGATCTCCGGTCCTTATAAGAAAAGGCCAAAAGACTCTAGGAGACGTCTGGAAGGAATCACAGGGAATCCCGGAGGGCAGAGGTTCCTCCAAAAAAGAAAAAAGCCTCAACGGTAGCTTCCTTGGAGGAGTCTGGGGCTTCTACCTGACCCCTTAGGTAGGTAAAGCAGAGGACAGAAGACTGTGGGAGATGCCTGGGAGGAGTCTCAGGTGGCTGTCGGAGTTGAGAGATTTCTCTACAGGAGAACAAAAATGTCTCGAGCTACTTACTTGGAGGAGTCTGGGGCAGGTAGATGGGATCTCCGGTCCCGAACGCAGAGGTCAAAACATTCTGGGATGACGCCTGGGAGGAGTCTTGGGTCGATCCCAGAGAAGAGAGCTTCCTGCAAAAGAGAAGAATCATCTAGGGTAGCCTCATTAAACAATTATGGGGCTGCTACCTGGGATCTCCGGTCCTTATAAGAAAAGGCCAAAAGACTCTAGGAGACGTCTGGAAGGAATCACAGGGAATCCCGGAGGGCAGAGGTTGTCCAAAAAAGAAAAAAACCTCAACGGTAGCTTCCTTGGAGGAGTCTGGGGCTTCTACCTGACCCCTTAGGTTGGTAAAGCAGAGGACAGAAGACTGTGGGAGATGCCTGGGAGGAGTCTCAGGTGCCTGTCGGAGTTGAGAGATTTCTCTACAGGAGAACAAAAATGTCTCGAGCTACTTACTTGGAGGAGTCTGGGGCAGGTAGCTGGGATCTGCGGTCCCGAACGCAGAGGTCAAAACGTTCTGGGATGACGCCTGGGAGGAGTCTTGGGTCGATCCCGGAGAAGAGAGCTTCCTGCAAAAGAGAAGAATCATCTAGGGTAGCCTCATTAGACAAGTCTGGGGCTGCTACCTGGGATCTCCGGTCCTTATAAGAAAAGGCCAAAAGACTCTAGGAGACGTCTGGAAGGAATCACAGGGAATCCCGGAGGGCAGAGGTTCCTCCAAAAAAGAAAAAAGCCTCAACGGTAGCTTCCTTGGAGGAGTCTGGGGCTTCTACCTGACCCCTTAGGTTGGTAAAGCAGAGGACAGAAGACTGTGGGAGATGCCTGGGAGGAGTCTCAGGTGCCTGTCGGAGTTGAGAGATTTCTCTACAGGAGAACAAAAATGTCTCGAGCTACTTACTTGGAGGAGTCTGGGGCAGGTAGCTGGGATCTCCGGTCCCGAACGCAGAGGTCAAAACATTCTGGGATGACGCCTGGGAGGAGTCTTGGATCGATCCCGGAGAAGAGAGCTTCCTGCAAAAGAGAAGAATCATCTAGGGTAGCCTCATTAAACAATTCTGGGGCTGCTACCTGGGATCTCCGGTCCTTATAAGAAAAGGCCAAAAGACTCTAGGAGACGTCTGGAAGGAATCACAGGGAATCCCGGAGGGCAGAGGTTCCTCCAAAAAAGAAAAAAGCCTCAACGGTAGCTTCCTTGGAGGAGTCTGGGGCTTCTACCTGACCCCTTAGGTAGGTAAAGCAGAGGACAGAAGACTGTGGGAGATGCCTGGGAGGAGTCTCAGGTGCCTGTCGGAGTTGAGAGATTTCTCTACAGGAGAACAAAAATGTCTCGAGCTACTTACTTGGAGCAGTCTGGGGCAGGTACATGGGATCTCCGGTCCCGAACGCAGAGGTCAAAACATTCTGAGATGACGCCTGGGAGGAGTCTTGGGTCGATCCCAGAGAAGAGAGCTTCCTGCAAAAGAGAAGAATCATCTAGGGTAGCCTCATTAGACAAGTCTGGGGCTGCTACCTGGGATCTCCGGTCCTTATAAGAGAAGGCCAAAAGACGCTAGGAGACGTCTGGAAGGAATCACAGGGAATCCCGGAGGGCAGAGGTTCCTCCAAAAAAGAAAAAAACCTCAACGGTAGCTTCCTTGGAGGAGTCTGGGGCTTCTACCTGACCCCTTAGGTAGGTAAAGCAGAGGACAGAAGACTGTGGGAGATGCCTGGGAGGAGTCTGAGGTGCCTGTCGGAGTTGAGAGATTTCTCTACAGGAGAACAAAAATGTCTCGAGCTACTTACTTGGAGGAGTCTGGGGCAGGTAGCTGGGATCTCCGGTCCTGAATGCAGAGGTCAAAACATTCTGGGATGACGCCTGGGAGGACTCTTGGGTCGATCCCAGAGAAGAGAACTTCCTGCAAAAGAGAAGAATCTTCTAGGGTAGCCTCATTAGACAAGTCTGGGGCTGCTACCTGGGATCTCCGGTGCTTATAAGAAAAGGCCAAAAGACTCTAGGAGACGTCTGGAAGGAATCACAGGGGATCCCAGAGGGCACAGGCTCCTCCAAAAAAGAAAAAACCTCAACGGTAGCTTCCTTGGAGGAGTCTGGGGCTTCTACCTGAGCCCTTAGGTTGGTAAAGCAGAGGACAGAAGACTGTGGGAGATGCCTGGGAGGAGTCTCAGGTGGCTGTCGGAGTTGAGAGATTTCTCTACAGGAGAACAAAAATGTCTCGAGCTACTTACTTGGAGGAGTCTGGGGCAGGTAGATGGGATCTCCGGTCCCGAACGCAGAGGTCAAAACATTCTGGGATGACGCCTGGGAGGAGTCTTGGGTTGATCCCAGAGAAGAGAGCTTCCTGCAAAAGAGAAGAATCATCTAGGGTAGCCTCATTAAACAATTATGGGGCTGCTACCTGGGATCTCCGGTCCTTATAAGAAAAGGCCAAAAGACTCTAGGAGACGTCTGGAAGGAATCACAGGGAATCCCGGAGGGCAGAGGTTGTCCAAAAAAGAAAAAAACCTCAACGGTAGCTTCCTTGGAGGAGTCTGGGGCTTCTACCTGACCCCTTAGGTTGGTAAAGCAGAGGACAGAAGACTGTGGGAGATGCCTGGGAGGAGTCTCAGCTGGCTGTCGGAGTTGAGAGATTTCTCTACAGGAGAACAAAAATGTCTCGAGCTACTTACTTGGAGGAGTCTGGGGCAGGTAGCTGGGATCTCCGGTCCCGAACGCAGAGGTCAAAACGTTCTGGGATGACGCCTGGGAGGAGTCTTGGGTCGATCCCGGAGAAGAGAGCTTCCTGCAAAAGAGAAGAATCATCTAGGGTAGCCTCATTAGACAAGTCTGGGGCTGCTACCTGGGATCTCCGGTCCTTATAAGAAAAGGCCAAAAGACTCTAGGAGACGTCTGGAAGGAATCACAGGGAATCCCGGAGGTCAGAGGTTCCTCCAAAAAAGAAAAAAGCCTCAACGGTAGCTTCCTTGGAGGAGTCTAGGGCTTCTACCTGACCCCTTAGGTAGGTAAAGCAGAGGACAGAAGACTGTGGGAGATGCCTGGGAGGAGTCTCAGGTGCCTGTCGGAGTTGAGAGATTTCTCTACAGGAGAACAAAAATGTCTCGAGCTACTTACTTGGAGGAGTCTGGGGCAGGTAGCTGGGATCTGCGGTCCCGAACGCAGAGGTCAAAACGTTCTGGGATGACGCCTGGGAGGAGTCTTGGGTCGATCCCGGAGAAGAGAGCTTCCTGCAAAAGAGAAGAATCATCTAGGGTAGCCTCATTAGACAAGTCTGGGGCTGCTACCTGGGATCTCCGGTCCTTATAAGAAAAGGCCAAAAGACTCTAGGAGACGTCTGGAAGGAATCACAGGGAATCCCGGAGGGCAGAGGTTCCTCCAAAAAAGAAAAAAGCCTCAACGGTAGCTTCCTTGGAGGAGTCTGGGGCTTCTACCTGACCCCTTAGGTTGGTAAAGCAGAGGACAGAAGACTGTGGGAGATGCCTGGGAGGAGTCTCAGGTGCCTGTCGGAGTTGAGAGATTTCTCTACAGGAGAACAAAAATGTCTCGAGCTACTTACTTGGAGGAGTCTGGGGCAGGTAGCTGGGATCTCCGGTCCCGAACGCAGAGGTCAAAACATTCTGGGATGACGCCTGGGAGGAGTCTTGGATCGATCCCGGAGAAGAGAGCTTCCTGCAAAAGAGAAGAATCATCTAGGGTAGCCTCATTAAACAATTCTGGGGCTGCTACCTGGGATCTCCGGTCCTTATAAGAAAAGGCCAAAAGACTCTAGGAGACGTCTGGAAGGAATCACAGGGAATCCCGGAGGGCAGAGGTTCCTCCAAAAAAGAAAAAAGCCTCAACGGTAGCTTCCTTGGAGGAGTCTGGGGCTTCTACCTGAGCCCTTAGGTAGGTAAAGCAGAGGACAGAAGACTGTGGGAGATGCCTGGGAGGAGTCTCAGGTGGCTGTCGGAGTTGAGAGATTTCTCTACAGGAGAACAAAAATGTCTCGAGCTACTTACTTGGAGGAGTCTGGGGCAGGTAGATGGGATCTCCGGTCCCGAACGCAGAGGTCAAAACATTCTGGGATGACGCCTGGGAGGAGTCTTGGGTCGATCCCAGAGAAGAGAGCTTCCTGCAAAAGAGAAGAATCATCTAGGGTAGCCTCATTAGACAAGTCTGGGGCTGCTAGCTGGGATCTCCGGTCCTTATAAGAAAAGCCCAAAAGACGCTAGGAGACGTCTGGAAGGAATCACAGGGAATCCCGGAGGGCAGAGGTTCCTCCAAAAAAGAAAAAAGCCTCAACGGTAGCTTCCTTGGAGGAGTCTGGGGCTTCTACCTGACCCCTTAGGTAGGTAAAGCAGAGGACAGAAGACTGTGGGAGATGCCTGGGAGGAGTCTCAGCTGGCTGTCGGAGTTGAGAGATTTCTCTACAGGAGAACAAAAATGTCTCGAGCTACTTACTTGGAGGAGTCTGGGGCAGGTAGCTGGGATCTCCGGTCCCGAACGCAGAGGTCAAAACATTCTGGGATGACGCCTGGGAGGAGTCTTGGGTCGATCCCAGAGAAGAGAACTTCCTGCAAAAGAAAAGAATCATCTAGGGTAGCCTCATTAGACAAGTCTGGGGCTGCTACCTGGGATCTCCGGTCCTTATAAGAAAAGCCCAAAAGACGCTAGGAGACGTCTGGAAGGAATCACAGGGAATCCCGGAGGTCAGAGGCTCCTCGAAAAAAAGAAAAAAACCTCAACGGTAGCTTCCTTGGAGGAGTCTAGGGCTTCTACCTGACCCCTTAGGTTGGTAAAGCAGAGGACAGAAGACTGTGGGAGATGCCTGGGAGGAGTCTCAGCTGGCTGTCGGAGTTGAGAGATTTCTCTACAGGAGAACAAAAATGTCTCGAGCTACTTACTTGGAGGAGTCTGGGGCAGGTAGCTGGGATCTCCGGTCCCGAACGCAGAGGTCAAAACATTCTGGGATGACGCCTGGGAGGAGTCTTGGGTCGATCCCGGAGAAGAGAGCTTCCTGCAAAAGAGAAGAATCATCTAGGGTAGCCTCATGAAACAATTCTGGGGCTGCTACCTGGGATCTCCGGTCCTTATAAGAAAAGGCCAAAAGACTCTAGGAGACGTCTGGAAGGAATCACAGGGAATCCCGGAGGGCAGAGGTTCCTCCAAAAAAGAAAAAAGCCTCAACGGTAGCTTCCTTGGAGGAGTCTGGGGCTTCTACCTGACCCCTTAGGTAGGTAAAGCAGAGGACAGAAGACTGTGGGAGATGCCTGGGAGGAGTCTCAGGTGGCTGTCGGAGTTGAGAGATTTCTCTACAGGAGAACAAAAATGTCTCGAGCTACTTACTTGGAGGAGTCTGGGGCAGGTAGATGGGATCTCCGGTCCCGAACGCAGAGGTCAAAACATTCTGGGATGACGCCTGGGAGGAGTCTTGGGTCGATCCCAGAGAAGAGAGCTTCCTGCAAAAGAGAAGAATCATCTAGGGTAGCCTCATTAAACAATTATGGGGCTGCTACCTGGGATCTCCGGTCCTTATAAGAAAAGGCCAAAAGACTCTAGGAGACGTCTGGAAGGAATCACAGGGAATCCCGGAGGGCAGAGGTTCCTCCAAAAAAGAAAAAAACCTCAACGGTAGCTTCCTTGGAGGAGTCTGGGGCTTCTACCTGACCCCTTAGGTTGGTAAAGCAGAGGACAGAAGACTGTGGGAGATGCCTGGGAGGAGTCTCAGGTGCCTGTCGGAGTTGAGAGATTTCTCTACAGGAGAACAAAAATGTCTCGAGCTACTTACTTGGAGGAGTCTGGGGCAGGTAGCTGGGATCTCCGGTCCCGAACGCAGAGGTCAAAACGTTCTGGGATGACGCCTGGGAGGAGTCTTGGGTCGATCCCGGAGAAGAGAGCTTCCTGCAAAAGAAAAGAATCATCTAGGGTAGCCTCATTAGACAAGTCTGGGGCTGCTACCTGGGATCTCCGGTCCTTATAAGAAAAGGCCAAAAGACTCTAGGAGACGTCTGGAAGGAATCACAGGGAATCCCGGAGGGCAGAGGTTCCTCCAAAAAAGAAAAAAGCCTCAACGGTAGCTTCCTTGGAGGAGTCTGGGGCTTCTACCTGACCCCTTAGGTAGGTAAAGCAGAGGACAGAAGACTGTGGGAGATGCCTGGGAGGAGTCTCAGGTGGCTGTCGGAGTTGAGAGATTTCTCTACAGGAGAACAAAAATGTCTCGAGCTACTTACTTGGAGGAGTCTGGGGCAGGTAGCTGGGATCTCCGGTCCCGAACGCAGAGGTCAAAACATTCTGGGATGACGCCTGGGAGGAGTCTTGGGTCGATCCCAGAGAAGAGAGCTTCCTGCAAAAGAGAAGAATCATCTAGGGTAGCCTCATTAAACAATTATGGGGCTGCTACCTGGGATCTCCGGTCCTTATAAGAAAAGGCCAAAAGACTCTAGGAGACGTCTGGAAGGAATCACAGGGAATCCCGGAGGGCAGAGGTTGTCCAAAAAAGAAAAAAACCTCAACGGTAGCTTCCTTGGAGGAGTCTGGGGCTTCTACCTGACCCCTTAGGTTGGTAAAGCAGAGGACAGAAGACTGTGGGAGATGCCTGGGAGGAGTCTCAGGTGCCTGTCGGAGTTGAGAGATTTCTCTACAGGAGAACAAAAATGTCTCGAGCTACTTACTTGGAGGAGTCTGGGGCAGGTAGCTGGGATCTGCGGTCCCGAACGCAGAGGTCAAAACGTTCTGGGATGACGCCTGGGAGGAGTCTTGGGTCGATCCCGGAGAAGAGAGCTTCCTGCAAAAGAGAAGAATCATCTAGGGTAGCCTCATTAAACAAGTCTGGGGCTGCTACCTGCGATCTCCGGTCCTTATAAGAAAAGGCCAAAAGACTCTAGGAGACGTCTGGAAGGAATCACAGGGAATCCCGGAGGGCAGAGGTTCCTCCAAAAAAGAAAAAAGCCTCAACGGTAGCTTACTTGGAGGAGTCTGGGGCTTCTACCTGACCCCTTAGGTAGGTAAAGCAGAGGACAGAAGACTGTGGGAGATGCCTGGGAGGAGTCTCAGGTGCCTGTCGGAGTTGAGAGATTTCTCTACAGGAGAACAAAAATGTCTCGATCTACTTACTTGGAGGAGTCTGGGGCAGGTAGATGGGATCTCCGGTCCCGAACGCAGAGGTCAAAACATTCTGGGATGACGCCTGGGAGGAGTCTTGGGTTGATCCCAGAGAAGAGAGCTTCCTGCAAAAGAGAAGAATCATCTAGGGTAGCCTCATTAGACAAGTCTGGGGCTGCTACCTGGGATCTCCGGTCCTTATAAGAAAAGGCCAAAAGACGCTAGGAGACGTCTGGAAGGAATCACAGGGAATCCCGGAGGTCAGAGGCTACTCCAAAAAAAAGAAAAAAACGTCAACGGTAGCTTCCTTGGAGGAGTCTGGGGCTTCTACCTGACCCCTTAGGTAGGTAAAGCAGAAGACAGAAGACTGTGGGAGATGCCTGGGAGGAGTCTCAGGTGCCTGTCGGAGTTGAGAGATTTCTCTACAGGAGAACAAAAATGTCTCGAGCTACTTACCTGGGGGAGTCTGGGGCAGGTAGCTGGGATCTCCGGTCCCGAACGCAGAGGTCAAAACATTCTGGGATGACGCCTGGGAGGAGTCTTGGGTCGATCCCGGAGAAGAGAGCTTCCTGCAAAAGAGAAGAATCATCTAGGGTAGCCTCATTAAACAATTCTCGGGCTGCTACCTGGGATCTCCGGTCCTTATAAGAAAAGGCCAAAAGACTCTAGGAGACGTCTGGAAGGAATCACAGGGAATCCCGGAGGGCAGTGTTTCCTCCAAAAAAGAAAAAAGCCTCAACGGTAGCTTCCTTGGAGGAGTCTGGGGCTTCTACCTGACCCCTTAGGTAGGTAAAGCAGAGGACAGAAGACTGTGGGAGATGCCTGGGAGGAGTCTCAGGTGCCTGTCGGAGTTGAGAGATTTCTCTACAGGAGAACAAAAATGTCTCGAGCTACTTACTTGGAGGAGTCTGGGGCAGGTAGATGGGATCTCCGGTCCCGAACGCAGAGGTCAAAACATTCTGGGATGACGCCTGGGAGGAGTCTTGGGTCAATCCCAGAGAAGAGAGCTTCCTGCAAAAGAGAAGAATCATCTAGGGTAGCCTCATTAGACAAGTCTGGGGCTGCTACCTGGGATCTCCAGTCCTTATAAGAGAAGGCCAAAAGACGCTAGGAGACGTCTGGAAGGAATCACAGGGAATCCCGGAGGGCAGAGGTTCCTCCAAAAAATAAAAAAGCCTCAACGGTAGCTTACTTGGAGGAGTCTGGGGCTTCTACCTGACCCCTTAGGTAGGTAAAGCAGAGGACAGAAGACTGTGGGAGATGCCTGGGAGGAGTCTCAGGTGCCTGTCGGAGTTGAGAGATTTCTCTACAGGAGAACAAAAATGTCTCGAGCTACTTACTTGGAGGAGTCTGGGGCAGGTAGATGGGATCTCCGGTCCCAAACGCAGAGGTCAAAACATTCTGGGATGACGCCTGGGAGGAGTCTTGGGTTGATCCCAGAGAAGAGAGCTTCCTGCAAAAGAGAAGAATCATCTAGGGTAGCCTCATTAAACAATTGTGGGGCTGCTACCTGGGATCTCCGGTCCTTATAAGAAAAGGCCAAAAGACTCTAGGAGACGTCTGGAAGGAATCACAGGGAATCCCGGAGGGCAGAGGTTCCTCCAAAAAATAAAAAAGCCTCAACGGTAGCTTACTTGGAGGAGTCTGGGGCTTCTACCTGACCCCTTAGGTTGGTAAAGCAGAGGACAGAAGACTGTGGGAGATGCCTGGGAGGAGTCTGAGGTGCCTGTCGGAGTTGAGAGATTTCTCTACAGGAGAACAAAAATGTCTCGATCTACTTACTTGGAGGAGTCTGGGGCAGGTAGATGGGATCTCCGGTCCCAAATGCAGAGGTCAAAACATTCTGGGATGACGCCTGGGAGGAGTCTTGGGTTGATCCCAGAGAAGAGAGCTTCCTGCAAAAGAAAAGAATCATCTAGGGTAGCCTCATTAGACAAGTCTGGGGCTGCTACGTGGGATCTCCGGTCCTTATAAGAAAAGCCCAAAAGACGCTAGGAGACGTCTGGAAGGAATCACAGGGAATCCCGGAGGGCAGAGGCTCCTCCAAAAAAGAAAAAACCTCAACGGTAGCTTCCTTGGAGGAGTCTGGGGCTTCTACCTGAGCCCTTAGGTAGGTAAAGCAGAGGACAGAAGACTGTGGGAGATGCCTGGGAGGAGTCTCAGGTGCCTGTCGGAGTTGAGAGATTTCTCTACAGGAGAACAAAAATGTCTCGATCTACTTACTTGGAGGAGTCTGGGGCAGGTAGATGGGATCTCCGGTCCCGAACGCAGAGGTCAAAACATTCTGGGATGACGCCTGGGAGGAGTCTTGGGTTGATCCCAGAGAAGAGAGCTTCCTGCAAAAGAGAAGAATCATCTAGGGTAGCCTCATTAGACAAGTCTGGGGCTGCTACCTGGGATCTCCGGTCCTTATAAGAAAAGGCCAAAAGACGCTAGGAGACGTCTGGAAGGAATCACAGGGAATCCCGGAGGTCAGAGGCTCCTCGAAAAAAAGAAAAAAACCTCAACGGTAGCTTCCTTGGAGGAGTCTAGGGCTTCTACCTGACCCCTTAGGTTGGTAAAGCAGAGGACAGAAGACTGTGGGAGATGCCTGGGAGGAGTCTCAGGTGCCTGTCGGAGTTGAGAGATTTCTCTACAGGAGAACAAAAATGTCTCGAGCTACTGTGAGAAACTATGAATATGATATTGTTTATTAAGATTTATGTTAAACCCAGTGTAAAGATTAAACTGCAAAAAGACATGAGATCGCTTATGTAACAAACGGGTTAAATTTGTTCAGGAAATCAAGAAGGGGGAAGAGATGTTGAGAGTTAACATATGCCTTGTGTAAATGACAAGACTTGCTCGAATTATGTGTGGAGGTCCCGGGAAGAGGGCACTTGCTATAACTTACTAGATAAGGGGGAAAAAGTAATGGCTATGACTCCCTAGATAAGGAAAGGAAGAACAACAGCTGCATTTCTCCACATCAAAAGACATTCCATATCAAAGGACAGTCATCCTTGAGAACATCTACCGAATCTGCATGGTAACAGACTTACACCAGTGAAGAAAGAAGAAACAGGACAAGGCGGAGACTTACAAGAAAAGGGTACATGAAATGTATATAAGGAATGTAACTGTAACCAAAAGTTACGGCAGTTGGTGGAGCGCAGACTCCCCTGCCGTCCAGCGCTGTATTTGCTCATATTCTACTTGCTATAATTAATAAAATTTTAATTGGATTATGATCCCTTGTGGTTGCAATTTATGACAATTCTTGGTGCCGTGACTCGGATAAGGAACGGTGGGCTTCTGTCCTCCGGGGAGGCGCCCCGCGGCAATCCGCGGCCCCGTGACCGACAGCCTTCCTCAACCTTACCGACGAACCTAAATTCTAGAATAGTGAGCAAAGGAGAAACCGGTAAAATCCCATAAAAATTCTGTGCACGGGAGTCCGGACGAAGACGCAGGACGCGTAAGTATATTGCGAATTTGTTCGCGGGTTTGCCGTTCGGGCGGGATTGGGTTTCCTGGATTATAACAAATGAGAGGTTCGATATACTGAACCAAGCGAGTGTGGACTCTTAAGTACTGCGTTTCCCATCTCCCGCGAGGGACTGGGCCAGGAACAAGGGGAGCGAGTGAGTGTGTGTGTGTGGATAATCCAGAAGATGGGGGCGAAGGGCAGCAAGCCTTCGACTCCCATGGGAAGGGTACCCACTGTACCTAAGAATACCCCTCTGGCATATATCTTAGACAATTGGAGATATTTCCCTGGAACATTAGGGAAAGATAAGCAGAAAATGATAGAATATTGTACTAAGGTATGGGGAGGGAAGAAGATTTCTAAAAATGTCTTTTGGCCAGTCTATGGGTCAGAAGAAGATTGGGTAAGACAGCAATTAAACCTCTGGGTTAATAATAAAAAACCCCTTAACCCGGAGGAGAGTCAGTATGCGGAAGTGTGGCTAGAAAGACCGGGAGCTAGACTTTACCCACTGAATGAAGTAAAAACTAAACAAAAGAAAAAGAAGGAAGAGTTAGATGAAACCCTTCTAACCCCCCCCTTACATTCCTCCTCCTGCTCCCGCAGCCCCTCCAGAGGTCCCCAGAGCGCCCACTCCCCAACCAGAGTCGGAACAAGGGTCCCCCCTTCCTCCTAGACGTGTGACTAGGAGCCAAAAAGGGGCAGCTCAGATATATCCTCTAAGGGAAATGCCCATGGGGGGACCTCAACCTGTGATTGGATATATTTCTGTACCCCTAAGCTCGGCTGACCTGCGAGATTTTAAAAGAACCGAGATGGGAAACTTAATTGAGGACCCACTCGGAGTGGCAGAAAGATTAGATCAATTTTTGGGACCAAACCTTTATACTTGGGATGAGATGCAATCTATCCTTGGTCAATTATTTACTACCGAGGAAAGAGATATGATTAGACGAGCAGGAATGAGACTGTGGGATGCTCAGCATGCCCAGGGACCCCAAGCAGATATTAAATGGCCACTCCAAAGACCTAATTGGGATAATCAGGATCCGGTGCATAGAACTCATATGCAGGACCTGAGAACTATAGTAATTCAGGGGATTAGAGAAGCAGTACCCCGTGGCCAGAATATCAATAAAGCATTTAATGAAATGCAAAAGAAAGATGAGAGCCCTACTGAGTGGCTAGAACGACTGAGGAAAGCCCTTCAGCTGTACTCTGGGGTAAATCCAGACGACCCTTTAGGACAAGCGCTCCTCAAAACTCAGTTTGTGGCAAAATCATGGGAAGATATCAGAAAGAAAATTGAAAAGTTAGAAGACTGGCAGAATAGAGGGTTGGATGAATTATTAAGGGAAGCTCAGAAAATCTACGTAAGGCGGGAAGAAGAGAGCAGCAAGCGACAAGTAAAAATGATGGTAGCAGCGGTTAGAGAGGGTCGCAAAGGGCAGATCGGTGAACATAAATCTGCTGAAACGAAACAAGGGAACATAGTAGTAAGGAAGGAACAGAGATGTTGTTTTTACTGTGGAAAGAAGGGACATATAAAGAAGAATTGCAGAGAAAGGATCAGGGATGAGGAAATATTGAAAACAGAATAGGAGACTCAGGGGCTCTATATCTTAGGGGACCGGAGTCATCATGAGCCCTTGATAAAATTAAAAATAGGTCCCCATAAACAAGAGTTCACCTTTTTAGTAGACACTGGGGCTGAGAAATCGACTATTAGGCAAATACCTGAGGGATGTAAAGTTTCCCCTGAAAAAGTACAAGTAATTGGAGCAAAAGGGGAACCCTTTAAAGTAAGCAAAATCAAAAATGTGGTGTTCGAAACTGAAAATAAATTTGGAATGGGTGAACTCTTGCTCGTCCCTGAAGCAGAATTTAATCTGTTAGGACGGGATTTAATTGTCGAATTACAATTAGAAATTAAAGCAAAAAACCAAGAGCTAATGGTGGCAGCTTATCCTTTAACTGTGGACGATCAAAAACAAATTAACTCTGATGTCTGGTACTCTCCGGACACAATAAGTAAACTGGAAATCCCACCGATTAAAATTCAAATCTCCGAACCCCACATACCTGTGAGGGTGAGGCAATATCCCATATCCCTAGAAGGACGGAGAGGATTAAAACCAGAAATTGATCGATTGTTAGCACAAGGAATCTTAGAGCCTTGTATGTCACCCTTTAACACCCCTATTTTGCCTGTAAGGAAACCAAATGGGAAATATCGGCTTGTACATGATTTAAGGGAAATAAACAAAAGAACTATCACCCGGTTCCCTGTAGTAGCAAATCCATACACACTGCTAAGCAAGCTAGGACCCCATAACTCCTGGTATAGTGTGATTGATTTAAAGGATGCTTTTTGGGCCTGTCCACTGGCAGAAGAATGCCGTGATTATTTTGCATTTGAATGGGAAGACATAGAGACAGGCCGTAGACAGCAATTGAGATGGACCGTGCTCCCCCAAGGGTTCACTGAATCCCCTAATCTGTTTGGACAAGCCCTGGAAGAGCTCTTAAAAGAATACCAGGTACAAACAGGAAACGTACTGTTACAGTATGTAGATGATCTGCTCATAGCAGGGAATAATAAGGAGGATGTAAGAAAAGAAAGCATTCGACTCCTAAACTTTCTTGTACAAAAGGGACTGCGGGTATCACAAGAAAAGTTGCAATTTGTGGAGGAAAAAGTGAAATATTTGGGGCATTATTTGTTTAACGGCAAGAAGATATTAGATCCAGAGCGCATTAAAGGAATTTTAGAATTACCTATGCCTGTCACTAAGAGGCAAATTCGGCAGGCATTAGGGCTATTTGGGTATTGTAGACAATGGATAGAGAACTACAGTTTTAAAGTTAAATTTTTATATGAACAACTGTCTAAAGACAAAATACCCAAGTGGACCCCTCAGGATCAAGAGCAGTTTGCCAGTCTCAAAAGGGAGCTAAGTCAAGCACCGGTTTTAAGCCTCCCAGATTTAAAGCGGCCATTCCATTTATTCGTTAACATACATGAAGGAACGGCATTCGGAGTATTAACTCAGGAATGGGCCGGACAAAAGAAACCGGTGGCATACTTATCAAAGCTGTTGGATCCTGTCAGCAGGGGTTGGCCAAGTTGTTTACAAATCATTGTTGCTGCTGCCTTATTACTTGAGGAAACGAATCGCATTGCCTTTAATGGAGAAGTTGTCTTATATACACCTCATAACATCAGGGGAGTGCTACAACAAAAAGCAGAAAAGTGGCTTACAGATAGCCGATTATTAAAGTATGAAGGAATACTTATAGAATCCCCTAAACTATCTTTAAAAACTATTGGAGCAGTTAATCCCGCTGAATTTTTATACCCAGGAGAAGGCAATGAACTATTGCACAATTGTTTTCAAACAATTGAACAGCAGACACGCATTACGCCAGACTTAGAAGAAGAAGAACTACAATGTGGAGAAGTATTATTTATAGATGGGTCATCACGAATAGTGGAAGGTAAACGATTATCCGGATATGCCATCGTTAAATTGGAAAAAGGAGAATTTAAAACAATAGAATCAGGCCCCCTGAGTGCCAGCTGGTCGGCTCAAGCCTGTGAGCTGTATGCATTGTGGAAAGCATTAGTGTCACTGAAGGGAAAGGATGGAACTATATATACAGACTCACGCTATGCGTTTGGAGTGGTACATACCTTTGGAAAAATATGGGAGGAAAGAGGATTTATTAACTCACAGGGAAAAGAACTGATACACCCGGGATTAATTCGGCGAGTTCTGGGGGCATTGAAAATGCCGAATAAAATAGCAGTTGTACATATAAAGGGACACCAGCGAGGTACAAGTTATCAAGTTAGGGGAAATAATGCAGCTGATACAGAAGCAAAACGAGTGGCAGGCAATTATAATACGATTTTGACTATGCAACAAATACCTGTTAGTAAAAATTTGAGCTTTGAGTCTGCAGAAAAGGAAAAATTAGAGCAAATGGGAGCTAAGGAACAGGATGGTAAGTACATATTGCCAGATGGGAGAGAAGTCTTGCCGAAGGGCATAGCACTTGAAATATTTTCAAAAATACACAGCAAAACACACTGGGGAACCCAGGCGTTAGTTGATCATTTCAATCAACAGTTTGCCTGTATAGGCGTATATAACATAGCAAAGACAGTCACGACAGCCTGCGAGACCTGTCAAAAGGTTAATCGAAACAACATGAGACAAAAACCTCTTGGAGGACGTTCCCCAGCATACAGACCTTTTTCACACATACAAGTGGATTTTACTGAACTACCCAGGGTGGGGCATTACAAATATTTATTGGTAATGGTGGATCATTTAACACATTATGTTGAGGCTTTTCCTACCTCCAAGGCAACTGCTAACCAAGTTACTAAGGTATTACTTGAATACATTATACCTCGATATGGTGTACCTGATGTAATTGACTCAGACAGAGGAACACACTTTGTGTCAAAAATTGTTAGAGATCTAACAGAAAGCTTAGGTATTAAGTGGGAATACCATACGCCATGGCATCCACAAAGTTCGGGAAAAGTTGAAAGGATGAATGGGGAAATCAAAACTATTTTGACTAAATTAATGATAGAAACTAAATTATCATGGATTAAGTGCCTACCCATGGCACTATTAATTCTCAGAACCAGACCCCGAGCAGATGTAGGAATATCAGCGTTTGAAATGGTGTATGGGATGCCCTATAGAATTGAAAGTCCACAAACAAATGTTTTGATTCGAGATCGTGTGATTAATGAATATGTTTCACAATTAGCAGAACATCGTAACAAGCTTTGGGAACATGGACTGATTGTGCAACGACCTCCGTTGGACTTAAAAATTCACAATTTTAAACCTGGGGACTGGATATTGGTTAAAACGTGGAAAGAAGAAACCCTAAAACCCAATTGGGAGGGACCTTATCTTGTTTTGCTTACAACAGAAACAGCTGTCCGGACTGCTGAACGTGGATGGACTCATGCTAGTCGCATTAAAGGCCCAGTGACGAGACCCCACTGGAAGGTAATCAGTACTCCAGGTGACACCAAGATAACCCTGAAAAGATAACGTCATGATAGAGACTTTATTTGATTATTTTGCCGCATTACCTTTTAGTGTAAAGTGTATATTGCTGTTTATATTTGCTAAAATTACTTCTTTTTTTATCTACTATATATGGAAACATACAAAGTGTGCTAAAGGAAATTGCTAAACCTATGCAACCATACAATATTGAATATACACAAATGTAAATAATTTGAGCACTCTAGATATATGAATTAGGTGTAATAATTTGAACTGTAATTATTATCCATTTGCTTGTTTCAGGTGTAAGGTATGCCAGAATAAATGGTGGACACACTGTGAATATGAATACCCTCCTATAGGAGTTTGCACACAGTGTTGGAAAAATCCAAAGAACTCTCACTGAATGGAAACTAAAACAATTAGAGTCTAAACAAGAAATTATTTGAAAATCCCATGAATGGTGGAAAATTTTTTTTGCTAAAGGAATAAACCCACAATATTATTGTTACCATTCCAACAAACCAGTCCCCTTTGTAGCTGAAATCTTGGCTATAAAGTGCAGAAGGGAAATACTAACTGTGTCTTGCTTTGTCCCATTAGTCAAAGCTGCAAGGTGGGAAGCCTATGTAAACAGGCAGAAAGCCCCAAACAGCTGTTCTCCTGAAGAATTCCCTTGCTGCCGAGAAGATGATATACCCCGTGGCTCGAAGCAACCGAGTCGACGGGCAAGGCAGAGGAGGAACAAACTGTGGAGAAAAGAACCAAAACAATGGGACACAAAAGCAGCAATGGTCGAACTTCCCCAGGACTGGTAAAAATAAACTTAAATTGACAAAATTGACAGACACCCTTTTTCCTGGTATACCATTAGTTTGGTTATTGATAATGACCCAAGCAAATGGAAACCCTCATGAACCTATGGCCTGGAAATTATATAATTTACCAGAATCAAAATTAATTCAAACTCAGATCGGTCCAGGAAAGTGGAACTTCTCCGTGCATCTATATTCCCTGATACCTATAGAAGGGGGCCCCCGAGATACAGCAATGCTTCAAGTCCAATGCAAGGCATTTTATATATGTCCAGCAAGTAACCCTGGCAAAAGTTATTGTAATTATCCAGGTCATTTTTACTGTGGCTATTGGGGTTGTGAAACTATTGCTTCAAATTGGAAAACGCAGGGAGATAAATATATAGATGTAACTTGGGGACCCCCAGGCTGCACTCCCCCAACACATGATTTTAGTGGAGACCCTATAAAACCCTGTGTCGAAGTGTCCTGTAAAAGAATGGAAATCACCATAAAAAAACCCCAAGATGACACATGGTTAATTGGCCGTATCTGGGGAATTAGATATTGGGAACACGGAACGGATAGGGGAAGTTACTTTAGAATAGTTAAAGAAAAACTTCCTCATGATCCTTTGTCGATAGGACCAAATCTGGTCCTGAATCCACCCACTTCTTCTGAAGAAAAAGTTGCCCCCGTAATTGTTGTAACCCCTTCTCCAGACTCTCTTTCGGAAACAACTAATGATACTGTGACTGAATTCTCCTTATCCAGGGATCTAGAGTTGTCAGAATCCAAAGACCCCTTATGGAATCTAATGCAAGCCTCTTATTGTGCCCTTAATGAAAGCAAACCAAATTTAACTAAGGAATGCTGGTTATGTTATAATGTTAGACCACCATATTTTGAGGCAATTGGAAAACCAGGTAAGATTCAATGGTCTAATGGTTCAAACCCACGAGAATGTCCATGGGATGACCGGAAGAATCATACGCAAGGAATCACTATTCAGTTAGTAACAGGCCAAGGAAAATGTATAGGTACAGTGCCCAAAAAGTACCAGCCTTTGTGCAACCGAACAGTCACTAACACCAACATAGAGAAACATAAGAATCAAAGGGACAAATGGGCTATCCCGACACCAGGAGCTAAATGGGTTTGTTCAGACATTGGAGTAACGCCCTGCCTATCCCTAAACGTGTTTAATCAATCTCAGTTTTGCATACAGGTGATTATTGTTCCTCGTCTGATCTATCATACCTCTGAGGAAGTGCTACGCCACTTTGAAGGAGACCTGAATAGACAAAAACGAGAGCCAATTACAGTGGTAACCCTGGCTACACTGCTGATAGCGGGCGGAGTTGGAGCAGGTACAGGCATAGCCTCCCTAGTAAAAGGCCAGGAATTACAAAGTTTGCAGATGGCTGTAGATGAGGATTTAGCAAAAATAGAACAATCTATCCAAAATTTAGCCACTTCAGTAAAATCTTTATCAGAGGTAGTGCTGCAAAATAGAAGAGGATTAGATCTATTGTTTTTAAAGGAGGGAGGGTTATGTATAGCTCTCAATGAAGAGTGTTGTTCTTTTGCTGATCACACGGGAGTAGTCCAGGACACCATGTCTGAACTCCGAAAAAGATTGGACAAACGTAAAAAGGATCGCGAAGCGAACAAATCATGGTATGAAAACTGGTTTAATGTTTCACCTTGGCTAACCACTTTGTTGTCTGCTTTAGCAGGACCGCTTATTATGTTGATTTTGGGACTTGTATTTGGGCCTTTTATATTACGCTATATTTTACACTTTATTAAAGAACGGTTAGACATGGCTAAACTGCTTATTTTAACTACGAGGTCTGGGGCAAAATATAAGAGTGTACCTATTAATGAGGATGAAGATTGTTGTGAAAACGTTATGCCACGTGAAAACTATACATATTGTAATTGTAAAGTATTACCTTGTGAATGTTATGATAAATGTTGGGATTATGAGAAAAGTTTGGCTTACAGTACCGAAAGTGAAAGTAACGTCTAATAAACAATAATAGGACAAAAAGAAAAAGGGGGGATTGTGAGAAACTATGAATATGATATTGTTTATTAAGATTTATGTTAAACCCAGTGTAAAGATTAAACTGCAAAAAGACATGAGATCGCTTATGTAATAAACGGGTTAAATTTGTTCAGGAAATCAAGAAGGGGGAAGAGATGTTGAGAGTTAACATATGCCTTGTGTAAATGACAAGACTTGCTCGAATTATGTGTGGAGGTCCCGGGAAGAGGGCACTTGCTATAACTTACTAGATAAGGGGGAAAAAGTAATGGCTATGACTCCCTAGATAAGGAAAGGAAGAACAACAGCTGCATTTCTCCACATCAAAAGACATTCCATATCAAAGGACAGTCATCCTTGAGAACATCTACCGAATCTGCATGGTAACAGACTTACACCAGTGAAGAAAGAAGAAACAGGACAAGGCGGAGACTTACAAGAAAAGGGTACATGAAATGTATATAAGGAATGTAACTGTAACCAAAAGTTACGGCAGTTGGTGGAGCGCAGACTCCCCTGCCGTCCAGCGCTGTATTTGCTCATATTCTACTTGCTATAATTAATAAAATTTTAATTGGATTATGATCCCTTGTGGTTGCAATTTATGACACTACTTACTTGGAGGAGTCTGGGGCAGGTAGCTGGGATCTCCGGTCCATAACGCAGAGGTCAAAACATTCTGGGATGACGCCTGGGAGGAGTCTTGGGTCGATCCCGGAGAAGAGAGCTTCCTGCAAAAGAGAAGAATCATCTAGGGTAGCCTCATTAAACAATTCTGGGGCTGCTACCTGCGATCTCCGGTCCTTATAAGAAAAGGCCAAAAGACTCTAGGAGACGTCTGGAAGGAATCACAGGGAATCCCGGAGGGCAGAGGTTCCTCCAAAAAAGAAAAAAGCCTCAACGGTAGCTTCCTTGGAGGAGTCTGGGGCTTCTACCTGACCCCTTAGGTAGGTAAAGCAGAGGACAGAAGACTGTGGGAGATGCCTGGGAGGAGTCTCAGGTGGCTGTCGGAGTTGAGAGATTTCTCTACAGGAGAACAAAAATGTCTCGAGCTACTTCCTTGGAGGAGTCTGGGGCAGGTAGCTGGGATCTCCGGTCCCGAACGCAGAGGTCAAAACATTCTGGGATGACGCCTGGGAGGAGTCTTGGGTCGATCCCGGAGAAGAGAGCTTCCTGCAAAAGAGAAGAATCATCTAGGGTAGCCTCATTAGACAAGTCTGGGGCTGCTACCTGGGATCTCCGGTCCTTATAAGAGAAGGCCAAAAGACGCTAGGAGACGTCTGGAAGGAATCACAGGGAATCCCGGAGGGCAGAGGTTCCTCCAAAAAAGAAAAAAACCTCAACGGTAGCTTCCTTGGAGGAGTCTGGGGCTTCTACCTGACCCCTTAGGTAGGTAAAGCAGAGAACAGAAGACTGTGGGAGATGCCTGGGAGGAGTCTCAGCTGGCTGTCGGAGTTGAGAGATTTCTCTACAGGAGAACAAAAATGTCTCGAGCTACTTACTTGGAGGAGTCTGGGGCAGGTAGCTGGGATCTCCGGTCCTGAACGCAGAGGTCAAAACATTCTGGGATGACGCCTGGGAGGACTCTTGGGTCGATCCCGGTGAAGAGAGCTTCCTGCAAAAGAGAAGAATCATCTAGGGTAGCCTCATTAGACAAGTCTGGGGCTGCTACCTGCGATCTCCGGTCCTTATAAGAAATGGCCAAAAGACTCTAGCAGACGTCTGGAAGGAATCACAGGGAATCCCGGAGGGCAGAGGTTCCTCCAAAAAAGAAAAAAGCCTCAACGGTAGCTTACTTGGAGGAGTCTGGGGCTTCTACCTGACCCCTTAGGTAGGTAAAGCAGAGGACAGAAGACTGTGGGAGATGCCTGGGAGGAGTCTCAGGTGCCTGTCGGAGTTGAGAGATTTCTCTACAGGAGAACAAAAATGTCTCGAGCTACTTACTTGGAGGAGTCTGGGGCAGGTAGCTGCGATCTCCGGTCCTGAACGCAGAGGTCAAAACGTTCTGGGATGACGCCTGGGAGGAGTCTTGGGTCGATCCCGGAGAAGAGAACTTCCTGCAAAAGAAAAGAATCATCTAGGGTAGCCTCATTAGACAAGTCTGGGGCTGCTACCTGGGATCTCCGGTCCTTATAAGAAAAGGCCAAAAGACTCTAGGAGACGTCTGGAAGGAATCACAGGGGATCCCAGAGGGCACAGGCTCCTCCAAAAAAGAAAAAACCTCAACGGTAGCTTCCTTGGAGGAGTCTGGGGCTTCTACCTGACCCCTTAGGTAGGTAAAGCAGAGGACAGAAGACTGTGGGAGATGCCTGGGAGGAGTCTCAGGTGGCTGTCGGAGTTGAGAGATTTCTCTACAGGAGAACAAAAATGTCTCGAGCTACTTACTTGGAGGAGTCTGGGGCAGGTAGATGGGATCTCCGGTCCCGAACGCAGAGGTTAAAACATTCTGGGATGACGCCTGGGAGGAGTCTTGGGTCGATCCCGGAGAAGAGAGCTTCCTGCAAAAGAGAAGAATCATCTAGGGTAGCCTCATTAAACAATTCTCGGGCTGCTACCTGGGATCTCCGGTCCTTATAAGAAAAGGCCAAAAGACTCTAGGAGACGTCTGGAAGGAATCACAGGGAATCCCGGAGGGCAGTGTTTCCTCCAAAAAAGAAAAAAGCCTCAACGGTAGCTTCCTTGGAGGAGTCTGGGGCTTCTACCTGACCCCTTAGGTAGGTAAAGCAGAAGACAGAAGACTGTGGGAGATGCCTGTGAGGAGTCTCAGCTGGCTGTCGGAGTTGAGAGATTTCTCTACAGGAGAACAAAAATGTCTCGAGCTACTTACTTGGAGGAGTCTGGGGCAGGTAGATGGGATCTCCGGTCCCAAACGCAGAGGTCAAAACATTCTGGGATGACGCCTGGGAGGAGTCTTGGGTTGATCCCAGAGAAGAGAGCTTCCTGCAAAAGAGAAGAATCATCTAGGGTAGCCTCATTAGACAAGTCTGGGGCTGCTACCTGGGATCTCCGGTCCTTATCAGAAAAGGCCAAAAGACGCTAGGAGACGTCTGGAAGGAATCACAGGGAATCCCGGAGGTCAGAGGCTACTCCAAAAAAAAGAAAAAAACGTCAACGGTAGCTTCCTTGGAGGAGTCTGGGGCTTCTACCTGACCCCTTAGGTAGGTAAAGCAGAGGACAGAAGACTGTGGGAGATGCCTAGGAGGAGTCTCAGGTGGCTGTCGGAGTTGAGAGATTTCTCTACAGGAGAACAAAAATGTCTCGAGCTACTTACTCACTTGGAGGAGTCTGGGGCAGGTAGATGGGATCTCCGGTCCCGAACGCAGAGGTTAAAACATTCTGGGATGACGCCTGGGAGGAGTCTTGGGTCGATCCCGGAGAAGAGAGCTTCCTGCAAAAGAGAAGAATCATCTAGGGTAGCCTCATTAAACAATTCTCGGGCTGCTACCTGGGATCTCCGGTCCTTATAAGAAAAGGCCAAAAGACGCTAGGAGACGTCTGGAAGGAATCACAGGGAATCCCGGAGGTCAGAGGCTACTCCAAAAAAAAGAAAAAAACGTCAACGGTAGCTTGCTTGGAAGAGTCTGGGGCTTCTACCTGACCCCTTAGGTAGGTAAAGCAGAAGACAGAAGACTGTGGGAGATGCCTGGGAGGAGTCTCAGGTGGCTGTCGGAGTTGAGAGATTTCTCTGCAGGAGAACAAAAATGTCTCGAGCTACTTACTTGGGGGAGTCTGGGCCAGGTAGCTGGGATCTCCGGTCCCGAACGCAGAGGTCAAAACATTCTGGGATGACGCCTGGGAGGAGTCTTGGGTCGATCCCGGAGAAGAGAGCTTCCTGCAAAAGAGAAGAATCATCTAGGGTAGCCTCATTAAACAATTCTGGGGCTGCTACCTGGGATCTCCGGTCCTTATAAGAAAAGGCCAAAAGACTCTAGGAGACGTCTGGAAGGAATCACAGCGAATCCCGGAGGGCAGAGGTTCCTCCAAAAAAGAACAAAGCCTCAACGGTAGCTTCCTTGGAGGAGTCTGGGGCTTCTACCTGACCCCTTAGGTAGGTAAAGCAGAGCACAGAAGACTGTGGGAGATGCCTGGGAGGAGTCTCAGCTTGCTGTCGGAGTTGAGAGATTTCTCTACAGGAGAACAAAAATGTCTCGAGCTACTTACTTGGAGGAGTCTGGGGCAGGTAGATGGGATCTCCGGTGCTGAACGCAGAGGTCAAAACATTCTGGGATGACGCCTGGGAGGACTCTTGGGTCGATCCTAGAGAAGAGAACTTCCTGCAAAAGAAAAGAATCATCTAGGGTAGCCTCATTAGACAAGTCTGGGGCTGCTACCTGGGATGTCCGGTCCTTATAAGAAAAGGCCAAAAGACGCTAGGAGACGTCTGGAAGGAATCACAGGGAATCCTGGAGGTCAGAGGCTCCTCGAAAAAAAGAAAA
Source organism: Astur gentilis (assembly GCF_929443795.1). Taxonomy (NCBI): domain Eukaryota; kingdom Metazoa; phylum Chordata; class Aves; order Accipitriformes; family Accipitridae; genus Astur; species Astur gentilis. The sequence continues at coordinate 268,552 of NC_064883.1, forward strand.
AAACCTCAACGGTAGCTTCCTTGGAGGAGTCTGGGGCTTCTACCTGAGCCCTTAGGTAGGTAAAGCAGAGGACAGAAGACTGTGGGAGATGCCTGGGAGGAGTCTCAGGTGCCTGTCGGAGTTGAGAGATTTCTCTACAGGAGAACAAAAATGTCTCGAGCTACTTACCTGGAGGAGTCTGGGGCAGGTAGCTGGGATCTCCGGTCCCGAACGCAGAGGTCAAAATGTTCTGGGATGACGCCTGGGAGGAGTCTTGGGTCGAATCCGGAGAAGAGAGCTTCCTGCAAAAGAGAAGAATCATCTAGGGTAGCCTCATTATACAAGTCTGGGGCTGCTACCTGCGATCTCCGGTCCTTATAAGAAAAGGCCAAAAGACGCTAGGAGACGTCTGGAAGGAATCACAGGGAATCCCGGAGGGCAGAGGTTCCTCCAAAAAAGAAAAAAGCCTCAACGGTAGCTTACTTGGAGGAGTCTGGGGCTTCTACCTGACCCCTTAGGTAGGTAAAGCAGAGGACAGAAGACTGTGGGAGATGCCTGGGAGGAGTCTCAGGTGGCTGTCGTAGTTGAGAGATTTCTCTACAGGAGAACAAAAATGTCTCGAGCTACTCACTTGGAGGAGTCTGGGGCAGGTAGATGGGATCTCCGGTCCAGAACGCAGAGGTTAGAACATTCTGGGATGACGCCTGGGAGGAGTCTTGGGTCGATCCCGGAGAAGAGAGCTTCCTGCAAAAGAGAAGAATCATCTAGGGTAGCCTCATTAAACAATTCTGGGGCTGCTACCTGGGATCTCCGGTCCTTATAAGAAAAGGCCAAAAGACTCTAGGAGACGTCTGGAAGGAATCACAGGGAATCCCGGAGGGCAGTGTTTCCTCCAAAAAAGAAAAAAGCCTCAACGGTAGCTTCCTTGGAGGAGTCTGGGGCTTCTACCTGACCCCTTAGGTAGGTAAAGCAGAAGACAGAAGACTGTGGGAGATGCCTGGGAGGAGTCTCAGGTGGCTGTCGGAGTTGAGAGATTTCTCTACAGGAGAACAAAAATGTCTCGAGCTACTTCCTTGGAGGAGTCTGGGGCAGGTAGCTGGGATCTCCGGTCTCGAACGCAGAGGTCAATACGTTCCGGGATGACGCCTGGGAGGACTCTTGGGTCGATCCCGGAGAAGAGAGCTTCCTGCAAAAGAGAAGAATCATCTAGGCTAGCCTCATTAGACAAATCTGGGGCTGCTACCTGCGATCTCCGGTCCTTATAAGAAAAGGCCAAAAGACTCTAGGAGACGTCTGGAAGGAATCACAGGGGATCCCGGAGGGCAGTGTTTCCTCCAAAAAAGAAAAAAGCCTCAACGGTAGCTTCCTTGGAGGAGTCTGGGGCTTCTACCTGACCCCTTAGGTAGGTAAAGCAGAGGACAGAAGACTGTGGGAGATGCCTGGGAGGAGTCTCAGGTGCCTGTCGGAGTTGAGAGATTTCTCTACAGGAGAACAAAAATGTCTCGAGCTACTTACTTGGAGGAGTCTGGGGCAGGTAGCTGGGATCTCCGGTCCTGAACGCAGAGGTCAAAACATTCTGGGATGACGCCTGGGAGGACTCTTGGGTCGATCCTAGAGAAGAGAACTTCCTGCAAAAGAAAAGAATCATCTAGGGTAGCCTCATTAGACAAGTCTGGGGCTGCTACCTGGGATCTCCGGTCCTTATAAGAAAAGGCCAAAAGACTCTAGGAGACGTCTGGAAGGAATCACAGGGGATCCCAGAGGGCACAGGCTCCTCCAAAAAAGAAAAAACCTCAACGGTAGCTTCCTTGGAGGAGTCTGGGGCTTCTACCTGACCCCTTAGGTAGGTAAAGCAGAGGACAGAAGACTGTGGGAGATGCCTGGGAGGAGTCTCAGGTGGCTGTCGGAGTTGAGAGATTTCTCTGCAGGAGAACAAAAATGTCTCGAGCTACTTACTTGGAGGAGTCTGGGGCAGGTAGATGGGATCTCCGGTCCCGAACACAGATGTCAAAACGTTCTGGGATGACGCCTGGGAGGAGTCTTGGGTCGATCCCGGAGAAGAGAGCTTCCTGCAAAAGAGAAGAATCATCTAGGGTAGCCTCATTAGACAAGTCTGGGGCTGCTACCTGGGATCTCCGGTCCTTATAAGAAAAGCCCAAAAGACGCTAGGAGACGTCTGGAAGGAATCACAGGGAATCCCGGAGGTCAGAGGCTCCTCCAAAAAAGAAAAAACCTCAACGGTAGCTTCCTTGGAGGAGTCTGGGGCTTCTACCTGACCCCTTAGGTAGGTAAAGCAGAGGACAGAAGACTGTGGGAGATGCCTGGGAGGAGTCTCAGGTGCCTGTCGGAGTTGAGAGATTTCTCTACAGGAGAACAAAAATGTCTCGAGCTACTGTGAGAAACTATGAATATGATATTGTTTATTAAGATTTATGTTAAACCCAGTGTAAAGATTAAACTGCAAAAAGACATGAGATCGCTTATGTAACAAACGGGTTAAATTTGTTCAGGAAATCAAGAAGGGGGAAGAGATGTTGAGAGTTAACATATGCCTTGTGTAAATGACAAGACTTGCTCGAATTATGTGTGGAGGTCCCGGGAAGAGGGCACTTGCTATAACTTACTAGATAAGGGGGAAAAAGTAATGGCTATGACTCCCTAGATAAGGAAAGGAAGAACAACAGCTGCATTTCTCCACATCAAAAGACATTCCATATCAAAGGACAGTCATCCTTGAGAACATCTACCGAATCTGCATGGTAACAGACTTACACCAGTGAAGAAAGAAGAAACAGGACAAGGCGGAGACTTACAAGAAAAGGGTACATGAAATGTATATAAGGAATGTAACTGTAACCAAAAGTTACGGCAGTTGGTGGAGCGCAGACTCCCCTGCCGTCCAGCGCTGTATTTGCTCATATTCTACTTGCTATAATTAATAAAATTTTAATTGGATTATGATCCCTTGTGGTTGCAATTTATGACAATTCTTGGTGCCGTGACTCGGATAAGGAACGGTGGGCTTCTGTCCTCCGGGGAGGCGCCCCGCGGCAATCCGCGGCCCCGTGACCGACAGCCTTCCTCAACCTTACCGACGAACCTAAATTCTAGAATAGTGAGCAAAGGAGAAACCGGTAAAATCCCATAAAAATTCTGTGCACGGGAGTCCGGACGAAGACGCAGGACGCGTAAGTATATTGCGAATTTGTTCGCGGGTTTGCCGTTCGGGCGGGATTGGGTTTCCTGGATTATAACAAATGAGAGGTTCGATATACTGAACCAAGCGAGTGTGGACTCTTAAGTACTGCGTTTCCCATCTCCCGCGAGGGACTGGGCCAGGAACAAGGGGAGCGAGTGAGTGTGTGTGTGTGGATAATCCAGAAGATGGGGGCGAAGGGCAGCAAGCCTTCGACTCCCATGGGAAGGGTACCCACTGTACCTAAGAATACCCCTCTGGCATATATCTTAGACAATTGGAGATATTTCCCTGGAACATTAGGGAAAGATAAGCAGAAAATGATAGAATATTGTACTAAGGTATGGGGAGGGAAGAAGATTTCTAAAAATGTCTTTTGGCCAGTCTATGGGTCAGAAGAAGATTGGGTAAGACAGCAATTAAACCTCTGGGTTAATAATAAAAAACCCCTTAACCCGGAGGAGAGTCAGTATGCGGAAGTGTGGCTAGAAAGACCGGGAGCTAGACTTTACCCACTGAATGAAGTAAAAACTAAACAAAAGAAAAAGAAGGAAGAGTTAGATGAAACCCTTCTAACCCCCCCCTTACATTCCTCCTCCTGCTCCCGCAGCCCCTCCAGAGGTCCCCAGAGCGCCCACTCCCCAACCAGAGTCGGAACAAGGGTCCCCCCTTCCTCCTAGACGTGTGACTAGGAGCCAAAAAGGGGCAGCTCAGATATATCCTCTAAGGGAAATGCCCATGGGGGGACCTCAACCTGTGATTGGATATATTTCTGTACCCCTAAGCTCGGCTGACCTGCGAGATTTTAAAAGAACCGAGATGGGAAACTTAATTGAGGACCCACTCGGAGTGGCAGAAAGATTAGATCAATTTTTGGGACCAAACCTTTATACTTGGGATGAGATGCAATCTATCCTTGGTCAATTATTTACTACCGAGGAAAGAGATATGATTAGACGAGCAGGAATGAGACTGTGGGATGCTCAGCATGCCCAGGGACCCCAAGCAGATATTAAATGGCCACTCCAAAGACCTAATTGGGATAATCAGGATCCGGTGCATAGAACTCATATGCAGGACCTGAGAACTATAGTAATTCAGGGGATTAGAGAAGCAGTACCCCGTGGCCAGAATATCAATAAAGCATTTAATGAAATGCAAAAGAAAGATGAGAGCCCTACTGAGTGGCTAGAACGACTGAGGAAAGCCCTTCAGCTGTACTCTGGGGTAAATCCAGACGACCCTTTAGGACAAGCGCTCCTCAAAACTCAGTTTGTGGCAAAATCATGGGAAGATATCAGAAAGAAAATTGAAAAGTTAGAAGACTGGCAGAATAGAGGGTTGGATGAATTATTAAGGGAAGCTCAGAAAATCTACGTAAGGCGGGAAGAAGAGAGCAGCAAGCGACAAGTAAAAATGATGGTAGCAGCGGTTAGAGAGGGTCGCAAAGGGCAGATCGGTGAACATAAATCTGCTGAAACGAAACAAGGGAACATAGTAGTAAGGAAGGAACAGAGATGTTGTTTTTACTGTGGAAAGAAGGGACATATAAAGAAGAATTGCAGAGAAAGGATCAGGGATGAGGAAATATTGAAAACAGAATAGGAGACTCAGGGGCTCTATATCTTAGGGGACCGGAGTCATCATGAGCCCTTGATAAAATTAAAAATAGGTCCCCATAAACAAGAGTTCACCTTTTTAGTAGACACTGGGGCTGAGAAATCGACTATTAGGCAAATACCTGAGGGATGTAAAGTTTCCCCTGAAAAAGTACAAGTAATTGGAGCAAAAGGGGAACCCTTTAAAGTAAGCAAAATCAAAAATGTGGTGTTCGAAACTGAAAATAAATTTGGAATGGGTGAACTCTTGCTCGTCCCTGAAGCAGAATTTAATCTGTTAGGACGGGATTTAATTGTCGAATTACAATTAGAAATTAAAGCAAAAAACCAAGAGCTAATGGTGGCAGCTTATCCTTTAACTGTGGACGATCAAAAACAAATTAACTCTGATGTCTGGTACTCTCCGGACACAATAAGTAAACTGGAAATCCCACCGATTAAAATTCAAATCTCCGAACCCCACATACCTGTGAGGGTGAGGCAATATCCCATATCCCTAGAAGGACGGAGAGGATTAAAACCAGAAATTGATCGATTGTTAGCACAAGGAATCTTAGAGCCTTGTATGTCACCCTTTAACACCCCTATTTTGCCTGTAAGGAAACCAAATGGGAAATATCGGCTTGTACATGATTTAAGGGAAATAAAAGAACTATCACCCGGTTCCCTGTAGTAGCAAATCCATACACACTGCTAAGCAAGCTAGGACCCCATAACTCCTGGTATAGTGTGATTGATTTAAAGGATGCTTTTTGGGCCTGTCCACTGGCAGAAGAATGCCGTGATTATTTTGCATTTGAATGGGAAGACATAGAGACAGGCCGTAGACAGCAATTGAGATGGACCGTGCTCCCCCAAGGGTTCACTGAATCCCCTAATCTGTTTGGACAAGCCCTGGAAGAGCTCTTAAAAGAATACCAGGTACAAACAGGAAACGTACTGTTACAGTATGTAGATGATCTGCTCATAGCAGGGAATAATAAGGAGGATGTAAGAAAAGAAAGCATTCGACTCCTAAACTTTCTTGTACAAAAGGGACTGCGGGTATCACAAGAAAAGTTGCAATTTGTGGAGGAAAAAGTGAAATATTTGGGGCATTATTTGTTTAACGGCAAGAAGATATTAGATCCAGAGCGCATTAAAGGAATTTTAGAATTACCTATGCCTGTCACTAAGAGGCAAATTCGGCAGGCATTAGGGCTATTTGGGTATTGTAGACAATGGATAGAGAACTACAGTTTTAAAGTTAAATTTTTATATGAACAACTGTCTAAAGACAAAATACCCAAGTGGACCCCTCAGGATCAAGAGCAGTTTGCCAGTCTCAAAAGGGAGCTAAGTCAAGCACCGGTTTTAAGCCTCCCAGATTTAAAGCGGCCATTCCATTTATTCGTTAACATACATGAAGGAACGGCATTCGGAGTATTAACTCAGGAATGGGCCGGACAAAAGAAACCGGTGGCATACTTATCAAAGCTGTTGGATCCTGTCAGCAGGGGTTGGCCAAGTTGTTTACAAATCATTGTTGCTGCTGCCTTATTACTTGAGGAAACGAATCGCATTGCCTTTAATGGAGAAGTTGTCTTATATACACCTCATAACATCAGGGGAGTGCTACAACAAAAAGCAGAAAAGTGGCTTACAGATAGCCGATTATTAAAGTATGAAGGAATACTTATAGAATCCCCTAAACTATCTTTAAAAACTATTGGAGCAGTTAATCCCGCTGAATTTTTATACCCAGGAGAAGGCAATGAACTATTGCACAATTGTTTTCAAACAATTGAACAGCAGACACGCATTACGCCAGACTTAGAAGAAGAAGAACTACAATGTGGAGAAGTATTATTTATAGATGGGTCATCACGAATAGTGGAAGGTAAACGATTATCCGGATATGCCATCGTTAAATTGGAAAAAGGAGAATTTAAAACAATAGAATCAGGCCCCCTGAGTGCCAGCTGGTCGGCTCAAGCCTGTGAGCTGTATGCATTGTGGAAAGCATTAGTGTCACTGAAGAGAAAGGATGGAACTATATATACAGACTCACGCTATGCGTTTGGAGTGGTACATACCTTTGGAAAAATATGGGAGGAAAGAGGATTTATTAACTCACAGGGAAAAGAACTGATACACCCGGGATTAATTCGGCGAGTTCTGGGGGCATTGAAAATGCCGAATAAAATAGCAGTTGTACATATAAAGGGACACCAGCGAGGTACAAGTTATCAAGTTAGGGGAAATAATGCAGCTGATACAGAAGCAAAACGAGTGGCAGGCAATTATAATACGATTTTGACTATGCAACAAATACCTGTTAGTAAAAATTTGAGCTTTGAGTCTGCAGAAAAGGAAAAATTAGAGCAAATGGGAGCTAAAGAACAGGATGGTAAGTACATATTGCCAGATGGGAGAGAAGTCTTGCCGAAGGGCATAGCACTTGAAATATTTTCAAAAATACACAGCAAAACACACTGGGGAACCCAGGCGTTAGTTGATCATTTCAATCAACAGTTTGCCTGTATAGGCGTATATAACATAGCAAAGACAGTCACGACAGCCTGCGAGACCTGTCAAAAGGTTAATCGAAACAACATGAGACAAAAACCTCTTGGAGGACGTTCCCCAGCATACAGACCTTTTTCACACATACAAGTGGATTTTACTGAACTACCCAGGGTGGGGCATTACAAATATTTATTGGTAATGGTGGATCATTTAACACATTATGTTGAGGCTTTTCCTACCTCCAAGGCAACTGCTAACCAAGTTACTAAGGTATTACTTGAATACATTATACCTTGATATGGTGTACCTGATGTAATTGACTCAGACAGAGGAACACACTTTGTGTCAAAAATTGTTAGAGATCTAACAGAAAGCTTAGGTATTAAGTGGGAATACCATACGCCATGGCATCCACAAAGTTCGGGAAAAGTTGAAAGGATGAATGGGGAAATCAAAACTATTTTGACTAAATTAATGATAGAAACTAAATTATCATGGATTAAGTGCCTACCCATGGCACTATTAATTCTCAGAACCAGACCCCGAGCAGATGTAGGAATATCAGCGTTTGAAATGGTGTATGGGATGCCCTATAGAATTGAAAGTCCACAAACAAATGTTTTGATTCGAGATCGTGTGATTAATGAATATGTTTCACAATTAGCAGAACATCGTAACAAGCTTTGGGAACATGGACTGATTGTGCAACGACCTCCGTTGGACTTAAAAATTCACAATTTTAAACCTGGGGACTGGATATTGGTTAAAACGTGGAAAGAAGAAACCCTAAAACCCAATTGGGAGGGACCTTATCTTGTTTTGCTTACAACAGAAACAGCTGTCCGGACTGCTGAACGTGGATGGACTCATGCTAGTCGCATTAAAGGCCCAGTGACGAGACCCCACTGGAAGGTAATCAGTACTCCAGGTGACACCAAGATAACCCTGAAAAGATAACGTCATGATAGAGACTTTATTTGATTATTTTGCCGCATTACCTTTTAGTGTAAAGTGTATATTGCTGTTTATATTTGCTAAAATTACTTCTTTTTTTATCTACTATATATGGAAACATACAAAGTGTGCTAAAGGAAATTGCTAAACCTATGCAACCATACAATATTGAATATACACAAATGTAAATAATTTGAGCACTCTAGATATATGAATTAGGTGTAATAATTTGAACTGTAATTATTATCCATTTGCTTGTTTCAGGTGTAAGGTATGCCAGAATAAATGGTGGACACACTGTGAATATGAATACCCTCCTATAGGAGTTTGCACACAGTGTTGGAAAAATCCAAAGAACTCTCACTGAATGGAAACTAAAACAATTAGAGTCTAAACAAGAAATTATTTGAAAATCCCATGAATGGTGGAAAATTTTTTTTGCTAAAGGAATAAACCCACAATATTATTGTTACCATTCCAACAAACCAGTCCCCTTTGTAGCTGAAATCTTGGCTATAAAGTGCAGAAGGGAAATACTAACTGTGTCTTGCTTTGTCCCATTAGTCAAAGCTGCAAGGTGGGAAGCCTATGTAAACAGGCAGAAAGCCCCAAACAGCTGTTCTCCTGAAGAATTCCCTTGCTGCCGAGAAGATGATATACCCCGTGGCTCGAAGCAACCGAGTCGACGGGCAAGGCAGAGGAGGAACAAACTGTGGAGAAAAGAACCAAAACAATGGGACACAAAAGCAGCAATGGTCGAACTTCCCCAGGACTGGTAAAAATAAACTTAAATTGACAAAATTGACAGACACCCTTTTTCCTGGTATACCATTAGTTTGGTTATTGATAATGACCCAAGCAAATGGAAACCCTCATGAACCTATGGCCTGGAAATTATATAATTTACCAGAATCAAAATTAATTCAAACTCAGATCGGTCCAGGAAAGTGGAACTTCTCCGTGCATCTATATTCCCTGATACCTATAGAAGGGGGCCCCCGAGATACAGCAATGCTTCAAGTCCAATGCAAGGCATTTTATATATGTCCAGCAAGTAACCCTGGCAAAAGTTATTGTAATTATCCAGGTCATTTTTACTGTGGCTATTGGGGTTGTGAAACTATTGCTTCAAATTGGAAAACGCAGGGAGATAAATATATAGATGTAACTTGGGGACCCCCAGGCTGCACTCCCCCAACACATGATTTTAGTGGAGACCCTATAAAACCCTGTGTCGAAGTGTCCTGTAAAAGAATGGAAATCACCATAAAAAAACCCCAAGATGACACATGGTTAATTGGCCGTATCTGGGGAATTAGATATTGGGAACACGGAACGGATAGGGGAAGTTACTTTAGAATAGTTAAAGAAAAACTTCCTCATGATCCTTTGTCGATAGGACCAAATCTGGTCCTGAATCCACCCACTTCTTCTGAAGAAAAAGTTGCCCCCGTAATTGTTGTAACCCCTTCTCCAGACTCTCTTTCGGAAACAACTAATGATACTGTGACTGAATTCTCCTTATCCAGGGATCTAGAGTTGTCAGAATCCAAAGACCCCTTATGGAATCTAATGCAAGCCTCTTATTGTGCCCTTAATGAAAGCAAACCAAATTTAACTAAGGAATGCTGGTTATGTTATAATGTTAGACCACCATATTTTGAGGCAATTGGAAAACCAGGTAAGATTCAATGGTCTAATGGTTCAAACCCACGAGAATGTCCATGGGATGACCGGAAGAATCATACGCAAGGAATCACTATTCAGTTAGTACAGGCCAAGGAAAATGTATAGGTACAGTGCCCAAAAAGTACCAGCCTTTGTGCAACCGAACAGTCACTAACACCAACATAGAGAAACATAAGAATCAAAGGGACAAATGGGCTATCCCGACACCAGGAGCTAAATGGGTTTGTTCAGACATTGGAGTAACGCCCTGCCTATCCCTAAACGTGTTTAATCAATCTCAGTTTTGCATACAGGTGATTATTGTTCCTCGTCTGATCTATCATACCTCTGAGGAAGTGCTACGCCACTTTGAAGGAGACCTGAATAGACAAAAACGAGAGCCAATTACAGTGGTAACCCTGGCTACACTGCTGATAGCGGGCGGAGTTGGAGCAGGTACAGGCATAGCCTCCCTAGTAAAAGGCCAGGAATTACAAAGTTTGCAGATGGCTGTAGATGAGGATTTAGCAAAAATAGAACAATCTATCCAAAATTTAGCCACTTCAGTAAAATCTTTATCAGAGGTAGTGCTGCAAAATAGAAGAGGATTAGATCTATTGTTTTTAAAGGAGGGAGGGTTATGTATAGCTCTCAATGAAGAGTGTTGTTCTTTTGCTGATCACACGGGAGTAGTCCAGGACACCATGTCTGAACTCCGAAAAAGATTGGACAAACGTAAAAAGGATCGCGAAGCGAACAAATCATGGTATGAAAACTGGTTTAATGTTTCACCTTGGCTAACCACTTTGTTGTCTGCTTTAGCAGGACCGCTTATTATGTTGATTTTGGGACTTGTATTTGGGCCTTTTATATTACGCTATATTTTACACTTTATTAAAGAACGGTTAGACATGGCTAAACTGCTTATTTTAACTACGAGGTCTGGGGCAAAATATAAGAGTGTACCTATTAATGAGGATGAAGATTGTTGTGAAAACGTTATGCCACGTGAAAACTATACATATTGTAATTGTAAAGTATTACCTTGTGAATGTTATGATAAATGTTGGGATTATGAGAAAAGTTTGGCTTACAGTACCGAAAGTGAAAGTAACGTCTAATAAACAATAATAGGACAAAAAGAAAAAGGGGGGATTGTGAGAAACTATGAATATGATATTGTTTATTAAGATTTATGTTAAACCCAGTGTAAAGATTAAACTGCAAAAAGACATGAGATCGCTTATGTAATAAACGGGTTAAATTTGTTCAGGAAATCAAGAAGGGGGAAGAGATGTTGAGAGTTAACATATGCCTTGTGTAAATGACAAGACTTGCTCGAATTATGTGTGGAGGTCCCGGGAAGAGGGCACTTGCTATAACTTACTAGATAAGGGGGAAAAAGTAATGGCTATGACTCCCTAGATAAGGAAAGGAAGAACAACAGCTGCATTTCTCCACATCAAAAGACATTCCATATCAAAGGACAGTCATCCTTGAGAACATCTACCGAATCTGCATGGTAACAGACTTACACCAGTGAAGAAAGAAGAAACAGGACAAGGCGGAGACTTACAAGAAAAGGGTACATGAAATGTATATAAGGAATGTAACTGTAACCAAAAGTTACGGCAGTTGGTGGAGCGCAGACTCCCCTGCCGTCCAGCGCTGTATTTGCTCATATTCTACTTGCTATAATTAATAAAATTTTAATTGGATTATGATCCCTTGTGGTTGCAATTTATGACACTACTTACTTGGAGGAGTCTGGGGCAGGTAGCTGGGATCTCCGGTCCATAACGCAGAGGTCAAAACATTCTGGGATGACGCCTGGGAGGAGTCTTGGGTCGATCCCGGAGAAGAGAGCTTCCTGCAAAAGAGAAGAATCATCTAGGGTAGCCTCATTAAACAATTCTGGGGCTGCTACCTGCGATCTCCGGTCCTTATAAGAAAAGGCCAAAAGACTCTAGGAGACGTCTGGAAGGAATCACAGGGAATCCCGGAGGGCAGAGGTTCCTCCAAAAAAGAAAAAAGCCTCAACGGTAGCTTCCTTGGAGGAGTCTGGGGCTTCTACCTGACCCCTTAGGTAGGTAAAGCAGAGGACAGAAGACTGTGGGAGATGCCTGGGAGGAGTCTCAGCTGGCTGTCGGAGTTGAGAGATTTCTCTACAGGAGAACAAAAATGTCTCGAGCTACTTCCTTGGAGGAGTCTGGGGCAGGTAGCTGGGATCTCCGGTCCCGAACGCAGAGGTCAAAATGTTCTGGGATGACGCCTGGGAGGAGTCTTGGGTCGATCCCGGAGAAGAGAGCTTCCTGCAAAAGAGAAGAATCATCTAGGGTAGCCTCATTAGACAAGTCTGGGGCTGCTACCTGGGATCTCCGGTCCTTATAAGAGAAGGCCAAAAGACGCTAGGAGACGTCTGGAAGGAATCACAGGGAATCCCGGAGGGCAGAGGTTCCTCCAAAAAAGAAAAAAACCTCAACGGTAGCTTCCTTGGAGGAGTCTGGGGCTTCTACCTGACCCCTTAGGTAGGTAAAGCAGAGAACAGAAGACTGTGGGAGATGCCTGGGAGGAGTCTCAGCTGGCTGTCGGAGTTGAGAGATTTCTCTACAGGAGAACAAAAATGTCTCGAGCTACTTACTTGGAGGAGTCTGGGGCAGGTAGCTGGGATCTCCGGTCCTGAACGCAGAGGTCAAAACATTCTGGGATGACGCCTGGGAGGACTCTTGGGTCGATCCCGGTGAAGAGAGCTTCCTGCAAAAGAGAAGAATCATCTAGGGTAGCCTCATTAGACAAGTCTGGGGCTGCTACCTGCGATCTCCGGTCCTTATAAGAAATGGCCAAAAGACTCTAGCAGACGTCTGGAAGGAATCACAGGGAATCCCGGAGGGCAGAGGTTCCTCCAAAAAAGAAAAAAGCCTCAACGGTAGCTTACTTGGAGGAGTCTGGGGCTTCTACCTGACCCCTTAGGTAGGTAAAGCAGAGGACAGAAGACTGTGGGAGATGCCTGGGAGGAGTCTCAGGTGCCTGTCGGAGTTGAGAGATTTCTCTACAGGAGAACAAAAATGTCTCGAGCTACTTACTTGGAGGAGTCTGGGGCAGGTAGCTGCGATCTCCGGTCCTGAACGCAGAGGTCAAAACGTTCTGGGATGACGCCTGGGAGGAGTCTTGGGTCGATCCCGGAGAAGAGAACTTCCTGCAAAAGAAAAGAATCATCTAGGGTAGCCTCATTAGACAAGTCTGGGGCTGCTACCTGGGATCTCCGGTCCTTATAAGAAAAGGCCAAAAGACTCTAGGAGACGTCTGGAAGGAATCACAGGGGATCCCAGAGGGCACAGGCTCCTCCAAAAAAGAAAAAACCTCAACGGTAGCTTCCTTGGAGGAGTCTGGGGCTTCTACCTGACCCCTTAGGTAGGTAAAGCAGAGGACAGAAGACTGTGGGAGATGCCTGGGAGGAGTCTCAGGTGGCTGTCGGAGTTGAGAGATTTCTCTACAGGAGAACAAAAATGTCTCGAGCTACTTACTTGGAGGAGTCTGGGGCAGGTAGATGGGATCTCCGGTCCCGAACGCAGAGGTTAAAACATTCTGGGATGACGCCTGGGAGGAGTCTTGGGTCGATCCCAGAGAAGAGAGCTTCCTGCAAAAGAGAAGAATCATCTAGGGTAGCCTCATTAGACAAGTCTGGGGCTGCTACCTGGGATCTCCGGTCCTTATAAGAAAAGGCCAAAAGACTCTAGGAGACGTCTGGAAGGAATCACAGGGGATCCTGGAGGGCAGAGGTTCCTCCAAAAAAGAAAAAAACCTCAACGGTAGATTCCTTGGAGGAGTCTGGGGCTTCTACCTGACCCCTTAGGTAGGTAAAAGCAGAAGACAGAAGACTGTGGGAGATGCCTGGGAGGAGTCTCAGGTGGCTGTCGTAGTTGAGAGATTTCTCTACAGGAGAACAAAAATGTCTCGAGCTACTCACTTGGAGGAGTCTGGGGCAGGTAGATGGGATCTCCGGTCCAGAACGCAGAGGTTAGAACATTCTGGGATGACGCCTGGGAGGAGTCTTGGGTCGATCCCGGAGAAGAGAGCTTCCTGCAAAAGAGAAGAATCATCTAGGGTAGCCTCATTAAACAATTCTCGGGCTGCTACCTGGGATCTCCGGTCCTTATAAGAAAAGGCCAAAAGACTCTAGGAGACGTCTGGAAGGAATCACAGGGAATCCCGGAGGGCAGTGTTTCCTCCAAAAAAGAAAAAAGCCTCAACGGTAGCTTCCTTGGAGGAGTCTGGGGCTTCTACCTGACCCCTTAGGTAGGTAAAGCAGAAGACAGAAGACTGTGGGAGATGCCTGGGAGGAGTCTCAGGTGGCTGTCGGAGTTGAGAGATTTCTCTACAGGAGAACAAAAATGTCTCGAGCTACTTCCTTGGAGGAGTCTGGGGCAGGTAGCTGGGATCTCCGGTCTCGAACGCAGAGGTCAATACGTTCCGGGATGACGCCTGGGAGGACTCTTGGGTCGATCCCGGAGAAGAGAGCTTCCTGCAAAAGAGAAGAATCATCTAGGCTAGCCTCATTAGACAAATCTGGGGCTGCTACCTGCGATCTCCGGTCCTTATAAGAAAAGGCCAAAAGACTCTAGGAGACGTCTGGAAGGAATCACAGGGGATCCCAGAGGGCAGTGTTTCCTCCAAAAAAGAAAAAAGCCTCAACGGTAGCTTCCTTGGAGGAGTCTGGGGCTTCTACCTGACCCCTTAGGTAGGTAAAGCAGAGGACAGAAGACTGTGGGAGATGCCTGGGAGGAGTCTCAGGTGGCTGTCGGAGTTGAGAGATTTCTCTACAGGAGAACAAAAATGTCTCGAGCTACTTACTTGGAGGAGTCTGGGGCAGGTAGCTGGGATCTCCGGTCCTGAACGCAGAGGTCAAAACATTCTGGGATGACGCCTGGGAGGACTCTTGGGTCGATCCTAGAGAAGAGAACTTCCTGCAAAAGAGAAGAATCATCTAGGGTAGCCTCATTAGACAAGTCTGGGGCTGCTACCTGGGATCTCCGGTCCTTATCAGAAAAGGCCAAAAGACGCTAGGAGACGTCTGGAAGGAATCACAGGGAATCCCGGAGGGCAGAGGCTACTCCAAAAAAAAGAAAAAAACGTCAACGGTAGCTTCCTTGGAGGAGTCTGGGGCTTCTACCTGACCCCTTACGTAGGTAAAGCAGAGGACAGAAGACTGTGGGAGATGCCTAGGAGGAGTCTCAGGTGGCTGTCGGAGTTGAGAGATTTCTCTACAAGAGAACAAAAATGTCTCGAGCTACTTACTTGGAGGAGTCTGGGGCAGGTAGATGGGATCTCCGGTCCCGAACACAGACGTCAAAACGTTCTGGGATGACGCCTGGGAGGACTCTTGGGTCGATCCCGGAGAAGAGAGCTTCCTGCAAAAGAGAAGAATCATCTAGGGTAGCCTCATTAGACAAGTCTGGGGCTGCTACCTGGGATCTCTGGTCCTTATAAGAAAAGGCCAAAAGACGCTAGGAGACGTCTGGAAGGAATCACAGGGAATCCCGGAGGTCAGAGGCTCCTCGAAAAAAAGAAAAAAACCTCAACGGTAGCTTCCTTGGAGGAGTCTAGGGCTTCTACCTGACCCCTTAGGTTGGTAAAGCAGAGGACAGAAGACTGTGGGAGATGCCTGGGAGGAGTCTCAGCTGGCTGTCGGAGTTGAGAGATTTCTCTACAGGAGAACAAAAATGTCTCGAGCTACTCACTTGGAGGAGTCTGGGCCAGGTAGATGGGATCTCCGGTCCCGAACGCAGAGGTTAAAACATTCTGGGATGACGCCTGGGAGGAGTCTTGGGTCGATCCCGGAGAAGAGAGCTTCCTGCAAAAGAGAAGAATCATCTAGGGTAGCCTCATTAAACAATTCTGGGGCTGCTACCTGGGATCTCCGGTCCTTATAAGAGAAGGCCAAAAGACGCTAGGAGACGTCTGGAAGGAATCACAGGGAATCCCGGAGGGCAGAGGTTCCTCCAAAAAAGAAAAAAACCTCAACGGTAGCTTCCTTGGAGGAGTCTGGGGCTTCTACCTGACCCCTTAGGTAGGTAAAGCAGAGGACAGAAGACTGTGGGAGATGCCTGGGAGGAGTCTCAGCTGGCTGTCGGAGTTGAGAGATTTCTCTACAGGAGAACAAAAATGTCTCGAGCTACTTACTTGGAGGAGTCTGGGGCAGGTAGCTGGGATCTCCGGTCCTGAACGCAGAGGTCAAAACATTCTGGGATGACGCCTGGGAGGACTCTTGGGTCGATCCCAGAGAAGAGAACTTCCTGCAAAAGAAAAGAATCATCTAGGGTAGCCTCATTAGACAAGTCTGGGGCTGCTACCTGGGATCTCCGGTCCTTATAAGAAAAGGCCAAAAGACTCTAGGAGACGTCTGGAAGGAATCACAGGGGATCCTGGAGGGCAGAGGTTCCTCCAAAAAAGAAAAAAACCTCAACGGTAGATTCCTTGGAGGAGTCTGGGGCTTCTACCTGACCCCTTAGGTAGGTAAAAGCAGAAGACAGAAGACTGTGGGAGATGCCTGGGAGGAGTCTCAGGTGGCTGTCGTAGTTGAGAGATTTCTCTACAGGAGAACAAAAATGTCTCGAGCTACTCACTTGGAGGAGTCTGGGGCAGGTAGCTGGGATCTCCGGTCCAGAACGCAGAGGTTAGAACATTCTGGGATGACGCCTGGGAGGAGTCTTGGGTCGATCCCGGAGAAGAGAGCTTCCTGCAAAAGAGAAGAATCATCTAGGGTAGCCTCATTAAACAATTCTCGGGCTGCTACCTGGGATCTCCGGTCCTTATAAGAAAAGGCCAAAAGACTCTAGGAGACGTCTGGAAGGAATCACAGGGAATCCCGGAGGGCAGTGTTTCCTCCAAAAAAGAAAAAAGCCTCAACGGTAGCTTCCTTGGAGGAGTCTGGGGCTTCTACCTGACCCCTTAGTTAGGTAAAGCAGAAGACAGAAGACTGTGGGAGATGCCTGGGAGGAGTCTCAGGTGGCTGTCGGAGTTGAGAGATTTCTCTACAGGAGAACAAAAATGTCTCGAGCTACTTCCTTGGAGGAGTCTGGGGCAGGTAGCTGGGATCTCCGGTCTCGAACGCAGAGGTCAATACGTTCCGGGATGACGCCTGGGAGGACTCTTGGGTCGATCCCGGAGAAGAGAGCTTCCTGCAAAAGAGAAGAATCATCTAGGCTAGCCTCATTAGACAAATCTGGGGCTGCTACCTGGGATCTCCGGTCCTTATAAGAAAAGGCCAAAAGACTCTAGGAGACGTCTGGAAGGAATCACAGGGGATCCCGGAGGGCAGTGTTTCCTCCAAAAAAGAAAAAAGCCTCAACGGTAGCTTCCTTGGAGGAGTCTGGGGCTTCTACCTGACCCCTTAGGTAGGTAAAGCAGAGGACAGAAGACTGTGGGAGATGCCTGGGAGGAGTCTCAGGTGCCTGTCGGAGTTGAGAGATTTCTCTACAGGAGAACAAAAATGTCTCGAGCTACTTACTTGGAGGAGTCTGGGGCAGGTAGCTGGGATCTCCGGTCCTGAACGCAGAGGTCAAAACATTCTGGGATGACGCCTGGGAGGACTCTTGGGTCGATCCTAGAGAAGAGAACTTCCTGCAAAAGAGAAGAATCATCTAGGGTAGCCTCATTAGACAAGTCTGGGGCTGCTACCTGGGATCTCCGGTCCTTATCAGAAAAGGCCAAAAGACGCTAGGAGACGTCTGGAAGGAATCACAGGGAATCCCGGAGGTCAGAGGCTACTCCAAAAAAAAGAAAAAAACGTCAACGGTAGCTTCCTTGGAGGAGTCTGGGGCTTCTACCTGACCCCTTACGTAGGTAAAGCAGAGGACAGAAGACTGTGGGAGATGCCTAGGAGGAGTCTCAGGTGGCTGTCGGAGTTGAGAGATTTCTCTACAAGAGAACAAAAATGTCTCGAGCTACTTACTTGGAGGAGTCTGGGGCAGGTAGATGGGATCTCCGGTCCCGAACACAGACGTCAAAACGTTCTGGGATGACGCCTGGGAGGACTCTTGGGTCGATCCCGGAGAAGAGAGCTTCCTGCAAAAGAGAAGAATCATCTAGGGTAGCCTCATTAGACAAGTCTGGGGCTGCTACCTGGGATCTCTGGTCCTTATAAGAAAAGGCCAAAAGACGCTAGGAGACGTCTGGAAGGAATCACAGGGAATCCCGGAGGTCAGAGGCTCCTCGAAAAAAAGAAAAAAACCTCAACGGTAGCTTCCTTGGAGGAGTCTAGGGCTTCTACCTGACCCCTTAGGTTGGTAAAGCAGAGGACAGAAGACTGTGGGAGATGCCTGGGAGGAGTCTCAGCTGGCTGTCGGAGTTGAGAGATTTCTCTACAGGAGAACAAAAATGTCTCGAGCTACTCACTTGGAGGAGTCTGGGCCAGGTAGATGGGATCTCCGGTCCCGAACGCAGAGGTTAAAACATTCTGGGATGACGCCTGGGAGGAGTCTTGGGTCGATCCCGGAGAAGAGAGCTTCCTGCAAAAGAGAAGAATCATCTAGGGTAGCCTCATTAAACAATTCTGGGGCTGCTACCTGGGATCTCCGGTCCTTATAAGAGAAGGCCAAAAGACGCTAGGAGACGTCTGGAAGGAATCACAGGGAATCCCGGAGGGCAGAGGTTCCTCCAAAAAAGAAAAAAACCTCAACGGTAGCTTCCTTGGAGGAGTCTGGGGCTTCTACCTGACCCCTTAGGTAGGTAAAGCAGAGGAGAGAAGACTGTGGGAGATGCCTGGGAGGAGTCTCAGCTGGCTGTCGGAGTTGAGAGATTTCTCTACAGGAGAACAAAAATGTCTCGAGCTACTTACTTGGAGGAGTCTGGGGCAGGTAGCTGGGATCTCCGGTCCTGAACGCAGAGGTCAAAACATTCTGGGATGACGCCTGGGAGGACTCTTGGGTCGATCCCAGAGAAGAGAACTTCCTGCAAAAGAAAAGAATCATCTAGGGTAGCCTCATTAGACAAGTCTGGGGCTGCTACCTGGGATCTCCGGTCCTTATAAGAAAAGGCCAAAAGACTCTAGGAGACGTCTGGAAGGAATCACAGGGGATCCCAGAGGGCACAGGCTCCTCCAAAAAAGAAAAAACCTCAACGGTAGCTTCCTTGGAGGAGTCTGGGGCTTCTACCTGAGCCCTTAGGTAGGTAAAGCAGAGGACAGAAGACTGTGGGAGATGCCTGGGAGGAGTCTCAGGTGGCTGTCGGAGTTGAGAGATTTCTCTACAGGAGAACAAAAATGTCTCGAGCTACTTACTTGGAGGAGTCTGGGGCAGGTAGATGGGATCTCCGGTCCCGAACACAGATGTCAAAACGTTCTGGGATGACGCCTGGGAGGAGTCTTGGGTCGATCCTGGAGAAGAGAGCTTCCTGCAAAAGAGAAGAATCATCTAGGGTAGCCTCATTAGACAAGTCTGGGGCTGCTACCTGGGATCTCCGGTCCTTATAAGAAAAGGCCAAAAGACGCTAGGAGACGTCTGGAAGGAATCACAGGGAATCCCGGAGGTCAGAGGCTCCTCGAAAAAAAGAAAAAACCTCAACGGTAGCTTCCTTGGAGGAGTCTGGGGCTTCTACCTGACCCCTTAGGTAGGTAAAGCAGAGGAAAGAAGACTGTGGGAGATGCCTGGGAGGAGTCTCAGGTGGCTGTCGGAGTTGAGAGATTTCTCTACAGGAGAACAAAAATGTCTCGAGCTACTTACTTGGAGGAGTCTGGGGCAGGTAGATGGGATCTCCGGTCCCGAACACAGATGTCAAAACGTTCTGGGATGACGCCTGGGAGGAGTCTTGGGTCGATCCCGGAGAAGACAGCTTCCTGCAAAAGAGAAGAATCATCTAGGGTAGCCTCTTTAGACAAGTCTGGGGCTGCTACCTGCGATCTCCGGTCCTTATAAGAAAAGGCCAAAAGACGCTAGGAGACGTCTGGAAGGAATCACAGGGAATCCCGGAGGTCAGAGGCTCCTCGAAAAAAAGAAAAAAACCTCAACGGTAGCTTCCTTGGAGGAGTCTAGGGCTTCTACCTGACCCCTTAGGTTGGTAAAGCAGAGGACAGAAGACTGTGGCAGATGCCTGGGAGGAGTCTCAGGTGACTGTCGGAGTTGAGAGATTTCTCTACAGGAGAACAAAAATGTCTCGAGCTACTTACTTGGAGGAGTCTGGGGCAGGTAGATGGGATCTCCGGTCCCGAACGCAGAGGTCAAAATGTTCTGGGATGACGCCTGGGAGGAGTCTTGGGTCGATCCCGGAGAAGAGAGCTTCCTGCAAAAGAGAAGAATCATCTAGGCTAGCCTCATTAGACAAGTCTGGGGCTGCTACCTGGGATCTCCGGTCCTTATAAGAAAAGGCCAAAAGACGCTAGGAGACGTCTGGAAGGAATCACAGGGAATCCCGGAGGTCAGAGGCTACTCCAAAAAAAAGAAAAAAACGTCAACGGTAGCTTGCTTGGAAGAGTCTGGGGCTTCTACCTGACCCCTTAGGTAGGTAAAGCAGAAGACAGAAGACTGTGGGAGATGCCTGGGAGGAGTCTCAGGTGGCTGTCGGAGTTGAGAGATTTCTCTGCAGGAGAACAAAAATGTCTCGAGCTACTTACTTGGGGGAGTCTGGGCCAGGTAGCTGGGATCTCCGGTCCCGAACGCAGAGGTCAAAACATTCTGGGATGACGCCTGGGAGGAGTCTTGGGTCGATCCCGGAGAAGAGAGCTTCCTGCAAAAGAGAAGAATCATCTAGGGTAGCCTCATTAAACAATTCTGGGGCTGCTACCTGGGATCTCCGGTCCTTATAAGAAAAGGCCAAAAGACTCTAGGAGACGTCTGGAAGGAATCACAGCGAATCCCGGAGGGCAGAGGTTCCTCCAAAAAAGAACAAAGCCTCAACGGTAGCTTCCTTGGAGGAGTCTGGGGCTTCTACCTGACCCCTTAGGTAGGTAAAGCAGAGGACAGAAGACTGTGGGAGATGCCTGGGAGGAGTCTCAGCTTGCTGTCGGAGTTGAGAGATTTCTCTACAGGAGAACAAAAATGTCTCGAGCTACTTACTTGGAGGAGTCTGGGGCAGGTAGATGGGATCTCCGGTGCTGAACGCAGAGGTCAAAACATTCTGGGATGACGCCTGGGAGGACTCTTGGGTCGATCCTAGAGAAGAGAACTTCCTGCAAAAGAAAAGAATCATCTAGGGTAGCCTCATTAGACAAGTCTGGGGCTGCTACCTGGGATGTCCGGTCCTTATAAGAAAAGGCCAAAAGACGCTAGGAGACGTCTGGAAGGAATCACAGGGAATCCTGGAGGTCAGAGGCTCCTCGAAAAAAAGAAAAAAACCTCAACGGTAGCTTCCTTGGAGGAGTCTGGGGCTTCTACCTGAGCCCTTAGGTAGGTAAAGCAGAGGACAGAAGACTGTGGGAGATGCCTGGGAGGAGTCTCAGGTGCCTGTCGGAGTTGAGAGATTTCTCTACAGGAGAACAAAAATGTCTCGAGCTACTTACCTGGAGGAGTCTGGGGCAGGTAGCTGGGATCTCCGGTCCCGAACGCAGAGGTCAAAACGTTCTGGGATGACGCCTGGGAGGAGTCTTGGGTCGATTCCGGAGAAGAGAGCTTCCTGCAAAAGAGAAGAATCATCTAGGGTAGCCTCATTAGACAAGTCTGGGGCTGCTACCTGCGATCTCCGGTCCTTATAAGAAAAGGCCAAAAGACGCTAGGAGACGTCTGGAAGGAATCACAGGGAATCCCGGAGGGCAGAGGTTCCTCCAAAAAAGAAAAAAGCCTCAACGGTAGCTTACTTGGAGGAGTCTGGGGCTTCTACCTGACCCCTTAGGTAGGTAAAGCAGAGGACAGAAGACTGTGGGAGATGCCTGGGAGGAGTCTCAGGTGGCTGTCGTAGTTGAGAGATTTCTCTACAGGAGAACAAAAATGTCTCGAGCTACTCACTTGGAGGAGTCTGGGGCAGGTAGATGGGATCTCCGGTCCAGAACGCAGAGGTTAGAACATTCTGGGATGACGCCTGGGAGGAGTCTTGGGTCGATCCCGGAGAAGAGAGCTTCCTGCAAAAGAGAAGAATCATCTAGGGTAGCCTCATTAAACAATTCTGGGGCTGCTACCTGGGATCTCCGGTCCTTATAAGAAAAGGCCAAAAGACTCTAGGAGACGTCTGGAAGGAATCACAGGGAATCCCGGAGGGCAGTGTTTCCTCCAAAAAAGAAAAAAGCCTCAACGGTAGCTTCCTTGGAGGAGTCTGGGGCTTCTACCTGACCCCTTAGGTAGGTAAAGCAGAAGACAGAAGACTGTGGGAGATGCCTGGGAGGAGTCTCAGGTGGCTGTCGGAGTTGAGAGATTTCTCTACAGGAGAACAAAAATGTCTCGAGCTACTTCCTTGGAGGAGTCTGGGGCAGGTAGCTGGGATCTCCGGTCTCGAACGCAGAGGTCAATACGTTCCGGGATGACGCCTGGGAGGACTCTTGGGTCGATCCCGGAGAAGAGAGCTTCCTGCAAAAGAGAAGAATCATCTAGGCTAGCCTCATTAGACAAATCTGGGGCTGCTACCTGCGATCTCCGGTCCTTATAAGAAAAGGCCAAAAGACTCTAGGAGACGTCTGGAAGGAATCACAGGGGATCCCGGAGGGCAGTGTTTCCTCCAAAAAAGAAAAAAGCCTCAACGGTAGCTTCCTTGGAGGAGTCTGGGGCTTCTACCTGACCCCTTAGGTAGGTAAAGCAGAGGACAGAAGACTGTGGGAGATGCCTGGGAGGAGTCTCAGGTGCCTGTCGGAGTTGAGAGATTTCTCTACAGGAGAACAAAAATGTCTCGAGCTACTTACTTGGAGGAGTCTCCGGCAGGTAGCTGGGATCTCCGGTCCTGAACGCAGAGGTCAAAACATTCTGGGATGACGCCTGGGAGGACTCTTGGGTCGATCCTAGAGAAGAGAACTTCCTGCAAAAGAAAAGAATCATCTAGGGTAGCCTCATTAGACAAGTCTGGGGCTGCTACCTGGGATCTCCGGTCCTTATAAGAAAAGGCCAAAAGACTCTAGGAGACGTCTGGAAGGAATCACAGGGGATCCCGGAGGGCACAGGCTCCTCCAAAAAAGAAAAAACCTCAACGGTAGCTTCCTTGGAGGAGTCTGGGGCTTCTACCTGACCCCTTAGGTAGGTAAAGCAGAGGACAGAAGACTGTGGGAGATGCCTGGGAGGAGTCTCAGGTGGCTGTCGGAGTTGAGAGATTTCTCTGCAGGAGAACAAAAATGTCTCGAGCTACTTACTTGGAGGAGTCTGGGGCAGGTAGATGGGATCTCCGGTCCCGAACACAGATGTCAAAACGTTCTGGGATGACGCCTGGGAGGAGTCTTGGGTCGATCCCGGAGAAGAGAGCTTCCTGCAAAAGAGAAGAATCATCTAGGGTAGCCTCATTAGACAAGTCTGGGGCTGCTACCTGGGATCTCCGGTCCTTATAAGAAAAGCCCAAAAGACGCTAGGAGACGTCTGGAAGGAATCACAGGGAATCCCGGAGGTCAGAGGCTCCTCCAAAAAAGAAAAAACCTCAACGGTAGCTTCCTTGGAGGAGTCTGGGGCTTCTACCTGACCCCTTAGGTAGGTAAAGCAGAGGACAGAAGACTGTGGGAGATGCCTGGGAGGAGTCTCAGGTGCCTGTCGGAGTTGAGAGATTTCTCTACAGGAGAACAAAAATGTCTCGAGCTACTTACCTGGAGGAGTCTGGGGCAGGTAGCTGGGATCTCCAGTCCCGAACGCAGAGGTCAAAATGTTCTGGGATGACGCCTGGGAGGACTCTTGGGTCGATTCCGGAGAAGAGAGCTTCCTGCAAAAGAGAAGAATCATCTAGGCTAGCCTCATTAGACAAGTCTGGGGCTGCTACCTGGGATCTCCGGTCCTTATAAGAAAAGGCCAAAAGACTCTAGGAGACGTCTGGAAGGAATCACAGGGAATCCCGGAGGGCAGAGGTTCCTCCAAAAAAGAAAAAAACCTCAACGGTAGCTTACTTGGAGGAGTCTGGGGCTTCTACCTGACCCCTTAGGTAGGTAAAGCAGAGGACAGAAGACTGTGGGAGATGCCTGGGAGGAGTCTCAGGTGCCTGTCGGAGTTGAGAGATTTCTCTACAGGAGAACAAAAATGTCTCGAGCTACTTACTTGGAGGAGTCTGGGGCAGGTAGCTGCGATCTCCGGTCCTGAACGCAGAGGTCAAAACGTTCTGGGATGACGCCTGGGAGGAGTCTTGGGTCGATCCCGGAGAAGAGAACTTCCTGCAAAAGAAAAGAATCATCTAGGGTAGCCTCATTAGACAAGTCTGGGGCTGCTACCTGGGATCTCCGGTCCTTATAAGAAAAGGCCAAAAGACTCTAGGAGACGTCTGGAAGGAATCACAGGGGATCCCAGAGGGCACAGGCTCCTCCAAAAAAGAAAAAACCTCAACGGTAGCTTCCTTGGAGGAGTCTGGGGCTTCTACCTGACCCCTTAGGTAGGTAAAGCAGAGGACAGAAGACTGTGGGAGATGCCTGGGAGGAGTCTCAGGTGGCTGTCGGAGTTGAGAGATTTCTCTACAGGAGAACAAAAATGTCTCGAGCTACTTACTTGGAGGAGTCTGGGGCAGGTAGATGGGATCTCCGGTCCCGAACGCAGAGGTTAAAACATTCTGGGATGACGCCTGGGAGGACTCTTGGGTCGATCCCGGAGAAGAGAGCTTCCTGCAAAAGAGAAGAATCATCTAGGGTAGCCTCGTTAGTCAAGTCTGGGGCTGCTACCTGGGATCTCCGGCCCTTATAAGAAAAGGCCAAAAGACGCTAGGAGACGTCTAGAAGGAACCACAGGGGATCCCGGAGGGCACAGGTTCCTCCAAAAAAGAAAAAAACCTCAACGGTAGCTTCCTTGGAGGAGTCTGGGGCTTCTACCTGACCCCTTAGGTAGGTAAAGCAGAGGACAGAAGACTGTGGGAGATGCCTGGGAGGAGTCTCAGGTGCCTGTCGGAGTTGAGAGATTTCTCTACAGGAGAACAAAAATGTCTCGAGCTACTTACTTGGAGGAGTCTGGGGCAGGTAGATGGGATCTCCAGTCCATAACGCAGAGGTCAAAACATTCTGGGATGACGCCTGGGAGGAGTCTTGGGTCGATCCCGGAGAAGAGAGCTTCCTGCAAAAGAAAAGAATCATCTAGGGTAGCCTCATTAAACAATTCTGGGGCTGCTACCTGGGAACTCCGGCCCTTATAAGAAAAGGCCAAAAGACTCTAGGAGACGTCTGGAAGGAATCACAGGGGATCCCGGAGGGCACAGGTTCCTCCAAAAAAGAAAAAACGTCAACGGTAGCTTCCTTGGAGGAGTCTGGGGCTTCTACCTGACCCCTTAGGTAGGTAAAGCAGAGGACAGAAGACTGTGGGAGATGCCTGGGAGGAGTCTCAGGTGGCTGTCGGAGTTGAGAGATTTCTCTGCAGGAGAACAAAAATGTCTCGAGCTACTTACTTGGGGGAGTCTGGGCCAGGTAGCTGGGATCTCCGGTCCCGAACGCAGAGGTCAAAATGTTCTGGGATGACGCCTGGGAGGACTCTTGGGTCGATCCCGGAGAAGAGATCTTCCTGCAAAAGAAAAGAATCATCTAGGGTAGCCTCATTAGACAAGTCTGGGGCTGCTACCTGGGATCTCCGCTCCTTATAAGAAAAGGCCTAAAGACTCTAGGAGACGTCTGGAAGGAATCACAGGGGATCCCGGAGGACAGAGGTTCCTCCAAAAAAGAAAAAACGTCAACGGTGCAACTGTGCTACTGATCCAGGAAGCTCGTAAGTTCGCCTGAGGAGAAAGGATTACTGTACGTTTCCCATATGATAACTGTTGTGCTAAAACGGAAAGGGGGGCACTGGTTATCCTCTAGCAGAATGCTGAAATACCAAGTGGTGTTGTTGCTGGAACAAGATGATGTTTACCTAAAAACTACTACCGCCGTTAACCCTGTTGCGTTTTCAACAACTGACCGAGTTAAAGGAGAACTGGAACGTGACTGCTTGCAGGCAATCGAAAGAGTTTACTCCAGCTGACTGGATCTCTGAGATGTGCCACTAGAAGAAACAGATTGGGAACTATATGCCGACGGAAGCGGTTCCATCTGTGAAGGAAAACGTTTTATCGAGATAGACAATAACTACTGAGGAGGTACTTGCGTTGCCAACTTTGCCTTCGATGATCTCTGCCCAAAAGGCTGAATTGATAGCTCTTACTCGAGCTCTGGAACTAAGTCAAGGAAAGCGAGTCAACACTTGGACAGACTCAAAGTATGCTTTTGGAGTGGTACGTGCGCATGGAGCGATACGGGGAGAAAGAGGACTGTTATCTGCACCAGGAACCGCCGTTCAGCACGCAGAACAAATACTGAAATTGTTAGAAAGCATTCAAAAACCAACAGCAGTCACGATGATGCACTGTAAAGCACATCCGTTAGGTAAGACCGGTCCTAACGCAGGTAACCGACTGGCTGATAAAGCTGCTGAAGAGGCTGCAGAAAAAGGCATCCTAGCACTAGTTCCAGAGAAAGGTATAAAATTGCCTAAAGAAACTCCAAATTATAATGAAAAAGATGAAGAATTAATTATTAGATTGCAGGCTAACAAAATGAAACAGGATAGGCTGTAACACCGACAGGTCGAATAATAGTCCCACCCACAATAATAAGAGAAATTGCCCCATTGAACATCACAAAGTATACTGGGAAACAGAAAGCGAAATATGACAAAGATTGTTTAAACAATTATAAGTGGACGTGAAATGTATATGTAAAATTATCCCCGAACCAGTAATAAGATCATCTTTGGGATTATTAAATAAGGAAATTTTTTAGAAGAATATTAGCAAATTGATTTTATAGAATTGCCTTGAAAATAAGGATATGTCCTAGTTTTAGTTGATATCTTTACTGGGTGGCCCAAGGCTTTCCCTTGTCGCACCAACAAAGCAAGGGAAGTAGTCAAAGTCTTGCTCAAAGAGATAATACCAAAATATGGGGTGCCTGTAAGAATGTCATCTGACAATGGCCCTCATTTTATAGCAAAGATTATGAGACAAGTTGAGCCAAGTATTATCTATGGATTGAGACTATCACACCCCACATAGACCACAGGCAAGTGTGTGTGTGGGGGGAGAGAGAGAGAGAGAGAGAGAGAGAATGAACTATATCCTTAAGCAACTGTCGAGTAAAATTTGTCAGGAAACCTCACTCCTCACATGGGTTAAAGCGTTACCCGTGGCTCTATTAAGAATCGGAGTATAGCCAGAAGAGAAAGAAAAGCCAAGTCTTTAGGAAATGTATGAAAGACCATATCAAGAGTCCTGTGTTCTGAGTATCTTGAGTGCCTTTGGAGATATGTTTTTAAAAGGTGTTATGATTTCTTTAAGCAATTCTTTTCAAGAACTTTGTCAGTATGTCTCCACAGCTGGACCCTTAGAACTGGACGTAGCAGCGCATCCCTTCCGACCAGGAGATTGAATATATATAAAATCACCGAGAAGTGGAAAGGACCGTATCGAGTCATTTTAACAACACTTGTAGCAGTAAAGGTCTGGGAGAAGAACCTTGGCTTCATTATTCGAGAATAAAGAAAGCACCCAACAAGAAACTGGAAGTCTAAAGAAACTGTCCCTTTAAAACGGAAAAACTATAAGTAAGTTTCACGTTATCTATTTGGGAAAACAGTTGTGTAAAGTTTATAATGTTGGGGTTGCTATTAGGAATATTGTCGAGGGCAATAATCTTTTTGTGTGTTTAGAGGGTGTATGTGGGTTTTTTTGAGGGGTTCTAAACATGAGATAAACAAAATGAAACAATTATTGTTTGAGCTATTCATCTTGATATTAACCGGTTTTGTAATTTGAATTAAAAAAAATAATCTAGTTTTGTAACTGATTCAAAGTTTTGTAAAGACACAAACCTCGGTAACAGCCTGCCTTTCCGATTCCAAAGTCAGATGAAAATCTAGTTCCGTGGAGAATACTGACATTGAATTTAACCAAAACTTGAGAAAAGAGGTAGAACAACGAGAATCATTTTAGCAGATTAAATTGGATGGATTTAAAAGGCAATTATTTTTTTTAAATTTGAAAGAAGGAATTATAGCGTTGTGAATTATAACGTTACCAAACCATCCACCTCACGGACAAAAGAATTAATTTACTCGCCCTTCGGGAGAAACTTGTACAAGCACCCCTAGGGGCTGTCAGCTGCCAAAACTGTAGAGACAAGTGCAAAAAGGAACTTGGGATCATGTTTAAAATATAAAACGATGTTTAGAACTTACTGGAGTTCCAGGATCCTTGTTAGAGCCACCCAGAGTTGGGACCACCTGTGGAAATTTAGACCGGTTTAGACAACCAGAGAAACATCACACATCCTAAACAGAGCTGTATGAAAGTTTGTACTTGCAGCTAGCTCCTCTGACCCCAAACTCCCAAGACCTTCTCTAGTAGCTAAAGCTCCAAGATGGGGGTGTATTTGTAGAAAGGATAATAATACTTCACATGATCTTTGGTCCCCTCTTAATAACGGGAAAAATTTAGCTTGGAGTTGACGGCATTAAAGGACAGGTGAAAAGTTCAGGCTTAACTGCTTGGGTGACTAGTGATGCTATATGATCCACTCACCTCTTCATGAAGGAGAAAAGCAAATCGTGGTCTTGAGACTTAATAACTCTATCCTCTCTCTGGAAGAAATCTCCCTTGTGGCCTCGCTCGCGGGTGGACCTGGGGAAATCGAAAAGATGATACCTGGCAATCGCCAAGTCTTAGAACTAAAATCAGATGGGTATTAAAATCTGTATTTTGACCCCAGTTAACACCTCTTCCACATCAGATGACTCTTGACATCTGTCACTCAGTCAAGGCAGTGCCTGCTGCTTCACTTCACCTTGGTGTTGAGGGGTTTGGTTCCGGGTTTCGGTACCACAGCTGCGGGCCGGGGCTGGAGGAGCCGCAGGTGCGGGCAGTGAGAGGCTGATGGCGACGCCCCCTCCCTGGCAAGGGGAGGGGCTGCCGGGGGAGGGGCCGCCGGGAGCCCAGGCAGGAGCGGAGCTGAGCAGTGACCGGGCTGCGGCTGCCCCGAGGGAGAAGGTGAGCGGGGCCGGGCGCCCCTCGGAGCGCGAACGTCGGAGGCGGGGGTGGCCCGGGGGAGGTGGGGGCCGCCTGTGCCGAGGCCGGGGGGGAGCCCTGGGGGCTCACAGGGCGGCTGAGAGAACGTGCGCGCGGGGATGGGGGGGGGCGCTGACAGGGCGGCTGAGAGAACGTGCGCGCGGGGGTGGGGGGGGGGGGCGCTGACAGGGCGGCTGAGAGAACGTGCGCGCGGGGGTGGGGGGGGGGGGGCGCTGACAGGGCGGCTGAGAGAACGTGCGCGCGGGGGTGGGGGGGGGGGGCGCTGACAGGGCGGCTGAGAGAACGTGCGCGCGGTGGTGGGGGGGGGGCGCTGACAGGGCGGCTGAGAGAACGTGCGCGCGGGGGTGGGGGGGGGGGCGCTGACAGGGCGGCTGAGAGAACGTGCGGGGGGGGGGGGGGGGGGGCGCTGACAGGGCGGCTGAGAGAACGTGCGCGCGGGGGGGGGGGCGCAGACAGGGCGGCTGAGAGAACGGGCGCGCGGGGGGGGGGGGCTCACCGGGCCCCGTGGCGGGGCTGCGCAGTCGGCCGGCGGGTCCCGGGGAAAGCCCCGAGGAGGACGGCGGGGTCCGTGTTGCACGCACGGAGCGGCAGCGGGGCCGCGCCGTGCCGGAGCTACCCGGAGCGGCGCTGGGGGCTCGGCGGGAACTGCCGCTGCGCCGGCGTGGGGAGGTGGGGGGGAACGGAAGCGGCGTCCCCTCGGGGTCAGGCAGCAGGGCAGGCTGCCTCCCGGGGCATGCCGGGAGCTGTAGTTTTTCGCGGACTCGGCGGCCGGGCAGCAGCGTGGCTCTCGGGCGCGGCGTAGTCCTCGCGGCCCCCGGAGTCCGACCAGGTCAGACTCGGGAGCGTTGCCGGTTTCGCGTGGTTTTCCGCGGGCTTCCCGCTGCGCCCGCTCCCCGACCAGCCGTGCGGACGCGCCTCCCGGGCGCATGCGCCGTGCTTCGCGTTGGGGCAGCCCGGCGTTCGCTCGCCGGCGCAGGCGCCGTCCCCGTCCCCGGAGGTTTGTGATCTTGGGAAGCCCATGTCCTGGATAGCTGGGGTTCTGCCTTGCAAGCTTGTGGGTTGTGGCTTGCAAGCTTGTGACTCCCACCAAGTTCCCAACAAATTCAAACGTAGAAATTGTGCATCAGCCCTCCTCGCCCCCTCCGAGCTGGTCTGTTCTCTGTGGTCACCATTAGTAGCCTCGGTTTCCCACCTGTGGTTCTCCACAAACCCAGAGCCTCGCAGCTCCATGCTGAAGGGAGTGGGGAGCTACACACGGAGAAGGCAGAGGCCCGAGTTTGTCTTTTGGGGATGAGAAGTGGGGAGGAACTGCCGTAAATGGGACGTATCCCTGCTTGAGACATGGCTGTTTCAGCTGTGCACATGGAAAAATCCTCAGATACGTTGCATCTAGCCCTCCTTTCCATTGACCCCGGGAGAACTGGCCTCCTGTGTCCCCCAAGTTTATTTACTTCATGCTGCAGTGAAGTGGCTATTTTTCTTCTTTTCTCTGAGGATTTTGTGGATCTGGGCGTGGGAAGGACTGCCTTAATGCTGGCTTTCTCAGCCTACTTCTGGGAAGCCAGGCATATCTGCAGATTAGAGCCGGGGGAGTGGCCCAGACGCCTTTTATTCCTCGGAGGGCAGTGGATTTGGGGAGTTAGAGCAAGGCATGCCTGGATGTTGGTCTCCCTGAGGGGGAGGGGGTTTACAGCCAGATGACTGAAGAGCCTCCCCCAATCACTCCTGGGGAAAGAGTTGGGGGGTGGCTTTTAATGTACCCATGGTATCGATGTGGCAGGTGAGCATACACCCCCCTCTTGGCTGGGGGATCTTATGTGGACGCCTGCTGAGCCAGGGCTGGAAGCCCCTCTGCACACCCTGGAGGAGCTGGGTGCAGACTGGGGACGTGAGGGCAGTCGTGACATGGACACAGAGCGGCAGAGAGTCCTGCTCTTTCAGCAGTTAACGGTGCTACCGCGTGGTCAAAATCTCAAGTGCACCCGTCCAACCGTGCATTCTCTTTCCTGGGGTTTGTTTGTGGGACAAATAAACTGCCCAGCACTAGATGAGAAGGTTGTCTGCACTCCACCTCAAATCAGGTGCGTCACCTCTCCGTCAGGAAAGAAGTATGGGGCTGGGCATAAAAGGAACAGTAACTCCAACATCGGGATTCTTTTTGGCTCTGGGCACAGAGCAGGTAACCACAGCGATACAGAGAGGGAAGGAGGTGCTGATGGGTTTGTACCTTGGACTTACACTGTAGAGGATGATCTGTTCAGGACATCCATGTCATAGAGTAGCTATTGCATGATTTATACTCTTAATCAGGTTCCTACTTGATAGCCTTAACTTTGCGTGGCTTGCGTATTGAACTTTGCAGTAGTTTGTTTGTTTTTACATTTCCTTAAGGTCTAGGCAAAGGTTTAGAAAGTTAGCAGACTTAAGGATAAGCATTTATTACTTTGTCCTGCCACGTTGCCATTTGAAACCTGTTCTGAGTGTTGGTGGTATTCAAGAAATTGGCCGAGATTTAGAGGGTGAATCTGTATCTTTAGGTGTACTGAGCAGAAAAGTACAATGGATCTTTTTAGTTGCCAGATAGCTTTCTTTATCCAGGCGGTCAATTTGTCAAGATCAGGCTGCAGTGTCCAGGGGGCCGGGGAGGGAAGGTTGGTGTTCAAGCTTCTCATTCCTATCAGCGGTGACTCCGCTTGCACCACTAAGTGGTGCTGTGTACATACGCTTAATTAAATCGGGAGCTGCCTGCGCCTGCCTGCTTGTGCAGTTCGGAGTGGTCATTTTAGAGAAGATGTTCTTTTGGCTGCATTTGTTCTCCTGTGATACAAAAACTTGACAGCGATTGGGGGCAACTACTACTTTAGGAGGATTCCTATAAAGTAAGAAATTGCCGGTTTTATTTTGTCATGATGGGCAAAACAATAACTGATTCAAAATCACGTCCACTGCAGCTTATGCTTCCGTAACACACCACTCAACTGATTTCTATGCGTAAATGTCTTCGGAGAGGAATCACAGGTGCCTGCTGTGACTATAGGGACAAGCAGTATGGGCTCACAGGAACAGAACATGCTTTGCCTTCCCATCACCAGAAGAAAGAGAGAAAGAGGTGAAGAAGGGTGCTCAGGAGCAAGAGGCTGCAAGGAAGTTGCTGTACATGATCCTTTTGCCTTGCTTTATCTGACAGAAAAGCTGCCTTCTGCTAGTTGGGTCTTGGCTTGAAAGACAAGGGGGAAGAGACTCCCGCCCCTCTCCCAGGGAGTGTGCTACTTTTGACTGGCTTGTTCTGACTATGTGATCTGCAATTACAATATTTAGGTTGCGTGCTGACAGTCTATACCACTGACTCCCTGAATGGTTTTTCATTTCTGTCCCTGCTTCCTTCTCCAGCTTTTTTCAATATATCAATTTAAAAAAAGAAAAAAATTAATAAAAATTTAACCTTACATGAACATCATGCGTTGGCTTTGGCCCCAAACACTTTATTTCCTAGAAATAAGTTGAGTCTTTTCATCAGAATATGTAAAAGATTTCTAGCCACTGTAGTACTATTGTATTGTTTGTTTTTTTAAATAAGATTCTGTCCAGGTTCCAGCATGTGCACTAAATTTCTACTGCAGTAGAAGAGAGTCTTAAGCTGAAGAGAGATTTCATGCTTGGGAGAGAAAAAGAGCAGATCTTGACTCAAAAGTAACTTTTCCAAGGGGAAGGTAAACTCTTTTGTTTCTTTGGGGATTTTTATTCTGATAGCACA
This sequence comes from Astur gentilis, assembly GCF_929443795.1. Classification (NCBI taxonomy): domain Eukaryota; kingdom Metazoa; phylum Chordata; class Aves; order Accipitriformes; family Accipitridae; genus Astur; species Astur gentilis. The sequence goes on from NC_064883.1 coordinate 301,361, forward strand.
AGCATCTTGTTCTCTCAGGATTTTGTTATCTCTGGGAAAAAAAACCTTGGTGGTGTGTCACTTTCCTCCTTCCCTGGTTGTGTTTTTTTCACTCCTTTCAGAGGAAGTGCTAATACTGTTATAATTTAGGAAGACATTTTTAACTTGTGACTCGGAGGTCTGCAGACATCACTGTAAAGACAGTTTCTGTGCATCCAAATGCTGTTAATCCCTTAAAATACGAAATGAAAGATGTGTAACTTGGAGCTGAGAGGTCAGATTATTCCAGATGGGTCTGGTTTACTTTGCATTCAGTGTTCCTGTAGCCTGTTGCTTTGGAAGGTGCAGGTAATAAGCTTTTCAATTGAATACATGAGCGGTAGTGTTTTTTTGTTTTCCTCCCCTAGGAATGTAGTGCTTGATCAGACTGCACTGACCTGTAGAAGTTGTGGGCACTGTGGTGTTCTCCAGAATGCTACTTGGGCTGCCACTACAAGTAGGTCATTTAAAATAGTAACCTTAGACCTTAAAAACACATAAAAACTTCACGATGCTTAAAGTATAGAGCAGAGTAGTCACCAGGTTAAAATAACTTCATGCTTATGACATGCACAGCGATGGTTCCTTTCAGGTTTTTTGGTGTTGGTTTTTTTTTTTTTTTTTCTTCTTCTTTAAGATGGCACTGGTTGCAGTGATCTTCAGTTTTACGACACAGCTAACTGTCTTAGTATGGATATGGTTCCTTTCTGCCTACTATTTCCGTTTACTGGCAGACATAGTTAAGATAGCTCTTTGGAGTTGTGGAGTGCGCGTGTGTATATAGATATATGTGTGTGTGTGTGTGTGAATGTGTATGAAAATAATAAGACCTAAAGTCCCCTCCCCACATCATTAGCTTTCGCTGCCCTGTATTTCAGTGTTACCAAGATTTTAAAGTGACCCAAGTATTGCTGTTGCAAATGTTTCCATGTTTGTCTAACTATTGTGATGACATAAAAAAAAAATAAAATCAAAACACTAAATGTTTTATTACTTGCCCTATAAGTATATAGGCGTTCCCTGTCTAATATCTATTTCTTTTTTCAGGATTCACTGTATTTATTTTTTTTTACCCTATGAAACGGAAAGAGATTTCTGGCTTACTGTTGGCTTTTGATAGACATTTTATCCTTGGGGAATTGCCCACCAATTACTTCATAGAGTTTGGAATTTAACTGAAGGACATTTTGCATGCCCGTGTTCAAATAGCGATGCTAACAAGCCACCATACGGTTCATGTTGATAGCTTTATGGATACTTAAAGGTAGGCAATAGTCTTATTTTTTAATAATGCTTAACCTTTTCCTCTTTGGCATGAACAAGCAAGTCTGCCTGGTTTTGTAGGACTTGCAGCTTTTCCTTAACATCAGACTTTAAAAAGGGGAGAACCAGTAGTATCAGGTACGCAGTTAGGATGGCGATTTTTAAAATACTAAGCTGCGTAACAGTCTCGGGAAGAACATGTGTGACTGGGCGTGAGTGTCTGTGGTACAGCATTACTAACCTTTGCTAAAAAAAGTTTTGAAGAATGAAGCATTTGCTTTATGAACGGTACTTGAGGACGAATTCTGATGCTGCTGCTAAAGTTTATTGAAAAATAGGCACTGATTTCAGTGATGATGCAGGTGTGGTTTCTGTTCATGCCTTAAATCTGAAAAGAAGAGAAGAGAAACCTCCATTTGAAGGAGGATTTTGTATGAAGGGTAATCAAACCAGTAACCTGCTTTAAGAACGACTTTAACATATTTGGAGCATCGGTTAAAGGCAAATAAGTCAAGTTTATCATATCCTCCTACATAAGCTGTGACTATTGAATACAGTCGGCAGTCCACCTCAGAACTTGCTGGTGTGCAACTGCAACGTGTTAAGTTGTAAGGCTTCACAGCCACGAGCTGATGGGCCACAGTTCTCTCCGAGCATAAAGCGCTGTAAGTTTTAGTTTCTTGCACAGCAGTGACTCTTTTCAACATTAGTAACTATACAACAGGGTAAAAGGCAAATTTAGTGAATAATAATGTGTCGTTCTCAGAGTAGCTGTTTGCATTTCACCATGATGCAGATGCTTTTTATAGCGGTTGTGTTGGCACATGTGTTAGAATTCGGTTAATTCTCTCCTGAACTCATTTAAACTTTTGGCTTCAACTGCATCACTGGCAATATGTTTCAGAATAGAATAATTATTTCCTTTAAAAAAAAACGGGGGTGGGGGGATAAGAAGAAGGGGTGGAGGAAGCGGGGATAAAAAAATCTGTTGTCTGCCAGTGCTGTGGGCTGCTCACTCATTTTTCTGTAGAACTTCTGGGGGTTTTTTGTTGTTGTTGTTGTTGTTCTTCTACCTTAATGCTAATAGGCATTTCTACCTTTTCTACCTTGTTTTTCTACCTAATGCTAATAGGCATTAGCCTATCCTCTGCACCTTTGGTCATTTCCTGAAGTTTGTCTGTAGTTTCCTACATTAGTAGGTAAATGTATCTATTTTACTTTACAGAGTTTTGCTAGTTTTTTAAATTATACAAGAAATTTAAGTCTTGGAACAAATGTCTTTGCTTATTGATTTTTTGTGAGTAGCTGCAAAAATCTTATGTATTAGTTGCCCCTTTTAAAATTAAAATAAAAATGAATGCTATGCAAGAAATAGGTTGCAAGTAACTGTTAGGGTCTTACTACTGCTCGCTGTTGAGAGATCGTGGGAAGTGCAGAGAATTTGTGTTAAAAGTTACGGGCATTTTTCAAGACAGTTTTCCAGGTCTGAGGCGTGCTGAAATATCTCTTTCCTATGATAGTGTGTTTAGTTTCATTGACTTCAGCGGAACACACAGAATACATTGACTTAAACTAGCTGAGAATCTGATGATAAGGTTTTATACTCTACCTAACATAGTGTTGTGATGACCTGTTCCCTGAACTCAAAATTATGTTTGATGATCTTAACAGGAGGCCGGATCTTTGATCTGGAAATTATGCTGATAGCGACATTACAGAATCCAGGCTTGTAACTTCACTGGTTTCTTGCAGCCCCTCAAGTTCATGAAGGACAATAAAGACCCATTCTCTTTTGTTCTTGTGCTATAATCAGTGATGGAAGTATGACATTGTCAGTTGTAAGAAGTGGCTTAACTGCTGTTGGAGTCTGCTTTTATGCCTGGAAAACCTGTTGATTTGCATGGGTTTGCACAGCTTGTGCTAATGATATGGCTGGAATGAGACAGGATCTTGTGTAGTCTGCAAGGGCTGTATATGGTCCTGGTTTATAGCTGGGTGGGAGGGATTGGTTCAAGTTACTTCTGATTTGCCCTATTTAATATCTTAAATAGGAGTGAACAGGGTGATTGGAACAGTTTCATTTTTACAAGAGGAAATTTATAAATCGTTTTTTATCCTGTGTTAGAATTAAGATATGTATTTACTGGAGACAACGAGTCTAGCCTGAACACTGAAACAGCTCTGTTTTGGGCACACTATTAGAACTTTTTTAAAATTTTCAAATCATAACAGTCTGTCAGTTCATGCTTGTTGAGTCTGAGACATTAAGTGATGCCCTTTGAACAGGGAAACATTGCTAATAATTGATATTTGGTTTGTAGACTATACCTTTTGTATGCTCTAAAGTCACCTGTTGTTTCCCTTTCATTTATAAAAGTTCTGTTCGTCAAACCATATAAGCGCATACCTAAATTCAGTGTTAAACTTCCTGAATTGCTCTAAACTATTGTGTTGCTGTAAACTGTTTTGGCTGATAAACCTAAGCGGTCAGCTTGGTATTCCTCCATGTTATACGTGATTAAGATGCAATAGCTCAGAACAAGTTACCAGGCAACTGCATGCTCCAGCTGCATAGGAGGCACAAAGCAGCTGGCCCGTTCCTTGTAATCAGTGGGAAAGTACAGATTCTCCTGTGACCTTGGTCACTCTTGTCTATAACATATTAGATAAGAGTATTTTGATACTCCTCTCGCAGTGGGAGAAACACTGCTTGTGTCTGTGCAGTGTGTGAAAATCACTTTACCAAGATGCTTTTATTTCTAAAACCCTTGGAAAAAAAACTCAAAACGGAGTTTTGAAACTTTTTTAATCCAAGGCAAACGTCAGGATTCTCATTCTTACAAAGTATTTTACAATTGTGTAACCTTGTAGACTGTACGGAGAATGAGGATCTTGCATGTGACATACTCAAAAGTTTCATTTTCGGTGTTCTACACGCTTCTACTGATCGCAGCGCCTTTGTTTCCTAACGGCAACTGGCAACAGACAATGCGTATGGGTTTCAAGGCCCTGTGGAACAGAGAAGGTAGTTTGCCAGTGTTCTTACTGCTGTTGCAGACATTGTTTCAGTGGATTGAAAGTGCCACGTTCCAAGTACCTTTTCCTACCATTGCTGCGTATATTTTTTTTTTTCAATCCAGAAGAATGTTTCTGTACTTCCCTTCCCTATAGGTGCATGTTGATTTACATTGCATGCTATTGCAGTGTTCTTAGTCTACCAGTTACAGATTACTCCTTTCAGTTCTTGTGCATTTCTGAATGTGTATCTACCTACTAAACTCACATTTATTCAGACCTGATATGCAATTGCTACGGAAGTCAGCTATTGTGCTAGTTATGGTGTTTACCCCGTCAGTTGTTTTACTATCTAATAAGTACCTGATGACAGAGAAGGGGAGTGTCAGAAAATAGACCAGTCAGGTCAGGCTTTATGTTAGAAATGGTTTTCATAAGATTTAAGAGAACGCAGTTTTGGCATAAGGATTTACATACCGCTCCAGGTGTTCTGTTGGGCTGACGTTTTGCAAGAGGCTGAGGTGTTTTACTTTCAGAAGCTGTTTATGTAAATTGGCTTACCTCTGAGTAGTCTCCTTCACCTGTGTGTAACGAAGAAATAAATGTGCATATCTAGACATGTGCATATGCAGATAGAATTGTAAGTACACAGCTGGGGATGATGCTTGTATTGGATGAGCGTAGAAATACGGAGAGGGACAGCAGTGGGGAAAGAAGAACTTTTAAAGATAGTCTAATGTTGCTCTCATTCTAGAGGTGAATGATCAACTTTCTGTACCATTCTTGACAAATGCTTGCCTAATTTATTCTTAAACATTTCCTGTAATTATTACTACTGTTGCAAAGATTGCCACATACCCTAAGTTTTTCAGGTTGTAATTTAAGCCCCATGATTCCGTGTAACTGTGTGCAGTGGATGCACAGAAAAGTTCTTCCTTATAGCTACCTTTTAGAGTTTAAACATTGTTCTTTCTCTTCAGTATTGCCCTTTCTAGTTTAAGAGGCTGTTTTTCAATTTATGCTTTGAAGTCAGACTCCTGTACATCGTTGAGCACCCTCTTGGACTTACTGTAGACCCTCACCAGTTATACTACACCCTTCTTGAAAAGCAGTACATCATCTGGAGGGTTCAGCAGCTAATCCGTGCAAATGTAGCGCGGCAGAAATAATGCTTGGATGTACTACCTCAAGTGTGATGTGTGACGAGGATTCACTGGGCCTTTTGATTAGCAAGAAACGGTACATAAGAACTAGGTGACAGAAATAGGACACGAAGCTGGCACCCTGGTCTTCAAGCTTACAGTGCAGCTCCGTGGGCTTTGGCTGACTACAGAAGAGCATGAGGCACAGGAGAGAACTGCTGCTGGATCTTAGTGAAAGGATGGCAAGTCATTTGGAGAGAGGTTTTCAAAGCCAGGAATTCAAGTCGGGTGCCCAATTCCAGATTGCCTGTGACATCACTGTGTACTTCCCTCGCTTGTCTAACTTTGTGTTGTATATTGTCTAGCAGCTTTTCTTTGAAAGTTAACAAAGCTACACTTGTGTGATAGGTGATGTAATGATCTCATAACAATAGGCAAAATCCAAGTCACAGAAAATGCCAGCATTTGAAAGAGAGTCCTGATAAATTGCTAGTGCCTTATACCACTGCCACTTACCAGGCCTTCCATGTTAGAGCTGTCTTAATCATTGATGCTGTTTCCTCAGACTTGGAGCTGTAATACCTGCTTCTTGTTTCAGCGTATATTATGAAGTTGCTGATGGCACTGCCTTAGCCCTTTGGCTAAGAAGAATAGCAAATAATTTGTGGATTATCCGTAGAAGCAGCAGCCAAACAGCATTCTTTTCCAATCAATAGGGAAGAAAGCTGCTGCACCCGTTTGTCTGGGTTCCCTCATACCATAGGTCTTTCTCACATTTATTGATTCTTTTATATTTTCCAACTTGTTCAGGGTCAGCTGATGACAGGAGCGAAATGTCACATCTTTGAAAAGTGCTTGTAACTGTGAAAAGAGGTTTGTTGACTTCCTCACGTGATAAGTAGACATTGAAGAAATTGCATGTTGCTCATCTCTTAAGTCAGAGACCGGAATTGGATAGATACTGTGTTACTAGAAAATAAAATACAGCTGGGCCCCTTGAGACAGAAATGTCTTGATGAAATCGTGTCATATTATCACAGGGACGTAGTGACTGTTTTCTCAACTAACAAACAGATCCTAGGCAAAAATAATGTTTGTTCCAGGTAATTCTGGTCAGTCTCCCAAGGCAGTGGATCTGCTTTGCAAATGAGAAAAAGTGGACCTAAATATTCAAACAGGATGGGCTATTTCTCTTCCCCAGTTGAAAATGGGCACAGCAGAGCCTGTATAGTATTCAAATTGGTAGCAGCTCCTTCGCCTGCTTGTTAGCAGACAGAGCAGAATCTGTACTTTCTCCTGTATGGCTCTTGAAAGAAACTTGGTTGAACTCCTTTGCTTGGTGGAAAAAAAAGTGGGATGTTGGATCAAGTGCAACTGTAGCAAATACTGACCTTCCTGAAACTATTTAGAGTGTTCATGTGTTGATACTCGTTAGAAAAAACCAAAACTTGAAAAAAATCCTATAAGGATTAAGCTATAAGATTGTTTTCAGGGGAAGAAAAGGAGAAAAAAAAAAAAAAAAAGGAAAACTAAATGGAAGATAGTTTTAGAGAAAGTAACGTTCATAGCACTTGGAGGTAACATAGCTGTCTGTAAACAGGATGCTTAAGGAAAAGATACTTGGTCTCTTTATGATTCTTTCTGTGGCCTTCTAACTGAAAAGTCTGACTGTGTGAACCCTGGTTATCTGTGTTACAGAAAACTGATGTGTTTTGCAAGCTGAGATTCTTCTGCAACAGAGCAAAGTAGGAGAGACATGGTCTTGTGGTTTGGGTTACTATCATGTAATTTACACAGACTGTGTAACAGCCAATTTTGTGATTTAAAAACTTCATTTAACTGCTAAAGGATGAATGTGCCCCATGAATAGTTTCTCGTGTTCATGCACATTGCCAGTGATTTACTACTGAGAGAAGTCCTAGCAACTGTAAACAACTAGATAATTCATCAGAACATCACACATAAGTATATCTCCAGTGATTTTTATATCACAGTTAGTCTAATGCATTAACTTTTTATCTGTGGAGCTCTTCCGTAATAATCTACTTCTCATTTTATGGGATAGACCATGAAAGAATTTCTTGAAATATCTAAAAGACAACATTGGATGACAAAAGGGGAGAGACAGAATGGGTTTTGAAGTGTCGATGCAGTATTACAGATTGTGTTGCCATTCATAGAGGAGAAGACTACTTTGGTTATGATACCAAAATATTTCTCTTCCACATCTGTAAGCTACACTAATTATTTTATGCTTAGAAGCTTAAAAGATCCTGAGAAGTTAATTTCAAGCTCTTAGTAAAGTCTACATGGCGAACATGATATTATTCCCCTTGTGTGGTTTAGATTAACACGTATCTTTCTCAGTGACAACTATTAAACTGAAAGATTTATTTTCACATATCATGGATATCAGAAATGATAAGAGTACGTAAATTGTTGGAGGTTTGGACTTACAAGTCTACTGAAGGCTTTAAGTGCCTGATTAATGTTTAAGAGCAGAAGAAACCCTACTGAATTCAGGTGGGACCATGTTTTTGTGAAGCAGCACAACTTGTTTTAGTACACCCCGTGCACTTTTGTACCCACACATACCCTACCCCCTGTGTCCGTGTCTCCCCCATATGCTCCCCGCTGCTCCAGCCCACCCCCTTCACCCACACGAGTTTTTAACCCACACGAGTTGTTTCCCCCTGCGCCCCCTGCTCTCCTGTCTCCTGCCCTGCCTCCCTCCTTTCCCTCCTCCGTATTCCACACCACCACCCCCCATCATCCATCAGGCTCCAGACCCCTGATGTGCTGCCTGCACCATGTTCTCTGTAATTTTTTTTCCTTCTTTTCCTTACAAGTTGTTGTTGTTTCTTTTTCATGATGATTAAACTGTTTTCGTTTCAAGCCACCAGTTTTCTCACTTTTGCCCTTTCCGATTGTCTCTCCGTCCCGCTGGGGGCGGGGGAGCGAGTGAGCGGTCGCGTGGGCCTTCGTTGCCGGCTGGCGTTAAACCAGGACACGAGGTGAGTTGCAAGCCCTGCCTGGCTAATGCTGGAGGCTCTCTGTGTTCCTCCTGCCATCTCGACGGGCCGTCCTTGTTCTTCATCGCCGCTTTATAGCGAGTGCCTCTCGCTCTGTAAGCGGCAGTACTGGGGCCGTGTTGCAGGCGGCAAAGGGCAGTTGTGACGCTTGCTGGCAGGAGCGGCAAGGAGTGCGGAGCCACGCTCCTGTAGGGAGCAAAGATGGAACCTCGAGGGCTCTATGGTCCTCTGCTGAGGACATCTAATATCCTGACAGGCCTCTTTGCTTTCCCTGCCTCACGTCTGATTACTTTGCACGCCAGAGGGCAGGGCGGTAAGTAACACTGTGCAGCATCTTTTCGATAAGAGACAAGCCCCGCGCAAGAAGCCTTGCGTGCGTGCAGGATTAGGAGAGCAGCGTTCTGATAGCACGGAGGTGCCCACCCCGACCGAGCCCCAGGGTCGCCGGGGTATCGCTGGCTTGCAGGTGGGCCGCTCGCATCTGGTGCGCTGGGCCGCGGCCTTTCCTGCCGAACAGAGCTGCCCCTCCGGCACGAAGCAGCTTTGGGTCTCTTGTGGCCTGCCTTCAGGCTGTCACCTGAACCAGGCGTTATTTTTTGTTGTAAATCTCTCGCCAGCGTCTGCTGCCTGGCTGCTGTCGCTCCTGCAACCCTGATGCCACATGCAGAAGGATACAGCAGACCCTGGGGCTTGCTGAGGTGCACCGCGGGGTCCGTATGCCGCACGGCCACATAGCGTGCGAGCGAGCGAGGCTCCGTGCCTAGGAAGCCTCGTCTTGCAAGACCTGTGTTACTCCTAGGGGGAGGATGGCCGTGCTGCCGGAGTTACAGAAGAGGTGGGGAGCAGGAGAGGAGCAGAAAGAAGCATCTGAACTGGCAAATTCTCCTGGCAGTGCCAAGAACAAGAGCTGTGGTGAGCCCTGGGCCCTTGGGGCCCCGTCTCCCCTCTTCGGCGTTCTGGTCCCTCCCTGCCCCTCCCTCCCCTGGTCCCTTCTCTTTCCCACACCCCTGCCCATTTTTTCTTTTTTTTTTTTTTTCTTTCCTCCCTTGTACCTCTGATACTGAAAAGCTGGTCAAAGAAACTCCCTAAGACTCGTTTTGGAGTTTTAGAAAGCGGGCATTCTTCATTGCAGTGCTGGATGCACGGGGGATAGTTCCACCTAGTGTGCATGCCACAGCTTTAGCACAAACAGGTTATATAGAATAACTAATTGCTTATTAATCAGATTAGTACACATATACATAAAAACGACGGCAACCGATTATCATAGTACTGCCTACATCCAATCATGCGCAATGAAGGATCCATTTGAGATGAAGGGCTGCTTTTGCGACCACCGACCTATTTGAAGTTCTTGCTGGCTGTCCTCGAAGTCTTTATTCTTGTCCTTGTTCTTTGATCTTGAAGCTTAATGCAGTTTCAATCACATGTGGTCAGTTTCAGCATTGTTCTCATTTAGTGTACAGGAACATCTAGTCATAAGAGCAAAGAACTGCAAAACTTATGAATAATTACTAGTTAGTCACTTCACTACACTTTTGTAATTATGTCCCCAGGTACCCTTTGTCTACTGTTTCAACAATAATGTTAATACATGATCATTTATCAAATCTCACTTATACAGTTATCTAACAGCAAACCAGTTTTCATCAGTCTACATTCTAAAGGAAGTGTTGTATTGTGAGCTGACCTGTTTAGCTCGAGTCCTAATTAGGGCAGCTGCTAGCCTCCCCCTTTGCTGGAATTCCTCTACTCATTTGGTGTTATTTTCTTAATATGCTGAAATACAGTTTGTGATTTTAATTTTTCAGATGTGTTGTCATAAGGGTGTGGTGATGCTCAACAGATGCCCCATCCTGTGGGAAGCACCCCCTCCATGGGGCAGGCAGTGTGGATTATCTGGTGTTGGGTCAAGAACCCAGAGCGGAATTGCTGTTGCAGATTATCCCAGATGAGGTTACCTACTCTGGATTACCTGGGTGGAGCCCCTGGTGAAGGTAAACCTCATGCATGACCCCCCCCAGCCTGTGCATGTTCTTGTGCACATATCTTACCACCGCAAACTAGCCATCTAACCCACCTTCCCTGTGAGTTTTTTCCCATGCCGATTGGTGGGGGCATCACCCCCTTCCCCCCACCCGCTGTGTATCCCTGAAGTTCCATGTTTTCTTGGTGTCATTTGTGGCTGCAGCCCCCCTCCCCCCCACCCCAAACCGCGGGGGTGTGGCTTCTGCTGACCCTTTCCTGCATGACTGCAGGGGGTGTTGTTGCCCCCCTGCCCTGCCCTGGCCTGTCCTTGTAGGGCATGGCTGCTGCCTGTTCCCCCCCATGTATTTCCATGGGGGTTTTTTGGTGTCTTTTGTGCTTTGGGGCTCTTGTACCTCTGTTAAGGGAGTCAGCTGGAGACATGCTCAGGGGGACTCTGCATCATTGGCTATTCACAGGAAATAATTTGGTTTGCAACCAGAGATATTTTGGAGACGGAATTCTTAAGGGATCTAATTCTGCTTTTTGATTCATTCCTATCCAGAAGGTAGTTCTGGTAGAAGTAAGGAGGTATGCACAGTCTTGCTAGAAATGAAGCATAACCCCAGAGTGTTTTGGCTTTTTTATAGGAAACTAAAGCACATCATTTTTGATAACAACATTGTCATTGCATTTAATGAGCTAGTTTCCTACCTAGTTTGGAAGGGCATCTATTGTTTTCTATCTAGGCCCCAGACAAATTAAGTTGAATTCCCTACCTGGTCCCATTGCTGATGCAATAGGTGTAGCTGTAGCACAGGAGCAGGTATCATCGTTGTCAGTAAGGGTCACTTTCTCTGTTCAGGGTCTCATTTGCTGTAAATTTAAGGCAGGTGAGAACAGTGCTGCTGCTCCTCCAGCTGACTTTATAGCTGCTGGTGGTTTGCCCTTCCCCTTTCCCAGGGGATTGTGCTAAGGGTGGTGGGCGGGGGCTCGGGGGTATTTGAGCCACAGCCTCTGCTGAGGGAGCTCATTGTGCTCCTGGGTTTCTCTGGTGTTGGTGCTCAGTTCTTCCTTGAGTGCTTTGCAGCTTTTGAGCTGGCTCAGCCCTTTGGGAAGAGGTGTCTGCCTGAGGTAAGAGCTTCAGGACCAGTCAAGGTTCAGCAGCATGTGTGGTAGAAAGTAACACTTTGTCCTGGGTTCAGCTGGGATAGAGTTAATTTTTACAGGAACCTGGGATGTGGGGGGCATAGCTGGGGCAGCTGACCTGAACTAGCCAAGGAGCTATTCCATACCATGTGATATCATGCTCAGTATATAAATGGGGATCGGGCCCGGGGAGCGCTCGACTTTCGGTGGGGGAAGTGGTGGAGCGTTGGGTTCCGGGTGGTGAGCAGTTGCACTGTGCATCACTCTTTTTGTTTACTCTTTCGTTAGTACTGTTGTTGTTGTTGTTGCAATTTTGTTTTGTGTTGTCCCAGTAAACTGCCTTTATCTTAACCCTTGAGGTTCCTTTTTTTTTTTTTTCCTTTTCTCTCCTCTGTCTCCTCCCTATCCCACCGGAGGGGGGCGGGAGGAGTGAGCGAGCGGCTGCGTGGTCCTTTGTTACCGGCTGGGCTGAAACCACGACACACTTGTATGCAGGTTTTTTTTTTTCCCCCTTTCTTTTTTTCAGGTCAGTAATTTTGTTTCGAGTGTTCTGTTTCTCGAAATGAGCATTCAGTGATGGAGTTAAGTATTCTTTATTGCAGCGCTGGAAGAACGGAGGATCGCTCCTCCAAATGTGCTTTCTGGCTGGGACTAATTGTATAGGTTAAATACCTGCCTTACATACATATTCATAAAATTTCTGAGAAATAATATACATATTCATTGATTTTCCGAGAAGTCATTAGCATATGTAAATGTCCTTTATGCATGCGTGTTGAAGGTCTTCGGTGGTCTTCTGGAGTCCTCTGGTGGTCTTCCATAGTCTTCCTCACTTGTCCGCTGTTTGAACTTTGTTGTACGAGTTTGCGCAGTACGATCCCCTTCTGGGCCCCACAAACAACTTCTCTGCTTATCACCTAGCTTTTGGCTCAGTCACCACAAGAGACAGAACATATTTTCTTATCAAACAGAATACCTCCTCAAAGAGGGCATGTTATTTTGTCTTATATTACAGACACAGGAATCTTGTGCTTTATGTCCTTGGCTTGTCTACGTAAATCAACTTACGGAGGCAGTTGTTAACCTTCTAACAAATTCCTGAGTCTTTTATTTAGCAATACACTGAGTCTAAACATACGTTCTATTTCTACATCTACTAGGCCTAGTGTCAGTTTCTGCATCAGTTCAGGGGTAGAAAGATGGTTTAATAGTATGCATTGTTTGGGGTTTTTTTTTTGTTGTTTGTTTTTTTTTTATTATTCTTCATGCATTGTGTTTTCCTGCAATTCCCAACTTTATTGAAGAAGGAACGTTGGTTTTTTAACAGTTCTGCTGTGTAAGTTGTTATCTCTCTTAACGGGACTGATGGTGACATTGTTTAGCAGGGGTTAGGGTGAGCATCTTGTATGTATTTGTATATGGAGTTTTAGTACTACTGATGAAAGCAGAAGGGCCGTGAGGCACAGTGCCCTTCAGGGTTTGGGGTGCCTTTCCTCATTGCCCACAGAATGCCACGTTGTCCTTAGAATCTTTGCAGCTGGTGGCAGGCCCCTCGTAGATTACAAGGCTTGGGACTTGACTTTCTTTTGTGGGCATGTAGCAGAGCTCAGAGTCTCTGGGGAGCTGTAGGTTAGGGGGTGCCCCCAGAATTTGGGATGTTGCTCAGAAGAGCGGCTCTTGAGGAGTAGCCACTGAAGGGGGTTCAGGAGTGCAGATTGAGGGCAGGAGGTGTCAGGAAGCAGTGGGGTTCCTTTCCTGACAGTTGAGGAGAAGAAAAGGGGTTTCTTAAGTTTTGGGACTGCTGGGGAAAGGGAGGAGGGTTCACCAGCCCTTCTCAGAGGAGTTTTGCAGTTGGATTTGAATGTCATAGAATCGTAGAATGGTTTGGGTTGGAAGGCACCATAAAGATCCTCTAGTTCCAACCCTCCCCCATGGACGCCGTCCGCAAGACCAGGTTGCTGAAAGCCCCATCTGACTTGGCCTTGAATGCTTCCAGGGAGGGAGCATCCGCAGGTTCTCTGGGCAACGCGTTCCAGTGCCTCGCCACCCCTAGTGAGAAACGTCTTCCTAACGCCTAAACTAAATGTACCCTCCTTAGGACTAAAGCCGTTACCGCCTTGTCCTATGGCTGTACTCCCTTGTAAAAAGTCCCTCTGCAGGTTTCTTATAGGCACCCTTTACGTACTGTGAAGTCTGCTATAAGGTCTCCCGAAAAGCTGCATGCCGGTGAGCGGTCCGAGAAGGTGAGGCGGTCGTCGGCCGGGTCGGTGTTGAATAGCAAAGTATTATGGGGCTGCTCGGTTCAGCCTTTACCTTCTGTTGTGGAGGTGCTGTGTGGGCTATCTTTGAATTGGATGAGCGTTTCAGGTGAGCTGTGGGTTAGCGAGGAGGAGCGTGGGGCCGATGGCTTCTCACGAGTGCCACGCTAACGTGGTTTCTCTCGGTACCTTAGATACCACGAGTGATGATGGCTGCAGGGTCTGAGTCTGGAATGAGCGGGGAAGTGAACACGGTGGCACTTGTGAGGAGGGGGGAGTTGGGGAAGTAGTTGGCGTTGGCCAGCGGGATGCTTACTCCCTTTTCTGATTTGTTTGTGTTTGTTTTTTCATTGCAGATGTTGAAGAGCAATGTTCCCCTTGAGGAACATCCCAGTTAGCCCGTGTGGTTTTGTGGAGGATGGATTTGGACCCTCAGCCCTCTGAAAGCTAAGTTGAGGGACCAGGCTGAGAGGAAGGGACAAAGCTGGGAATAGCAGGGAGGAGTTTTAAAGTTAGCGCAGGAGAGAGGGCTGTCCCAAAGCAGTCGCCTTTGCGCAGGAGAAGGGAGCGGGTTGCTTTTCAGCACGAGACCCGTGTGTGCCGGGCAGGGCAGTTCCAGCCCGTGTCCGCGGTGGCGTGTAGTTTGTGTAGTCTGTCTTGTGCGCTTAGACCTTCCTCGGGTCTCGATGTCCTTGTCGCGCTTTGCGCCAGAGGAGCGAGGCATGCGCTTCGGGTGCTGTCCCTAGGGTTTTGAATGCTCTTACTCATTGGCCTGGTGCCAATCGGGTGCTTCTTTTCTTGCGCTCGGAGCTCTAAAGCATGGATCGGTCTTGGCGGGTTCCGGTCAGTGCTCTATGGCAGCATTTTTTCAGCCTGCATCGGCAGCTCTGCTCTCTAGCCGTCCGTTTTCTCGGAGTGGGACTTCTTCCCCGCATCCTGACATCCTTAGGTCTCGACGCCAGGCTTCTGGCGCATCTGTCGTCTGGGTTTTGACAGTGCTGTCTTGTAACGGGCCGCTCCGTTTGACTCCTCTGGGTCTGCTGTGGAGCCTCCTGGCCTCGCGGTTGCGGCCCCGTAGGTCATCTTGCCCGACGGCGCCTCCCGTCCGGGGGTCATTCTTCTTGCTGAGAGTTTTCTCTCTCGTTGAATCACCTCGTTGGTGGCGTTCCACGTGGTGACGTTCTGCACACGGTGTGCTTGGCTTGGAGCTGCTCTGCCTGGGGGGGTGTGGAGTCAGGGGTAGGTGGAACAGCGATAAGAGTCTACGGGTGAAACGTTGATGTGCCTAGACCGTTTAGGTGAGGGTTGTACAGTCATCTCGGCTCGAGTAGCCGTCAGCGGCCTGCGCGGACAGCCGTGCCGATAGTGTTTCACGGAGACAATTGGAGCCGTGTGGCAGGGGTTGTTGAGGGGCAGTGAAGCGGATTTGAGTCTCTAAGGTGTTAAGACTTGCATGTGATGGGCTCCAAGTTTGGCCCTGGGTTTTTTTGGTTGGTGGGGTGTAGGGTTTAGGGTTACTCCGTGCGGGGCCCGGATGATAGAACACCAGTATGATGATCAAAGTCGCCCCTTTATTGAGCTTAGCTGATCATTCTTACACAACTCTCTAAGTTGTTTAGAAGCTTTGATTGGCTGCTGCACGCAAGCATGTGGTGTCCACGCGCACAAGCGTAAGCGGTGATTGGTTACATCGATACTGTCCACGCGTAGAAACATAAGATACAGTTAGTTATACTCGCTCTGTACACGTGCATACACACAGGATATAATTGGCTATGTTAGAGCATGCAAAACTTGTCTTAGTCCAACTGGTCGAGATAAGCCCCTGAATTGAGGTCGGTTGTGCCAAGTTCCCTTTATCGTGGAATGTGCACCTGTGTTTTTCTAATTGGGATCTTTCTTCTTCTATCTTCTTGTTTGTTCTGTTCAGAGCCTTCAAAGGTGTCTGGAACTCTCTTGCGACCATGAGCTACTTTCAGGGCCAGTAACTAAGTTCCATATAATTGAACCCTACAGTGGGCAGGGGGGTGTGTGTGTTGGGTTTTTTTGTTGTTTTTTTGTTTGTTTTTTGGTTGTGTGTTGTTTTTTTGTTGTTGTTGTTTTTAAAAGGACAGGCTGTAGCTGCATTCCAGATGGTCTTTGTAGATGGAATCAAGACCTCTGGAGTTGTGAACCTCTTGCTCTGCATCCAGGTGACTCATTCAATATGTTTGGTTTGGTTTTTTTTCAGATGTGGAGGGACAGGATGTGTCCCACAGAGCGATGGGGGAAGGCAGCAGAGTTGAGTCTGTGAGTGGACTCTGAAGGAAGATGCATCCGGTGGCTCTATGAGACTGCTTTGCTTTGCTGTGTTTTGCAGTTTTCTTGCATTGTATTGGTCTGTATTTGCCTTTGCCCTGTGGTGTTTTGTTGTGTATTTGTATCGACTGTCATGTGAGACTGTCTCGCATTGCCTGGCCCTGCATTGTGTTTTGTATTGCAGTGCTCTGTACTTGTATGGATTGCCACCTGAGACTGCCTTGCCTTCTATGGTTCTGTATTGGTTTTGTATTGTTTTGGTCTGTACTTGTATTGACTGTCACGTGAGAGTCTCTTGCATTGGCCCTGTTCTGTTTTGTCTGGTATGGCAAGGCTCTGAGTTGTTTTGCCTTGACTGAGGTAAGAGTACTGCCTTGTATGGCATTACATTTGCATGTGAATTACATGGGTCTATGTTTGTGTGTGTCTTGTATGGCATTGTAGAGGCAGCGTAGAAGGTTTAATGACTTCGGGCTCTTTGCATGCAGAGTTGAGGGGATCGCAATTGGACTGTGAACTAGCATTGAGTAAGGCAGGAACTGGGCAATGGTGTTCATCTTGTTTATGCAGATGCTTTGTGGCAAGTCTCTAGAAATGGTCAAGGCCTTGAGGTCTAAGTAGCAGCGTGATGGGTCTTGGAGCGATCGGTAACTTTGGGACAGCTCTGTGTTTGTGATGCTCTGGTTTTTTCAAGTGTCATGGAGGACACTGGCTGTGAGGATGTGTTATTTTTGGAATAGGTGGGAAGCAGGGTAGGGGAGTGGTGGAGGACTTCTCTCTCGAGGATGAAGTGTCTGTTGACAAGCTTTGTGTGTTGTTTTTGCAGGTGATGACAGGGCACGAGAGGTGCTTGAAGGAACCTTGCGTTTAGGTGACATGGCGCTACGGAGGTTGGACTGTGACACGTGGCACTGTGAAAGCTAATTATCGGGTTGAAAATGCACGGATGGTGGAGATGATGGTGCGTGTTGAAATGTTGGTGTAACGGAAGGGCAGTTTGTGGGGAGGTTGGTTGGAAGGAGGTTGGGCTGGGGCCTGGGTTTTTGCAGGTAGGGTGCTTTTTTGAGGCCCCTGCTGCTGCAGACGGGGTGACGGCCTCTTGAGGCCTGTGGACGGTATGATGGATGAGTTGAGAGTGAGGGCTGGCGTTCATGTGATCTGAACGAGTGGTGTGTTGTGAATGTCTCTAACCTTGTAGGGTTCTGTGGTTAAGCCTTTTTGGTTTTTTTTCCTTTCAGGTTGGATGTAGAGTTGAGATGTTTTTCAGGGAATTAGGAAAAAAACCCCAAACTTAGAATAAAAAACCCCAGCTGGGATATGGGTTGGTTTTTGGTGTGTCCTCCCCTGCCCCATTTATTTTTTCTTTTCCCTGGTCCCAGCTGCTCCATGAGGCAGTGTTGATTGCCAATGTTTGGACTGGGGTCTGCCTCGGGCCTGGGTTTTCAAAGGCAGGGCGATTTGTTTGTTTGTTTGTTTTCCAAGGCTCCCGGGAACGGTGTTCCTGTGGAGCGCTCCCCTGGAACCTGGTAATTGCCAGTCAGCACAGAGAGATATGTTGTTCGGTGGATGGTCTTTGGAAGACAGTTGAGGATTTTGTGGGGGGAGTTGGACTAGATGGCCAGCATGGAGTAGGCCAGGGTTGTGAAGTGCGTGAGTGTAACTGTATTTGTCTGTGGTGGGTTTGTAAAATATTTGGTTGCTCTTTGTAGCTTGTGATGTAATGATATTTTTCAATTTCTGGTTTTGTGTCGAGGTGTGGAAGTGGACGGTCTGTCAAGATGATTGGAGGTCACTCGTTTGGTGCCCGGGAACAGGGATCATGGCGGTAATGTCACCTCAGGGAGTAAAACTTCTGGATGTGCAGCGATGTATGTAATGGGAGCGAGGAATGTGGAAAAGACCACTCCGTAGAGCATTGCAGGTACTAAATAGTGGCATTTCTTCTTCAGGTAATGCTAAATTTTTGGAGTTTACATGTATTTGTAAAAATAGTGATTAAAAGAGGACTAAATCTAATAGTGTCAAATATTTGACGAGTGAGGCCATAAGTCTTTTGTATATATTGTAGAAAAAGTACATTGTAGAATTGGATTGAAATACTGACATAGCTGAATCTATGTGGAATGAGTAATGGACCAAATGAAGCACTAAAAATAAAATGTAAAAAAGACAGGTAATTATGTGTCCTTGTGGGAATTACAGTACTAATGGTAATCACAAAGGGAAGCGTAGAGGGAAGCATGGGCGTTTAGTGCCCATAGGTAAACTTAGCTGTTGAAGTAAGTGAAAGTGTCTGTTGGAATTAGGCATCCAAGGGCGAGTTGTAGATACCTTGAGGTAAATGTAGCTGCTGCTGGGTTAATGGAAAGGGGGTGCATTCCTTCCTCTAGTGATTGCAGAACTTTGAAATTGGAGCTGTAGGTAGAGAACTGTGAAATGGGCTCGGGCGTGGTGCGGCGCCGAAATGGGCTCGGGCGTGGTGCGGCACCGAAATGGGCTCGGGCGCATGTGTTACTTTTCTTAAAGGGGCTGAGGTACTGTGTAACTCTGAAATGGGCTTGATGAGTGGATAACATGTGTGTAATATGTGAGGGTTTTTTTTATTCTGTTGTCCTTCTCTTTCCCTGACCCTTTGTGGTGCTCTCTACTCTTTTCATTCATGTCTTCTCTCTCTCTCTCCAACCTCCTGTGCTTTTCATAGTCTCTCTCTATCTCTTGTCATTATTATCATCTGATGCTCTGTGTTACTTTCTGTCCCATCGTATCATGTTGTATGTTTCTCCTGCTTTTTTCTTCATCTGTCCAGATCCCTGTCCCTTGTTTCTTCTATTGCTGTCCCTCTGCCTTGCTTCCTCTTGCCATCTTTTCTGTATTTCTCTCTGTTCCCTTCCCTCTTCCATCCTTTCTAACTGTATCCCCCTCTCCAGCTAGCTGTCCCTTCTCTTTTCTCTCTTCCTCCATGTCTCTCTTGCAGCCTATCAATGACAGTTGTTTTTTCCTCCAGTGCTGTCCTGCTCTGTCCCTTGTTTCTCACTCTCGTTCTGTCATGCTCCCTGTGTCTTTTTGGAACTCCTCCATCTCTGTCCTGTAGCCTATCACTATTTTTTTCTTCTGCCATCCCTTTGTCCTTCTTCCAGTCTTTGTGTCTCTCTCCCTTTGTTCTCCCTCCCTTCTTTTTTTTCCTTTCTTGCTACATCTCTGTTCTGTACCACAAAAGCACGGAGGGTGTTTAGTAACAGAGAAGAAGGATATAGGCAAGGACAAAGGAAATTAATGGCTGTTATTCGGGAAGAAAGGGGAAGAGGGCCTAGACGAGACTTGCCCCGACTGGGCAAGGATCAATGCGCTTTGTGTAAGAAATTCAGTCATTGGTAGAGGGAATGCCCAGGGAACAAGGAGCATCAGAGGGCTCAAACAGGAAGAACAGTAGCCTCTGTGAAGGGAGACTGACGAGAACCTGGGGAATCTACCCTAGCGGATCCACTGGTTATAATTAAGCTAGGGAAAACAGAACAAGAGGTAGAATTTTTGGTAGATACAGGAGCAACATACTCGGTTTTGAATCAGGCTTTGATGCCCCGGGGAATGATTATGTCACGGTGAAAGGAGCGACTGGCCAAAGTGAAAAGGCATAGTTTTGTAAACCTTTAGAATATAAATTAGGAAAACAGTGGGGCATTCATAAATTTTTATATATGCCGAACTCCCCAAAGGCCCTTTTGGGAAGGGACTTGTTGGAACCATTGGGAGCAAAAATTGTATTCAAGAAGGGAGAAATTACTCTGGAGGTAAAAGATCAGCAAAATATTCAAATATTGAGCCTAACCTTAACCAGTCTCCCCCTAGAAGGAATCATTAATGAGGACATCTTAAAGCAAGTGTACCCGGGGGTATGGGCTACCGATGCACCTGGAAGAGCGAAAAGTGTTCCACCTGTTGAAGTTAGGATCAAGCAAGGCCAAAAGCTGGTAAGAATTAAACAATATCCCCTAAAGAAGAAAGACAGAGAAGGAATCCGGCCGGTGATAGAAAAATTTTTGCAGTTGGGACTATTAAAAGAGTGTGAGTCTGAATTCAATCCCCCTATATTACCTGTTCGGAAGCCCGATGGGTCATATTGGGTGGTCCAAGACTTATGGGCGGTGCATAAGATAACTGAAGATCTTTACCCAGTAGCGGCGAACCCATAGACCCTGTTAACCGTACTAACACCTGAATTGACTTGGTTTAGTGTTTTAGATTTGAAGGATGCTTTCGTTTGCCTCCCTCTCCATGAAGCCAGGCAAAACTTACTCACATTTGAATGGGAAAAGCCCAAGAGCGGTCGAAAGACCCAGCTCACTTGGACGGCCTTGCCACAAGGATTTAAGAATAGGCCTACCGTTTTTGGCAATCGGTTTGCGAAAGACTTGGAATCCTGGGAAACCCCGTCTGAGGAGGGGAAGCTGTTGCAGTATGTGGATGATATCCCGATCGCCACCAAAACAGAGAAAGATTGTACGACGTGGGCGGCGAGTCTGTTGAATTTCCTGGGACTTCAGGGGTACCGGGTATCCAAGAAAAAGGCACAGGTAATGCAAGGCAAAGTGAATTATTTGGGCTATGAAATTAGTGCGGGACAAAGACCTTTGGGACAGGCCTGTAAAGAGGCAATATGTCAAACTGGGAGACCTCAGACAGTAGAAGAGTTATGGACTTTTCTGGGAATGACAGGGTGGTGCCGATTGTGGATCTATAATTACGGATTGCTTGTTAAACCACTGTATGCGTTGACAGCCACTAAGCAGAAACACCTTGAGTGGAATAAGGAGACCGAACGAGCCTTTGAGCTACCGAAAAAGGCTTTGATGTCGGCCCTGGCCTTAGGACTCCCAGATGCGAGTAAGCTGTTTCTTCTTTACTCCCATGAGAAGCAGGGCATTGCTCTGGGAATATTAGCACAAAACCTGGGCCCGTATCGATGGGCAGTTGCCTACCTCTCTAAGCAGTTAGACACGACTGCAAAAGGTTGGCCTGGATGCCTGCGGGCGGTTGCGGCTGTGATACTAAATACACAGGAAGCCCGAAAGTTTACTCTGGGCCAGAAGATGACTGTTCTGGTGTCTCACGCAGTATCAGCAGTACCGGAAGCAAAAGGCGGACACTGGCTCTCTCCACAAAGATTCCTGAGATATCAAGCTATATTGTTAGCGCGGGATGACGTGGAGATTGTAGTCGCTAACACTGTCAACCCAGCTTCTTTTCTCAGCAGGAACACAGGAGAACCGGTACATCGTGACCGTTTGGAAACCATCGAAGCAACGTACGCCAGTTGCCCAGACGTGAAAGACGGCCCCATGGAAAACGGGGAAACTCGCTTCACAGACGGAAGCAGTTACGTCCTAAACAGTAATCGACACGCGGGATACGCCGTCACTGCCAGCCAAGAGGTAATAGAATCGGGGGCTTTGCCCAGGAACACCTCCGCACAGAACGCAGAAATAATTGCTCTAACCCGTGCCCTGGAATTGGCCCAGGGCAAAGTTGTGAACATTTATACAGACTCAAAATATGCCTTTGGAGTTGTACACGCACGTGGAGCAATTTGGAAGGAGAGAGGACTAGTGAGTTCTCAAGGGAAAAATATCAAACACGCAGAAGAAATTCTGAAGTTACTGGAAGCTGTCCAGCTCCCTAAGAAAGTAGCAATTATGCATATTAAGGCACACCAGAAAGCGAGCTCAGATTTGGAAAAAGGGAACGAGCTGGCGGACAGAGAGGCAAAACAAGTGGCCAAAACACAGGTAAAAACAGAAGGGGCCTTAATTCCTGATAGGTGGATTTCCCTAGAAGGTAAGCCAGAATACACTAAGGAAGATCAAAAGCTCATTACAGGTTTAGAAGGGTCATATAATGAAGAGGGTTGGGCTCATACCCCACAGGGAAAGCTAATCGTTCCCTCTTGCTTATTATGGCATTTGATAGGGGAGGAACATAGGAAAAGACATTGGGGAACAGAAGCCCTGTATAATCATCTGATAGGAGAAATTGTGGCTAGGAATTTATACGCCACGGTGAGGCAGTGCGATCGCACAACAGTGTGATCTTTGCCTCCAGACTAATCCTAAGAGCACCCCCAAGCTGGAAATGGGCCAGACTGGAAAAGGCAATGGGCCTGGACAACAATGGCAAATTGCTAATGTTTATTCATTACTAAAACACACCCACTTGTGATTTGCAGCTATGCATGTTCCGTAGCTTTCTCATGGGAACTTCTTCAAAAGTTACTTATGAAGTTATGCCAAGGTCACACTGTCCCTGTTTTTCTCCTGATATCAGCAAAGCCAGCTATTTTCGGCCAAGGCCTAGTCTTGCTGCTCAAACTGACATTCTTTCACACAGAACTCTGCTCGCACAGCTTTTCTATAGACCCATGTCCTTTTTCATGAAGCCAATTCCCAACAATTCCCCCTTTTTCTTTTTGTGCGAGTAGAGCTTGGTGTGTCAGCTTTGAGACTCCTTTTATCATGCACCCATACGGAATTCTAACTATTACACAGATTAATATCAATATACCCAACCATCATAAGGCTTCCTTAATCAATGACATTACCCATAGTGTTATCCCGCCGAATATTGATTGTAACACTCCATCAAACCAACTAGTTTCTTGCTGGATCTTTGTGTATGTTTCTTCAGCCAATCTATTTGTTTGTATATAGATTGAGGTAAAATTTTAACACCTGCTGTATTGCCCTTTGCAAAGATCTGTGAACACAATTAATTAAACACAGTAAAAACAACATTATACCTAATAAAATACATAAGCACACAAAAAGAGGTTTGATTAATAGCTTTAGCTAGTGACACCCAAACATTCTTACTGTCCCATGGTGTTAACCGATGTGGATCAATCACCGGTGTCACTGTCATGCTGCTTACTACAGTCAGTGTGTTCCATATCAATCTCAGCATAAGGTTTCAAATTTATGGGTAAATCGGGAACGTATCTGCCAGACATGGATGATGTGATGGGGGTTTTTTGTTGTGGTTTGGTTTTTTTTGTTTTGTTTTTTTTGTTTTTTTTTTTTTGTCCAATTGCTGCCAAGGCTTGCCATCCCAGTGCACTTAGTTGTCTTGTAGAAGTTAAGGTACCGCTGCCCCACAATAAATCCAGCAGCGGCTGTAAGTCTGTATTTGTAATACCACAACAAGGTTGAATCCACTGTAGGTCTCCGTTTAAATCTTTCTCCCTCTTTTTGTTTTTGAGCAATCCAGGCTTGCTTAATAACTTGGGATGCCATTTTCCTTAATAAGCTGAACAAGGTAAAACTGTTACAATAGCTAAAATCACAGTAACTACAATAATGCCCATAATTCTTTGAGCCAACCCGTTACCCCTAATGACCCAGACCATGAGGAAAATGAACCATCTATACATTCTTGTGCCATCTTGCTCCACGAACTCAGCCCAGCAATCGGTAGGTGCCAGCTTTCCATGGGCGTCCCCACAGAGGCAACGATGGCCTCACTGTACACCAGCCCGATGCTCTTCGGAAAATCCCAGTATTTATACATTTGCAGAGGAACGGGTTTTAGCACCCGTGGCCAGCGGGTGCCAAAAGTCCGCCTCGGTTGCAATCTATGACGCATGCGCTCGCTGGCCAGGCGCGCTGCACGAGTCATAGCCATCTTGTCTATTGGTTCATGGGCTTTACGATACAGTTGCGATGCACAGAGAATCTTGACCTGTTATGTTAGCCAAGGTGACCTATACATTAGTTTTTGGCTGAGGTAGTATTCATATTGCCACATCATCTATGATGCTCCAGATGATGATGGTCATGCAAATCGAACAGGAGTCCATCGTGGGCCTGTATCTGTGGAAACACAATCAACCTCGTTCCCAGGTTATTAATGGAAATAGACCTTACCCCTAATTTTGGCTTTAACTTTTACCCCACACTGTCTTCCCGTAATCACACTATGTTTAATCAAATTATGCTTTACACACTTTTTACCTAAAGCAGGTTCTATATACAATAAGGCACGCTGTTCTGAAAACCTCTCTGAAGGACTCCGTGTCCACTAGTAATACTCTATTAGTTAGAATCTGTCAGATCAGTGGCTCCAGCACCTGCCGGTGCCGTGCCAGTCGCCATTGGAACAATTCCGGGTCCAGCATCAGTGCGAAGCCATGGCTTGTCCCACTTAGCAAGGATCTCCCAGTAAGTTTTACTTCTGCTGATCTGCACCATTTCCTGGATTCTGGGTCCTTATACATTACCATGATTCCTGTACTTTGTTGCGTCCTTTCTGCCTGTAAAAGAACATGATGCACTACCATTGGTGGGTCTTTGTGATCACCTGTCAATCTAAGATAATTTAGCACAAATCAGTCTTTGGCCAATCGTTCCTCTGGGAGTAAGCCCTGGGTTCCCCCTTTTTGTTTTTGCAGCATGTTCTTTTAGGGTTTGGTTGGCCCATTCGACAATAGCCTGTCCTGTGGGAAGATGTGGAATACCGGTACCGTGGTGAATTCCCCACAAATTACAAAATCGAGCAAATCGTGTAGAACCATAGGCTGGGCCGTTGTCCATCTTAATTTCTTGAGGCACACCCAGTACTGCAAAAGAAGCGTGAAGATGTCATTCAATATGTAAGGCCTTTTCTCCAGTTCGTGCCGTGGCCCACATGGCAGCAGGATAGGTATCAATACACACATGCACAGAATGCTTTGCACCAAACCACATGACATGGGTGAAATCCATTTGCCACAACTGCAATGGCAAAAGACCTCGTCGGTTAACCCCACAGCCCAAGCCGAGCCCTTCCTTTTGACAATCAGGGCATGCTTTAACGATACCTTGGGCATCAGTAAGTGGTAAGTCAAATTGCTTTGCTAACATCCTAGCGGGTTGGTGCAAGAACGCATGCGATTGCCGTGCTTTGTTGAAAACGATTCCCTGGAGGAGGCTCCCGTGGCGCTGCAACCAATTGGTCAGCTCTGTCATTTCCCGTTTCTCATCTGCACAGTGTTCTCATACCCAAGAGTTCTACCAGAGGGGTCATATTGCCATTAGTGATACCGCAAAGATTCCGCACCCACTGGATATCTCCCACAAGCTTCTGGACATCATGTAACATTGAAATTTCTCATGTTATTTGAACCTTCTGAGGTTTAACATTGCTAGCATTTATGTGCCACCCCAAATACTTCCAAGGTGCTGCCTTTTGCACCTTTTCAGGAGTGATTATTACTCCGCGATGGCTTAAGATGTCCTGCAATTGAGTTAAAATCTCATCCTGTGGCAAGTTACTGAGGTAACTGCTTTCTTACAGGCTCTGATGCCCAGGCCACATACACCTGACGCATCGTGGGGGAATTGCGCATTCATTGCGGTAACACGACCCAATGGTATCTCTTATAGGGTTCTGCCTTGTTAATCGATGGTACCGAAAAGGCGAACCGTTCAGCGCCATCTGGGTGCAATCTTTTAGATTTATAATTAACAAATCCCATTCTTCTGGAAGCATAACTGGAGATGGCAAACCTGGCTGCAGGGCTCCCATACTGTGCATCACCACATTCACAGCTCTGAGATCATGTAACAGTCTCCGCTTCCCACTTTTCTTGGGAATGGTAAATATTGATGTATTCCATGGACTAGTAGAAGGAACAACTTGTCCCGCTCTCAACTGGTCCTCAACTAACCCTTGTATTTTTAGTAGCCTTTCAGAATTTAGCAGCTACTGATCAATCCAAACAGGTTCATCTGTTTTCCAGTTAATTTTCAGAATCGGCTACCCCTCAGTGACCGCTCCTAAAAAGGATGCGTCACTAACATTGCCTTCATTTGGCTCAATAAATCATGGCCTACGAGGCCAAACAATTCAGTTGGGGTAGTCATGACATACGGACACGTCGTAATGTGTTCACCATCGGGGAACACAAATGTAATTGGTAGCTGACTTACTAAGGTGGCTTGTGTGCCCCCTATCCCTGCAATACCAAAGTTTGGATTGATCGATGGCCATGATGGAGGCCAAATGCATTGTGAAATAATCATAACATCAGCACCTGTATTGATTGTCATCGGTTTCTTGACAACAACTCCATCGGGCCCTTCCAATTGCACTACCTTTTCTGGTTTACCTCTTGTTGTGTCCATGGCAAAGTATACCTGCGGTTTCCCTGGGGAGCCGAATCCACCATCTCCACGTTGTACTTCACCTGTGTTCGGAACACATGACCTGAATGGAACTAATTGTGCTATTCTGGTACCTTTAGGAATAGAAACAGGAAGGATTAAAACATGAATCATAATTTTCACAGTCCCACAATAATCTGCATCAATAAGCCCTGGGAGCACCAGAATTCCTTCTAGAGCTGTTGAAGATTGCCCCATTAAAAATGCACTAAGTCCAAACCCCAATGGTCCCTTTATGTTGACTGCGGTTTCCACATCCACTCTGGAGCTTCCTGCGGTGGCGGATCTGGTGGTTGCGAGGCTGCCTGAGGGCTGGCAGCTCAAGCCCCTTGCATTTGTGTCGCCGCGCGAGGGGCCTTCGCGGTCGGTGTAAAGTTTCCCTTCTTCCTGTATTCTTGGTGGTATGGTTATCTTTCTTACACTTGTTGCAGCACTTACTGTTAACAGTACCTGTACATTTGCTCCTAATGTGTCCACGTTTGCCACAGTTAGAACACTTGACCAAGGGTGTCTTACTGGCCTTGTGTTTCTTTGTAGCTCCTTGGAGAGCTGTGGCAGCATAGGCTACTTTCTGTGAGTCCACTGATCGATCCGTGTATTCTATCATATCAACGATGTCTGCATTTTTCGGCAAATTACACAATGCTTTGCGTGTCTTTTCAGTAGCATTTTCAAAAGCGAGTATTTTGAACGTGTTTTCTTTCATGCCCTCGTTCATGTCAGGGTGGTCATAAATTGTATTCTCCTGTTTCACCTGGGTAAAAGCATGGCTGTACATATTGTCTGGTACGGTAAGAAAAGCTTGATACGCCAAGATCTGTGATAGATGATGAACCTCAGTGACACATTGTAACTGAGCGTTCCCTGATGCGAAGGGTCCAGCACCCATCGGCATCTGCATGGTTACTCCCCATAGGGGATCTGTTTGTTGTCGTGATGTTGCTTGTTCCCTATCACAGAGCTTCTCCCACTGCCAGAAAAACACTAACATTCGGGCGGGTGTCAAAATCAACTGTGCTAGCTGTTTAATATCTTGAGGTATCAGCGTATCAGCAGAAAAAATGAATTGCAGTATTTTGTGAGTTAACGCAGATTTGATTCCGTACTGACTCACAGCATTCCTTAATTTCTCAATGACCTTCCAGTCAAACACCTCCCATTTTTTCTGTCCATTTGATGCAATAACTTGGGAATGCTTAGAGCATAGTCCCTTCTATAATGGCATCTGTTATTACACCCCTCCAATGTCTCTGCCTTTCTTCTGCAGCGGCTATTACAGGCGGCTCCGCGTCTGTCACGGGTGCGGTTGGTTTCCCCGTCTCTTTTCCCCATTTCCTTTAACAATTCTAACATTGTCTCTTTTTGTTCTATTATCAGAGTAGCCAAGTCCTTGTTTGCATTATTTGAATCAGGGTGTATGCTAGGTATAATTTGTTCATGTTGAACGGTGGTATCTGAGGGCTGGTTTTTCGTAGGCAGATTTTTACTCACTCCCTGATTCTGTAGGGTTTCCTTTAATCGTACGGTTAGGGAGGCTTGGGAACTGTCGGATGGCCGATTAATATCGGCAGTCCCAGGGAGTGGAGCAGAAGTCAAGGGCACGAGAGTAGGCGAACAAGCTCCAAAAAGTCTCTCTCGCTGCATTATGTTTTTCTCCCCGCTTTTCCCTTTCGCTTGCGGTTGGAGAGAGAGAGCAGCAAAAGCAGACGCAGACGCTTTACGATCTGCTTTCATTTCTTAGAGTTGTCTTAATCAATTTCCATAAAGTTACAAGATCTTTAACTTCTTTAGACCCGTCACTAATTTCGTCCCATAGGGAGGTTCCGATAGCATTCCAGGTACTAAGCTCAAAAGCTGTACCCACACTAATTGAAAGGTTTCTGTCCTTGCTTCATTAGTTTTTTAGCTGATTTATCATCATCAGTTACCATATCCCATAATACGTCTCCTAATGTACGCCATTCACTCTCCTTAAATAATAAATCCGGATTCTTAAAGCATCCCTTAACGCGACCCAGCGTGACTAACCCCGAAATTTGCTTAATGCAGTTTACTCCCCGCTTTTCTAAAAAGCACTGTAATAATTTTAGGGCTACCTCTTGATCCATTGCCGGCCGGCTTCTTGGTACTCCTGGGTGCTACCTTGATTAAGGCACCTCGGTTAAAAAGTCTTTGCAGCCTTTTTCCAGTAGCCCTCACTGACGGCGAACCCCTTTTGGACGGTCCAGGCACGAGAGTTAACACACCAACCAAGACGATCAGCGTTCGGTTAATCTTTTGCCCCCCGGTCGCTGCTACTGGTGCTTCTCAGTGTCCGTCGCTCCAATTCCCCTTTCTTCGCTCCCCGTTCGGGCGCCATTTGTTGGAGCGGCGGAGGAATGCACATAAGTCGACCCAATATGAGTGATAGAAGTGATTCAACTTTATTTGCACGGATAGCTCATATTTATACAGTTTGCGATAATTATGCCTACTAGTCCTAATATGATTGGTACATTGCTAATGTTTATTCATTACTAAAACACACCCACTTGTGGTTGGCAGCTACGCGTGTTCAGTAACTTTCTCATGAGAACTTCTTCAAAAGTTACTTGTGAAGTTATGCCAAGGTCACACCGTCCCTGTCTTTCTCCTGATAACAGTGAGACCAGCTGTTGTTTTCCTCCCAATATCAGTAAAGCCAGCTATTTTCAGCCAAGGCCTAGTCTTGTTGCTCAAACTGACATTCTTTCACACAGAACTCTGCTCGCACAACTTTTCCACAGGCCCATGTCCTTTTTCAGCAAGCCACTTCCCAACAAAAGGTATTCCTAGAAAAAGTTTCCCGTTTATAAAGCAGGAGTTTGTTGGGGCTGAATTACAGTTCCTTTGTAACTGAATTGGGTCAATATTCCGAAAAAGGGGAATATGTTTATTTTTGAAACAGGTCAATACTTGCATGTGTTGTGCTGGCAAGGAGGAGGCTTCTTAAATGTAGAACTTGTTAAATTTAAAAGCACACCTCCACTCTCCATAGTATTGCTTCTATGTTAATTCAGGGTTAAGATATTCATTCACTTCAGTTTCTGTGAATCTGTTAGGGCAGCGTGCTCTAAGGTGATGGGAGGGAGCAGGGGAAGAAGGGGAGGAGGAAAAGCAAAATATCTGGAACCTGCTCTTCCATGACTCCTGCAAACTGTAATGTTATTTTTTTTTTCCCAAGCCTGAAAACTGTACTTGGCAGTGGGATTGTGGCTATCTTGTTAATATTCTTCCTTCCTTTCTTGTTTTGGCCTCTCCAGGAAGCGATTCGAGTAATCCTTGGAAATCTTGATGATTTACATGCATTTTCTACAGACCACTATCTTTCTGTGTACCCTTTCTTTCCTACTTGTAAAAGAAAAGGTCCAATGACTTGTATCTGTTGGGCATTGCTTAATTTGACATTCCTGCCTAGTAGTGCGCAGATCTTTAGCTGGAGTATGACTCCTCTGAGCTTCGCAGTTTTACATTAGCTGAAGATCCTTCTCAGTTGTTGCCTTCACCAGAGAACTGATGTATGTAAAAAGAATGTTTTGCAGTGTTTTCAGATGGCCACCCCTGCGTTCCAAATCTGATTTAGCCAGAGAAAACGAACGTGCATATATAAAGTCCCAGGAAGCCCACGTAATGCGATTGCAAGGAAAGCTAGTGCGTTGTTTCAAAAGGTTAATAAAATGTAAAGCGCTCCTTACAGGCGCAGCAGCCTTGGCCCTCTAGTAGAGAAGACCGCAGTAGTTTTCTTGTAAGGTACATTAGGATTAAGTATTGTAGTTGCTGTAGTGTAAAGGGTTACGGAGAAGTTACTCTCCTGAGGCTGTTGTTGCAGAGAAAAGTAAGTTAGTGGAAGGAGAAGCCTTTTCAGTCCTAAGGTGCGTCAGTTTGTGAATCGGATCAGGCCCTTCGGCATCATCTCCTCCCGTGATTCCGAGTGCCCAGGAGTAATGAACACCCGCGTGTTTCCGCCTCCAAGGCATCCCCTTCCAGTCTCGGCAGACTGCGTTATTGCCACCCCTGGTCCTAGCAGGCAAGAACGAGATCATCCTCTTTCTCTGTCAGAAGCTGGTAGGTATGAGAGCAACTTATTCCTGTTACTGCCAGGAAGAGAAAGTAGCCCAGAGCATCGTCAGACAGGAGGCACCCAAACAAAGGAAGCCTCGTTGTTGGTTTGCTTCGCTAAAGCGCAGCCAGTTTTGCCTGCGTGCTTGAGGAGGGTTTGATTCACGAGCTTGTATTTCTGGAACTGGGAAGTCCATCCACCTGCTCAGGCAGCACCGGGCCCTGCGGAGAACTGCAAGCTCAGAGGCCTGGCGTGATGAGTTGTCCTGCAGTCTGTGTGTCGGGCTCCTCGCTGTAGCATACCTCTTAGTTAATCGCCAGCTGTGGGAGTCCTTGAAGCCAAACTCAAACGAACAATTTCATCCCTTAAAGGAACTGACTGTGTCATCTAGGCAAATCTTGGGCTTCATCTCTGGTCCTCAGGATGCAAATGGAGTAAAAGTATTCATGTTATCTGTTTCTTCCTGAGGTCAGAGGCACGTAAGAAGGCTGCTGCCTGGCGTCACCCATTCGTGCATGCATGAGCTCCTAGGTGTGCGAACTGCACCCCCAGGAAGGAACGTCTGTAACTGTGGCGTTTGTCATGTCAATTATCTTTTGTTCTCCCATTTTGAGGAGGACTGTGAAGTGAATGTAATGATGCTAGTCCTGTGAATCCTAGTCCTTTTCAGGTTTAAAAATAATTTTTAAAAGAATTACTTTTTAGTTAGGAAAGCTGATGAGGTTTTCTTCACAGGGTTGGGAGAGCCTGGCATGTTGTTTTTTGCGGGAAGATGTCAGGACTGAAGCCAGATGCAGTTAAGGAAACACAGTGCTATGAATGCAAGCAACTGATGGAAGAGTGTCACCTGGATGAGTGTTTCTTGTAATATGTTACTAGCGTATGGTGTCTCCTCACATCTCATTTCTCCGCTGTGTAGTTCGATGTGTCACTTGTTCAGCTGCTGCTGCTCATTAAATATAAATCTCCATTGGCAGGAGCAGTTACAGGGTCGTGGATCTTGGACCAAGATCCTCAAAACCCCCTAGCTATGCGAGGTTTCCCTGCCGCACGTGCACTGCCTTTGTGTCCTGACGCTCTGTTTCTCCAGAAATGTCAGTATTTGCGTGGGGAGTTTCAAGGACCTGCCTGTGGACGCGACGGCCCCTACACCCCTGATGTATTCTTCTGGTGCTGCATCCTCTTCTTCGCCACCTTTGCCCTGTCAAGCTTCTTGAAGAAGTTTAAAACCAGCCGCTACTTTCCAACCAGAGTAAGTAGAAGGAGGTGGCCAGTGTCCATCTCCGCACTCGTTTCCCAAAATGGCTTTCCTGGAGCACTAAGCAGTATTTGCCCTGCCTTGGTCAAGCTGGGAAACGTTGGCCTTGCAGGCCAAGCTCTCCAAGAGCTTGGATGTCCCACACTCATTTCCATGAGTGCAAAATCATCGTAGCGTTTCCCACCTGCCTCGTGACCTGCCCCAGATTGAAGATTTTTGGGGTTTGATTTTTTTTTATTTTTTTTCTTCTCCTCAGGTAGTAGGAAGTCAGGTTTCCCAAAGTTTTGGGGGTTGGGGTTTTCGGTTTGTTTTTTTTCCCCTACCTTCTGCGCATTATGTGCTCGAGTGGAAAGTAGATTCGAATGAGGAGCTTCCTTTTGAGGACTAAAGGATGCCTCAGTGCCTTGTTGCCATTGTAGCTGTGAGTGTAGCTGTAGTGGCAGACATGTGTTTTCTTATTTTTAATATTATTATTATTATTTTTAGATTTTGACTTAAACCAACCCTTGTTGGCCTAGTTAAGCTTTTTTTTATTGTCTGACCCCAGATCTCACAGGGACAAACACAGCAGCAGTATCTAAGCAAGGGATCAGGCTGCATGTGCTCAGAGGGGTGGTGGGATTTGGTTAAGCAGCCTTAATGTTGTGGATGTCTGCAACTTTTGCATCTCACCTTACGGCCCTGTTTGCCATGCCCCTCTCACCTCTGGTTTCTCGCCCCAGGTACGGTCCACAGTGAGCGACTTTGCTGTTTTCCTCACCATCGTCATCATGGTGCTCCTTGACTTTGTGGTTGGGATCCCATCGCCGAAGCTCCAGGTCCCCCATGCGTTCAAGGTAACGGGGTGTTTTGGCACGTGGGGGTGCCACAAGGTGATGCCGGGGCAGGGCAGGGCTGAGTCTGGAGGAGATGCTGGTGGTGTGACCATCTCCTCTTCCACCTCCAAGTGCCTTGCTTCCTCCTGGAAACGAGAAGATGGCCCCAAAACTAGATACCTACAGGGGAAGTATCTAGAGCTGCTTGCAAGGAGGAGACTGGCACTGCTGAAGCCCCCGGGAGAGGGGGACATGAAGCCAGGGCTGGGAGGTGCTCTGACGCAAGGAGGGAGGGGAAAATGAAAGCCAGTGGAGTGCCTGGGCTGGGAGACAATGCTGATGTGTGGGCTTTGTTGCAGCCTACCAGAGACGATCGCGGGTGGTTCATCAACCCCATAGGACCCAACCCTTGGTGGACGGTGTTGGCTGCGCTCGTCCCAGCTCTGCTCTGCACCATCTTGATATTCATGGACCAGCAGATCAGTGCCGTTATTGTGAACAGGAAGGAGCACAAGCTGAAGGTAAGGGCCTGCGAGAGATGACTCCAGCCCCTTCTGGGCTGCAGGTCTGGGGGGAAGCTCTTATTCCCGATGCTTTCTGAAGGCATTGGTTTGGGACAAGGTCAGGCTGCGTGGCAGGATGCTCTCCTGGATTAACGATGATGCAGGGAGCAAGTGACAGGGCAGTTCAGATGAGCAACCTTTTGGAGGAGCAAATTAATCTTGGAGCAATAGAGAACTGCGTTTTTGTTTTAAAATGGCAGCAGCAGCAGGTGTGGGGAATGAATTGTTTTGATGCGCTGCCAGGGATAACTCAGAGTCACACCTTCCTTGCAAGTGGTACAGTTTTCTTTGTGAGTGGAAAAAATGGTTTGGTGCTTTTGGGTTGTGGCTTGTTGTTTTTTGGAGAAGTATTTAATGCACAAGCTCTGCATATCCATTGTGTCTGAACTCCTGCCAGATTTTCATGCCAGGTGCTTGTGCAAAGCCTGCGTACACCCTTGCTTGTTTCCATTTCTTGTTTTGAATTCTGAAGAAGTTGACTTGTGCTCGAGCAGGGTTTGAGTCTGACTTGCGACGTTATCCTTGCTCTTGTGCTATGGGATGCTCTGTTTCTTGTTTTCCTGCCTGCAGAAAGGATGCGGGTACCACCTGGACCTTTTTGTGGTGGCCGTGATGCTCGGGGTGTGCTCTGTGATGGGGCTGCCCTGGTTTGTGGCTGCGACCGTCCTGTCCATCACCCACGTGAATAGCCTCAAAGTAGAGTCTGACTGCTCAGCTCCAGGAGAACAACCCAAGTTTCTGGGGATACGAGAGCAGAGAGTCACTGGCTTGCTGATCTTTGTGCTCATGGGCTGCTCTGTCTTCTTCACTTCCGTGTTAAAGGTGAGAGGAAAATGCAAACCACCCAACAACCGTGAGCTTGTTGGAGGTTACAGAAAAACAGTCCCCTCTCTGCAGGCCTGAGTAGTTAGTTGTGGAGCGGAGGAGGAGGAGGTGGTCCCAACCCTTGGGGCTTGACCAACGGTGGGAACCAGCCTCGGTTAGGTTTTGCAGCCCTTCAGGCCCCCATTTGGTGTGCTCGAGGCGAGCAAGCAACGCAACTGCTTGAATTTTTGGGTGTCTTTCAGGCCCACCCATGTTTATGGGTTACAGTTGAGCATATTCAGACGAGCACATCTGCTCTGTTTCAAACAGGCAGCCCTTTAGTGGCTGCAATTTGCTCCCCAAATGCCGCGGAGCAGCCGTTCCCAGGAGCTAAACACACTGAGGTCATCCCTGTGGGCTTCCTTGCACGTTCCTCCCACAAAGTAATCTCGTCTCTAGGCTAAAAGGAGGCCTGTGGCCTTTGCCTGTTGCCCCAAGAATAGGCAGAAGTGTTTCTTCTACCGCCAGAGAATGCGGCATAGGGTAGCACGGGTGAAATTGCCTATTTTCCTCCAACCTTTCTGGAAAATAGGATTATTCTGAGGAGAGATAACTCCCAAGTTCAGCCTAAAGCAGAGCCTTAGCTCACTCGTGCGCACAAAATGGCAAAACAATGGTTAATATCTGACCCATCTCTAAGCCTGAATGGAAGCTGGAAAGCTTCAAGCAATTTTAGGCAGTGCCTGTGGAAGAGGGTGGTAATACTGAAAATGCAATACAGAAAAAGAAACGATTGCATTCTTTCTTTTTTTTTCTTCCCCCCCCCCCCCCCCAGTTTATACCAATGCCTGTGCTTTATGGCGTCTTTCTCTACATGGGTGTGTCATCGCTCAGAAGAATTCAGGTACGGACTCTTTTACAGCGTGCAGCATGTCGGCTCCCTGGTATTTTGTCTCTGTAGCAGCAGGGAAAAAAGCAGTGGCATGGGAAAAACTTCTCGCAGAGCAAGCAATGAAACTCTTTTGTGTAAGAAAGAGATTGGTGGAGGCACAGGAGGTAGATAGGGCTGGGAGGACCAGGCAAGTTCAGCGCTCTCTGTTGCAGGGTTTAGGGCAGGTCAGTGTTTGGTTACGTGAAAAGCGGGGGAATTTGGTGCAAAGGGAAGGCAGTTTCTACCACTGGTGGAAATCCTCGCAGGGGGATTCAGTGGGCTGAGAAATGCTAATAATGGAATGGCATGGAATAGTTGCCGTTTGGTGGACAGCTCTCAGGGGCAAGCCGGTTGCTAGATGGAGCGAAGGGAAAATGGGTGCTGCTCCCAGGAGGAATGCGGTGGGATCCAGGAGTTCTGACGGCAAGCGAGATGCTGCAAAGTGCCTCCACGTCTCGAGAGGGCCAGCAACTTGCCGCAGTCCCAAGGTGGCAACCTTTCCCTTTTATTTCGCAGTTCTTTGATCGCTTGAAGCTGTTTTGGATGCCAGTGAAACACCAGCCGGATTTTATCTACCTGCGGCACGTGCCCTTGCGAAAGGTGCATTTCTTCACGGCGATCCAGCTGACCTGCCTCGTCCTGCTCTGGACCATCAAGGTGTCCCGTGCCGCCATCATCTTTCCCATGATGGTAAGAGCTGCCACCGCTCGGCAGCGGGGTGTTTGCAGCGTTGTTGTGAGAGGTGGCATCGTCTCTGAGCTCACCGCATCTTCCCTCTTATTCGTGAAGGTTTTGGCTCTCGTATTTGTCCGGAAAGCGATGGATTTCTGCTTCTCAAAGCGAGAGCTCAGCTTTCTGGATGACCTTATGCCAGAAAGGAAGAAGAAGTTGGACGATGCCAGAAATGAAGCTGGAGAAGAAGAAGAGGTAAGGCTTGCTGTGTCCTCGGGGCTGGACATCTCCGTGTGTCTGTGAGATTGCCTGTTTCTCTTACAGCTTGTCTGGAAATGTTGGGGGAAGATCAGCACTCAATCGAAATAGATCCCAATAGCCTGTAACTTTTGTAACCTTTGTTTCCTCAAGTAGCAGTGAGCTGAACGCTTGAATACAGGTGTAATTTTTAAAACGAGTCGTTTTTCACAAAGGTCATTATCATTATGATGATTATTATTAGATGATGCTGCTGCTGCTGCTGGCAAGACTTGCTCATAATCGTGTTTTGAACACACAATCCCCCTGCCCCGAAATCTTTGGAGTGAACGGTTTCTCCCCTGCTGCACTAATACCTATAGCTGCCAAGGGGCAGAAGCGGAGGGCAGACTGCTAAGTTTGTGCTGGGCATTCAGCTTATCTCCACTTTGATCAAAGACAGAGAACGTGATTTGTCCCTTTTTTACATCAGGAGTCCAGGAGGGCCATGGAAGCTGCTGCTGCTGCAAGTTCAGTTCAGCTGAACGTGGGGAAGACCAGTAACGTGGATATCCCAAAGCAAAGCAGTGACGGGTAAAGCCCCACCAAGCGCCAGGACCCCCGGCAAGATTAGCTTGATGGTGTTTGGCAGAGTTTTCTCCACTTGCCTCTTTGTGGGGCATCCCACAGAAACCAGCAGGCAGCTTGGTGGGAAAATCGAATTCGGGGGCAGGGCTGCAGGAAGTGATTGCAAGGCTCTGACCGCAAGCAGAGTGGCTGCAGCACTTGCGTTTGACCCCCAAACCTTGCCTCATCAGTGCTTTTACGGTAGCTGGAGATCCTCATACTTAACACATGAGGAGTTGCAGGCGTGATCTGTACCAGCAGTGGCTTAGGAACCCGGACCGGGGCTAAGCCCCAGCAAGAGCCTTTGCACAGAGCTGTTGCTCTGCAGCTCCCCGGCTTGCCTCCCAAAACTCCTCATCCAGCAAAACCTCCCACGGTTATGCAGAGCTTTGATTCTCGGGGCTCCGCTGTTCCTCTTGCTGATGCTAATGCCCTTGGTGGCATCAGTTCCCATAATCACGGATTGCTATGTAAAATATTTATTGCAGGACTGATCCTTCTGAGATTGTTATCCTGGATGAAATGTCACAAACGACCATATGGAAGGCTCTCACTTTGAAGACAGAAACCCTTTGAATCCAGGGAGGAAAAAGGTAAAGGATTGCATGTGATCGTGACCGTGCTCCTCAGCAAGCGACGGCGCACACCTACGCTTTTCCCACGCTTTGGCCAGCAAGGCTGAGCAAACGGCCTGTCCCTGGGAACAGGCAGTGAGGACCGTGGCATGCAAACCAACTCCTCTCTGCTGGGGTGGTCCCCCAAACAGGGCTGAATCAGCAGCAGCTGGCAGGTCTTCCACTGATGATGCTCTCCCTCTTTTTCTCTTCCCTTCGCCTTTCCCCACTCCCGCTTTTCACGTTTAGGAATCTTGACTTTGAAGGAGAGGAGTGAGAGCGTGACTCGGGGATGTGCCAACGCAGACAGAGGGAGAAAGTGCTTTGTTTCAGTTGGAGGATTCCCATTAAAGCCATGCAGATGTTTTCAGTTATCCTTGGTGTGCTTCAGGCATTCAGTATCTCTAGACCAGCAAGCTGAGGTGAACGTCACAGTCAAGGGGAGTTTGGTGGTGTTCAGTCTGTGTGCGTACGTGCGTGTGGGGGTGTGGGTTTGTAGTGGTAGAGGGACTGCTATGGCTTTATCATTCAGTGCTGCTCTTTTAATACCTAATTCCTCCTCTTTTTTTTTCTCTTTTTTTCAAATGTAAACTGGGAATGTCCAAAATAATTTTCTGTTATATTTGATGCATTCTCCACTTTCTTCTTGATCACAACCGGGTTTTTGGTCTGGTTTGGGGTCCTGGCTTTAATTCACTCTTATGTCTCTTACTGGTACGAGAGGGATGCCCTCTGCGGCAGGGCAGCATAGAGAGCGTCCAAGCAGTTGGCCTAAGGTGAAAGAAAAGCATTTGCTCCCTGCGCTCCAGTTTTACCTCTCTTGGTTGGTTTGGTTTGGGGTTTGTTTTTTTTGCTTTGGCTCTGCCATCAGCCTGGGAGCTGCAAAATGCAGAACTGCCACCTTCTTGTCCCCTGGCTGTAAACTGCATCTAAGGGAGCACTTCAGGTATTTGATTTTGCATACACCGTATCGTCACAGGAGCGGCCAGATGAGACCTGGGGCTCTGTGTCCCTGGGCTGTTCCCTCTGTTGTTTCTCCACTTTCCTTCTGTATTGGATCTGGCTGAGTTGGAGTTCCTTTACCCCACAGCAGCCCTCGTAGTGCTGTGCTCTGTACTGGTAGCTAGAAAGCTGTTGATAACACAGCAGTGTTTTGGCCATGGCAGACAGCCAGAGCACACCCAGACACCCAGACATCCAGGCGTCTTCCACATGGAGGCCACTTCCCACCTCGGCTGGCCAACGCAACGCGCTGCCTACCTTCTTCAAGGACGTCAGCAGTTTGATGCTGACGAAGCCCATCTTGTTCTTCTGGACATGTTTCAGGAGGAAAGCATCCTTGGCCAGGTTCTTGTCAGAGAGGTGGAATTCCACCCTGGACACAACCCTCCTGGCCAGCTGCCGGTCAGGGACGGGGTAGCTGTAGTCCAAGAGATCAGCCCCCAGAACATCGCTCGCATCGCAGAAGCTCCCGGCAAAGCAGGGACACGGGTGTGACTTGGTGGCCTTTGGGATGTGCAGCACTGCCCGGTCCCAGCCACAGCGGTGCAGATGGCAGAGTCTGGAGGAGCGGGGTGGCTCAGCTGCGCTCTGAAATGAAATGGAGTTTTATGCTTTTAGAAGCGCGCTTGCCTTCATGCCCCCAGCATCGGTCCCTGCCACAAGTTACGCAGCACATGGCCTTGCACAATCTTGCAGCCAGAGGTGCCTCACGAACAGAGCGCAATCTCTTTGATTACCAGGATACAGGCCAGGAGAGATCTTTGGCCTCCAGTTCACGGCAGTTGTCCCGACTCCCCCAGGCCACACACTGTTCACACAGCGGGAGCGAGAGGCCTGTGTCCTTGGTACCCTTGGGGTGTCCTTGCTAGCGCCGAATCCTCCAAGCACAAGGAGGGGATGTACTAACCCCATCCCTGGGATCCCGTAGAGCGCAAACAGCCCCAGCGCCCCGACACCGGACGTTGGGCAGAATCCAGTCCTTTTCTGGGAGCACGCGGCAGCGGGTACCGTCTCCTCCGGGGTGTCACGCACCCAGGGAAAGGGCCACCCCCTCCCAGGGGGATCCAGAGCTGCTGCTTTTCCCAGCAGGAGACTGAAAGACCTGACAGCACTACTGGAGCGAGGGCTGGGGGAAAGCGTGCCACCGAGCAACACTGCATGGCCTTCCTTCATGCCCTCGACGTCCTTTTTCCTATTTCTGCCTCGCTCCGGTCAACGCAGTGAACAGAAGCGCGGGCAACGGTCACAAACGCATTTGCCATCTGGCGCAAGGAGGCTGTGGCTGCAGCTTGGTGCCCACTCGGCTCGGCTGAATCAACTTGTTCTTCTTCCCCCACCGGAAAAATACTGTTGAAAGCCAAGAGCATTTGCACCCGCAGACCCCGAGAGCCGCCTGTAGGCCCCGGGGCCACCCCAGCCTCCCTTAACTCTTTCCCTCCCCAGGAGGACCTGGGGAGGCTCTTGGGGGTGGGGCGGAACACAGGGAGCCCCCGCATTCCTTCCGGGGAGACGCCAAAGAGTCCTTGGCAGCTAACAGCCAGAAGGGACCATGGCACGGCCACCAACGCAGCTCCCACTGCCTGGGCCCTGGGGCCCCCCAGCGCCCCAGCTTTTCCAGCCATTCGTGCTCCCCAAAACCTTCTACCCTTGAGGTAGGGACCGACCCCAACCCCTGCAGCCCAGGGATGCTCTTGGAGGACAAGAGCAGAGGTGACCGCCGGCCATCGCTCCTGTCTCATTCTCTCAGGCTCAGCCAACCTATGCCGCCTGCCCGCATGGGAGCAGCCCTTCCCTGCAGCCCGGGCCCCCCAGGCACCACCAGCAGGTATGGCACCCCAGTCTGCTCTGGCCCCTTCGCCATCCCCATCACACCCATTCCCCCGGCACTTTTCGCATGGGGGTTCAGCAAGCCCCGGTGAGCATCCTTGCCCTCGCCCGGGCGGCGCGTGCCCAGTAAAGCCCATCTGCAGAGAATTCCCCAAATATTTGGGGCCACCTCTCCCCTTTCACCTCCTAGATGCCAGTCTCCTCCCCGATTTGCAACCCTGTCCCACTGGCACAGCGGCTCACCCCATGGGGATCACCCCGGCCACAAGCTCCCCACGCCCCTGGCCCAGAGCTGGGGGATGTCGGCCATCGGGGCCGGCTCGGTGGGTGCCCCCAGAGAGTCCCCCCGGCCCAGCACGGCTCCCCCTCACCCACACAGGTCTGCAGAGGGCTCCATGTGGCTGCCTCTTCGACCCCCGGGTCTTCCGCATCCAGTGGACAACCACCGACCTGCCTCCACCGGCCACTTGTCTTTTTAATTAAAAGCTCCTTCTCCAGAACTGCTTGGTGCCTGTGTGGGACGGGGAGGGAGCACAGGGGGCACCAAGAAACAGCCCCCAAGAGGTGCAAAAGCCCCACTGAGCCCCAAATCTGAGCCAGCAAGCCACAAGGGGAACCCAGCCACCCCCAGGGCCCAGTCTCCACCAGCTGGGCAGGCGATGGTGGGGGGACGGGAACGGGAACAACTCCCCTCTCCCCTTCCGCAGGGGAAGCAGCCCTTTGGTGGGGAAGCCAGTACAGACAGGTCCCTGCAGGACTCACGGACACGGCCCCATGCAGAAAGCAGCACAGAGCCCCTGCGACAACAACAGACCTTGGGGGCCGGGGGGGACACGGGCACACACGACAACAAGGGCTGCAAGGCCTTCGTCTTGAACACCACCAGCGTCCCCTCCAGCGGGGACAGGGCTCGGTGCACAGCCCTTCAAAGCCTCAAGACCATCACGGCCTTCCTCGGGTCCCACTGACCTCAGCCCCCAAGAGCCCAGCTTTGCCTCACTGACACAGCAACATAACCCCAAATCACCCCAAGAATGGCGAGGGAGGGAGCTGCAGGCCAGGCACGGACCCTCCTCCGCTTGTCTGGCTGTGCCTTGGGCAGCCGCAAGACCAGGAAGTGGGGAGAAAAAATCAGAAGGGAAAAAAAAAAAAAAAAATCACTGCACCGGCCAGAAAGTGCCCGAAAACTTCATCCCTCTTCATTGCCCATTTCCCATGCGAGCTCCACAACCTGGGAGCAACGCAGCCAATAGAACCTTCGAGAAGCAGACTCACAGCCTGCTGCAGCTGGCCCTGCTCGAGCAGCCGAGGTGGGCTGGATGATCTCTAGAGGTCTCTTTCAGCATCCATTCTGTGCTGCTGTGACTCTGTCTCTGTCGTGGTTTAACCCCAGCCAGCAACTAAGCACCACCCAGCCGCTCACTCACTCCCCCCCCACCCAGTGGGATGGGGGAGAAAATCCGGAAAAAGAAGTAAAACTCGTGGGTTGAGATAAGCACGGTTTAATAGAACAGAAAGGAAGAAACTAATAATGATAATACTAATAAAATGACAACAGCAATAATAAAAGGATCGGAATGTACAAATGATGCGCAGTGCAATCGCTCACCACCCACCAATCGACACCCAGCTAGTCCCCGAGCAGCGATTCCCCCCCCACTCCCCAGTTCCTATACTAGATGGGATGTCGCATGGTATGGAATACCCTGTTGGCCAGTTTGGGTCAGGTGCCCTGGCTGTGTTCTGTGCCAACTCCAGCTTTCTCGCTGGCTGGGCATGAGAAGCTGAAAAATCCTTGACTTTAGTCTAAACACTCCTCGGCAACAACTGCAAACATCAGTGTTATCAAGGTTCTTTGCATACTGAACTCAAAACATAGCAGTGTACCAGCTACTAGGAAGACAGTTAACTCTATCCAAGCTGAAACGAGGACACTTTTAACCACTTAACATTCCGTGAGAAATACTGCAAGAGCTCAAGAAGAAAGAGCAGAAAGACAGGAGACAGGTGAAAGCCTAGAGCGCCAGCTAGACGGAATGAAAGACCCTCTTCCTTCTCTGAAGCTTCAGCAAGGCTTCCTTCACCTGCTTGTTCCTCCGACTGTCAATGACGGGGTTCAAACTGGGGCTGACGAAACTGTAGAAAAGGGAAAGAACTTTCTCCCTCCCAGAGGAGTTACCGCTCCTGGGCCCCGCGTACACGAAGATGGCGTTTCCATAAAAGACACCCACCACGGTCGGGTGGGAGCCACAGGTGGAGGTGGTTTCGTGCCATCCTGGCACAGAGCGGATGCGCAGATCGGTGGCCAGGCTGTCCAGGGAGCAAATCGGGATTAGGGCTAAAGGGAAGAGGAAGAAGCACACACAAACAGCAAAGATCAGGACTTTATTGGCAGGAGCGGCAGGGCAGGCCAGCTTTGAGACAGCAAGAATTTCACAGGAGAAGTGGACAACCTCGCAGGGGCCACAGAAAGGCAGGTGTAAAGCCAGAGAGGCTTGCAGTGTACCAAATACAAACACCAAAGCCCACAAAACCGTGGCAAGGGTGAGGCGCAGCCTCCAGATCACGATGAGGGCATAGCACAGGGGACGGCAGATTGCCACATAGCGAACGTGAGACATGATGGCCAGCAGCACGCACGCCGTAAGTGCAAAGATTAAATAAAGATGGCTCTGTGCCCCACACCCAGCAAAGGAGGGGGTTCTGCCTTGTCCAAGGAGGCTCCTTAGCATACGGGGGACATTGCTGGAGGCGTAGCAGATGTCCGCGATGGAGAGGTGGCAGAGGAAGAAGTACATGGGGAGGCAGTAGTCCAGGCAGATAAGCAGAAAGACAAGTGCGTTTCCCATCAGAGTGGCAGAGCAGAGGGCAGAGAAAAGGCCAAAGAGGCAGCGCTGCAGGGCTGGGGTGCTGCAGAACCCCAGGAGGACGAATTCTGTGACCGTCGTTTCATTCTGCACGCTGTGCTGGAGGTGAGGCAGCACAAACTGCGACCACGGAGATCTGGAAGCGAAGGAGCAAGGAAAAGGAAAGAAAAAGGAGAGTTTTCCTAAGAATGTTGCGCAGGAGGAACCGCTGCACCGGCTCACCAGCACCTGGTTCTGCTTCCCCAGCATGAATGACACGTCTGTCCAGGGCACCTCCCCCAGCACCCAAAACAGACTGCACCCCTGCACAGCGCAGCCCACCCTGCCTGCACCCCCCCATCACTCCAAACCACGCTACACCCGCACAGGCTGCACAAACCTGAACGGCACCACCCAGCTGATCACTGCGCCCACCCCACGGCTGGACCTCCCAGACAAGTGGCCCCCAGCCCCTCACTGACCATCCCTGACCCATCCCTGACCCCATCCCTGACCCCCTCATCGACCCCATCCCTGACCCATCACCAGACCCCTCTCCCCCTCCCCTTTCCCCCTTCCTTCCTTCCTTCCTTCCTTCCTTCTTCCCCCGCTCCCCCGTTCCCGTCCCCTTCCCGCCCGTACCCACCTGCCGGCCCCGCCGCCGCTGCCGTCCGCCTTGCTCCCCGCTGCTGGGCCGAGCTCGCCGCAACGGCCCGACCCGCAGCCTCCCGCTGCCCACCGGCCTCTCGCCTCACCTCCCGCCCGTCCCCACGCACCGACCCCTCTGTGCCCACGCCACCTCGCTCCCGGCCCCACCACCCCGGGCGTAGCGCGTCCCCCAGCACCCCGGCCCGGGCCCCCGCGCCCGCTCAGACGACCCAGCAGGCCCGGGCTGAGCCCAGCGGGGGCGTAGGCCCCGGGGAGGGGGGGAGGGGGGACTCCCCCCCTCCCTCGTGCCAGCGAACGGCCGATGGAACCCTGCCGCCTGCCGCGGCAGCCGTAACCAGGGCAACCCAGCAGACCCCAACGGTCGCAGATCGCTGTGGCTGAGCGCACAGGAAGGCCTCTGGTGTCCCGGTGTGCCCACCTGCCTTCGAGCGAGGGGAGCCCGGCGGGCCTTGTCCTGCGCCTCCTGAGGACGAGGGAAGAGCCTCGGCGTGCCTGAGGGGCTGGGGGCTGCTCCCCGGCTCGGCCTGGCCATAGGTGGGGGTGGCACCAGGCCCTGGGAGGGAAGGGACAGAGGACAGAGGGGTGTCTGCGACAAGGGGGATGCCCCCATACAGACAAACCCCAGCCCCATAGCGGGAGGAGGAGGAAGAGGGAGCCAGTCCCGTCCCCCCAGGGCGAGGAGGGGTCCATGTGCTCCGGGGCAGCCAGAGGGCTTCTGGGGAGGGGGGATCAGGGGGCTTAGGGGAGTGACATTGGGGTACTTTGCGACACCCTGTGGCAGCCAGCCCTGCTCCCGCAGTGTCTGGGAGGACAGTGTTGGGACAGGATGGGAGCGAGGAGCCCCTGAGCACAGCCACCTCTGCCCCCACCACCCCTGGGGTGGCAGGGGGTCCTCCTCACCCCTTTCCTCCCTCCCTCCTGCAGGATGGCGGAGAGACCCCCTGGCCACGTTAGGCAGGCCTGGGTGGAGAAGGCTGGAGCTGCCCCGGCTCCCAGATCCAGGCCAAAGCCCCATGAGATGTCCGAGGTCCAGCTGCTGCGGGCAGGTGAGTGTGCGGGTGCTGTGGAGCAGGGGGCTCCCCAGCCTGTCCTGCCTTGTCCTGGGCCAGGCTCACATCCCCCAGCCAGGCTGGCATCAGAGCTCCCACAGCGCAGTGGCCGGGAAGGGAGCTCTGTTCTGGCGTTCTGGGACAGGGACTCTCCCTGTGCCCTGGTGCCAGCGCATCCCTTACCAGACCACAGCAGGGCCCCCTCCCTGTGCTGCCCTCCAGCATCACACCCTCTCTCCTGGGGCACACAGGGGACACCGGTGTCCCAGCCTTGAGCAAGGGCTTGTGGCATCCCTGGGAGCTGGGCAGAGGGCTCGGGTTTTCCCTGCTGCTTGCCCCCCAGCCCTTCCTGCTCTCTCTTGGCCAGATCTGTGCTGCTCTGCCTTGGCTTTGCCCAGGGAGGAAGACAATACCCTGGACATCATTCGAGCCTTCCTCAGGAGCAGACCAAAGGTATCCGTGGCCACTTCTATGAGGCTGTGCCCGTGTCTCCCAGCCTGTCTTTCGGCCCCTGTCCCGTGCTCAGGAGGTGCTGGGGGCTGTGCTGGGCCCCCCACCTGGCTGTCTCTCCCCCCTGACACTGTCTGTCTGTCTGTCTCCTCCCTGGCTGGCAGCAAGAGGCCCAGAAGCTGAGGTTTCTGGCCTCCATCTGCACCGTCTG
This sequence comes from Astur gentilis, assembly GCF_929443795.1. Lineage (NCBI taxonomy): Eukaryota > Metazoa > Chordata > Aves > Accipitriformes > Accipitridae > Astur > Astur gentilis. The sequence continues at coordinate 346,344 of NC_064883.1, forward strand.
CAGCACCACCAGCGTGGACTCCGCTGTGTGGGACATGCTTTACTTCTGCCAGCCGGAGGTGGTGGAGACCATCGAGGTGAGGGGACGGCCAGTCAGGCTGAGGCAGGGGCAGGGGCAGGGGCAGCAGGCAGCGACACAGCCCCGGGGGCAGATGAGAGCTTGGCCAGGCAGGGGGGTTGCGGATGAGCACTGCTCCAGGTCTCCATCCTTGGAGATGCTCCAAAGCCACCTGGGCGGCCTGGCTGGATGTTTGCAGGTCCCTTGGCCAGCCTGTGGCTCTGTGACGGGCACAGCCCTTCCAGCCATGGGGCTTGGGACCACTGGGTGCTGGGTGGGGAGGGGGTGCCAGGATGGGGGCACCTGGGCTCTGCCAGCCCCACAGGCTCTTGCTGGGCGAAGGAAACTGCCCCATCCTGAGCTGTCCCACGCTGCTGTGCTCCCCAGGTGCTGCTGCAAGAGGAGCCCGCTGGCCCCCAGGGCATTATGGTGCAGCAGCAAGCCATGCTGGCCATCATCTCCATGAGGTACCTGCCCCAGCCCCCAGCTTGGTGGCCCCAATGGCACCGGTCCCAGGTGGGGGGCATCCCCAGTCCTGGGTCTGAGAGGGAGGCAGAGAACAGGGCAGGGGGTGCCACAGGGTTTTCCCCGCAAAGGCAAGTGCCAGTGTGATGGAGGGTTGAGGGGTCCCCCATGGCATGGGGCTCAGCTCAGGTCTCTAAGCCCAGGGTCTGCCTCCTCCTCTGTCCCCGCAGCAGAGCGGGGCTGCTTCTGCAGGAGAAGAAGAACAGCCTCCTGTATGCCTGCTTCTGCAACATCTTCCACCTGCCTCCTCAGGAGGACACTCAGGGCCCTGATGCTTCACTCTGCTCCAAGGTGTGCCAGGGGGTGAACCATGGGGAGTTCCCTGGCTGCGAGGCCCCTTCCTGGGCACCGCAGGGCCATGGCCGTCCCCTGCCAGGCTTCCAGGGCTTCCCCCAAGACTCTGTCCCCCTCACAGACCCTGGCCACGATGGACAGCATGCTGCAGGTGCTGGTACGCAGTGCCGGCACCCTTGGCATCGTGGAGCTGCAGAACATCTTGGAGGTCTGACCTTGGCACAGGGTCCCCATGGGCAGTGACCCCTGGCTTGAGCGGTGCCCACCCCCAGCACCTGGTGCAAGGAGGGGGGCAGGGAATGTCTCTCCTTACCAGCCATGCCCCCCCCCCACCCCCCTGCCTCCTGGCTCCCGCCAGAGCCCCTTCTCCTGCCCCAGCCCACGCCACCTCTGCAGCCTTGCCCGCTGCCCGTCCTCCCCAACACTGCCTCCCAGATGGACCTGCCTGTCTGGCAAGGGGAGCCCAGCCCTGGGGCTTTCCCCCTCCAGCTTCACCATGGGCCATATCCCAGAGCCCCCACCACAGGTCCCCAGTGAGGTGGTCACCCCAAAGCCTTGGAGTCCTTGGGTGGGAGGCAGAGGGATGTTTTTTGGTGGGGAGTGAATGGAAGGCAGCAGAGGCAGCAGCAGAAGCGGGATGCAGTGACCTGCCTGCCCGCAGCAGGTTGCTGTGAGGGGCAAGAAGGACACATGCCCCATCCCAGGCACTGCCCCAGAGCAAGCCTGGCTGTGCCATGCTGTGCCATGCCACCTCCCTGGCACACCAGCAGCTTTTCTCCTCCCAGCTGCTGCTGCCCTTCACCGATTCCCAGCTGGCAGAGGTGCAGGAGAGGGCCATGGCACGGATCGCCAGGCTGGTGAACTTCATCACCACCTACTCCCTGCCGCAGGTACCGAGCTCCTGGTCTGGGCAGCCCCAGTGCCCTGTCCCTGTGCCCCTGAGCCCCGGCACCTCCCAGGGAAGCTGGGCACCCAGCCAGCAGGTCGGGAGCAGGGGTCTTTGCCCTGCCCCTGTCCTGTCGATGCTCTCTCCCAGGGCAGGGCAGGGCAGGGCAGGGCTGCCCCGGGCACAGGCAGGAACCTGGGTCCGGCAGCCCTGCCCTGCTCTTGGCTGCTGCCTAGCTGCTCTGGGAGCAGCTGGGGCTCCCGTTGTGCTCACACTGCCTCTCTTCCCCCAGGTCTGCCCCTGCTTTGCCCAAGCCACAGTCCGCAGGCATCAGTGCTCCAAGACACATCAGTTTGTAATGCTGGGGAAGCTGGTGGGGCACCTCACCCTCTGTTGCACCTGCAAGGACAAGGGGATGCGTCCTGAGGCTGCAGAAGCTCTCTATCACCTGCACACGTTTGTCCTGCAGCAGAGAAGTAAGACAAGCTGTGTCGGGCTGGATCCCCCAGGCATGGGCAGTCAGGGGCCACTCTCCTTGACGAGAGAAAGCCTTATCCAACCTGCCTGCCTGCCTGCAGTCTGAAAAGTCATTTTGCCTTGCCCCCGCTCACAATAGCCCTGGACCCTCCCTGGGTACCTGCTCCCTGGACCTGTCTGGTGCCCTTTTTCTTTGCCAGCAACTTTTCTGCCCAATGCTCTCAGACTGCACTTCCACTTCTGCACCCTCTCTCTAAGCACCCCGTTTTTGCTCCCCCCCAGGCAGGTGGCCCTGGCTGCATGGCACAGAGCAGCTGCAGCTCCAGGAGGACTGGAAAGCAATGAAGCCCTGGCAGCTTTTGAAAATCAGCCACACCCGCAAAATCTTCTTGGTAAGAAGTGCCTTTGGCTCAGTGTGAGTGAAGGGACACCCGATGCGTGGGGATGATAGGGGCTCACGCTGTTCCTGAGCAGGGGCTAGGCAAAGGCCCTCAGGGAGCTTCAGTCCCCTGCGGGACCCTGATGCCCACCATCAGTCTCCTCCCCAGCTCAGCCTGGCTCCGTGCCCCGCTCTCACTGCACAGTCAAGATGCTCTGGGTGATGCTCTGGGTGAGGCAACAAATCTCCCCTCCTCTCCTTCATCCTGCAGATGTTCACAAAATACCTCCAGTCCTCCGACCAGGCAGACATCATCCTCATGGCTATCAAGAGCTTGAGACACCCAAGCGCCTACAGCATCAGGCTGGCTGCCCACATGGTGGATGTCCTTGTGGCGGACCGTGCCTTCCAGCCGGGGCAGGTGAATAGCCCATGGGTGGCACAGCTGATGCTCCAGCCCACTGGGGGACTGTTCCTCCCCTGGCTCTGTGCCTGGCTAGCACTGATGCCGTCTCGAGCTGGCATACCGCACTAGGAACGGAAGCAGCTCCCAGTAGGAGCTGGGGAAATGGCCGCGCTCACCATGCTGACATCCCCACTCCCACCCGTGTCTCCCCTCCAGGTGCTGAACGTCGTGTGGGCCATCTACAGAAGCCGGCCCTCCGTCAGGGCGGTGGTAGCCCGCAAAAGCCTGGACAGGGCCCTGGTGGTGCTTGTGCGCAAACACCCCAGGGAGTTGGTGGCCAGCCTGCTGCAGTGCTCCCCGACGTGCACCCGGTAAGGGGACCACCAGCCTTTGGGGGCTCCTCTCACACTAGGAGAGGGGCCCCAAGACCCTCCCGAGGGATTTCAGCCCGGCCATCCTCTGGGGTGTCCCTGCTGAGAGAGCCCCGTGTCCCTGCAGTGTCGCCAGGGCCATGTGGAGGGCGATGATGTCTGACCTCCGGGCTGCGGACAAGGTGCTGAGGGAGCTGCTCAGCTTGCTGGTGAACCAGTCACTGCGCAAGACCTCCACCTCCACCAAGGACAACCCGCGCATCCTCTCCCTGGCTGTGAGTTGCTGGACGAAGCCTTGCTGACCTCCGGGGCTGATCTCAGCTGTCCGGGGCCCCTGCTCCCCTTCCCTGCCCGCCCCAAGGCTTGACCTCCCCAGGGATGAGGGGACATCTTAGCGTCCGGGTGTCTTCTGCAGGCAACCAGGGCGATAAGCGAGATCCTCCTGCAGTCTGTCTGCCTGTGGCAGGTGGAGGCAATTTTCCCCCAGCTTTTCCTGGCGCTGCTTTTCCAAGCGTCATTCACCACGGAGCTGACGCTGCAGGAAGTGCACATCTTCTGGACGGAGCACCGACAGGATCAGCTCACTCCCATCAGGTGCTCCATCCCTTTCCTCTCATCCCTGCCAACCACCCGGAGCCAAGCCAGGGTGGGAGCTAAGCATTTCTCCTTGTGCAGGTCTGCGGTGCAGTCCCTGAAAGTGCTGCTCTGCAGCATGGGTTTTGAGAACCAGGTACTGGCCATCAAGGCGCAGGGTGGCTGGGACACCCTGCTCAGCTCCCAGACCCACCTCATGGGAGTGCGCATTATCGCCAGGTGAGAGCCCCTTCTCCCTGCTCCTTGGGGACAGGGTACCCCATGCCACCCCCTCCCTTGGGGCTGATGGCAGTGGGGTCCCCATTACTTGGAGAAAGTGGTACAGACTGGCGATGTCCAGGCTGGTGCAAACCCCCAAAAGATGTGCCTGCCTGGCTCAGGCCTGACAGTGCCTCCTTCCCCGTCAGGGAGATGATGAAGATGCCAAGGCGCCTGCGCTCCGCCATCTTCTGCCATCTGGTAGAGCTCCTCCGGACAGAGGACCCCACCTGGCAGATGGTCGCTATGGTCTTCTTCATTGAGGTGAGCCTGATGGCACCACTCCAAGCTCCCCCCGATGCTCGGTTCTCCCATGCCCACCACTGTGGGGAAAGCTGGGGCAGTGGGTGGGCTCTGGTTGGTACCATGGAGGAGCAGATGAGCAAGCAATGTGCTGTGGTGTGGGGCACGGGGACTCTCTGCAATCCCTGCTGCCTCTCTCTGTCTGGGCTTGGTCTTGCCCTGCGTCCTTGTCCTGAGCTGATGGTTGGAGCCAGCACCACACCTCAGCAGCTCCCACTGCCTGTGTTTCAGATGCTGGACTTTACCAACATCAGTGAAGAGCTGTTCCGTGCCCTGGAAATCTTCCCCATTTATCTGCAGAGCCAGTGCCTGGGGATGCCCAGCCTGGTGCTCAGGGCCATCCTCAGGCTCACCGAGAGGCCTGACACAGTGAGTAGGGGGCAGCCGGGACAGCAGCCCAGGGTGGAACAGTGGGTAACGTGGCAGCTCAGGCTTTCCTGGGCATTGTGGGCTGTGCTGGCTGCTGCCAGCTCTCCTGCCTCCCCGGCCCTCTGCCCCATGGCTGTGCCATGCCAAGGAGAGAAGCAGCAGTGCTGACGGGAACGGGCTCCCACTGCCAGCACGTCCCAGCAGGGATGCTGGCGGCAGAGCAACCGGCCTGAGCGTGGGGTCTGCAGGGCCTGGCCGTGAGGTGTTGAGCCCCAGGGTGAAACACAGCAGCCATGGCAGGGGCTGCTGGCAGCTTGGGCAGCTTTCCAGGCAGCGCCAGTCACCCACCAGCCTATCCAGGGGGGTCTGGTGGAGAAGGGGGCAGCCGAAGGGCTAGCAAGGAGCCAGTGCTGTCTGTCCTCCCCCTGTGTGCCCTGCTCTTCCCATGGGCATGCTGGTGAGCCCTGTCTGCCGGGACCTTGCCCTCGTAACCTGCACTGCCTGCAGAGAACCCAGTGGGGAGGCCGGTGTTCGTGGAGAGGGTTTTCACCCCTGTGATCGGTGGCTCCTTTACAAAAAGGAGGTGGCATGTCTCACACAGGAAAGGAAAGCCCTTATCCTGCTGCCGTACGTTATGGACCAGCTGCTGGATGATGACAGTGATGCCAGCGCCGCGGCCCTGCCCGTGCTTGGCAACATGCTCTGGCTGCTGGAGGGGAAGAGACTCAGCCTCACTGCCCTGGCACTGGCTGGAAAGCTCCTGCTGCTTTTCAACAATGTAAGGCTGGGGGAGAGCCCCATGTCCCCCTTCCTGGGCACCTCCATTCACGCCTCCCACTGCAGCCCCTGTGCTCTGCAGGGGGATGCTTTGCCCTGCAGTCCCCAGACCCCATTGCTGCCCTTGGTGGCTCCGTGCTGTGTCACAAACCCCCCACCAAGGACTCACTCCGGCTCGGCCTCCCTGCCGCAGCGGGGGACAGTGGTGGCAGGATGGCAGCAGGCGTGCTGAGCCCCACCAATGCACACCCTGCTCTGGCAGCATCCTCCAGCCTTCTGCAGGGCTTCCCTCTCTGGCCCTCAGCCCCGGAGACCCCAGTCTCCCTGGGCAGACCATCTGCCTGCCGCAGCTCGCTGCCTTTTGCAGCAGGGCTGCCTGCAGCCATTTTGGGGATGTCTGTCTCCATGTCAGCCCCTTGCTTGCCATGGGCTTGTGGCTGAGGTCCTCCTCCCCTCTTCCCCCAGGAGCTGGACACGGTGCGGGAGCTCTCCATCCATCTCTTCCAAATTGCAATGGGGCTCGTGGTGGGTGCTGAAAAGAAGAAGATGAAGAAGGTGGTGTGGGACAGCCTGCTGCCGCTGCTCTTTCACCTGCATGACCAGGACGAGAGTGTGGCCAAGGTGGGATTCCCAACCTGACTGGTCCTTTGGGGAGGGCAATGCTGACACTGCACTGTGAGGTCTAGCTTGTTGAGTCCCTAGGAACAGGCAGAGCCCCCCTCCCTGCCCACTGCTGCCTTTTTCCTCCTGCTGCCTGGTGGATGGGGAGGTGGGTCCCTTTCCCACCCAGCTCCCTCCACACAGCCCCTGGCATGGGTCCCTGCAGCCCCAGAGACTGGACTACGGCTCCGCAGCAGCCTGGGGCCACCAAAGCTGAAACGCTGAAGCCCCGACAGGCTTCCAGCCAGAGAGGGTGGCTGCCCTCCTCTTCCCCTGGGGTGCTGAACCTGCTGGCAGCATCAGTCCCCAGCTGGTGCGTCTTCCCTGCATGGGCCAGGACAGGCTCTGAGCCCCACCAGGAGGGAGGACACAGGGTCCTGTGCCCCCCATGGTGGTGGTAGCATCTGTGCTGCTCACCAGGCCTCCCAGGAAGCCCTCCGCAGCGCTGGCCAGTTCCTGAAGTGGAGGCAGCTGGTGCGACTGGCCGAGACGGCGCAGGCATGGAGGATCTGCGAGTGCTTGGTAAGCATAGCCCGAACACCCCTGGGATCTGCCCTGGGTAAGCCCTGCCCGTGCCCAGCAGAGGGGACCAAGGGCAGTGTCCCCACAGCTGCATGCACCCTCCTGGAACAGGCTCTGCTCCAGGCTGTCCTCACCTCCGGGGTCCCAAAGGGGACCCCGCCACCAGAATGGCACCCTAGCATTGCCTGGGAGCCCTCTGCTCCCTCCGAACCCCAATGCGGAGAGCGGAGAGCTGGGAATGTCCTGCTGGGGAGAAGAAGGGTGGTCCTTGGTGGAGGGATGGCCCAACGGGGGGGCCATCTCTGTGCCAACTCTGCGCCCTTCTCTCCAGCTGGCCAGGAAGAGGAGCAGGGCCACGTACTACCTGTGGAAGAGCCAGACCTACCTGCGGAGCCCGCAGGAGTCCCTGCGGCTGGAGGCTGTCAGGTTCATCGGTGAGCCCCTAGCCCCAGGGTCCCTTTCTCTCCCAGGGTCCCTGTGTCCCAGTGCAGGACCTGTGGGGCACCCCTTCACTCTCTCCCACTCCTGCCTGCACAGGTAGGGCTGGCAGGAGGCTCATCCATCCCCTCCCCGATGCTGCACCCTGGGGTCAGCCCTCCCCAGGGAACTGTGTGGCCAGACAGGCTGGCTGGTGGGTCCCTGATGGCCAGTGGGTCCCTGGCATGCTGTGTCTCCCCAGGACTCCTTGGACGGGATGTTGATGAGCACGAGAACGAGCACAAGTACATCAGAGAGAGTGAGTGAGGGCAGCGGGGAGGAGGAAGGACCTTGGCATGGAGCTCCCCCCCCAGCCTGGGCAAGGGGGGCTCTGCTCCCAGCACATCTGTGGGAAGAGGGGTGTTTCGGGAGGGGCGTATTCCTAACCAGCAGCTTCCAGCTGAGCCATCTGCCCCCTGGTTCCCTCCTGGCCCTGGGAATCGTGAGGTGCAATGTGCCCTGCCTGGAAGGGATATGGGGCTGTCACCTCACCTCTGCTGCTTTGTCCCCACAGTCCTTCAAGGCCCAAGCAAAGACACCAGCCCCTTGGTCTCCTCCCTGGCAACTCAGACACTCCTCATCCTGGGACGAGGAAGGCTGAAGTCGAGGTTTAACCTACCACGGCTGAGTTTACAGATGACGAGGGCACGGATGAGGTCACACTCAGTCCCCAGCGAGGACTCTGCTCAGGCAGAGACAACGCTGGAGCCCGAGCCCTAGGATGCTCTGCAGGCTGGGGTATCTCCTCTTCCTGAGGTCTAACAGGAAAGGAGACACCTCAGCTGGAGGAGGACCCGGCAGCCTCCGGAGAGTGGCAGGACAGCCACTCTTTCCAGTGGTCTAGGACAACGCCTGTCCACGCGCTTCATCTTTGCCACAAAGCACCAGCTGCTCTGCTGGGCTGTTGAAACAGAGGGAAGGAGAAGGCCACGCCAAAGCTGAAGCCAAAGTTGAAACTGAAGCCTTCCCTCCCCTCTGCGGGGCCACGCCGGGGCGAATCCCTTTTTCTGCCTCCCACCGTCCAAGGATCCTGTGCTGCTTTGGGCTGACGTGGCCGAGCTCGGGAGCTACAAAGCCACCAATGCTCTGACTCCAGCAGCATCCTCCCCTCCACGTCCCCAGCAGGAAGGGCAGCTCTGCCTCCTGCCCGCACCGCAAGCTGCGCAGCCACTCCTGCCTGGGGATGTCAGAAGTCACAAGAGCCAGCAGGCCCGGGGGAGTTGTGGTAGCAGAGGGCCCTGCTTGCCACAGCACTTTGCCATCTCCTTCTCCAGGTTCGGGCACCAGGATGTCATCACGGGGCTGGACAGCCTGAGCCGGGAGTGCTGTGTGACGGCAGGGGGCCGGGACGGTACCGTGCGGCTCTGGAAGATCCCGGAGGAGTCGCAGCTTGTGTTTTACGGGCACCAGTAGGTCTGGGGCGGGAGAGGGGGCTGCAGGCAGGGGGGTCAGGCTGGGGCAGCGGTGTGCAGGTGCCAAGCATCACTAGGAGCCTGCCGGCACTGTGGGGATGCTGATGCCCCGGTGAGCCCTTGTCTCCTAAATAGGATCCCAAAGCATGCTCATAACTGATGGCAGTTGCCCCTTCTCTTCACAGGGGCTCCATCGATTGTATCCAGCTCATCAGTGAGGAGCACATGGTGTCAGGCGCCGATGACGGGTGAGCACAGGGCCGGGGTGGTGCCTGGGGTGCGCAGGCGGTGCCCCCCTCGGCCCCCTCGCCCCTTCCCTCCCTGGCAGGTCCCTAGCCCTGTGGGGGCTAACGAAAAAGAAGCCGCTGGCACTGGCCCGGCAGGCACATGGCATGCAGGATGCCCAGGGCCTGCAGCAGCCATACTGGATCTCAGCAGTGGCCGCCCTGCGCAACAGGGACCTCCTGGCTACAGGTGTGTGGCAGCTGCTTTGGAGTGGGGGTGTGGAGAGGGGGGCGTCCTGCTCCCTTACCTGGGTGGGAGTGCATGGCAGTCTTCTCTCTCTGCCCCAGGCTCCCACAGCGCCAGCGTGAAGCTCTGGAAGTGCGGTGAGGGATTTCGGAAGCTGGAGCCCCTCTGGGACATCCCGTTGGTATGGATGGGGAGGTGGGGGATTGGAGCTGGGCTTGGGGCATCTCTGGGCAGGGGCTCCCCTCCCTGGGCGGCAGGAGGAGGCTGCCAGAGCCCCTCACCCTGCCCTGTCCCTTCCAGGTGGGTTTTGTTAACAGCCTCAAGTTCTCTGCAGCCGGTGACTTCCTGGTGGCTGGCCTTGGACAGCAGCACCGGTACTGTCCCCCCTCCCTGGTGCTGCCCAGGGGCACAGCCCCCCCCTGCTCCTCCAAGGGCTCGGCGGAGGGTAGCCCCCATCTCTCTCATCTGCAGGCTTGGCCGGTGGTGGAGAGTCAAAGAGGCCAAGAACAGCGTCTGCATCGTCCCTCTGAAGCGGAGGGCTGCAGCCCCCAGTCCCGAAGCCCCTGACAGCCCTGAAGCCCCCGACAGCTCCGAAGCCCCCGACAGCTCCTAGCCCCTGGCCCCAGAGGCGCTGGAGCCAGGTCACCAAACCCCTGTCCCTGGAGCTGCGCCCCGAGTCCTTTGTGCAACCATCTTCCTGGAGCCGGCAGGACGTGAGCAGGGGGTGTCGCATGGCCCCCTGATCCTGCTGGCCCCCCTATCATGATGTGGCTCTGCCCTCTGCAAGGGTCTGCCCCTTTCCCTCAGGTTCAGCCTGACCTGAGCTCTGGAAGAGTCTTATTTAAAAAAAAAAAACAAACCAAACACACTTTATTTACATAAATTACAAAATAAAATAATCACACTTTTGCTCACACTAAGAATCTACTCTTAAAAACGCGGTTGGGCTCAGCACAGCAAGGAGCCACAGCAAGGTCGTTGCTAGCAGAGCCTTGTGCTCTTAACACAGCGTTCCATTTTTATAGCTCTCATTTTTATAGCTTAAACCATGATAGAGACAGAGTCACAGCAGCACAGAATGGATGCTGAAAGAGACCTCTAGAGATCATCCAGCCCACCTCGGCTGCTCGAGCAGGGCCAGCTGCAGCAGGCTGTGAGTCTGCTTCTCGAAGGTTCTATTGGCTGCGTTGCTCCCAGGTTGTGGAGCTCGCATGGGAAATGGGCAATGAAGAGGGATGAAGTTTTCGGGCACTTTCTGGCCGGTGCAGTGATTTTTTTTTTTATTTTCCTTCTGATTTTTTTCTCCCCCCTTCCTGGTCTTGCAGCTGCCCAAGGTGCAGCCAGACAAGCGGAGGAGGGTCCGTGCCTGGCCTGCAGCTCCCTCCCTCGCCATTCTTGGGGTGATTTGGGGTTATGTTGCTGTGTCAGTGAGGCAAAGCTGGGCTCTTGGGGGCTGAGGTCAGTGGGACCCGAGGAAGGCCGTGATGGTCTTGAGGCTTTGAAGGGCTGTGCACCGAGCCCTGTCCCCGCTGGAGGGGACGCTGGTGGTGTTCAAGACGAAGGCCTTGCAGCCCTTGTTGTCGTGTGTGCCCGTGTCCCCCCCGGCCCCCAAGGTCTGTTGTTGTCGCAGGGGCACTGTGCTGCTTTCTGCGTGGGGCCGTGTCCGTGAGTCCTGCAGGGACCTGTCTGTCCTGGCTTCCCCACCAAAGGGCTGCTGCCCCTGGGGAAGGGGACAGGGAAGTTGTTCCCGTTCCCACCCCCCCACCATCGCCTGCCCAGCTGGTGGAGACTGGGCCCTGGTGGTGGCTGGGTTCCCCTCGTGGCTTGCTGGCTCAGATTTGGGGCTCAGTGGGGCTTTTGCACCTCTTGGGGGCTGTTTCTTGGTGTCCCCTGTGCTCCCTCCCCGTCCCACACAGGCACCGAGCAGTTCTGGAGAAGGAGCTTTTAATTAAAAAGACAAGAGAAAAGGTCCCATCCAAGCTGGTCTAACCCCTCCCTAGCCACCCCCGCCCACCCCCCCTGCCATATACCCCACCCCTCCTCTCCCACCCCCCCCACTCCCCCCATCTCCATCCCTCTCACCCCTGTCTAATCCCCCCCACACACACACACCCTCACGTTGGCTGCCAGAGCCCTGCGCTTGCTGGGTGCCATTGGCAAGGAGCTCTGCGCCTGCCTCTTCCTCCGCTTGCCGGCCGTGGCAGGTGGGGACGGTGGCAGGTCCATCCCCGCATCCTGCCACGGCTCCTGGGGCTCCATCCCGCCGCCGTTGAGTATTTTGAGGCTCAGCATGGCGTCGCTGAGCTCGGGGATGCAGTAGTCGGGGGTGAGCATCTCCTCAGGCAGCGAGAGCGAGCTGAAGTCGCAGTTGGGGGTGTCTGCGCCAGTGCCACCAGCGTCCTCGGGCACGGAGCTCCTGCTGGGAGCATCCTGGCTGACCCCCACTCCATCCAGGGAGCAACCGAAGAGCCTTAGGGCCTCTTCCAGGACGATCTCCTCGGACACTGCAAGATCGCCTGCAGTGTCCCCAAGGGCTTCGTTGTTGGTGGCAGCGCAGGGGCTGGTGTGGACATCGCCGCCCAGGGGTGCCCCCACAGGGGTGGCCGTGCTGGGGATGTTGATCTGTGCCAGCTGCCCCTCGCTGTGCTGGTAGCCAGGGATGGACACTGGCAGCTCCAGAGGGTCTGGGGCCACCCCACTCCTCTGATTTTTGTAGGGTGTGAGGTATCATGGTTGGCCCTGGGGGGCCCCGCAGCCCCCGGGACCCCACAGGGCAGCACCCGGCAGAGAAGCGGCGCCTTGGCCGAGCGTGGCGCTGGCCGGTGGAGGCAGGTCGGTGGTTGTCCACTGGATGCAGAAGACCCGGGGGTCGAAGAGGCAGCCACATGGAGCCCTCTGCAGACCTGTGTGGGTGAGGGGGAACCGTGCTGGGCCGGGGTGGCTGTCCAGGGGCACCCGCTGAGCCGGCCCCGATGGCCGACATCCCCCAGCTCTGGGCCAGGGGCGTGGGGAGCTTGTGGCCGGGGCGATCCCCACGGGGTGAGCCGCTGTGCCGGTGGGACAGGGTTGCAAATCGGGGAGGAGACTCGCATCTAGGAGGTGAAAGGGGAGAGGTGGCCCCAAATATTTGGGGAATTCTCTGCAGATGGGCTTTACTGGGCACGCGCCGCCCAGGCGAGGGCAAGGATGCTCACCGGGGCTTGCTGAACCCCCATGCGAAAAGTGCCGGGGGAACGGGTGTGATGGGGATGGCGAAGGGGCCAGAGCAGACTGGGGTGCCATACCTGCTGGTGGTGCCTGGGGGGCCCGGGCTGCAGGGAAGGGCTGCTCCCGTGCGGGAAGGCGGCACAGGTTGGCCGAGCCGGAGAGAATGAGACAGGAGCAATGGCCGGCAGTCACCTCTGCTCTTGCCCCCCAAGAGCGTCCCTGGGCTGCAGGGGTTGGGGTTGGTCCCTGCCTCGAGGGTAGAAGGTTTTGGGGAGCACAAATCGCTGGAAAAGCTGGGGTGCCGGGGGGCCCCAGGGCCCAGGCAGTGGGAGCTGCGTTGGTGGCCGTGCCATGGTCCCTTCTGGCTGTTGGCTGCCAAGGACTCTTTGGCATCTCCCCGGAAGGAATGCGGGGGCTCCTGTGTTCCGCCCCACCCCCAAGAGCCTCCCCAGCTCCTCCTGGGGAAGGAAAGGGTTAAGGGAGGCTGGGGTGCCCCCGGGGCCTACAGGCGGCTCTTGGGGTCTGCGGTGCAAATGCTCTTTGCCTTCAACAGTATTTTTCCAGTGGGGGAAGAACAACAAGTTGATTCAGCCGAGCCAAGCGGGGACCAAGCTGCAGCCGCAGCCTCCTTGCGCCAGGTGGCAAATGCGTTTGTGACCGTTGCCCGCGCTTCTGTTCGCTGCGTTGACCGGAGCGAGGCAGAAATAGGAAAAAGGACCTCGAGGGCACGAAGGAAGGTCATGCGGTGTCGCTCGGTGGCACGCTTTCCCCCAGCCCTCGCTCCAGTAGTGCTGTCAGGTCTTTCAGTCTCCTGCTGGGAAAAGCAGCAGCTCTGGATCCCCCTGGGAGGGGGTGGCCCTTTCCCTGGGTGCGTGACACCCCGGAGGAGACGGTACCCGCCGCCGCGTGCTCCCAGAAAAGGACTGGATTCTGCCCAACATCCGGTGTCGGGGCGCTGGGGCTGTTTGCGCTCTACGGGACCCCAGGGATGGGGTTAGTACATCCCCTCCTCATGCTTGGAGGATTCGGCGCTAGCAAGGACACCCCAAGGGTACCAAGGACACAGGCCTCTCGCTCCCGCTGTGTGAACAGTGTGTGGCCTGGGGGAGTCGGGACAACTGCCGTGAACCGGAGGCCAAAGATCTCTCCTGGCCTGTATCCTGGTAATCAAAGAGATTGCGCTCTGTTCGTGAGGCACCTCTGGCTGCAAGATTGTGCAAGGCCATGTGCTGCGTAACTTGTGGCAGGGACCGATGCTGGGGGCATGAAGGCAAGCGCGCTTCTAAAAGTATAAAACTCCGTTTCATTTCAGAGCGCAGCTGAGCCACCCCGCTCCTCAAGACTCTGCCATCTGCACTGCTGTGGCTGGGACCGGGCAGTGCTGCACATCCCAAAGGCCACCAAGTCACACCCGTGTCCCTGCTGCTTTGCCGGGAGCTTCTGCGATGCGAGCGATGTTCTGGGGGCTGATCTCTTGGACTGCAGCTACTCTGTCCCTGACCGGCAGCTGGCCAGGAGGGTTGTGTCCCAGGTGGAATTCCACCTCTCTGACGAGAACCTGGCCAAGGATGCTTTCCTCCTGAAACATGTCCAGAAGAACAAGATGGGCTTCGTCAGCATCAAACCGCTGACGTCCTTGAAGAAGGTAGGCAGCGCGTTGCGTTGGCCAGCCAAGGTGGGAAGTGGCCTCCACGTGGAGGATGCCTGGGTGTGTGGGTGTGCTCTGGCTGTCTGCCATGGCCAAAACACTGCTGTGTTATCAACAGCTTTCTAGCTACCAGTACAGAGCACAGCACTACGAGGGCTGCTGTGGGGTAAAGGAACTCCAACTCATCCAGATCCAATACAGAAGGAAAGTGGAGAAACAACAGAGGGAGCAGCCCAGGGACACAGAGCCCCAGGTCTCATCTGGCCGCTCCTGTGACCATATGGTGTATTCAAAATCAAATACCTGAAGTGCTCCCTTAGAGGCAGTTTACAGCCAGGGGACAAGAAGGTGGCAGTTCTGCATTTTGCAGCTCCCAGGCTGATGGCAGAGCCAAAGCAAAAAAAACAAACCCAAAACCAAACCAACCAAGAGAGTTAAAACTGGAGCGCAGGGAGCAAATGCTTTTCTTTCACCTTAGGCCAACTGCTCGGACGCTCTCTATGCTGCCCTGCCACAGAGGGCATCCCTCTCGTACCAGTAAGAGACATAAGAGTGAATTAAAGCCAGGACCCCAAACCACACCAAAAACCTGGTCGTGATGAAGAAGAAAGTGGAGAATGCATCAAATATAACAGAAAATTATTTTGGACATTCCCAGTTTACATTTGAAAAAAAGAGGAAAAAAAAAGAGGAGGAATTAGGTATTAAAAGAAGAGCACTGAATGATAAAGCAGTAGCAGTCCCTCTACCACTACAAACCCACACCCCCACACGCACGTACTCACACAGACTGAACACCACCAAACTCCCCTTGACTGTGACGTTCCCCTCAGCTTGCTGGTCTAGAGATACTGAATGCCTGAAGCACACCAAGGATAACTGAAAACATCTGCATGGCTTTAATAGGAATCCTCCAACTGAAACAAAGCGCTTTCTCCCTCTGTCTGCGTTGGCACATCCCCGAGTCACGCTCTCACTCCTCTCCTTCAAAGTCAAGATTCCTAAACGTGAAAAGCGGGAGTGGGGAAAGGCGAAGGGAAGAGAAAAAGAGGGAGAGCATCATCAGTGGAAGACCTGCCAGCTGCTGCTGATTCAGCCCTGTTCGGGGGACCACCCCAGCAGAGAGGAGCTGGTTTGCATGCCACGGTCCTCCCTGCCTGTTCCCAGGGACAGGCCGTTTGCTCAGCTTTGCCGGCCAAAGCATGGGAAAAGCGTAGGCGTGCGCCGTCGCTTGCAGAGGAGCACGGTCACTATCACATGCAATCCTTTACCTTTTTCCTCCCTGGATTCAAAGGGTTTCTGTCTTCAAAGTGAGAGCCTTCCATATGGTCGTTTGTGACATTTCATCCAGGATAACAATCTCAGAAGGATCAGTCCTGCAATAAATATTTTACATAGCAATCCGTGATTATGGGAACTGATGCCACCAAGGGCATTAGCATCAGCAAGAGGAACAGCGGAGCCCCGAGAATCAAAGCTCCGCATAAGCGTGGGAGGTTTTGCTGGATGAGGAGTTTTGGGAGGCAAGCCGGGGAGCTGCAGAGCAACAGCTCTGTGCAAAGGCTTTTGCTGGGGCTTAGCCCCGGTCCGGGTTCCTAAGCCACTGCTGGTACAGATCACGCCTGCAACTCCTCATGTGTAAGTATGAGGATCTCCAGCTACCGTAAAGGCACTGATGAGGCAAGGTTTGGGGGTCAAACGCGAGTGCTGCAGCCACTCTGCTTGGGGTCAGAGCCCTGCAATCACCTCCTGCAGCCCTGCCCCTACCCAGCTCCCTCCACACAGCCCTTGGCATGGGTCCCTGCAGCCCCAGAGACTGGACTACGGCTCCGCAGCAGCCTGGGGCCACCAAAGCTGAAACGCTGAAGCCCCGACAGGCTTCCAGCCAGAGAGGGTGGCTGCCCTCTTCTTCCCCTGGGGTGCTGAACCTGCTGGCAGCATCAGTCCCCAGCTGGTGCGTCTTGCGTACATCTTTCTCAATTAAATGTACAGTGGATGTCTTCTCGTTCAGCTAGTCTGGAGCTTAAAAAGCAGCTTAAAAATACGGGACAGGGTAATTTTTGGTGGACATGGCCAGAGCCTGCATGTTCTTGAGAGAAACTTTGGAAGAAGACCTAAGCCTTAAGGCACTGCCCTGAGGGGGTCTCCTTCCATGACACAAATGCTGCTCTGGAGCATGGCGAGCTCTGTCCCAGCAGTGCCCAGTGCCTTCCCCTGCCTGCTGTCACAGGATGGCCACACGGGAGAACTGTGGCCAAGCTGCTGGAGCACTCCGGCCTTACAACACCAGAAGGGCTCAGGAGGAGAGTGTGGCGGTGGAAAGAGCAGCTCTGGACACAGCAGGCGCTGGGGCTCCCTGGCAGTGCTGCTGTTCCAGGACTCTGCACACAAGCACTGCCCCTGCAGTTCCAGAAGTGGACTCCAAGAAAGGATTGTGGACAAACAGGTCGCTGCAGGATCCTTTGGGGCGGCTCCTCCATCACACAGGCTCTGGGTCACACTAGATCGGTAGATACTGAATTAGAAATGGGATGGATAATGACATTTCTTTGTGGACAACATGATTCCAAGGAAGAAAACCTGAAAACACAAAACAAACCGACTACCAACCACAGGTAGTCATACTCGGGCCACGCTCGGAGCTGGGCACCCCAGGGGTAGATGGTGGCTGAAGAAACCCTCAGGCACAGGGAAGGGGAGGCAGTCCATGCTGACCAGCATGCTAGGAGGCAGCAGGCAGTGCTCAACAGCCCACCCCTCGCCTCCTTCTCGGAAAACACCCCACTGGACTCTGCTTAGTCCAACCTGGCCCCGCAGCACTCGACGAAAGGCAGAGCAACAGCAGAGCTGGCCAGGAAGCAGGGGGCTGCGGCTGGACCCCCCAACCCCTCTATTACTTGCTCTCTCTAGTTTCTGCAGTTGCAGAAGCAGTAGCAAGAAGTTACACCAACCCACTGCAGTAGCAGAAGCGGAGGCGACTTCACATGAACCACTTCTTTGCTTAGACCTAACAAGTAAAACCACAGGAGACGTTAATTCCTGCAATGGAACGTCTTGCTCAAAGTTACTAACCGTACACAATCTCAACGCAGAGCTGCTCCTCTTTAAGGAGACTGATCATGCATCCCTCACCCCCTCCAGCTGGACCTCCAAGCCACACACACAGCAACCAGCTAAGAAAGCAGACAGAAAACAGCAAAGTTTGCAGCAAGTCTGGCATCAAGGAGCCTCCCTCACCTTCAAGTCCAAGGTATTTTCTGGCTCTGGTCATCTTGTGTTCAGCACAATCACAATTAAATACATTCAGTATTGGGTTTAGGGTCTTAGGGGGATGTATTGTGGCAGAAGCAAGAGAAAACAATGCATTTGTTACTGGGGTTTGTTTTAGTTTAGGCATTTACTTACCTGGGGTTTGTCGATAACCCTGAGGATCTTGCAAAGCTACCACCGATTGCTTTGCTTTTCAGTAAAAACAAAAATGAGAAAGAAGGCCACATACAGCTTTTCTCTCCTTCAGGTATTCCAGAAAGAACTTGCCCTACTACCAGCTCCATCTGGCAAATGAATAAAAACCTCTGTCCCCAGATGATCAGTGATAAGACACTATGCCAGGAAGCGATGTGATGATGCAATTGCTAACAGCTAAGAAGCGCTGCTTCTAGCACTGACTCTTGGTGACCTGCGCTGGACCAGATTCAGACAGGACTGCTAGAGCCAACAGCAGCTGCAAAGTTATAACCGCAGATGTTTCCCAGAGCATAGAAAAGCCTGCTGGAGGGATTCACCCTAAAGGACAGGAACCACGCTTGGCAATACTGTCTCTAGCTTGGGCTGCTTCCTTCTGAGTATTGTAGGGAGAGGAATCTTTATGCATGAGGAACTTGCCTTTCAATCACTTTGACAGAAGACTTGCTCCATAAACAAAGGAAAACACTTCAGTTGAACTGGTGCAGTTTGAACTTTATTTAAAACAGCTGTAATCTAATCTGCATAGTGCTGGGGCAGCATCCAACCTCTGCAATAGCCAGGGAAACTCCAGAACAGCAACATCTCTCTGCACGCGGCCAAGCGCTGAGTCAGGGTACATTAAAATAAAGCGTGTAATCTGACCCATGCTGGATCAAGTCCAGGAAACTAGTAACCTGACTTCTTCCTAAACTTCTTCTTAACACCCTAAGAGTGAGGGGGGGGGGAAACAACAACAACAACAAAGCACAATTAGAAGATAATTCTGCAAAGCAAGAGCTAAAAAAAATAAATCCATGTACAGGCATATACTTTGATATCAATTAGCTAGGTTAGTTTGAGACCAGCTGCAGAAATGCATGTGCTGACTAGAGGTTAAGGGCACAACAGCCTTTAACAGGTCAAGTGGAAGAATTTGTTTAAAAGCATGGTAATATTACAGGCTTGTAGACCATTACAGAACACTTTTCATAGTTGCTTTGCCGTTTATCTCATCACCTACTTCAGCTTTAATTCCTTCAAATTAACGATGGAGTTTTATTTACACAAGTGCTGAAGTTGTATACCTACTGTAACTAGTACACAGACTTGACAGTATTGAAAGACCATGGTTTTAACCCAGGTCACAAAACCAAGGTAACCATTTTATAAACTCAGGGTGTAGCTCTGCTAAAAGCCACTGAAGTAACATAGGTTCTCTTTCTTAATTTTAACCTGTGAGTAAACCTAAGCCTTGCACCCTTAAGTTTTGGGGTTTTTTCGAGGGGAGAAGGAGGAGTAAGACCTCTCAAACCCACTAAGGCACATTTTCTAAGAGATGAATTGCACTTGAAGCAAGCTGGAAACCAGAGGTAATAAGGAAAAAAGGTAAGTATACGGTCATGGTCATGCTTTCTCCACAAGTTTGGAATACCAGCAGTAGGGGGAATGCTGGAGAATGAAGACCGTGCAAGGTAGCTACATGCCCCTTCGGTCTTGTCACTAGGGTTTGAGGTGGATGCTTAAAATGATCAGAGCTCAGAATTGCGGTTTAAGCCAAGCAACTAATTTTAAAAGAAGTCAGGGGTATCTGTTGTCCGCACAGCAAAATGGGACTTCAGCTGTCAGCGCAGTTTGCAAGCTGCACTATTCAGAGGGTGTTAATTCAAAACCTGGAAATACTAGAAGCAGGAAAGCAGTGTTCCTAGTCTCCTCAAATTTACTCTACCATGACATCATCATTTTGTAGAACATACTTTTTCTGGCACTGCCCTGCCCACCTTACATTTGGTTTACTTGTTTGGGGTTTTTAAGCAGATCCCACGTGCATTAAAAAAAATTAATAATAATTAAAAAAAAATCTTTTTGGAAGACAGTATTTTACAGTACATACGAAAATTCTCTGGAAAAACATACAACTTCATTTACAAAAACACCAAGTTATAAAGAAGTTACAATAGAGAGAGAGCACAACATTTGTTTCACGGGATCAGAATTTCTCCCCACCCCTCAAAAAACCCTCATGCACTTAACTGGGTAAGCAGTGTTACCAGTTTACAGAACCGGAACTTCAGACTACTACAAGTTTTCATGTAACCACGTAGAACAGCTTTCAGGGTTTATCTGAAAACACTCTCTGCATGCCAATTCCTTTCAAGACTCTCCCTTGCAGGTGGGTAGCAGTGCCACAACAGCCTTGGCTATTGCAATGTTTAAGTACATCTTCAGCTGTGTGTTCCGAGTTTAGCTTTCCTACCCAGCGACAACAAAAAAAGCCCTCAAGTCTCATGCTGGAGCAGTCTCAAGACAAAAATCAGATACAACGGCATGGGACACGTCTATCATCTCCATACCTTGGTAGCATCCTCTGCTGCGTTGTCTTCAATACCACAATTATTTATGGGCCTCCATGGGAGGCAATACTTGTGTAGCGCGTGGCCGTGTTAGGCAGGGGACAGCTGCTAGCTGAGGAAGCTGAGCACCATTCTGATAGATGCCCAGGAGTGTATGTGCCAACCGGGAAAATAGTTTAGGAGAAGAACAATATATGCACATGCACTAGGAAAGCACAAATGAATACAAGCACGTTCAGACACACTTGACACCACAACGTGGTTGCAGTAACTAGTTAACCTGTTTACCTACATTCTGAATCCAAGTCACAGGGCAGCTTGGTTTTTGTGGCTTTTCCAAAGCTGTTTCAGCTAGTGACAGTCAAGACTTCTAAAAAGACTAATAGGGATAACTCTTACAAGAACATATTTGGGAAATGAAGGCTGAAAGAAGTTAAACTAAAAAGCATATTTTTGTTTACATCAATAAACGCGTAGAGTACTGATGTGAGGTAGTCTAGGCACTAGCAGAGTCCATTCAGCTTTTCAGTTAGCCCACTGAGTAAAACGCCTTCCTAATTACATTGTCTGTAGATCTGCTGCTGACATCTTCTGGACTGCCGCCGCCTTTGAATGCTGAATCCTGGCCAGTTAACTAGAAGAACAGAATACACAGACTCAAAATAATTGCTATACTGAAGTTACCTTCATATTTGAGTACAGCTTCCAGTCAACACATTAACTGTGTTAGTGGCCATTCTTAAAACAACATTTAGACAACACTCCCCTTACCGCACAGGAATCTCAAGCCTCGCAAGAAGTCGTACTACCCAAACCTTGAAATCTGTACCTGAAGTATTCAATAGTAGGTAACAGTTCTGCAAGCTGATTCTTTACAAGTGTCAAAATGGAGTTTTTTCTAGTTGTTCTTTGCCTCAAATCAGAGGTCAAGCCACACAAACAGCTGTTTAAGGAGAGTTATGTATAGCAAGAAAACAAATCAAGCATTAATCAAAAGCTCCCACAAAACCCAGATTTAACACGCAACTCCACACGGTCGTTTCAGCAGTGGACAACCTGTTGAGTAGGCTGCTGATTTCTAAAGCAGCAAAACTATCAAGAGGCATTCGAAAATCATCTGCCAGAACAAGATTAGCTCATATGTCTACTTTTATAACATTCATGTCCTCTTCCTTTTGAGATTTGGTTTTTTTCTGAATGAAGAACTGCTTCCAGTTCATTGAGCAATGGGTCAGTGCAGTAATATACAAGTACAGTAGTATTTAGAGAGCCTGCCACCAGACCAAAACCAGTCACTAGTGCCAGATCTCGGGGGAAAAAAATTGTTTAATAGCTATACAGTCCGTTCAAGACAATTTCTCACACCTACATCCTAGTAAAACTAGCATTATGCTTAAATTTAGATTCCTGAATCCATTGGGGATGTATATATGCATTTCTTCTCAGTTATGTCATGCATTGTACATCAAGAATTAATTCTACTTCAAACCCTCCCTGGCCTAGCCCCCCTTCCTTACCTTTTCTCCGTCTGCTAGTGTTTTGGGGCGTTCTTCTGATGGAGGTGAATGAGGTCCTTCAGTGGTCACTGAATAAGGTCGTTTAGGTGCACTGTTCTTAGGATCTGTAATTCCAGTCCCACTTAATTCATGCTGTCCTTGGACAAAACGTCCTCCTGGTTGAGAAACTGTGTTACGTCCTGGAATGGTGCTACCAACTGGAGGTCCCAATGTTCTTATTGCAACTGTAGCCTCCACTTCTGTAAGAGACACCGCGCTTCTAGAGTTCAGCCGTGAAATTAAAGACTGCATTCCACCCACCACGTCAATACATACTTGAATCAGTAACAGGAATGGAGAGTCCCTTAGACACTGATGGCTCAGCTACACGAGGTAGCTTCTCTCTCTTGTTAGCACCGTTAGATTTCTGGTACGCAGCATTTCTGTAAGAGTCAGATGCTAGAGTTATAAAAAGCTCGTTTGTAAAATACTATACATTTCCTTTCCAGAAAGCCCATGCAAGACAAATGTCTGTCTTCTTAGCTCATTGTCACAGCTCTACCAAACAACAAACTCCCAGGCAATCTAGCACGAGATCTTCATTTTGACCGCTGAACTTCAGACCGCAAATTTAAACTTCAGCGTTTTCTTTAGTCAGTCTCTATGTACTTGCACTGTCTTCCAGCTTAGTACCTCCAGCACTCTGTACTGCTTTCCATGAATGGATCTGCTCTACCCATACGGGCATCCCATTTTATTTTAGTTTTAATGCCACTCCTCCAGTACCAAATGGTCTGAACACAGCAGGCATTACACATTTGGTACTCTTGGGCTATTACTCTCAAGATTACATATTCCTCCTGGGCTGAAGTAGCTTATGAACAAGCAGACCTCCCAGGAAGTGACACACACTTTTACTGCCCGAGTTCTCATACTGCTGCACCAAGGCAGCAGCAGCTCTAGTGTTGCTGTGATCAAGATCAGCACTTCGTTAGAACATCATACTGCTTGGCATTAACCATACTTTTTGTTAGAAAGAACAAAATTACCTACGTGGAAAACACTCCGGCTTCAAGTTACACACTAACCCAAGGAGATCTACATTCAAGACCAAATAATTCCTCCGGTATCCACTTCTCCTTTCTTCCGACATGTCTTCATGGATATTAAATTCATTTTTTCAAGGATTTCTTTAACCTGCCTCCCCCCACGTGCCCAAAGGAGATGACAGCTTTCTTCCTGAAGCCATTAGAGCCCTCCACGTGCTTATGAACAACACAGATTCAAACAAGAAATCCCAGACCTCATTCCCATCGCGAGTCAATTAAAAAGCAGCTTCTTCACAGCTTTAAGGTTATGGTGCTAACCTTTCTCTCTCGGCTGGAGAGGTGTCCACTTTAGCAATCTTATGTGATGAAGAGGAATTTTCCGGTGTTCTGGAGCCCGTGTCTCTGGAACTGTCCAAACAGCTTCCAGCTGAAGAAGTCCTTTTGCGCTGAAGCCCACCAGCATTTTGACTAGTACCTGGCATGCTTTGCTGAAACAACAACATCAAAATAATGAAGTCTTCAAGTAATTATTAAAGGAAAAAAAAAATATTGCCAGAAGAGCCCAATTTTTAATATACCTTCTTTCTTTTCGGTAAGGTTTCTGCAGGCAAAAAATGGTGGAGGTGCTTTCTCTTCACATGAGCTGCCTCAATCTTCATACCTTCCTTTAGCACATTGAGGTGGTTAGCCTGGCTGTAAACTAACAGGAAATTTAGTGTTGTAGCTCAGTGGGAATGTTTGCATTGGGTATTTGTCAAAGTTGTTGACATGATTTACATTTGCCACAACATTCAAACACAGTGCCACTGGATGTAACGTACAAGACAAGCATCGGTTCGGGTAACAGTGCAAGTCTGAGGAAGTCACCCCACCTGGCCTGAAACTCAGACAAGCGTTTTGATGCCTTTTTTCTGTGCTTGTCTCATATCCCAAAGCATGAGCTAAAAAGAAGGTCCGCTTTTACTGCATTTACTCATGTTGTCTGAGCAACACAACACACAGCTCATGCTGGTACCATGGAGAAATGTTTGTTTGCACTGATGAAGAGTTTAAAGGAGTCCACTGCTTAGAACTTTTTGTCCAAACACACTCGTCACTCCCGAAGAGTAACCCGATTTCCTTAGTTTGTCGTTACGATAGCAAGGCATAAGCCTCACAGCACACGTGCACTTCTGAAAGGCACAAGAGCAGTCAGCTTGGGAAGAAGTAAACAGACTTTGGAACCAAAGACCTGTACTTTCAAATGACTGCTCACCCCCAAGCCCCTTTATTCTAGCATTATCTAACAACGCTTGCGATATGACTTTATTTCTGCATCTATCAAAAGGAATAAAGGAAGATGAACACGGAGCTTGACGTGCAAGACTGCATGTCATTACAATGTGACCACTCACTGCCTTTCAAAGTTCTGGGATGGTATCGTACAGAAACTGTTATTTTGGAAACAATACTGTCAGCAGGCATTCACAACTTCTTTTAGAGCCTGATACAGTTAATTCCCACTTCCAAAGTTCAGTAACTGACAACTGCTTTTGACAAGTGTAGCTACACCCAGTAAACGGGCATCTCTCTCCTGGCTTCACATCTGACTGTCCACTTCAGGAATCGCAGTTCCTTTCTGATCGTTCACTATGATCTGCAGAACTGTTATTTCACATATGGGATATGGTACATAGGGCTGTAGTACACACTTCTGTTTCAAGGTGGACTTACATTGCCAAAGTGTCAAAATAGTATGTTTCTAAGGCTAATCTTCTACGTGTCACGCTCTACAGAAATAGCTAATAGCTAATACCAGAAGGAAGCACAATTCACTTTGTGAAGCAACTTGCACTAGAATTAAAAATCGAAACCCTACGAGACTAGAGCAAAATAGAGGCTTACCTGTATCCTTGAATGACTGTATAACGCACGTTAAATCAACGTTAACACTTTCTGCATTCTCCGCTTTCCTAAACACGATTCCAAGAAACCACATTGACACATATCCACTCCTAAAAAGACAGAGTCACAAATCTATCATTTATGCACAGATGCCAGTTATTTGGGTGCTAGCATCTACTCTCAAGAAGGGATTAAGCAAAACAGTTTAGTTGTACGCAGCAGCTAAAGATTGGAGTCAGCCCATACTCAAGTTCTCCGAGAACTCCTCCCTCAAGTTCTCCCTTCTTTAAAAAGATCCTACATGCTCAGAACCTTGCCCGCCAGACCTCCTACCTACAAAACAGTAGCTACGTAACTGAACATCTCTCACAGGTAAGCTGAGGTGAAGGAATATAAACGAGGTACAATACATGGGCCAAACTCTAGTTCAGAAAAGTAATGAAACTCACTGTTTACAAAGTTCTCGGCTGCCAGGGAAAGACTGTGGCTTTACATGTGCAATAGATATAAATTCATTCCTCTCCAAGTTTCCAACCAGCACACGAATTTTAGATTCCACAAGGCCAATCCTGATAAGAACAAGAGACATTTACTCGTTTTTGACTGTATCCAGCACAGTAGTTATCTGCCTTCTTATAATACAATGCTAATACCAAAAATGCTAACCAGTCAGTAAGTAAGTAGTAAGTTTCATTCAGCTCAGCAGATACTAGATATTTATATCACACACACTGGAGTTGGAGATGTTTCCAGGGACATTGGAGCTTCAAAGTTTCCAAAGACAGAGGCAGTAAGTAAGTTTAACTTGTACTCTTAACAGGTCAGACACAACACTTCAACATATAACCTATGATGAAAATGTCAACAAGAAGCAGATTCCCAGCACCTCTGGCTGCATTTTGAAGTGCAGCAAAGCTCCTTTTTACCCCAAAGATCAAGGAGAACAACCGTTTAGAAAAGGCTCAAGCACAACTCTTCCATTACACCTGAGTAAAGATGCTATTCTTCTTGCAGACTGATCTGTGAAAAGAGTTTACCCTCTTCCAGCCAAACTGAAAAATATCGTTCCTTTAATAAACAAACGATCCAGTCAACACAGTCTCATCAGAGACTTACCCAAGAAACGTATCATGACCACCAAGGCTATTCTTTTAAATGAAGTACTGGCATTTTACCCTTCTACCTAAAACACTGATACCCTTGAAAGCAGTCAGAACTCTGTACGTTCTTCACAAGTATCTTATGTTGATGAACAACAGAGATGTGCCATCTATTCCCAAATCCATTCAAGAGTTGGTGAACTAAACTTGTTCTTATAGCAAACGGAAGCAAGTTTGTCTTCTGCTTTTCATTTTCCCAGATGCAAAACTAAGCCCCGTTTGCTGCCATTTCTGTCACTGCAAAAACGTCAGCTTTTACTGCAGCCAGAACTTTCCTCATCTTTATTGTGAGATACAATAAGCCTTCTCCACTTAAAACATCTCACATTAAAAACTATTTGGCTCTAAGCCCTCTGCCCAGAACTCCTTGTTGTATACCTAACTGCGACTGACATCAAGCTGTAGCTGACACGATTTTTAAGTGAACACATTAACAAGTTCAGGTAAGAGGTACTACCTACTAGAGCTGTTTTTAAACAGGAAATAAGGTGTCTTTCAGAGGTAGCTCAAGAATTCAATCATTTGCCTTAGACCGCAAGCCGAACCCTGAAGTATAACCAAGGTGCCCTCAGAACAGGGGTCTGGTACACACAGCTATTTTCCTTGCTTACTTGAGCAAGGCAGGCAAAGCACTCGTTTCTTCAGAAAAAGAACACCACACACATTACAGTACCTTAATTCCTCACCATTTCCCCTTATTTCAAGACTCACAGTTAGTCACCCCATTCACACAGGTTCAACAAGTTATTACTGGCATGTCTGCCTTGAGACAGTTACAAATACCACGTCAGCAGCAGTCATTTTCTCTAACCACAGTTGAAGGGGTTCTCACATTACCTTTCACAAAGTAGATCAGCACTCCTGCAATTTACCTATCCACTACCAAGCAGGCCGAGATGATCATTTCCAGCACTAAACACAAGATGCCTGAGCACACTACTAGATTAAAACGTAGTAAACACTATTTATCACCATTCAGGTACTCTGTGCAGACGGTCAGGTTTCACCCCGATTAAACAGCCTTGTTTCACTTCACTGGAGAAAAGTAGGCTCTGGAACAGGCAGACTACATTACCAGAGCAACTTAGCATTGAGTGCAATCTAGTCCTAAATCAAATATTGCATCCAGTAAAAAAGCTATGAAACCAAGCCTTCTAAGGCTCTACAACAGTCGTCTTCAAAGTGTCGGAGGGGGATGTACCCCAGGGGGTGCACAAGACAATCCACTGGGTCCGGGAAGAAAAGATTAGAACTTCAGTAATGTGTACGTAACTTGTAAAGAAGTAGACATAGACCGCAACTATGTGTTCAAAAATTACTTTTTTTTTTTTTGTTTTGCTCACAGGAGTGCACAAAAGTTTGGAGACCACTGCTCTATAAGTCAGTAAAAGATCAAGCTCTCCAGTGTCCACTACACATCTGATGACATCAAGTAATCCCCATTTACTTCAGTCTCTGCAACAAGGAACATCTTCCTAACTGATGTAGCCTTGGGTAAGTAGTCTCCTTAGACTCCTAAGGAGTCTGCTTCTCCAGATGGCACAGAGCATACGCACGCTAACCCTCTTTGTTCCTTCTCATCATGACTTAGGTCTTTAGCTTAACTTCTTAAACAGCAAGATAACTTACTTACGCTAACTTCCCTTCACAAGAAAGCTTTTAGTTTTGCTGAGGAACTGTCTACTTACCTCCCTACTGTATTCCATGCCGAGCTGCACAGTCAAATACTTTAGTTTTGTGAACTGTATTAACCAAATGAAGCGCAACACTGAACTGAGCGTCAATGATGTATTGAACCCACACTCAAAGCAAGACTTACCACTCTAAGTGATGCTCTTTAGTAGAGGCACTAGCAGTCAGCACAATATAATGTCTAGAAGAAAAGAAAAAGTAACATTCTAGCTCAGGACTTGATATTCCTTCAAATGAAACCAAAACTGCCTTAAATGTATAGAAAATGACTTCCAGACAAGACACATTATATCCTGCAGGCAGCACAGTATTAACTGAAGAAAAACTGATTACATCCTTCAGAATCGTGTTCTGCTGCATTCTAAGTATCAGAGCTGGTATTTTTGTTAATAAAAACAGTGTCAGTGGCAAAACACAAACAGTTTTTCTATCTTCCCTATACTTATCCTTACCAAAATTCCTATGACTACCTCCAGCTTCTGAAAAACAAACATATCAATGCCATCTTGTATTTCGACTGCAAGCTAAAAGTCACTATGCTAACCAGTACGGCAATCATTTCAAGTTCAGGTAACAGATTTCATACATACTTGTATTTCTGAAAAAAGTCCAGTGGTTCAAAGAGCTTTGACCAGTCTGATTTTCCTTGGAGAATCTCATTCGTAACTGCAAGACCTACAATTAAGGTTGAAGACCTTACTACCATTTTGTTTTTAAGACTAGCAGAGCGTGATAGAAACTTTACAAGAGAAAGGTTTTTGAACAGTAATTGACAGATCAAAAAGCAGGAATTCCCTTGACACAATACACGCCTACTACAACAGTTCATTGTAAAACTGCTCCCTTGTTGCCTGCAACAGGTAGACTTCCCAGAGAACTCTTCTGCCTAAAAGGGCACAACACCGCACGGAATATAACCAAGTCAGGTAATGTGGTTTCATATTGCAAGAATGACACCTTTTAAGCAGTTAATAAGCATGGAAAGAACTTTACCATGTCTGAACTCCTCCACCATTACCGCTCGCGTTGATGTAGATACGTTGTACGTAGAGTTCTGCTGCGGATAGGCTGGGGTGATGATAGGCATTACGTGGTATCGGTCTGATGGGTTCACCTGTGATGTTAAAACAATTGTGCTCAGCACCAGCAGCTTAGCTTAGAAGAAAGGTTCAAGGCTTCCAAATTCCATGTCTACATACCCTGGGGTCCCATACTGGTAAATTAAGATTGCTCTCTTCCTGTTGTTTCAGCAATACAGGTCTTGGCCACTCCCTAAACAAGAAAAGCCAGGCACTGACTCTGCCATGTAATTCAGGGTAGGACTGAATGGTGTTGGTCTAAATCTTATATAAAGAACCACCTCAGAAAGTGTTACTGCTTTACGCAAATCAAAATAGTCATCAATAGCTCTTACCATTCTGAAAAAACCAAGAAGAACTTGTTCACCAGAGTAGAAGCCAAAGCGTTTGGATAGAGTTGACACGTTCTCGCTACTAGCACAGCACAGGAAACCCCACCAAGAAATCCCAGCACGTTGGAGTAAATGCCACGTCCTACAATGCAGACATTGTTGTTGCCCTGTAGTCTTCCCGTGCCCAAGCACAGTCCTTCAAATTTACAGCACCACCTTCACAACCTATAGGATACCTAGCACCCTTCAGCCTCCAAGTCAGTTATTTTTGCAGTGCAACGAGGCCAAAACTGTTGGTCCTTACAGCGATGCAAAAAAGAATCGTTACCACACCACTTCCCAAAATACCGCTACTCTGAAATTTGCCTGCACTGCTACAGCTACTGCTTCGCTCCAACTTCCCTTGAGAAGAAGGTTCTGCCATTCTTCTAGCACTTGCTCTAGTCACATGCGCAAACGGTATTTTCTTATTCCGTATCTATCAAGCTTTTATACTTCACTGGGCATTTTTTATCCTTTCTAGTCAGGTTCCTGGTAAGCAATGCAGCACCTTGTCTTGTAGGCACTCCCCTCATCTCCCCGCTCCACCCCCATTAAAAAAAAACACAGAATCTACCCCACAGACAGTCCTTGAATCTAAACTAAAACACAGGTTTTGAACTAAAACCTGATACTTAAACAGCTATCCAAAGATGAAGGACTTCTAATGCCATTGTTTTTTCAGCACGAGGTGCCTCTGGAAAGTTTAAAGATCACAAACAATCACATTACTCACGTTTTGCCCACAGTTTAATTGCACGGAGCGTGAGCCGGAAGTTCTCTTTATTTGGCACTAGGTGCAGGATTTCGTCAGTAACTCTGCAGCCTGTAAGAAAAAACAGTTGAAGTACAGCACTTCCTGGTAACAGGTACGAGTCAGTTCTGTGCTGTACTGGATCAATAGCTTACAGTTTCTCCTGCAAGTCTATGAAAACAAGTTTGCATTACTTGCTTTGTATTACCTTAAAAATCAGAGGTTACACATAACCTTACAGGCACATAACATAACAAATTAGAGGTTACACATTCCGTATCACCTCAGGTAACTGGTACCCTCAACAGCTTTTTCATACTTTAGACTACAGCCAACACTTGTCAATAAGGCCCTTCGACAGGATTCCGAAAGCTAGGTTTCTTTCGACAGCCAGGAACAATTAAACCAGTCAGCGTTAAACAGTGAGCAACTTCGGCTTCAGGTATTTTAAATATCCTTTTTTTTTTAATGAACTACCACACAATCTTCTCTATCAAGTGCTCTACCTATTCACCTGAAGCAGTTTCTGTGGCAAACTGGAACACCACACCCCCCCCAATCGAAGAAACATGAAACACAGGTCTATCTAAACACACAACTTGAAACAGCTGAATTTAAGCCCACTCGCCACCTCCTCAGGTCTCAAGTATACAGGGGATCAGTTTCTGCATCCTTTACAGAAACTTGGGGTGTGTAACGTGCATTCCATACCAACTTTAGTAACATTTTCTTGTTAAAGATGTGCAAATATGCTTACCATTTAAGCTCCGTATACATCTTATATCCAGGCTTCTGAGACACGAGTTGTCTCTGAGATCAAGATTATCAGCAACAATTGGCACAGACAGTCTTGCAAACACGAGATCAATCTTAAGAGGGAAAAAGTGCCAACCGTTAGAATGCCCCGCAGTTTGCAAAGAGCACACTGGTGGGGGACAGTTACTCAAGTCTAAAAAGAGTGGTTAACATCTGTATTTAGAATTATGTGACTATAGATACATCTCCCAAGAGATTCATTTGCCAGAAGACTCAATACAATTTCTAGAAGTTCCCAATTTTATTTACAAAGCCTTCACTGCATCACCCCTTTCTTTTTAAGCTAGGGAAAGGAAGAAGGCATTTTAAGTTGGAAAAGATTACTCTAGACTTAGAGTTTCAATTAAAAGGGAACTTAAAATTATTCACAGAATTAAGACTTAAGTTCAGTCACCTCAACTATACTTCAGCAAAGGAGAGAGCATTTCCTTTATGCAGTAAGCCCTTTTGATCCTGAAGTATCTGCTTTTTAGTACAGTCTGAGGCAAGAAGATTATCCTGTGAAAGTCTGTACCAGATGAAGGCCACAAAAAGGTCACTGAATAAATCTCTTTGTGATAGTGATACCAAGCAGTAACTTGCTTAGGGACTACAGCAGGCAGGTCTTGATTCATTGTATAGGATGTATTCAAGATAGCTGGATTCCTGCAGCTGACAGACCCAGGCGGGAGTCAAATGAGTACTTTCACTTTCCATTTTCCAGATTGTTTGTCCCATGACCACTTCATTTTGGATGTGCAGCAAAACATTTAGTCTGCTCACACGATTCGTACAGTGAACTACACTGTACACATCCCTCTGTAGATACCTAGCTTGGCAGAGCTAAGAAGACTGAGCAAGGACACCGCCTCTGCTCCCACTCTGCATGATCCTAGGGATAAATGCTATTCAAGCAGGCTACCCTGGTCTACAGCACAGGCCTAGAAAAAGATGTCCCTGATGCTCCCATGCCTGCTAGGCTCCCTAGGGGCTTATTTTCCTATAAGCTCCCATTCTACTGCAGTGTCTTCTCCTGGGATACTTTGCGGTCCAAAATAGCACAGTCACAGCTCCCTGGAAAAGTTATCCTATTCCAAAGCAAGAAAAAATTTACTCACTTAAAAAAAAACCAAAAAATGCTTACCTCAACGCCATCAAACTCAAACTTGACAACTGGTACATATGCGTCTTCAACTGCCTGGAAAGGAGAGGATAACTGTGTAAGAAAACATGGTTTGCTACTTTAATGTTTCTCCTGAACTACGATCAAATGCAGAATTTACACTGCTAACTACTCAGTATAAAGACTGAGTTGCTTCCAAACCAGAAGAATTGTTCATAAGCTGCAAGCGGTATAGCACTAAGACGGTATAATACTAGCTTTAACAAGTTATTTAGCCAAGAGATCCGGAGGCTGATCACGTATTGTAATGAACAAACAGTGCACAATGAGCCATCAGTATCAGAGGTTGTAAGGTACTTACCTTGGTGGTGAGGAAGAAAAGCAAGAGATTTCTGTAGCTATCTTACTCCTGGTTAACATCCAGAGAAATCGAGAACATTCTGTCCGCATTTGCAGCGCGCACTAGCCTCCTGTATTTTTATTTTCTACCATGCCTGAGATGCTATCAGCTACCTTATGGGACAGTTTTCAATTTTGTAGCCCACTCGTCAGAACTGTGCCACAGCCCACTGACCCTGTCTTCGGTCACCTGAACAAAGGCTCATTAGCTATGCACGTGAAGTCTTTCAAAATGTCTGCACAAGGAAGACCAGCCTGAGAGAAACACTTCTCAGGAGTTCGGTTCTATATGCAAAGTACACAGCATATGCACCGGAGGGTCATTTTACAAGGCAGTTTTGTACATTCACAGCACAGCTGCTACTGACTTTATGCAAAGCTGACTGTGCATCTCTTCTACAAAGTCTCGGGCTGAGTAGCCAGAGAAGAACAGGACCAGAGAAGAATGAATTAGAGGTCCTAAAGTACACCCAAGGAACACCATGGCAAAGGTACTGACAGAAACCTTTCCACATCACATTCAACTCCCTTAGCTCTCAGGCTGCCCCTTCCTCTACCTGCATGCAGTTACTTTCTTGCCAAGCCCCTTACTACAGCTAGGATGAAAGCAAGGCTCCTAGGCACAACCTTGCTTTTTGATACTATAGCCCACTCATTCTCAAACCATGGGTAGGGGAGAAGTGAACCACAGAGATTCGGATCGGACATACAGTCACTGGGGAAGGGAACCAAAAGCTTGACTTCCACGCTTTCATGCTGCGTAGACAGTATTTTAGAAGGGGCTCAGAAACAAGGCCCTTTTTCATTTTGGTTTGTAAGACAATCACTACCAATAGGAGTCTTTAACAGGAATATTCTTATTGTCGGAGTTGCACAATCTATCAAGGAGAGAGCTTGCTTACTCTTAGGTTTTTTATTTCCTCCTGACGTTTCAGTTTTTCAAAGAACGACTGAAAGAAATCTGATCTTTCTACACGTCTAGGAGCAACACAAGCCACGTCTATGTCAGCACCTGCAAAGAGATGCCATTTGTTCTGTTACTGTTGGAAGACACTTTCAAACATTACAACTATGACCAGACACCAAAAGTTTACCTTTAGTGTGTACTCCAAGCCTGTAAGAACCAAACGTAAATATTTTGCCACCAACATTTGCTACTACTGAAGGGGGAAGATTCTGTGGGTAGAAGAGAAAGAGTTTTCTGGAGAACAGAAGATACACGTTGACCTACGTGCAAGTTTAACTAGCATAGAAGTTACTTAGAAAGACTACAGCAGCCTCCATAAACAATGTCTTCTCCCTCCCATACTGTTAGTCTAATAGACTGATTCTGTTTTTCTGAAGGGAGTGCTGGCAACTCACAAACAACAACAACAACAAAAAAGGTGAGTACTGTAGCAGTCGCTTCATCAGTTTAAACAAAGACCTATTATCAGTCTTCCCTGCAGCAGACCCACATAAATGAACACCATCTAAGAGCCATACCAAAGGCAAGTCTAGAGTAATAATTTCAAACTAGATTGAGTGCTGTAGGCTGTCTGGGGCAAGTTTACTGCCCTGTTACCATCTGTCTCCCCCCACAATGTCTTGTTTCAGCTTTGTTAACCGCTACAAGTCAACTGACAGAGCCACTTCACAAACTTATTCAGTGCCCCAAGGACTTGAAGGTCTTCGTCTAAAGGATCTTTTATACATTATTTCAATGGCTCTTACTACAGATCTCCTTGATACTTAAGAAGGAAGTTAAATGTTGAACTTTAGCATAAATCCTAGTAGTATCGCCTTTGAAAGAAACAAAAAGGCTTCAGCTGTTTTGATAAGAACCTATCAAAAAACCTTACCTGGCTCTCACCAAGTTCTGAAATCCATTCTTTGACCAAGTTATTCAGTCTGCCAAGAACGACCAGCCTGTAAAGAAAACTCATGTTAAGTTTGCCCTAAAAAAACCCCAGGACATTAACAAATTTTACAGTCTTGTTATACCTGTGATTCAGTTCTTCCTCCTCTTCAAATACCCACAATGCTTTCATCGCTTCAAGCAGCTTCTGAGTATGAATGGAATCTCTATCCGTAGGAGGAGCCAAGCTAATTGCAGAAGTCATTCCATAGTGCCTTGGAGGCTGGTTCTGCAGCCTAGGAGTACTGGGGGAGAAAATAAAATACCGAAGACTCCACAAAAGAGAAAAACAAAACCCAACAAAACAACAACCACCACCTTACTGCAAAACACCCTTCCACTTACAGGTTTCCAAATCAGCTTCTGCCCTTTTGCCCAGCATTAATATAAATGAGGGAAGAAAGATCCTGCTTATGGTTTTTAGATAACTTGACCTAACTTAGAAGCAACTTCTTTAAAAAACACTTGTGGATATAAGAAAAGATCCAAGTTGCTGCTATCTGAAGACAGCTTATTTGCATTGCGCTAGACAGTTGGAACTGATCGCCAGGAAATGAAAAGGTTTGAAATCCACTAAGGGCGACACTATGTACAGCACAAGTTTTTTTGGACCCATTTCAGTTTCACAGCACTTTTGACTTAAGGTTATTCCCATCAGCTTCCCGATCACATTAAACAAGACAATTTAACACTGGCTTCTTTTAGTTCAATGTATTGGCTGTGCTTCTACTGATTCTGAAAGGACATTAGAGTTGATTGCAGAGCAGGGACAAAGTGGTCTGTTAAACAGAGTTGTTGCAGTAAATGCAGCATTACCTTGGTTTTGTCTATGGAAGAGGATGAAGGAAAACATCAACCAATCTGCAGCTAATGTTGCTAGCAGAGCCTTGTGCTCTTAACACAGCGTTCCACTTTTATAGCTCAGAGGCTTAGCTCTACATACATCTGGTTTAATCTAAATCCAAGAGATGTACATCAGCACGCAGAGCAGCACAAGTTAAGCTCTGCTTGTAGAAGGTGCTCAAATCTGCTTTCGCTAGCTCACTGCCCAGTCAGGCAGAGCATTACCAGCTGAAACCAGGAGAGAGAAAGGAGGGGCACCGGAGGTAAGAACTGTACTTAATGGATCAAGGGTCTCTACAGAAACACTAGTAGCAAAAGGGGGACACCCATTAAAAAGGTCTCTACAACTCATCATGCTTGTCAAAGAGTCCATATCCAGACCCTAAGGCTACAGGGATTAATGATGGCATTATTCAAACCGGCTATTTTCCTACTTCACAAATGGACGGCTTCAAATCTTAGCTGGGTTAGTCAAGAGACGCTTAGAACTATTTAAGGTATCTGACCCACTTTGGCTGGAATGGGATGAGGAAATGCTCACAGGACAGCCTCAACACTTGATTTTAAAAAGATAGCTTATTACAACTCCTGATTTCTAATTGTTGCCTTTACTCTGCCACTGAGGGAAGATGGATTTCTCTCTCGCAGAGTAGCTTTGTCCAACTACAGACGTAGCTTTTAGTCACCTAGTGGGCTCCCCCACCCCCCTTCTCTATGAGCTCATTTTTCAAACTTTTTTTTTCTAGGCGTTTTCCAAAAAGCTGGCGGGGGTAGGGGGGTGGTATTAGGACTGTAGTCCTATGAACTACTCTCCCCAGTCAGAACGGCTGTTTACTTTCAAGTGTAACTAGGCCCTGACCTAATTTGCCTTGTCTTCTTTACGGGTATGTCAACTTCCACTTCATAAGTCAAAATATTCCTAATGAGTATTTTCCTTCTTATGATACCATTTTCATAACAAATACAGAAGGAAAGCCAATGAAGCGGGAGTGTGGTGGCAAGCACTTCTTGTTCTCAACTGAAGCCTTTTTCTCCCTGCTCTCTGTTCATTTGAGACTACACTCATTTCTTGACCCTCCTACTTGCCTTCCACATCCTCACCCCCAACACTTCCCTCAGTCTGCTCTCCTCAGACTCAGCTTTGCGACTGTGGATGGAGGCTGCCCAGGCTTAAAAGAGACTCCCATCTCGCATGTGCCCACACTTCTTCACACTTCTGATCTGCAAAGTACTGCACAGATAGTAACTCATCTTCTCCCAAACTTCTTTCATCTTCTTCCACGTACGCTTCCTACGTCGTTGCCTCACCATGATGTATTTGGCCTGCTCTTGTCCCCGACTTGTTATTCTCCTGCTTACTCGATTGGAGATTTTAGACAATCTGTGGGATGGATCCTGGGGTTTGTTTTGATTTATCTTAAGGTTTTATAAACACAGGGCACCCTTACAATCTACCTATCTAGAACACATATATACTAAAAGGAAGGACTGACCTGACCCTGCAGTCACAGATAAAACAGACTCCTCTCTCGCCAACTGAGAGAAAGCAGTTTGGCTATTTGGGCTGACTACATTGAAGACATTCAAAATGGTCATAACAGAGCAGTGTTGACTTTTCCAAGAATTTGCTCAATCAGCATCAACTAAGTTGTTAGAAAAAAAGAATGTGGAGGCTGACTCCTACTGGGAAATCAATTTCTACAGTCCTGTTCAGCCAGGAACCAAAAGGGTGCCTTTCCACTTGATCCTTTAACTGTATTTAATTTTGATAGGTAATTCTGGTTTCCTCAAAAAGACTTCCTTTGTCAGAGTCCTCTTCTCAATCAGGTACTGGAGGTTTATTTTAAATAATTTCACTGCAAGCACAGATCCCCTTTGTTAAAGCCAGTTCAAATTAGGCCATTGAAAAATTAACGACCACTTGTATTCTCCACAACTATCTGTGCATACGTACTTCACTATGAATCAGCCGTTGCAGAAGTCAAGTGCTACGGCCTCGTTTAACAGCTTACAAGTAGTAATACATTGAATTTCTATATAATACTTACAGTTCCCAGCCTGGTCTGCCACCTGCTGAGCCAATTGTACTGCCTCTCCCCGGATGACCTTTTGGAGTGGAGAGAGGAAAAAGCAAAAAATCCCATGCAGTTTATCTGAAGATAATGTTTTGAAAGGAATTCTAAAGTTACAGTTCCTTACCAGTGGTGGGTATTGACTGTCCTTGGGGGCCCAGACGACTTGCTAATGCTGCTTGTCTTCGCACAGGAAGCCGACAGCCCTTGTGAATAAACGCAGACAGTTGGAAAAGAAGCTCTACTACAATATAAGAATCACTGCATATGTTGAAATAAAGCTTACCTTCTCTTCCAACAAACTGCTGACTGACAGAGAGGAAGATGTAGATGGTTCAGCGGCACTCACCAGAACAGCGGGAGGTCTAACAGTCTTGGGTGCTGGTGGAGGCGGTGGCGGCTGCTGCTGCTGCTGCTGTTGCTGCTGAATCTGCTGATGGAGCCTTTTTGTGTATCCAGTTCCATTTTTGAAGTTGTTCACAGCCTAGAGGCAGAAAAGCATTTACAAGAAGCTACGATGGAACTTCAGCAGATATACGAACAGAAGCCTTCACAGAGGAAAATTACTCATGTATTCCGTAAATGCCATCAATCCTCAAAGAAACCAACATACAGATGTATGAACACGTCACATTGAACACTGATACTAATGACTGGTAGCTCAGAGGACCTGTATTTCAAGTACTTCAGCGTTAACACCAAATGTGAAAGCGAGGCAATCGTGTTCAGTAAGAGCGGGACCCGAATTTGCCAGATCATCTCTAAAGAGTCGTAAGCTTCTGTGACAGCAGCAAACAGTGCATTTGAAAAGTCAATTTAGCCTTATTCAATTACGCCTTGCTTAAGGAGATGTAAATTAATATTTTCTTCCCTTTCCGCTTTTTACAAAGAGCCTTTTCTTACAAGCACTTTATGTAAAAGTCGTCATGTTACCTGGCGTATGCACTTGTTGGGAATTAAAGCATCAGGTGAAACATCTGTCTCCTGACACGTTGGGCATATATGTTCCTCCGATTCCAGTAATGCTGTTCTAATACCTGCATAGAATTAGAATAATCAAAACAGTATTTAGCCAAACTAAGGAAGTTTTGGGGGTTCCCACCAATCATAAAGACATGTCTATGATTAATAGGTGAATATAGTCTTGAACTGAGAGCATGAAGCTATAAATGTTCAATAGTGTAAAAAATTTCTAGTATGCAGCAAATAACTATACAGTTTTGTATTTCACCATTGGAACATCTGCAGATGTAGCATAGGCTGTGTCTTGATGTTGCAGCCAGTCTTTTTCCCCACTATCTAGTACAGCGAGAAGTCCCCAACCTCAAGGTTAATGAACAAAACATGTGTCAAAAAAACCTCATTAATAGGTTCAAAAAACCATTAGGAGGTTCGAGTTCTGAAGGTTTTAACCAACTCTCCCGTGGAGAAGAATGTGAATTAAATGCCTAACTATCTGTTTGTTGCAGACCACTGTAAGTCACCAGAGTCGGCTATATAATTTTGTATGAGACAAAGGGCTGTGGACCAACTAAAAGCATTCAGTGTCTAATACTGTAATCCCCTGCACAGTTAGCCACTCTCCTCATACTCGTCCTTCCGCTTGTAAAGAAGACTTAACTAGATACCTAAAAAGGGGAAAAGGCTTCCTGGCTTTTTTCGCCCTTGATACCAGAAGAGCCCTTTCCCGTCCAGGGTATACTTCAGCATAAAATAGAACTGGTAGCAAAGTAATTTTGTTCCCTCCTCTTTCTGCTTTCAGAAAATCAGATGTGATGTTTAGAATTAACAAACACGGGTGTAACACTTACATTTGTCACAATAACTGTTGCCACAGCAGGGAATAACAGCTGCATCAGTCATTATGTCCTGACAGATGAGACATGACAACTCATCTGGAACGGGAGCATCTGAGGTGGAGGAAGAGGAGGAGGAGGAGGAGGAGGAAGAAGAAGACGGCTCCTCTGGTAAAAAGGGAGGCTTCTCCATCCTTCCTCTAGCATAAGCTTCCCTGGAGGAGGGGTGGGGAAGGAAAAAGAAACGAGTTAAAGATGGGTAGAGGAAAACTTTTCCAAGCTTTGCATTTTCTCAAAGCAAGAGAAGAGATGGAATTCTTCTCGCTCCACATGAGCCTCCTAAAAGGTAGGCGCTTAGTTTAAACTACTTTTCTATAGCCACAACACTAGAAGAGGGAGGGAGGAACAATCTTCCTTCTGCAGAACTCTCCCATTCATTGGAGCAACTAAGAAAGAAGCTCAGACTAGAAAATTAATCCTTTCACAGCTAGAAAGCAGGTGAAATGAATCCCACCTCTCCTTTGCCAGAGGATACATGTAAATTGCAGGCTCAGCATAATGTTAGTCTCCGAGCAATTACATTTTATAAAAGCAAGAAGTCGATGTTACAGCTTCTACAAAAGGAGATCCAGGACGGAAAACCAGAAGTGCTACCACGGTCATTTTAAAAGAGCCACTCCTGTCAGCCCACGGCAGTATTTTCTCACTGTATAGCAACAGGAAAACTTCAGCCTGTTTCACACATGGGATTTCAGAAAAGTCAGAGGGGGAGGAAATCTCAGTCCAACAGCCATCTGTTAGACTTGGCAAGAAGCCTTTGAAACATAAAACAGAAGCAAAATGAGCTTTCAGTGACTACGGTTAAATGGCATCAATACTCAGCCAGGGACTTAGTGCAATTAAAACACGCAAATATTCAATAGATGGGGCAGAGAGAAATGTCTTGGTTTTGTACAAAATAATAAAAACTGTGAACTGCCATTAAGAAGAGTGGAAAACAGAAACATTTCCACTAATACTGAAAGATATAAAAACATGCACGAGTGTTCCCCCAGAAAGACCTATGGATATATTGAATGTCTACGACCTAGGAAAAAGAAAATGTCACACTTCTAATTCCAGCTTCCCCTGGAATTTTGAAGGCCTTTGCAACATTGCCATACAACCTCTGCATTTCACCCCAACAGAAACAATTCTTAATATGAGGATTCATGTATTTGTTACGTAACTGCCAAGGCAAAACAATTAAAAACTAAGTAACACCACAAGTCCCCCACAATCTTACCCCATTTGTCGGGCAGTTCTTTATGTAGTGGCCACGTTTTCCGCAGTGAAACCAAGTAGATGATGGCGGAGCGGACCCAAGGGTTTCTTCAGGTAACTAAATGGTTTGGGGGAGAAAACCAAAGAGGTAGGCATGTGTCTCTCTCGTTAAAACAAACATCTCTGCAATTTTTCCACGATCTGCAAAGATCAGATGGGACACAATCAACACTTACTTGACTGGGTCGTATTCGCAGCAGGACCCTATCTTCAAAGCTTTTATTTCACCTTCTTCGGAAGCACTGGCTTCAGCCACACTGGCAGTCTGTTTAACAGGCAATTATTTGACACGCACATTAGAAACACATTTAAGCCCACACAGCCAAAGACAACACCGCTCACCCGACCCTGCAAAGAGCAGCACAACGCTAGCTGAGGTTGCATGAAAACAGGGGCTTGCATAAAATATAGCTGTCCTGAAGATGTTCTGGGGAGTCCTTACGTCATTACAGGGTGTATATGTGCCTGTTAACCTACTTGAAAAGAGCATTCTAGGGCACTCAAAACCTTAGGCTCTCTTTGGGCCTCACATAAAGACTGGTGTAACCAATCCAATTTTCTTCCAAGCAGGCTCTGGCCATGTCCACCAAAAATTACCCTGTCCAGTATTTTTAAGCTGCTTTTTAAGCTCCAGACTAGCTGAACGATAAGACATCCACTGTACATTTAATTGAGAAAGATGTACGCAAGGATCATTATTTACATTTTTGCAGCATTAAAAGGACACACAGCTTAAAGAGTCGGGGAAGCTGGTTTTTGCTTGTGGAAATTCAGCTTCTAACACAGAAGCATCATTCAACCTTCAGGCGCACAATCTCTCTTACATCCTTCACAGAGCTGATGGGGATAGGCACACCTTGCATCCCTGAATACCTGGGTCTGGGAAAAGGCCTTGTCAGAGCATGCCTTCACAGCCTTAAAAAGGATGAGACATCCAGCAACCATCCTTACCATGTGTATTCTAAGATAAAAAGAAATACTGGCAACACTCTTTATCATGGGGACGAGGAATACAGCTGGAAAACTACTGTAAAAAAAAACATGGAACAGCAACACAGCATTCTGGCTGCAATGTGTGTTACTTCATGACAAATGACATGAAATAAAAACTGATGGTTGGTGGGACTTGTGCATTGTAACATGTAGCTGGGGTAGGTTCAGAATACTTTAACCAGGGAATCCAAAAGCTATTTGAAATGTTGGCATAAATAATTCAGATCGTAACTCAAGAGCAGAGCACAAAAAAATATCTCCTAAGGGAAGACGCATAACGGGCTCTTTCATACGCACGGTATCTCTTTCTGTGGAGGTGAAGCAGGCTGAAAACCACAGAAGACGGCCAGGAAGAGCAGAAAATTTGCTGCAGTAAATACACCAATTGCAAAGCACGTTCTAGCTTGACCTCACACCTATTTTAAAACAAATACTTAAGTGTGTCCAGCGTGTACAGCGTCGGTTTCTCTTTATTGGCTCATATTCCACACTGGATTAGCAGAGGAGAGAAAAAAACCTGCTTGAATATACAAAAATAATTTTTTTGCACTAATGATCACAGCTATTGCCATCTTCCATACCTGCCTCAGCTCTGACCTCTAAACCCCAGTGCCCTTCTTACACCAGGAACTCAGCCATCTTTTCCAGATGCAGGAGCACGTCCCCACAATCCCCAGGAGACCTGCATCTCTATCAAAAGGCACTTGGAGCTAAAAGATGAATTGGCTGGCACAGGTCTCACCCTGCCCAGCAGCTTGGAGATTTGGGTTCACAAATACAAAACACTTTAAAGCCAAAACACTCTCTCTAGCTGCTACTTTGCTT
Organism: Astur gentilis; assembly: GCF_929443795.1. Taxonomy (NCBI): domain Eukaryota; kingdom Metazoa; phylum Chordata; class Aves; order Accipitriformes; family Accipitridae; genus Astur; species Astur gentilis. Next base: position 387,786 of record NC_064883.1, read on the forward strand.
ATTCTTGTTTGAAAGAAATACTTGTCAATTTGAACATCTTTTCCACATCAATTCAACCAGATTTGTTTACATTCAAACTTTAAATCAAAAATGTATAAAAACCCAAACTAAAAAAATTGCACCGTGCTCTTCATTTTTACCTAACTTTTTAAGCATCTTTTGCTCAAAATACTTCTATTTTCATTATAATCCAGTATTATTTCTCGGGAGTTATAGAGCACTTTTTTCACTTGAGTGCAATTTAGTTAGCTTATCTCCTAAAAGTACTTCATTCCTGATGACTTAACAAGACTCACAGTGCAAAATGAGATGCAGCATCTCCCTGTGCAATGCTACGCGCCTTGGGCAGTGGTCCTCCGAAACAGGACAAACAGAGAGTGCCTAAGCTTATCAGGGATGAAGCAAAGAGGAAAAGGCATCTAATTAGACCTACTCAAAGATCCAAGCACGATCTTCAAACACAAACTTTCTTCCGCAACCAAATGTCTAAGACTGACTTTCCTTTCTGTTAAAATCAATCCATCAATCAATGAGAGACTGTACTTGGCTTCAGTAAGGGCTAACAGCAGAGTTGCCAGAGACCTGATGAGGAACACAGGAGACTGGGGTGTGATTCATCTGACTAAACGTGGATGTCTCTAATGTAGACGCCCACGGCCGAGCCAAACTTGGTCCCATTTTTAGGCAACACAGAGTTAAGTCCATGTAACCAGTGCTTCAAGGGACCGTTTATCTTATCCTAAATAAACGTTTATATATTTGGTCAGAAAGACCGCCCATTAGATTCACTGATTTTATTCACTACGTCTCCTTTAAAATAAAACAGGACCTCATGCCAGTTGTGCAGGCAGAGACGATTGCAACTGCGTTACAGATACACTGTTGAGGTCAGACAAATCACAGTCCACCTCTGCTCCATCCAGGTTGGCTCAAGACCGGGAATTCACATCTCCCTCACCTCCAAAACGGCTCCCGTAACCCCCAGAAGAAGGGAAACGGCAGAGTCGCCTGGTAAAGCTCTTCCTATGAGCAATGACACCAGTCGCTGGACCAGAGACAGAGAGCCAGTCCCCACCCACAGCCCACAGCTCCTGAAGGTCACCTAAGGAGATCTGCAGATTCCAACTTTACCTCTTCTCAAGCCCAAACGCCGAGGGATTTATGCCAGAGAGAGGAGCTCCAACGGGATCTTCTGGCTGCGCTGGGTCCGTTGACCCAACTGTGAGGGACCATTCAAAAACTGCCACAGGGACCCCAACATTCTGAAGCATGCGGGGGGGGGCTGGGCTATGCAAATGACGGAACCCCCAACAGCTGCTTCCACCCCACTGCCACCCACCCACCAGACCTCACAGCACCGACTGCTACAACACACCAAACCTTCGTGGGGTGATGCCCCTCCACGCTCAACTCCAGGACGCAAGCTTTGAGGGTGGCATGGGCTTGAGATGGCATCCTTGCTCCTGGAGGGCGAGATGGGCATGTTCACCTCCCTCCGAAAGAGGGAAAAATAACATCAGAAACTCTCAACCGGACACAACAATAGCTTGAACTCATTGAAACCCGACACAGAAGATGTCTCCATGAACTTCTCCTCCTACTTTTTAACAACCAAAACACATTACTATGCTTTAGTGGTACGCTTCAGACAACCATGATTAATTGCAAGAAATCACATGAGATCATCTGAACGCCACTGTGAAGGCTGTTTAATGTTTAAGCAAGCTGGGAAGAGATTTTGTCAGCCAGGAGTCCATCAGTTAGCACTTGCATCTTCAAGGGAACCAATTTTTGTAATACAAAACGGGTATTTTTATTCCTAAACCCATTTACTCTCAGCAGGGGAAGGTAATTCACTGTATACTAGCACTCAGCTGTTCACACACACTTCCCCAATTTTAAAAAAAACAAACAACCCAACAAGTTGCACTAAGCAGTATTTCAGATGGAAGGCAAATGTAGGTAATCCTTCCTGAAATAGAGGCAGCTCAAAGCAATTGTCCTCCTGTCCCACAGGGAGCATCCCAATAGAAGACTGAACGCTTTAGGACTGAAGGCCACTTTTTAGAGTACACAGCTTCGTTTATAAGGCCCAAGTACACATTTTTCTGTCCCAAAGCCTTGTTTTGACTGTCCAAATACTCCTTTTCGCGTCCCAACCCTTCTTTTTTGTGAACAAATCCTCATTTTGATGGTCCAAAGCTTTATTTATAAACTCCAGAGCCCCATTTCAGGCTCCGCAACCTTGTTTCTAAACTCAAATTTTGAGGCTCCGAACCTCAGTTTTAGGGCCCAATGCCTCATTTTCGGGATCCAAAGAATCGTTTCCACAATCCACCCCTTCATTTTTAGGGTCCTGAAGCCTCATTGCAGGGGCCCAAATACCCATTTGTAAGGCCCAAACCTTCCTTTTACAGCACAAACCCCACCGTTAGAGCCCCAAGCCTCATTCTTTACCTTCCAAAGCCTCCTCTTCAGGGAAGAGAGCCTCCTTTCCAGGGACCATAGGCTCATTTTTAGGATCCAGTCTGCAACTAGGGAGAGCCCAAGGCCTCATTTTGAGGGTCCAAATATTCAATTGGAGGGCCCAAAGCCTCATTTTAGAGGCCAAGCTCCTCATCTGGGGTGCAAGGCATCTCTTGTTTAACGCACAACCCCTCATTTGGAGCTTCCAAAGACCCATTTCTAGGGCGCAAAGCCCTCGTTTTTGGTACTGAAGCATCCCTTGAAGGCACAAAACCTAATGCAGGGTTCAAAGCCTCAGTTTCATTTCCAAAGCCCCACTCTTAGGGCCCAAACCCTCCATTGGAGGGTCCAAAGGCCTCTTTTAACAGCTGAGGGCCTCCCCTGGAGTGACCCAAGCCCTCTCTTTGGGACCAAAGCCTCATGTCTTGGGGCCCTATCGACACCAATAGGTTCCCCTCCTTTGCAGAGCCCAAAGGGTCACGTGTAGCATCTCCCCCACCATTTTTAGTGCCCAAAGCCTCATCTGGAGGGCCAAACTCCTCATTGTTCTGGTCCAAACCATTTGGCCTTTTATGACCCATAGCTGTTCTTTAGGGCCCGCAGTTTCACTTGGAGGGTTTAAACCCTCAGCTTTAAGGCACAAAGCCACGCTTTTAGGCTCCAAAGTTACACTTACAGGGCAGAAAGCCTCGTTTTCCCTTCCCAAAGTCTTAGTTTTGGCTTCCAGAGCCCCATTTCAGGCTCCAAACCCCCATTTTGAGGGTCCACGGGCTCCCTTGCAGTTGGCAAAGTCTCCTTTTTAGAGCCCAAGGCCACTTTTTTAGTTGCCGAACTCCCATTTTCAGTCTCCAAAGCCTCATTTTTAGGATCCAGCCAGTCGTTTTCAGGGTCCAAGCCACATCCTGAGTTTCCAAACCCTCATTTTTATGCTCCAAACCCTTCTCTTAGGGCCCAAAGCCTCATTTTGAAGGCCAGTCCCTTGTTGCGACACAGACAGGACTGTCGGGGGATGCAACGGGTCTACAAAATGCCTGACAGTTCAAGAACAGCGCGACCTTGAGCAGCTTGTAGTGTATCCTTGAAAGTCTGGGAAGATCCGAGAAGAGCGGTACAAAAACAAGATAGCGATAAGAAGAACCGTTACTAACTAAACCAATCATATACTAACACATACTCCGAAGTAGGGGATAAAAAGGTGTGTTAGAACAATAAAGGAGCCATTTTGCATGATCTGTTACTTGTCGTGTCCGTCTCTACCGCGACACAGGACCACCAATGGGCCTGGGTAGGAACCCCAAGACCCATCAGGAGGTCGTGAGGGGCGAGAGAATAAACGCACAGAACAAGGCGCAGCCTTCAACAGCGCCCACCTATGGGACTCACAGAAGGCATGAGTACAGCTTTACAGAGCTGGACCAGCCCCTCCAATAGCCCAGCCACAAAGCTTTCTAAACAAGGCAGAAACATTGACTCCTTTTCTCGTCCCTACTTAAGATTCCCTGTAGAACTGGGTCTTGGCCTGACCGAGGCTGTAGGAGGGAGGAAGACGAGGGAAAACTTTGCAGGGAAAACACCCGGACACAGTATGGCCTGGCATCAATAAATGTAGGCACAAGCAAGCCCTTGGGAGCAAACTCTTTATCCTCTGCCTGGGGGAGCTGCCTGGGGGCTCTGTGGCCCTGGAGCCGCACACCTCCTCAGGACATCCTCCACAAGGCTCCCAGCTACCGCCCTCTTCAACGACTCGGGCTGCACGGGCTCCTCCGGGAGAAGGTTTAAACGCACTGGTCTGTGCCGTGCTCCTGCCTGGGTAGGACGCTTGGGACCCGCTGGAGGCATGGGGTCTCTTGGAAACTGGGAGCCCGTGGGGGGAAGGGTGTCTGCGGTGCTCCCTGGCCGGAGTATACGCAGAGTTTCCAGTGCAGGCACTGAAGACCTTGCTGTGGCTCCTTGCTGTGCTGAGCCCAACTGAGTTTTTAAGAGTAGAAAAAATCACTGCACCGGCCAGAAAGTGCCTGGAAACTTCATCCCTCTTCATTGCCCATTTCCCATGCGAGCTCCACAACCTGGGAGCAACGCAGCCAATAGAACCTTCGAGAAGCAGACTCACAGCCTGCTGCAGCTGGCCCTGCTCGAGCAGCCGAGGTGGGCTGGATGATCTCTAGAGGTCTCTTTCAGCATCCATTCTGTGCTGCTGTGACTCTGTCTCTATCATGGTTTAACCCCAGCCAGCAACTAAGCACCACCCAGCCGCTCACTCACTCCCCCCCCACCCAGTGGGATGGGGGAGAAAATCCGGAAAAAGAAGTAAAACTCGTGGGTTGAGATAAGCACGGTTTAATAGAACAGAAAGGAAGAAACTAATAATGATAATACTAATAAAATGACAACAGCAATAATAAAAGGATCGGAATGTACAAATGATGCGCAGTGCAATCGCTCACCACCCACCATTCACACCCAGCTAGTCCCCGAGCAGCGATTCCCCCCCCCACTCCCCAGTTCCTATACTAGATGGGATGTCGCATGGTATGGAATACCCTGTTGGCCAGTTTGGGTCAGGTGCCCTGGCTGTGTCCTGTGCCAACTTCTTCTGCCCCTCCAGCTTTCTCGCTGGCTGGGCATGAGAAGCTGAAAAATCCTTGACTTTATCTAAACACTCCTCGGCAACAACTGCAAACATCAGTGTTATCAAGGTTCTTTGCATACTGAACTCAAAACATAGCAGTGTACCAGCTACTAGGAAGACAGTTAACTCTATCCAAGCTGAAACCAGGACACTTTTAACCACTTAACATTCCGTGAGAAATACCCCAAGAGCTCAAGAAGAAAGAGCAGAAAGACAGGAGACAGGTGAAAGCCTAGAGCGCCAGCTAGACGGAATGAAAGACCCTCTTCCTTCTCTGAAGCTTCAGCAAGGCTTCCTTCACCTGCTTGTCTTGGAGTCTTGGGTCGATCCCGGAGAAGAGAGCTTCCTGCAAAAGAGAAGAATCATCTAGGGTAGCCTCATTAGACAAGTCTGGGGCTGCTACCTGGGATCTCCGGTCCTTATAAGAAAAGGCCAAAAGACGCTAGGCGATGTCTGGAAGGAATCACAGGGAATCCCGGAGGGCACGGGTTCCTCCAAAAAAGAAAAAAACCTCAACGGTAGCTTCCTAGGAGGAGTCTGGGGCTTCTTCCTGACCCCTTAGTAGGTAAAGCAGAGGACAGAAGACTGTGGGAGATGCCTGGGAGGAGTCTCAGGTGCCTGTCGGAGTTGAGAGATTTCTCTACAGGAGAACAAAAATGTCTCGAGCTACTTACTTGGAGGAGTCTGGGGCAGGTAGCTGGGATCTCCGGTCCTGAACGCAGAGGTCAAAACGTTCTGGGATGATGCCTGGGAGGAGTCTTGGGTCGATCCCGGAGAAGAGAGCTTCCTGCAAAAGAGAAGAATCATCTAGGGTAGCCTCATTAGACAAGTCTGGGGCTGCTATCTGGGATCTCCGGCCCTTATAAGAAAAGGCCAAAAGACTCTAGGAGACGTCTGGAAGGAATCACAGGGGATCCCGGAAGGCACAGGTTCCTCCAAAAAAAGAAAAAACCTCAACGGTAGCTTCCTAGGAGGAGTCTGGGGTTTCACCCTGACCCCTTAGGTAGGTAAAGCAGAGGACAGAAGACTGTGGGAGGTGCCTGGGAGGAGTCTCAGGTGGCTGTCAGAGTTGAGAGATTTCTCTACAGGAGAACAAAAATGTCTCGAGCTACTTACTTGGAGGAGTCTGGGGCAGGTAGCTGGGATCTCCGGTCCCGAACGCAGAGGTCAAAACGTTCTGGGATGATGCCTGGGAGGAGGTCAAAATGTCGTACGGCCGGCGCGCATGCGCGGTCCCCGGGAGCAGCGTGGCGGCGCGCAGGGCGCAGGTGTCGGCGGCAGCGGGCCAGCGCCGGGACCGCGGGTGAGGCGAGCGATCCCCTCCGGCGGGGGGTGCCTCCTGCCCGCTGGCCGCCCGGGGCCGGCGGGACGGGAAGCTGCGAAGCGGCCGCCGCAGCAGGCTCCCGGTCCGCCGGAGGCGAGCCGGGCCAGGGCAGCGCCGGGCATGTCCCCGAGAGCTGACAGAATTGAAGAGGGGACGGAGGCGGGCACCCCCCAGGCGCGGCCAGCGGGCGCCTCCCCGAGTCGCCGGAGCTCCCCCGGCGCCTTTCCCCAGCCCCGCTCGGCCCCTGCGGCTGCCCCCAGCTGCAGCCCCTCCCCTGAAGCCTGTTCTGCAGCCGCAGGCAGCCCCCGAGCCCTGTCGTGAGGGCGGCAAGCTGGCCCTCCGGTGTTCTCGAGTCTCCCTTAACGCGGGTGCCGTTAGCAGCGGCGCGGGGAAGGAGCGGCGTCCGTCCGCGGAAGCCCCTGCGGACGGAGGGGCTCCGGCCAGGGTGGAGCTGCGGTAATAACGGTCGCTGCTGCCTCTTTCCCTCTGCCAGAGGCCACGCCGTGAGCGGGGTTGTCCGTTCGTCCCCGGGGATGCCGTTGACTGCAGCAGCCTCAGGCTCGCGTGGTCTGTCTCTGCCCGGCCTCCCTCTCCTCACGGCACGGGAGCGCAGAGGGACAGGCGGAGCACTTACTGGCTGTGGACGGGAGCTGCTGAAGCTGGAGAGGCCACAGAAAGGTAAAGAAGAAGAAACCGAAGGCCATCTGGCTGGCAGATGCCTCCCGCTGCAGGCCAGAGGGACCCTGCCTCTGTGGGTGTGGGAGGATCCCTCCTCGTAGTCCACAGCAGGTCAGACCACCAGGGTCTGTATGCGTGACCAGCAGCGCGGTACGGCCACGTAGTGAGCGAGCGAGCGAGGCTACGTGTCTAGGAGGCCTCATCTCGCAAGAGCTGCGAGGGGCTCGCGTGTTCCATTATGCGGAGGACAGCCAAGCGACTGGAGTTACAGAAGAGGAAGGGAGGAGAAAAGGAGAAAGAAGCGGCTGAACTGGCAAAGTCTCTTGGCAGCGCCAAGAACAAGAGCTGCGGTGAGCCCCGGGCCCTCGGGGCCCTGTCTCCCCTCTTCAGTGTTGTGGTCCCTCCCTGCCCCCTCCATCCCCTGGTCCCCTCTCTTTCCCACACCCCTGCTTTTTTTTTTTTTTTGCTTTTTTTTTTTTTTCCTTTCCTCCCTTGTACCTCTGATACTGAAAAGCCGGTCGACGAAACTCCCTAAGACTCATTTTGGAGTTTTAGAAAGCAGGCGTTCTTCATTGCAGCGCTGGATGCACGGGGGATAGTTCCACCTAGTGTGCGTGCCACAGCTTTAGCACAAACAGGTTATATAGAATAACTAATTGCTTATTAATCAGATGAGTATACATATACATAAAAATGACGGCAACCGATTATCATAGCACTGCCTACATCCGATCACGTGCAATGAAGGATCTATTTGAGACGAAGGGCTGCTTTTGCGACCACCGACCCATTTGAAGTTCTTGCTGGCTGTCCTCGAAGTCTTTATTCTTGTCCTTGTTCTTTGATCTTGAAGCTTAACGCAGTTTCAATCACATGTGGTCAGTTTCAGCATTGTTCCCATTTAGCTTACAGGGGAACATCTAGTCATAAGAGCAAAGAACTGCAAAACTTAGGAGTACCTACCTCTGCTAGTTAATTGCTCGGCTATACTTTTGTCTGTTGTTTCAGTTGTAGCGTTAGTATAAGATTTCTAACCATTATTTACCAAATCTCACTTTTACAGTCACCTAGCAGCAAACCACAGCTGGTACAAAGTATTAAAACCACCCAAATATTTAGACGTGCCATACAGAACGTATGGAAATGTGCTATCAGAGGTGTCCGAGGGGCAGGGGGAGCGCCGGGGGGCGCCCCGAGCCCCGGAGCAGACTCGCTGGCAGGACTCGATAGGCGCGCGACTGACTGAATAGACGCTGGCCGGCCGGCCCCTTTGCCCTCCGGGCTGCGTTTGCGCTCCCTCTGCACGGGGCGAGGGGCTGTGAGGGAGCCCAGGGGAGGAGGAGGAGGTGAGGCGCTGGGGGGGGTCGGGCCGTGCCCCCCCCTGTTCCCTGCTGGGCTCCAGCTGTTGCAAATGTTCTGGTAAAGAAATCAACATTTAATCACATAGAAGAGTTAGGTTTGATTAAGAAGTAAAATTGTGAAGCATAACGTATAGGACTGTTAAGTTTGAAACGTAGCCATAGAAACTTTAGGAGCTGTGTTATTTGTGACGCTAGGAACCGTAATATTGTTAAAGTCTGAAACAGCTAACCCTAGAAACCTCACCAGGAAGTTACTGGTTTTCCTACGTTCTGTTTCAGGAAACTAAGGAAACCGTCGTGGACACCAGTTTGCTGCTTGGAAACCCCCTTACCCTTCCCATCTCGATTTGAGTATCGACGATGCCAGTCAGCAGAGCCAAGTGTCACTGACCAATGATTGTTTTTAAATAAGAATATTGATAAGGTTATATAATCACAGGACCGATCGTTACAACGGTTAAATTTAAGAACGAGCATAGTATGCGTTTTTACGGAAGGAGCTTAGGTAACAATGACCTGACGGGAAAAGCCTGTAAAAACTGATGGATTTTGATATTAAGTGGGACACGCCTTTGGAGGAGCGATCCCCCGTGTCCCCAGCGCTGCGATAAACAAAGTGCCTGCTTCTTAACTTCACGTTGGCGTTAAGGAGTTTTATTCTGGATTTCGGTAACGGTTTTGGCGACCCAGATGGGACCTTGCGAGTGAGACTGGACGAGATGGCGTGTCGATCGAGCTCCGGCCGGCACCGAGGTATTCTCGGGGAGAACCGTCACCCTCGACATGCAAAGCTCCTCGCAGCGTTCCCTGGAAAAAAGGTAAGGCGCTGCTTCTTTGGAATTTGTTTGGAAAGCCTGCCCGTGAGGCGCGGTGAAAGCTTCCCAGGGTTGGGGCTTGGAGGGTAGCCGTCTGCAGTGGAAGCCTAGGCGTCTGCCCGTAAGTCATAAGCGAAAGCTATTGCTGGGTTGGACTTTGTGTATTATTTGGGACAGCTGTCGTTTGCATTTGTTTGGTATTTGGTATTTGAATGTATATAAGTATAATGGCATTAGCAAAATTGTTTAAGAATAAGAGTGCAGGAAATAGTACTGCTGATGAAAAGTTACCAGAAACATCACCGCTGGGATGTTTATTGGCACGTTGGGGTGAACTGCAGGAAAAATGGTAAACAAACAGAACTTTGAGTTACAATACTATATTGCAATTACTGTTGTTTTGTAGGAGAGAGAGTAAATGGAATAAAGTGCCATATGTAGATTTGTTCTTTTTAAGTGAACGTATCGGACGGGGACCGGAGGGGAGTCTCCCAGCAGAACCTCTGGTTACAGCTAAACTGGGAGAACAGAAAATTGAATTTGAGTTGACACTAGAGTCACCTTTTCAGTTTTAAATACCTCAGAGGGAGAGTTAAGTTTTGAAGAAATTGGTGGTGTTGGTGCAACAAGCGAACGAGAAACTAGACCCTTCTTTAAATCTTTAACAATGAAATTAGGAAAGCAATGGGTCACTCGACAGTTTTTGTATGTGCCAAATTCTCCTAAACTCCTGTTAAGGAGAGGTCTATTTGAGAACTTAGAGGCAGAAATTAAATTTAAAAATGGAGAGCTTAAAATTTTAATTCCAGAAACTAAATGTATCGAAGCAGCGGCTTTGTTGTTAACAGGATGTTTACCGAAAGCAGAAGATTATACCGGTCCAAGTGTAATGCTGTCATTCCAGTCGTCTGGACTGGGAAGTTCCCGGTAAATCCAAAAAGCAGAACCTGTGAGAGTTGATTTAAAGCCAGGATCGAATCCGGTAAGAATGAAACAATACCCCCTAAAACCGGAAAGTCGGAAAGAGTTAGTAATGGTAATACAAAAATTTTTAAGATACAAATTGTTAATAGAATGTGAATCCAGATATAACACCCCGATCTTGCCTTTTAAAAGGCTGATGAAAAAGATGATAGATTAGTTCAAGACCTCCTCAGAGCAATAAATCAAATAGTACAAGGTATTCATCCGGTCGTAGCAAATCCTTATACTTTGTTAACAACCCTAACGGAGAAATGAGAATGGTTCACAGTGTTGGACCGAAAAGATGCCTTTTTCTATATTCCCTTGGATCCCAATAGTCACGAGGTTTTTGCTTTGGAATGGGAAAATCCTGAGACTGGGAGAAAAACACGATATACGTGGACAGTCTTGCCTCAAGGCTTTAAGAATAGTCTTACCATTTTTGGAAATCAATTGGCACGAGAATTAGAGATTTGGAAGAAAGAAAATAATCAAGAAATCTTGCTGAAATATATGGACGATCTGTTAATGGTAGCTGAGACGGAAGAACAATGCACAAAGTTAACTCTTAACTTTTTGAACTTTTTGGGAATCAGTAGATATCGAGTGTCAAAAGAAAAAAACCCAAATAACCCAGAAAGAAGAAACTTAAATTTGAGTTTTAAAATCCTAAAAGGACAGAGACAGTTGGGAACTGAGAGAAAAGAGGCAATGTGTCGTCTCCCCGAACCTAAGACTAAAAAAATGAATGACAAGCATTTCCGGGAATGGTCGAGTGGTGTCACCTGTAGATTATAAATTGTGGCTTGCTGGCCTGACCTTTATAGGAGCAGCTCAAAACCTCAAACGACGGATTGGACCAATGCCGAGAAAGCTACCTTCCAAGAATTGAAACAGGCTGTAATAGGGGTGCCAGCCCTAGCGTCTGCCAGATCTCACAAGAGACACTTGAACTTTCTGCTTGTGAAAGAAGAGGTAGAGCTCTGGGTATCCTGGCCCAATATTTAGGGCCAAGTGGGCGAGCTGTGGCCTACTTCTCGAAGCGATTGGATAACGTGAGTCTGGGATGCTCTGGTCGTCCGAGAGCCGTCGCTGCAACTGTGCTACTGATCCAGGAAGCTCGTAAGTTCGCCTGAGGAGAAAGGATTACTGTACGTTTCCCACATGATAACTGTTGTGCTAAAACGGAAAGGGGGGCACTGGTTATCCTCTAGCAGAATGCTGAAATACCAAGTGGTGTTGTTGCTGGAACAAGATGATGTTTACCTAAAAACTACTACCGCCGTTAACCCCGTTGCGTTTTCAACAACTGACCGAGTTAAAGGAGAACTGGAACGTGACTGCTTGCAGGCAATCGAAAGTTTACTCCAGCTGACTGGATCTCTGAGATGTGCCACTAGAAGAAACAGATTGGGAACTATATGCCGACGGAAGCGGTTCCATCTGTGAAGGAAAACGTTTTATCGAGATAGACAATAACTACTGAGGAGGTACTTGCGTTGCCAACTTTGCCTTCGATGATCTCTGCCCAAAAGGCTGAATTGATAGCTCTTACTCGAGCTCTGGAACTAAGTCAAGGAAAGCGAGTCAACACTTGGACAGACTCAAAGTATGCTTTTGGAGTGGTACGTGCGCATGGAGCGATACGGGGAGAAAGAGGACTGTTATCTGCACCAGGAACCGCCGTTCAGCACGCAGAACAAATACTGAAATTGTTAGAAAGCATTCAAAAACCAACAGCAGTCACGATGATGCACTGTAAAGCACATCCGTTAGGTAAGACCGGTCCTAACGCAGGTAACCGACTGGCTGATAAAGCTGCTGAAGAGGCTGCAGAAAAAGGCATCCTAGCACTAGTTCCAGAGAAAGGTATAAAATTGCCTAAAGAAACTCCAAATTATAATGAAAAAGATGAAGAATTAATTATTAGATTGCAGGCTAACAAAATGAAACAGGATAGGCTGTAACACCGACAGGTCGAATAATAGTCCCACCCACAATAATAAGAGAAATTGCCCCATTGAACATCACAAAGTATACTGGGAAACAGAAAGCGAAATATGACAAAGATTGTTTAAACAATTATAAGTGGACGTGAAATGTATATGTAAAATTATCCCCGAACCAGTAATAAGATCATCTTTGGGATTATTAAATAAGGAAATTTTTTAGAAGAATATTAGCAAATTGATTTTATAGAATTGCCTTGAAAATAAGGATATGTCCTAGTTTTAGTTGATATCTTTACTGGGTGGCCCAAGGCTTTCCCTTGTCGCACCAACAAAGCAAGGGAAGTAGTCAAAGTCTTGCTCAAAGAGATAATACCAAAATATGGGGTGCCTGTAAGAATGTCATCTGACAATGGCCCTCATTTTATAGCAAAGATTATGAGACAAGTTGAGCCAAGTATTATCTATGGATTGAGACTATCACACCCCACATAGACCACAGGCAAGTGTGTGTGGGGGGGGAGAGAGAGAGAGAGAGAATGAACTATATCCTTAAGCAACTGTCGAGTAAAATTTGTCAGGAAACCTCACTCCTCACATGGGTTAAAGCGTTACCCGTGGCTCTATTAAGAATCGGAGTATAGCCAGAAGAGAAAGAAAAGTCAAGTCTTTAGGAAATGTTGTATGAAAGACCATATCAAGAGTCCTGTGTTCTGAGTATCTTGAGTGCCTTTGGAGATATGTTTTTAAAAGGTGTTATGATTTCTTTAAGCAATTCTTTTCAAGAACTTTGTCAGTATGTCTCCACAGCTGGACCCTTAGAACTGGACGTAGCAGCGCATCCCTTCCGACCAGGAGACTGAATATATATAAAATCACCGAGAAGTGGAAAGGACCGTATCGAGTCATTTTAACAACACTTGTAGCAGTAAAGGTCTGGGAGAAGAACCTTGGCTTCATTATTCGAGAATAAAGAAAGCACCCAACAAGAAACTGGAAGTCTAAAGAAACTGTCCCTTTAAAACGGAAAATCTATAAGTAAGTTTCACGTTATCTATTTGGGAAAACAGTTGTGTAAAGTTTATAATGTTGGGGTTGCTATTAGGAATATTGTCGAGGGCAATAATCTTTTTGTGTGTTTAGAGGGTGTATGGGTTTTTTTGAGGGGTTCTAAACATGAGATAAACAAAATGAAACAATTATTGTTTGAGCTATTCATCTTGATATTAACCGGTTTTGTAATTTGAATTAAAAAAAATAATCTAGTTTTGTAACTGATTCAGAGTTTTGTAAAGACACAGAATTTAACCTCAGTAACAGCCTGCCTTTCCGATTCCAAAGTCAGATGAAAATCTAGTTCCGTGGAGAATACTGACATTGAATTTAACCAAAACTTGAGAAAAGAGGTAGAACAACGAGAATCATTTTAGCAGATTAAATTGGATGGATTTAAAAGGCAATTATTTTTTTTAAATTTGAAAGAAGGAATTATAGCGTTGTGAATTATAACGTTACCAAACCATCCACCTCACGGACAAAAGAATTAATTTACTCGCCCTTCGGGAGAAACTTGTACAAGCACCCCTGGGGGCTGTCAGCTGCCAAAACCGTAGAGACAAGTGCAAAAAGGAACTTGGGATCATGTTTAAAATATAAAACGATGTTTAGAACTTACTGGAGTTCCAGGATCCTTGTTAGAGCCACCCAGAGTCGGGACCATCTGTGGAAATTTAGACCGGTTTAGACAACCAGAGAAACATCACACATCCTAAACAGAGCTGTATGAAAGTTTGTACTTGCAGCTAGCTCCTCTGACCCCAAACTCCCAAGACCTTCTCTAGTAGCTAAAGCTCTAAGATGGGGGTGTATTTGTAGAAAGGATAATAATACTTCACATGATCTTTGGTCCCCTCTTAATAACGGGAAAAATTTAGCTTGGAGTTGACGGCATTAAAGGACAGGTGAAAAGTTCAGGCTTAACTGCTTGGGTGACTAGTGATGCTATATGATCCACTCACCTCTTCATGAAGGAGAAAAGCAAATCGTGGTCTTGAGACTTAATAACTCTATCCTCTCTCTGGAAGAAATCTCCCTTGTGGCCTCGCTCGCGGGTGGACCTGGGGAAATCGAAAAGATGATACCTGGCAATCGCCAAGTCTTAGAACTAAAATCAGATGGGTATTAAAATCTGTATTTTGACCCCAGTTAACACCTCTTCCACATCAGATGACTCTTGACATCTGTCACTCAGTCAAGGCAGTGCCTGCTGCTTCACTTCACCTTGGTGTTGAGGGGTTTGGTTCCGGGTTTCGGTACCACAGCTGCGGGCCGGGGCTGGAGGAGCCGCAGGTGCGGGCAGTGAGAGGCTGATGGCGACGCCCCCTCCCTGGCAAGGGGAGGGGCTGCCGGGGGAGGGGCCGCCGGGAGCCCAGGCAGGAGCGGAGCTGAGCAGTGACCGGGCTGCGGCTGCCCCGAGGGAGAAGGTGAGCGGGGCCGGGCGCCCCTCGGAGCGCGAACGTCGGAGGCGGGGGTGGCCCGGGGGAGGTGGGGGCCGCCTGTGCCGAGGCCGGGGGGGAGCCCTGGGGGCTCACAGGGCGGCTGAGAGAACGTGCGCGCGGGGGGGGGGGGGGGGGCGCTGACAGGGCGGCTGAGAGAACGTGCGCGCGGGGGTGGGGGGGGGGGCGCTGACAGGGCGGCTGAGAGAACGGGCGCGCGGGGGTGGGGGGGGGCGCTGACGGGGCGGCTGAGAGAACGGGCGCGCGGGGGTGGGGGGGGGGGGCGCTGACGGGGCGGCTGAGAGAACGGGCGCGCGGGGGGGGCTCACCGGGCCCCGTGGCGGGGCTGCGCAGTCGGCCGGCGGGTCCCGGGGAAAGCCCCGAGGAGGACGGCGGGGTCCATGTTGCACGCACGGAGCGGCAGCGGGGCCGCGCCGTGCCGGAGCTACCCGGAGCGGCGCTGGGGGCTCGGCGGGAACTGCCGCTGCGCCGGCGTGGGGAGGTGGGGGGGAACGGAAGCGGCGTCCCCTCGGGGTCAGGCAGCAGGGCAGGCTGCCTCCTGGGGCATGCCGGGAGCTGTAGTTTTCGCGGACTCGGCAGCCGGGCAGCAGCGCGGCTCTCGGGCGCGGCGTAGTCCGACCAGGTCAGACTCAGGAGCGTTGCCGGTTTCGCGTGGTTTTCCGCGGGCTTCCCGCTGCGCCCGCTCCCCGACCAGCCGTGCGGATGCGCCTCCCGGGCGCATGCGCCGTGCTTCGCGTTGGGGCAGCCCGGCGTTCGCTCGCCGGCGCAGGCGCCGTCCCCGTCCCCGGAGGTTTGTGATCTTGGGAAGCCCATGTCGTGGATAGCTGGGGTTGTGGTTTGCAAGCCTGTGACTCCCACCAAGTTCCCAACAAATTCAAACGTAGAAATTGTGCATCAGCCCTCCTCGCCCCCTCCGAGCTGGTCTGTTCTCTGTGGTCACCATTAGTAGCCTCGGTTTCCCACCTGTAGTTCTCCACAAACCCAGAGCCTCGCAGCTCCATGCTGAAGGGAGTGGGGAGCTACACACGCAGAAGGCAGAGGCCCGAGTTTGTCTTTTGGGGATGAGAAGTGGGGAGGAACTGCCATAAATGGGACGCATCCCTGCTTGAGGCATGGCTGTTTCAGCTGTGCACATGGAAAATCCTCAGATACGTTGCATCTAGCCCTCCTTTCCATTGACCCCAGGAGAACTGGCCTCCTGTGTCCCCCAAGTCCATTTACTTCCTGCTGCGGTGAAGTGGCTATTTTTCTTCTTTTCTCTGAGGATTTTGTGGATCTGGGCGTGGGAAGGACTGCCTTAATGCTGGCTTTCTCAGCCTACTTCTGGGAAGCCAGGCATATCTGCAGATTAGAGCCGGGGGAGTGGCCCAGACACCTTTTATTCCTCGGAGGGCAGGGGATTTGGGGAGTTAGAGCAAGGCATGCCTGGATGTTGGTCTCCCTGAGGGGGAGGGGGTTTACAGCCAGATGACTGAAAAGCCTCCCCCAGTCACTTCTGGGGAAAGAGTTGGGGGGTGGCTTTTAATGTACCCACGGTATCGATGTGGCAGGTGAGCATACACCCCCCTCTTGGCTGGGGGATCTTATGTGGACGCCTGCTGAGCCAGGGCTGGAAGCCCCTCTGCACACCCTGGAGGAGCTGGGTGCAGACTGGGGACGTGAGGGCAGTCGTGACATGGACACGGAGCGGCAGAGAGTCCTGCTCTTTCAGCAGTTAACGGTGCTACCGCGTGTTCAAAACCTCAAGTGCACCCGTCCAACCGTGCATTCTCTTTCCTGGGGTTTGTTTATGGGACAAATAAACTGCCCAGCACTAGATGAGAAGGTTGTCTGCACTCCACCTCAAATCAGGTGCATCACCTCTCCGTCGGGAAAGAAGTATGGGGGTGGGCATAAAAGGAACAGTAACTCCAACGTTGGGATTCTTTTTGGCTCTGGGCACAGAGCAGGTAACCACAGCGATACAGAGAGGGAAGAAGGTGCTGATGGGTTTTTACCTTGGACTTAAACTGTAGAGGAGGATCTGTTCAGGACATCCATGTTATAGAGTAGCTGTTGCATGACTTACACTTGTAATCCGGTTCCTACTTGATAGCCTTAACTTTGCGTGGCTTGCGTATTGAACTTTGCAGTAGTTTGTTTTTACATTTCCTTAAGGTCTAGGCAAAGGTTTAGAAAGTTAGCAGACTTAAGGATAAGCATTTATTACTTTGTCCTGCCACGTTGCCATTTGAAACCTGTTCTGAGTGTTGGTGGTATTGAAGAAATTGCCGAGATTTCGAGGGTGAATCTGTATCTTTAGGTGTACTGAGCAGAAAAGTACAATGGATCTTTTTAGTTGCCAGATAGCTTGCTTTATCCAGGCGGTCAATTTGTCAAGATCAGGCTGCAGTGTCCAGGGGGCCGGGGCGGGAAGGTTGGTGTTCAAGCTTCTCATTCCTGTCAGTGGTGACTCCGCTTGCACCACTAAGTGGTGCTGTGTACATACCCTTAACTAAATTGGGAGCTGCCTGTGCCTGCCTGCTTGTGTAGTTCGGAGCGGTCCTTTTAGAGAAAATGTTCTTTTGGCTGCATTTGTTCTCCTGTGATACAAAAACTTGACAGCTGTTGGGGGCAACTACTACTTTAGGAGAATTTCTATAAAGTAAGAAATTGCTGGTTTTATTTTGTCATGGTGGGCACAAAATTAACTGATTCAAAATCACGTCCACTGCAGCTTATGCTTCCATAACACACCACTCAACTGATTTCTATGCGTAAATGTCTTCGGAGAGGAATCACAGGTGCCTGCTGTGACTATAGGGACAAGCAGTATGGGCTCACAGGAACAGAACATGCTTTGCCTTCCCATCACCAGAAGAAAGAGAGAAAGAGGTGAGGAAGGGTGCTCAGGAGCAAGAGGCTGCAAGGAAGTTGCTGTACATGATCCTTTTGCCTTGCTTTATCTGACAGAAAAGCTGCCTTCTGCTAGTTGGGTCTTGGCTTGAAATACAAGGGGAGAGACTCCCCCCCCTCTCCCAGGGAGTGTGCTACTTTTGACTGGCTTGTTCTGACTATGTGATCTGCAATTACAATATTGAGATTGCATGGTGACAATCTATACCACTGACTCCCTGAGTGGTTTTTCATTTCTGTCCCCGCTTCCTTCTCCAGCTTTTTTCAATATATCAATTTAAAAAAAAAATAAAAATTAATAAAAATTTAACCTTACCTGAACATCATCTGTTGGCTTTGGCCCCAAACACTTTATTTCCTAGAAATAAGTTGAGTCTTTTCATCAGAATATGTAAAAGATTTCTAGCCACTGTAATACTATTGTATTGTTTGTTTTTTTTTTTAAATAAGTTTCTATCCAGGTTCCAGTGTGTGCACTGAATTTCTACTGCAGTAGATGACAGTCTTAAGCTGAAGAGAGATTTCATGGTTGGGAGAGAAAAAGAGCAGATCTTGACTCAAAGGTAACTTTTCCAAGGGAAAGGTAAACTCTTTTGTTTCTTTGGGGATTTTTATTCTGATAGCACAAGCATCTTGTTCTCTCAGGATTTTGTAATCTCTGGGAAAAAAACCCTTGGTGTTGTGTCACTTCCTCCTTCCCTGGTTGTGTTTTTTTCACTCCTTTCAGAGGAAGTGCTAATACTGTTATAATTTAGGAAGACATTTTAACTTTTGACTCGGAGGTCTGCAGACTTCACTGTAAAGACAGTTTCTGTGCATCCAAATGCTGTTAATCCCTTCAAATACGAAATGAAAGATGTGTAACTTGGAGCTGAGACTGAGTCAGAGTATTCCAGATGGGTCTGGTTTACTTTGCATTCAGTGTTCCTGTAGCCTGTTGCTTTGGAAGGTGCAGGTAATAAGCTTTTCAATTGAATAAATGAGCGGTAGTGGTTTTTTGTTTTCCTCCCCTAGAAATGTAGTGCTTGATCAGACTGCACTGACCTGTAGAAGTTGTGGGCACTGTGGTGTTCTCCAGAATGCTACTTGGGCTGCCACTACAAGCAGGTCATTTAAAATAATAACCTTAGACTTTAAAAACACATAAAAACTTCATGATGCTTAAAGTATAGAGCAGAGTAGTCATCAGGTTAAAATAACTTCATGCTTATGACATGCACAGCGATGGTTCCTTTCAGGTTTTTTGGTGTTGGTTTTTTTTTTTTTTTCCTTCTTCTTTAAGATGGCACTGGTTGCAGTGATCTTCAGTTTTACGACACAGCTAACTGTCTTAGTATAGATATGGTTCCTTTCTGGCTACTATTTCCGTTTACTGGCAGACATAGTTAAGATAGCTCTTTGGAGTTGTGGAGTGCGCGTGTGTATATAGATATATGTGTGTGTGTGTGTGAATGTGTCTGAAAATAAGAAGACCTAAAGTCCCCTCCCCACATCATTAGCTTTCGCGGACCTGTATTTCAGTGTTACCAAGATTTTAAAGTGGCCCAAGTATTGCTGTTGCAAATGTTTCCATGTTTGTCTAACTATTGTGATGACATAAAAAAAAATAAAATCAAAACACTAAATGTTTTATTACTTGCCCTATAACTATATAGGCGTTCCCTGTCTAATATCTATTTCTTTTTTCAGGATTCACTGTATTTTGTTTTTTTACCCTATGAAACGGAAAGATATTTCTGGCTTACTGTTGGCTTTTGATAGACGTTTTATCCTTGGGGAATTGCCCACCAATTAATTCATAGAGTTTGGAATTTAACTGAAGGACATTTTGCATGCCCGTGTTCAAATAGCGATGCTAACAAGCCACCATACGGTGATGCAGATGCTTTTTGTAGCAGTTGTGTTGGCACATGTGTTAGAATTCGGTTAATTCTCTCCTGAACTCATTTAAACTTTTGGCTTCAACTGCATCACTGGCAATATGTTTCAGAATAGAATAATTATTTCCTTTAAAAAAAAACGGGGGTGGGGGGATAAGAAGAAGGGGTGGAGGAAGCGGGGATAAAAAAATCTGTTGTCTGCCAGTGCTGTGGGCTGCTCACTCATTTTTCTGTAGAACTCCTGGGGGTTTTTTGTTGTTGTTGTTATATTTTTGGAATACTTGCCAGCTGAAGGGTTTGTACCTTGGACTTAAACTGTAGAGGAGGATCTGTTCAGGACATCCATGTTATAGAGTAGCTGTTGCATGACTTACACTTGTAATCCGGTTCCTACTTGATAGCCTTAACTTTGCGTGGATTGTGTGTTGAACTTTGCAGTAGTTTGTTTGTTTTTACATTTCCTTAAGGTCTAGGCAAAGGCTTAGAAAGTTAGCAGACTTAAGGATAAGCATTTATTACTTTGTCCTGCCACGTTGCTATTTGAAACCTGTTCTGAGTGTTGGTGGTATTGAAGAAATTGCCGAGATTTCGAGGGTGAATCTGTATCTTTAGGTGTACTGAGCAGAAAAGTACAAAGGATCTTTTTAGTTGCCAGATAGCTTGCTTTATCCAGGCGGTCAATTTGTCAAGATCAGGCTGCAGCGTGGCCAATTCATTTCTTAGTTCCAACAACTGCCATCTTAATGTAGAGATTTATTCTGTAATCAAAACTGGAACTGTTGTCCCTGGTTATGTGTGCTTACTTATTTGTTTTTAACGCTGCTTCAGTGAGACTCCGTCTGAGGGCAGAAGAATCACAAAGCTAGACCAGATTTTGCTAAATGGAAATAACATAACACTGGTAAGTCAGCATTGTTAAAATGCTGCATGCATTTATTTTCTGTACCTGTAAATCAATCAGTCACTGAGCTCAGCTACTTTAAGCTGAGCTTTCCAGACAATTCCATTACACAAGGTAATTTCAAGTAGCTTCTGGGGCATATGTGTGTATGAAGGACGCTGGAAAAGCGATCTTGCTGTCTTAGTACACGTTACAGTTTAAAAAAAAAAAAAAAAAAAAAAAAAGAAAAAAAAAAAAGAGCATGTCCCTAACTTTATTTTGGTGAATGTTTTTCTGGTCTTCAGGTGTGCAAGGGAATCACTGGCTTTGCTAAGCGCTCCGTAAGCTGGTTCATACAGTGGCTTTTAACTCACGAGTGTTTGCCTGCATAAGCGTGTAGGTGGAATGCATCTACGTTTTATCCATTATTGTATGTATAGATGTGTTTGCAGCAGTTTGGATGTTTACAAGCTTGTCAAGTCGTTTGGCAGTTATGATTGCCATGATGCCCAGAGAGCTGTACCTTTACATGCTCTGAAAACAATCTGGAGGTCTGTTGGCTTACACCAAATCAGAAGCACTGTGATTTTTAGTTTATTATCTGCTGGTGTAGGTAGGTCAGTACTGAAACAGTAATTAAATACTGTGATTATGCATCCCTAAGCTGAATTCTGCAACTTCCTAAATACCACAAGAGCAGACCTAGAATAGTTTTTAGTTTGTCGGCATAGATGGCTACAAAGTCAGGACTTCCTGCGTAAAAGCATTCCTAATTTTGTGGGAAGAGGAGAGGACGACCAACTCGAGTCGAAATCAGCTCTGTGTGAACGAGGAACAATCTCCATTTTGCTGTCTTTCCCACCTTGCACCTCCTCACTGTGTGTCTGAGCAAGTGCCATCTTGCCTTAATTTCTAAGCCTTTTTCTGCTTTGGTTATTGTTCTGCCTCCTTAAAGGATAGCGCGTGTTCTGACTTCTTGTATGGGGTAAAATTACTACCATCCGGTTAAGCTGGTGGTATACTGCGCTTGAAGCAGAAGCTGGTGATGCTTAGAGTGCACATTTTCAGCGAGACGTAGATACGTTTCTGTATCGGACCGTGTGCCTCTCTTGCGGACACGTCTCCCATGTCAGGAAGACTATGCTTTAGACTTTTTCTTACTTCGGTCCTGAAAGCAGCAAAGTTCTTCCTCTTTAGAAGTGCTCAGCTAACTATTAAGAATGGATCAGTAAAAGCAATGGTTACCCTCTTCTTTTTTCCCTTATTCATGTTTTTCCTTTTGTATTTCTTTTTCAGTTGTTCAGTTCTTTACTTTCTTCCCTGGAAAATGACTCCCTGCTGCCTGTAGAAGGGTTCAGGCTCTTTATCAGTTTTTGAGCTCTGCTTACTGATAGAAGTTGGAAAGAGGAAACCAACTTCCCAGTACCGTGACAGTCTGGGGAGGAATCAGCAATTGGAGAAATTATTCACGAAAGGAAGGATGTTCTTTGTCCTTTTAAAAATGAGCTGTAGTGTTTCTAGACAGAATCATTTCCTTGAGGTGAATACCAAAGACAAAAACCAAAATGTTTGTTATCTAGGAACTCCTCTGTGTTTTGTTAAACATTCTTTGTGTTTTGGAGGTTCTGTCCTGTGCTTCTCTGGCAATAACTGGCTTCCACTGTTGGGAGAGGAAGATAATATTGAATCGAAAAACCGCTTTTGTGGTCTACCGGTGAAGTCTCCATCTGCTAAATTGTTGTAAAGCAAGAACTGTCATGTATGGGTTTGTAAAACTCGGACCTATGGCACAAACACAAAATTGTCGTCGTCTTTTATAGGTGGTTCCTGGAGGAGAAGGACCTGAAGTATAAATTGATACAGTTGTCATCTGTGAAGACATGGGTTTTTTATATATATATATATATATATATGTGTGTGTGTGTGTGTGTGTGTAATCTAAACAGAGCTTTTGTGGGGTAATGGTGTGGGTTGCTTGTTTGTTTTTGTTTACAGGCTCTTGGAATTGACATTTGCTAAAAGAGAAGGATTTCCCCTTCAGGAAAGGTGCATCACTAATGATGATGCTGGTTTTGTAAGTTGAAACCGTTACTTTCCTGTAAAGACACACTAATTTCTTCTGAATAAAAGCCTTTCTTTTTGTTCTCTTTGTGCTCAGTTACGTAAGTGCACGAGGGAGTTAGTTTTCCAACGGGTTGATGGAGTGGAAAAAGAATAGTTACGTTCCAGTTGCTGTCGGTCTTCAGTTTTTCTACATCTGTTGCATTTGTTTATGGCTCAAGTCTATATAAAACCCAAATCGTGAGCCAAGAGATTGCTATTCTTTGCACTACAGGCAGATACTAAGCTGGATCATTTGTTTAAACCCTGCTTCAGGCTGTGTCGCCAGAAACCATGTGGTAGAGTGCTGTAGAATTCTGAAAGCTCTTCAGAGTGGATGCATCTGTTTGATGCTCAGCAGCCGTGGGTTCTGCTGGCCTTGAGGTTCAGCACTCTTGGACTTGTTTTGCTTGGCAGATGTACTCTCTTGTAGTAAAGGCATTGTAGTGGTATTTTGCGAGTGAGGACAGACAGACCAGGCATCGTTCATGTCCAGGGGGCCGGGGCGGGAAGGTTGGTGTTCAAGCTTCTCATTCCTGTCAGCGGTGACTCCGCTTGCACCACTAAGTGGTGCTGTGTACGTACCCTTAACTAAATTGGGAGCTGCCTGTGCCTGCCTGCTTGTGTAGTTCGGAGCGGTCCTTTTAGAGAAAATGTTCTTTTGGCTGCATTTGTTCTCCTGTGATACAAAAACTTGACAGCGATTGGGGGCAACTACTACTTTAGGAGGATTTCTATAAAGTAAGAAATTGCCGGTTTTATTTTATCATGATGGGCAAAACAATAACTGATTCAAAATCACGTCCGCTGCAGCTTATGCTTCCGTAACACACCACTCAACTGATTTCTATGCGTAAATGTCTTCGGAGAGGAATCACAGGTGCCTGCTGTGACTATAGGGACAAGCCGTATGGGCTCACAGGAGCAGAACATGCTTTGCCTTCCCATCACCAGAAGAAAGAAAGAAAGAAAGAGGTGAAGAAGGGTGCTCAGGAGCAAGAGGCTGCAAGGAAGTTGCTGTACGTGATCCTTTTGCCTTGCTTTATCTGACAGAAAAGCTGCCTTCTGCTAGTTGGGTCTTGGCTTGAAATACAAGGGGGAAGAGACTCCCGCCCCTCTCCCAGGGAGTGTGCTACTTTTGACTGGCTTGTTCCGACTATGTGATCTGCAATTACAATATTTAGGTTGCATGGTGACAATCTATACCACTGACTCCCTGAATGGTTTTTCACTTCTGTCCCCGCTTCCTTCTCCAGCTTTTTTCAATATATCAATTTAAAAAAAAAAAAAAAAAAAAAAATTTTTTTTTACCTTACATGAACATCATCTGTTGGCTTTGGCCCCAAACACTTTATTTCCTAGAAATAAGTTGAGTCTTTTCATCAGAATATGTAAAAGATTTCTAGCCACTGTAATACTATTGTATTGTTTGTTTTTTTTTTTTAAATAAGTTTCTATCCAGGTTCCAGTGTGTGCACTGAATTTCTACTGCAGTAGATGACAGTCTTAAGCTGAAGAGAGATTTCATGGTTGGGAGAGAAAAAGAGCAGATCTTGACTCAAAGGTAACTTTTCCAAGGGAAAGGTAAACTCTTTTGTTTCTTTGGGGATTTTTATTCTGATAGCACAAGCATCTTGTTCTCTCAGGATTTTGTTATCTCTGGAAAAAAACCTTGGTTTTGTGTCACTTTCCTCCTTCCCTGGTTGTGGTTTTTTTTTCCACTCCTTTCAGAGGAACTGCTAATACTGTTATAATTTAGGAAGACATTTTTAACTCTTGACTCGGAGGTCCGCAGACATGACTGTAAAGACAGTTTCTGTGCATCCAAATGCTGTTAATCCCTTCAAATACGAAATGAAAGATGTGTAACTTGGAGCTGAGGCTGAGTCAGAGTATTCCAGATGGGTCTGGTTTACTTTGCATTCAGTGTTCCTGTAGCCTGTTGCTTTGGAAGGTGCAGGTAATAAGCTTTTCAATTGAATAAATGAGCAGTAGTGGTTTTTTGTTTTCCTCCCCTAGAAATGCAGTGCTTGATCAGACTGCACTGACCTGTAGAAGTTGTGGGCACTGTGGTGTTCTCCAGAATGCTACTTGGGCTGCCACTACAAGTAGGCCATTTAAAATAATAACCTTAGACTTTGAAAATACATAAAAACTTCATGATGCTTAAAGTAGAGGGCAGAGTAGTCATCAGGTTAAAATAACTTCATGCTTATGACATGCACAGTGATGGTTCCTTTCAGGTTTTTTGGTTGTTGTTGTTGTTGGGTTTTTTTCTTCTTTAAGATGGCACTGGTTGCAGTGATCTTCAGTTTTACGACACAGCTAACTGTCTTAGTATAGATAGGGTTCCTTTCTGCCTACTATTTCCGTTTACTGGCAGACATAGTTAAGATAGCTCTTTGGAGTTGTGGAGTGTGTGTGTGTGTGAATGTGTCTGAAAATAAGAAGACCTAAAGTCCCCTCCCCACATCATTAGTTTTTGCTGCCCTGTATTTCAGTGTTACCAAGATTTTAAAGTGGCCCAAGTATTGCTGTTGCAAATGTTTCCATGTTTGTCTAACTATTGTGATGACAGAAATAAAAAAAAGAAAATCAAAACACTAAATGTTTTATTACTTGCCCTGTAACTATATAGGCGTTCCCGGTCTAATATCGATTTCTTTTTTCAGGATTCACTGTATCATTTTTTTTACCCTATGAAACGGAAAGATATTTCTGGCTTACTGTTGGCTTTTGATAGACGTTTTATCCTTGGGGAATTGCCCACCAATTAATTCATAGAGTTTGGAATTTAACTGAAGGACATTTTGCATGCCCGTGTTCAAATAGCGATGCTAACAAGCCACCATACGGTTCGTGTTGGTAGCTTTATGGATACTTAAAGGTAGGCAATAGTCTTATTTTTTAATAATGCTTAACCTTTTTCTCTTTGGCAAGAACAAGCAAGTCTGCCTGGTTTTGTAGGACTTGCAGCTTTTCCTTAACATCAGACTTTAAAAAGGGGAGAACCAGTAGTATCAGGTACGCAGTTAGGATGGCGATTTTTAAAATACGAAGCTGCGTAACAGTCTCAGGAAGAACATGCGTGACTGGGCGTGGGAGTCTGTGGTACAGCATTACTAACGTTTGCAAAAAAAAGTTTTGAAGAATGAAGCATTTGCTTTATGAACGGTACTTGAGGACGAATTCTGATGCTGCTGCTAAAGTTTATTGAAAAATAGGCACTGATTTCAGTGATGATGCAGGTGTGGTTTCTGTTCATGCCTTAAATCTGAAAAGAAGAGAAGAGAAACCTGCATGTGAAGGAGGATTTTGTATGAAGGGTAATCAAACCAGTAACCTGCTTTAAGAACGACTTTAAAATATTTGGAGCATCGGTTAAAGGCAAATAAGTCAAGTTTATCATATCCTCCTACATAAGCTGTGACTATTGAATACAGTCAGCAGTCCGCCTCAGAACTTGTTGGTGTGCAACTGCAACGTGTTAAGTTGTAAGGCTTCACAGCCACGAGCTGATGGGCCACAGTTCTCTCCCAGCATGAAGCGCTGTAAGTTTTAGTTTCTTGCACAGCAGTGACTCTTTTCAACATTAGTAACTATACAACAGGGTAAAAAGCAAATTTAGTGAAGAATAATGTGTCGTTCTCAGAGTAGCTGTTTGCATTTCACCGTGATGCAGATGCTTTCTATAGCGGTTGTGTTGGCACATGTCTTAGAATTCGGTTAATCCTCTCCTGAACTCATTTAAACTTTTGGCTTCAACTGCATCACTGACAATATGTTTCAGAATAGAATAATTATTTCCTTTAAAAAAAAACGGGGGTGGGGGGATAAGAAGAAGGGGTGGAGGAAGCGGGGATAAAAAAATCTGTTGTCTGCCAGTGCTGTGGGCTGCTCACTCATTTTTCTGTAGAACTTCTGGGGTTTTGTTGTTGTTGTTGTTGTTCTACCTTAATGCTAATAGGCATTTCTACCTTTTTTACCTTGTTTTTCTACCTAATGCTAATAGGCATTAGCCTATCCTCTGCACCTTTGGTCATTTCCTGAAGTTTGTCTGTAGTTTCCTACATTAGTAGGTAAATGTATCTATTTTACTTTACAGAGCTTTGCTAGTTTTTTAAATTATACAAGAAATTTAAGTCTTGGAACAAATGTCTTTGCTTATTGATTTTTGTGAGTAGCTGCAAAAATCTTATTTATTAGTTGCCCCTTTTAAAATTAAAATAAAAATGAATGCTATGCAAGAAATAGGTTGCAAGTAACTGTTAGGGTCTTACTACTGCTCGCTGTTGAGAGATCGTGGGAAGTGTGTTAAAAGTTACGGGCATTTTTCAAGATAGTTTTCCAGGTCTGAGGCGTGCTGAAATATCTCTTTCCTATGATAGTGTGTTTAGTTTCATTGACTTCAGCGGAACACACAGAATACATTGACTTAAACTAGCTGAGATTCTGATGATAAGGTTTTATACTCTACCTAACATAGTGTTGTGATGACCTGTCCTCCGAACTCAAAAATATGTTTGATGATCTTAACAGGAGGCCGGATCTTTGATCTGGAAATTATGCTGGTAGCGACATTACAGAATCCAGGCTTGTAACTTCACTGGTTTCTTGCAGCCCCTCAAGTTCATGAAGGACAATAAGGACCCATTCTCTTTTGTTCTTGGGCTATAATCAGTGATGGAAGTATGACACTGTCAGTTGTAAGAAGTGGCTTAACTGCTGTTGGAGTCTGCTTTTATGCCTGAAAAACCTGTTGATTTGCATGGGTTTGCACAGCTTATGCTAATGATATGGCTGGAATGAGACAGGGTCTTGTGTAGTCTGCAAGGGCTGTATATGGTCCTGGTTTATAGCTGGGTGGGAGGGATTGGTTCAAGTTACTTCTGATTTGCCCTATTTAATATCTTAAATAGGAGTGAACAGGGTGATTGGAACAGTTTCATTTTCACAAGAGGAAATTTATAAATCGTTTTTTATCCTGTGTTAGAATTAAGATATGTATTTACTGGAGACAACGAGTCTAGCCTGAACACTGAAACAGCTCTGTTTTGGGCACACTATTAGAACTTTTTTAAAATTTTCAAATCATAACAGTCTGTCAGTTCATGCTTGTTGAGTCTGAGACATTAAATGATGCCCTTTGAACAGGGAAACATTGCTAATAATTGATATTTGGTTTGTAGACTATACCTTTTGTATGCTCTAAAGTCACCTGTTGTTTCCCTTTCATTTATAAAAGTTCTGTTTGTCAAACCATATAAGCGCATACCTAAATTCAGTGTTAAAGTTCCTGAATTGCTCTAAACTATTGTGTTGCTGTAAACTGTTTTGGCTGATAAACCTAAGCGGTCAGCTTGGTATTCCTACGTGTATATGTGATTAAGATGCAATAGTTCGGAACACGTTACCAGGCAACTGCATGCTCCAGCTGCATAGGAGGCACAAAGCAGCTGGCCCGTTCCTTGTAATCAGTGGGAAAGTACAGATTCTCCTGTGACCTTGGTCACTCTTGTCTATAACATATTAGATAAGAGTATTTTGATACTCCTCTCGCAGTGGGAGAAACACTGCTTGTGTCTGTGCAGTGTGTGAAAATCACTTTACCAAGATGCTTTTATTTCTAAAACCCTTGGGAAAAAAACCTCGAAACGGAATTTAAAAACTTTTTTAGTCCAAGGCAAACGTCAGGATTCTCATTCTTACAAAGTATTTTACAATTGTGTAACCTTGTAGACTGTACGGAGAATGAGGATCTTGCATGTGACGTATTCAAAAGTTTCATTTTCGGTGTTCTACACGCTTCTACTGATCGCAGTGCCTTTGTTTCCTAACAGCAAGTGGCAACAGACAATGCGTATGGGTCTCAAGGCCCTGTGGAACAGAGAAGGTAGTTTGCCAGTGTTCTTACTGCTGTTGCAGACATTGTTTCAGTGGATTGAAAGTGGCACGTTCCAAGTACCTTTTCCTACCATTGCTGCGTATTTTATTTTTTTTTTTTAATCCAGAAGAATGTTTCTGTACTTCCCTTCCCTTCCCTATAGCTGCATGTTGATTTACATTGCGTGCTATTGCAGCGTTCTTAGTCTACCGGTTACAGATTACTCCTTTCAGTTCTTGTGCATTTCTGAATGTGTATCTACCTACTAAACTCACATTTCTTCAGACATGATATGCAACTGCTACGGAAGTCAGCTATTGTGCTAGTTATGGTGTTTGCCCCGTCAGTTGTTTTACTATCTAATAAGTACCTGATGACAGAGAAGGGGTGTGTCAGAAAATAGACAAGTCAGGCTTTACATTAGAAATGGTTTTCATAAGATTTAAGAGAACGCAGTTTTGGCATAAGGATTTACATACCGCTCCCGGTGTTCTGTTGGGCTGACGTTTTGCAAGAAGCTGAGGTGTTTTAACTTTCAAAAGCTGTTTATGTAAATTGGCTTACCTCTGAGTACTCTCCTTCAGCTGTGTGTAACGAAGAAATAAATGTGCATCTCTAGACACGTGCATATGCAGATAGAATTGTAAGTGCACAGCTGGGGATGATGCTTGTGTTTGAGGGTAGAAATACGGAGAGGGACAGCAGTGGGGAAAGAAGAACCTTTGAAGATAGTCTAGCGTTGCTCTCATTCTAGAGGTGAATGATCAACTTTCTGTACCATTCTTGACAAACGCTTGCCTAATTTATTCTTAAACATTTCCTGTAATTATTACTACTGTTGCAAAGATTGCCACATACCCTAAGTTTTTCAGGTTGTAATTTAAGCCCCATGATTCCGTGTCCTGTGTGCAGTGGATGTACACAAAAGTTCTTCCTTACAGCTACCTTTTAGAGTTTAAACATTGTTATTTCTCTCCAGTTAAGCGGCTGTTTTTCAATTTATACTTTGAAGTCAGACTCCTGTACATCGTTGAGCACCCTCTTGGACTTACTGTAGACCCTCGCCAGTTATACTACACCCTTCTTGAAAAGCAGTACATCATCTGGAGGGTTCAGCAGCTAATCCGTGCAAATGTAGCGCGGCAGAAATACTGCTTGGATGTACTAACTCCAGTGTGATGGGTGAGGAGGAATCACTGGGCCTTTTGATTAGCAAGAAACGGTACATAAGAACTAGGTGACAGAAATAGGACACGCAGCTGGCACACTGGCCTTCAAGCTTACAGTGCAGCTCCGTGGGCTTTGGCTGGCTACAGAAGAGCATGAGGCACAGGAGAGAACTGCTGCTGGATCTTAGTGAAAGACAGTAAGTCATTTGGAGAGAGGTTTTCAACGCCAGGAATTCAAGTCGGGTGCCCAATTCCAGAGTGCCTGTGAAATCCCTGTGTACTGCCCTCGCTTGTCTAACTTTGTGTTGTATATTGTCTAGCAGCTTGTCTTTCAAAGATAACAAAGCTACACTTGTGTGATAGGTGATGTAATGATCTCATAATAACAGGCAAAATCCAAGTCACAGAAAATGCCAGCATTTGAAAGAGAGCCGGATAGGAGAGCCTTTTTTGTATGGATCAGTTGTCTTGTTCTGATTTTTTTGTTTTACAGGTAAAATCACAGCTCAGTGTGACATGGAAATAACTGGAAATAGTTTTATTTTTAAATTCGGGGCCTTATTTTCCTTGAAACTGGATTTTCAGATACGGTGCTAGAAGACGTTACAGAATTGCAAGTGTTGTTTCTGCCTCCTGTTCCTCTTGAACATTTGGTTTCCTGGGGAAAAATACTGTGTAAGCTCTGTAAGCAAAGAGGTTTTATATTTTTGGAATACTTGCCAGCTGAAGGGTTTGTACCTTGGACTTAAACTGTAGAGGAGGATCTGTTCAGGACATCCATGTTATAGAGTAGCTGTTGCATGACTTACACTTGTAATCCGGTTCCTACTTGATAGCCTTAACTTTGCGTGGATTGTGTGTTGAACTTTGCAGTAGTTTGTTTGTTTTTACATTTCCTTAAGGTCTAGGCAAAGGCTTAGAAAGTTAGCAGACTTAAGGATAAGCATTTATTACTTTGTCCTGCCACGTTGCTATTTGAAACCTGTTCTGAGTGTTGGTGGTATTGAAGCAATTGCCGAGATTTCGAGGGTGAATCTGTATCTTTAGGTGTACTGAGCAGAAAAGTACAATGGATCTTTTTAGTTGCCAGATAGCTTGCTTTATCCAGGCGGTCAATTTGTCAAGATCAGGCTGCAGCGTGGCCAATTCATTTCTTAGTTCCAACAACTGCCATCTTAATGTAGAGATTTATTCTGTAATCAAAACTGGAACTGTTGTCCCTGGTTATGTGTGCTTACTTATTTGTTTTTAACGCTGCTTCAGTGAGACTCCGTCTGAGGGCAGAAGAATCGCAAAGCTAGACCAGATTTTGCTAAATGGAAATAACATAACACTGGTAAGTCAGCATTGTTAAAATGCTGCATGCATTTATTTTCTGTACCTGTAAATCAATCAGTCACTGAGCTCAGCTACTTTAAGCTGAGCTTTCCAGACAATTCCATTACACAAGGTAATTTCAAGTAGCTTCTGGGGCATATGTGTGTATGAAGGACGCTGGAAAAGTGATCTTGCTGTCTTAGTACACGTTACAGTTTAAAAAAAAAAAAAAAAAGAAAAGAAAAAAAAAAAGAGCATGTCCCTAACTTTATTTTGGTGAATGTTTTTCTGGTCTTCAGGTGTGCAAGGGAATCACTGGCTTTGCTAAGCGCTCCGTAAGCTGGTTCATACAGTGGCTTTTAACTCACGAGTGTTTGCCTGCATAAGCGTGTAGGTGGAATGCATCTACGTTTTATCCATTATTGTATGTATAGATGTGTTTGCAGCAGTTTGGATGTTTACAAGCTTGTCAAGTCGTTTGGCAGTTATGATTGCCATGATGCCCAGAGAGCTGTACCTTTACATGCTCTGAAAACAATCTGGAGGTCTGTTGGCTTACACCAAATCAGAAGCACTGTGATTTTTAGTTTATTATCTGCTGGTGTAGGTAGGTCAGTACTGAAACAGTAATTAAATACTGTGATTATGCATCCCTAAGCTGAATTCTGCAACTTCCTAAATACCACAAGAGCAGACCTAGAATAGTTTTTAGTTTGTCGGCATAGATGGCTACAAAGTCAGGACTTCCTGCGTAAAAGCATTCCTAATTTTGTGGGAAGAGGAGAGGACGACCAACTCGAGTCGAAATCAGCTCTGTGTGAACGAGGAACAATCTCCATTTTGCTGTCTTTCCCACCTTGCACCTCCTCACTGTGTGTCTGAGCAAGTGCCATCTTGCCTTAATTTCTAAGCCTTTTTCTGCTTTGGTTATTGTTCTGCCTCCTTAAAGGATAGCGCGTGTTCTGACTTCTTGTATGGGGTAAAATTACTACCATCCGGTTAAGCTGGTGGTATACTGCGCTTGAAGCAGAAGCTGGTGATGCTTAGAGTGCACATTTTCAGCGAGACGTAGATACGTTTCTGTATCGGACCGTGTGCCTCTCTTGCGGACACGTCTCCCATGTCAGGAAGACTATGCTTTAGACTTTTTCTTACTTCGGTCCTGAAAGCAGCAAAGTTCTTCCTCTTTAGAAGTGCTCAGCTAACTATTAAGAATGGATCAGTAAAAGCAATGGTTACCCTCTTCTTTTTTCCCTTATTCATGTTTTTCCTTTTGTATTTCTTTTTCTGTTGTTCAGTTCTTTACTTTCTTCCCTGGAAAATGACTCCCTGCTGCCTGTAGAAGGGTTCAGGCTCTTTATCAGTTTTTGAGCTCTGCTTACTGATAGAAGTTGGAAAGAGGAAACCAACTTCCCAGTACCGTGACAGTCTGGGGAGGAATCAGCAATTGGAGAAATTATTCACGAAAGGAAGGATGTTCTTTGTCCTTTTAAAAATGAGCTGTAGTGTTTCTAGACAGAATCATTTCCTTGAGGTGAATACCAAAGACAAAAACCAAAATGTTTGTTATCTAGGAACTCCTCTGTGTTTTGTTAAACATTCTTTGTGTTTTGGAGGTTCTGTCCTGTGCTTCTCTGGCAATAACTGGCTTCCACTGTTGGGAGAGGAAGATAATATTGAATCGAAAAACCGCTTTTGTGGTCTACCGGTGAAGTCTCCATCTGCTAAATTGTTGTAAAGCAAGAACTGTCATGTATGGGTTTGTAAAACTCGGACCTATGGCACAAACACAAAATTGTCGTCGTCTTTTATAGGTGGTTCCTGGAGGAGAAGGACCTGAAGTATAAATTGATACAGTTGTCATCTGTGAAGACATGGGTTTTTCATATATATATATATATGTGTGTGTGTGTGTGTGTGTAATCTAAACAGAGCTTTTGTGGGGTAATGGTGTGGGTTGCTTGTTTGTTTTTGTTTACAGGCTCTTGGAATTGACATTTGCTAAAAGAGAAGGATTTCCCCTTCAGGAAAGGTGCATCACTAATGATGATGCTGGTTTTGTAAGTTGAAACCGTTACTTTCCTGTAAAGACACACTAATTTCTTCTGAATAAAAGCCTTTCTTTTTGTTCTCTTTGTGCTCAGTTACGTAAGTGCACGAGGGAGTTAGTTTTCCAACGGGTTGATGGAGTGGAAAAAGAATAGTTACGTTCCAGTTGCTGTCGGTCTTCAGTTTTTCTACATCTGTTGCATTTGTTTATGGCTCAAGTCTATATAAAACCCAAATCGTGAGCCAAGAGATTGCTATTCTTTGCACTACAGGCAGATACTAAGCTGGATCATTTGTTTAAACCCTGCTTCAGGCTGTGTCGCCAGAAACCATGTGGTAGAGTGCTGTAGAATTCTGAAAGCTCTTCAGAGTGGATGCATCTGTTTGATGCTCAGCAGCCGTGGGTTCTGCTGGCCTTGAGGTTCAGCACTCTTGGACTTGTTTTGCTTGGCAGATGTACTCTCTTGTAGTAAAGGCATTGTAGTGGTATTTTGCGAGTGAGGACAGACAGACCAGGCATCGTTCATGTCCAGGGGGCCGGGGCGGGAAGGTTGGTGTTCAAGCTTCTCATTCCTGTCAGCGGTGACTCCGCTTGCACCACTAAGTGGTGCTGTGTACGTACCCTTAACTAAATTGGGAGCTGCCTGTGCCTGCCTGCTTGTGTAGTTCGGAGCGGTCCTTTTAGAGAAAATGTTCTTTTGGCTGCATTTGTTCTCCTGTGATACAAAAACTTGACAGCTATTGGGGGCAACTACTACTTTAGGAGGATTTCTATAAAGTAAGAAATTGCCGGTTTTATTTTATCATGATGGGCAAAACAATAACTGATTCAAAATCACGTCCGCTGCAGCTTATGCTTCCGTAACACACCACTCAACTGATTTCTATGCGTAAATGTCTTTGGAGAGGAATCACAGGTGCCTGCTGTGACTATAGGGACAAGCCCTATGGGCTCACAGGAGCAGAACATGCTTTGCCTTCCCATCACCAGAAGAAAGAAAGAAAGAAAGAGGTGAAGAAGGGTGCTCAGGAGCAAGAGGCTGCAAGGAAGTTGCTGTACGTGATCCTTTTGCCTTGCTTTATCTGACAGAAAAGCTGCCTTCTGCTAGTTGGGTCTTGGCTTGAAATACAAGGGGGAAGAGACTCCCGCCCCTCTCCCAGGGAGTGTGCTACTTTTGACTGGCTTGTTCCGACTATGTGATCTGCAATTACAATATTTAGGTTGCATGGTGACAATCTATACCACTGACTCCCTGAATGGTTTTTCATTTCTGTCCCCGCTTCCTTCTCCAGCTTTTTTCAATATATCAATTTAAAAAAAAAAAAAAAAAAAAATTTTTTTTTTACCTTACATGAACATCATCTGTTGGCTTTGGCCCCAAACACTTTATTTCCTAGAAATAAGTTGAGTCTTTTCATCAGAATATGTAAAAGATTTCTAGCCACTGTAATACTATTGTATTGTTTGTTTTTTTTTTTTTTAAATAAGTTTCTATCCAGGTTCCAGTGTGTGCACTGAATTTCTACTGCAGTAGATGACAGTCTTAAGCTGAAGAGAGATTTCATGGTTGGGAGAGAAAAAGAGCAGATCTTGACTCAAAGGTAACTTTTCCAAGGGAAAGGTAAACTCTTTTGTTTCTTTGGGGATTTTTATTCTGATAGCACAAGCATCTTGTTCTCTCAGGATTTTGTTATCTCTGGAAAAAAACCTTGGTTTTGTGTCACTTTCCTCCTTCCCTGGTTGTGGTTTTTTTTTTCCACTCCTTTCAGAGGAACTGCTAATACTGTTACAATTTAGGAAGACATTTTTAACTCTTGACTCGGAGGTCCGCAGACATGACTGTAAAGACAGTTTCTGTGCATCCAAATGCTGTTAATCCCTTCAAATACGAAATGAAAGATGTGTAACTTGGAGCTGAGGCTGAGTCAGAGTATTCCAGATGGGTCTGGTTTACTTTGCATTCAGTGTTCCTGTAGCCTGTTGCTTTGGAAGGTGCAGGTAATAAGCTTTTCAATTGAATAAATGAGCGGTAGTGGTTTTTTGTTTTCCTCCCCTAGAAATGCAGTGCTTGATCAGACTGCACTGACCTGTAGAAGTTGTGGGCACTGTGGTGTTCTCCAGAATGCTACTTGGGCTGCCACTACAAGTAGGCCATTTAAAATAATAACCTTAGACTTTGAAAATACATAAAAACTTCATGATGCTTAAAGTAGAGGGCAGAGTAGTCATCAGGTTAAAATAACTTCATGCTTATGACATGCACAGTGATGGTTCCTTTCAGGTTTTTTGGTTGTTGTTGTTGTTGGGTTTTTTTCTTCTTTAAGATGGCACTGGTTGCAGTGATCTTCAGTTTTACGACACAGCTAACTGTCTTAGTATAGATAGGGTTCCTTTCTGCCTACTATTTCCGTTTACTGGCAGACATAGTTAAGATAGCTCTTTGGAGTTGTGGAGTGTGTGTGTGTGTGTGTGAATGTGTATGAAAATAAGACGACCTAAAGTCCCCTCCCCACATCATTAGTTTTTGCTGCCCTGTATTTCAGTGTTACCAAGATTTTAAAGTGGCCCAAGTATTGCTGTTGCAAATGTTTCCATGTTTGTCTAACTATTGTGATGACATCAATAAAAAGAAAAAAATCAAAACACTAAATGTTTTATTACTTGCCCTATAACTATATAGGCGTTCCCGGTCTAATATCGATTTCTTTTTTCAGGATTCACTGTATCATTTTTTTTACCCTATGAAACGGAAAGATATTTCTGGCTTACTGTTGGCTTTTGATAGACGTTTTATCCTTGGGGAATTGCCCACCAATTAATTCATAGAGTTTGGAATTTAACTGAAGGACATTTTGCATGCCCGTGTTCAAATAGCGATGCTAACAAGCCACCATACGGTTCGTGTTGGTAGCTTTATGGATACTTAAAGGTAGGCAATAGTCTTATTTTTTAATAATGCTTAACCTTTTTCTCTTTGGCAAGAACAAGCAAGTCTGCCTGGTTTTGTAGGACTTGCAGCTTTTCCTTAACATCAGACTTTAAAAAGGGGAGAACCAGTAGTATCAGGTACGCAGTTAGGATGGCGATTTTTAAAATACGAAGCTGCGTAACAGTCTCGGGAAGAACATGCGTGACTGGGCGTGGGAGTCTGTGGTACAGCATTACTAACGTTTGCAAAAAAAAGTTTTGAAGAATGAAGCATTTGCTTTATGAACGGTACTTGAGGACGAATTCTGATGCTGCTGCTAAAGTTTATTGAAAAATAGGCACTGATTTCAGTGATGATGCAGGTGTGGTTTCTGTTCATGCCTTAAATCTGAAAAGAAGAGAAGAGAAACCTGCATGTGAAGGAGGATTTTGTATGAAGGGTAATCAAACCAGTAACCTGCTTTAAGAACGACTTTAAAATATTTGGAGCATCGGTTAAAGGCAAATAAGTCAAGTTTATCATATCCTCCTACATAAGCTGTGACTATTGAATACAGTCAGCAGTCCGCCTCAGAACTTGTTGGTGTGCAACTGCAACGTGTTAAGTTGTAAGGCTTCACAGCCACGAGCTGATGGGCCACAGTTCTCTCCCAGCATGAAGCGCTGTAAGTTTTAGTTTCTTGCACAGCAGTGACTCTTTTCAACATTAGTAACTATACAACAGGGTAAAAGGCAAATTTAGTGAAGAATAATGTGTCGTTCTCAGAGTAGCTGTTTGCATTTCACCGTGATGCAGATGCTTTCTATAGCGGTTGTGTTGGCACGTGTCTTAGAATTCGGTTAATCCTCTCCTGAACTCATTTAAACTTTTGGCTTCAACTGCATCACTGACAATATGTTTCAGAATAGAATAATTATTTCCTTTAAAAAAAAACGGGGGTGGGGGATAAGAAGAAGGGGTGGAGGAAGCGGGGATAAAAAAATCTGTTGTCTGCCAGTGCTGTGGGCTGCTCACTCATTTTTCTGTAGAACTTCTGGGGTTTTGTTGTTGTTGTTGTTGTTGTTGTTGTTCTACCTTAATGCTAATAGGCATTTCTACCTTTTTTACCTTGTTTTTCTACCTAATGCTAATAGGCATTAGCCTATCCTCTGCACCTTTGGTCATTTCCTGAAGTTTGTCTGTAGTTTCCTACCATTAGTAGGTAAACGTATCTATTTTACTTTACGGAGCTTTGCTAGTTTTTTAAATTATACAAGAAATTTAAGTCTTGGAACAAATGTCTTTGCTTATTGATTTTTGTGAGTAGCTGCAAAAATCTTATTTATTAGTTGCCCCTTTTAAAATTAAAATAAAAATGAATGCTATGCAAGAAATAGGTTGCAAGTAACTGTTAGGGTCTTACTACTGCTCGCTGTTGAGAGATCGTGGGAAGTGTGTTAAAAGTTACGGGCATTTTTCAAGATAGTTTTCCAGGTCTGAGGCGTGCTGAAATATCTCTTTCCTATGATAGTGTGTTTAGTTTCATTGACTTCAGCGGAACACACAGAATACATTGACTTAAACTAGCTGAGATTCTGATGATAAGGTTTTATACTCTACCTAACATAGTGTTGTGATGACCTGTCCTCCGAACTCAAAAATATGTTTGATGATCTTAACAGGAGGCCGGATCTTTGATCTGGAAATTATGCTGGTAGCGACATTACAGAATCCAGGCTTGTAACTTCACTGGTTTCTTGCAGCCCCTCAAGTTCATGAAGGACAATAAGGACCCATTCTCTTTTGTTCTTGGGCTATAATCAGTGATGGAAGTATGACATTGTCAGTTGTAAGAAGTGGCTTAACTGCTGTTGGAGTCTGCTTTTATGCCTGAAAAACCTGTTGATTTGCATGGGTTTGCACAGCTTATGCTAATGATATGGCTGGAATGAGACAGGATCTTGTGTAGTCTGCAAGGGCTGTATATGGTCCTGGCTTATAGCTGGGTGGGAGGGATTGGTTCAAGTTACTTCTGATTTGCCCTATTTAATATCTTAAAATAGGAGTGAACAGGGTGATTGGAACAGTTTCATTTTCACAAGAGGAAATTTATAAATCGTTTTTTATCCTGTGTTAGAATTAAGATATGTATTTACTGGAGACAACGAGTCTAGCCTGAACACTGAAACAGCTCTGTTTTGGGCACACTATTAGAACTTTTTTAAAATTTTCAAATCATAACAGTCTGTCAGTTCATGCTTGTTGAGTCTGAGACATTAAA
Organism: Astur gentilis; assembly: GCF_929443795.1. NCBI lineage: Eukaryota > Metazoa > Chordata > Aves > Accipitriformes > Accipitridae > Astur > Astur gentilis. The sequence goes on from NC_064883.1 coordinate 425,851, forward strand.
TGATGCCCTTTGAACAGGGAAACATTGCTAATAATTGATATTTGGTTTGTAGACTATACCTTTTGTATGCTCTAAAGTCACCTGTTGTTTCCCTTTCATTTATAAAAGTTCTGTTTGTCAAACCATATAAGCGCATACCTAAATTCAGTGTTAAAGTTCCTGAATTGCTCTAAACTATTGTGTTGCTGTAAACTGTTTTGGCTGATAAACCTAAGCGGTCAGCTTGGTATTCCTACGTGTATATGTGATTAAGATGCAATAGTTCGGAACACGTTACCAGGCAACTGCATGCTCCAGCTGCATAGGAGGCACAAAGCAGCTGGCCCGTTCCTTGTAATCAGTGGGAAAGTACAGATTCTCCTGTGACCTTGGTCACTCTTGTCTATAACATATTAGATAAGAGTATTTTGATACTCCTCTCGCAGTGGGAGAAACACTGCTTGTGTCTGTGCAGTGTGTGAAAATCACTTTACCAAGATGCTTTTATTTCTAAAACCCTTGGGGAAAAAACCTCGAAACGGAATTTAAAAACTTTTTTAGTCCAAGGCAAACGTCAGGATTCTCATTCTTACAAAGTATTTTACAATTGTGTAACCTTGTAGACTGTACGGAGAATGAGGATCTTGCATGTGACGTCTTCAAAAGTTTCATTTTCGGTGTTCTACACGCTTCTACTGATCGCAGTGCCTTTGTTTCCTAACAGCAAGTGGCAACAGACAATGCGTATGGGTCTCAAGGCCCTGTGGAACAGAGAAGGTAGTTTGCCAGTGTTCTTACTGCTGTTGCAGACATTGTTTCAGTGGATTGAAAGTGGCACGTTCCAAGTACCTTTTCCTACCATTGCTGCGTATTTTATTTTTTTTTTTAATCCAGAAGAATGTTTCTGTACTTCCCTTCCCTTCCCTATAGCTGCATGTTGATTTACATTGCGTGCTATTGCAGCGTTCTTAGTCTACCGGTTACAGATTACTCCTTTCAGTTCTTGTGCATTTCTGAATGTGTATCTACCTACTAAACTCACATTTCTTCAGACATGATATGCAACTGCTACGGAAGTCAGCTATTGTGCTAGTTATGGTGTTTGCCCCGTCAGTTGTTTTACTATCTAATAAGTACCTGATGACAGAGAAGGGGTGTGTCAGAAAATAGACAAGTCAGGCTTTACATTAGAAATGGTTTTCATAAGATTTAAGAGAACGCAGTTTTGGCATAAGGATTTACATACCGCTCCCGGTGTTCTGTTGGGCTGACGTTTTGCAAGAAGCTGAGGTGTTTTAACTTTCAAAAGCTGTTTATGTAAATTGGCTTACCTCTGAGTACTCTCCTTCAGCTGTGTGTAACGAAGAAATAAATGTGCATCTCTAGACACGTGCATATGCAGATAGAATTGTAAGTGCACAGCTGGGGATGATGCTTGTGTTTGAGGGTAGAAATACGGAGAGGGACAGCAGTGGGGAAAGAAGAACCTTTGAAGATAGTCTAGCGTTGCTCTCATTCTAGAGGTGAATGATCAACTTTCTGTACCATTCTTGACAAACGCTTGCCTAATTTATTCTTAAACATTTCCTGTAATTATTACTACTGTTGCAAAGATTGCCACATACCCTAAGTTTTTCAGGTTGTAATTTAAGCCCCATGATTCCGTGTAACTGTGTGCAGTGGATGTACGCAAAAGTTCTTCCTTATAGCTACCTTTTAGAGTTTAAACATTGTTATTTCTCTCCAGTTAAGCGGCTGTTTTTCAATTTATACTTTGAAGTCAGACTCCTGTACATCGTTGAGCACCCTCTTGCACTTACTGTAGACCCTCGCCAGTTATACTACACCCTTCTTGAAAAGCAGTACATCATCTGGAGGGTTCAGCAGCTAATCCGTGCAAATGTAGCGCGGCAGAAATACTGCTTGGATGTACTAACTCCAGTGTGATGGGTGAGGAGGAATCACTGGGCCTTTTGATTAGCAAGAAACGGTACATAAGAACTAGGTGACAGAAATAGGACACGCAGCTGGCACACTGGCCTTCAAGCTTACAGTGCAGCTCCGTGGGCTTTGGCTGGCTACAGAAGAGCATGAGGCACAGGAGAGAACTGCTGCTGGATCTTAGTGAAAGACAGTAAGTCATTTGGAGAGAGGTTTTCAACGCCAGGAATTCAAGTCGGGTGCCCAATTCCAGAGTGCCTGTGAAATCCCTGTGTACTGCCCTCGCTTGTCTAACTTTGTGTTGTATATTGTCTAGCAGCTTGTCTTTCAAAGATAACAAAGCTACACTTGTGTGATAGGTGATGTAATGATCTCATAATAACAGGCAAAATCCAAGTCACAGAAAATGCCAGCATTTGAAAGAGAGCCGGATAGGAGAGCCTTTTTTGTATGGATCAGTTGTCTTGTTCTGATTTTTTTGTTTTACAGGTAAAATCACAGCTCAGTGTGACATGGAAATAACTGGAAATAGTTTTATTTTTAAATTCGGGGCCTTATTTTCCTTGAAACTGGATTTTCAGATACGGTGCTAGAAGACGTTACAGAATTGCAAGTGTTGTTTCTGCCTCCTGTTCCTCTTGAACATTTGGTTTCCTGGGGAAAAATACTGTGTAAGCTCTGTAAGCAAAGAGGTTTTATATTTTTGGAATACTTGCCAGCTGAAGGGTTTGTACCTTGGACTTAAACTGTAGAGGAGGATCTGTTCAGGACATCCATGTTATAGAGTAGCTGTTGCATGACTTACACTTGTAATCCGGTTCCTACTTGATAGCCTTAACTTTGCGTGGATTGTGTGTTGAACTTTGCAGTAGTTTGTTTGTTTTTACATTTCCTTAAGGTCTAGGCAAAGGCTTAGAAAGTTAGCAGACTTAAGGATAAGCATTTATTACTTTGTCCTGCCACGTTGCTATTTGAAACCTGTTCTGAGTGTTGGTGGTATTGAAGAAATTGCCGAGATTTCGAGGGTGAATCTGTATCTTTAGGTGTACTGAGCAGAAAAGTACAATGGATCTTTTTAGTTGCCAGATAGCTTGCTTTATCCAGGCGGTCAATTTGTCAAGATCAGGCTGCAGCGTGGCCAATTCATTTCTTAGTTCCAACAACTGCCATCTTAATGTAGAGATTTATTCTGTAATCAAAACTGGAACTGTTGTCCCTGGTTATGTGTGCTTACTTATTTGTTTTTAACGCTGCTTCAGTGAGACTCCGTCTGAGGGCAGAAGAATCACAAAGCTAGACCAGATTTTGCTAAATGGAAATAACATAACACTGGTAAGTCAGCATTGTTAAAATGCTGCATGCATTTATTTTCTGTACCTGTAAATCAATCAGTCACTGAGCTCAGCTACTTTAAGCTGAGCTTTCCAGACAATTCCATTACACAAGGTAATTTCAAGTAGCTTCTGGGGCATATGTGTGTATGAAGGACGCTGGAAAAGTGATCTTGCTGTCTTAGTACACGTTACAGTTTAAAAAAAAAAAAAAAAAGAAAAGAAAAAAAAAAAAGAGCATGTCCCTAACTTTATTTTGGTGAATGTTTTTCTGGTCTTCAGGTGTGCAAGGGAATCACTGGCTTTGCTAAGCGCTCCGTAAGCTGGTTCATACAGTGGCTTTTAACTCACGAGTGTTTGCCTGCATAAGCGTGTAGGTGGAATGCATCTACGTTTTATCCATTATTGTATGTATAGATGTGTTTGCAGCAGTTTGGATGTTTACAAGCTTGTCAAGTCGTTTGGCAGTTATGATTGCCATGATGCCCAGAGAGCTGTACCTTTACATGCTCTGAAAACAATCTGGAGGTCTGTTGGCTTACACCAAATCAGAAGCACTGTGATTTTTAGTTTATTATCTGCTGGTGTAGGTAGGTCAGTACTGAAACAGTAATTAAATACTGTGATTATGCATCCCTAAGCTGAATTCTGCAACTTCCTAAATACCACAAGAGCAGACCTAGAATAGTTTTTAGTTTGTCGGCATAGATGGCTACAAAGTCAGGACTTCCTGCGTAAAAGCATTCCTAATTTTGTGGGAAGAGGAGAGGACGACCAACTCGAGTCGAAATCAGCTCTGTGTGAACGAGGAACAATCTCCATTTTGCTGTCTTTCCCACCTTGCACCTCCTCACTGTGTGTCTGAGCAAGTGCCATCTTGCCTTAATTTCTAAGCCTTTTTCTGCTTTGGTTATTGTTCTGCCTCCTTAAAGGATAGCGCGTGTTCTGACTTCTTGTATGGGGTAAAATTACTACCATCCGGTTAAGCTGGTGGTATACTGCGCTTGAAGCAGAAGCTGGTGATGCTTAGAGTGCACATTTTCAGCGAGACGTAGATACGTTTCTGTATCGGACCGTGTGCCTCTCTTGCGGACACGTCTCCCATGTCAGGAAGACTATGCTTTAGACTTTTTCTTACTTCGGTCCTGAAAGCAGCAAAGTTCTTCCTCTTTAGAAGTGCTCAGCTAACTATTAAGAATGGATCAGTAAAAGCAATGGTTACCCTCTTCTTTTTTCCCTTATTCATGTTTTTCCTTTTGTATTTCTTTTTCTGTTGTTCAGTTCTTTACTTTCTTCCCTGGAAAATGACTCCCTGCTGCCTGTAGAAGGGTTCAGGCTCTTTATCAGTTTTTGAGCTCTGCTTACTGATAGAAGTTGGAAAGAGGAAACCAACTTCCCAGTACCGTGACAGTCTGGGGAGGAATCAGCAATTGGAGAAATTATTCACGAAAGGAAGGATGTTCTTTGTCCTTTTAAAAATGAGCTGTAGTGTTTCTAGACAGAATCATTTCCTTGAGGTGAATACCAAAGACAAAAACCAAAATGTTTGTTATCTAGGAACTCCTCTGTGTTTTGTTAAACATTCTTTGTGTTTTGGAGGTTCTGTCCTGTGCTTCTCTGGCAATAACTGGCTTCCACTGTTGGGAGAGGAAGATAATATTGAATCGAAAAACCGCTTTTGTGGTCTACCGGTGAAGTCTCCATCTGCTAAATTGTTGTAAAGCAAGAACTGTCATGTATGGGTTTGTAAAACTCGGACCTATGGCACAAACACAAAATTGTCGTCGTCTTTTATAGGTGGTTCCTGGAGGAGAAGGACCTGAAGTATAAATTGATACAGTTGTCATCTGTGAAGACATGGGTTTTTTATATATATATATATATATGTGTGTGTGTGTGTGTGTAATCTAAACAGAGCTTTTGTGGGGTAATGGTGTGGGTTGCTTGTTTGTTTTTGTTTACAGGCTCTTGGAATTGACATTTGCTAAAAGAGAAGGATTTCCCCTTCAGGAAAGGTGCATCACTAATGATGATGCTGGTTTTGTAAGTTGAAACCGTTACTTTCCTGTAAAGACACACTAATTTCTTCTGAATAAAAGCCTTTCTTTTTGTTCTCTTTGTGCTCAGTTACGTAAGTGCACGAGGGAGTTAGTTTTCCAACGGGTTGATGGAGTGGAAAAAGAATAGTTACGTTCCAGTTGCTGTCGGTCTTCAGTTTTTCTACATCTGTTGCATTTGTTTATGGCTCAAGTCTATATAAAACCCAAATCGTGAGCCAAGAGATTGCTATTCTTTGCACTACAGGCAGATACTAAGCTGGATCATTTGTTTAAACCCTGCTTCAGGCTGTGTCGCCAGAAACCATGTGGTAGAGTGCTGTAGAATTCTGAAAGCTCTTCAGAGTGGATGCATCTGTTTGATGCTCAGCAGCCGTGGGTTCTGCTGGCCTTGAGGTTCAGCACTCTTGGACTTGTTTTGCTTGGCAGATGTACTCTCTTGTAGTAAAGGCATTGTAGTGGTATTTTGCGAGTGAGGACAGACAGACCAGGCATCGTTCATGTCCAGGGGGCCGGGGCGGGAAGGTTGGTGTTCAAGCTTCTCATTCCTGTCAGCGGTGACTCCGCTTGCACCACTAAGTGGTGCTGTGTACGTACCCTTAACTAAATTGGGAGCTGCCTGTGCCTGCCTGCTTGTGTAGTTCGGAGCGGTCCTTTTAGAGAAAATGTTCTTTTGGCTGCATTTGTTCTCCTGTGATACAAAAACTTGACAGCTATTGGGGGCAACTACTACTTTAGGAGGATTTCTATAAAGTAAGAAATTGCCGGTTTTATTTTGTCATGATGGGCAAAACAATAACTGATTCAAAATCACGTCCGCTGCAGCTTATGCTTCCGTAACACACCACTCAACTGATTTCTATGCGTAAATGTCTTCGGAGAGGAATCACAGGTGCCTGCTGTGACTATAGGGACAAGCCCTATGGGCTCACAGGAGCAGAACATGCTTTGCCTTCCCATCACCAGAAGAAAGAAAGAAAGAAAGAGGTGAAGAAGGGTGCTCAGGAGCAAGAGGCTGCAAGGAAGTTGCTGTACGTGATCCTTTTGCCTTGCTTTATCTGACAGAAAAGCTGCCTTCTGCTAGTTGGGTCTTGGCTTGAAATACAAGGGGGAAGAGACTCCCGCCCCTCTCCCAGGGAGTGTGCTACTTTTGACTGGCTTGTTCCGACTATGTGATCTGCAATTACAATATTTAGGTTGCATGGTGACAATCTATACCACTGACTCCCTGAATGGTTTTTCATTTCTGTCCCCGCTTCCTTCTCCAGCTTTTTTCAATATATCAATTTAAAAAAAAAAAAAAAAAAAAATTTTTTTTTTACCTTACATGAACATCATCTGTTGGCTTTGGCCCCAAACACTTTATTTCCTAGAAATAAGTTGAGTCTTTTCATCAGAATATGTAAAAGATTTCTAGCCACTGTAATACTATTGTATTGTTTGTTTGTTTTTTTTTTAAATAAGTTTCTATCCAGGTTCCAGTGTGTGCACTGAATTTCTACTGCAGTAGATGACAGTCTTAAGCTGAAGAGAGATTTCATGGTTGGGAGAGAAAAAGAGCAGATCTTGACTCAAAGGTAACTTTTCCAAGGGAAAGGTAAACTCTTTTGTTTCTTTGGGGATTTTTATTCTGATAGCACAAGCATCTTGTTCTCTCAGGATTTTGTTATCTCTGGAAAAAAACCTTGGTTTTGTGTCACTTTCCTCCTTCCCTGGTTGTGGTTTTTTTTTTCCACTCCTTTCAGAGGAACTGCTAATACTGTTACAATTTAGGAAGACATTTTTAACTCTTGACTCGGAGGTCCGCAGACATGACTGTAAAGACAGTTTCTGTGCATCCAAATGCTGTTAATCCCTTCAAATACGAAATGAAAGATGTGTAACTTGGAGCTGAGGCTGAGTCAGAGTATTCCAGATGGGTCTGGTTTACTTTGCATTCAGTGTTCCTGTAGCCTGTTGCTTTGGAAGGTGCAGGTAATAAGCTTTTCAATTGAATAAATGAGCGGTAGTGGTTTTTTGTTTTCCTCCCCTAGAAATGCAGTGCTTGATCAGACTGCACTGACCTGTAGAAGTTGTGGGCACTGTGGTGTTCTCCAGAATGCTACTTGGGCTGCCACTACAAGTAGGCCATTTAAAATAATAACCTTAGACTTTGAAAATACATAAAAACTTCATGATGCTTAAAGTAGAGGGCAGAGTAGTCATCAGGTTAAAATAACTTCATGCTTATGACATGCACAGTGATGGTTCCTTTCAGGTTTTTTGGTTGTTGTTGTTGTTGGGTTTTTTTCTTCTTTAAGATGGCACTGGTTGCAGTGATCTTCAGTTTTACGACACAGCTAACTGTCTTAGTATAGATAGGGTTCCTTTCTGCCTACTATTTCCGTTTACTGGCAGACATAGTTAAGATAGCTCTTTGGAGTTGTGGAGTGTGTGTGTGTGTGTGAATGTGTATGAAAATAAGACGACCTAAAGTCCCCTCCCCACATCATTAGTTTTTGCTGCCCTGTATTTCAGTGTTACCAAGATTTTAAAGTGGCCCAAGTATTGCTGTTGCAAATGTTTCCATGTTTGTCTAACTATTGTGATGACATCAATAAAAAGAAAAAAATCAAAACACTAAATGTTTTATTACTTGCCCTATAACTATATAGGCGTTCCCGGTCTAATATCGATTTCTTTTTTCAGGATTCACTGTATCATTTTTTTTACCCTATGAAACGGAAAGATATTTCTGGCTTACTGTTGGCTTTTGATAGACGTTTTATCCTTGGGGAATTGCCCACCAATTAATTCATAGAGTTTGGAATTTAACTGAAGGACATTTTGCATGCCCGTGTTCAAATAGCGATGCTAACAAGCCACCATACGGTTCGTGTTGGTAGCTTTATGGATACTTAAAGGTAGGCAATAGTCTTATTTTTTAATAATGCTTAACCTTTTTCTCTTTGGCAAGAACAAGCAAGTCTGCCTGGTTTTGTAGGACTTGCAGCTTTTCCTTAACATCAGACTTTAAAAAGGGGAGAACCAGTAGTATCAGGTACGCAGTTAGGATGGCGATTTTTAAAATACGAAGCTGCGTAACAGTCTCGGGAAGAACATGCGTGACTGGGCGTGGGAGTCTGTGGTACAGCATTACTAACCTTTGCAAAAAAAAGTTTTGAAGAATGAAGCATTTGCTTTATGAACGGTACTTGAGGACGAATTCTGATGCTGCTGCTAAAGTTTATTGAAAAATAGGCACTGATTTCAGTGATGATGCAGGTGTGGTTTCTGTTCATGCCTTAAATCTGAAAAGAAGAGAAGAGAAACCTGCATGTGAAGGAGGATTTTGTATGAAGGGTAATCAAACCAGTAACCTGCTTTAAGAACGACTTTAAAATATTTGGAGCATCGGTTAAAGGCAAATAAGTCAAGTTTATCATATCCTCCTACATAAGCTGTGACTATTGAATACAGTCAGCAGTCCGCCTCAGAACTTGTTGGTGTGCAACTGCAACGTGTTAAGTTGTAAGGCTTCACAGCCACGAGCTGATGGGCCACAGTTCTCTCCCAGCATGAAGCGCTGTAAGTTTTAGTTTCTTGCACAGCAGTGACTCTTTTCAACATTAGTAACTATACAACAGGGTAAAAGGCAAATTTAGTGAAGAATAATGTGTCGTTCTCAGAGTAGCTGTTTGCATTTCACCGTGATGCAGATGCTTTCTATAGCGGTTGTGTTGGCACGTGTCTTAGAATTCGGTTAATCCTCTCCTGAACTCATTTAAACTTTTGGCTTCAACTGCATCACTGACAATATGTTTCAGAATAGAATAATTATTTCCTTTAAAAAAAAACGGGGGTGGGGGATAAGAAGAAGGGGTGGAGGAAGCGGGGATAAAAAAATCTGTTGTCTGCCAGTGCTGTGGGCTGCTCACTCATTTTTCTGTAGAACTTCTGGGGTTTTGTTGTTGTTGTTGTTGTTGTTGTTGTTGTTGTTCTACCTTAATGCTAATAGGCATTTCTACCTTTTTTACCTTGTTTTTCTACCTAATGCTAATAGGCATTAGCCTATCCTCTGCACCTTTGGTCATTTCCTGAAGTTTGTCTGTAGTTTCCTACCATTAGTAGGTAAACGTATCTATTTTACTTTACGGAGCTTTGCTAGTTTTTTAAATTATACAAGAAATTTAAGTCTTGGAACAAATGTCTTTGCTTATTGATTTTTGTGAGTAGCTGCAAAAATCTTATTTATTAGTTGCCCCTTTTAAAATTAAAATAAAAATGAATGCTATGCAAGAAATAGGTTGCAAGTAACTGTTAGGGTCTTACTACTGCTCGCTGTTGAGAGATCGTGGGAAGTGTGTTAAAAGTTACGGGCATTTTTCAAGATAGTTTTCCAGGTCTGAGGCGTGCTGAAATATCTCTTTCCTATGATAGTGTGTTTAGTTTCATTGACTTCAGCGGAACACACAGAATACATTGACTTAAACTAGCTGAGATTCTGATGATAAGGTTTTATACTCTACCTAACATAGTGTTGTGATGACCTGTCCTCCGAACTCAAAAATATGTTTGATGATCTTAACAGGAGGCCGGATCTTTGATCTGGAAATTATGCTGGTAGCGACATTACAGAATCCAGGCTTGTAACTTCACTGGTTTCTTGCAGCCCCTCAAGTTCATGAAGGACAATAAGGACCCATTCTCTTTTGTTCTTGGGCTATAATCAGTGATGGAAGTATGACATTGTCAGTTGTAAGAAGTGGCTTAACTGCTGTTGGAGTCTGCTTTTATGCCTGAAAAACCTGTTGATTTGCATGGGTTTGCACAGCTTATGCTAATGATATGGCTGGAATGAGACAGGATCTTATGTAGTCTGCAAGGGCTGTATATGGTCCTGGCTTATAGCTGGGTGGGAGGGATTGGTTCAAGTTACTTCTGATTTGCCCTATTTAATATCTTAAAATAGGAGTGAACAGGGTGATTGGAACAGTTTCATTTTCACAAGAGGAAATTTATAAATCGTTTTTTATCCTGTGTTAGAATTAAGATATGTATTTACTGGAGACAACGAGTCTAGCCTGAACACTGAAACAGCTCTGTTTTGGGCACACTATTAGAACTTTTTTAAAATTTTCAAATCATAACAGTCTGTCAGTTCATGCTTGTTGAGTCTGAGACATTAAATGATGCCCTTTGAACAGGGAAACATTGCTAATAATTGATATTTGGTTTGTAGACTATACCTTTTGTATGCTCTAAAGTCACCTGTTGTTTCCCTTTCATTTATAAAAGTTCTGTTTGTCAAACCATATAAGCGCATACCTAAATTCAGTGTTAAAGTTCCTGAATTGCTCTAAACTATTGTGTTGCTGTAAACTGTTTTGGCTGATAAACCTAAGCGGTCAGCTTGGTATTCCTACGTGTATATGTGATTAAGATGCAATAGTTCGGAACACGTTACCAGGCAACTGCATGCTCCAGCTGCATAGGAGGCACAAAGCAGCTGGCCCGTTCCTTGTAATCAGTGGGAAAGTACAGATTCTCCTGTGACCTTGGTCACTCTTGTCTGTAACATATTAGATAAGAGTATTTTGATACTCCTCTCGCAGTGGGAGAAACACTGCTTGTGTCTGTGCAGTGTGTGAAAATCACTTTACCAAGATGCTTTTATTTCTAAAACCCTTGGGGAAAAAACCTCGAAACGGAATTTAAAAACTTTTTTAGTCCAAGGCAAACGTCAGGATTCTCATTCTTACAAAGTATTTTACAATTGTGTAACCTTGTAGACTGTACGGAGAATGAGGATCTTGCATGTGACGTATTCAAAAGTTTCATTTTCGGTGTTCTACACGCTTCTACTGATCGCAGTGCCTTTGTTTCCTAACAGCAAGTGGCAACAGACAATGCGTATGGGTCTCAAGGCCCTGTGGAACAGAGAAGGTAGTTTGCCAGTGTTCTTACTGCTGTTGCAGACATTGTTTCAGTGGATTGAAAGTGGCACGTTCCAAGTACCTTTTCCTACCATTGCTGCGTATTTTATTTTTTTTTTTTAATCCAGAAGAATGTTTCTGTACTTCCCTTCCCTTCCCTATAGCTGCATGTTGATTTACATTGCGTGCTATTGCAGCGTTCTTAGTCTACCGGTTACAGATTACTCCTTTCAGTTCTTGTGCATTTCTGAATGTGTATCTACCTACTAAACTCACATTTCTTCAGACATGATATGCAACTGCTACGGAAGTCAGCTATTGTGCTAGTTATGGTGTTTGCCCCGTCAGTTGTTTTACTATCTAATAAGTACCTGATGACAGAGAAGGGGTGTGTCAGAAAATAGACAAGTCAGGCTTTACATTAGAAATGGTTTTCATAAGATTTAAGAGAACGCAGTTTTGGCATAAGGATTTACATACCGCTCCCGGTGTTCTGTTGGGCTGACGTTTTGCAAGAAGCTGAGGTGTTTTAACTTTCAAAAGCTGTTTATGTAAATTGGCTTACCTCTGAGTACTCTCCTTCAGCTGTGTGTAACGAAGAAATAAACGTGCATCTCTAGACACGTGCATATGCAGATAGAATTGTAAGTGCACAGCTGGGGATGATGCTTGTGTTTGAGGGTAGAAATACGGAGAGGGACAGCAGTGGGGAAAGAAGAACCTTTGAAGATAGTCTAGCGTTGCTCTCATTCTAGAGGTGAATGATCAACTTTCTGTACCATTCTTGACAAACGCTTGCCTAATTTATTCTTAAACATTTCCTGTAATTATTACTACTGTTGCAAAGATTGCCACATACCCTAAGTTTTTCAGGTTGTAATTTAAGCCCCATGATTCCGTGTCCTGTGTGCAGTGGATGTACACAAAAGTTCTTCCTTATAGCTACCTTTTAGAGTTTAAACATTGTTATTTCTCTCCAGTTAAGCGGCTGTTTTTCAATTTATACTTTGAAGTCAGACTCCTGTACATCGTTGAGCACCCTCTTGCACTTACTGTAGACCCTCGCCAGTTATACTACACCCTTCTTGAAAAGCAGTACATCATCTGGAGGGTTCAGCAGCTAATCCGTGCAAATGTAGCGCGGCAGAAATACTGCTTGGATGTACTAACTCCAGTGTGATGGGTGAGGAGGAATCACTGGGCCTTTTGATTAGCAAGAAACGGTACATAAGAACTAGGTGACAGAAATAGGACATGCAGCTGGCACACTGGCCTTCAAGCTTACAGTGCAGCTCCGTGGGCTTTGGCTGGCTACAGAAGAGCATGAGGCACAGGAGAGAACTGCTGCTGGATCTTAGTGAAAGACAGTAAGTCATTTGGAGAGAGGTTTTCAACGCCAGGAATTCAAGTCGGGTGCCCAATTCCAGAGTGCCTGTGAAATCCCTGTGTACTGCCCTCGCTTGTCTAACTTTGTGTTGTATATTGTCTAGCAGCTTTTCTTTCAAAGATAACAAAGCTACACTTGTGTGATAGGTGATGTAATGATCTCATAATAACAGGCAAAATCCAAGTCACAGAAAATGCCAGCATTTGAAAGAGAGCCGGATAGGAGAGCCTTTTTTGTATGGATCAGTTGTCTTGTTCTGATTTTTTTGTTTTACAGGTAAAATCACAGCTCAGTGTGACATGGAAATAACTGGAAATAGTTTTATTTTTAAATTCGGGGCCTTATTTTCCTTGAAACTGGATTTTCAGATACGGTGCTAGAAGACGTTACAGAATTGCAAGTGTTGTTTCTGCCTCCTGTTCCTCTTGAACATTTGGTTTCCTGGGGAAAAATACTGTGTAAGCTCTGTAAGCAAAGAGGTTTTATATTTTTGGAATACTTGCCAGCTGAAGGGTTTGTACCTTGGACTTAAACTGTAGAGGAGGATCTGTTCAGGACATCCATGTTATAGAGTAGCTGTTGCATGACTTACACTTGTAATCCGGTTCCTACTTGATAGCCTTAACTTTGCGTGGATTGTGTGTTGAACTTTGCAGTAGTTTGTTTGTTTTTACGTTTCCTTAAGGTCTAGGCAAAGGCTTAGAGAGTTAGCAGACTTAAGGATAAGCATTTATTACTTTGTCCTGCCACGTTGCTATTTGAAACCTGTTCTGAGTGTTGGTGGTATTGAAGAAATTGCCGAGATTTCAAGGGTGAATCTGTATCTTTAGGTGTACTGAGCAGAAAAGTACAATGGATCTTTTTAGTTGCCAGATAGCTTGCTTTATCCAGGCGGTCAATTTGTCAAGATCAGGCTGCAGCGTGGCCAATTCATTTCTTAGTTCCAACAACTGCCATCTTAATGTAGAGATTTATTCTGTAATCAAAACTGGAACTGTTGTCCCTGGTTATGTGTGCTTACTTATTTGTTTTTAACGCTGCTTCAGTGAGACTCCGTCTGAGGGCAGAAGAATCACAAAGCTAGACCAGATTTTGCTAAATGGAAATAACATAACACTGGTAAGTCAGCATTGTTAAAATGCTGCATGCATTTATTTTCTGTACCTGTAAATCAATCAGTCACTGAGCTCAGCTACTTTAAGCTGAGCTTTCCAGACAATTCCATTACACAAGGTAATTTCAAGTAGCTTCTGGGGCATATGTGTGTATGAAGGACGCTGGAAAAGTGATCTTGCTGTCTTAGTACACGTTACAGTTTAAAAAAAAAAAAAAAAAAAAAAAAGAAAAAAAAAAAGAGCATGTCCCTAACTTTATTTTGGTGAATGTTTTTCTGGTCTTCAGGTGTGCAAGGGAATCACTGGCTTTGCTAAGCGCTCCGTAAGCTGGTTCATACAGTGGCTTTTAACTCACGAGTGTTTGCCTGCATAAGCGTGTAGGTGGAATGCATCTACGTTTTATCCATTATTGTATGTATAGATGTGTTTGCAGCAGTTTGGATGTTTACAAGCTTGTCAAGTCGTTTGGCAGTTATGATTGCCATGATGATGCCCAGAGAGCTGTACCTTTACATGCTCTGAAAACAATCTGGAGGTCTGTTGGCTTACACCAAATCAGAAGCACTGTGATTTTTAGTTTATTATCTGCTGGTGTAGGTAGGTCAGTACTGAAACAGTAATTAAATACTGTGATTATGCATCCCTAAGCTGAATTCTGCAACTTCCTAAATACCACAAGAGCAGACCTAGAATAGTTTTTAGTTTGTCGGCATAGATGGCTACAAAGTCAGGACTTCCTGCGTAAAAGCATTCCTAATTTTGTGGGAAGAGGAGAGGACGACCAACTCGAGTCGAAATCAGCTCTGTGTGAACGAGGAACAATCTCCATTTTGCTGTCTTTCCCACCTTGCACCTCCTCACTGTGTGTCTGAGCAAGTGCCATCTTGCCTTAATTTCTAAGCCTTTTTCTGCTTTGGTTATTGTTCTGCCTCCTTAAAGGATAGCGCGTGTTCTGACTTCTTGTATGGGGTAAAATTACTACCATCCGGTTAAGCTGGTGGTATACTGCGCTTGAAGCATGTCCTGGGTTCAGCTGGGATAGAGTTAATTTTTACAGGAACCTGGGAGGTGGGGGCATAGCCGGGGCAGCTGACCTGAACTAGCCAAGGAGCTATTCCATACCATGTGACATCCTGCCCAGTATATAAATGGGGAGCGGGCCGGGGGGTGGCCTCTGTTTTTTTCGGTGGGGGAAGTGGCGGAGCGTCGGGTCCCGGGTGGTGAGCAGTTGCACTGTGCATCACTCTTTTTGTATACTTTTTTTTCATTAGTGCCGTTGTTGTTGTTGTAATCTCTTTTGTGTTTGTCCCAGTAAACTGCCTTTATCTCAACCCTCGAGGTTCCAGTTTCTTTTCCTTTTCTCTCCTCCGTCTCCTCCCCATCCCACCGGAGGGGGGCGGAGGAGTGAGCGAGCAGCTGCGTGGTCCTTTGTTACCGGCCGGGCTGAAACCACGACAGTCCTTTTTGGCGCCCAACGTGGGGCAGAAGGGTTGAGATAACGACAGATCTGGCCAGAGCGTGTTGAAACAAATTTGCCAAACGCATTTCTTAGATATATAGATGTTAGTCACAATGTTGTTTCATTTGTTTACATGGTGGCGTTTTGTAAGCTCTTATATGCTCTATGTATTGCCTGTAGTTGCGTATCTCATCTCTGGGAGAGTGATTGGGATTATCATTTTGCTGTACTGGGCAATGTCGACTTATGAAATGATTACATCACTGGTCATGAGGTTAAGCTGGTATCTGTATGAGGCAGTGATATCATTTCCATACTTTGGGCGCCTTCTGTCGGATTTTATTGGTAATTACACCCAATCCATGGGGAAATTAGCGGGGGATACCTCCCCCCGTCCGTTCACCTCCCTCTTCTCCTTCCGACTAATTACAACAGCTTTTGAGAATTTTGAATATCCTTGGGATGCGCAAGCCAGTGTGCTGTTAGTGCTATGCCTCCTGAATATGTTTCAGGTCTTGTTTAGGGCTACAAAAACGCTCTTTAAGAGTACCACTCAGAGATCTCCCCCAAAGCTGGATACTCATGGGTGGCACGGCATGTGGGAGCATATGGGCAAGTATCTAGAGAACTTCTCACCGCCAGTGACTTGGAAGTTCACTCCCGAACAACTACAGAACCCTTATGAAGTGACAGAATATTTGAAAGAAAAATGCTGTGGCTATTCCAAAGACATACAACTCGCTGCACTGTGCTGGGCTCTGGCCAATATCTACCAAACACTGCTTGATATTATGCAGCACCCTCGGGGGGAAAAGGGGGAAAAGATGGAAAACAGGACAACATGTACCGTGGCTACCCAAACCCTGACAACAGACACCGTGGCTGCCCCTACCCCGACAACAAGCACCGTGGCTGCCCCTACCACGACAACAGGTACCATGACTACCCCTACCCCGGTGACAGACACTGCAGCTGAACCAGAGAACCAGCCTGTGCCAGTATCAGTCGCCCCTGTACAGAAAAAGAAACACACAAAGAAATCAGTTCGCTTAGCGAGAGATGAAGATGAACCAGGGTCATCGCGAGAACAGGAGGTAGAGGCAGAACCTGAAATAATTACCCGATCTCTATCCATGAGTGAGTTGCGTGACATGCGAAAAGATTTTAGCCGCCACCCAGGTGAGCACATTGTTACCTGGCTGCTCCGATGCTGGGATAGCGGGGCTAGTAGTGTGGAATTAGAGGGTAAGGAAGCCAAGCAGCTGGGATCTCTGTCTAGGGAAGGGGGCATCGACAAGGCGATTGGGAGAAAAACACAAGTCCTCAGCCTCTGGAGGCGACTTTTGTTAGGTGTAAAGGAAAGATACCCCTTCAGGGATGAAGTTACATGTCACCAAGGCAAGTGGACCACCATGGAGAGAGGTATTCAGTACCTGAGAGAATTAGCCGTGCTGGAGGTGATTTACAATGATCCAGAAAATGCGCAGTCACCCACAGATCCAGATGAAGTCCAATGCACACAACCCATGTGGCGGAAGTTTCTACGAAGTGCACCACCAACCTATGCCAACTCATTGGCAGTAATGTCCTGGAGAGAAGGCTATGGACAAACGGTGGATGAATTGGCTGTCCAACTCCGGCAATACGAAGGGAGTCTCTCTTCCTCCCTACGGGCCTGTGTCTCAGCTGTGGAGGAGTTGTCCCGAGAGTTCCAGCAATTCAAAGTGGATCTGTCCTCCTCCTCACCTGTACAGGCCCGCATCGCAGTTATTGGGAGTAAGCGTTCCTCTGCCCAAGAGAGAGGAGAGAGAAAGTACACTCGACGGGCTAACCTGTGGTTTTACCTGCGTGACCATGGAGAGGACATGAGGAAGTGGGATGGAAAACCCACTTCAGTCTTGGATGCACGGGTACAGGAGTTGCGAGAAAAAGCAACCAGAAAAGAGAATTCTTGGAAAACTGCTGCTCCAGTTTCCCGTGAGCAGTCCCCCAGACGCAGTAGATGGGCTGATCTCATTTCTGATCCCCTTGAAGGGACTTCCGATTTACGTGTGCAGAAAGTGAGTAACGGATGTTCTAACCAGGATTAGAGGGGCCCTGCCTCCAGCCAGGTGGAGGAGAGGGACAACCGAGTCTACTGGACAGTGTGGATTCAATGGCCTGGCACATCAGACCCACAGGAATATAAGGCTCTAGTGGACACTGGTGCACAATGTACCCTAATGCCGTCTAGTTATAAAGGGGCAGAACCCATCTGTATCTCTGGTGTGACAGGGGGATCCCAAGAGCTAACCGTATTGGAAGCTGAAATGAGTCTAACCGGGAATGAGTGGCATAAACACCCCATTGTGACTGGCCCAGAGGCCCCGTGCATCCTTGGTATAGATTATCTCAGGAGGGGGTATTTCAAGGACCCAAAAGGGTACCGTTGGGCCTTTGGTATAGCTGCATTGGAGACGGAGGAGATTGAACAGCTGTCTACCCTGCCGGGTCTCTCCCAAGACCCTTCGGTTGTGGGGTTGCTGAAGGTTGAAGAACAACAGGTGCCAATTGCTACCACGACGGTGCACCGGCGACAATATCGCACCAACCGAGACTCCCTGATCCCAATCCATAAGCTGATTTGCCAACTGGAGAGCCAAGGAGTGATCAGCAAGACTCACTCACCCTTTAATAGTCCCATATGGCCCGTGCAGAAATCCAATGGGGAATGGCGACTAACAGTAGATTATCGTGGGCTGAATGAAGTCACGCCACCGCTAAGCGCTGCTGTGCCAGATATGTTAGAGCTTCAATATGAACTGGAATCAAAGGCAGCTAAGTGGTATGCCACAATTGACATTGCTAATGCATTTTTCTCCATTCCCTTGGCAGCGGAGTGCAGGCCTCAGTTTGCTTTCACTTGGAGGGGCGTCCAGTACACCTGGAATCGACTGCCCCAGGGGTGGAAACACAGCCCCACCATTTGTCATGGACTGATCCAGGCTGCACTAGAAAAAGGTGAAGCTCCAGAGCACCTGCAATATATTGATGACATCATCGTATGGGGCAACACGGCAGAAGAAGTTTTTGAGAAAGGGAAGAAAATAATCCAAATCCTTTTGAAGGCTGGTTTTGCCATAAAAGAAAGTAAGGTCAAGGGACCTGCGCAGGAGATCCAGTTCTTAGGAGTAAAATGGCAAGATGGGCGTCGTCAGATCCCTGTGGACGTCATCAACAAAATAGCAGCTATGTCCTCACCGACTAATAAAAAGGAAACACAGGCTTTCTTAGGTGTTGTGGGTTTTTGGAGAATGCATATTCCAAATTACAGTCAAATTGTAAGCCCTCTCTACCAAGTTACTCGGAAGAAGAACGATTTTAAATGGGGGCCTGAGCAACGACAAGCCTTTGAACAGATTAAGCAGGAGATTGTTCACGCAGTAGCTCTTGGGCCAGTCCGGACAGGACAAGATATTAAAAATATGCTCTACACTGCAGCTGGGGAGAATGGCCCTACCTGGAGCCTTTGGCAGAAAGCACCTGGGGAGACCCGTGGCCGACCTCTGGGGTTTTGGAGTCGGGGATATCGAGGATCCGAGGCTCGCTATACTCCAACTGAAAAAGAGATCTTGGCAGCATATGAAGGAGTTCGAGCCGCCTCAGAAGTGGTTGGTACTGAAACACAGCTCTTCTTAGCACCTCGACTGCCAGTGCTGGGCTGGATGTTCAAAGGGAAAGTTTCCTCTACGCATCACGCGACTGACGCCACGTGGAGTAAGTGGATCGCACTGATCACACAGCGAGCTCGCATAGGAAACCCCGGTCGCCCAGGAATGTTAGAAGTGATCACGGACTGGCCAGAAGGCAAAGATTTTGGAATGTCGCCAGAGAAAGAGGTGACACGGGCCGAAGAAGCCCCGCTGTATAATAAACTGCCAGAAAATGAGAGGCAATATGCCCTGTTCACTGATGGGTCCTGTCGCATTGTGGGAAAACATCGAAGGTGGAAGGCTGCTGTATGGAGTCCTACACGACTAGTCGCAGAAACTGCTGAAGGAGAAGGTGAATCGAGTCAGTTTGCAGAGGTGAAAGCCATCCAGCTAGCGTTAGACATTGCTGAAAGAGAAAAGTGGCCAGTGCTCTATCTCTATACTGACTCGTGGATGGTGGCAAATGCCCTATGGGGGTGGCTACAGCAATGGAAGAAGGGCAATTGGCAGCGCAGAGGTAAACCCATCTGGGCTGCCGCACTGTGGCAAGATATCGCTGTTCGGATAGAGAAGCTAGTGGTAAAAGTACGTCACGTAGATGCTCATGTACCCAAGAGTCGAGCCACTGAAGAACATCAAAACAACCACCAGGCAGATCAGGCCGCCAAGATTGAAGTGTCTCAGGTGGACCTGGACTGGCAACGTAGAGGTGAGCTATTTATGGCTCAGTGGGCCCACGATACCTCAGGCCATCAGGGAAGAGATGCAACATATAGATGGGCTCGAGATCGAGGGGTGGACTTGACCATGGACAATATCTCACAGGTCATCCATGAATGTGAAACATGTGCTGCAATTAAGCAAGCCAAGCGGCAAAAACCCCTGTCGCATGGAGGACGATGGCTGAAATATAAACAGTGGGAGGCCTGGCAGATTGACTATATCACACTCCCACGAACACGCCAAGGCAAGTGCCATGTGCTTACAATGGTGGAAGCAACCACTGGGTGGCTGGAAACATACCCTGTGTCCCATGCCACTGCCCAGAACACTATCCTGGGCCTTGAAGAGAAAATTTTATGGCAACACGGCACCCCAGAAAGAATCGAGTCGGACAACGGGACTCACTTCCGAAACAACCTCGTAGACACCTGGGCCAAAGAACATGGCATTGAGTGGGTGTATCACATCCCTTATCACGCACCAGCCTCCGGAAAAATTGAACGGTACAATGGACTGCTGAAAACTACATTGAGAGCGATGGGGGGTGGAACTTTCAAGCATTGGGATACACATTTAACAAAAGCCACCTGGTTAGTTAATACTAGAGGATCCGCCAATCGGGCTGGCCCCGCCCAACCAAGAGATCCACATACTGTAGAAGGGGATAAAGTCCCTGTAGTGCGCATGAGGAGTATGTTAGGAAAGACAGTCTGGGTTAGTCCTCCCTCAAGCAGAAGCAAACCCATTCAAGGGGTTGTTTTTGCTCAAGGACCTGGGTACACCTGGTGGGTGATGCAGAAGGATGGGGAGGTTCGATGTGTACCTCAGGGAGATTTGATTTTGGGAGAGAATAGCCAGTGAATTGGGCTGTATGATATTTAACTGCTAAATAACCTGCCAATGCATGTCATTGTATCTATAGTGTCTATATGCCATATCAAGGGTATTATTGTGAGAATTATCCAAATGACTACAGGATGGACTTTTGAAACTGAGCCAAGTACAACAGCGATAGAACTTGAACTGGCACCCACCAATTTCCTCAAGATCAACATCTTCGACCTGCAGACCAGGGGCATGAGTTGCACCAAATGTACTAGCCACAAGTTCCAGAGGCAGCGTACAACAACCCAACATCTCACACCATCTCTCTCTTATCCTGAAGAACTGTTACAACAGATAGAGCCCCAAAATTGATGGACACATTAGAGGGATAGCCCATAGGCTAAAGGAACACCGTGTGTGTGTGCGAGGTCAGGGGGTGGAGTCCATATACTTATATATAAGACAAGGAAAGTTGTAGTGGTTGATTGGAAAAAAATAAAAAAAGGTAAGATCTGGGCATGATGTAGATGGTATAGAATAAGGGGTGGATAATGTCCTGGGTTCAGCTGGGATAGAGTTAATTTTTACAGGAACCTGGGAGGTGGGGGCATAGCCGGGGCAGCTGACCTGAACTAGCCAAGGAGCTATTCCATACCATGTGACATCCTGCCCAGTATATAAATGGGGCGCGGGCCGGGGGGTGGCCTCTGTTTTTTTCGGTGGGGGAAGTGGCGGAGCGTCGGGTCCCGGGTGGTGAGCAGTTGCACTGTGCATCACTCTTTTTGTATACTTTTTTTTCATTAGTGCCGTTGTTGTTGTTGTAATCTCTTTTGTGTTTGTCCCAGTAAACTGCCTTTATCTCAACCCTCGAGGTTCCAGTTTCTTTTCCTTTTCTCTCCTCCGTCTCCTCCCCATCCCACCGGAGGGGGGCGGAGGAGTGAGCGAGCGGCTGCGTGGTCCTTTGTTACCGGCCGGGCTGAAACCACGACAAAGCAGAAGCTGGTGATGCTTAGAGTGCAAATTTTCAGCGAGACGTAGATACGTTTCTGTATCGGACCGTGTGCCTCTCTTGCGGACACATCTCCCATGTCAGGAAGACTATGCTTTAGACTTTTTCTTACTTCGGTCCTGAAAGCAGCAAAGTTCTTCCTCTTTAGAAGTGCTCAGCTAACTATTAAGAATGGATCAGTAAAAGCAATGGTTACCCTCTTCTTTTTTCCCTTATTCATGTTTTTCCTTTTGTATTTCTTTTTCCGTTGTTCAGTTCTTTACTTTCTTCCCTGGAAAATGACTCCCTGCTGCCTGTAGAAGGGTTCAGGCTCTTTATCAGTTTTTGAGCTCTGCTTACTGATAGAAGTTGGAAAGAGGAAACCAACTTCCCAGTACCGTGACAGTCTGGGGAGGAATCAGCAATTGGAGAAATTATTCACGAAAGGAAGGATGTTCTTTGTCCTTTTAAAAATGAGCTGTAGTGTTTCTAGACAGAATCATTTCCTTGAGGTGAATACCAAAGACAAAAACCAAAATGTTTGTTATCTAGGAACTCCTCTGTGTTTTGTTAAACATTCTTTGTGTTTTGGAGGTTCTGTCCTGTGCTTCTCTGGCAATAACTGGCTTCCACTGTTGGGAGAGGAAGATAATATTGAATCGAAAAACCGCTTTTGTGGTCTACCGGTGAAGTCTCCATCTGCTAAATTGTTGTAAAGCAAGAACTGTCATGTATGGGTCTGTAAAACTCGGACCTATGGCACAAACACAAAATTGTCGTCGTCTTTTATAGGTGGTTCCTGGAGGAGAAGGACCTGAAGTATAAATTGATACAGTTGTCATCTGTGAAGACATGGGTTTTTTATATATATATATATATATATGTGTGTGTGTGTGTGTGTAATCTAAACAGAGCTTTTGTGGGGTAATGGTGTGGGTTGCTTGTTTGTTTTTGTTTACAGGCTCTTGGAATTGACATTTGCTAAAAGAGAAGGATTTCCCCTTCAGGAAAGGTGCATCACTAATGATGATGCTGGTTTTGTAAGTTGAAACCGTTACTTTCCTGTAAAGACACACTAATTTCTTCTGAATAAAAGCCTTTCTTTTTGTTCTCTTTGTGCTCAGTTACGTAAGTGCACGAGGGAGTTAGTTTTCCAACGGGTTGATGGAGTGGAAAAAGAATAGTTACGTTCCAGTTGCTGTCGGTCTTCAGTTTTTCTACATCTGTTGCATTTGTTTATGGCTCAAGTCTATATAAAACCCAAATCGTGAGCCAAGAGATTGCTATTCTTTGCACTACAGGCAGATACTAAGCTGGATCATTTGTTTAAACCCTGCTTCAGGCTGCGTCGCCAGAAACCATGTGGTAGAGTGCTGTAGAATTCTGAAAGCTCTTCAGAGTGGATGCATCTGTTTGATGCTCAGCAGCCGTGGGTTCTGCTGGCCTTGAGGTTCAGCACTCTTGGACTTGTTTTGCTTGGCAGATGTACTCTCTTGTAGTAAAGGCATTGTAGTGGTATTTTGCGAGTGAGGACAGACAGACCAGGCATCGTTCATGTCCAGGGGGCCGGGGCGGGAAGGTTGGTGTTCAAGCTTCTCATTCCTGTCAGCGGTGACTCCGCTTGCACCACTAAGTGGTGCTGTGTACGTACCCTTAACTAAATTGGGAGCTGCCTGTGCCTGCCTGCTTGTGTAGTTCGGAGCGGTCCTTTTAGAGAAAATGTTCTTTTGGCTGCATTTGTTCTCCTGTGATACAAAAACTTGACAGCGATTGGGGGCAACTACTACTTTAGGAGGATTTCTATAAAGTAAGAAATTGCCGGTTTTATTTTATCATGATGGGCAAAACAATAACTGATTCAAAATCACGTCCGCTGCAGCTTATGCTTCCGTAACACACCACTCAACTGATTTCTATGCGTAAATGTCTTCGGAGAGGAATCACAGGTGCCTGCTGTGACTATAGGGACAAGCCCTATGGGCTCACAGGAGCAGAACATGCTTTGCCTTCCCATCACCAGAAGAAAGAAAGAAAGAAAGAGGTGAAGAAGGGTGCTCAGGAGCAAGAGGCTGCAAGGAACGTGATCCTTTTGCCTTGCTTTATCTGACAGAAAAGCTGCCTTCTGCTAGTTGGGTCTTGGCTTGAAATACAAGGGGGAAGAGACTCCCGCCCCTCTCCCAGGGAGTGTGCTACTTTTGACTGGCTTGTTCCGACTATGTGATCTGCAATTACAATATTTAGGTTGCATGGTGACAATCTATACCACTGACTCCCTGAATGGTTTTTCATTTCTGTCCCCGCTTCCTTCTCCAGCTTTTTTCAATATATCAATTTAAAAAAAAAAAAAAAAAAAAATTTTTTTTTTACCTTACATGAACATCATCTGTTGGCTTTGGCCCCAAACACTTTATTTCCTAGAAATAAGTTGAGTATTTTCATCAGAATATGTAAAAGATTTCTAGCCACTGTAATACTATTGTATTGTTTGTTTTTTTTTTTTTTTAAATAAGTTTCTATCCAGGTTCCAGTGTGTGCACTGAATTTCTACTGCAGTAGATGACAGTCTTAAGCTGAAGAGAGATTTCATGGTTGGGAGAGAAAAAGAGCAGATCTTGACTCAAAGGTAACTTTTCCAAGGGAAAGGTAAACTCTTTTGTTTCTTTGGGGATTTTTATTCTGATAGCACAAGCATCTTGTTCTCTCAGGATTTTGTTATCTCTGGAAAAAAACCTTGGTTTTGTGTCACTTTCCTCCTTCCCTGGTTGTGGTTTTTTTTTTCCACTCCTTTCAGAGGAACTGCTAATACTGTTACAATTTAGGAAGACATTTTTAACTCTTGACTCGGAGGTCCGCAGACATGACTGTAAAGACAGTTTCTGTGCATCCAAATGCTGTTAATCCCTTCAAATACGAAATGAAAGATGTGTAACTTGGAGCTGAGGCTGAGTCAGAGTATTCCAGATGGGTCTGGTTTACTTTGCATTCAGTGTTCCTGTAGCCTGTTGCTTTGGAAGGTGCAGGTAATAAGCTTTTCAATTGAATAAATGAGCGGTAGTGGTTTTTTGTTTTCCTCCCCTAGAAATGCAGTGCTTGATCAGACTGCACTGACCTGTAGAAGTTGTGGGCACTGTGGTGTTCTCCAGAATGCTACTTGGGCTGCCACTACAAGTAGGCCATTTAAAATAATAACCTTAGACTTTGAAAATACATAAAAACTTCATGATGCTTAAAGTAGAGGGCAGAGTAGTCATCAGGTTAAAATAACTTCATGCTTATGACATGCACAGTGATGGTTCCTTTCAGGTTTTTTGGTTGTTGTTGTTGTTGGGTTTTTTTCTTCTTTAAGATGGCACTGGTTGCAGTGATCTTCAGTTTTACGACACAGCTAACTGTCTTAGTATAGATAGGGTTCCTTTCTGCCTACTATTTCCGTTTACTGGCAGACATAGTTAAGATAGCTCTTTGGAGTTGTGGAGTGTGTGTGTGTGTGTGAATGTGTATGAAAATAAGAAGACCTAAAGTCCCCTCCCCACATCATTAGTTTTTGCTGCCCTGTATTTCAGTGTTACCAAGATTTTAAAGTGGCCCAAGTATTGCTGTTGCAAATGTTTCCATGTTTGTCTAACTATTGTGATGACATCAATAAAAAGAAAAAAATCAAAACACTAAATGTTTTATTACTTGCCCTATAACTATATAGGCGTTCCCGGTCTAATATCGATTTCTTTTTTCAGGATTCACTGTATCATTTTTTTTACCCTATGAAACGGAAAGATATTTCTGGCTTACTGTTGGCTTTTGATAGACGTTTTATCCTTGGGGAATTGCCCACCAATTAATTCATAGAGTTTGGAATTTAACTGAAGGACATTTTGCATGCCCGTGTTCAAATAGCGATGCTAACAAGCCACCATACGGTTCGTGTTGGTAGCTTTATGGATACTTAAAGGTAGGCAATAGTCTTATTTTTTAATAATGCTTAACCTTTTTCTCTTTGGCAAGAACAAGCAAGTCTGCCTGGTTTTGTAGGACTTGCAGCTTTTCCTTAACATCAGACTTTAAAAAGGGGAGAACCAGTAGTATCAGGTACGCAGTTAGGATGGCGATTTTTAAAATACGAAGCTGCGTAACAGTCTCGGGAAGAACATGCGTGACTGGGCGTGGGAGTCTGTGGTACAGCATTACTAACGTTTGCAAAAAAAAGTTTTGAAGAATGAAGCATTTGCTTTATGAACGGTACTTGAGGACGAATTCTGATGTTGCTGCTAAAGTTTATTGAAAAATAGGCACTGATTTCAGTGATGATGCAGGTGTGGTTTCTGTTCATGCCTTAAATCTGAAAAGAAGAGAAGAGAAACCTGCATGTGAAGGAGGATTTTGTATGAAGGGTAATCAAACCAGTAACCTGCTTTAAGAACGACTTTAACATATTTGGAGCATCGGTTAAAGGCAAATAAGTCAAGTTTATCATATCCTCCTACATAAGCTGTGACTATTGAATACAGTCAGCAGTCCGCCTCAGAACTTGTTGGTGTGCAACTGCAACGTGTTAAGTTGTAAGGCTTCACAGCCACGAGCTGATGGGCCACAGTTCTCTCCCAGCATGAAGCGCTGTAAGTTTTAGTTTCTTGCACAGCAGTGACTCTTTTCAACATTAGTAACTATACAACAGGGTAAAAGGCAAATTTAGTGAAGAATAATGTGTCGTTCTCAGAGTAGCTGTTTGCATTTCACCGTGATGCAGATGCTTTCTATAGCGGTTGTGTTGGCACGTGTCTTAGAATTCGGTTAATCCTCTCCTGAACTCATTTAAACTTTTGGCTTCAACTGCATCACTGACAATATGTTTCAGAATAGAATAATTATTTCCTTTAAAAAAAGACGGGGGGGGGGGGATAAGAAGAAGGGGTGGAGGAAGCGGGGATAAAAAAATCTGTTGTCTGCCAGTGCTGTGGGCTGCTCACTCATTTTTCTGTAGAACTTCTGGGGTGTTGTTGTTGTTGTTGTTGTTCTACCTTAATGCTAATAGGCATTTCTACCTTTTTTACCTTGTTTTTCTACCTAATGCTAATAGGCATTAGCCTATCCTCTGCACCTTTGGTCATTTCCTGAAGTTTGTCTGTAGTTTCCTACCATTAGTAGGTAAACGTATCTATTTTACTTTACGGAGCTTTGCTAGTTTTTTAAATTATACAAGAAATTTAAGTCTTGGAACAAATGTCTTTGCTTATTGATTTTTGTGAGTAGCTGCAAAAATCTTATTTATTAGTTGCCCCTTTTAAAATTAAAATAAAAATGAATGCTATGCAAGAAATAGGTTGCAAGTAACTGTTAGGGTCTTACTACTGCTCGCTGTTGAGAGATCGTGGGAAGTGTGTTAAAAGTTACGGGCATTTTTCAAGATAGTTTTCCAGGTCTGAGGCGTGCTGAAATATCTCTTTCCTATGATAGTGTGTTTAGTTTCATTGACTTCAGCGGAACACACAGAATACATTGACTTAAACTAGCTGAGATTCTGATGATAAGGTTTTATACTCTACCTAACATAGTGTTGTGATGACCTGTCCTCCGAACTCAAAAATATGTTTGATGATCTTAACAGGAGGCCGGATCTTTGATCTGGAAATTATGCTGGTAGCGACATTACAGAATCCAGGCTTGTAACTTCACTGGTTTCTTGCAGCCCCTCAAGTTCATGAAGGACAATAAGGACCCATTCTCTTTTGTTCTTGTGCTATAATCAGTGATGGAAGTATGACATTGTCAGTTGTAAGAAGTGGCTTAACTGCTGTTGGAGTCTGCTTTTATGCCTGAAAAACCTGTTGATTTGCATGGGTTTGCACAGCTTATGCTAATGATATGGCTGGAATGAGACAGGATCTTGTGTAGTCTGCAAGGGCTGTATATGGTCCTGGCTTATAGCTGGGTGGGAGGGATTGGTTCAAGTTACTTCTGATTTGCCCTATTTAATATCTTAAAATAGGAGTGAACAGGGTGATTGGAACAGTTTCATTTTCACAAGAGGAAATTTATAAATCGTTTTTTATCCTGTGTTAGAATTAAGATATGTATTTACTGGAGACAACGAGTCTAGCCTGAACACTGAAACAGCTCTGTTTTGGGCACACTATTAGAACTTTTTTAAAATTTTCAAATCATAACAGTCTGTCAGTTCATGCTTGTTGAGTCTGAGACATTAAATGATGCCCTTTGAACAGGGAAACATTGCTAATAATTGATATTTGGTTTGTAGACTATACCTTTTGTATGCTCTAAAGTCACCTGTTGTTTCCCTTTCATTTATAAAAGTTCTGTTTGTCAAACCATATAAGCGCATACCTAAATTCAGTGTTAAAGTTCCTGAATTGCTCTAAACTATTGTGTTGCTGTAAACTGTTTTGGCTGATAAACCTAAGCGGTCAGCTTGGTATTCCTACGTGTATATGTGATTAAGATGCAATAGTTCGGAACACGTTACCAGGCAACTGCATGCTCCAGCTGCATAGGAGGCACAAAGCAGCTGGCCCGTTCCTTGTAATCAGTGGGAAAGTACAGATTCTCCTGTGACCTTGGTCACTCTTGTCTGTAACATATTAGATAAGAGTATTTTGATACTCCTCTCGCAGTGGGAGAAACACTGCTTGTGTCTGTGCAGTGTGTGAAAATCACTTTACCAAGATGCTTTTATTTCTAAAACCCTTGGGGAAAAAACCTCGAAACGGAATTTAAAAACTTTTTTAGTCCAAGGCAAACGTCAGGATTCTCATTCTTACAAAGTATTTTACAATTGTGTAACCTTGTAGACTGTACGGAGAATGAGGATCTTGCATGTGACGTATTCAAAAGTTTCATTTTCGGTGTTCTACACGCTTCTACTGATCGCAGTGCCTTTGTTTCCTAACAGCAAGTGGCAACAGACAATGCGTATGGGTCTCAAGGCCCTGTGGAACAGAGAAGGTAGTTTGCCAGTGTTCTTACTGCTGTTGCAGACATTGTTTCAGTGGATTGAAAGTGGCACGTTCCAAGTACCTTTTCCTACCATTGCTGCGTATTTTTTTTTTTTTTTTTAATCCAGAAGAATGTTTCTGTACTTCCCTTCCCTTCCCTATAGCTGCATGTTGATTTACATTGCGTGCTATTGCAGCGTTCTTAGTCTACCGGTTACAGATTACTCCTTTCAGTTCTTGTGCATTTCTGAATGTGTATCTACCTACTAAACTCACATTTCTTCAGACATGATATGCAACTGCTACGGAAGTCAGCTATTGTGCTAGTTATGGTGTTTGCCCCGTCAGTTGTTTTACTATCTAATAAGTACCTGATGACAGAGAAGGGGTGTGTCAGAAAATAGACAAGTCAGGCTTTACATTAGAAATGGTTTTCATAAGATTTAAGAGAACGCAGTTTTGGCATAAGGATTTAAATACCGCTCCCGGTGTTCTGTTGGGCTGACGTTTTGCAAGAAGCTGAGGTGTTTTAACTTTCAAAAGCTGTTTATGTAAATTGGCTTACCTCTGAGTACTCTCCTTCAGCTGTGTGTAACGAAGAAATAAACGTGCATCTCTAGACACGTGCATATGCAGATAGAATTGTAAGTGCACAGCTGGGGATGATGCTTGTGTTTGAGGGTAGAAATACGGAGAGGGACAGCAGTGGGGAAAGAAGAACCTTTGAAGATAGTCTAGCGTTGCTCTCATTCTAGAGGTGAATGATCAACTTTCTGTACCATTCTTGACAAACGCTTGCCTAATTTATTCTTAAACATTTCCTGTAATTATTACTACTGTTGCAAAGATTGCCACATACCCTAAGTTTTTCAGGTTGTAATTTAAGCCCCATGATTCCGTGTCCTGTGTGCAGTGGATGTACACAAAAGTTCTTCCTTATAGCTACCTTTTAGAGTTTAAACATTGTTATTTCTCTCCAGTTAAGCGGCTGTTTTTCAATTTATACTTTGAAGTCAGACTCCTGTACATCGTTGAGCACCCTCTTGCACTTACTGTAGACCCTCGCCAGTTATACTACACCCTTCTTGAAAAGCAGTACATCATCTGGAGGGTTCAGCAGCTAATCCGTGCAAATGTAGCGCGGCAGAAATACTGCTTGGATGTACTAACTCCAGTGTGATGGGTGAGGAGGAATCACTGGGCCTTTTGATTAGCAAGAAACGGTACATAAGAACTAGGTGACAGAAATAGGACATGCAGCTGGCACACTGGCCTTCAAGCTTACAGTGCAGCTCCGTGGGCTTTGGCTGGCTACAGAAGAGCATGAGGCACAGGAGAGAACTGCTGCTGGATCTTAGTGAAAGACAGTAAGTCATTTGGAGAGAGGTTTTCAACGCCAGGAATTCAAGTCGGGTGCCCAATTCCAGAGTGCCTGTGAAATCCCTGTGTACTGCCCTCGCTTGTCTAACTTTGTGTTGTATATTGTCTAGCAGCTTTTCTTTCAAAGATAACAAAGCTACACTTGTGTGATAGGTGATGTAATGATCTCATAATAACAGGCAAAATCCAAGTCACAGAAAATGCCAGCATTTGAAAGAGAGCCGGATAGGAGAGCCTTTTTTGTATGGATCAGTTGTCTTGTTCTGATTTTTTTGTTTTACAGGTAAAATCACAGCTCAGTGTGACATGGAAATAACTGGAAATAGTTTTATTTTTAAATTCGGGGCCTTATTTTCCTTGAAACTGGATTTTCAGATACGGTGCTAGAAGACGTTACAGAATTGCAAGTGTTGTTTCTGCCTCCTGTTCCTCTTGAACATTTGGTTTCCTGGGGAAAAATACTGTGTAAGCTCTGTAAGCAAAGAGGTTTTATATTTTTGGAATACTTGCCAGCTGAAGGGTTTGTACCTTGGACTTAAACTGTAGAGGAGGATCTGTTCAGGACATCCATGTTATAGAGTAGCTGTTGCATGACTTACACTTGTAATCCGGTTCCTACTTGATAGCCTTAACTTTGCGTGGATTGTGTGTTGAACTTTGCAGTAGTTTGTTTGTTTTTACGTTTCCTTAAGGTCTAGGCAAAGGCTTAGAGAGTTAGCAGACTTAAGGATAAGCATTTATTACTTTGTCCTGCCACGTTGCTATTTGAAACCTGTTCTGAGTGTTGGTGGTATTGAAGAAATTGCCGAGATTTCAAGGGTGAATCTGTATCTTTAGGTGTACTGAGCAGAAAAGTACAATGGATCTTTTTAGTTGCCAGATAGCTTGCTTTATCCAGGCGGTCAATTTGTCAAGATCAGGCTGCAGCGTGGCCAATTCATTTCTTAGTTCCAACAACTGCCATCTTAATGTAGAGATTTATTCTGTAATCAAAACTGGAACTGTTGTCCCTGGTTATGTGTGCTTACTTATTTGTTTTTAACGCTGCTTCAGTGAGACTCCGTCTGAGGGCAGAAGAATCACAAAGCTAGACCAGATTTTGCTAAATGGAAATAACATAACACTGGTAAGTCAGCATTGTTAAAATGCTGCATGCATTTATTTTCTGTACCTGTAAATCAATCAGTCACTGAGCTCAGCTACTTTAAGCTGAGCTTTCCAGACAATTCCATTACACAAGGTAATTTCAAGTAGCTTCTGGGGCATATGTGTGTATGAAGGACGCTGGAAAAGTGATCTTGCTGTCTTAGTACACGTTACAGTTTAAAAAAAAAAAAAAAAAAAAAAAAGAAAAAAAAAAAGAGCATGTCCCTAACTTTATTTTGGTGAATGTTTTTCTGGTCTTCAGGTGTGCAAGGGAATCACTGGCTTTGCTAAGCGCTCCGTAAGCTGGTTCATACAGTGGCTTTTAACTCACGAGTGTTTGCCTGCATAAGCGTGTAGGTGGAATGCATCTACGTTTTATCCATTATTGTATGTATAGATGTGTTTGCAGCAGTTTGGATGTTTACAAGCTTGTCAAGTCGTTTGGCAGTTATGACTGCCATGATGCCCAGAGAGCTGTACCTTTACATGCTCTGAAAACAATCTGGAGGTCTGTTGGCTTACACCAAATCAGAAGCACTGTGATTTTTAGTTTATTATCTGCTGGTGTAGGTAGGTCAGTACTGAAACAGTAATTAAATACTGTGATTATGCATCCCTAAGCTGAATTCTGCAACTTCCTAAATACCACAAGAGCAGACCTAGAATAGTTTTTAGTTTGTCGGCATAGATGGCTACAAAGTCAGGACTTCCTGCGTAAAAGCATTCCTAATTTTGTGGGAAGAGGAGAGGACGACCAACTCGAGTCGAAATCAGCTCTGTGTGAACGAGGAACAATCTCCATTTTGCTGTCTTTCCCACCTTGCACCTCCTCACTGTGTGTCTGAGCAAGTGCCATCTTGCCTTAATTTCTAAGCCTTTTTCTGCTTTGGTTATTGTTCTGCCTCCTTAAAGGATAGCGCGTGTTCTGACTTCTTGTATGGGGTAAAATTACTACCATCCGGTTAAGCTGGTGGTATACTGCGCTTGAAGCATGTCCTGGGTTCAGCTGGGATAGAGTTAATTTTTACAGGAACCTGGGAGGTGGGGGCATAGCCGGGGCAGCTGACCTGAACTAGCCAAGGAGCTATTCCATACCATGTGACATCCTGCCCAGTATATAAATGGGGAGCGGGCCGGGGGGTGGCCTCTGTTTTTTTCGGTGGGGGAAGTGGCGGAGCGTCGGGTCCCGGGTGGTGAGCAGTTGCACTGTGCATCACTCTTTTTGTATACTTTTTTTTCATTAGTGCCGTTGTTGTTGTTGTAATCTCTTTTGTGTTTGTCCCAGTAAACTGCCTTTATCTCAACCCTCGAGGTTCCAGTTTCTTTTCCTTTTCTCTTCTCCGTCTCCTCCCCATCCCACCGGAGGGGGGCGGAGGAGTGAGCGAGCGGCTGCGTGGTCCTTTGTTACCGGCCGGGCTGAAACCACGACAGTCCTTTTTGGCGCCCAACGTGGGGCAGAAGGGTTGAGATAACGACAGATCTGGCCAGAGCGTGTTGAAACAAATTTGCCAAACGCATTTCTTAGATATATAGATGTTAGTCACAATGTTGTTTCATTTGTTTACATGGTGGCGTTTTGTAAGCTCTTATATGCTCTATGTATTGCCTGTAGTTGCGTATCTCATCTCTGGGAGAGTGATTGGGATTATCATTTTGCTGTACTGGGCAATGTCGACTTATGAAATGATTACATCACTGGTCATGAGGTTAAGCTGGTATCTGTATGAGGCAGTGATATCATTTCCATACTTTGGGCGCCTTCTGTCGGATTTTATTGGTAATTACACCCAATCCATGGGGAAATTAGCGGGGGATACCTCCCCCCGTCCGTTCACCTCCCTCTTCTCCTTCCGACTAATTACAACAGCTTTTGAGAATTTTGAATATCCTTGGGATGCGCAAGCCAGTGTGCTGTTAGTGCTATGCCTCCTGAATATGTTTCAGGTCTTGTTTAGGGCTACAAAAACGCTCTTTAAGAGTACCACTCAGAGATCTCCCCCAAAGCTGGATACTCATGGGTGGCACGGCATGTGGGAGCATATGGGCAAGTATCTAGAGAACTTCTCACCGCCAGTGACTTGGAAGTTCACTCCCGAACAACTACAGAACCCTTATGAAGTGACAGAATATTTGAAAGAAAAATGCTGTGGCTATTCCAAAGACATACAACTCGCTGCACTGTGCTGGGCTCTGGCCAATATCTACCAAACACTGCTTGATATTATGCAGCACCCTCGGGGGGAAAAGGGGGAAAAGATGGAAAACAGGACAACATGTACCGTGGCTACCCAAACCCTGACAACAGACACCGTGGCTGCCCCTACCCCGACAACAAGCACCGTGGCTGCCCCTACCACGACAACAGGTACCATGACTACCCCTACCCCGGTGACAGACACTGCAGCTGAACCAGAGAACCAGCCTGTGCCAGTATCAGTCGCCCCTGTACAGAAAAAGAAACACACAAAGAAATCAGTTCGCTTAGCGAGAGATGAAGATGAACCAGGGTCATCGCGAGAACAGGAGGTAGAGGCAGAACCTGAAATAATTACCCGATCTCTATCCATGAGTGAGTTGCGTGACATGCGAAAAGATTTTAGCCGCCACCCAGGTGAGCACATTGTTACCTGGCTGCTCCGATGCTGGGATAGCGGGGCTAGTAGTGTGGAATTAGAGGGTAAGGAAGCCAAGCAGCTGGGATCTCTGTCTAGGGAAGGGGGCATCGACAAGGCGATTGGGAGAAAAACACAAGTCCTCAGCCTCTGGAGGCGACTTTTGTTAGGTGTAAAGGAAAGATACCCCTTCAGGGATGAAGTTACATGTCACCAAGGCAAGTGGACCACCATGGAGAGAGGTATTCAGTACCTGAGAGAATTAGCCGTGCTGGAGGTGATTTACAATGATCCAGAAAATGCGCAGTCACCCACAGATCCAGATGAAGTCCAATGCACACAACCCATGTGGCGGAAGTTTCTACGAAGTGCACCACCAACCTATGCCAACTCATTGGCAGTAATGTCCTGGAGAGAAGGCTATGGACAAACGGTGGATGAATTGGCTGTCCAACTCCGGCAATACGAAGGGAGTCTCTCTTCCTCCCTACGGGCCTGTGTCTCAGCTGTGGAGGAGTTGTCCCGAGAGTTCCAGCAATTCAAAGTGGATCTGTCCTCCTCCTCACCTGTACAGGCCCGCATCGCAGTTATTGGGAGTAAGCGTTCCTCTGCCCAAGAGAGAGGAGAGAGAAAGTACACTCGACGGGCTAACCTGTGGTTTTACCTGCGTGACCATGGAGAGGACATGA
Organism: Astur gentilis; assembly: GCF_929443795.1. NCBI lineage: Eukaryota > Metazoa > Chordata > Aves > Accipitriformes > Accipitridae > Astur > Astur gentilis. The sequence continues at coordinate 460,037 of NC_064883.1, forward strand.
GGAAGTGGGATGGAAAACCCACTTCAGTCTTGGATGCACGGGTACAGGAGTTGCGAGAAAAAGCAACCAGAAAAGAGAATTCTTGGAAAACTGCTGCTCCAGTTTCCCGTGAGCAGTCCCCCAGACGCAGTAGATGGGCTGATCTCATTTCTGATCCCCTTGAAGGGACTTCCGATTTACGTGTGCAGAAAGTGAGTAACGGATGTTCTAACCAGGATTAGAGGGGCCCTGCCTCCAGCCAGGTGGAGGAGAGGGACAACCGAGTCTACTGGACAGTGTGGATTCAATGGCCTGGCACATCAGACCCACAGGAATATAAGGCTCTAGTGGACACTGGTGCACAATGTACCCTAATGCCGTCTAGTTATAAAGGGGCAGAACCCATCTGTATCTCTGGTGTGACAGGGGGATCCCAAGAGCTAACCGTATTGGAAGCTGAAATGAGTCTAACCGGGAATGAGTGGCATAAACACCCCATTGTGACTGGCCCAGAGGCCCCGTGCATCCTTGGTATAGATTATCTCAGGAGGGGGTATTTCAAGGACCCAAAAGGGTACCGTTGGGCCTTTGGTATAGCTGCATTGGAGACGGAGGAGATTGAACAGCTGTCTACCCTGCCGGGTCTCTCCCAAGACCCTTCGGTTGTGGGGTTGCTGAAGGTTGAAGAACAACAGGTGCCAATTGCTACCACGACGGTGCACCGGCGACAATATCGCACCAACCGAGACTCCCTGATCCCAATCCATAAGCTGATTTGCCAACTGGAGAGCCAAGGAGTGATCAGCAAGACTCACTCACCCTTTAATAGTCCCATATGGCCCGTGCAGAAATCCAATGGGGAATGGCGACTAACAGTAGATTATCGTGGGCTGAATGAAGTCACGCCACCGCTAAGCGCTGCTGTGCCAGATATGTTAGAGCTTCAATATGAACTGGAATCAAAGGCAGCTAAGTGGTATGCCACAATTGACATTGCTAATGCATTTTTCTCCATTCCCTTGGCAGCGGAGTGCAGGCCTCAGTTTGCTTTCACTTGGAGGGGCGTCCAGTACACCTGGAATCGACTGCCCCAGGGGTGGAAACACAGCCCCACCATTTGTCATGGACTGATCCAGGCTGCACTAGAAAAAGGTGAAGCTCCAGAGCACCTGCAATATATTGATGACATCATCGTATGGGGCAACACGGCAGAAGAAGTTTTTGAGAAAGGGAAGAAAATAATCCAAATCCTTTTGAAGGCTGGTTTTGCCATAAAAGAAAGTAAGGTCAAGGGACCTGCGCAGGAGATCCAGTTCTTAGGAGTAAAATGGCAAGATGGGCGTCGTCAGATCCCTGTGGACGTCATCAACAAAATAGCAGCTATGTCCTCACCGACTAATAAAAAGGAAACACAGGCTTTCTTAGGTGTTGTGGGTTTTTGGAGAATGCATATTCCAAATTACAGTCAAATTGTAAGCCCTCTCTACCAAGTTACTCGGAAGAAGAACGATTTTAAATGGGGGCCTGAGCAACGACAAGCCTTTGAACAGATTAAGCAGGAGATTGTTCACGCAGTAGCTCTTGGGCCAGTCCGGACAGGACAAGATATTAAAAATATGCTCTACACTGCAGCTGGGGAGAATGGCCCTACCTGGAGCCTTTGGCAGAAAGCACCTGGGGAGACCCGTGGCCGACCTCTGGGGTTTTGGAGTCGGGGATATCGAGGATCCGAGGCTCGCTATACTCCAACTGAAAAAGAGATCTTGGCAGCATATGAAGGAGTTCGAGCCGCCTCAGAAGTGGTTGGTACTGAAACACAGCTCTTCTTAGCACCTCGACTGCCAGTGCTGGGCTGGATGTTCAAAGGGAAAGTTTCCTCTACGCATCACGCGACTGACGCCACGTGGAGTAAGTGGATCGCACTGATCACACAGCGAGCTCGCATAGGAAACCCCGGTCGCCCAGGAATGTTAGAAGTGATCACGGACTGGCCAGAAGGCAAAGATTTTGGAATGTCGCCAGAGAAAGAGGTGACACGGGCCGAAGAAGCCCCGCTGTATAATAAACTGCCAGAAAATGAGAGGCAATATGCCCTGTTCACTGATGGGTCCTGTCGCATTGTGGGAAAACATCGAAGGTGGAAGGCTGCTGTATGGAGTCCTACACGACTAGTCGCAGAAACTGCTGAAGGAGAAGGTGAATCGAGTCAGTTTGCAGAGGTGAAAGCCATCCAGCTAGCGTTAGACATTGCTGAAAGAGAAAAGTGGCCAGTGCTCTATCTCTATACTGACTCGTGGATGGTGGCAAATGCCCTATGGGGGTGGCTACAGCAATGGAAGAAGGGCAATTGGCAGCGCAGAGGTAAACCCATCTGGGCTGCCGCACTGTGGCAAGATATCGCTGTTCGGATAGAGAAGCTAGTGGTAAAAGTACGTCACGTAGATGCTCATGTACCCAAGAGTCGAGCCACTGAAGAACATCAAAACAACCACCAGGCAGATCAGGCCGCCAAGATTGAAGTGTCTCAGGTGGACCTGGACTGGCAACGTAGAGGTGAGCTATTTATGGCTCAGTGGGCCCACGATACCTCAGGCCATCAGGGAAGAGATGCAACATATAGATGGGCTCGAGATCGAGGGGTGGACTTGACCATGGACAATATCTCACAGGTCATCCATGAATGTGAAACATGTGCTGCAATTAAGCAAGCCAAGCGGCAAAAACCCCTGTCGCATGGAGGACGATGGCTGAAATATAAACAGTGGGAGGCCTGGCAGATTGACTATATCACACTCCCACGAACACGCCAAGGCAAGTGCCATGTGCTTACAATGGTGGAAGCAACCACTGGGTGGCTGGAAACATACCCTGTGTCCCATGCCACTGCCCAGAACACTATCCTGGGCCTTGAAGAGAAAATTTTATGGCAACACGGCACCCCAGAAAGAATCGAGTCGGACAACGGGACTCACTTCCGAAACAACCTCGTAGACACCTGGGCCAAAGAACATGGCATTGAGTGGGTGTATCACATCCCTTATCACGCACCAGCCTCCGGAAAAATTGAACGGTACAATGGACTGCTGAAAACTACATTGAGAGCGATGGGGGGTGGAACTTTCAAGCATTGGGATACACATTTAACAAAAGCCACCTGGTTAGTTAATACTAGAGGATCCGCCAATCGGGCTGGCCCCGCCCAACCAAGAGATCCACATACTGTAGAAGGGGATAAAGTCCCTGTAGTGCGCATGAGGAGTATGTTAGGAAAGACAGTCTGGGTTAGTCCTCCCTCAAGCAGAAGCAAACCCATTCAAGGGGTTGTTTTTGCTCAAGGACCTGGGTACACCTGGTGGGTGATGCAGAAGGATGGGGAGGTTCGATGTGTACCTCAGGGAGATTTGATTTTGGGAGAGAATAGCCAGTGAATTGGGCTGTATGATATTTAACTGCTAAATAACCTGCCAATGCATGTCATTGTATCTATAGTGTCTATATGCCATATCAAGGGTATTATTGTGAGAATTATCCAAATGACTACAGGATGGACTTTTGAAACTGAGCCAAGTACAACAGCGATAGAACTTGAACTGGCACCCACCAATTTCCTCAAGATCAACATCTTCGACCTGCAGACCAGGGGCATGAGTTGCACCAAATGTACTAGCCACAAGTTCCAGAGGCAGCGTACAACAACCCAACATCTCACACCATCTCTCTCTTATCCTGAAGAACTGTTACAACAGATAGAGCCCCAAAATTGATGGACACATTAGAGGGATAGCCCATAGGCTAAAGGAACACCGTGTGTGTGTGCGAGGTCAGGGGGTGGAGTCCATATACTTATATATAAGACAAGGAAAGTTGTAGTGGTTGATTGGAAAAAAATAAAAAAAGGTAAGATCTGGGCATGATGTAGATGGTATAGAATAAGGGGTGGATAATGTCCTGGGTTCAGCTGGGATAGAGTTAATTTTTACAGGAACCTGGGAGGTGGGGGCATAGCCGGGGCAGCTGACCTGAACTAGCCAAGGAGCTATTCCATACCATGTGACATCCTGCCCAGTATATAAATGGGGAGCGGGCCGGGGGGTGGCCTCTGTTTTTTTCGGTGGGGGAAGTGGCGGAGCGTCGGGTCCCGGGTGGTGAGCAGTTGCACTGTGCATCACTCTTTTTGTATACTTTTTTTTCATTAGTGCCGTTGTTGTTGTTGTAATCTCTTTTGTGTTTGTCCCAGTAAACTGCCTTTATCTCAACCCTCGAGGTTCCAGTTTCTTTTCCTTTTCTCTCCTCCGTCTCCTCCCCATCCCACCGGAGGGGGGCGGAGGAGTGAGCGAGCGGCTGCGTGGTCCTTTGTTACCGGCCGGGCTGAAACCACGACAAAGCAGAAGCTGGTGATGCTTAGAGTGCAAATTTTCAGCGAGACGTAGATACGTTTCTGTATCGGACCGTGTGCCTCTCTTGCGGACACATCTCCCATGTCAGGAAGACTATGCTTTAGACTTTTTCTTACTTCGGTCCTGAAAGCAGCAAAGTTCTTCCTCTTTAGAAGTGCTCAGCTAACTATTAAGAATGGATCAGTAAAAGCAATGGTTACCCTCTTCTTTTTTCCCTTATTCATGTTTTTCCTTTTGTATTTCTTTTTCCGTTGTTCAGTTCTTTACTTTCTTCCCTGGAAAATGACTCCCTGCTGCCTGTAGAAGGGTTCAGGCTCTTTATCAGTTTTTGAGCTCTGCTTACTGATAGAAGTTGGAAAGAGGAAACCAACTTCCCAGTACCGTGACAGTCTGGGGAGGAATCAGCAATTGGAGAAATTATTCACGAAAGGAAGGATGTTCTTTGTCCTTTTAAAAATGAGCTGTAGTGTTTCTAGACAGAATCATTTCCTTGAGGTGAATACCAAAGACAAAAACCAAAATGTTTGTTATCTAGGAACTCCTCTGTGTTTTGTTAAACATTCTTTGTGTTTTGGAGGTTCTGTCCTGTGCTTCTCTGGCAATAACTGGCTTCCACTGTTGGGAGAGGAAGATAATATTGAATCGAAAAACCGCTTTTGTGGTCTACCGGTGAAGTCTCCATCTGCTAAATTGTTGTAAAGCAAGAACTGTCATGTATGGGTCTGTAAAACTCGGACCTATGGCACAAACACAAAATTGTCGTCGTCTTTTATAGGTGGTTCCTGGAGGAGAAGGACCTGAAGTATAAATTGATACAGTTGTCATCTGTGAAGACATGGGTTTTTTATATATATATATATATATATATGTGTGTGTGTGTGTGTGTAATCTAAACAGAGCTTTTGTGGGGTAATGGTGTGGGTTGCTTGTTTGTTTTTGTTTACAGGCTCTTGGAATTGACATTTGCTAAAAGAGAAGGATTTCCCCTTCAGGAAAGGTGCATCACTAATGATGATGCTGGTTTTGTAAGTTGAAACCGTTACTTTCCTGTAAAGACACACTAATTTCTTCTGAATAAAAGCCTTTCTTTTTGTTCTCTTTGTGCTCAGTTACGTAAGTGCACGAGGGAGTTAGTTTTCCAACGGGTTGATGGAGTGGAAAAAGAATAGTTACGTTCCAGTTGCTGTCGGTCTTCAGTTTTTCTACATCTGTTGCATTTGTTTATGGCTCAAGTCTATATAAAACCCAAATCGTGAGCCAAGAGATTGCTATTCTTTGCACTACAGGCAGATACTAAGCTGGATCATTTGTTTAAACCCTGCTTCAGGCTGCGTCGCCAGAAACCATGTGGTAGAGTGCTGTAGAATTCTGAAAGCTCTTCAGAGTGGATGCATCTGTTTGATGCTCAGCAGCCGTGGGTTCTGCTGGCCTTGAGGTTCAGCACTCTTGGACTTGTTTTGCTTGGCAGATGTACTCTCTTGTAGTAAAGGCATTGTAGTGGTATTTTGCGAGTGAGGACAGACAGACCAGGCATCGTTCATGTCCAGGGGGCCGGGGCGGGAAGGTTGGTGTTCAAGCTTCTCATTCCTGTCAGCGGTGACTCCGCTTGCACCACTAAGTGGTGCTGTGTACGTACCCTTGACTAAATTGGGAGCTGCCTGTGCCTGCCTGCTTGTGTAGTTCGGAGCGGTCCTTTTAGAGAAAATGTTCTTTTGGCTGCATTTGTTCTCCTGTGATACAAAAACTTGACAGCGATTGGGGGCAACTACTACTTTAGGAGGATTTCTATAAAGTAAGAAATTGCCGGTTTTATTTTATCATGATGGGCAAAACAATAACTGATTCAAAATCACGTCCGCTGCAGCTTATGCTTCCGTAACACACCACTCAACTGATTTCTATGCGTAAATGTCTTCGGAGAGGAATCACAGGTGCCTGCTGTGACTATAGGGACAAGCCGTATGGGCTCACAGGAGCAGAACATGCTTTGCCTTCCCATCACCAGAAGAAAGAAAGAAAGAAAGAGGTGAAGAAGGGTGCTCAGGAGCAAGAGGCTGCAAGGAACGTGATCCTTTTGCCTTGCTTTATCTGACAGAAAAGCTGCCTTCTGCTAGTTGGGTCTTGGCTTGAAATACAAGGGGGAAGAGACTCCCGCCCCTCTCCCAGGGAGTGTGCTACTTTTGACTGGCTTGTTCCGACTATGTGATCTGCAATTACAATATTTAGGTTGCATGGTGACAATCTATACCACTGACTCCCTGAATGGTTTTTCATTTCTGTCCCCGCTTCCTTCTCCAGCTTTTTTCAATATATCAATTTAAAAAAAAAAAAAAAAAAAAATTTTTTTTTTACCTTACATGAACATCATCTGTTGGCTTTGGCCCCAAACACTTTATTTCCTAGAAATAAGTTGAGTCTTTTCATCAGAATATGTAAAAGATTTCTAGCCACTGTAATACTATTGTATTGTTTGTTTTTTTTTTTTTTTAAATAAGTTTCTATCCAGGTTCCAGTGTGTGCACTGAATTTCTACTGCAGTAGATGACAGTCTTAAGCTGAAGAGAGATTTCATGGTTGGGAGAGAAAAAGAGCAGATCTTGACTCAAAGGTAACTTTTCCAAGGGAAAGGTAAACTCTTTTGTTTCTTTGGGGATTTTTATTCTGATAGCACAAGTATCTTGTTCTCTCAGGATTTTGTTATCTCTGGAAAAAAACCTTGGTTTTGTGTCACTTTCCTCCTTCCCTGGTTGTGGTTTTTTTTTTCCACTCCTTTCAGAGGAACTGCTAATACTGTTACAATTTAGGAAGACATTTTTAACTCTTGACTCGGAGGTCCGCAGACATGACTGTAAAGACAGTTTCTGTGCATCCAAATGCTGTTAATCCCTTCAAATACGAAATGAAAGATGTGTAACTTGGAGCTGAGGCTGAGTCAGAGTATTCCAGATGGGTCTGGTTTACTTTGCATTCAGTGTTCCTGTAGCCTGTTGCTTTGGAAGGTGCAGGTAATAAGCTTTTCAATTGAATAAATGAGCGGTAGTGGTTTTTTGTTTTCCTCCCCTAGAAATGCAGTGCTTGATCAGACTGCACTGACCTGTAGAAGTTGTGGGCACTGTGGTGTTCTCCAGAATGCTACTTGGGCTGCCACTACAAGTAGGCCATTTAAAATAATAACCTTAGACTTTGAAAATACATAAAAACTTCATGATGCTTAAAGTAGAGGGCAGAGTAGTCATCAGGTTAAAATAACTTCATGCTTATGACATGCACAGTGATGGTTCCTTTCAGGTTTTTTGGTTGTTGTTGTTGTTGGGTTTTTTTCTTCTTTAAGATGGCACTGGTTGCAGTGATCTTCAGTTTTACGACACAGCTAACTGTCTTAGTATAGATAGGGTTCCTTTCTGCCTACTATTTCCGTTTACTGGCAGACATAGTTAAGATAGCTCTTTGGAGTTGTGGAGTGTGTGTGTGTGTGTGAATGTGTATGAAAATAAGAAGACCTAAAGTCCCCTCCCCACATCATTAGTTTTTGCTGCCCTGTATTTCAGTGTTACCAAGATTTTAAAGTGGCCCAAGTATTGCTGTTGCAAATGTTTCCATGTTTGTCTAACTATTGTGATGACATCAATAAAAAGAAAAAAATCAAAACACTAAATGTTTTATTACTTGCCCTATAACTATATAGGCGTTCCCGGTCTAATATCGATTTCTTTTTTCAGGATTCACTGTATCATTTTTTTTACCCTATGAAACGGAAAGATATTTCTGGCTTACTGTTGGCTTTTGATAGACGTTTTATCCTTGGGGAATTGCCCACCAATTAATTCATAGAGTTTGGAATTTAACTGAAGGACATTTTGCATGCCCGTGTTCAAATAGCGATGCTAACAAGCCACCATACGGTTCGTGTTGGTAGCTTTATGGATACTTAAAGGTAGGCAATAGTCTTATTTTTTAATAATGCTTAACCTTTTTCTCTTTGGCAAGAACAAGCAAGTCTGCCTGGTTTTGTAGGACTTGCAGCTTTTCCTTAACATCAGACTTTAAAAAGGGGAGAACCAGTAGTATCAGGTACGCAGTTAGGATGGCGATTTTTAAAATACGAAGCTGCGTAACAGTCTCGGGAAGAACATGCGTGACTGGGCGTGGGAGTCTGTGGTACAGCATTACTAACGTTTGCAAAAAAAAGTTTTGAAGAATGAAGCATTTGCTTTATGAACGGTACTTGAGGACGAATTCTGATGTTGCTGCTAAAGTTTATTGAAAAATAGGCACTGATTTCAGTGATGATGCAGGTGTGGTTTCTGTTCATGCCTTAAATCTGAAAAGAAGAGAAGAGAAACCTGCATGTGAAGGAGGATTTTGTATGAAGGGTAATCAAACCAGTAACCTGCTTTAAGAACGACTTTAACATATTTGGAGCATCGGTTAAAGGCAAATAAGTCAAGTTTATCATATCCTCCTACATAAGCTGTGACTATTGAATACAGTCAGCAGTCCGCCTCAGAACTTGTTGGTGTGCAACTGCAACGTGTTAAGTTGTAAGGCTTCACAGCCACGAGCTGATGGGCCACAGTTCTCTCCCAGCATGAAGCGCTGTAAGTTTTAGTTTCTTGCACAGCAGTGACTCTTTTCAACATTAGTAACTATACAACAGGGTAAAAGGCAAATTTAGTGAAGAATAATGTGTCGTTCTCAGAGTAGCTGTTTGCATTTCACCGTGATGCAGATGCTTTCTATAGCGGTTGTGTTGGCACGTGTCTTAGAATTCGGTTAATCCTCTCCTGAACTCATTTAAACTTTTGGCTTCAACTGCATCACTGACAATATGTTTCAGAATAGAATAATTATTTCCTTTAAAAAAAGACGGGGGTGGGGGGATAAGAAGAAGGGGTGGAGGAAGCGGGGATAAAAAAATCTGTTGTCTGCCAGTGCTGTGGGCTGCTCACTCATTTTTCTGTAGAACTTCTGGGGTGTTGTTGTTGTTGTTGTTGTTCTACCTTAATGCTAATAGGCATTTCTACCTTTTTTACCTTGTTTTTCTACCTAATGCTAATAGGCATTAGCCTATCCTCTGCACCTTTGGTCATTTCCTGAAGTTTGTCTGTAGTTTCCTACCATTAGTAGGTAAATGTATCTATTTTACTTTACGGAGCTTTGCTAGTTTTTTAAATTATACAAGAAATTTAAGTCTTGGAACAAATGTCTTTGCTTATTGATTTTTGTGAGTAGCTGCAAAAATCTTATTTATTAGTTGCCCCTTTTAAAATTAAAATAAAAATGAATGCTATGCAAGAAATAGGTTGCAAGTAACTGTTAGGGTCTTACTACTGCTCGCTGTTGAGAGATCGTGGGAAGTGTGTTAAAAGTTACGGGCATTTTTCAAGATAGTTTTCCAGGTCTGAGGCGTGCTGAAATATCTCTTTCCTATGATAGTGTGTTTAGTTTCATTGACTTCAGCGGAACACACAGAATACATTGACTTAAACTAGCTGAGATTCTGATGATAAGGTTTTATACTCTACCTAACATAGTGTTGTGATGACCTGTCCTCCGAACTCAAAAATATGTTTGATGATCTTAACAGGAGGCCGGATCTTTGATCTGGAAATTATGCTGGTAGCGACATTACAGAATCCAGGCTTGTAACTTCACTGGTTTCTTGCAGCCCCTCAAGTTCATGAAGGACAATAAGGACCCATTCTCTTTTGTTCTTGGGCTATAATCAGTGATGGAAGTATGACATTGTCAGTTGTAAGAAGTGGCTTAACTGCTGTTGGAGTCTGCTTTTATGCCTGAAAAACCTGTTGATTTGCATGGGTTTGCACAGCTTATGCTAATGATATGGCTGGAATGAGACAGGATCTTATGTAGTCTGCAAGGGCTGTATATGGTCCTGGCTTATAGCTGGGTGGGAGGGATTGGTTCAAGTTACTTCTGATTTGCCCTATTTAATATCTTAAAATAGGAGTGAACAGGGTGATTGGAACAGTTTCATTTTCACAAGAGGAAATTTATAAATCGTTTTTTATCCTGTGTTAGAATTAAGATATGTATTTACTGGAGACAACGAGTCTAGCCTGAACACTGAAACAGCTCTGTTTTGGGCACACTATTAGAACTTTTTTAAAATTTTCAAATCATAACAGTCTGTCAGTTCATGCTTGTTGAGTCTGAGACATTAAATGATGCCCTTTGAACAGGGAAACATTGCTAATAATTGATATTTGGTTTGTAGACTATACCTTTTGTATGCTCTAAAGTCACCTGTTGTTTCCCTTTCATTTATAAAAGTTCTGTTTGTCAAACCATATAAGCGCATACCTAAATTCAGTGTTAAAGTTCCTGAATTGCTCTAAACTATTGTGTTGCTGTAAACTGTTTTGGCTGATAAACCTAAGCGGTCAGCTTGGTATTCCTACGTGTATATGTGATTAAGATGCAATAGTTCGGAACACGTTACCAGGCAACTGCATGCTCCAGCTGCATAGGAGGCACAAAGCAGCTGGCCCGTTCCTTGTAATCAGTGGGAAAGTACAGATTCTCCTGTGACCTTGGTCACTCTTGTCTGTAACATATTAGATAAGAGTATTTTGATACTCCTCTCGCAGTGGGAGAAACACTGCTTGTGTCTGTGCAGTGTGTGAAAATCACTTTACCAAGATGCTTTTATTTCTAAAACCCTTGGGGAAAAAACCTCGAAACGGAATTTAAAAACTTTTTTAGTCCAAGGCAAACGTCAGGATTCTCATTCTTACAAAGTATTTTACAATTGTGTAACCTTGTAGACTGTACGGAGAATGAGGATCTTGCATGTGACGTCTTCAAAAGTTTCATTTTCGGTGTTCTACACGCTTCTACTGATCGCAGTGCCTTTGTTTCCTAACAGCAAGTGGCAACAGACAATGCGTATGGGTCTCAAGGCCCTGTGGAACAGAGAAGGTAGTTTGCCAGTGTTCTTACTGCTGTTGCAGACATTGTTTCAGTGGATTGAAAGTGGCACGTTCCAAGTACCTTTTCCTACCATTGCTGCGTATTTTTTTTTTTTTTTAATCCAGAAGAATGTTTCTGTACTTCCCTTCCCTTCCCTATAGCTGCATGTTGATTTACATTGCGTGCTATTGCAGCGTTCTTAGTCTACCGGTTACAGATTACTCCTTTCAGTTCTTGTGCATTTCTGAATGTGTATCTACCTACTAAACTCACATTTCTTCAGACATGATATGCAACTGCTACGGAAGTCAGCTATTGTGCTAGTTATGGTGTTTGCCCCGTCAGTTGTTTTACTATCTAATAAGTACCTGATGACAGAGAAGGGGTGTGTCAGAAAATAGACAAGTCAGGCTTTACATTAGAAATGGTTTTCATAAGATTTAAGAGAACGCAGTTTTGGCATAAGGATTTAAATACCGCTCCCGGTGTTCTGTTGGGCTGACGTTTTGCAAGAAGCTGAGGTGTTTTAACTTTCAAAAGCTGTTTATGTAAATTGGCTTACCTCTGAGTACTCTCCTTCAGCTGTGTGTAACGAAGAAATAAACGTGCATCTCTAGACACGTGCATATGCAGATAGAATTGTAAGTGCACAGCTGGGGATGATGCTTGTGTTTGAGGGTAGAAATACGGAGAGGGACAGCAGTGGGGAAAGAAGAACCTTTGAAGATAGTCTAGCGTTGCTCTCATTCTAGAGGTGAATGATCAACTTTCTGTACCATTCTTGACAAACGCTTGCCTAATTTATTCTTAAACATTTCCTGTAATTATTACTACTGTTGCAAAGATTGCCACATACCCTAAGTTTTTCAGGTTGTAATTTAAGCCCCATGATTCCGTGTCCTGTGTGCAGTGGATGTACACAAAAGTTCTTCCTTATAGCTACCTTTTAGAGTTTAAACATTGTTATTTCTCTCCAGTTAAGCGGCTGTTTTTCAATTTATACTTTGAAGTCAGACTCCTGTACATCGTTGAGCACCCTCTTGCACTTACTGTAGACCCTCGCCAGTTATACTACACCCTTCTTGAAAAGCAGTACATCATCTGGAGGGTTCAGCAGCTAATCCGTGCAAATGTAGCGCGGCAGAAATACTGCTTGGATGTACTAACTCCAGTGTGATGGGTGAGGAGGAATCACTGGGCCTTTTGATTAGCAAGAAACGGTACATAAGAACTAGGTGACAGAAATAGGACATGCAGCTGGCACACTGGCCTTCAAGCTTACAGTGCAGCTCCGTGGGCTTTGGCTGGCTACAGAAGAGCATGAGGCACAGGAGAGAACTGCTGCTGGATCTTAGTGAAAGACAGTAAGTCATTTGGAGAGAGGTTTTCAACGCCAGGAATTCAAGTCGGGTGCCCAATTCCAGAGTGCCTGTGAAATCCCTGTGTACTGCCCTCGCTTGTCTAACTTTGTGTTGTATATTGTCTAGCAGCTTTTCTTTCAAAGATAACAAAGCTACACTTGTGTGATAGGTGATGTAATGATCTCATAATAACAGGCAAAATCCAAGTCACAGAAAATGCCAGCATTTGAAAGAGAGCCGGATAGGAGAGCCTTTTTTGTATGGATCAGTTGTCTTGTTCTGATTTTTTTGTTTTACAGGTAAAATCACAGCTCAGTGTGACATGGAAATAACTGGAAATAGTTTTATTTTTAAATTCGGGGCCTTATTTTCCTTGAAACTGGATTTTCAGATACGGTGCTAGAAGACGTTACAGAATTGCAAGTGTTGTTTCTGCCTCCTGTTCCTCTTGAACATTTGGTTTCCTGGGGAAAAATACTGTGTAAGCTCTGTAAGCAAAGAGGTTTTATATTTTTGGAATACTTGCCAGCTGAAGGGTTTGTACCTTGGACTTAAACTGTAGAGGAGGATCTGTTCAGGACATCCATGTTATAGAGTAGCTGTTGCATGACTTACACTTGTAATCCGGTTCCTACTTGATAGCCTTAACTTTGCGTGGATTGTGTGTTGAACTTTGCAGTAGTTTGTTTGTTTTTACGTTTCCTTAAGGTCTAGGCAAAGGCTTAGAGAGTTAGCAGACTTAAGGATAAGCATTTATTACTTTGTCCTGCCACGTTGCTATTTGAAACCTGTTCTGAGTGTTGGTGGTATTGAAGAAATTGCCGAGATTTCAAGGGTGAATCTGTATCTTTAGGTGTACTGAGCAGAAAAGTACAATGGATCTTTTTAGTTGCCAGATAGCTTGCTTTATCCAGGCGGTCAATTTGTCAAGATCAGGCTGCAGCGTGGCCAATTCATTTCTTAGTTCCAACAACTGCCATCTTAATGTAGAGATTTATTCTGTAATCAAAACTGGAACTGTTGTCCCTGGTTATGTGTGCTTACTTATTTGTTTTTAACGCTGCTTCAGTGAGACTCCGTCTGAGGGCAGAAGAATCACAAAGCTAGACCAGATTTTGCTAAATGGAAATAACATAACACTGGTAAGTCAGCATTGTTAAAATGCTGCATGCATTTATTTTCTGTACCTGTAAATCAATCAGTCACTGAGCTCAGCTACTTTAAGCTGAGCTTTCCAGACAATTCCATTACACAAGGTAATTTCAAGTAGCTTCTGGGGCATATGTGTGTATGAAGGACGCTGGAAAAGTGATCTTGCTGTCTTAGTACACGTTACAGTTTAAAAAAAAAAAAAAAAAAAAAAAAAAAAAAAAAAAAGAGCATGTCCCTAACTTTATTTTGGTGAATGTTTTTCTGGTCTTCAGGTGTGCAAGGGAATCACTGGCTTTGCTAAGCGCTCCGTAAGCTGGTTCATACAGTGGCTTTTAACTCACGAGTGTTTGCCTGCATAAGCGTGTAGGTGGAATGCATCTACGTTTTATCCATTATTGTATGTATAGATGTGTTTGCAGCAGTTTGGATGTTTACAAGCTTGTCAAGTCGTTTGGCAGTTATGATTGCCATGATGATGCCCAGAGAGCTGTACCTTTACATGCTCTGAAAACAATCTGGAGGTCTGTTGGCTTACACCAAATCAGAAGCACTGTGATTTTTAGTTTATTATCTGCTGGTGTAGGTAGGTCAGTACTGAAACAGTAATTAAATACTGTGATTATGCATCCCTAAGCTGAATTCTGCAACTTCCTAAATACCACAAGAGCAGACCTAGAATAGTTTTTAGTTTGTCGGCATAGATGGCTACAAAGTCAGGACTTCCTGCGTAAAAGCATTCCTAATTTTGTGGGAAGAGGAGAGGACGACCAACTCGCGTCGAAATCAGCTCTGTGTGAACGAGGAACAATCTCCATTTTGCTGTCTTTCCCACCTTGCACCTCCTCACTGTGTGTCTGAGCAAGTGCCATCTTGCCTTAATTTCTAAGCCTTTTTCTGCTTTGGTTATTGTTCTGCCTCCTTAAAGGATAGCGCGTGTTCTGACTTCTTGTATGGGGTAAAATTACTACCATCCGGTTAAGCTGGTGGTATACTGCGCTTGAAGCATGTCCTGGGTTCAGCTGGGATAGAGTTAATTTTTACAGGAACCTGGGAGGTGGGGGCATAGCCGGGGCAGCTGACCTGAACTAGCCAAGGAGCTATTCCATACCATGTGACATCCTGCCCAGTATATAAATGGGGAGCGGGCCGGGGGGTGGCCTCTGTTTTTTTCGGTGGGGGAAGTGGCGGAGCGTCGGGTCCCGGGTGGTGAGCAGTTGCACTGTGCATCACTCTTTTTGTATACTTTTTTTTCATTAGTGCCGTTGTTGTTGTTGTAATCTCTTTTGTGTTTGTCCCAGTAAACTGCCTTTATCTCAACCCTCGAGGTTCCAGTTTCTTTTCCTTTTCTCTCCTCCGTCTCCTCCCCATCCCACCGGAGGGGGGCGGAGGAGTGAGCGAGCGGCTGCGTGGTCCTTTGTTACCGGCCGGGCTGAAACCACGACAGTCCTTTTTGGCGCCCAACGTGGGGCAGAAGGGTTGAGATAACGACAGATCTGGCCAGAGCGTGTTGAAACAAATTTGCCAAACGCATTTCTTAGATATATAGATGTTAGTCACAATGTTGTTTCATTTGTTTACATGGTGGCGTTTTGTAAGCTCTTATATGCTCTATGTATTGCCTGTAGTTGCGTATCTCATCTCTGGGAGAGTGATTGGGATTATCATTTTGCTGTACTGGGCAATGTCGACTTATGAAATGATTACATCACTGGTCATGAGGTTAAGCTGGTATCTGTATGAGGCAGTGATATCATTTCCATACTTTGGGCGCCTTCTGTCGGATTTTATTGGTAATTACACCCAATCCATGGGGAAATTAGCGGGGGATACCTCCCCCCGTCCGTTCACCTCCCTCTTCTCCTTCCGACTAATTACAACAGCTTTTGAGAATTTTGAATATCCTTGGGATGCGCAAGCCAGTGTGCTGTTAGTGCTATGCCTCCTGAATATGTTTCAGGTCTTGTTTAGGGCTACAAAAACGCTCTTTAAGAGTACCACTCAGAGATCTCCCCCAAAGCTGGATACTCATGGGTGGCACGGCATGTGGGAGCATATGGGCAAGTATCTAGAGAACTTCTCACCGCCAGTGACTTGGAAGTTCACTCCCGAACAACTACAGAACCCTTATGAAGTGACAGAATATTTGAAAGAAAAATGCTGTGGCTATTCCAAAGACATACAACTCGCTGCACTGTGCTGGGCTCTGGCCAATATCTACCAAACACTGCTTGATATTATGCAGCACCCTCGGGGGGAAAAGGGGGAAAAGATGGAAAACAGGACAACATGTACCGTGGCTACCCAAACCCTGACAACAGACACCGTGGCTGCCCCTACCCCGACAACAAGCACCGTGGCTGCCCCTACCACGACAACAGGTACCATGACTACCCCTACCCCGGTGACAGACACTGCAGCTGAACCAGAGAACCAGCCTGTGCCAGTATCAGTCGCCCCTGTACAGAAAAAGAAACACACAAAGAAATCAGTTCGCTTAGCGAGAGATGAAGATGAACCAGGGTCATCGCGAGAACAGGAGGTAGAGGCAGAACCTGAAATAATTACCCGATCTCTATCCATGAGTGAGTTGCGTGACATGCGAAAAGATTTTAGCCGCCACCCAGGTGAGCACATTGTTACCTGGCTGCTCCGATGCTGGGATAGCGGGGCTAGTAGTGTGGAATTAGAGGGTAAGGAAGCCAAGCAGCTGGGATCTCTGTCTAGGGAAGGGGGCATCGACAAGGCGATTGGGAGAAAAACACAAGTCCTCAGCCTCTGGAGGCGACTTTTGTTAGGTGTAAAGGAAAGATACCCCTTCAGGGATGAAGTTACATGTCACCAAGGCAAGTGGACCACCATGGAGAGAGGTATTCAGTACCTGAGAGAATTAGCCGTGCTGGAGGTGATTTACAATGATCCAGAAAATGCGCAGTCACCCACAGATCCAGATGAAGTCCAATGCACACAACCCATGTGGCGGAAGTTTCTACGAAGTGCACCACCAACCTATGCCAACTCATTGGCAGTAATGTCCTGGAGAGAAGGCTATGGACAAACGGTGGATGAATTGGCTGTCCAACTCCGGCAATACGAAGGGAGTCTCTCTTCCTCCCTACGGGCCTGTGTCTCAGCTGTGGAGGAGTTGTCCCGAGAGTTCCAGCAATTCAAAGTGGATCTGTCCTCCTCCTCACCTGTACAGGCCCGCATCGCAGTTATTGGGAGTAAGCGTTCCTCTGCCCAAGAGAGAGGAGAGAGAAAGTACACTCGACGGGCTAACCTGTGGTTTTACCTGCGTGACCATGGAGAGGACATGAGGAAGTGGGATGGAAAACCCACTTCAGTCTTGGATGCACGGGTACAGGAGTTGCGAGAAAAAGCAACCAGAAAAGAGAATTCTTGGAAAACTGCTGCTCCAGTTTCCCATGAGCAGTCCCCCAGACGCAGTAGATGGGCTGATCTCATTTCTGATCCCCTTGAAGGGACTTCCGATTTACGTGTGCAGAAAGTGAGTAACGGATGTTCTAACCAGGATTAGAGGGGCCCTGCCTCCAGCCAGGTGGAGGAGAGGGACAACCGAGTCTACTGGACAGTGTGGATTCAATGGCCTGGCACATCAGACCCACAGGAATATAAGGCTCTAGTGGACACTGGTGCACAATGTACCCTAATGCCGTCTAGTTATAAAGGGGCAGAACCCATCTGTATCTCTGGTGTGACAGGGGGATCCCAAGAGCTAACCGTATTGGAAGCTGAAATGAGTCTAACCGGGAATGAGTGGCATAAACACCCCATTGTGACTGGCCCAGAGGCCCCGTGCATCCTTGGTATAGATTATCTCAGGAGGGGGTATTTCAAGGACCCAAAAGGGTACCGTTGGGCCTTTGGTATAGCTGCATTGGAGACGGAGGAGATTGAACAGCTGTCTACCCTGCCGGGTCTCTCCCAAGACCCTTCGGTTGTGGGGTTGCTGAAGGTTGAAGAACAACAGGTGCCAATTGCTACCACGACGGTGCACCGGCGACAATATCGCACCAACCGAGACTCCCTGATCCCAATCCATAAGCTGATTTGCCAACTGGAGAGCCAAGGAGTGATCAGCAAGACTCACTCACCCTTTAATAGTCCCATATGGCCCGTGCAGAAATCCAATGGGGAATGGCGACTAACAGTAGATTATCGTGGGCTGAATGAAGTCACGCCACCGCTAAGCGCTGCTGTGCCAGATATGTTAGAGCTTCAATATGAACTGGAATCAAAGGCAGCTAAGTGGTATGCCACAATTGACATTGCTAATGCATTTTTCTCCATTCCCTTGGCAGCGGAGTGCAGGCCTCAGTTTGCTTTCACTTGGAGGGGCGTCCAGTACACCTGGAATCGACTGCCCCAGGGGTGGAAACACAGCCCCACCATTTGTCATGGACTGATCCAGGCTGCACTAGAAAAAGGTGAAGCTCCAGAGCACCTGCAATATATTGATGACATCATCGTATGGGGCAACACGGCAGAAGAAGTTTTTGAGAAAGGGAAGAAAATAATCCAAATCCTTTTGAAGGCTGGTTTTGCCATAAAAGAAAGTAAGGTCAAGGGACCTGCGCAGGAGATCCAGTTCTTAGGAGTAAAATGGCAAGATGGGCGTCGTCAGATCCCTGTGGACGTCATCAACAAAATAGCAGCTATGTCCTCACCGACTAATAAAAAGGAAACACAGGCTTTCTTAGGTGTTGTGGGTTTTTGGAGAATGCATATTCCAAATTACAGTCAAATTGTAAGCCCTCTCTACCAAGTTACTCGGAAGAAGAACGATTTTAAATGGGGGCCTGAGCAACGACAAGCCTTTGAACAGATTAAGCAGGAGATTGTTCACGCAGTAGCTCTTGGGCCAGTCCGGACAGGACAAGATATTAAAAATATGCTCTACACTGCAGCTGGGGAGAATGGCCCTACCTGGAGCCTTTGGCAGAAAGCACCTGGGGAGACCCGTGGCCGACCTCTGGGGTTTTGGAGTCGGGGATATCGAGGATCCGAGGCTCGCTATACTCCAACTGAAAAAGAGATCTTGGCAGCATATGAAGGAGTTCGAGCCGCCTCAGAAGTGGTTGGTACTGAAACACAGCTCTTCTTAGCACCTCGACTGCCAGTGCTGGGCTGGATGTTCAAAGGGAAAGTTTCCTCTACGCATCACGCGACTGACGCCACGTGGAGTAAGTGGATCGCACTGATCACACAGCGAGCTCGCATAGGAAACCCCGGTCGCCCAGGAATGTTAGAAGTGATCACGGACTGGCCAGAAGGCAAAGATTTTGGAATGTCGCCAGAGAAAGAGGTGACACGGGCCGAAGAAGCCCCGCTGTATAATAAACTGCCAGAAAATGAGAGGCAATATGCCCTGTTCACTGATGGGTCCTGTCGCATTGTGGGAAAACATCGAAGGTGGAAGGCTGCTGTATGGAGTCCTACACGACTAGTCGCAGAAACTGCTGAAGGAGAAGGTGAATCGAGTCAGTTTGCAGAGGTGAAAGCCATCCAGCTAGCGTTAGACATTGCTGAAAGAGAAAAGTGGCCAGTGCTCTATCTCTATACTGACTCGTGGATGGTGGCAAATGCCCTATGGGGGTGGCTACAGCAATGGAAGAAGGGCAATTGGCAGCGCAGAGGTAAACCCATCTGGGCTGCCGCACTGTGGCAAGATATCGCTGTTCGGATAGAGAAGCTAGTGGTAAAAGTACGTCACGTAGATGCTCATGTACCCAAGAGTCGAGCCACTGAAGAACATCAAAACAACCACCAGGCAGATCAGGCCGCCAAGATTGAAGTGTCTCAGGTGGACCTGGACTGGCAACGTAGAGGTGAGCTATTTATGGCTCAGTGGGCCCACGATACCTCAGGCCATCAGGGAAGAGATGCAACATATAGATGGGCTCGAGATCGAGGGGTGGACTTGACCATGGACAATATCTCACAGGTCATCCATGAATGTGAAACATGTGCTGCAATTAAGCAAGCCAAGCGGCAAAAACCCCTGTCGCATGGAGGACGATGGCTGAAATATAAACAGTGGGAGGCCTGGCAGATTGACTATATCACACTCCCACGAACACGCCAAGGCAAGTGCCATGTGCTTACAATGGTGGAAGCAACCACTGGGTGGCTGGAAACATACCCTGTGTCCCATGCCACTGCCCAGAACACTATCCTGGGCCTTGAAGAGAAAATTTTATGGCAACACGGCACCCCAGAAAGAATCGAGTCGGACAACGGGACTCACTTCCGAAACAACCTCGTAGACACCTGGGCCAAAGAACATGGCATTGAGTGGGTGTATCACATCCCTTATCACGCACCAGCCTCCGGAAAAATTGAACGGTACAATGGACTGCTGAAAACTACATTGAGAGCGATGGGGGGTGGAACTTTCAAGCATTGGGATACACATTTAACAAAAGCCACCTGGTTAGTTAATACTAGAGGATCCGCCAATCGGGCTGGCCCCGCCCAACCAAGAGATCCACATACTGTAGAAGGGGATAAAGTCCCTGTAGTGCGCATGAGGAGTATGTTAGGAAAGACAGTCTGGGTTAGTCCTCCCTCAAGCAGAAGCAAACCCATTCAAGGGGTTGTTTTTGCTCAAGGACCTGGGTACACCTGGTGGGTGATGCAGAAGGATGGGGAGGTTCGATGTGTACCTCAGGGAGATTTGATTTTGGGAGAGAATAGCCAGTGAATTGGGCTGTATGATATTTAACTGCTAAATAACCTGCCAATGCATGTCATTGTATCTATAGTGTCTATATGCCATATCAAGGGTATTATTGTGAGAATTATCCAAATGACTACAGGATGGACTTTTGAAACTGAGCCAAGTACAACAGCGATAGAACTTGAACTGGCACCCACCAATTTCCTCAAGATCAACATCTTCGACCTGCAGACCAGGGGCATGAGTTGCACCAAATGTACTAGCCACAAGTTCCAGAGGCAGCGTACAACAACCCAACATCTCACACCATCTCTCTCTTATCCTGAAGAACTGTTACAACAGATAGAGCCCCAAAATTGATGGACACATTAGAGGGATAGCCCATAGGCTAAAGGAACACCGTGTGTGTGTGCGAGGTCAGGGGGTGGAGTCCATATACTTATATATAAGACAAGGAAAGTTGTAGTGGTTGATTGGAAAAAAATAAAAAAAGGTAAGATCTGGGCATGATGTAGATGGTATAGAATAAGGGGTGGATAATGTCCTGGGTTCAGCTGGGATAGAGTTAATTTTTACAGGAACCTGGGAGGTGGGGGCATAGCCGGGGCAGCTGACCTGAACTAGCCAAGGAGCTATTCCATACCATGTGACATCCTGCCCAGTATATAAATGGGGAGCGGGCCGGGGGGTGGCCTCTGTTTTTTTCGGTGGGGGAAGTGGCGGAGCGTCGGGTCCCGGGTGGTGAGCAGTTGCACTGTGCATCACTCTTTTTGTATACTTTTTTTTCATTAGTGCCGTTGTTGTTGTTGTAATCTCTTTTGTGTTTGTCCCAGTAAACTGCCTTTATCTCAACCCTCGAGGTTCCAGTTTCTTTTCCTTTTCTCTCCTCCGTCTCCTCCCCATCCCACCGGAGGGGGGCGGAGGAGTGAGCGAGCGGCTGCGTGGTCCTTTGTTACCGGCCGGGCTGAAACCACGACAAAGCAGAAGCTGGTGATGCTTAGAGTGCAAATTTTCAGCGAGACGTAGATACGTTTCTGTATCGGACCGTGTGCCTCTCTTGCGGACACATCTCCCATGTCAGGAAGACTATGCTTTAGACTTTTTCTTACTTCGGTCCTGAAAGCAGCAAAGTTCTTCCTCTTTAGAAGTGCTCAGCTAACTATTAAGAATGGATCAGTAAAAGCAATGGTTACCCTCTTCTTTTTTCCCTTATTCATGTTTTTCCTTTTGTATTTCTTTTTCTGTTGTTCAGTTCTTTACTTTCTTCCCTGGAAAATGACTCCCTGCTGCCTGTAGAAGGGTTCAGGCTCTTTATCAGTTTTTGAGCTCTGCTTACTGATAGAAGTTGGAAAGAGGAAACCAACTTCCCAGTACCGTGACAGTCTGGGGAGGAATCAGCAATTGGAGAAATTATTCACGAAAGGAAGGATGTTCTTTGTCCTTTTAAAAATGAGCTGTAGTGTTTCTAGACAGAATCATTTCCTTGAGGTGAATACCAAAGACAAAAACCAAAATGTTTGTTATCTAGGAACTCCTCTGTGTTTTGTTAAACATTCTTTGTGGTTTGGAGGTTCTGTCCTGTGCTTCTCTGGCAATAACTGGCTTCCACTGTTGGGAGAGGAAGATAATATTGAATCGAAAAACCGCTTTTGTGGTCTACCGGTGAAGTCTCCATCTGCTAAATTGTTGTAAAGCAAGAACTGTCATGTATGGGTCTGTAAAACTCGGACCTATGGCACAAACACAAAATTGTCGTCGTCTTTTATAGGTGGTTCCTGGAGGAGAAGGACCTGAAGTATAAATTGATACAGTTGTCATCTGTGAAGACATGGGTTTTTTATATATATATATATATATATATGTGTGTGTGTGTGTGTGTGTGTAATGTAAACAGAGCTTTTGTGGGGTAATGGTGTGGGTTGCTTGTTTGTTTTTGTTTACAGGCTCTTGGAATTGACATTTGCTAAAAGAGAAGGATTTCCCCTTCAGGAAAGGTGCATCACTAATGATGATGCTGGTTTTGTAAGTTGAAACCGTTACTTTCCTGTAAAGACACACTAATTTCTTCTGAATAAAAGCCTTTCTTTTTGTTCTCTTTGTGCTCAGTTACGTAAGTGCACGAGGGAGTTAGTTTTCCAACGGGTTGATGGAGTGGAAAAAGAATAGTTACGTTCCAGTTGCTGTCGGTCTTCAGTTTTTCTACATCTGTTGCATTTGTTTATGGCTCAAGTCTATATAAAACCCAAATCGTGAGCCAAGAGATTGCTATTCTTTGCACTACAGGCAGATACTAAGCTGGATCATTTGTTTAAACCCTGCTTCAGGCTGTGTCGCCAGAAACCATGTGGTAGAGTGCTGTAGAATTCTGAAAGCTCTTCAGAGTGGATGCATCTGTTTGATGCTCAGCAGCCGTGGGTTCTGCTGGCCTTGAGGTTCAGCACTCTTGGACTTGTTTTGCTTGGCAGATGTACTCTCTTGTAGTAAAGGCATTGTAGTGGTATTTTGCGAGTGAGGACAGACAGACCAGGCATCGTTCATGTCCAGGGGGCCGGGGCGGGAAGGTTGGTGTTCAAGCTTCTCATTCCTGTCAGCGGTGACTCCGCTTGCACCACTAAGTGGTGCTGTGTACGTACCCTTAACTAAATTGGGAGCTGCCTGTGCCTGCCTGCTTGTGTAGTTCGGAGCGGTCCTTTTAGAGAAAATGTTCTTTTGGCTGCATTTGTTCTCCTGTGATACAAAAACTTGACAGCGATTGGGGGCAACTACTACTTTAGGAGGATTTCTATAAAGTAAGAAATTGCCGGTTTTATTTTATCATGATGGGCAAAACAATAACTGATTCAAAATCACGTCCGCTGCAGCTTATGCTTCCGTAACACACCACTCAACTGATTTCTATGCGTAAATGTCTTCGGAGAGGAATCACAGGTGCCTGCTGTGACTATAGGGACAAGCCGTATGGGCTCACAGGAGCAGAACATGCTTTGCCTTCCCATCACCAGAAGAAAGAAAGAAAGAAAGAGGTGAAGAAGGGTGCTCAGGAGCAAGAGGCTGCAAGGAACGTGATCCTTTTGCCTTGCTTTATCTGACAGAAAAGCTGCCTTCTGCTAGTTGGGTCTTGGCTTGAAATACAAGGGGGAAGAGACTCCCGCCCCTCTCCCAGGGAGTGTGCTACTTTTGACTGGCTTGTTCCAACTATGTGATCTGCAATTACAATATTTAGGTTGCATGGTGACAATCTATACCACTGACTCCCTGAATGGTTTTTCATTTCTGTCCCCGCTTCCTTCTCCAGCTTTTTTCAATATATCAATTTAAAAAAAAAAAAAAAAAAAAAATTTTTTTTTTACCTTACATGAACATCATCTGTTGGCTTTGGCCCCAAACACTTTATTTCCTAGAAATAAGTTGAGTCTTTTCATCAGAATATGTAAAAGATTTCTAGCCACTGTAATACTATTGTATTGTTTGTTTTTTTTTTTTTTTAAATAAGTTTCTATCCAGGTTCCAGTGTGTGCACTGAATTTCTACTGCAGTAGATGACAGTCTTAAGCTGAAGAGAGATTTCATGGTTGGGAGAGAAAAAGAGCAGATCTTGACTCAAAGGTAACTTTTCCAAGGGAAAGGTAAACTCTTTTGTTTCTTTGGGGATTTTTATTCTGATAGCACAAGCATCTTGTTCTCTCAGGATTTTGTTATCTCTGGAAAAAAACCTTGGTTTTGTGTCACTTTCCTCCTTCCCTGGTTGTGGTTTTTTTTTTCCACTCCTTTCAGAGGAACTGCTAATACTGTTACAATTTAGGAAGACATTTTTAACTCTTGACTCGGAGGTCCGCAGACATGACTGTAAAGACAGTTTCTGTGCATCCAAATGCTGTTAATCCCTTCAAATACGAAATGAAAGATGTGTAACTTGGAGCTGAGGCTGAGTCAGAGTATTCCAGATGGGTCTGGTTTACTTTGCATTCAGTGTTCCTGTAGCCTGTTGCTTTGGAAGGTGCAGGTAATAAGCTTTTCAATTGAATAAATGAGCGGTAGTGGTTTTTTGTTTTCCTCCCCTAGAAATGCAGTGCTTGATCAGACTGCACTGACCTGTAGAAGTTGTGGGCACTGTGGTGTTCTCCAGAATGCTACTTGGGCTGCCACTACAAGTAGGCCATTTAAAATAATAACCTTAGACTTTGAAAATACATAAAAACTTCATGATGCTTAAAGTAGAGGGCAGAGTAGTCATCAGGTTAAAATAACTTCATGCTTATGACATGCACAGTGATGGTTCCTTTCAGGTTTTTTGGTTGTTGTTGTTGTTGGGTTTTTTTCTTCTTTAAGATGGCACTGGTTGCAGTGATCTTCAGTTTTACGACACAGCTAACTGTCTTAGTATAGATAGGGTTCCTTTCTGCCTACTATTTCCGTTTACTGGCAGACATAGTTAAGATAGCTCTTTGGAGTTGTGGAGTGTGTGTGTGTGTGTGAATGTGTATGAAAATAAGAAGACCTAAAGTCCCCTCCCCACATCATTAGTTTTTGCTGCCCTGTATTTCAGTGTTACCAAGATTTTAAAGTGGCCCAAGTATTGCTGTTGCAAATGTTTCCATGTTTGTCTAACTATTGTGATGACATCAATAAAAAGAAAAAAATCAAAACACTAAATGTTTTATTACTTGCCCTATAACTATATAGGCGTTCCCGGTCTAATATCGATTTCTTTTTTCAGGATTCACTGTATCATTTTTTTTACCCTATGAAACGGAAAGATATTTCTGGCTTACTGTTGGCTTTTGATAGACGTTTTATCCTTGGGGAATTGCCCACCAATTAATTCATAGAGTTTGGAATTTAACTGAAGGACATTTTGCATGCCCGTGTTCAAATAGCGATGCTAACAAGCCACCATACGGTTCGTGTTGGTAGCTTTATGGATACTTAAAGGTAGGCAATAGTCTTATTTTTTAATAATGCTTAACCTTTTTCTCTTTGGCAAGAACAAGCAAGTCTGCCTGGTTTTGTAGGACTTGCAGCTTTTCCTTAACATCAGACTTTAAAAAGGGGAGAACCAGTAGTATCAGGTACGCAGTTAGGATGGCGATTTTTAAAATACGAAGCTGCGTAACAGTCTCGGGAAGAACATGCGTGACTGGGCGTGGGAGTCTGTGGTACAGCATTACTAACGTTTGCAAAAAAAAGTTTTGAAGAATGAAGCATTTGCTTTATGAACGGTACTTGAGGACGAATTCTGATGTTGCTGCTAAAGTTTATTGAAAAATAGGCACTGATTTCAGTGATGATGCAGGTGTGGTTTCTGTTCATGCCTTAAATCTGAAAAGAAGAGAAGAGAAACCTGCATGTGAAGGAGGATTTTGTATGAAGGGTAATCAAACCAGTAACCTGCTTTAAGAACGACTTTAACATATTTGGAGCATCGGTTAAAGGCAAATAAGTCAAGTTTATCATATCCTCCTACATAAGCTGTGACTATTGAATACAGTCAGCAGTCCGCCTCAGAACTTGTTGGTGTGCAACTGCAACGTGTTAAGTTGTAAGGCTTCACAGCCACGAGCTGATGGGCCACAGTTCTCTCCCAGCATGAAGCGCTGTAAGTTTTAGTTTCTTGCACAGCAGTGACTCTTTTCAACATTAGTAACTATACAACAGGGTAAAAGGCAAATTTAGTGAAGAATAATGTGTCGTTCTCAGAGTAGCTGTTTGCATTTCACCGTGATGCAGATGCTTTCTATAGCGGTTGTGTTGGCACATGTCTTAGAATTCGGTTAATCCTCTCCTGAACTCATTTAAACTTTTGGCTTCAACTGCATCACTGACAATATGTTTCAGAATAGAATAATTATTTCCTTTAAAAAAAAACGGGGGTGGGGGGATAAGAAGAAGGGGTGGAGGAAGCGGGGATAAAAAAATCTGTTGTCTGCCAGTGCTGTGGGCTGCTCACTCATTTTTCTGTAGAACTTCTGGGGTGTTGTTGTTGTTGTTGTTGTTCTACCTTAATGCTAATAGGCATTTCTACCTTTTTTACCTTGTTTTTCTACCTAATGCTAATAGGCATTAGCCTATCCTCTGCACCTTTGGTCATTTCCTGAAGTTTGTCTGTAGTTTCCTACCATTAGTAGGTAAACGTATCTATTTTACTTTACGGAGCTTTGCTAGTTTTTTAAATTATACAAGAAATTTAAGTCTTGGAACAAATGTCTTTGCTTATTGATTTTTGTGAGTAGCTGCAAAAATCTTATTTATTAGTTGCCCCTTTTAAAATTAAAATAAAAATGAATGCTATGCAAGAAATAGGTTGCAAGTAACTGTTAGGATCTTACTACTGCTCGCTGTTGAGAGATCGTGGGAAGTGTGTTAAAAGTTACGGGCATTTTTCAAGATAGTTTTCCAGGTCTGAGGCGTGCTGAAATATCTCTTTCCTATGATAGTGTGTTTAGTTTCATTGACTTCAGCGGAACACACAGAATACATTGACTTAAACTAGCTGAGATTCTGATGATAAGGTTTTATACTCTACCTAACATAGTGTTGTGATGACCTGTCCTCCGAACTCAAAAATATGTTTGATGATCTTAACAGGAGGCCGGATCTTTGATCTGGAAATTATGCTGGTAGCGACATTACAGAATCCAGGCTTGTAACTTCACTGGTTTCTTGCAGCCCCTCAAGTTCATGAAGGACAATAAGGACCCATTCTCTTTTGTTCTTGTGCTATAATCAGTGATGGAAGTATGACATTGTCAGTTGTAAGAAGTGGCTTAACTGCTGTTGGAGTCTGCTTTTATGCCTGAAAAACCTGTTGATTTGCATGGGTTTGCACAGCTTATGCTAATGATATGGCTGGAATGAGACAGGATCTTGTGTAGTCTGCAAGGGCTGTATATGGTCCTGGCTTATAGCTGGGTGGGAGGGATTGGTTCAAGTTACTTCTGATTTGCCCTATTTAATATCTTAAAATAGGAGTGAACAGGGTGATTGGAACAGTTTCATTTTCACAAGAGGAAATTTATAAATCGTTTTTTATCCTGTGTTAGAATTAAGATATGTATTTACTGGAGACAACGAGTCTAGCCTGAACACTGAAACAGCTCTGTTTTGGGCACACTATTAGAACTTTTTTAAAATTTTCAAATCATAACAGTCTGTCAGTTCATGCTTGTTGAGTCTGAGACATTAAATGATGCCCTTTGAACAGGGAAACATTGCTAATAATTGATATTTGGTTTGTAGACTATACCTTTTGTATGCTCTAAAGTCACCTGTTGTTTCCCTTTCATTTATAAAAGTTCTGTTTGTCAAACCATATAAGCGCATACCTAAATTCAGTGTTAAAGTTCCTGAATTGCTCTAAACTATTGTGTTGCTGTAAACTGTTTTGGCTGATAAACCTAAGCGGTCAGCTTGGTATTCCTACGTGTATATGTGATTAAGATGCAATAGTTCGGAACACGTTACCAGGCAACTGCATGCTCCAGCTGCATAGGAGGCACAAAGCAGCTGGCCCGTTCCTTGTAATCAGTGGGAAAGTACAGATTCTCCTGTGACCTTGGTCACTCTTGTCTGTAACATATTAGATAAGAGTATTTTGATACTCCTCTCGCAGTGGGAGAAACACTGCTTGTGTCTGTGCAGTGTGTGAAAATCACTTTACCAAGATGCTTTTATTTCTAAAACCCTTGGGGAAAAAACCTCGAAACGGAATTTAAAAACTTTTTTAGTCCAAGGCAAACGTCAGGATTCTCATTCTTACAAAGTATTTTACAATTGTGTAACCTTGTAGACTGTACGGAGAATGAGGATCTTGCATGTGACGTCTTCAAAAGTTTCATTTTCGGTGTTCTACACGCTTCTACTGATCGCAGTGCCTTTGTTTCCTAACAGCAAGTGGCAACAGACAATGCGTATGGGTCTCAAGGCCCTGTGGAACAGAGAAGGTAGTTTGCCAGTGTTCTTACTGCTGTTGCAGACATTGTTTCAGTGGATTGAAAGTGGCACGTTCCAAGTACCTTTTCCTACCATTGCTGCGTATTTTATTTTTTTTTTTAATCCAGAAGAATGTTTCTGTACTTCCCTTCCCTTCCCTATAGCTGCATGTTGATTTACATTGCGTGCTATTGCAGCGTTCTTAGTCTACCGGTTACAGATTACTCCTTTCAGTTCTTGTGCATTTCTGAATGTGTATCTACCTACTAAACTCACATTTCTTCAGACATGATATGCAACTGCTACGGAAGTCAGCTATTGTGCTAGTTATGGTGTTTGCCCCGTCAGTTGTTTTACTATCTAATAAGTACCTGATGACAGAGAAGGGGTGTGTCAGAAAATAGACAAGTCAGGCTTTACATTAGAAATGGTTTTCATAAGATTTAAGAGAACGCAGTTTTGGCATAAGGATTTACATACCGCTCCCGGTGTTCTGTTGGGCTGACGTTTTGCAAGAAGCTGAGGTGTTTTAACTTTCAAAAGCTGTTTATGTAAATTGGCTTACCTCTGAGTACTCTCCTTCAGCTGTGTGTAACGAAGAAATAAATGTGCATCTCTAGACACGTGCATATGCAGATAGAATTGTAAGTGCACAGCTGGGGATGATGCTTGTGTTTGAGGGTAGAAATACGGAGAGGGACAGCAGTGGGGAAAGAAGAACCTTTGAAGATAGTCTAGCGTTGCTCTCATTCTAGAGGTGAATGATCAACTTTCTGTACCATTCTTGACAAACGCTTGCCTAATTTATTCTTAAACATTTCCTGTAATTATTACTACTGTTGCAAAGATTGCCACATACCCTAAGTTTTTCAGGTTGTAATTTAAGCCCCATGATTCCGTGTCCTGTGTGCAGTGGATGTACGCAAAAGTTCTTCCTTATAGCTACCTTTTAGAGTTTAAACATTGTTATTTCTCTCCAGTTAAGCGGCTGTTTTTCAATTTATACTTTGAAGTCAGACTCCTGTACATCGTTGAGCACCCTCTTGGACTTACTGTAGACCCTCGCCAGTTATACTACACCCTTCTTGAAAAGCAGTACATCATCTGGAGGGTTCAGCAGCTAATCCGTGCAAATGTAGCGCGGCAGAAATACTGCTTGGATGTACTAACTCCAGTGTGATGGGTGAGGAGGAATCACTGGGCCTTTTGATTAGCAAGAAACGGTACATAAGAACTAGGTGACAGAAATAGGACACGCAGCTGGCACACTGGCCTTCAAGCTTACAGTGCAGCTCTGTGGGCTTTGGCTGGCTACAGAAGAGCATGAGGCACAGGAGAGAACTGCTGCTGGATCTTAGTGAAAGACAGTAAGTCATTTGGAGAGAGGTTTTCAACGCCAGGAATTCAAGTCGGGTGCCCAATTCCAGAGTGCCTGTGAAATCCCTGTGTACTGCCCTCGCTTGTCTAACTTTGTGTTGTATATTGTCTAGCAGCTTGTCTTTCAAAGATAACAAAGCTACACTTGTGTGATAGGTGATGTAATGATCTCATAATAACAGGCAAAATCCAAGTCACAGAAAATGCCAGCATTTGAAAGAGAGCCGGATAGGAGAGCCTTTTTTGTATGGATCAGTTGTCTTGTTCTGATTTTTTTTGTTTTACAGGTAAAATCACAGCTCAGTGTGACATGGAAATAACTGGAAATAGTTTTATTTTTAAATTCGGGGCCTTATTTTCCTTGAAACTGGATTTTCAGATACGGTGCTAGAAGACGTTACAGAATTGCAAGTGTTGTTTCTGCCTCCTGTTCCTCTTGAACATTTGGTTTCCTGGGGAAAAATACTGTGTAAGCTCTGTAAGCAAAGAGGTTTTATATTTTTGGAATACTTGCCAGCTGAAGGGTTTGTACCTTGGACTTAAACTGTAGAGGAGGATCTGTTCAGGACATCCATGTTATAGAGTAGCTGTTGCATGACTTACACTTGTAATCCGGTTCCTACTTGATAGCCTTAACTTTGCGTGGATTGTGTGTTGAACTTTGCAGTAGTTTGTTTGTTTTTACATTTCCTTAAGGTCTAGGCAAAGGCTTAGAGAGTTAGCAGACTTAAGGATAAGCATTTATTACTTTGTCCTGCCACGTTGCTATTTGAAACCTGTTCTGAGTGTTGGTGGTATTGAAGAAATTGCCGAGATTTCGAGGGTGAATCTGTATCTTTAGGTGTACTGAGCAGAAAAGTACAATGGATCTTTTTAGTTGCCAGATAGCTTGCTTTATCCAGGCGGTCAATTTGTCAAGATCAGGCTGCAGCGTGGCCAATTCATTTCTTAGTTCCAACAACTGCCATCTTAATGTAGAGATTTATTCTGTAATCAAAACTGGAACTGTTGTCCCTGGTTATGTGTGCTTACTTATTTGTTTTTAACGCTGCTTCAGTGAGACTCCGTCTGAGGGCAGAAGAATCACAAAGCTAGACCAGATTTTGCTAAATGGAAATAACATAACACTGGTAAGTCAGCATTGTTAAAATGCTGCATGCATTTATTTTCTGTACCTGTAAATCAATCAGTCACTGAGCTCAGCTACTTTAAGCTGAGCTTTCCAGACAATTCCATTACACAAGGTAATTTCAAGTAGCTTCTGGGGCATATGTGTGTATGAAGGACGCTGGAAAAGTGATCTTGCTGTCTTAGTACACGTTACATTTTAAAAAAAAAAAAAAAAAAAAAAAAGAAAAAAAAAAAGAGCATGTCCCTAACTTTATTTTGGTGAATGTTTTTCTGGTCTTCAGGTGTGCAAGGGAATCACTGGCTTTGCTAAGCGCTCCGTAAGCTGGTTCATACAGTGGCTTTTAACTCACGAGTGTTTGCCTGCATAAGCGTGTAGGTGGAATGCATCTACGTTTTATCCATTATTGTATGTATAGATGTGTTTGCAGCAGTTTGGATGTTTACAAGCTTGTCAAGTCGTTTGGCAGTTATGATTGCCATGATGCCCAGAGAGCTGTACCTTTACATGCTCTGAAAACAATCTGGAGGTCTGTTGGCTTACACCAAATCAGAAGCACTGTGATTTTTAGTTTATTATCTGCTGGTGTAGGTAGGTCAGTACTGAAACAGTAATTAAATACTGTGATTATGCATCCCTAAGCTGAATTCTGCAACTTCCTAAATACCACAAGAGCAGACCTAGAATAGTTTTTAGTTTGTCGGCATAGATGGCTACAAAGTCAGGACTTCCTGCGTAAAAGCATTCCTAATTTTGTGGGAAGAGGAGAGGACGACCAACTCGAGTCGAAATCAGCTCTGTGTGAACGAGGAACAATCTCCATTTTGCTGTCTTTCCCACCTTGCACCTCCTCACTGTGTGTCTGAGCAAGTGCCATCTTGCCTTAATTTCTAAGCCTTTTTCTGCTTTGGTTATTGTTCTGCCTCCTTAAAGGATAGCGCGTGTTCTGACTTCTTGTATGGGGTAAAATTACTACCATCCGGTTAAGCTGGTGGTATACTGCGCTTGAAGCAGAAGCTGGTGATGCTTAGAGTGCACATTTTCAGCGAGACGTAGATACGTTTCTGTATCGGACCGTGTGCCTCTCTTGCGGACACATCTCCCATGTCAGGAAGACTATGCTTTAGACTTTTTCTTACTTCGGTCCTGAAAGCAGCAAAGTTCTTCCTCTTTAGAAGTGCTCAGCTAACTATTAAGAATGGATCAGTAAAAGCAATGGTTACCCTCTTCTTTTTTCCCTTATTCATGTTTTTCCTTTTGTATTTCTTTTTCTGTTGTTCAGTTCTTTACTTTCTTCCCTGGAAAATGACTCCCTGCTGCCTGTAGAAGGGTTCAGGCTCTTTATCAGTTTTTGAGCTCTGCTTACTGATAGAAGTTGGAAAGAGGAAACCAACTTCCCAGTACCGTGACAGTCTGGGGAGGAATCAGCAATTGGAGAAATTATTCACGAAAGGAAGGATGTTCTTTGTCCTTTTAAAAATGAGCTGTAGTGTTTCTAGACAGAATCATTTCCTTGAGGTGAATACCAAAGACAAAAACCAAAATGTTTGTTATCTAGGAACTCCTCTGTGTTTTGTTAAACATTCTTTGTGTTTTGGAGGTTCTGTCCTGTGCTTCTCTGGCAATAACTGGCTTCCACTGTTGGGAGAGGAAGATAATATTGAATCGAAAAACCGCTTTTGTGGTCTACCGGTGAAGTCTCCATCTGCTAAATTGTTGTAAAGCAAGAACTGTCATGTATGGGTTTGTAAAACTCGGACCTATGGCACAAACACAAAATTGTCGTCGTCTTTTATAGGTGGTTCCTGGAGGAGAAGGACCTGAAGTATAAATTGATACAGTTGTCATCTGTGAAGACATGGGTTTTTTTTATATATATATATATATATATATGTGTGTGTGTGTGTGTGTGTAATCTAAACAGAGCTTTTGTGGGGTAATGGTGTGGGTTGCTTGTTTGTTTTTGTTTACAGGCTCTTGGAATTGACATTTGCTAAAAGAGAAGGATTTCCCCTTCAGGAAAGGTGCATCACTAATGATGATGCTGGTTTTGTAAGTTGAAACCGTTACTTTCCTGTAAAGACACACTAATTTCTTCTGAATAAAAGCCTTTCTTTTTGTTCTCTTTGTGCTCAGTTACGTAAGTGCACGAGGGAGTTAGTTTTCCAACGGGTTGATGGAGTGGAAAAAGAATAGTTACGTTCCAGTTGCTGTCGGTCTTCAGTTTTTCTACATCTGTTGCATTTGTTTATGGCTCAAGTCTATATAAAACCCAAATCGTGAGCCAAGAGATTGCTATTCTTTGCACTACAGGCAGATACTAAGCTGGATCATTTGTTTAAACCCTGCTTCAGGCTGTGTCGCCAGAAACCATGTGGTAGAGTGCTGTAGAATTCTGAAAGCTCTTCAGAGTGGATGCATCTGTTTGATGCTCAGCAGCCGTGGGTTCTGCTGGCCTTGAGGTTCAGCACTCTTGGACTTGTTTTGCTTGGCAGATGTACTCTCTTGTAGTAAAGGCATTGTAGTGGTATTTTGCGAGTGAGGACAGACAGACCAGGCATCGTTCATGTCCAGGGGGCCGGGGCGGGAAGGTTGGTGTTCAAGCTTCTCATTCCTGTCAGCGGTGACTCCGCTTGCACCACTAAGTGGTGCTGTGTACGTACCCTTAACTAAATTGGGAGCTGCCTGTGCCTGCCTGCTTGTGTAGTTCGGAGCGGTCCTTTTAGAGAAAATGTTCTTTTGGCTGCATTTGTTCTCCTGTGATACAAAAACTTGACAGCTATTGGGGGCAACTACTACTTTAGGAGGATTTCTATAAAGTAAGAAATTGCCGGTTTTATTTTATCATGATGGGCAAAACAATAACTGATTCAAAATCACGTCCGCTGCAGCTTATGCTTCCGTAACACACCACTCAACTGATTTCTATGCGTAAATGTCTTCGGAGAGGAATCACAGGTGCCTGCTGTGACTATAGGGACAAGCCGTATGGGCTCACAGGAGCAGAACATGCTTTGCCTTCCCATCACCAGAAGAAAGAAAGAAAGAAAGAGGTGAAGAAGGGTGCTCAGGAGCAAGAGGCTGCAAGGAAGTTGCTGTACGTGATCCTTTTGCCTTGCTTTATCTGACAGAAAAGCTGCCTTCTGCTAGTTGGGTCTTGGCTTGAAATACAAGGGGGAAGAGACTCCCGCCCCTCTCCCAGGGAGTGTGCTACTTTTGACTGGCTTGTTCCGACTATGTGATCTGCAATTACAATATTTAGGTTGCATGGTGACAATCTATACCACTGACTCCCTGAATGGTTTTTCATTTCTGTCCCCGCTTCCTTCTCCAGCTTTTTTCAATATATCAATTTAAAAAAAAAAAAAAAAAAAAAAATTTTTTTTTACCTTACATGAACATCATCTGTTGGCTTTGGCCCCAAACACTTTATTTCCTAGAAATAAGTTGAGTCTTTTCATCAGAATATGTAAAAGATTTCTAGCCACTGTAATACTATTGTGTTGTTTGGTTTTTTTTTTTTTAAATAAGTTTCTATCCAGGTTCCAGTGTGTGCACTGAATTTCTACTGCAGTAGATGACAGTCTTAAGCTGAAGAGAGATTTCATGGTTGGGAGAGAAAAAGAGCAGATCTTGACTCAAAGGTAACTTTTCCAAGGGAAAGGTAAACTCTTTTGTTTCTTTGGGGATTTTTATTCTGATAGCACAAGCATCTTGTTCTCTCAGGATTTTGTTATCTCTGGAAAAAAACCTTGGTTTTGTGTCACTTTCCTCCTTCCCTGGTTGTGGTTTTTTTTTTCCACTCCTTTCAGAGGAACTGCTAATACTGTTATAATTTAGGAAGACATTTTTAACTCTTGACTCGGAGGTCCGCAGACATGACTGTAAAGACAGTTTCTGTGCATCCAAATGCTGTTAATCCCTTCAAATACGAAATGAAAGATGTGTAACTTGGAGCTGAGGCTGAGTCAGAGTATTCCAGATGGGTCTGGTTTACTTTGCATTCAGTGTTCCTGTAGCCTGTTGCTTTGGAAGGTGCAGGTAATAAGCTTTTCAATTGAATAAATGAGCGGTAGTGGTTTTTTGTTTTCCTCCCCTAGAAATGCAGTGCTTGATCAGACTGCACTGACCTGTAGAAGTTGTGGGCACTGTGGTGTTCTCCAGAATGCTACTTGGGCTGCCACTACAAGTAGGCCATTTAAAATAATAACCTTAGACTTTGAAAATACATAAAAACTTCATGATGCTTAAAGTAGAGGGCAGAGTAGTCATCAGGTTAAAATAACTTCATGCTTATGACATGCACAGTGATGGTTCCTTTCAGGTTTTTTGGTTGTTGTTGTTGTTGGGTTTTTTTCTTCTTTAAGATGGCACTGGTTGCAGTGATCTTCAGTTTTACGACACAGCTAACTGTCTTAGTATAGATAGGGTTCCTTTCTGCCTACTATTTCCGTTTACTGGCAGACATAGTTAAGATAGCTCTTTGGAGTTGTGGAGTGTGTGTGTGTGTGAATGTGTATGAAAATAAGAAGACCTAAAGTCCCCTCCCCACATCATTAGTTTTTGCTGCCCTGTATTTCAGTGTTACCAAGATTTTAAAGTGGCCCAAGTATTGCTGTTGCAAATGTTTCCATGTTTGTCTAACTATTGTGATGACATAAATAAAAAGAAAAAAATCAAAACACTAAATGTTTTATTACTTGCCCTATAACTATATAGGCGTTCCCGGTCTAATATCGATTTCTTTTTTCAGGATTCACTGTATCATTTTTTTTACCGTATGAAACGGAAAGATATTTCTGGCTTACTGTTGGCTTTTGATAGACGTTTTATCCTTGGGGAATTGCCCACCAATTAATTCATAGAGTTTGGAATTTAACTGAAGGACATTTTGCATGCCCGTGTTCAAATAGCGATGCTAACAAGCCACCATACGGTTCGTGTTGGTAGCTTTATGGATACTTAAAGGTAGGCAATAGTCTTATTTTTTAATAATGCTTAACCTTTTTCTCTTTGGCAAGAACAAGCAAGTCTGCCTGGTTTTGTAGGACTTGCAGCTTTTCCTTAACATCAGACTTTAAAAAGGGGAGAACCAGTAGTATCAGGTACGCAGTTAGGATGGCGATTTTTAAAATACGAAGCTGCGTAACAGTCTCGGGAAGAACATGCGTGACTGGGCGTGGGAGTCTGTGGTACAGCATTACTAACGTTTGCAAAAAAAAGTTTTGAAGAATGAAGCATTTGCTTTATGAACGGTACTTGAGGACGAATTCTGATGTTGCTGCTAAAGTTTATTGAAAAATAGGCACTGATTTCAGTGATGATGCAGGTGTGGTTTCTGTTCATGCCTTAAATCTGAAAAGAAGAGAAGAGAAACCTGCATGTGAAGGAGGATTTTGTATGAAGGGTAATCAAACCAGTAACCTGCTTTAAGAACGACTTTAAAATATTTGGAGCATCGGTTAAAGGCAAATAAGTCAAGTTTATCATATCCTCCTACATAAGCTGTGACTATTGAATACAGTCAGCAGTCCGCCTCAGAACTTGTTGGTGTGCAACTGCAACGTGTTAAGTTGTAAGGCTTCACAGCCACGAGCTGATGGGCCACAGTTCTCTCCCAGCATGAAGCGCTGTAAGTTTTAGTTTCTTGCACAGCAGTGACTCTTTTCAACATTAGTAACTATACAACAGGGTAAAAGGCAAATTTAGTGAAGAATAATGTGTCGTTCTCAGAGTAGCTGTTTGCATTTCACCGTGATGCAGATGCTTTCTATAGCGGTTGTGTTGGCACATGTCTTAGAATTCGGTTAATCCTCTCCTGAACTCATTTAAACTTTTGGCTTCAACTGCATCACTGACAATATGTTTCAGAATAGAATAATTATTTCCTTTAAAAAAAAACGGGGGTGGGGGGATAAGAAGAAGGGGTGGAGGAAGCGGGGATAAAAAAATCTGTTGTCTGCCAGTGCTGTGGGCTGCTCACTCATTTTTCTGTAGAACTTCTGGGGTTTTGTTGTTGTTGTTGTTGTTGTTGTTGTTGTTCTACCTTAATGCTAATAGGCATTTCTACCTTTTTTACCTTGTTTTTCTACCTAATGCTAATAGGCATTAGCCTATCCTCTGCACCTTTGGTCATTTCCTGAAGTTTGTCTGTAGTTTCCTACATTAGTAGGTAAATGTATCTATTTTACTTTACAGAGCTTTGCTAGTTTTTTAAACTATACAAGAAATTTAAGTCTTGGAACAAATGTCTTTGCTTATTGATTTT
This sequence comes from Astur gentilis, assembly GCF_929443795.1. Lineage (NCBI taxonomy): Eukaryota > Metazoa > Chordata > Aves > Accipitriformes > Accipitridae > Astur > Astur gentilis. The sequence goes on from NC_064883.1 coordinate 497,259, forward strand.
TGTGAGTAGCTGCAAAAATCTTATTTATTAGTTGCCCCTTTTAAAATTAAAATAAAAATGAATGCTATGCAAGAAATAGGTTGCAAGTAACTGTTAGGGTCTTACTACTGCTCGCTGTTGAGAGATCGTGGGAAGTGTGTTAAAAGTTACGGGCATTTTTCAAGATAGTTTTCCAGGTCTGAGGCGTGCTGAAATATCTCTTTCCTATGATAGTGTGTTTAGTTTCATTGACTTCAGCGGAACACACAGAATACATTGACTTAAACTAGCTGAGAATCTGATGATAAGGTTTTATACTCTACCTAACATAGTGTTGTGATGACCTGTCCTCCGAACTCAAAAATATGTTTGATGATCTTAACAGGAGGCCGGATCTTTGATCTGGAAATTATGCTGGTAGCGACATTACAGAATCCAGGCTTGTAACTTCACTGGTTTCTTGCAGCCCCTCAAGTTCATGAAGGACAATAAGGACCCATTCTCTTTTGTTCTTGGGCTATAATCAGTGATGGAAGTATGACATTGTCAGTTGTAAGAAGTGGCTTAACTGCTGTTGGAGTCTGCTTTTATGCCTGAAAAACCTGTTGATTTGCATGGGTTTGCACAGCTTATGCTAATGATATGGCTGGAATGAGACAGGATCTTGTGTAGTCTGCAAGGGCTGTATATGGTCCTGGCTTATAGCTGGGTGGGAGGGATTGGTTCAAGTTACTTCTGATTTGCCCTATTTAATATCTTAAAATAGGAGTGAACAGGGTGATTGGAACAGTTTCATTTTCACAAGAGGAAATTTATAAATCGTTTTTTATCCTGTGTTAGAATTAAGATATGTATTTACTGGAGACAACGAGTCTAGCCTGAACACTGAAACAGCTCTGTTTTGGGCACACTATTAGAACTTTTTTAAAATTTTCAAATCATAACAGTCTGTCAGTTCATGCTTGTTGAGTCTGAGACATTAAATGATGCCCTTTGAACAGGGAAACATTGCTAATAATTGATATTTGGTTTGTAGACTATACCTTTTGTATGCTCTAAAGTCACCTGTTGTTTCCCTTTCATTTATAAAAGGTCTGTTTGTCAAACCATATAAGCGCATACCTAAATTCAGTGTTAAAGTTCCTGAATTGCTCTAAACTATTGTGTTGCTGTAAACTGTTTTGGCTGATAAACCTAAGCGGTCAGCTTGGTATTCCTACGTGTATATGTGATTAAGATGCAATAGTTCGGAACACGTTACCAGGCAACTGCATGCTCCAGCTGCATAGGAGGCACAAAGCAGCTGGCCCGTTCCTTGTAATCAGTGGGAAAGTACAGATTCTCCTGTGACCTTGGTCACTCTTGTCTATAACATATTAGATAAGAGTATTTTGATACTCCTCTCGCAGTGGGAGAAACACTGCTTGTGTCTGTGCAGTGTGTGAAAATCACTTTACCAAGATGCTTTTATTTCTAAAACCCTTGGGAAAAAAACCTCGAAACGGAATTTAAAAACTTTTTTAGTCCAAGGCAAACGTCAGGATTCTCATTCTTACAAAGTATTTTACAATTGTGTAACCTTGTAGACTGTACGGAGAATGAGGATCTTGCATGTGACGTCTTCAAAAGTTTCATTTTCGGTGTTCTACACGCTTCTACTGATCGCAGTGCCTTTGTTTCCTAACAGCAAGTGGCAACAGACAATGCGTATGGGTCTCAAGGCCCTGTGGAACAGAGAAGGTAGTTTGCCAGTGTTCTTACTGCTGTTGCAGACATTGTTTCAGTGGATTGAAAGTGGCACGTTCCAAGTACCTTTTCCTACCATTGCTGCGTATTTTATTTTTTTTTTAATCCAGAAGAATGTTTCTGTACTTCCCTTCCCTTCCCTATAGCTGCATGTTGATTTACATTGCGTGCTATTGCAGCGTTCTTAGTGTTATAAATTGAGACTACAACGGATCATAATCCAATTGAAAATTTTATTAATTGTAGGAAGTAGAATATGAGCAAAGACAGCGCTGGGCGGCAGGGGAGTCTATGTTCCGCCAACTGCCGCGCCAAACAGTTCTAACAGTCTCCTTTTATCAGTCATCCAGTTCCGCATTCAGGTCTTCACTCTGCGCATGTCTCAGTTGTTGTTGGGGGGTCTTTTTCTGCCTCCTGGTGGTCGTTGAGGCCGAAGGCTTGAAGTCTTCCTCAGTTACCTTTAGATAACTTTTCTCTTCAACTTGCTGTGTGGTATTTCTCAGAACTGTGTTATAAGCTCCTTTAGCAAACACTTCTAAGCAAAGCAATAGCTATTTCCCGTATTCTTGCATCTTGCGGTTTGACACTTCTTTAAACAAAGCAATAACTGATTCTCATATTCATACATCCTTATCTTTAGCAATCTCACAAAATAGTTTTGCTTTGACTTATACAAGTGGTATCTAATTAGGCTTATATAAGCAATTATGGCTATCTTTTCTTTAATTATTTAATCTTTATATTGGGCTTAACATAAATCTTAATAAACAATATTCTAGTCTTTAGTTTCTCACAATCCCCCCTTTTTCTTTTTATCCTATTATTGTTTATTAACGGTATACCAGGAAAAAGGGTGTTTGTTAATTTTTTTTAATTAATTTTAGTAAACTCTTACCAGTCCTGGGGAAGTTCAGCCATGATTGCCTTTGCATCCCATTTTCCTGATTCATTTCTCCACAGTTGGTTTGTCTTCTGCCTCGCCCGTCGACTCGGTTGCTTCGAGCCACGGGGTGTACCATCTTCTCGGCAGCAAGGGAATTCTTCAGGAGAATAGCTGTTTCGGGTTTTCTGCCTGTGTACATAGGCCTCCCACTTCGCAGCTTTAATTAATCGGGTCAGGCAAGGCACGGTTAGTACTTCCCTCCGACACCGGACAGTTACGATCTCAGTTACAAAGGGGATTCTTTTAGTAAAGATATCTCACCATTGGAGGGATCCCTTTACTATTTCTCGTCTTTGTTCGAATTGTTTCAATTTCCAATCAGTTAATGATCTTTCAAATTTATAGCACTGCTCGCAGACTCCGTTTGGAGGGTATCCTTCATAGCAATGCACCCACCATTTGTCCTGGCATACCTTGCATTTAAAACATACAAATGGATAACAATTACACTGTTGGTTGTTACACCTTAATTGTAAGTTTTGTATATAGTTGTTCCTTATTCCCGTAGAATCTCTATATTCTATATTAGGTTGCATGAGTATTTACCACACTTAGTATGTTTCCACAAGTAATACACCACTAAAGATCCTATAAAAACAATTATAAAACAAATCACACACTTTACACCAAAGGGTAAGGCTTTAAAATAATCAAACCAAGTATATATCATTACTTTATCTTCTTAATATAATCTTGGTGTCACCTGGTGCACTGACCACCTTCCAATGGGGTCTTGTTACCGGGCCTTTAATGTGACTGATATGAGTTCATCCACGCTCAGCAGTCCGGACAGCTGTTTCTGTTGTAAGTCATTAATCGCACGGTCTCAAATTAAAATGTTTGTTTGTGGGCTTTCAATCCACTAGGGCATTCCATACACCATTTCGAATGCTGATATTCCCACATCCGTTCGGGGTCTAGTTCTAAAAAATTAATAGTGCCATGGATAGGCACTTAATCCATGATAATTTAGTTTCTATCATTAGTTTTGATTTCCCCATTCATCCTTTCAACTTTTCCCGAACTCTGTGGATGCCATGGTGTATGGTATTCCCACTTAATTCTTAAGTTTCTTGTTAGATCTCTAACAATTTTTGACACAAAGTGTGTTTCTCTGTCCGAGTCAATTACTTCAGGTACTCCATATCGAGGTATAATGTTTTCAAGCAACGCTTTAGTATTTGTGACGCCCTATCCTGGGTAGTTCAGTAAAATCCACTTGTATGTGTGAAAAAGGTCTATATGCTGGGGAACGTCCTCCAAGAGGTTTTTGTCTCATGTTGTTTCGATTGACCTTTTGACAGGTCTCACAGGCTGCTGTGACTGTTTTTGCGATGTTGTATACACCTATACAGGCAAACAGTTGATTAAAATGATCAACTAATGCCTGGGTTCCCCAGTGTGTTTTACTATATATTTTTGAAAATATTTCGAGTGTTATGCCCTTCGGCAAAACTTCTCTCCCATCTGGCAATATGTATTTACCATCCTGTTCCTTAGCTCCCATTTGTTCTAATTTTTCTTTTTCTACAGACTCAAAACTCAAATTTTTATTAATAGATGTCTGTTATATAGTTAAAATCGTATTATAATTGCCTGCCATTCGTTTTGCTTTCGTATCAGCTGCATTATTTCCCCTGATTTGGTAACTTGTACCCCGTTGATGTCCCTTTATATGTACAACTGCTATTTTATTCGGCGTTTTTAATGTCCCCAGAACTCGTCGAATTAATTTTGGGTGTATCAGTTCTTTTCCCTGTGAGTTAACGAATCCCCTTTCCTCCCATATTTTTCCAAAACTCTGTTTAATTGTTCCAATCGTTTTTAGAGATAGTTTAGGGGATTCTATAGGTATTCCTTCATACTTTAATAATCGGCTATCTGTAAGCCATTTTTCTGTTTTTTGTTGTAACACTCCCCTGATATTATGAAACACATATAAGACAACGTCTCCATTAAAAATAATGCGATTTGTTTCCTTGAGTAATAAGGCTGTAGCAACAATTATTTGTAAACAACTTGGCCAACCCCTGCTTACAGGGTCCAACAGCTTTCATAAGTATGCCACCAGTTTTTTTTTTTTTTTTTTTTTTCCAGCCCATTCCTGAGTTAAAACTCCGAATGCCGTTCTTTCATGTATATTAACAAATAAATGGAATGGCCGCTTTAAATCTGGTAGGCTTAAAACCGGTGCTTGGCTTAGTTCTTTTTTTGAGACTGACAAACTGCTCTCGATCTTGCGGGGTCCATTTGGGTATTTTGTCTTCCTACAATACCCAAATAGCCCTAATGCCTGCCGAATTTGTCTCTTAGTGACAGGCATAGGTAATTCCAGAATTGCTTTAATGCGCTCTGGATCTAATACCTTCTTGCCGTTAAACAAATAATGCCCCAAGTATTTCACTTTTTCTTCCACAAATTGTAACTTTTCTTGTGATACCTGTAGTCCTTTTTGGGCAAGAAAATTTAGAAGTCGAATGGTTTCTTTTCTTACATCCTCCTGATTATTTTCTGCTATAAGCAGATCATCTACATATTGCAAAAGTACATTTCCCTTTTGCACCTGGTATTCCTTTAAGAGTTCTTCCAGGGCCTGTCTAAACAAATTAGGGGACTCAGTGAACCCCTGGGGGAACACGGTCTATCTCAATTGCTGTCTGCGGCCTGTCTCTATATCTTCCCATTCAAAGGCAAAATAATCACGGCATTCTTCTGCCAGTGGACAGGCCCAAAAGGCATCTTTTAGATCAACCACACTATACCAGGAGTTATGTGGTTCTAACTTACTTAGAAGTGTATATGGATTTGCTACTACAGGGAACCGGGTGATAGTTCTTTTGTTTATTTCCCTTAAATCATGTACGAGCCGATATTTCCCATTTGGTTTCTTTACAGGCAGAATGGGGGTATTAAAGGGTGACATACACGGCTCTAAGATGCCTTGTGTTATTAATCGATCAATTTCTGGTTTTAATCCTCTCCGTCCTTCTAGAGATATGGGATATTGTTTTACCCTCACAGGTATGTGGGGTTCAGAAATTTAGATTTTAATTGGTGGGATTTCCAGTCTACTAATTGTGTCCGGAGAGTATCAGACATCGGGGTTGAATTGTTTTTGATCTTCCACGGTCAAAGGATAAGTAGACACTGTTAGTTCTTGATTTTTTACTTTAATTTCTAATTGCAATTTGACAATTAAATCTCGTCCCAGTAGATTAAATTCTGCTTCAGGGACGAGCAAGAGTTCACCCATTCCAAATTTATTTTCAGTTTCAAATACCACATTTTTGATTTTGTTGACTTTAAAGGGTTCTCCTTTTGCCCCGATTACTTGTACTTTTTCAGGAGAAACTTTACATCCCTCAGGTATTTGCTTAATAGTTGATTTCTCAGCTCCAGTGTCTACTAAAAAGGTGAACTCTTGTTTATGGGGACCTATTTTTAATTTTATCAAGGGCTCGTGATGACTTCGGTCCCCTAAGATATAGAGCCCCTGACTCTCCTATTCCGTTTTTAATATTTCTTCATCTTTGATCCTTTCTCTGCAATTCTTCTTTATATGTCCCTTCTTTCCACAGTAAAAACAACATCTCTGTTCCTTCTTTACTACTACGTTAGTTCATTCAATGGATAAAGTTTAGCTCCCGGTCTTTCCAGCCAAACTTCCACATATTGACTCTCCTCTGGGTTAAGAGTTTTTTTTATTATTAACCCATAGGTTTAATTGTTATTTTATCCAATCTTCTTCTGACCCATAGACTGGCCAGAAGACATTTTTAAAAATCTTCTTCCCTCCCCATATCTTAGTACAATATTCTATCATCTTCTGTTTATCTTTCCCTAGAGTTCCAGGGAAATATCTCCAATTGTCTAAGATATATGCCAGAGGGGTATTCCTAGGTACAGTAGGTACCCTTCCCATGGGAGTCGAAGGCTTGCTGCCCTTCGCCCCCATCTTCTGGACTATCCGCACACACACTCACTCACTCCCCTTATTCCTGGCCCAGTCCCTCGCGGGAGGTGGGAACCGCAGTACTAAAGGGTCCACATTCACTTGGTTCAGTATATCGAACCTCTCATTTGTTATAGTCCAGGAAAACCCAATCCCGCCCGAACGGCAAACCCGCGACCAAACATCGCAATATACTTACGCGTCCTGCGTCTTCGTCCGGACTCCCGTGCACAGAATTTTTATGGGATTTTACCGGTTTTCCCTTTGCTCACTATTCTAGAATTTAGGTTCGTCGGTAAGGTTGGGGTAGGCTGTTGGTCGCGGGGCCGCGAATTGTCGCGGGGCGCGCCTCCCCGGAGGACCAAAGCCCACCGTTCCTTATCCGAGTCACGGCACCAAGAATTGTTATAAATTGAGACTACAACGGATCATAATCCAATTGAAAATTTTATTAATTGTAGCAAGTAGAATATGAGCAAAGACAGCGCTGGGCGGCAGGGGAGTCTATGTTCCGCCAACTGCCGCGCCAAACAGTTCTAACAGTCTCCTTTTATCAGTCATCCAGTTCCACATTCAGGTCTTCACTCTGCGCATGTCTCAGTTGTTGTTGGGGGGTCTTTTTCTGCCTCCTGGTGGTCGTTGAGGCCGAAGGCTTGAAGTCTTCCTCAGTTACCTTTAGATAACTTTTCTCTTCAACTTGCTGTGTGGTATTTCTCAGAACTGTGTTATAAGCTCCTTTAGCAAACACTTCTAAGCAAAGCAATAGCTATTTCCCGTATTCTTGCATCTTGCGGTGTGACACTTCTTTAAACAAAGCAATAACTGATTCTCATATTCATACATCCTTATCTTTAGCAATCTCACAAAATAGTTTTGCTTTGACTTATACAAGTGGTATCTAATTAGGCTTATATAAGCAATTATGGCTATCTTTTCTTTAATTATTTAATCTTTATATTGGGCTTAACATAAATCTTAATAAACAATATTCTAGTCTTTAGTTTCTCACATTAGTCTACCGGTTACAGATTACTCCTTTCAGTTCTTGTGCATTTCTGAATGTGTATCTACCTACTAAACTCACATTTCTTCAGACATGATATGCAACTGCTACGGAAGTCAGCTATTGTGCTAGTTATGGTGTTTGCCCCGTCAGTTGTTTTACTATCTAATAAGTACCTGATGACAGAGAAGGGGTGTGTCAGAAAATAGACAAGTCAGGCTTTACATTAGAAATGGTTTTCATAAGATTTAAGAGAACGCAGTTTTGGCATAAGGATTTACATACCGCTCCCGGTGTTCTGTTGGGCTGACGTTTTGCAAGAAGCTGAGGTGTTTTAACTTTCAAAAGCTGTTTATGTAAATTGGCTTACCTCTGAGTACTCTCCTTCAGCTGTGTGTAACGAAGAAATAAATGTGCATCTCTAGACACGTGCATATGCAGATAGAATTGTAAGTGCACAGCTGGGGATGATGCTTGTGTTTGAGGGTAGAAATACGGAGAGGGACAGCAGTGGGGAAAGAAGAACCTTTGAAGATAGTCTAGCGTTGCTCTCATTCTAGAGGTGAATGATCAACTTTCTGTACCGTTCTTGACAAACGCTTGCCTAATTTATTCTTAAACATTTCCTGTAATTATTACTACTGTTGCAAAGATTGCCACATACCCTAAGTTTTTCAGGTTGTAATTTAAGCCCCATGATTCCGTGTAACTGTGTGCAGTGGATGTACGCAAAAGTTCTTCCTTATAGCTACCTTTTAGAGTTTAAACATTGTTATTTCTCTCCAGTTAAGCGGCTGTTTTTCAATTTATACTTTGAAGTCAGACTCCTGTACATCGTTGAGCGCCCTCTTGGACTTACTGTAGACCCTCGCCAGTTATACTACACCCTTCTTGAAAAGCAGTACATCATCTGGAGGGTTCAGCAGCTAATCCGTGCAAATGTAGCGCGGCAGAAATACTGCTTGGATGTACTAACTCCAGTGTGATGGGTGAGGAGGAATCACTGGGCCTTTTGATTAGCAAGAAACGGTACATAAGAACTAGGTGACAGAAATAGGACACGCAGCTGGCACACTGGCCTTCAAGCTTACAGTGCAGCTCCGTGGGCTTTGGCTGGCTACAGAAGAGCATGAGGCACAGGAGAGAACTGCTGCTGGATCTTAGTGAAAGACAGTAAGTCATTTGGAGAGAGGTTTTCAACGCCAGGAATTCAAGTCGGGTGCCCAATTCCAGAGTGCCTGTGAAATCCCTGTGTACTGCCCTCGCTTGTCTAACTTTGTGTTGTATATTGTCTAGCAGCTTGTCTTTCAAAGATAACAAAGCTACACTTGTGTGATAGGTGATGTAATGATCTCATAATAACAGGCAAAATCCAAGTCACAGAAAATGCCAGCATTTGAAAGAGAGCCGGATAGGAGAGCCTTTTTTGTATGGATCAGTTGTCTTGTTCTGATTTTTTTGTTTTACAGGTAAAATCACAGCTCAGTGTGACATGGAAATAACTGGAAATAGTTTTATTTTTAAATTCGGGGCCTTATTTTCCTTGAAACTGGATTTTCAGATACGGTGCTAGAAGACGTTACAGAATTGCAAGTGTTGTTTCTGCCTCCTGTTCCTCTTGAACATTTGGTTTCCTGGGGAAAAATACTGTGTAAGCTCTGTAAGCAAAGAGGTTTTATATTTTTGGAATACTTGCCAGCTGAAGGGTTTGTACCTTGGACTTAAACTGTAGAGGAGGATCTGTTCAGGACATCCATGTTATAGAGTAGCTGTTGCATGACTTACACTTGTAATCCGGTTCCTACTTGATAGCCTTAACTTTGCGTGGATTGTGTGTTGAACTTTCCAGTAGTTTGTTTGTTTTTACATTTCCTTAAGGTCTAGGCAAAGGCTTAGAAAGTTAGCAGACTTAAGGATAAGCATTTATTACTTTGTCCTGCCACGTTGCTATTTGAAACCTGTTCTGAGTGTTGGTGGTATTGAAGAAATTGCCGAGATTTCGAGGGTGAATCTGTATCTTTAGGTGTACTGAGCAGAAAAGTACAATGGATCTTTTTAGTTGCCAGATAGCTTGCTTTATCCAGGCGGTCAATTTGTCAAGATCAGGCTGCAGCGTGGCCAATTCATTTCTTAGTTCCAACAACTGCCATCTTAATGTAGAGATTTATTCTGTAATCAAAACTGGAACTGTTGTCCCTGGTTATGTGTGCTTACTTATTTGTTTTTAACGCTGCTTCAGTGAGACTCCGTCTGAGGGCAGAAGAATCACAAAGCTAGACCAGATTTTGCTAAATGGAAATAACATAACACTGGTAAGTCAGCATTGTTAAAATGCTGCATGCATTTATTTTCTGTACCTGTAAATCAATCAGTCACTGAGCTCAGCTACTTTAAGCTGAGCTTTCCAGACAATTCCATTACACAAGGTAATTTCAAGTAGCTTCTGGGGCATATGTGTGTATGAAGGACGCTGGAGAAGTGATCTTGCTGTCTTAGTACACGTTACAGGTTAAAAAAAAAAAAAAAAAAAAAAGAAAAAAAAAAAGAGCATGTCCGTAACTTTATTTTGGTGAATGTTTTTCTGGTCTTCAGGTGTGCAAGGGAATCACTGGCTTTGCTAAGCGCTCCGTAAGCTGGTTCATACAGTGGCTTTTAACTCACGAGTGTTTGCCTGCATAAGCGTGTAGGTGGAATGCATCTACGTTTTATCCATTATTGTATGTATAGATGTGTTTGCAGCAGTTTGGATGTTTACAAGCTTGTCAAGTCGTTTGGCAGTTATGATTGCCATGATGCCCAGAGAGCTGTACCTTTACATGCTCTGAAAACAATCTGGAGGTCTGTTGGCTTACACCAAATCAGAAGCACTGTGATTTTTAGTTTATTATCTGCTGGTGTAGGTAGGTCAGTACTGAAACAGTAATTAAATACTGTGATTATGCATCCCTAAGCTGAATTCTGCAACTTCCTAAATACCACAAGAGCAGACCTAGAATAGTTTTTAGTTTGTCGGCATAGATGGCTACAAAGTCAGGACTTCCTGCGTAAAAGCATTCCTAATTTTGTGGGAAGAGGAGAGGACGACCAACTCGAGTCGAAATCAGCTCTGTGTGAACGAGGAACAATCTCCATTTTGCTGTCTTTCCCACCTTGCACCTCCTCACTGTGTGTCTGAGCAAGTGCCATCTTGCCTTAATTTCTAAGCCTTTTTCTGCTTTGGTTATTGTTCTGCCTCCTTAAAGGATAGCGCGTGTTCTGACTTCTTGTATGGGGTAAAATTACTACCATCCGGTTAAGCTGGTGGTATACTGCGCTTGAAGCAGAAGCTGGTGATGCTTAGAGTGCACATTTTCAGCGAGACGTAGATACGTTTCTGTATCGGACCGTGTGCCTCTCTTGCGGACACATCTCCCATGTCAGGAAGACTATGCTTTAGACTTTTTCTTACTTCGGTCCTGAAAGCAGCAAAGTTCTTCCTCTTTAGAAGTGCTCAGCTAACTATTAAGAATGGATCAGTAAAAGCAATGGTTACCCTCTTCTTTTTTCCCTTATTCATGTTTTTCCTTTTGTATTTCTTTTTCCGTTGTTCAGTTCTTTACTTTCTTCCCTGGAAAATGACTCCCTGCTGCCTGTAGAAGGGTTCAGGCTCTTTATCAGTTTTTGAGCTCTGCTTACTGATAGAAGTTGGAAAGAGGAAACCAACTTCCCAGTACCGTGACAGTCTGGGGAGGAATCAGCAATTGGAGAAATTATTCACGAAAGGAAGGATGTTCTTTGTCCTTTTAAAAATGAGCTGTAGTGTTTCTAGACAGAATCATTTCCTTGAGGTGAATACCAAAGACAAAAACCAAAATGTTTGTTATCTAGGAACTCCTCTGTGTTTTGTTAAACATTCTTTGTGTTTTGGAGGTTCTGTCCTGTGCTTCTCTGGCAATAACTGGCTTCCACTGTTGGGAGAGGAAGATAATATTGAATCGAAAAACCGCTTTTGTGGTCTACCGGTGAAGTCTCCATCTGCTAAATTGTTGTAAAGCAAGAACTGTCATGTATGGGTCTGTAAAACTCGGACCTATGGCACAAACACAAAATTGTCGTCGTCTTTTATAGGTGGTTCCTGGAGGAGAAGGACCTGAAGTATAAATTGATACAGTTGTCATCTGTGAAGACATGGGTTTTTTATATATATATATATATATATGTGTGTGTGTGTGTGTGTAATGTAAACAGAGCTTTTGTGGGGTAATGGTGTGGGTTGCTTGTTTGTTTTTGTTTACAGGCTCTTGGAATTGACATTTGCTAAAAGAGAAGGATTTCCCCTTCAGGAAAGGTGCATCACTAATGATGATGCTGGTTTTGTAAGTTGAAACCGTTACTTTCCTGTAAAGACACACTAATTTCTTCTGAATAAAAGCCTTTCTTTTTGTTCTCTTTGTGCTCAGTTACGTAAGTGCACGAGGGAGTTAGTTTTCCAACGGGTTGATGGAGTGGAAAAAGAATAGTTACGTTCCAGTTGCTGTCGGTCTTCAGTTTTTCTACATCTGTTGCATTTGTTTATGGCTCAAGTCTATATAAAACCCAAATCGTGAGCCAAGAGATTGCTATTCTTTGCACTACAGGCAGATACTAAGCTGGATCATTTGTTTAAACCCTGCTTCAGGCTGTGTCGCCAGAAACCATGTGGTAGAGTGCTGTAGAATTCTGAAAGCTCTTCAGAGTGGATGCATCTGTTTGATGCTCAGCAGCCGTGGGTTCTGCTGGCCTTGAGGTTCAGCACTCTTGGACTTGTTTTGCTTGGCAGATGTACTCTCTTGTAGTAAAGGCATTGTAGTGGTATTTTGCGAGTGAGGACAGACAGACCAGGCATCGTTCATGTCCAGGGGGCCGGGGCGGGAAGGTTGGTGTTCAAGCTTCTCATTCCTGTCAGCGGTGACTCCGCTTGCACCACTAAGTGGTGCTGTGTACGTACCCTTAACTAAATTGGGAGCTGCCTGTGCCTGCCTGCTTGTGTAGTTCGGAGCGGTCCTTTTAGAGAAAATGTTCTTTTGGCTGCATTTGTTCTCCTGTGATACAAAAACTTGACAGCTATTGGGGGCAACTACTACTTTAGGAGGATTTCTATAAAGTAAGAAATTGCCGGTTTTATTTTATCATGATGGGCAAAACAATAACTGATTCAAAATCACGTCCGCTGCAGCTTATGCTTCCGTAACACACCACTCAACTGATTTCTATGCGTAAATGTCTTCGGAGAGGAATCACAGGTGCCTGCTGTGACTATAGGGACAAGCCGTATGGGCTCACAGGAGCAGAACATGCTTTGCCTTCCCATCACCAGAAGAAAGAAAGAAAGAAAGAGGTGAAGAAGGGTGCTCAGGAGCAAGAGGCTGCAAGGAAGTTGCTGTACGTGATCCTTTTGCCTTGCTTTATCTGACAGAAAAGCTGCCTTCTGCTAGTTGGGTCTTGGCTTGAAATACAAGGGGGAAGAGACTCCCGCCCCTCTCCCAGGGAGTGTGCTACTTTTGACTGGCTTGTTCCGACTATGTGATCTGCAATTACAATATTTAGGTTGCATGGTGACAATCTATACCACTGACTCCCTGAATGGTTTTTCATTTCTGTCCCCGCTTCCTTCTCCAGCTTTTTTCAATATATCAATTTAAAAAAAAAAATAAATAAATAATTTTTTTTTTACCTTACATGAACATCATCTGTTGGCTTTGGCCCCAAACACTTTATTTCCTAGAAATAAGTTGAGTCTTTTCATCAGAATATGTAAAAGATTTCTAGCCACTGTAATACTATTGTATTGTTTGTTTTTTTTTTTTTAAATAAGTTTCTATCCAGGTTCCAGTGTGTGCACTGAATTTCTACTGCAGTAGATGACAGTCTTAAGCTGAAGAGAGATTTCATGGTTGGGAGAGAAAAAGAGCAGATCTTGACTCAAAGGTAACTTTTCCAAGGGAAAGGTAAACTCTTTTGTTTCTTTGGGGATTTTTATTCTGATAGCACAAGCATCTTGTTCTCTCAGGATTTTGTTATCTCTGGAAAAAAACCTTGGTTTTGTGTCACTTTCCTCCTTCCCTGGTTGTGGTTTTTTTTTCCACTCCTTTCAGAGGAACTGCTAATACTGTTATAATTTAGGAAGACATTTTTAACTCTTGACTCGGAGGTCCGCAGACATGACTGTAAAGACAGTTTCTGTGCATCCAAATGCTGTTAATCCCTTCAAATACGAAATGAAAGATGTGTAACTTGGAGCTGAGGCTGAGTCAGAGTATTCCAGATGGGTCTGGTTTACTTTGCATTCAGTGTTCCTGTAGCCTGTTGCTTTGGAAGGTGCAGGTAATAAGCTTTTCAATTGAATAAATGAGCGGTAGTGGTTTTTTGTTTTCCTCCCCTAGAAATGCAGTGCTTGATCAGACTGCACTGACCTGTAGAAGTTGTGGGCACTGTGGTGTTCTCCAGAATGCTACTTGGGCTGCCACTACAAGTAGGCCATTTAAAATAATAACCTTAGACTTTGAAAATACATAAAAACTTCATGATGCTTAAAGTAGAGGGCAGAGTAGTCATCAGGTTAAAATAACTTCATGCTTATGACATGCACAGTGATGGTTCCTTTCAGGTTTTTTGGTTGTTGTTGTTGTTGGGTTTTTTTCTTCTTTAAGATGGCACTGGTTGCAGTGATCTTCAGTTTTACGACACAGCTAACTGTCTTAGTATAGATAGGGTTCCTTTCTGCCTACTATTTCCGTTTACTGGCAGACATAGTTAAGATAGCTCTTTGGAGTTGTGGAGTGTGTGTGTGTGTGAATGTGTATGAAAATAAGAAGACCTAAAGTCCCCTCCCCACATCATTAGTTTTTGCTGCCCTGTATTTCAGTGTTACCAAGATTTTAAAGTGGCCCAAGTATTGCTGTTGCAAATGTTTCCGTGTTTGTCTAACTATTGTGATGACATCAATAAAAAGAAAAAAATCAAAACACTAAATGTTTTATTACTTGCCCTATAACTATATAGGCGTTCCCGGTCTAATATCGATTTCTTTTTTCAGGATTCACTGTATCACTTTTTTTACCCTATGAAACGGAAAGATATTTCTGGCTTACTGTTGGCTTTTGATAGACGTTTTATCCTTGGGGAATTGCCCACCAATTAATTCATAGAGTTTGGAATTTAACTGAAGGACATTTTGCATGCCCGTGTTCAAATAGCGATGCTAACAAGCCACCATACGGTTCGTGTTGGTAGCTTTATGGATACTTAAAGGTAGGCAATAGTCTTATTTTTTAATAATGCTTAACCTTTTTCTCTTTGGCAAGAACAAGCAAGTCTGCCTGGTTTTGTAGGACTTGCAGCTTTTCCTTAACATCAGACTTTAAAAAGGGGAGAACCAGTAGTATCAGGTACGCAGATAGGATGGCGATTTTTAAAATACGAAGCTGCGTAACAGTCTCGGGAAGAACATGCGTGACTGGGCGTGGGAGTCTGTGGTACAGCATTACTAACGTTTGCAAAAAAAAGTTTTGAAGAATGAAGCATTTGCTTTATGAACGGTACTTGAGGACGAATTCTGATGCTGCTAAAGTTTATTGAAAAATAGGCACTGATTTCAGTGATGATGCAGGTGTGGTTTCTGTTCATGCCTTAAATCTGAAAAGAAGAGAAGAGAAACCTGCATGTGAAGGAGGATTTTGTATGAAGGGTAATCAAACCAGTAACCTGCTTTAAGAACGACTTTAAAATATTTGGAGCATCGGTTAAAGGCAAATAAGTCAAGTTTATCATATCCTCCTACATAAGCTGTGACTATTGAATACAGTCAGCAGTCCGCCTCAGAACTTGTTGGTGTGCAACTGCAACGTGTTAAGTTGTAAGGCTTCACAGCCACGAGCTGATGGGCCACAGTTCTCTCCCAGCATGAAGCGCTGTAAGTTTTAGTTTCTTGCACAGCAGTGACTCTTTTCAACATTAGTAACTATACAACAGGGTAAAAGGCAAATTTAGTGAAGAATAATGTGTCGTTCTCAGAGTAGCTGTTTGCATTTCACCGTGATGCAGATGCTTTCTATAGCGGTTGTGTTGGCACATGTCTTAGAATTCGGTTAATCCTCTCCTGAACTCATTTAAACTTTTGGCTTCAACTGCATCACTGACAATATGTTTCAGAATAGAATAATTATTTCCTTTAAAAAAAAACGGGGGTGGGGGGATAAGAAGAAGGGGTGGAGGAAGCGGGGATAAAAAAATCTGTTGTCTGCCAGTGCTGTGGGCTGCTCACTCATTTTTCTGTAGAACTTCTGGGGTTTTGTTGTTGTTGTTGTTCTACCTTAATGCTAATAGGCATTTCTACCTTTTTTACCTTGTTTTTCTACCTAATGCTAATAGGCATTAGCCTATCCTCTGCACCTTTGGTCATTTCCTGAAGTTTGTCTGTAGTTTCCTACATTAGTAGGTAAATGTATCTATTTTACTTTACGGAGCTTTGCTAGTTTTTTAAATTATACAAGAAATTTAAGTCTTGGAACAAATGTCTTTGCTTATTGATTTTTGTGAGTAGCTGCAAAAATCTTATTTATTAGTTGCCCCTTTTAAAATTAAAATAAAAATGAATGCTATGCAAGAAATAGGTTGCAAGTAACTGTTAGGGTCTTACTACTGCTCGCTGTTGAGAGATCGTGGGAAGTGTGTTAAAAGTTACGGGCATTTTTCAAGATAGTTTTCCAGGTCTGAGGCGTGCTGAAATATCTCTTTCCTATGATAGTGTGTTTAGTTTCATTGACTTCAGCGGAACACACAGAATACATTGACTTAAACTAGCTGAGATTCTGATGATAAGGTTTTATACTCTACCTAACATAGTGTTGTGATGACCTGTCCTCCGAACTCAAAAATATGTTTGATGATCTTAACAGGAGGCCGGATCTTTGATCTGGAAATTATGCTGGTAGCGACATTACAGAATCCAGGCTTGTAACTTCACTGGTTTCTTGCAGCCCCTCAAGTTCATGAAGGACAATAAGGACCCATTCTCTTTTGTTCTTGTGCTATAATCAGTGATGGAAGTATGACCTTGTCAGTTGTAAGAAGTGGCTTAACTGCTGTTGGAGTCTGCTTTTATGCCTGAAAAACCTGTTGATTTGCATGGGTTTGCACAGCTTATGCTAATGATATGGCTGGAATGAGACAGGATCTTATGTAGTCTGCAAGGGCTGTATATGGTCCTGGCTTATAGCTGGGTGGGAGGGATTGGTTCAAGTTACTTCTGATTTGCCCTATTTAATATCTTAAAATTGGAGTGAACAGGGTGATTGGAACAGTTTCATTTTCACAAGAGGAAATTTATAAATCGTTTTTTATCCTGTGTTAGAATTAAGATATGTATTTACTGGAGACAACGAGTCTAGCCTGAACACTGAAACAGCTCTGTTTTGGGCACACTATTAGATCTTTTTTAAAATTTTCAAATCATAACAGTCTGTCAGTTCATGCTTGTTGAGTCTGAGACATTAAATGATGCCCTTTGAACAGGGAAACATTGCTAATAATTGATATTTGGTTTGTAGACTATACCTTTTGTATGCTCTAAAGTCACCTGTTGTTTCCCTTTCATTTATAAAAGGTCTGTTTGTCAAACCATATAAGCGCATACCTAAATTCAGTGTTAAAGTTCCTGAATTGCTCTAAACTATTGTGTTGCTGTAAACTGTTTTGGCTGATAAACCTAAGCGGTCAGCTTGGTATTCCTACGTGTATATGTGATTAAGATGCAATAGTTCGGAACACGTTACCAGGCAACTGCATGCTCCAGCTGCATAGGAGGCACAAAGCAGCTGGCCCGTTCCTTGTAATCAGTGGGAAAGTACAGATTCTCCTGTGACCTTGGTCACTCTTGTCTATAACATATTAGATAAGAGTATTTTGATACTCCTCTCGCAGTGGGAGAAACACTGCTTGTGTCTGTGCAGTGTGTGAAAATCACTTTACCAAGATGCTTTTATTTCTAAAACCCTTGGGAAAAAACCCTCGAAACGGAATTTAAAAACTTTTTTAGTCCAAGGCAAACGTCAGGATTCTCATTCTTACAAAGTATTTTACAATTGTGTAACCTTGTAGACTGTACGGAGAATGAGGATCTTGCATGTGACGTCTTCAAAAGTTTCATTTTCGGTGTTCTACACGCTTCTACTGATCGCAGTGCCTTTGTTTCCTAACAGCAAGTGGCAACAGACAATGCGTATGGGTCTCAAGGCCCTGTGGAACAGAGAAGGTAGTTTGCCAGTGTTCTTACTGCTGTTGCAGACATTGTTTCAGTGGATTGAAAGTGGCACGTTCCAAGTACCTTTTCCTACCATTGCTGCGTATTTTATTTTTTTTTTTAATCCAGAAGAATGTTTCTGTACTTCCCTTCCCTTCCCTATAGCTGCATGTTGATTTACATTGCGTGCTATTGCAGCGTTCTTAGTCTACCGGTTACAGATTACTCCTTTCAGTTCTTGTGCATTTCTGAATGTGTATCTACCTACTAAACTCACATTTCTTCAGACATGATATGCAACTGCTACGGAAGTCAGCTATTGTGCTAGTTATGGTGTTTGCCCCGTCAGTTGTTTTACTATCTAATAAGTACCTGATGACAGAGAAGGGGTGTGTCAGAAAATAGACAAGTCAGGCTTTACATTAGAAATGGTTTTCATAAGATTTAAGAGAACGCAGTTTTGGCATAAGGATTTACATACCGCTCCCGGTGTTCTGTTGGGCTGACGTTTTGCAAGAAGCTGAGGTGTTTTAACTTTCAAAAGCTGTTTATGTAAATTGGCTTACCTCTGAGTACTCTCCTTCAGCTGTGTGTAACGAAGAAATAAATGTGCATCTCTAGACACGTGCATATGCAGATAGAATTGTAAGTGCACAGCTGGGGATGATGCTTGTGTTTGAGGGTAGAAATACGGAGAGGGACAGCAGTGGGGAAAGAAGAACCTTTGAAGATAGTCTAGCGTTGCTCTCATTCTAGAGGTGAATGATCAACTTTCTGTACCATTCTTGACAAACGCTTGCCTAATTTATTCTTAAACATTTCCTGTAATTATTACTACTGTTGCAAAGATTGCCACATACCGTAAGTTTTTCAGGTTGTAATTTAAGCCCCATGATTCCGTGTCCTGTGTGCAGTGGATGTACGCAAAAGTTCTTCCTTATAGCTACCTTTTAGAGTTTAAACATTGTTATTTCTCTCCAGTTAAGCGGCTGTTTTTCAATTTATACTTTGAAGTCAGACTCCTGTACATCGTTGAGCACCCTCTTGGACTTACTGTAGACCCTCGCCAGTTATACTACACCCTTCTTGAAAAGCAGTACATCATCTGGAGGGTTCAGCAGCTAATCCGTGCAAATGTAGCGCGGCAGAAATACTGCTTGGATGTACTAACTCCAGTGTGATGTGTGAGGAGGAATCACTGGGCCTTTTGATTAGCAAGAAACGGTACATAAGAACTAGGTGACAGAAATAGGACACGCAGCTGGCACACTGGCCTTCAAGCTTACAGTGCAGCTCCGTGGGCTTTGGCTGGCTACAGAAGAGCATGAGGCACAGGAGAGAACTGCTGCTGGATCTTAGTGAAAGACAGTAAGTCATTTGGAGAGAGGTTTTCAACGCCAGGAATTCAAGTCGGGTGCCCAATTCCAGAGTGCCTGTGAAATCCCTGTGTACTGCCCTCGCTTGTCTAACTTTGTGTTGTATATTGTCTAGCAGCTTGTCTTTCAAAGATAACAAAGCTACACTTGTGTGATAGGTGATGTAATGATCTCATAATAACAGGCAAAATCCAAGTCACAGAAAATGCCAGCATTTGAAAGAGAGCCGGATAGGAGAGCCTTTTTTGTATGGATCAGTTGTCTTGTTCTGATTTTTTTGTTTTACAGGTAAAATCACAGCTCAGTGTGACATGGAAATAACTGGAAATAGTTTTATTTTTAAATTCGGGGCCTTATTTTCCTTGAAACTGGATTTTCAGATACGGTGCTAGAAGACGTTACAGAATTGCAAGTGTTGTTTCTGCCTCCTGTTCCTCTTGAACATTTGGTTTCCTGGGGAAAAATACTGTGTAAGCTCTGTAAGCAAAGAGGTTTTATATTTTTGGAATACTTGCCAGCTGAAGGGTTTGTACCTTGGACTTAAACTGTAGAGGAGGATCTGTTCAGGACATCCATGTTATAGAGTAGCTGTTGCATGACTTACACTTGTAATCCGGTTCCTACTTGATAGCCTTAACTTTGCGTGGATTGTGTGTTGAACTTTGCAGTAGTTTGTTTGTTTTTACATTTCCTTAAGGTCTAGGCAAAGGCTTAGAAAGTTAGCAGACTTAAGGATAAGCATTTATTACTTTGTCCTGCCACGTTGCTATTTGAAACCTGTTCTGAGTGTTGGTGGTATTGAAGAAATTGCCGAGATTTCGAGGGTGAATCTGTATCTTTAGGTGTACTGAGCAGAAAAGTACAATGGATCTTTTTAGTTGCCAGATAGCTTGCTTTATCCAGGCGGTCAATTTGTCAAGATCAGGCTGCAGCGTGGCCAATTCATTTCTTAGTTCCAACAACTGCCATCTTAATGTAGAGATTTATTCTGTAATCAAAACTGGAACTGTTGTCCCTGGTTATGTGTGCTTACTTATTTGTTTTTAACGCTGCTTCAGTGAGACTCCGTCTGAGGGCAGAAGAATCGCAAAGCTAGACCAGATTTTGCTAAATGGAAATAACATAACACTGGTAAGTCAGCATTGTTAAAATGCTGCATGCATTTATTTTCTGTACCTGTAAATCAATCAGTCACTGAGCTCAGCTACTTTAAGCTGAGCTTTCCAGACAATTCCATTACACAAGGTAATTTCAAGTAGCTTCTGGGGCATATGTGTGTATGAAGGACGCTGGAAAAGTGATCTTGCTGTCTTAGTACACGTTACAGTTTAAAAAAAAAAAAAAAAAAAAAAAAAAGAAAAAAAAAAAAGAGCATGTCCCTAACTTTATTTTGGTGAATGTTTTTCTGGTCTTCAGGTGTGCAAGGGAATCACTGGCTTTGCTAAGCGCTCCGTAAGCTGGTTCATACAGTGGCTTTTAACTCACGAGTGTTTGCCTGCATAAGCGTGTAGGTGGAATGCATCTACGTTTTATCCATTATTGTATGTATAGATGTGTTTGCAGCAGTTTGGATGTTTACAAGCTTGTCAAGTCGTTTGGCAGTTATGATTGCCATGATGCCCAGAGAGCTGTACCTTTACATGCTCTGAAAACAATCTGGAGGTCTGTTGGCTTACACCAAATCAGAAGCACTGTGATTTTTAGTTTATTATCTGCTGGTGTAGGTAGGTCAGTACTGAAACAGTAATTAAATACTGTGATTATGCATCCCTAAGCTGAATTCTGCAACTTCCTAAATACCACAAGAGCAGACCTAGAATAGTTTTTAGTTTGTCGGCATAGATGGCTACAAAGTCAGGACTTCCTGCGTAAAAGCATTCCTAATTTTGTGGGAAGAGGAGAGGACGACCAACTCGAGTCGAAATCAGCTCTGTGTGAACGAGGAACAATCTCCATTTTGCTGTCTTTCCCACCTTGCACCTCCTCACTGTGTGTCTGAGCAAGTGCCATCTTGCCTTAATTTCTAAGCCTTTTTCTGCTTTGGTTATTGTTCTGCCTCCTTAAAGGATAGCGCGTGTTCTGACTTCTTGTATGGGGTAAAATTACTACCATCCGGTTAAGCTGGTGGTATACTGCGCTTGAAGCAGAAGCTGGTGATGCTTAGAGTGCACATTTTCAGCGAGACGTAGATACGTTTCTGTATCGGACCGTGTGCCTCTCTTGCGGACACATCTCCCATGTCAGGAAGACTATGCTTTAGACTTTTTCTTACTTCGGTCCTGAAAGCAGCAAAGTTCTTCCTCTTTAGAAGTGCTCAGCTAACTATTAAGAATGGATCAGTAAAAGCAATGGTTACCCTCTTCTTTTTTCCCTTATTCATGTTTTTCCTTTTGTATTTCTTTTTCTGTTGTTCAGTTCTTTACTTTCTTCCCTGGAAAATGACTCCCTGCTGCCTGTAGAAGGGTTCAGGCTCTTTATCAGTTTTTGAGCTCTGCTTACTGATAGAAGTTGGAAAGAGGAAACCAACTTCCCAGTACCGTGACAGTCTGGGGAGGAATCAGCAATTGGAGAAATTATTCACGAAAGGAAGGATGTTCTTTGTCCTTTTAAAAATGAGCTGTAGTGTTTCTAGACAGAATCATTTCCTTGAGGTGAATACCAAAGACAAAAACCAAAATGTTTGTTATCTAGGAACTCCTCTGTGTTTTGTTAAACATTCTTTGTGTTTTGGAGGTTCTGTCCTGTGCTTCTCTGGCAATAACTGGCTTCCACTGTTGGGAGAGGAAGATAATATTGAATCGAAAAACCGCTTTTGTGGTCTACCGGTGAAGTCTCCATCTGCTAAATTGTTGTAAAGCAAGAACTGTCATGTATGGGTCTGTAAAACTCGGACCTATGGCACAAACACAAAATTGTCGTCGTCTTTTATAGGTGGTTCCTGGAGGAGAAGGACCTGAAGTATAAATTGATACAGTTGTCATCTGTGAAGACATGGGGTTTTTATATATATATATATATATATATGTGTGTGTGTGTGTGTGTGTGTAATGTAAACAGAGCTTTTGTGGGGTAATGGTGTGGGTTGCTTGTTTGTTTTTGTTTACAGGCTCTTGGAATTGACATTTGCTAAAAGAGAAGGATTTCCCCTTCAGGAAAGGTGCATCACTAATGATGATGCTGGTTTTGTAAGTTGAAACCGTTACTTTCCTGTAAAGACACACTAATTTCTTCTGAATAAAAGCCTTTCTTTTTGTTCTCTTTGTGCTCAGTTACGTAAGTGCACGAGGGAGTTAGTTTTCCAACGGGTTGATGGAGTGGAAAAAGAATAGTTACGTTCCAGTTGCTGTCGGTCTTCAGTTTTTCTACATCTGTTGCATTTGTTTATGGCTCAAGTCTATATAAAACCCAAATCGTGAGCCAAGAGATTGCTATTCTTTGCACTACAGGCAGATACTAAGCTGGATCATTTGTTTAAACCCTGCTTCAGGCTGTGTCGCCAGAAACCATGTGGTAGAGTGCTGTAGAATTCTGAAAGCTCTTCAGAGTGGATGCATCTGTTTGATGCTCAGCAGCCGTGGGTTCTGCTGGCCTTGAGGTTCAGCACTCTTGGACTTGTTTTGCTTGGCAGATGTACTCTCTTGTAGTAAAGGCATTGTAGTGGTATTTTGCGAGTGAGGACAGACAGACCAGGCATCGTTCATGTCCAGGGGGCCGGGGCGGGAAGGTTGGTGTTCAAGCTTCTCATTCCTGTCAGCGGTGACTCCGCTTGCACCACTAAGTGGTGCTGTGTACGTACCCTTAACTAAATTGGGAGCTGCCTGTGCCTGCCTGCTTGTGTAGTTCGGAGCGGTCCTTTTAGAGAAAATGTTCTTTTGGCTGCATTTGTTCTCCTGTGATACAAAAACTTGACAGCTATTGGGGGCAACTACTACTTTAGGAGGATTTCTATAAAGTAAGAAATTGCCGGTTTTATTTTATCATGATGGGCAAAACAATAACTGATTCAAAATCACGTCCGCTGCAGCTTATGCTTCCGTAACACACCACTCAACTGATTTCTATGCGTAAATGTCTTCGGAGAGGAATCACAGGTGCCTGCTGTGACTATAGGGACAAGCCGTATGGGCTCACAGGAGCAGAACATGCTTTGCCTTCCCATCACCAGAAGAAAGAAAGAAAGAAAGAGGTGAAGAAGGGTGCTCAGGAGCAAGAGGCTGCAAGGAAGTTGCTGTACGTGATCCTTTTGCCTTGCTTTATCTGACAGAAAAGCTGCCTTCTGCTAGTTGGGTCTTGGCTTGAAATACAAGGGGGAAGAGACTCCCGCCCCTCTCCCAGGGAGTGTGCTACTTTTGACTGGCTTGTTCCGACTATGTGATCTGCAATTACAATATTTAGGTTGCATGGTGACAATCTATACCACTGACTCCCTGAACGGTTTTTCATTTCTGTCCCCGCTTCCTTCTCCAGCTTTTTTCAATATATCAATTTAAAAAAAAAAAAAAAAAAAAATATTTTTTTTTACCTTACATGAACATCATCTGTTGGCTTTGGCCCCAAACACTTTATTTCCTAGAAATAAGTTGAGTCTTTTCATCAGAATATGTAAAAGATTTCTAGCCACTGTAATACTATTGTATTGTTTGGTTTTTTCTTTTTAAATAAGTTTCTATCCAGGTTCCAGTGTGTGCACTGAATTTCTACTGCAGTAGATGACAGTCTTAAGCTGAAGAGAGATTTCATGGTTGGGAGAGAAAAAGAGCAGATCTTGACTCAAAGGTAACTTTTCCAAGGGAAAGGTAAACTCTTTTGTTTCTTTGGGGATTTTTATTCTGATAGCACAAGCATCTTGTTCTCTCAGGATTTTGTTATCTCTGGAAAAAAACCTTGGTTTTGTGTCACTTTCCTCCTTCCCTGGTTGTGGTTTTTTTTTTCCACTCCTTTCAGAGGAACTGCTAATACTGTTATAATTTAGGAAGACATTTTTAACTCTTGACTCGGAGGTCCGCAGACATGACTGTAAAGACAGTTTCTGTGCATCCAAATGCTGTTAATCCCTTCAAATACGAAATGAAAGATGTGTAACTTGGAGCTGAGGCTGAGTCAGAGTATTCCAGATGGGTCTGGTTTACTTTGCATTCAGTGTTCCTGTAGCCTGTTGCTTTGGAAGGTGCAGGTAATAAGCTTTTCAATTGAATAAATGAGCGGTAGTGGTTTTTTGTTTTCCTCCCCTAGAAATGCAGTGCTTGATCAGACTGCACTGACCTGTAGAAGTTGTGGGCACTGTGGTGTTCTCCAGAATGCTACTTGGGCTGCCACTACAAGTAGGCCATTTAAAATAATAACCTTAGACTTTGAAAATACATAAAAACTTCATGATGCTTAAAGTAGAGGGCAGAGTAGTCATCAGGTTAAAATAACTTCATGCTTATGACATGCACAGTGATGGTTCCTTTCAGGTTTTTTGGTTGTTGTTGTTGTTGGGTTTTTTTCTTCTTTAAGATGGCACTGGTTGCAGTGATCTTCAGTTTTACGACACAGCTAACTGTCTTAGTATAGATAGGGTTCCTTTCTGCCTACTATTTCCGTTTACTGGCAGACATAGTTAAGATAGCTCTTTGGAGTTGTGGAGTGTGTGTGTGTGTGAATGTGTCTGAAAATAAGAAGACCTAAAGTCCCCTCCCCACATCATTAGTTTTTGCTGCCCTGTATTTCAGTGTTACCAAGATTTTAAAGTGGCCCAAGTATTGCTGTTGCAAATGTTTCCATGTTTGTCTAACTATTGTGATGACATAAATAAAAAGAAAAAAATCAAAACACTAAATGTTTTATTACTTGCCCTATAACTATATAGGCGTTCCCGGTCTAATATCGATTTCTTTTTTCAGGATTCACTGTATCATTTTTTTTACCCTATTGAACGGAAAGATATTTCTGGCTTACTGTTGGCTTTTGATAGACGTTTTATCCTTGGGGAATTGCCCACCAATTAATTCATAGAGTTTGGAATTTAACTGAAGGACATTTTGCATGCCCGTGTTCAAATAGCGATGCTAACAAGCCACCATACGGTTCGTGTTGGTAGCTTTATGGATACTTAAAGGTAGGCAATAGTCTTATTTTTTAATAATGCTTAACCTTTTTCTCTTTGGCAAGAACAAGCAAGTCTGCCTGGTTTTGTAGGACTTGCAGCTTTTCCTTAACATCAGACTTTAAAAAGGGGAGAACCAGTAGTATCAGGTACGCAGATAGGATGGCGATTTTTAAAATACGAAGCTGCGTAACAGTCTCGGGAAGAACATGCGTGACTGGGCGTGGGAGTCTGTGGTACAGCATTACTAACGTTTGCAAAAAAAAGTTTTGAAGAATGAAGCATTTGCTTTATGAACGGTACTTGAGGACGAATTCTGATGCTGCTAAAGTTTATTGAAAAATAGGCACTGATTTCAGTGATGATGCAGGTGTGGTTTCTGTTCATGCCTTAAATCTGAAAAGAAGAGAAGAGAAACCTGCATGTGAAGGAGGATTTTGTATGAAGGGTAATCAAACCAGTAACCTGCTTTAAGAACGACTTTAAAATATTTGGAGCATCGGTTAAAGGCAAATAAGTCAAGTTTATCATATCCTCCTACATAAGCTGTGACTATTGAATACAGTCAGCAGTCCGCCTCAGAACTTGTTGGTGTGCAACTGCAACGTGTTAAGTTGTAAGGCTTCACAGCCACGAGCTGATGGGCCACAGTTCTCTCCCAGCATGAAGCGCTGTAAGTTTTAGTTTCTTGCACAGCAGTGACTCTTTTCAACATTAGTAACTATACAACAGGGTAAAAGGCAAATTTAGTGAAGAATAATGTGTCGTTCTCAGAGTAGCTGTTTGCATTTCACCGTGATGCAGATGCTTTCTATAGCGGTTGTGTTGGCACATGTCTTAGAATTCGGTTAATCCTCTCCTGAACTCATTTAAACTTTTGGCTTCAACTGCATCACTGACAATATGTTTCAGAATAGAATAATTATTTCCTTTAAAAAAAAACGGGGGTGGGGGGATAAGAAGAAGGGGTGGAGGAAGCGGGGATAAAAAAATCTGTTGTCTGCCAGTGCTGTGGGCTGCTCACTCATTTTTCTGTAGAACTTCTGGGGTTTTGTTGTTGTTGTTGTTGTTGTTGTTGTTCTACCTTAATGCTAATAGGCATTTCTACCTTTTTTACCTTGTTTTTCTACCTAATGCTAATAGGCATTAGCCTATCCTCTGCACCTTTGGTCATTTCCTGAAGTTTGTCTGTAGTTTCCTACATTAGTAGGTAAATGTATCTATTTTACTTTACGGAGCTTTGCTAGTTTTTTAAATTATACAAGAAATTTAAGTCTTGGAACAAATGTCTTTGCTTATTGATTTTTGTGAGTAGCTGCAAAAATCTTATTTATTAGTTGCCCCTTTTAAAATTAAAATAAAAATGAATGCTATGCAAGAAATAGGTTGCAAGTAACTGTTAGGGTCTTACTACTGCTCGCTGTTGAGAGATCGTGGGAAGTGTGTTAAAAGTTACGGGCATTTTTCAAGATAGTTTTCCAGGTCTGAGGCGTGCTGAAATATCTCTTTCCTATGATAGTGTGTTTAGTTTCATTGACTTCAGCGGAACACACAGAATACATTGACTTAAACTAGCTGAGATTCTGATGATAAGGTTTTATACTCTACCTAACATAGTGTTGTGATGACCTGTCCTCCGAACTCAAAAATATGTTTGATGATCTTAACAGGAGGCCGGATCTTTGATCTGGAAATTATGCTGGTAGCGACATTACAGAATCCAGGCTTGTAACTTCACTGGTTTCTTGCAGCCCCTCAAGTTCATGAAGGACAATAAGGACCCATTCTCTTTTGTTCTTGTGCTATAATCAGTGATGGAAGTATGACCTTGTCAGTTGTAAGAAGTGGCTTAACTGCTGTTGGAGTCTGCTTTTATGCCTGAAAAACCTGTTGATTTGCATGGGTTTGCACAGCTTATGCTAATGATATGGCTGGAATGAGACAGGATCTTATGTAGTCTGCAAGGGCTGTATATGGTCCTGGCTTATAGCTGGGTGGGAGGGATTGGTTCAAGTTACTTCTGATTTGCCCTATTTAATATCTTAAAATTGGAGTGAACAGGGTGATTGGAACAGTTTCATTTTCACAAGAGGAAATTTATAAATCGTTTTTTATCCTGTGTTAGAATTAAGATATGTATTTACTGGAGACAACGAGTCTAGCCTGAACACTGAAACAGCTCTGTTTTGGGCACACTATTAGAACTTTTTTAAAATTTTCAAATCATAACAGTCTGTCAGTTCATGCTTGTTGAGTCTGAGACATTAAATGATGCCCTTTGAACAGGGAAACATTGCTAATAATTGATATTTGGTTTGTAGACTATACCTTTTGTATGCTCTAAAGTCACCTGTTGTTTCCCTTTCATTTATAAAAGGTCTGTTTGTCAAACCATATAAGCGCATACCTAAATTCAGTGTTAAAGTTCCTGAATTGCTCTAAACTATTGTGTTGCTGTAAACTGTTTTGGCTGATAAACCTAAGCGGTCAGCTTGGTATTCCTACGTGTATATGTGATTAAGATGCAATAGTTCGGAACACGTTACCAGGCAACTGCATGCTCCAGCTGCATAGGAGGCACAAAGCAGCTGGCCCGTTCCTTGTAATCAGTGGGAAAGTACAGATTCTCCTGTGACCTTGGTCACTCTTGTCTATAACATATTAGATAAGAGTATTTTGATACTCCTCTCGCAGTGGGAGAAACACTGCTTGTGTCTGTGCAGTGTGTGAAAATCACTTTACCAAGATGCTTTTATTTCTAAAACCCTTGGGAAAAAACCCTCGAAACGGAATTTAAAAACTTTTTTAGTCCAAGGCAAACGTCAGGATTCTCATTCTTACAAAGTATTTTACAATTGTGTAACCTTGTAGACTGTACGGAGAATGAGGATCTTGCATGTGACGTCTTCAAAAGTTTCATTTTCGGTGTTCTACACGCTTCTACTGATCGCAGTGCCTTTGTTTCCTAACAGCAAGTGGCAACAGACAATGCGTATGGGTCTCAAGGCCCTGTGGAACAGAGAAGGTAGTTTGCCAGTGTTCTTACTGCTGTTGCAGACATTGTTTCAGTGGATTGAAAGTGGCACGTTCCAAGTACCTTTTCCTACCATTGCTGCGTATTTTATTTTTTTTTTTAATCCAGAAGAATGTTTCTGTACTTCCCTTCCCTTCCCTATAGCTGCATGTTGATTTACATTGCGTGCTATTGCAGCGTTCTTAGTCTACCGGTTACAGATTACTCCTTTCAGTTCTTGTGCATTTCTGAATGTGTATCTACCTACTAAACTCACATTTCTTCAGACATGATATGCAACTGCTACGGAAGTCAGCTATTGTGCTAGTTATGGTGTTTGCCCCGTCAGTTGTTTTACTATCTAATAAGTACCTGATGACAGAGAAGGGGTGTGTCAGAAAATAGACAAGTCAGGCTTTACATTAGAAATGGTTTTCATAAGATTTAAGAGAACGCAGTTTTGGCATAAGGATTTACATACCGCTCCCGGTGTTCTGTTGGGCTGACGTTTTGCAAGAAGCTGAGGTGTTTTAACTTTCAAAAGCTGTTTATGTAAATTGGCTTACCTCTGAGTACTCTCCTTCAGCTGTGTGTAACGAAGAAATAAATGTGCATCTCTAGACACGTGCATATGCAGATAGAATTGTAAGTGCACAGCTGGGGATGATGCTTGTGTTTGAGGGTAGAAATACGGAGAGGGACAGCAGTGGGGAAAGAAGAACCTTTGAAGATAGTCTAGCGTTGCTCTCATTCTAGAGGTGAATGATCAACTTTCTGTACCATTCTTGACAAACGCTTGCCTAATTTATTCTTAAACATTTCCTGTAATTATTACTACTGTTGCAAAGATTGCCACATACCCTAAGTTTTTCAGGTTGTAATTTAAGCCCCATGATTCCGTGTCCTGTGTGCAGTGGATGTACGCAAAAGTTCTTCCTTATAGCTACCTTTTAGAGTTTAAACATTGTTATTTCTCTCCAGTTAAGCGGCTGTTTTTCAATTTATACTTTGAAGTCAGACTCCTGTACATCGTTGAGCACCCTCTTGCACTTACTGTAGACCCTCGCCAGTTATACTACACCCTTCTTGAAAAGCAGTACATCATCTGGAGGGTTCAGCAGCTAATCCGTGCAAATGTAGCGCGGCAGAAATACTGCTTGGATGTACTAACTCCAGTGTGATGGGTGAGGAGGAATCACTGGGCCTTTTGATTAGCAAGAAACGGTACATAAGAACTAGGTGACAGAAATAGGACACGCAGCTGGCACACTGGCCTTCAAGCTTACAGTGCAGCTCCGTGGGCTTTGGCTGGCTACAGAAGAGCATGAGGCACAGGAGAGAACTGCTGCTGGATCTTAGTGAAAGACAGTAAGTCATTTGGAGAGAGGTTTTCAACGCCAGGAATTCAAGTCGGGTGCCCAATTCCAGAGTGCCTGTGAAATCCCTGTGTACTGCCCTCGCTTGTCTAACTTTGTGTTGTATATTGTCTAGCAGCTTGTCTTTCAAAGATAACAAAGCTACACTTGTGTGATAGGTGATGTAATGATCTCATAATAACAGGCAAAATCCAAGTCACAGAAAATGCCAGCATTTGAAAGAGAGCCGGATAGGAGAGCCTTTTTTGTATGGATCAGTTGTCTTGTTCTGATTTTTTTGTTTTACAGGTAAAATCACAGCTCAGTGTGACATGGAAATAACTGGAAATAGTTTTATTTTTAAATTCGGGGCCTTATTTTCCTTGAAACTGGATTTTCAGATACGGTGCTAGAAGACGTTACAGAATTGCAAGTGTTGTTTCTGCCTCCTGTTCCTCTTGAACATTTGGTTTCCTGGGGAAAAATACTGTGTAAGCTCTGTAAGCAAAGAGGTTTTATATTTTTGGAATACTTGCCAGCTGAAGGGTTTGTACCTTGGACTTAAACTGTAGAGGAGGATCTGTTCAGGACATCCATGTTATAGAGTAGCTGTTGCATGACTTACACTTGTAATCCGGTTCCTACTTGATAGCCTTAACTTTGCGTGGATTGTGTGTTGAACTTTGCAGTAGTTTGTTTGTTTTTACATTTCCTTAAGGTCTAGGCAAAGGCTTAGAAAGTTAGCAGACTTAAGGATAAGCATTTATTACTTTGTCCTGCCACGTTGCTATTTGAAACCTGTTCTGAGTGTTGGTGGTATTGAAGAAATTGCCGAGATTTCGAGGGTGAATCTGTATCTTTAGGTGTACTGAGCAGAAAAGTACAATGGATCTTTTTAGTTGCCAGATAGCTTGCTTTATCCAGGCGGTCAATTTGTCAAGATCAGGCTGCAGCGTGGCCAATTCATTTCTTAGTTCCAACAACTGCCATCTTAATGTAGAGATTTATTCTGTAATCAAAACTGGAACTGTTGTCCCTGGTTATGTGTGCTTACTTATTTGTTTTTAACGCTGCTTCAGTGAGACTCCGTCTGAGGGCAGAAGAATCACAAAGCTAGACCAGATTTTGCTAAATGGAAATAACATAACACTGGTAAGTCAGCATTGTTAAAATGCTGCATGCATTTATTTTCTGTACCTGTAAATCAATCAGTCACTGAGCTCAGCTACTTTAAGCTGAGCTTTCCAGACAATTCCATTACACAAGGTAATTTCAAGTAGCTTCTGGGGCATATGTGTGTATGAAGGACGCTGGAAAAGTGATCTTGCTGTCTTAGTACACGTTACAGTTTAAAAAAAAAAAAAAAAAAAAAAAAGAAAAAAAAAAAAGAGCATGTCCCTAACTTTATTTTGGTGAATGTTTTTCTGGTCTTCAGGTGTGCAAGGGAATCACTGGCTTTGCTAAGCGCTCCGTAAGCTGGTTCATACAGTGGCTTTTAACTCACGAGTGTTTGCCTGCATAAGCGTGTAGGTGGAATGCATCTACGTTTTATCCATTATTGTATGTATAGATGTGTTTGCAGCAGTTTGGATGTTTACAAGCTTGTCAAGTCGTTTGGCAGTTATGATTGCCATGATGCCCAGAGAGCTGTACCTTTACATGCTCTGAAAACAATCTGGAGGTCTGTTGGCTTACACCAAATCAGAAGCACTGTGATTTTTAGTTTATTATCTGCTGGTGTAGGTAGGTCAGTACTGAAACAGTAATTAAATACTGTGATTATGCATCCCTAAGCTGAATTCTGCAACTTCCTAAATACCACAAGAGCAGACCTAGAATAGTTTTTAGTTTGTCGGCATAGATGGCTACAAAGTCAGGACTTCCTGCGTAAAAGCATTCCTAATTTTGTGGGAAGAGGAGAGGACGACCAACTCGAGTCGAAATCAGCTCTGTGTGAACGAGGAACAATCTCCATTTTGCTGTCTTTCCCACCTTGCACCTCCTCACTGTGTGTCTGAGCAAGTGCCATCTTGCCTTAATTTCTAAGCCTTTTTCTGCTTTGGTTATTGTTCTGCCTCCTTAAAGGATAGCGCGTGTTCTGACTTCTTGTATGGGGTAAAATTACTACCATCCGGTTAAGCTGGTGGTATACTGCGCTTGAAGCAGAAGCTGGTGATGCTTAGAGTGCACATTTTCAGCGAGACGTAGATACGTTTCTGTATCGGACCGTGTGCCTCTCTTGCGGACACATCTCCCATGTCAGGAAGACTATGCTTTAGACTTTTTCTTACTTCGGTCCTGAAAGCAGCAAAGTTCTTCCTCTTTAGAAGTGCTCAGCTAACTATTAAGAATGGATCAGTAAAAGCAATGGTTACCCTCTTCTTTTTTCCCTTATTCATGTTTTTCCTTTTGTATTTCTTTTTCTGTTGTTCAGTTCTTTACTTTCTTCCCTGGAAAATGACTCCCTGCTGCCTGTAGAAGGGTTCAGGCTCTTTATCAGTTTTTGAGCTCTGCTTACTGATAGAAGTTGGAAAGAGGAAACCAACTTCCCAGTACCGTGACAGTCTGGGGAGGAATCAGCAATTGGAGAAATTATTCACGAAAGGAAGGATGTTCTTTGTCCTTTTAAAAATGAGCTGTAGTGTTTCTAGACAGAATCATTTCCTTGAGGTGAATACCAAAGACAAAAACCAAAATGTTTGTTATCTAGGAACTCCTCTGTGTTTTGTTAAACATTCTTTGTGTTTTGGAGGTTCTGTCCTGTGCTTCTCTGGCAATAACTGGCTTCCACTGTTGGGAGAGGAAGATAATATTGAATCGAAAAACCGCTTTTGTGGTCTACCGGTGAAGTCTCCATCTGCTAAATTGTTGTAAAGCAAGAACTGTCATGTATGGGTCTGTAAAACTCGGACCTATGGCACAAACACAAAATTGTCGTCGTCTTTTATAGGTGGTTCCTGGAGGAGAAGGACCTGAAGTATAAATTGATACAGTTGTCATCTGTGAAGACATGGGTTTTATATATATATATATATATATATATATATATATATATATGTGTGTGTGTGTGTGTAATGTAAACAGAGCTTTTGTGGGGTAATGGTGTGGGTTGCTTGTTTGTTTTTGTTTACAGGCTCTTGGAATTGACATTTGCTAAAAGAGAAGGATTTCCCCTTCAGGAAAGGTGCATCACTAATGATGATGCTGGTTTTGTAAGTTGAAACCGTTACTTTCCTGTAAAGACACACTAATTTCTTCTGAATAAAAGCCTTTCTTTTTGTTCTCTTTGTGCTCAGTTACGTAAGTGCACGAGGGAGTTAGTTTTCCAACGGGTTGATGGAGTGGAAAAAGAATAGTTACGTTCCAGTTGCTGTCGGTCTTCAGTTTTTCTACATCTGTTGCATTTGTTTATGGCTCAAGTCTATATAAAACCCAAATCGTGAGCCAAGAGATTGCTATTCTTTGCACTACAGGCAGATACTAAGCTGGATCATTTGTTTAAACCCTGCTTCAGGCTGTGTCGCCAGAAACCATGTGGTAGAGTGCTGTAGAATTCTGAAAGCTCTTCAGAGTGGATGCATCTGTTTGATGCTCAGCAGCCGTTGGTTCTGCTGGCCTTGAGGTTCAGCACTCTTGGACTTGTTTTGCTTGGCAGATGTACTCTCTTGTAGTAAAGGCATTGTAGTGGTATTTTGCGAGTGAGGACAGACAGACCAGGCATCGTTCATGTCCAGGGGGCCGGGGCGGGAAGGTTGGTGTTCAAGCTTCTCATTCCTGTCAGCGGTGACTCCGCTTGCACCACTAAGTGGTGCTGTGTACGTACCCTTAACTAAATTGGGAGCTGCCTGTGCCTGCCTGCTTGTGTAGTTCGGAGCGGTCCTTTTAGAGAAAATGTTCTTTTGGCTGCATTTGTTCTCCTGTGATACAAAAACTTGACAGCGATTGGGGGCAACTACTACTTTAGGAGGATTTCTATAAAGTAAGAAATTGCCGGTTTTATTTTATCATGATGGGCAAAACAATAACTGATTCAAAATCACGTCCGCTGCAGCTTATGCTTCCGTAACACACCACTCAACTGATTTCTATGCGTAAATGTCTTCGGAGAGGAATCACAGGTGCCTGCTGTGACTATAGGGACAAGCCGTATGGGCTCACAGGAGCAGAACATGCTTTGCCTTCCCATCACCAGAAGAAAGAAAGAAAGAAAGAGGTGAAGAAGGGTGCTCAGGAGCAAGAGGCTGCAAGGAAGTTGCTGTACGTGATCCTTTTGCCTTGCTTTATCTGACAGAAAAGCTGCCTTCTGCTACTTGGGTCTTGGCTTGAAATACAAGGGGGAAGAGACTCCCGCCCCTCTCCCAGGGAGTGTGCTACTTTTGACTGGCTTGTTCCGACTATGTGATCTGCAATTACAATATTTAGGTTGCATGGTGACAATCTATACCACTGACTCCCTGAACGGTTTTTCATTTCTGTCCCCGCTTCCTTCTCCAGCTTTTTTCAATATATCAATTTAAAAAAAAAAAAAAATAAATAATTTTTTTTTACCTTACATGAACATCATCTGTTGGCTTTGGCCCCAAACACTTTATTTCCTAGAAATAAGTTGAGTCTTTTCATCAGAATATGTAAAAGATTTCTAGCCACTGTAATACTATTGTATTGTTTGGTTGTTTTTTTTTAAATAAGTTTCTATCCAGGTTCCAGTGTGTGCACTGAATTTCTACTGCAGTAGATGACAGTCTTAAGCTGAAGAGAGATTTCATGGTTGGGAGAGAAAAAGAGCAGATCTTGACTCAAAGGTAACTTTTCCAAGGGAAAGGTAAACTCTTTTGTTTCTTTGGGGATTTTTATTCTGATAGCACAAGCATCTTG
Organism: Astur gentilis; assembly: GCF_929443795.1. Taxonomy (NCBI): domain Eukaryota; kingdom Metazoa; phylum Chordata; class Aves; order Accipitriformes; family Accipitridae; genus Astur; species Astur gentilis. The sequence goes on from NC_064883.1 coordinate 531,847, forward strand.
TTCTCTCAGGATTTTGTTATCTCTGGAAAAAAACCTTGGTTTTGTGTCACTTTCCTCCTTCCCTGGTTGTGGTTTTTTTTTTCCACTCCTTTCAGAGGAACTGCTAATACTGTTATAATTTAGGAAGACATTTTTAACTCTTGACTCGGAGGTCCGCAGACATGACTGTAAAGACAGTTTCTGTGCATCCAAATGCTGTTAATCCCTTCAAATACGAAATGAAAGATGTGTAACTTGGAGCTGAGGCTGAGTCAGAGTATTCCAGATGGGTCTGGTTTACTTTGCATTCAGTGTTCCTGTAGCCTGTTGCTTTGGAAGGTGCAGGTAATAAGCTTTTCAATTGAATAAATGAGCGGTAGTGGTTTTTTGTTTTCCTCCCCTAGAAATGCAGTGCTTGATCAGACTGCACTGACCTGTAGAAGTTGTGGGCACTGTGGTGTTCTCCAGAATGCTACTTGGGCTGCCACTACAAGTAGGCCATTTAAAATAATAACCTTAGACTTTGAAAATACATAAAAACTTCATGATGCTTAAAGTAGAGGGCAGAGTAGTCATCAGGTTAAAATAACTTCATGCTTATGACATGCACAGTGATGGTTCCTTTCAGGTTTTTTGGTTGTTGTTGTTGTTGGGTTTTTTTCTTCTTTAAGATGGCACTGGTTGCAGTGATCTTCAGTTTTACGACACAGCTAACTGTCTTAGTATAGATAGGGTTCCTTTCTGCCTACTATTTCCGTTTACTGGCAGACATAGTTAAGATAGCTCTTTGGAGTTGTGGAGTGTGTGTGTGTGTGTGAATGTGTATGAAAATAAGAAGACCTAAAGTCCCCTCCCCACATCATTAGTTTTTGCTGCCCTGTATTTCAGTGTTACCAAGATTTTAAAGTGGCCCAAGTATTGCTGTTGCAAATGTTTCCATGTTTGTCTAACTATTGTGATGACATAAATAAAAAGAAAAAAATCAAAACACTAAATGTTTTATTACTTGCCCTATAACTATATAGGCGTTCCCGGTCTAATATCGATTTCTTTTTTCAGGATTCACTGTATCACTTTTTTTACCCTATGAAACGGAAAGATATTTCTGGCTTACTGTTGGCTTTTGATAGACGTTTTATCCTTGGGGAATTGCCCACCAATTAATTCATAGAGTTTGGAATTTAACTGAAGGACATTTTGCATGCCCGTGTTCAAATAGCGATGCTAACAAGCCACCATACGGTTCGTGTTGGTAGCTTTATGGATACTTAAAGGTAGGCAATAGTCTTATTTTTTAATAATGCTTAACCTTTTTCTCTTTGGCAAGAACAAGCAAGTCTGCCTGGTTTTGTAGGACTTGCAGCTTTTCCTTAACATCAGACTTTAAAAAGGGGAGAACCAGGAGTATCAGGTACGCAGATAGGATGGCGATTTTTAAAATACGAAGCTGCGTAACAGTCTCGGGAAGAACATGCGTGACTGGGCGTGGGAGTCTGTGGTACAGCATTACTAACGTTTGCAAAAAAAAGTTTTGAAGAATGAAGCATTTGCTTTATGAACGGTACTTGAGGACGAATTCTGATGCTGCTAAAGTTTATTGAAAAATAGGCACTGATTTCAGTGATGATGCAGGTGTGGTTTCTGTTCATGCCTTAAATCTGAAAAGAAGAGAAGAGAAACCTGCATGTGAAGGAGGATTTTGTATGAAGGGTAATCAAACCAGTAACCTGCTTTAAGAACGACTTTAAAATATTTGGAGCATCGGTTAAAGGCAAATAAGTCAAGTTTATCATATCCTCCTACATAAGCTGTGACTATTGAATACAGTCAGCAGTCCGCCTCAGAACTTGTTGGTGTGCAACTGCAACGTGTTAAGTTGTAAGGCTTCACAGCCACGAGCTGATGGGCCACAGTTCTCTCCCAGCATGAAGCGCTGTAAGTTTTAGTTTCTTGCACAGCAGTGACTCTTTTCAACATTAGTAACTATACAACAGGGTAAAAGGCAAATTTAGTGAAGAATAATGTGTCGTTCTCAGAGTAGCTGTTTGCATTTCACCGTGATGCAGATGCTTTCTATAGCGGTTGTGTTGGCACATGTCTTAGAATTCGGTTAATCCTCTCCTGAACTCATTTAAACTTTTGGCTTCAACTGCATCACTGACAATATGTTTCAGAATAGAATAATTATTTCCTTTAAAAAAAAACGGGGGTGGGGGGATAAGAAGAAGGGGTGGAGGAAGCGGGGATAAAAAAATCTGTTGTCTGCCAGTGCTGTGGGCTGCTCACTCATTTTTCTGTAGAACTTCTGGGGTTTTGTTGTTGTTGTTGTTGTTGTTGTTGTTCTACCTTAATGCTAATAGGCATTTCTACCTTTTTTACCTTGTTTTTCTACCTAATGCTAATAGGCATTAGCCTATCCTCTGCACCTTTGGTCATTTCCTGAAGTTTGTCTGTAGTTTCCTACATTAGTAGGTAAATGTATCTATTTTACTTTACGGAGCTTTGCTAGTTTTTTAAATTATACAAGAAATTTAAGTCTTTGAACAAATGTCTTTGCTTATTGATTTTTGTGAGTAGCTGCAAAAATCTTATTTATTAGTTGCCCCTTTTAAAATTAAAATAAAAATGAATGCTATGCAAGAAATAGGTTGCAAGTAACTGTTAGGGTCTTACTACTGCTCGCTGTTGAGAGATCGTGGGAAGTGTGTTAAAAGTTACGGGCATTTTTCAAGATAGTTTTCCAGGTCTGAGGCGTGCTGAAATATCTCTTTCCTATGATAGTGTGTTTAGTTTCATTGACTTCAGCGGAACACACAGAATACATTGACTTAAACTAGCTGAGAATCTGATGATAAGGTTTTATACTCTACCTAACATAGTGTTGTGATGACCTGTCCTCCGAACTCAAAAATATGTTTGATGATCTTAACAGGAGGCCGGATCTTTGATCTGGAAATTATGCTGGTAGCGACATTACAGAATCCAGGCTTGTAACTTCACTGGTTTCTTGCAGCCCCTCAAGTTCATGAAGGACAATAAGGACCCATTCTCTTTTGTTCTTGGGCTATAATCAGTGATGGAAGTATGACATTGTCAGTTGTAAGAAGTGGCTTAACTGCTGTTGGAGTCTGCTTTTATGCCTGAAAAACCTGTTGATTTGCATGGGTTTGCACAGCTTATGCTAATGATATGGCTGGAATGAGACAGGATCTTATGTAGTCTGCAAGGGCTGTATATGGTCCTGGCTTATAGCTGGGTGGGAGGGATTGGTTCAAGTTACTTCTGATTTGCCCTATTTAATATCTTAAAATAGGAGTGAACAGGGTGATTGGAACAGTTTCATTTTCACAAGAGGAAATTTATAAATCGTTTTTTATCCTGTGTTAGAATTAAGATATGTATTTACTGGAGACAACGAGTCTAGCCTGAACACTGAAACAGCTCTGTTTTGGGCACACTATTAGAACTTTTTTAAAATTTTCAAATCATAACAGTCTGTCAGTTCATGCTTGTTGAGTCTGAGACATTAAATGATGCCCTTTGAACAGGGAAACATTGCTAATAATTGATATTTGGTTTGTAGACTATACCTTTTGTATGCTCTAAAGTCACCTGTTGTTTCCCTTTCATTTATAAAAGGTCTGTTTGTCAAACCATATAAGCGCATACCTAAATTCAGTGTTAAAGTTCCTGAATTGCTCTAAACTATTGTGTTGCTGTAAACTGTTTTGGCTGATAAACCTAAGCGGTCAGCTTGGTATTCCTACGTGTATATGTGATTAAGATGCAATAGTTCGGAACACGTTACCAGGCAACTGCATGCTCCAGCTGCATAGGAGGCACAAAGCAGCTGGCCCGTTCCTTGTAATCAGTGGGAAAGTACAGATTCTCCTGTGACCTTGGTCACTCTTGTCTATAACATATTAGATAAGAGTATTTTGATACTCCTCTCGCAGTGGGAGAAACACTGCTTGTGTCTGTGCAGTGTGTGAAAATCACTTTACCAAGATGCTTTTATTTCTAAAACCCTTGGGAAAAAACCCTCGAAACGGAATTTAAAAACTTTTTTAGTCCAAGGCAAACGTCAGGATTCTCATTCTTACAAAGTATTTTACAATTGTGTAACCTTGTAGACTGTACGGAGAATGAGGATCTTGCATGTGACGTCTTCAAAAGTTTCATTTTCGGTGTTCTACACGCTTCTACTGATCGCAGTGCCTTTGTTTCCTAACAGCAAGTGGCAACAGACAATGCGTATGGGTCTCAAGGCCCTGTGGAACAGAGAAGGTAGTTTGCCAGTGTTCTTACTGCTGTTGCAGACATTGTTTCAGTGGATTGAAAGTGGCACGTTCCAAGTACCTTTTCCTACCATTGCTGCGTATTTTATTTTTTTTTTTAATCCAGAAGAATGTTTCTGTACTTCCCTTCCCTTCCCTATAGCTGCATGTTGATTTACATTGCGTGCTGTTGCAGCGTTCTTAGTCTACCGGTTACAGATTACTCCTTTCAGTTCTTGTGCATTTCTGAATGTGTATCTACCTACTAAACTCACATTTCTTCAGACATGATATGCAACTGCTACGGAAGTCAGCTATTGTGCTAGTTATGGTGTTTGCCCCGTCAGTTGTTTTACTATCTAATAAGTACCTGATGACAGAGAAGGGGTGTGTCAGAAAATAGACAAGTCAGGCTTTACATTAGAAATGGTTTTCATAAGATTTAAGAGAACGCAGTTTTGGCATAAGGATTTACATACCGCTCCCGGTGTTCTGTTGGGCTGACGTTTTGCAAGAAGCTGAGGTGTTTTAACTTTCAAAAGCTGTTTATGTAAATTGGCTTACCTCTGAGTACTCTCCTTCAGCTGTGTGTAACGAAGAAATAAATGTGCATCTCTAGACACGTGCATATGCAGATAGAATTGTAAGTGCACAGCTGGGGATGATGCTTGTGTTTGAGGGTAGAAATACGGAGAGGGACAGCAGTGGGGAAAGAAGAACCTTTGAAGATAGTCTAGCGTTGCTCTCATTCTAGAGGTGAATGATCAACTTTCTGTACCATTCTTGACAAACGCTTGCCTAATTTATTCTTAAACATTTCCTGTAATTATTACTACTGTTGCAAAGATTGCCACATACCCTAAGTTTTTCAGGTTGTAATTTAAGCCCCATGATTCCGTGTAACTGTGTGCAGTGGATGTACACAAAAGTTCTTCCTTATAGCTACCTTTTAGAGTTTAAACATTGTTATTTCTCTCCAGTTAAGCGGCTGTTTTTCAATTTATACTTTGAAGTCAGACTCCTGTACATCGTTGAGCACCCTCTTGGACTTACTGTAGACCCTCGCCAGTTATACTACACCCTTCTTGAAAAGCAGTACATCATCTGGAGGGTTCAGCAGCTAATCCGTGCAAATGTAGCGCGGCAGAAATACTGCTTGGATGTACTAACTCCAGTGTGATGGGTGAGGAGGAATCACTGGGCCTTTTGATTAGCAAGAAACGGTACATAAGAACTAGGTGACAGAAATAGGACACGCAGCTGGCACACTGGCCTTCAAGCTTACAGTGCAGCTCCGTGGGCTTTGGCTGGCTACAGAAGAGCATGAGGCACAGGAGAGAACTGCTGCTGGATCTTAGTGAAAGACAGTAAGTCATTTGGAGAGAGGTTTTCAACGCCAGGAATTCAAGTCGGGTGCCCAATTCCAGAGTGCCTGTGAAATCCCTGTGTACTGCCCTCGCTTGTCTAACTTTGTGTTGTATATTGTCTAGCAGCTTGTCTTTCAAAGATAACAAAGCTACACTTGTGTGATAGGTGATGTAATGATCTCATAATAACAGGCAAAATCCAAGTCACAGAAAATGCCAGCATTTGAAAGAGAGCCGGATAGGAGAGCCTTTTTTGTATGGATCAGTTGTCTTGTTCTGATTTTTTTGTTTTACAGGTAAAATCACAGCTCAGTGTGACATGGAAATAACTGGAAATAGTTTTATTTTTAAATTCGGGGCCTTATTTTCCTTGAAACTGGATTTTCAGATACGGTGCTAGAAGACGTTACAGAATTGCAAGTGTTGTTTCTGCCTCCTGTTCCTCTTGAACATTTGGTTTCCTGGGGAAAAATACTGTGTAAGCTCTGTAAGCAAAGAGGTTTTATATTTTTGGAATACTTGCCAGCTGAAGGGTTTGTACCTTGGACTTAAACTGTAGAGGAGGATCTGTTCAGGACATCCATGTTATAGAGTAGCTGTTGCATGACTTACACTTGTAATCCGGTTCCTACTTGATAGCCTTAACTTTGCGTGGATTGTGTGTTGAACTTTGCAGTAGTTTGTTTGTTTTTACATTTCCTTAAGGTCTAGGCAAAGGCTTAGAGAGTTAGCAGACTTAAGGATAAGCATTTATTACTTTGTCCTGCCACATTGCTATTTGAAACCTGTTCTGAGTGTTGGTGGTATTGAAGAAATTGCCGAGATTTCGAGGGTGAATCTGTATCTTTAGGTGTACTGAGCAGAAAAGTACAATGGATCTTTTTAGTTGCCAGATAGCTTGCTTTATCCAGGCGGTCAATTTGTCAAGATCAGGCTGCAGCGTGGCCAATTCATTTCTTAGTTCCAACAACTGCCATCTTAATGTAGAGATTTATTCTGTAATCAAAACTGGAACTGTTGTCCCTGGTTATGTGTGCTTACTTATTTGTTTTTAACGCTGCTTCAGTGAGACTCCGTCTGAGGGCAGAAGAATCACAAAGCTAGACCAGATTTTGCTAAATGGAAATAACATAACACTGGTAAGTCAGCATTGTTAAAATGCTGCATGCATTTATTTTCTGTACCTGTAAATCAATCAGTCACTGAGCTCAGCTACTTTAAGCTGAGCTTTCCAGACAATTCCATTACACAAGGTAATTTCAAGTAGCTTCTGGGGCATATGTGTGTATGAAGGACGCTGGAAAAGTGATCTTGCTGTCTTAGTACACGTTACAGTTTAAAAAAAAAAAAAAAAAAAAAAAAGAGCATGTCCCTAACTTTATTTTGGTGAATGTTTTTCTGGTCTTCAGGTGTGCAAGGGAATCACTGGCTTTGCTAAGCGCTCCGTAAGCTGGTTCATACAGTGGCTTTTAACTCACGAGTGTTTGCCTGCATAAGCGTGTAGGTGGAATGCATCTACGTTTTATCCATTATTGTATGTATAGATGTGTTTGCAGCAGTTTGGATGTTTACAAGCTTGTCAAGTCGTTTGGCAGTTATGACTGCCATGATGCCCAGAGAGCTGTACCTTTACATGCTCTGAAAACAATCTGGAGGTCTGTTGGCTTACACCAAATCAGAAGCACTGTGATTTTTAGTTTATTATCTGCTGGTGTAGGTAGGTCAGTACTGAAACAGTAATTAAATACTGTGATTATGCATCCCTAAGCTGAATTCTGCAACTTCCTAAATACCACAAGAGCAGACCTAGAATAGTTTTTAGTTTGTCGGCATAGATGGCTACAAAGTCAGGACTTCCTGCGTAAAAGCATTCCTAATTTTGTGGGAAGAGGAGAGGACGACCAACTCGAGTCGAAATCAGCTCTGTGTGAACGAGGAACAATCTCCATTTTGCTGTCTTTCCCACCTTGCACCTCCTCACTGTGTGTCTGAGCAAGTGCCATCTTGCCTTAATTTCTAAGCCTTTTTCTGCTTTGGTTATTGTTCTGCCTCCTTAAAGGATAGCGCGTGTTCTGACTTCTTGTATGGGGTAAAATTACTACCATCCGGTTAAGCTGGTGGTATACTGCGCTTGAAGCAGAAGCTGGTGATGCTTAGAGTGCACATTTTCAGCGAGACGTAGATACGTTTCTGTATCGGACCGTGTGCCTCTCTTGCGGACACGTCTCCCATGTCAGGAAGACTATGCTTTAGACTTTTTCTTACTTCGGTCCTGAAAGCAGCAAAGTTCTTCCTCTTTAGAAGTGCTCAGCTAACTAGTAAGAATGGATCAGTAAAAGCAATGGTTATCCTCTTCTTTTTTCCCTTATTCATGTTTTTCCTTTTGTATTTCTTTTTCCGTTGTTCAGTTCTTTACTTTCTTCCCTGGAAAATGACTCCCTGCTGCCTGTAGAAGGGTTCAGGCTCTTTATCAGTTTTTGAGCTCTGCTTACTGATAGAAGTTGGAAAGAGGAAACCAACTTCCCAGTACCGTGACAGTCTGGGGAGGAATCAGCAATTGGAGAAATTATTCACGAAAGGAAGGATGTTCTTTGTCCTTTTAAAAATGAGCTGTAGTGTTTCTAGACAGAATCATTTCCTTGAGGTGAATACCAAAGACAAAAACCAAAATGTTTGTTATCTAGGAACTCCTCTGTGTTTTGTTAAACATTCTTTGTGTTTTGGAGGTTCTGTCCTGTGCTTCTCTGGCAATAACTGGCTTCCACTGTTGGGAGAGGAAGATAATATTGAATCGAAAAACCGCTTTTGTGGTCTACCGGTGAAGTCTCCATCTGCTAAATTGTTGTAAAGCAAGAACTGTCATGTATGGGTCTGTAAAACTCGGACCTATGGCACAAACACAAAATTGTCGTCGTCTTTTATAGGTGGTTCCTGGAGGAGAAGGACCTGAAGTATAAATTGATACAGTTGTCATCTGTGAAGACATGGGTTTTTTATATATATATATATATGTGTGTGTGTGTGTAATCTAAACAGAGCTTTTGTGGGGTAATGGTGTGGGTTGCTTGTTTGTTTTTGTTTACAGGCTCTTGGAATTGACATTTGCTAAAAGAGAAGGATTTCCCCTTCAGGAAAGGTGCATCACTAATGATGATGCTGGTTTTGTAAGTTGAAACCGTTACTTTCCTGTAAAGACACACTAATTTCTTCTGAATAAAAGCCTTTCTTTTTGTTCTCTTTGTGCTCAGTTACGTAAGTGCACGAGGGAGTTAGTTTTCCAACGGGTTGATGGAGTGGAAAAAGAATAGTTACGTTCCAGTTGCTGTCGGTCTTCAGTTTTTCTACATCTGTTGCATTTGTTTATGGCTCAAGTCTATATAAAACCCAAATCGTGAGCCAAGAGATTGCTATTCTTTGCACTACAGGCAGATACTAAGCTGGATCATTTGTTTAAACCCTGCTTCAGGCTGTGTCGCCAGAAACCATGTGGTAGAGTGCTGTAGAATTCTGAAAGCTCTTCAGAGTGGATGCATCTGTTTGATGCTCAGCAGCCGTGGGTTCTGCTGGCCTTGAGGTTCAGCACTCTTGGACTTGTTTTGCTTGGCAGATGTACTCTCTTGTAGTAAAGGCATTGTAGTGGTATTTTGCGAGTGAGGACAGACAGACCAGGCATCGTTCATGTCCAGGGGGCCGGGGCGGGAAGGTTGGTGTTCAAGCTTCTCATTCCTGTCAGCGGTGACTCCGCTTGCACCACTAAGTGGTGCTGTGTACGTACCCTTAACTAAATTGGGAGCTGCCTGTGCCTGCCTGCTTGTGTAGTTCGGAGCGGTCCTTTTAGAGAAAATGTTCTTTTGGCTGCATTTGTTCTCCTGTGATACAAAAACTTGACAGCGATTGGGGGCAACTACTACTTTAGGAGGATTTCTATAAAGTAAGAAATTGCCGGTTTTATTTTATCATGATGGGCAAAACAATAACTGATTCAAAATCACGTCCGCTGCAGCTTATGCTTCCGTAACACACCACTCAACTGATTTCTATGCGTAAATGTCTTCGGAGAGGAATCACAGGTGCCTGCTGTGACTATAGGGACAAGCCGTATGGGCTCACAGGAGCAGAACATGCTTTGCCTTCCCATCACCAGAAGAAAGAAAGAAAGAAAGAGGTGAAGAAGGGTGCTCAGGAGCAAGAGGCTGCAAGGAAGTTGCTGTACGTGATCCTTTTGCCTTGCTTTATCTGACAGAAAAGCTGCCTTCTGCTAGTTGGGTCTTGGCTTGAAATACAAGGGGGAAGAGACTCCCGCCCCTCTCCCAGGGAGTGTGCTACTTTTGACTGGCTTGTTCCGACTATGTGATCTGCAATTACAATATTTAGGTTGCATGGTGACAATCTATACCACTGACTCCCTGAATGGTTTTTCATTTCTGTCCCCGCTTCCTTCTCCAGCTTTTTTCAATATATCAATTTAAAAAAAAAAAAAAAAAAAAAATTTTTTTTTTACCTTACATGAACATCATCTGTTGGCTTTGGCCCCAAACACTTTATTTCCTAGAAATAAGTTGAGTCTTTTCATCAGAATATGTAAAAGATTTCTAGCCACTGTAATACTATTGTATTGTTTGTTTTTTTTTTTTTTTAAATAAGTTTCTATCCAGGTTCCAGTGTGTGCACTGAATTTCTACTGCAGTAGATGACAGTCTTAAGCTGAAGAGAGATTTCATGGTTGGGAGAGAAAAAGAGCAGATCTTGACTCAAAGGTAACTTTTCCAAGGGAAAGGTAAACTCTTTTGTTTCTTTGGGGATTTTTATTCTGATAGCACAAGCATCTTGTTCTCTCAGGATTTTGTTATCTCTGGAAAAAAACCTTGGTTTTGTGTCACTTTCCTCCTTCCCTGGTTGTGGTTTTTTTTTCCACTCCTTTCAGAGGAACTGCTAATACTGTTATAATTTAGGAAGACATTTTTAACTCTTGACTCGGAGGTCCGCAGACATGACTGTAAAGACAGTTTCTGTGCATCCAAATGCTGTTAATCCCTTCAAATACGAAATGAAAGATGTGTAACTTGGAGCTGAGGCTGAGTCAGAGTATTCCAGATGGGTCTGGTTTACTTTGCATTCAGTGTTCCTGTAGCCTGTTGCTTTGGAAGGTGCAGGTAATAAGCTTTTCAATTGAATAAATGAGCGGTAGTGGTTTTTTGTTTTCCTCCCCTAGAAATGCAGTGCTTGATCAGACTGCACTGACCTGTAGAAGTTGTGGGCACTGTGGTGTTCTCCAGAATGCTACTTGGGCTGCCACTACAAGTAGGCCATTTAAAATAATAACCTTAGACTTTGAAAATACATAAAAACTTCATGATGCTTAAAGTAGAGGGCAGAGTAGTCATCAGGTTAAAATAACTTCATGCTTATGACATGCACAGTGATGGTTCCTTTCAGGTTTTTTGGTTGTTGTTGTTGTTGGGTTTTTTTCTTCTTTAAGATGGCACTGGTTGCAGTGATCTTCAGTTTTACGACACAGCTAACTGTCTTAGCATAGATAGGGTTCCTTTCTGCCTACTATTTCCGTTTACTGGCAGACATAGTTAAGATAGCTCTTTGGAGTTGTGGAGTGTGTGTGTGTGTGAATGCGTATGAAAATAAGAAGACCTAAAGTCCCCTCCCCACATCATTAGCTTTTGCTGACCTGTATTTCAGTGTTACCAAGATTTTAAAGTGGCCCAAGTATTACTGTTGCAAATGTTTCCATGTTTGTCTAACTATTGTGATGACATAAATAAAAAGAAGAAAATCAAAACACTAAATGTTTTATTACTTGCCCTATAACTATATAGGCGTTCCCTGTCTAATATCGATTTCTTTTTTCAGGATTCACTGTATTTATTTTTTTTTTTACCCTATGAAACGGAAAGAGATTTCTGGCTTACTGTTGGCTTTTGATAGACGTTTTATCCTTGGGGAATTGCCCACCAATTACTTCATAGAGTTTGGAATTTAACTGAAGGACATTTTGCATGCCCGTGTTCAAATAGCAATGCTAACAAGCCACCGTACGGTTCATGTTGATAGCTTTATGGATACTTAAAGGTAGGCAATAGTCTTATTTTTTAATAATGCTTAACCTTTTTCTCTTTGGCAAGAACAAGCAAGTCTGCCTGGTTTTGTAGGACTTGCAGCTTTTCCTTAACATCAGACTTTAAAAAGGGGAGAACCAGTAGTATCAGGTACGCAGTTAGGATGGCGATTCTTAAAATACTAAGCTGCGTAACAGTCTCGGGTAGAACATGTGTGACTGGGCATGAGAGTCTGTGGTACAGCATTACTAACCTTTGCTAAAAAAAGTTTTGAAGAATGAAGCATTTGCTTTATGAACGGTACTTGAGGACGAATTCTGATGCTGCTAAAGTTTATTGAAAAATAGGCACTGATTTCAGTGATGATGCAGGTGTGATTTCTGTTCATGCCTTAAACCTGAAAAGAAGAGAAGAGAAACCTGCATTTGAAGGAGGATTTTGTATGAAGGGTAATCAAACCAGTAACCTGCTTTAAGAACGACTTTAACATATTTGGAGCATCGGTTAAAGGCAAATAAGTCAAGTTTATCATATCCTCCTACATAAGCTGTGACTATTGAATACAGTCAGCAGTCCGCCTCAGAACTTGTTGGTGTGCAACTGAAACGTGTTAAGTTGTAAGACTTCACAGCCACGAGCTGATGGGCCACAGTTCTCTCCCGAGCATGAAGCGCTATAAGTTTTAGTTTCTTGCACAGCAGTGACTCTTTTCAACATTAGTAACTATACAACAGGGTAAAAGGCAAATTTAGTGAAGAATAATGTGTCGTTCTCAGAGCAGCTGTTTGTATTTCACCATGATGCAGATGGTTTCTATAGGAGTTGTGTTGGCACATGTCTTAGAATTCGGTTAATCCTCTCCTGAACTCATTTAAACTTTTGGCTTCAACTGCATCACTGACAATATGTTTCAGAATAGAATAATTATTTCCTTTAAAAAAAAACGGGGGGGGGGGGGGATAAGAAGAAGGGGTGGAGGAAGCGGGGATAAAAAAATCTGTTGTCTGCCAGTGCTGTGGGCTGCTCACTCATTTTTCTGTAGAACTTCTGGGGGTTTTTTGTTGTTCTTCTTCTTCTTCTACCTTAATGCTAATAGGCATTTCTACCTTTTCTACCTTGTTTTTCTACCTAATGCTAATAGGCATTAGCCTATCCTCTGCACCTTTGGTCATTTCCTGAAGTTTGTCTGTAGTTTCCTACATTAGTAGGTAAATGTATCTATTTTACTTTACAGAGCTTTGCTAGTTTTTTAAATTATACAAGAAATTTAAGTCTTGGAACAAATGTCTTTGCTTATTGATTTTTGTGAGTAGCTGCAAAAATCTTATGTATTAGTTGCCCCTTTTAAAATTAAAATAAAAATGAATGCTATGCAAGAAATAGGTTGCAAGTAACTGTTAGGGTCTTACTAATGCTCGCTGTTGAGAGATCGTGGGAAGTGCAGAGAATTTGTGTTTAAAAGTTACGGGCATTTTTCAAGATAGTTTTCCAGGTCTGAGGCGTGCTGAAATATCTCTTTCCTATGATAGTGTGTTTAGTTTCATTGACTTCAGCGGAACACACAGAATACATTGACTTAAACTAGCTGAGAATCTGATGATAAGGTTTTATACTCTACCTAACATAGTGTTGTGATGACCTGTCCTCCGAACTCAAAAATATGTTTGATGATCTTAACAGGAGGCCGGATCTTTGATCTGGAAATTATGCTGGTAGCGACGTTACAGAATCCAGGCTTGTAACTTCACTGGTTTCTTGCAGCCCCTCAAGTTCATGAAGGACAATAAAGACCCATTCTCTTTTGTTCTTGTGCTATAATCAGTGATGGAAGTATGACATTGTCAGTTGTAAGAAGTGGCTTAACTGCTGTTGGAGTCTGCTTTTATGCCTGGAAAACCTGTTGATTTGCATGGGTTTGCACAGCTTATGCTAATGATGTGGCTGGAATGAGACAGGATCTTGTGTAGTCTGCAAGGGCTGTATATGGTCCTGGTTTATAGCTGGGTGGGAGGGATTGGTTCAAGTTATTTCTGATTTGCCCTATTTAATATCTTTGTTTCCTAATGGCAACTGGCAACAGACAATGCGTATGGGTTTCAAGGCCCTGTGGAACAGAGAAGGTAGTTTGCCAGTGTTCTTACTGCTGTTGCAGACGTCGTTTCAGTGGATTGAAAGTGGCCATTCCAAGTACCTTTTCCTACCATTGCTGCATTTTGGTTTTTTTTAAATCCAGAAGAATGTTTCTGTACTTCCCTTCCCTTCCCTATAGGTGCATGTTGATTTACATTGCATGCTATTGCAGTGTTCTTAGTCTACCAGTTACAGATTACTCCTTTCAGTTCTTGTGCATTTCTGAATGTGTATCTACCTATACACCTACTAAACTCACATTTATTCAGACATGATATGCGGCTGCGTGGTCCTTTGTTACCGGCTGGGCTGAAACCACGACACACTTGTATGCAGCTTTTTTTTTTCCCCCTTTCTTTTTTTCAGGTCAGTAATTTTGTTTCGAGTGTTCTGTTTCTCGAAATGAGCATTCAGTGATGGAGTTAAGTATTCTTTATTGCAGTGCTGGAAGAACGGAGGATCGCTCCTCCAAATGTGCTTTCTGGCTGGGACTAATTGTATAGGTTAAATACCTGCCTTACATACATATTCATAAAATTTCTGAGAAATAATATACATATTCATTGATTTTCCGAGAAGTCATTAGCATATGTAAATGTCCTTTATGCATGCGTGTTGAAGGTCTTCGGTGGTCTTCTGGAGTCCTCTGGTGGTCTTCCATAGTCTTCCTCACTTGTCCGCTGTTTGAACTTTGTTGTACGAGTTTGCGCAGTACGATCCCCTTCTGGGCCCCACAAACAACTTCTCTGCTTATCACCTAGCTTTTGGCTCAGTCACCACAAGAGACAGAACATATTTTCTTATCAAACAGAATACCTCCTCAAAGAGGGCATGTTATTTTGTCTTATATTACAGACACAGGAATCTTGTGCTTTATGTCCTTGGCTTGTCTACGTAAGTCAACTTACAGAGGCAGTTGTTAACCTTCTAACAAATTCCTGAGTCTTTTATTTAGCAATACACTGAGTCTAAACATACGTTCTATTTCTACATCTACTAGGCCTAGTGTCAGTTTCTGCATCAGTTCAGGGGTAGAAAGATGGTTTAATAGTATGCATTGTTTGGGGTTTTTTTTGTTGTTTGGTTTTTTTTTTATTCTTCATGCATTGTGTTTTCCTGCAATTCCCAACTTTATTGAAGAAGGAACGTTGGGTTTTTAACAGTTCTGCTGTGTAAGTTGTTATCTCTCTTAACGGGACTGATGGTGACATTGTTTAGCAGGGGTTAGGGTGAGCATCTTGTATGTATTTGTATATGGAGTTTTAGTACTACTGATGAAAGCAGAAGGGCCGTGAGGCACAGTGCCCTTCAGGGTTTGGGGTGCCTTTCCTCATTGCCCGCAGAATGCCACGTTGTCCTTAGAATCTTTGCAGCTGGTGGCAGGCCCCTCGTAGATTACAAGGCTTGGGACTTGACTTTCTTTTGTGGGCATGTAGCAGAGCTCAGAGTCTCTGGGGAGCTGTAGGTTAGGGGGTGCCCCCAGAATTTGGGATGTTGCTCAGAAGAGCGGCTCTTGAGGAGTAGCCACTGAAGGGGGTTCAGGAGTGCAGATTGAGGGCAGGAGGTGTCAGGAAGCAGTGGGGTTCCTTTCCTGACAGTTGAGGAGAAGAAAAGGGGTTTCTTAAGTTTTGGGACTGCTGGGGAAAGGGAGGAGGGTTCACCAGCCCTTCTCAGAGGAGTTTTGCAGTTGGATTTGAATGTCATAGAATCGTAGAATGGTTTGGGTTGGAAGGCACCATAAAGATCCTCTAGTTCCAACCCTCCCCCACGGACGCCGTCCGCAAGACCAGGTTGCTGAAAGCCCCATCTGACTTGGCCTTGAATGCTTCCAGGGAGGGAGCATCCGCAGGTTCTCTGGGCAACGCGTTCCAGTGCCTCGCCACCCCTAGTGAGAAACGTCTTCCTAACGCCTAAACTAAATGTACCCTCCTTAGGACTAAAGCCGTTACCGCCTTGTCCTATGGCTGTACTCCCTTGTAAAAAGTCCCTCTGCAGGTTTCTTATAGGCACCCTTTACGTACCGTCAAGTCTGCTATAAGGTCTCCCGAAAAGCTGCATGCCGGTGAGCGGTCCGAGAAGGTGAGGCGGTCGTCGGCCGGGTCGGTGTTGAATAGCAAAGTATTATGGGGCTGCTCGGTTCAGCCTTTACCTTCTGTTGTGGAGGTGCTGTGTGGGCTATCTTTGAATTGGATGAGCGTTTCAGGTGAGCTGTGGATTAGCGAGGAGGAGTGTGGGGCCGATGGCTTCTCACGAGTGCCACGCTAACGTGGTTTCTCTCGGTACCTTAGATACCACGAGTGATGATGGCTGCAGGGTCTGATTCTGGAATGAGCGGGGAAGTGAACACGGTGGCACTTGTGAGGAGGGGGGAGTTGGGGAAGTAGTTGGCGTTGGCCAGCGGGATGCTTACTCCCTTTTCTGATTTGTTTGTGTTTGTTTTTTTCATTGCAGATGTTGAAGAGCAATGTTCCCCTTGAGGAACATCCCAGTTAGCCCGTGTGGTTTTGTGGAGGATGGATTTGGACCCTCAGCCCTCTGAAAGCTAAGTTGAGGGACCAGGCTGAGAGGAAGGGACAAAGCTGGGAATAGCAGGGAGGAGTTTTTAAAGTTAGCGCAGGAGAGAGGGCTGTCCCAAAGCAGTCGCCTTTGCGCAGGAGAAGGGAGCGGGTTGCTTTTCAGCACGAGACCCGTGTGTGCCGGGCAGGGCAGTTCCAGCCCGTGTCCGCGGTGGCGTGTAGTTTGTGTAGTCTGTCTTGTGCGCTTAGACCTTCCTCGGGTCTCGATGTCCTTGTCGCGCTTTGCGCCAGAGGAGCGAGGCATGCGCTTCGGGTGCTGTCCCTAGGGTTTTGAATGCTCTTACTCATTGGCCCGGTGCCAATCGGGTGCTTCTTTTCTTGCGCTCGGAGCTCTAAAGCATGGATCGGTCTTGGCGGGTTCCGGTCAGTGCTCTATGGCAGCATTTTTTCAGCCTGCATCGGCAGCTCTGCTCTCTAGCCGTCCGTTTTCTCGGAGTGGGACTTCTTCCCCGCATCCTGACATCCTTAGGTCTCGACGCCAGGCTTCTGGCGCATCTGTCGTCTGGGTTTTGACAGTGCTGTCTTGTAACGGGCCGCTCCGTTTGACTCCTCTGGGTCTGCTGTGGAGCCTCCTGGCCTCGCGGTTGCGGCCCCGTAGGTCATCTTGCCCGACGGCGCCTCCCGTCCGGGGGTCATTCTTCTTGCTGAGAGTTTTCTCTCTCGTTGAATCACCTCGTTGGTGGCGTTCCACGTGGTGACGTTCTGCACACGGTGTGCTTGGCTTGGAGCTGCTCTGCCTGGGGGGGTGTGGAGTCAGGGGTAGGTGGAACAGCGATAAGAGTCTACGGGTGAAACGTTGATGTGCCTAGACCGTTTAGGCGAGGGTTGTACAGTCATCTCGGCTCGAGTAGCCATCAGCGGCCTGCGCGGACAGCCGTGCCGATAGTGTTTCACGGAGACAATTGGAGCCGTGTGGCAGGGGTTGTTGAGGGGCAGTGAAGCGGATTTGAGTCTCTAAGGTGTTAAGACTTGCACGTGATGGGCTCCAAGTTTGGCCCTGGGTTTTTTTGGTTGGTGGGGTGTAGGGTTTAGGGTTACTCCGTGCGGGGCCCGGATGATAGAACACCAGTATGATGATCAAAGTCGCCCCTTTATTGAGCTTAGCTGATCATTCTTACACAACTCTCTAAGTTGTTTAGAAGCTTTGATTGGCTGCTGCACGCAAGCATGTGGTGTCCACGCGCACAAGCGTAAGCGGTGATTGGTTACATCGATACTGTCCACGCGTAGAAACATAAGATACAGTTAGTTATACTCGCTCTGTACACGTGCATACACACAGGATATAATTGGCTATGTTAGAGCATGCAAAACTTGTCTTAGTCCAACTGGTCGAGATAAGCCCCTGAATTGAGGTCGGTTGTGCCAAGTTCCCTTTATCGTGGAATGTGCACCTGTGTTTTTCTAATTGGGATCTTTCTTCTTCTATCTTCTTGTTTGTTCTGTTCAGAGCCTTCAAAGGTGTCTGGAACTCTCTTGCGACCATGAGCTACTTTCAGGGCCAGTAACTAAGTTCCATATAATTGAACCCTACAGTGGGCAGGGGGGTGTGTGTGTTGGGTTTTTTTGTTGTTTTTTTGTTTGTTTTTTGGTTGTGTGTTGTTTTTTTTTGTTGTTGTTGTTTTTAAAATGACAGGCTGTAGCTGCATTCCAGATGGTCTTTGTAGATGGAATCAAGACCTCTGGAGTTGTGAAGCTCTTGCTCTGCATCCAGGTGACTCATTCAATATGTTTGGGGTTTTTTTTTTTTTCAGATGTGGAGGGACAGGATGTGTCCCACAGAGCGATGGGGGAAGGCAGCAGAGCACTGTAAGGAGTTGAGTCCGTGAGTGGACTCTGAAGGAAGATGCATCCGGTGGCTCTATGAGACTGCTTTGCTTTGCTGTGTTTTGCAGTTTTCTTGCATTGTATTGGTCTGTATTTGCCTTTGCCCTGTGGTGTTTTGTTGTGTATTTGTATCGACTGTCATGTGAGACCGTCTCGCATTGCCTGGCCCTGCATTGTGTTTTGTATTGCAGTGCTCTGTACTTGTATGGATTGCCACCTGAGACTGCCTTGCCTTCTATGGTTCTGTATTGGTTTTGTATTGTTTTGGTCTGTACTTGTATTGACTGTCACGTGAGAGTCTCTTGCATTGGCCCTGTTCTGTTTTGTCTGGTATGGCAAGGCTCTGAGTTGTTTTGCCTTGACTGAGGTAAGAGTACTGCCTTGTATGGCATTACATTTGCATGTGAATTACATGGCTCTATGTTTGTGTGTGTCTTGTATGGCATTGTAGAGGCAGCGTAGAAGGTTTAATGACTTCGGGCTCTTTGCATGCAGAGTTGAGGGGATCGCAATTGGACTGTGAACTAGCATTGAGTAAGGCAGGAACTGGGCAATGGTGTTCATCTTGTTTATGCAGATGCTTTGTGGCAAGTCTCTAGAAATGGTCAAGGCCTTGAGGTCTAAGTAGCAGCGTGATGGGTCTTGGAGCGATCGGTAACTTTGGGACAGCTCTGTGTTTGTGATGCTCTGGTTTTTTCAAGTGTCATGGAGGACACTGGCTGTGAGGATGTGTTATTTTTGGAATAGGTGGGAAGCAGGGTAGGGGAGTGGTGGAGGACTTCTCTCTCGAGGATGAAGTGTCTGTTGACAAGCTTTGTGTGTTGTTTTTGCAGGTGATGACAGGGCACGAGAGGTGCTTGAAAGAACCTTGCGTTTAGGTGACATGGCGCTACGGAGGTTCGACTGTGACACGTGGCACTGTGAAAGCTAATTATCGGGTTGAAAATGCACGGATGGTGGAGATGATGGTGCGTGTTGAAATGTTGGTGTAACAGAAGGGCAGTTTGTGGGGAGGTTGGTTGGAAGGAGGTTGGGCTGGGGCCTGGGTTTTTGCAGGTAGGGTGCTTTTTTGAGGCCCCTGCTGCTGCAGACGGGGTGACGGCCTCTTGAGGCCTGTGGACGGTATGATGGATGAGTTGAGAGTGAGGGCTGGCGTTCATGTGATCTGAACGAGTGGTGTGTTGTGAATGTCTCTAACCTTGTAGGGTTCTGTGGTTAAGCCTTTTTGTTTTTTTTTTCCTTTCAGGTTGGATGTAGAGTTGAGATGTTTTTCAGGGAATTAGGAAAAAAACCCCAAACTTAGAATAAAAAACCCCAGCTGGGATATTGGGTTGGTTTTTGGTGTGTCCTCCCCTGCCCCATTTATTTTTTCTTTTCCCTGGTCCCAGCTGCTCCATGAGGCAATGTTGATTGCCAATGTTTGGACTGGGGTCTGCCTCGGGCCTGGGTTTTCAAAGGCAGGGCAATTTTTTTGTTTGGTTTTTTTTTTTTTTTTTTTTTTTTTTCCCAAGGCTCCCGGGAACGGTGTTCCTGTGGAGCGCTCCCCTGGAACCTGGTAATTGCCAGTCAGCACAGAGAGATATGTTGTTTGGTGGATGGTCTTTGGAAGACAGTTGAGGATTTTGTGGGGGGAGTTGGACTAGATGGCCAGCATGGAGTAGGCCAGGGTTGTGAAGTGCGTGAGTGTAACTGTATTTGTGTGTGGTGGGTTTGTAAAATATTTGGTTGCTCTTTGTAGCTTGTGATGTAATGATATTTTTCAATTTCTGGTTTTGTGTCGAGGTGTGGAAGTGGACGGTCTGTCAAGATGATTGGAGGTCACTCGTTTGGTGCCCGGGAACAGGGATCATGGCGGTAATGTCACCTCAGGGAGTAAAACTTCTGGATGTGCAGCGATGTATGTAATGGGAGCGAGGAATGTGGAAAAGACCACTCCGTAGAGCATTGCAGGTACTAAATAGTGGCATTTCTTCTTCAGGTAATGCTAAATTTTTGGAGTTTACATGTATTTGTAAAAATAGTGATTAAAAGAGGACTAAATCTAATAGTGTCAAATATTTGACGAGTGAGGCCATAAGTCTTTTCTATATATTGTAGAAAAAGTACATTGTAGAATTGGATTGAAATACTGACATAGCTGAATCTATGTGGAATGAGTAATGGACCAAATGAAGCACTAAAAATAAAATGTAAAAAAGACAGGTAATTATGTGTCCTTGTGGGAATTACAGTACTAATGGCAATCACAAAGGGAAGCGTAGAGGGAAGCATGGGCATTTAGTGCCCATAGGTAAACTTAGCTGTTGAAGTAAGTGAAAGTGTCTGTTGGAATTAGGCATCCAAGGGCGAGTTGTAGATACCTTGAGGTAAATGTAGCTGCTGCTGGGTTAATGGAAAGGGGGTGCATTCCTTCCTCTAGTGATTGCAGAACTTTGAAATTGGAGCTGTAGGTAGAGAACCGTGAAATGGGCTCGGGCGTGGTGCGGCACCGAAATGGGCTCGGGCGCATGTGTTACTTTTCTTAAAGGGGCTGAGGTACTGTGTAACTCTGAAATGGGCTTGATGAGTGGATAACATGTGTGTAATATGTGAGGGGTTTTTTTATTCTGTTGTCCTTCTCTTTCCCTGACCCTTTGTGGTGCTCTCTACTCTTTTCATTCATGTCTTCTCTCTCTCTCCAACCTCCTGTGCTTTTCATAGTCTCTCTCTATCTCTTGTCATTATTATCATCTGACGCTCTGTGTTACTTTCTGTCCCATCGTATCATGTTGTATGTTTCTCCTGCTTTTTTCTTCATCTGTCCAGATCCCTGTCCCTTGTTTCTTCTATTGCTGTCCCTCTGCCTTGCTTCCTCTTGCCATCTTTTCTGTATTTCTCTCTGTTCCCTTCCCTCTTCCATCCTTTCTAACTGTATCCCCCTCTCCAGCTAGCTGTCCCTTCTCTTTTCTCTCTTCCTCCATGTCTCTCTCGCAGCCTATCAATCACAGTTGTTTTTTCCTCCAGTGCTGTCCTGCTCTGTCCCGTGTTTCTCACTCTCGTTCTGTCATGCTCCCTGTGTCTTTTTGGAACTCCTCCATCTCTGTCCTGTAGCCTATCACTATTTTTTTCTTCTGCCATCCCTTTGTCCTTCTTCCAGTCTTTGTGTCTCTCTCCCTTTGTTCTCCCTCCCTTCTTTTTTTTCCTTTCTTGCTACATCTCTGTTCTGTACCACAAAAGCACGGAGGGTGTTTAGTAACAGAGAAGAAGGATATAGGCAAGGACAAAGGAAATTAATGGCTGTTATTCGGGAAGAAAGGGGAAGAGGGCCTAGACGAGACTTGCCCCGACTGGGCAAGGATCAATGCGCTTTGTGTAAGAAATTCAGTCATTGGTAGAGGGAATGCCCAGGGAACAAGGAGCATCAGAGGGCTCAAACAGGAAGAACAGTAGCCTCTGTGAAGGGAGACTGACGAGAACCTGGGGAATCTACCCTAGCGGATCCACTGGTTATAATTAAGCTAGGGAAAACAGAACAAGAGGTAGAATTTTTGGTAGATACAGGAGCAACATACTCGGTTTTGAATCAGGCTTTGATGCCCCGGTGAATGATTATGTCACGGTGAAAGGAGCGACTGGCCAAAGTGAAAAGGCATAGTTTTGTAAACCTTTAGAATATAAATTAGGAAAACAGTGGGGCATTCATAAATTTTTATATATGCCGAACTCCCCAAAGGCCCTTTTGGGAAGGGACTTGTTGGAACCATTGGGAGCAAAAATTGTATTCAAGAAGGGAGAAATTACTCTGGAGGTAAAAGATCAGCAAAATATTCAAATATTGAGCCTAACCTTAACCAGTCTCCCCCTAGAAGGAATCATTAATGAGGACATCTTAAAGCAAGTGTACCCGGGGGTATGGGCTACCGATGCACCTGGAAGAGCGAAAAGTGTTCCACCTGTTGAAGTTAGGATCAAGGAAGGCCAAAAGCTGGTAAGAATTAAACAATATCCCCTAAAGAAGAAAGACAGAGAAGGAATCCGGCCGGTGATAGAAAAATTTTTGCAGTTGGGACTATTAAAAGAGTGTGAGTCTGAATTCAATCCCCCTATATTACCTGTTCGGAAGCCCGATGGGTCATATTGGGTGGTCCAAGACTTATGGGCGGTGCATAAGATAACTGAAGATCTTTACCCAGTAGCGGCGAACCCATAGACCCTGTTAACCGTACTAACACCTGAATTGACTTGGTTTAGTGTTTTAGATTTGAAGGATGCTTTCGTTTGCCTCCCTCTCCATGAAGCCAGGCAAAACTTACTCACATTTGAATGGGAAAAGCCCAAGAGCGGTCGAAAGACCCAGCTCACTTGGACGGCCTTGCCACAAGGATTTAAGAATAGGCCTACCGTTTTTGGCAATCGGTTTGCGAAAGACTTGGAATCCTGGGAAACCCCGTCTGAGGAGGGGAAGCTGTTGCAGTATGTGGATGATATCCCGATCGCCACCAAAACAGAGAAAGATTGTACGACGTGGGCGGCGAGTCTGTTGAATTTCCTGGGACTTCAGGGGTACCGGGTATCCAAGAAAAAGGCACAGGTAATGCAAGGCAAAGTGAATTATTTGGGCTATGAAATTAGTGCGGGACAAAGACCTTTGGGACAGGCCTGTAAAGAGGCAATATGTCAAACTGGGAGACCTCAGACAGTAGAAGAGTTATGGACTTTTCTGGGAATGACAGGGTGGTGCCGATTGTGGATCTATAATTACGGATTGCTTGTTAAACCACTGTATGCGTTGACAGCCACTAAGCAGAAACACCTTGAGTGGAATAAGGAGACCGAACGAGCCTTTGAGCTACCGAAAAAGGCTTTGATGTCGGCCCTGGCCTTAGGACTCCCAGATGCGAGTAAGCTGTTTCTTCTTTACTCCCATGAGAAGCAGGGCATTGCTCTGGGAATATTAGCACAAAACCTGGGCCCGTATCGATGGGCAGTTGCCTACCTCTCTAAGCAGTTAGACACGACTGCAAAAGGTTGGCCTGGATGCCTGCGGGCGGTTGCGGCTGTGATACTAAATACACAGGAAGCCCGAAAGTTTACTCTGGGCCAGAAGATGACTGTTCTGGTGTCTCACGCAGTATCAGCAGTACCGGAAGCAAAAGGCGGACACTGGCTCTCTCCACAAAGATTCCTGAGATATCAAGCTATATTGGTAGCGCGGGATGACGTGGAGATTGTAGTCGCTAACACTGTCAACCCAGCTTCTTTTCTCAGCAGGAACACAGGAGAACCGGTACATCGTGACCGTTTGGAAACCATCGAAGCAACGTACGCCAGTTGCCCAGACGTGAAAGACGGCCCCATGGAAAACGGGGAAACTCGCTTCACAGACGGAAGCAGTTACGTCCTAAACAGTAATCGACACGCGGGATACGCCGTCACTGCCAGCCAAGAGGTAATAGAATCGGGGGCTTTGCCCAGGAACACCTCCGCACAGAAGGCAGAAATAATTGCTCTAACCCGCGCCCTGGAATTGGCCCAGGGCAAAGTTGTGAACATTTATACAGACTCAAAATATGCCTTTGGAGTTGTACACGCACGTGGAGCAATTTGGAAGGAGAGAGGACTAGTGAGTTCTCAAGGGAAAAATATCAAACACGCAGAAGAAATTCTGAAGTTACTGGAAGCTGTCCAGCTCCCTAAGAAAGTAGCAATTATGCATATTAAGGCACACCAGAAAGCGAGCTCAGATTTGGAAAAAGGGAACGAGCTGGCGGACAGAGAGGCAAAACAAGTGGCCAAAACACAGGTAAAAACAGAAGGGGCCTTAATTCCTGATAGGTGGATTTCCCTAGAAGGTAAGCCAGTATACACTAAGGAAGATCAAAAGCTCATTACAGGTTTAGAAGGGTCATATAATGAAGAGGGGTGGGCTCATACCCCACAGGGAAAGCTAATCATTCCCTCTTGCTTATTATGGCATTTGATAGGGGAGGAACATAGGAAAAGACATTGGGGAACAGAAGCCCTGTATAATCATCTGATAGGAGAAATTGTGGCTAGGAATTTATACGCCACGGTGAGGCAGTGCGATCGCACAACAGTGTGATCTTTGCCTCCAGACTAATCCTAAGAGCACCCCCAAGCTGGAAATGGGCCAGACTGGAAAAGGCAATGGGCCTGGACAACAATGGCAAATTGCTAATGTTTATTCATTACTAAAACACACCCACTTGTGATTTGCAGCTACGCATGTTCGTAGCTTTCTCATGGGAACTTCTTCAAAAGTTACTTATGAAGTTATGCCAAGGTCACACTGTCCCTGTTTTTCTCCTGATATCAGCAAAGCCAGCTATTTTCGGCCAAGGCCTAGTCTTGCTGCTCAAACTGACATTCTTTCACACAGAACTCTGCTCGCACAGCTTTTCTATAGACCCATGTCCTTTTTCATGAAGCCAATTCCCAACAATTCCCCCTTTTTCTTTTTGTGCGAGTAGAGCTTGGTGTGTCAGCTTTGAGACTCCTTTTATCATGCACCCATACGGAATTCTAACTATTACACAGATTAATATCAATATACCCAACCATCATAAGGCTTCCTTAATCAATGACATTACCCATAGTGTTATCCCGCCGAATATTGATTGTAACACTCCATCAAACCAACTAGTTTCTTGCTGGATCTTTGTGTATGTTTCTTCAGCCAATCTATTTGTTTGTATATAGATTGAGGTAAAATTTTAACACCTGCTGTATTGCCCTTTGCAAAGATCTGTGAACACAATTAATTAAACACAGTAAAAACAACATTATACCTAATAAAATACATAAGCACACAAAAAGAGGTTTGATTAATAGCTTTAGCTAGTGACACCCAAACATTCTTACTGTCCCATGGTGTTAACCGATGTGGATCAATCACCGGTGTCACTGTCATGCTGCTTACTACAGTCAGTGTGTTCCCTATCAATCTCAGCATAAGGTTTCAAATTTATGGGTAAATCAGGAACGTATCTGCCAGACATGGATGATGTGATGGGGTTTTTTTGTTGTGTTTTTTTGTTTTTTGTTTTTGGTGTTTTTTTGTCCAATTGCTGCCAAGGCTTGCCATCCCGGTGCACTTAGTTGTCTTGTAGAAGTTAAGGTACCGCTGCCCCACAATAAATCCAGCAGCGGCTGTAAGTCTGTATTTGTAATACCACAACAAGGTTGAATCCACTGTAGGTCTCCGTTTAAATCTTTCTCCCTCTTTTTGTTTTTGAGCAATCCAGGCTTGCTTAATAACTTGGGATGCCATTTTCCTTAATAAGCTGAACAAGGTAAAACTATTACAATAGTTAAAATCACAGTAACTACAATAATGCCCATAATTCTTTGAGCCAACCCGTTACCCCTAATGACCCAGACCATGAGGAAAATGAACCATCTATACATTCTTGTGCCATCTTGCTCCACGAACTCAGCCCAGCAATCGGTAGGTGCCAGCTTTCCGTGGGTGTCCCCACAGAGGCAACGATGGCCTCACTGTACACCAGCCCGATGCTCTTCGGAAAATCCCGGTATTTATACATTTGCAGAGGAACGGGTTTTAGCACACGTGGCCAGCGGGTGCCAAAAGTCCGCCTCGGTTGCAATCTATGACGCATGCGCTCGCTGGCCAGGCGCGCTGCACGAGTCATAGCCATCTTGTCTATTGGTTCATGGGCTTTACGATACAGTTGCGATGCACAGAGAATCTTGACCTGTTATGTTAGCCAAGGTGACCTATACATTAGTTTTTGGCTGAGGTAGTATTCATATTGCCACATCATCTATGATGCTCCAGATGATGATGGTCATGCAAATCGAACAGGAGTCCATCGTGGGCCTGTATCTGTGGAAACACAATCAACCTCGTTCCCAGGTTAATAATGGAAATAGACCTTACCCCTAATTTTGGCTTTAACTAACTTTTACCCCACACTGTCTTCCCGTAATCACACTATGTTTAATCAAATTATGCTTTACACACTTTTTACCTAAAGCAGGTTCTATATACAATAAGGCACGCTGTTCTGAAAACCTCTCTGAAGGACTCCGTGTCCACTAGTAATACTCTATTAGTTAGAATCTGTCAGATCAGTGGCTCCAGCACCCGCCGGTGCCGTGCCAGTCGCCATTGGAACAATTCCGGGTCCAGCATCAGTGCGAAGCCATGGCTTGTCCCACTTAGCAAGGATCTCCCAGTAAGTTTTACTTCTGCTGATCTGCACCATTTCCTGGATTCTGGGTCCTTAGACATTACCATGATTCCTGTACTTTGTTGCGTCCTTTCTGCCTGTAAAAGAACATGACGCACTACCATTGGTGGGTCTTTGCGATCACCTGTCAATCTAAGATAATTTAGCACAAATAAGGCTTTGGCCAATCGTTCCTCTGGGAGTAAGCCCTGGGTTCCCCCCTTTTTGTTTTTGCAGCATGTTCTTTTAGGGTTTGGTTGGCCCATTCGACAATAGCCTGTCCTGTGGGAAGATGTGGAATACCGGTACCGTGGTGAATTCCCCACAAATTACAAAATCGAGCAAATCGTGTAGAACCATAGGCTGGGCCGTTGTCCATCTTAATTTCTTGAGGCACACCCAGTACTGCAAAAGAAGCGTGAAGATGTCATTCAATATGTAAGGCCTTTTCTCCAGTTCGTGCCGTGGCCCACATGGCAGCAGGATAGGTATCAATACACACATGCACAGAACGCTTTGCACCAAACCACATGACATGGGTGAAATCCATTTGCCACAACTGCAATGGCAAAAGACCTCGTCGGTTAACCCCACAGCCCAAGCCGAGCCCTTCCTTTTGACAATCAGGGCATGCTTTAACGATACCTTGGGCATCAGTAAGTGGTAAGTCAAATTGCTTTGCTAACATCCTAGCGGGTTGGTGCAAGAACGCATGCGATTGCCGTGCTTTGTTGAAAACGATTCCCTGGAGGAGGCTCCCGTGGCGCTGCAACCAATTGGTCAACTCTGTCATTTCCCGTTTCTCATCTGCACAGTGTTCTCATACCCAAGAGTTCTACCAGAGGGGTCATATTGCCATTAGTGATACCGCAAAGATTCCGCACCCACTGGATATCTCCCACAAGCTTCTGGACATCATGTAACATTGAAATTTCTCATGTTATTTGAACCTTCTGAGGTTTAACATTGCTAGCATTTATGTGCCACCCCAAATACTTCCAAGGTGCTGCCTTTTGCACCTTTTCAGGAGTGATTATTACTCCGCGATGGCTTAAGATGTCCTGCAATTGAGTTAAAA
Organism: Astur gentilis; assembly: GCF_929443795.1. NCBI lineage: Eukaryota > Metazoa > Chordata > Aves > Accipitriformes > Accipitridae > Astur > Astur gentilis. Next base: position 559,344 of record NC_064883.1, read on the forward strand.
TCTCATCCTGTGGCAAGTTACTGAGGTAACTGCTTTCTTACAGGCTCTGATGCCCAGGCCACATACACCTGACGCATCGTGGGGGAATTGCGCATTCATTGCGGTAACACGACCCAATGGTATCTCTTATAGGGTTCTGCCTTGTTAATCGATGGTACCGAAAAGGCGAACCGTTCAGCGCCATCTGGGTGCAATCTTTTAGATTTATAATTAACAAATCCCATTCTTCTGGAAGCATAACTGGAGATGGCAAACCTGGCTGCAGGGCTCCCATACTGTGCGTCACCACATTCACAGCTCTGAGATCATGTAACAGTCTCCGCTTCCCACTTTTCTTGGGAATGATAAATATTGATGTATTCCATGGACTAGTAGAAGGAACAACTTGTCCCGCTCTCAACTGGTCCTCAACTAACCCTTGTATTTTTAGTAGCCTTTCAGAATTTAGCAGCTACTGATCAATCCAAACAGGTTCATCTGTTTTCCAGTTAATTTTCAGAATCGGCTACCCCTCAGTGACCGCTCCTAAAAAGGATGCGTCACTAACATTGCCTTCATTTGGCTCAATAAATCATGGCCTACGAGGCCAAACAATTCAGTTGGGGTAGTCATGACATACGGACACGTCGTAATGTGTTCACCATCGGGGAACACAAATGTAATTGGTAGCTGACTTACTAAGGTGGCTTGTGTGCCCCCTATCCCTGCAATACCAAAGTTTGGATTGATCGATGGCCATGATGGAGGCCAAATGCATTGTGAAATAATCATAACATCAGCACCTGTATTGATTGTCATTGGTTTCTTGACAACAACTCCATCGGGCCCTTCCAATTGCACTACCTTTTCTGGTTTACCTCTTGTTGTGTCCATGGCAAAGTATACCTGCGGTTTCCCTGTGGAGCCGAATCCACCATCTCCACGTTGTACTTCACCTGGGTTCGGAACACACGACCTGAATGGAACTAATTGTGCTATTCTGGTACCTTTAGGAATAGAAACAGGAGGGATTAAAACATGAATCATAATTTTCACAGTCCCACAATAATCTGCATCAATAAGCCCTGGGAGCACCAGAATTCCTTCTAGAGCTGTTGAAGATTGCCCCATTAAAAATGCACTAAGTCCAAACCCCAATGGTCCCTTTATGTTGACTGCGGTTTCCACATCCACTCTGGAGCTTCCTGCGGTGGCGGATCTGGTGGTTGCGAGGCTGCCTGAGGGCTGGCAGCTCAAGCCCCTTGCATTCGTGTCGTCGCGCGAGGGGCCTTCGCAGTCGGTGTAAAGTTTCCCTTCTTCCTGTATTCTTGGTGGTATGGTTATCTTTCTTACACTTGTTGCAGCACTTACTGTTAACAGTACCTGTACATTTGCTCCTAATGTGTCCACGTTTGCCACAGTTAGAACACTTGACCAAGGGTGTCTCACTGGCCTTGTGTTTCTTTGTAGCTCCTTGGAGAGCTGTGGCAGCATAGGCTACTTTCTGTGAGTCCACTGATCGATCCGTGTATTCTATCATATCAACGATGTCTGCATTTTTCGGCAAATTACACAATGCTTTGTGTGTGTTTTCAGTAGCATTTTCAAAAGCGAGTATTTTGAACATGTTTTCTTTCATGCCCTCGTTCATGTCAGGGTGGTCATAAATTGTATTCTCCTGTTTCACCTGGGTAAAAGCATGGCTGTACATATTGTCTGGTACGGTAAGAAAAGCTTGATACGCCAAGATCTGTGATAGATGATGAACCTCAGTGACACATTGTAACTGAGCGTTCCCTGATGCGAAGGGTCCAGTACCCATCGGCATCTGCGTGGTACTCCCCATAGGGGATCTGTTTGTTGTCGTGATGATGCTTGTTCCCTATCACAGAGCTTCTCCCACTGCCAGAAAAACACTAACATTCGGGCGGGTGTCAAAATCAACTGTGCTAGCTGTTTAATATCTTGAGGTATCAGCGTATCAGCAGAAAAAATGAATTGCAGTATTTGGTGAGTTAACGCAGATTTGATTCCGTACTGACTCTCAGCATTCCTTAATTTCTCAATGACCTTCCAGTCAAACACCTCCCATTTTTTCTGTCCATTTGATGCAATAACTGGGAATGCTTAGAGCATAGTCCCTTCTATAATGGCATCTGTTATTACACCCCTCCAATGTCTCTGCCTTTCTTCTGCAGCGGCTATTACAGGCGGCTCCGCGTCTGTCACGGGTGCGGTTGGTTTCCCCGTCTCTTTTCCCCATTTCCTTTAACAATTCTAACATTGTCTCTTTTTGTTCTATTATTAGAGTAGCCAAGTCCTTGTTTGCATTATTTGAATCAGGGTGTATGCTAGGTATAATTTGTTCATGTTGAACGGTGGTATCTGAGGGCTGGGTTTTCGTAGGCAGATTTTTACTCACTCCCTGATTCTGTAGGGTTTCCTTTAATCGTACGGTTAGGGAGGCTTGGGAACTGTCGGATGGCTGATTAATATCGGCAGTCCCAGGGAGTGGAGCAGAAGTCAAGGGCGCGAGAGTAGGCGAACAAGCTCCAAAAAGTCTCTCTCGCTGCATTATGTTTTTCTCCCCGCTTTTCCCTTTCGCTTGCGGTTGGAGAGAGAGAGCAGCAAAAGCAGACGCAGACGCTTTACGATCTGCTTTCATTTCTTACAGAGTTGTCTTAATCAATTTCCATAAAGTTACAAGATCTTTAACTTCTTTAGACCCGTCACTAATTTCATCCCATAGGGAGGTTCCGATAGCATTCCAGGTACTAAGCTCAGAAGCTGTACCCACACTAATTGAAAGGTTTCTGTCCTTGCTTCATTAGTTTTTTAGCTGATTTATCATCATCAGTTACCATATCCCATAATACGTCTCCTAATCTACGCCATTCACTCTCCTTAAATAATAAATCCGGATTCTTAAAGCATCCCTTAACGCGACCCAGCGCGACTAACCCCGAAATTTGCTTAATGCAGTTTACTCCCCGCTTTTCTAAAAAGCACTGTAATAATTTTAGGGCTACCTCTTGATCCATTGCCGGCCGGCTTCTTGATACTCCTGGGTGCTACCTTGATTAAGGCACCTCGGTTAAAAAGTCTTTGCAGCCTTTTTCCAGTAGCCCTCACTGACGGCGAACCCCTTTTGGACGGTCCAGGCACGAGAGTTAACACACCAACCAAGACGATCAGCGTTCGGTTAATCTTTTGCCCCCCGGTCGCTGCTACCGGTGCTTCTCAGTGTCCGTCGCTCCAATTCCCCTTTCTTCGCTCCCCGTTCGGGCGCCATTTGTTGGAGCGGCGGAGGAATGCACATAAGTCGACCCAATATGAGTGATAGAAGTGATTCAACTTTATTTGCACGGATAGCTCATATTTATACAGTTTGCGATAATTATGCCTACTAGTCCTAATATGATTGGTACATTGCTAATGTTTATTCATTACTAAAACACACCCACTTGTGGTTGGCAGCTACGCGTGTTCAGTAACTTTCTCATGAGAACTTCTTCAAAAGTTACTTGTGAAGTTATGCCAAGGTCACACCGTCCCTGTCTTTCTCCTGATAACAGCGAGACCAGCTGTTGTTTTCCTCCCAATATCAGTAAAGCCAGCTATTTTCAGCCAAGGCCTAGTCTTGTTGCTCAAACTGACATTCTTTCACACAGAACTCTGCTCGCACAACTTTTCCACAGGCCCATGTCCTTTTTCAGCAAGCCACTTCCCAACAAAAGGTATTCCTAGAAAAAGTTTCCCGTTTATAAAGCAGGAGTTTGTTGGGGCTGAATTACAGTTCCTTTGTAACTGAATTGGGTCAATATTCCGAAAAAGGGGAATATGTTTATTTTTGAAACAGGTCAATACTTGCATGTGTTGTGCTGGCAAGGAGGAGGCTTCTTAAATGTAGAACTTGTTAAATTTAAAAGCACACCTCCACTCTCCATAGTATTGCTTCTATGTTAATTCAGGGTTAAGATATTCGTTCACTTCAGTTTCTGTGAATCTGTTAGGGCAGCGTGCTCTAAGGTGATGGGAGGGAGCAGGGGGAAGAAGGGGAGGAGGAAAAGCAAAATATCTGGAACCTGCTCTTCCATGACTCCTGCAAACTGTAATGTTATTTTTTTTTCCCAAGCCTGAAAACTGTACTTGGCGGTGGGATTGTGGCTATCTTGTTAATATTCTTCCTTCCTTTCTTGTTTTGGCCTCTCCAGGAAGCGATTCGAGTAATCCTTGGAAATCTTGATGATTTACATCCATTTTCTACAGACCACTATCTTTCTGTGTACCCTTTCTTTCCTACTTGTAAAAGAAAAGGTCCAATGACTTGTATCTGTTGGGCATTGCTTAATTTGACATTCCTGCCTAGTAGTGCGCAGATCTTTAGCTGGAGTACGACTCCTCTGAGCTTCGCAGTTTTACATTAGCTGAAGATCCTCCTCAGTTGTTGCCTTCACCAGAGAACTGATGTATGTAAAAAGAATGTTTTGCAGTGTTTTCAGATGGCCACCCCTGCGTTCCAAATCAGATTTAGCCAGAGAAAACGAACGTGCATATATAAAGTCCCAGGAAGCCCACGTAATGCGATTGCAAGGAAAGCTAGTGCGTTGTTTCAAAAGGTTAATAAAATGTAAAGCGCTCCTTACAGGCGCAGCAGCCTTGGCCCTCTAGTAGAGAAGACCGCAGTAGTTTTCTTGTAAGGTACATTAGGATTAAGTATTGTAGTTGCTGTAGTGTAAAGGGTTACGGAGAAGTTACTCTCCTGAGGCTGTTGTTGCAGAGAAAAGTAAGTTAGTGGAAGGAGAAGCCTTTTCAGTCCTAAGGTGCGTCAGTTTGTGAATCGGATCAGGCCCTTCGGCATCATCTCCTCCCGTGATTCCGAGTGCCCAGGAGTAATGAACACCCGCGTGTTTCCGCCTCCAAGGCATCCCCTTCCAGTCTCGGCAGACTGCGTTATTGCCACCCCTGGTCCTAGCAGGCAAGAACGAGATCATCCTCTTTCTCTGTCAGAAGCTGGTAGGTATGAGAGCAACTTATTCCTGTTGCTGCCAGGAAGAGAAAGTAGCCCAGAGCATCGTCAGACAGGAGGCACCCAAACAAAGGAAGCCTCGTTGTTGGTTTGCTTCGCTAAAGCGCAGCCAGTTTTGCCTGCGTGCTTGAGGAGGGTTTGATTCACGAGCTTGTATTTCTGGAACTGGGAAGTCCATCCACCTGCTCAGGCAGCACCGGGCCCTGTGGAGAACTGCAAGCTCAGAGGCCTGGCGTGAGGAGTTGTCCTGCAGTCTGTGTGTCGGGCTCCTCGCTGTAGCATACCTCTTAGTTAATCGCCAGCTGTGGGAGTCCTTGAAGCCAAACTCAAACGAACAATTTCATCCCTTAAAGGAACTGACTGTGTCATCTAGGCAAATCTTGGGCTTCATCTCTGGTCCTCAGGATGCAAATGGAGTAAAAGTATTCATGTTACCTGTTTCTTCCTGAGGTCAGAGGCACGTAAGAAGGCTGCTGCCTGGCATCACCCATTCGTGCATGCATGAGCTCCTAGGTGTGCGAACTGCACCCCCAGGAAGGAACGTCTGTAACTGTGGCGTTTGTCATGTCAATTATCTTTTGTTCTCCCATTTTGAGGAGGACCGTGAAGTGAATGTAATGATGCTAGTCCTGTGAATCCTAGTCCTTTTCAGGTTTAAAAATAATTTTTAAAAGAATTACTTTTTAGTTAGGAAAGCTGATGAGGTTTTCTTCACAGGGTTGGGAGAGCCTGGCATGTTGTTTTTTGCGGGAAGATGTCAGGACTGAAGCCAGATGCAGTTAAGGAAACACAGTGCTATGAATGCAAGCAACTGATGGAAGAGTGTCACCTGGATGAGTGTTTCTTGTAATGTGTTACTAGCATATGGTGTCTCCTCACATCTCATTTCTCCGCTGTGTAGTTCGATGTGTCACTTGTTCAGCTGCTGCTGCTCATTAAATATAAATCTCCATTGGCAGGAGCAGTTACAGGGTCGTGGATCTTGGACCAAGATCCTCAAAACCCCCTAGCTATGCGAGGTTTCCCTGCCGCACGTGCACTGCCTTTGTGTCCTGACGCTCTGTTTCTCCAGAAATGTCAGTATTTGCGTGGGGAGTTTCAAGGACCTGCCTGTGGACGCGACGGCCCCTACACCCCTGATGTATTCTTCTGGTGCTGCATCCTCTTCTTCGCCACCTTTGCCCTGTCAAGCTTCTTGAAGAAGTTTAAAACCAGCCGCTGCTTTCCAACCAGAGTAAGTAGAAGGAGGTGGCCAGTGTCCATCTCCGCACTCGTTTCCCAAAATGGCTTTCCTGGAGCACTAAGCAGTATTTGCCCTGCCTTGGTCAAGCTGGGAAATGTTGGCCTTGCAGGCCAAGCTCTCCAAGAGCTTGGATGTCCCACACTCATTTCCATGAGTGCAAAATCATCGTAGCGTTTCCCACCTGCCTCGTGACCTGCCCCAGATTGAAGATTTTTGGGGTTTGATTTTTTTTTATTTTTTTTCTTCTCCTCAGGTAGTAGGAAGTCAGGTTTCCCAAAGTTTTGGGGGTTGGGGTTTTCGGTTTGTTTTTTTTCCCCTACCTTCTGCGCATTATGTGCTCGAGTGGAAAGTAGATTCGAATGAGGAGCTTCCTTTTGAGGACTAAAGGATGCCTCAGTGCCTTGTTGCCATTGTAGCTGTGAGTGTAGCTGTAGTGGCAGACATGTGTTTTCTTATTTTTAATATTATTATTATTATTTTTAGATTTTGACTTAAACCAACCCTTGTTGGCCTAGTTAAGCTTTTTTTTATTGTCTGACCCCAGATCTCACAGGGACAAACACAGCAGCAGTATCTAAGCAAGGGATCAGGCTGCATGTGCTCAGAGGGGTGGTGGGATTTGGTTAAGCAGCCTTAATGTTGTGGATGTCTGCAACTCTTGCATCTCACCTTACGGCCCTGTTTGCCATGCCCCTCTCACCTCTGGTTTCTCGCCCCAGGTACGGTCCACAGTGAGCGACTTTGCTGTTTTCCTCACCATCGTCATCATGGTGCTCCTTGACTTTGTGGTTGGGATCCCATCGCCGAAGCTCCAGGTCCCCCATGCGTTCAAGGTAACGGGGTGTTTTGGCACGTGGGGGTGCCACAAGGTGATGCCGGGGCAGGGCAGGGCTGAGTCTGGAGGAGATGCTGGTGGTGTGACCATCTCCTCTTCCACCTCCAAGTGCCTTGCTTCCTCCTGGAAACGAGAAGATGGCCCCAAAACTAGATACCTACAGGGGAAGTATCTAGAGCTGCTTGCAAGGAGGAGACTGGCACTGCTGAAGCCCCCGGGAGAGGGGGACATGAAGCCAGGGCTGGGAGGTGCTCTGACGCAAGGAGGGAGGGGAAAATGAAAGCCAGTGGAGTGCCTGGGCTGGGAGACAATGCTGATGTGTGGGCTTTGTTGCAGCCTACCAGAGACGATCGCGGGTGGTTCATCAACCCCATAGGACCCAACCCTTGGTGGACGGTGTTGGCTGCGCTCGTCCCAGCTCTGCTCTGCACCATCTTGATATTCATGGACCAGCAGATCAGTGCCGTTATTGTGAACAGGAAGGAGCACAAGCTGAAGGTAAGGGCCTGCGAGAGATGACTCCAGCCCCTTCTGGGCTGCAGGTCTGGGGGGAAGCTCTTATTCCCGATGCTTTCTGAAGGCATTGGTTTGGGACAAGGTCAGGCTGCGTGGCAGGATGCTCTCCTGGATTAACGATGATGCAGGGAGCAAGTGACAGGGCAGTTCAGATGAGCAACCTTTTGGAGGAGCAAATTAATCTTGGAGCAATAGAGAACTGCGTTTTTGTTTTAAAATGGCAGCAGCAGCAGGTGTGGGGAATGAATTGTTTTGATGTGCTGCCAGGGATAACTCAGAGTCACACCTTCCTTGCAAGTGGTACAGTTTTCTTTGTGAGTGGAAAAAATGGTTTGGTGCTTTTGGGTTGTGGCTTGTTGTTTTTTGGAGAAGTATTTAATGCACAAGCTCTGCATATCCATTGTGTCTGAACTCCTGCCAGATTTTCATGCCAGGTGCTTGTGCAAAGCCTGCATACACCCTTGCTTGTTTCCATTTCTTGTTTTGAATTCTGAAGAAGTTGACTTGTGCTCGAGCAGGGTTTGAGTCTGACTTGCGATGTTATCCTTGCTCTTGTGCTATGGGATGCTCTGTTTCTTGTTTTCCTGCCTGCAGAAAGGATGCGGGTACCACCTGGACCTTTTTGTGGTGGCCGTGATGCTCGGGGTGTGCTCTGTGATGGGGCTGCCCTGGTTTGTGGCTGTGACCGTCCTGTCCATCACCCACGTGAATAGCCTCAAAGTAGAGTCTGACTGCTCAGCTCCAGGAGAACAACCCAAGTTTCTGGGGATACGAGAGCAGAGAGTCACTGGCTTGCTGATCTTTGTGCTCATGGGCTGCTCTGTCTTCTTCACTTCCGTGTTAAAGGTGAGAGGAAAATGCAAACCACCCAACAACCGTGAGCTTGTTGGAGGTTACAGAAAAACAGTCCCCTCTCTGCAGGCCTGAGTAGTTAGTTGTGGAGCGGAGGAGGAGGAGGTGGTCCCAACCCTTGGGGCTTGACCAACGGTGGGAACCAGCCTCGGTTAGGTTTTGCAGCCCTTCAGGCCCCCATTTGGTGTGCTCGAGGCGAGCAAGCAACGCAACTGCTTGAATTTTTGGGTGTCTTTCAGGCCCACCCATGTTTATGGGTTACAGTTGAGCATATTCAGACGAGCACATCTGCTCTGTTTCAAACAGGCAGCCCTTTAGTGGCTGCAATTTGCTCCCCAAATGCCGCGGAGCAGCCGTTCCCAGGAGCTAAACACACTGAGGTCATCCCTGTGGGCTTCCTTGCACGTTCCTCCCACAAAGTAATCTCGTCTCTAGGCTAAAAGGAGGCCTGTGGCCTTTGCCTGTTGCCCCAAGAATAGGCAGAAGTGTTTCTTCTACCGCCAGAGAATGCGGCATAGGGTAGCACGGGTGAAATCGCCTATTTTCCTCCAACCTTTCTGGAAAATAGGATTATTCTGAGGAGAGATAACTCCCAAGTTCAGCCTAAAGCAGAGCCTTAGCTCACTCGTGCGCACAAAATGGCAAAACAATGGTTAATATCTGACCCATCTCTAAGCCTGAATGGAAGCTGGAAAGCTTCAAGCAATTTTAGGCAGTGCCTGTGGAAGAGGGTGGTAATACTGAAAATGCAATACAGAAAAAGAAACGATTGCATTCTTTCTTTTTTTTTCTTCCCCCCCCCCCCCCCGTTTATACCAATGCCTGTGCTTTATGGCGTCTTTCTCTACATGGGTGTGTCATCGCTCAGAAGAATTCAGGTACGGACTCTTTTACAGCGTGCAGCATGTCGGCTCCCTGGTATTTTGTCTCTGTAGCAGCAGGGAAAAAAGCAGTGGCATGGGAAAAACTTCTCGCAGAGCAAGCAATGAAACTCTTTTGTGTAAGAAAGAGATTGGTGGAGGCACAGGAGGTAGATAGGGCTGGGAGGACCAGGCAAGTTCAGCGCTCTCTGTTGCAGGGTTTAGGGCAGGTCAGTGTTTGGTTACGTGAAAAGCGGGGGAATTTGGTGCAAAGGGAAGGCAGTTTCTACCACTGGTGGAAATCCTCGCGGGGGGATTCAGTGGGCCGAGAAATGCTAATAATGGAATGGCATGGAATAGTTGCCGTTTGGTGGGCAGCTCTCAGGGGCAAGCCGGTTGCTAGATGGAGCGAAGGGAAAATGGGTGCTGCTCCCAGGAGGAATGCGGTGGGATCCAGGAGTTCTGACGGCAAGCGAGATGCTGCAAAGTGCCTCCACGTCTCGAGAGGGCCAGCAACTTGCCGCAGTCCCAAGGTGGCAACCTTTCCCTTTTATTTCGCAGTTCTTTGATCGCTTGAAGCTGTTTTGGATGCCAGCGAAACACCAGCCGGATTTCATCTACCTGCGGCACGTGCCCTTGCGAAAGGTGCATTTCTTCACGGCGATCCAGCTGACCTGCCTCGTCCTGCTCTGGACCATCAAGGTGTCCCGTGCCGCCATCATCTTTCCCATGATGGTAAGAGCTGCCACCGCTCGGCAGCGGGGTGTTTGCAGCGTTGTTGTGAGAGGTGGCATCGTCTCTGAGCTCACCGCATCTTCCCTCTTATTCGTGAAGGTTTTGGCTCTCGTATTTGTCCGGAAAGCGATGGATTTCTGCTTCTCAAAGCGAGAGCTCAGCTTTCTGGATGACCTTATGCCAGAAAGGAAGAAGAAGTTGGACGATGCCAGAAATGAAGCTGGAGAAGAAGAAGAGGTAAGGCTTGCTGTGTCCTCGGGGCTGGACATCTCCGTGTGTCTGTGAGATTGCCTGTTTCTCTTACAGCTTGTCTGGAAATGTTGGGGCAAGATCAGCACTCAATCGAAATAGATCCCAATAGCCTGTAACTTTTGTAACCTTTGTTTCCTCAAGTAGCAGTGAGCTGAACGCTTGAATACAGGTGTAATTTTTAAAACGAGTCGTTTTTCACAAAGGTCATTATCATTATGATGATTATTATTAGATGCTGCTGCGGCTGCTGCTGCTGGCAAGACTTGCTCATAATCATGTTTTGAACACACAGTCCCCCTGCCCCGAAATCTTTGGAGTGAACGGTTTCTCCCCTGCTGCACTAATACCTATAGCTGCCGAGGGGCAGAAGCGGAGGGCAGACTGCTAAGTTTGTGCTGGGCATTCAGCTTATCTCCACTTTGATCAAAGACAGAGAACGTGATTTGTCCCTTTTTTACATCAGGAGTCCAGGAGGGCCATGGAAGCTGCTGCTGCTGCAAGTTCAGTTCAGCTGAACGTGGGGAAGACCAGTAACGTGGATATCCCAAAGCAAAGCAGTGACGGGTAAAGCCCCACCAAGCGCCAGGACCCCCGGCAAGATTAGCTTGATGGTGTTTGGCAGAGTTTTCTCCACTTGCCTCTTTGTGGGGCATCCCACAGAAACCAGCAGGCAGCTTGGTGGGAAAATCGAATTCGGGGGCAGGGCTGCAGGAAGTGATTGCAAGGCTCTGACCGCAAGCAGAGTGGCTGCAGCACTCGCGTTTGATCCCCAGACCTTGCCTCATCGGTGCTTTTACGGTAGCTGGAGATCCTCATACTTAACACATGAGGAGTTGCAGGCGTGATCTGTACCAGCAGTGGCTTAGGAACCCGGACCGGGGCTAAGCCCCAGCAAGAGCCTTTGCACAGAGCTGTTGCTCTGCAGCTCCCCGGCTTGCCTCCCAAAACTCCTCATCCAGCAAAACCTCCCACGCTTATGCGGAGCTTTGATTCTCGGGGCTCCGCTGTTCCTCTTGCTGATGCTAATGCCCTTGGTGGCATCAGTTCCCATAATCACGGATTGCTATGTAAAATATTTATTGCAGGACTGATCCTTCTGAGATTGTTATCCTGGATGAAATGTCACAAACGACCATATGGAAGGCTCTCACTTTGAAGACAGAAACCCTTTGAATCCAGGGAGGAAAAAGGTAAAGGATTGCATGTGATCGTGACCGTGCTCCTCAGCAAGCGACAGCGCACACCTACGCTTTTCCCACGCTTTGGCCGGCAAGGCTGAGCAAACGGCCTGTCCCTGGGAACAGGCAGTGAGGACCGTGGCATGCAAACCAGCTCCTCTCTGCTGGGGTGGTCCCCCAAACAGGGCTGAATCAGCAGCAGCTGGCAGGTCTTCCACTGATGATGCTCTCCCTCTTTTTCTCTTCCCTTCGCCTTTCCCCACTCCCGCTTTTCACGTTTAGGAATCTTGACTTTGAAGGAGAGGAGTGAGAGCGTGACTCGGGGATGTGCCAACACAGACAGAGGGAGAAAGTGCTTTGTTTCAGTTGGAGGATTCCCATTAAAGCCATGCGGATGTTTTCAGTTATCCTTGGTGTGCTTCAGGCATTCAGTATCTCTAGACCAGCAAGCTGAGGTGAACGTCACAGTCAAGGGGAGTTTGGTGGTGTTCAGTCTGTGTGAGTACGTGCGTGTGGGGGTGTGGGTTTGTAGTGGTAGAGGGACTGCTATGGCTTTATCATTCAGTGCTCTTCTTTTAATACCTAATTCCTCCTCTTTTTTTTTTCTCTTTTTTTCAAATGTAAACTGGGAATGTCCAAAATAATTTTCTGTTATATTTGATGCATTCTCCACTTTCTTCTTGATCACAACCGGGTTTTTGGTCTGGTTTGGGGTCCTGGCTTTAATTCACTCTTATGTCTCTTACTGGTACGAGAGGGATGCCCTCTGCGGCAGGGCAGCATAGAGAGCGTCCAAGCAGTTGGCCTAAGGTGAAAGAAAAGCATTTGCTCCCTGCGCTCCAGTTTTACCTCTCTTGGTTGGTTTGGTTTGGGGTTTGTTTTTTTTGCTTTGGCTCTGCCATCAGCCTGGGAGCTGCAAAATGCAGAACTGCCACCTTCTTGTCCCCTGGCTGTAAACTGCATCTAAGGGAGCACTTCAGGTATTTGATTTTGCATACACCGTATCGTCACAGGAGCGGCCAGATGAGACCTGGGGCTCTGTGTCCCTGGGCTGTTCCCTCTGTTGTTTCTCCACTTTCCTTCTGTATTGGATCTGGCTGAGTTGGAGTTCCTTTACCCCACAGCAGCCCTCGTAGTGCTGTGCTCTGTACTGGTAGCTAGAAAGCTGTTGATAACACAGCAGTGTTTTGGCCATGGCAGACAGCCAGAGCACACCCAGACACCCAGACATCCAGGCGTCTTCCACATGGAGGCCACTTCCCACCTCGGCTGGCCAACGCAACGCGCTGCCTACCTTCTTCAAGGACGTCAGCAGTTTGATGCTGACAAAGCCCATCTTGTTCTTCTGGACATGTTTCAGGAGGAAAGCATCCTTGGCCAGGTTCTTGTCAGAGAGGTGGAATTCCACCCTGGACACAACCCTCCTGGCCAGCTGCCGGTCAGGGACGGGGTAGCTGTAGTCCAAGAGATCAGCCCCCAGAACATCGCTCGCATCGCAGAAGCTCCCGGCAAAGCAGCAGGGACACGGGTGTGACTTGGTGGCCTTTGGGATGTGCAGCACTGCCCGGTCCCAGCCACAGCGGTGCAGATGGCAGAGTCTTGAGGAGCGGGGTGGCTCAGCTGCGCTCTGAAATGAAACGGAGTTTTATGCTTTTAGAAGCGCGCTTGCCTTCATGCCCCCAGCATCGGTCCCTGCCACAAGTTACGCAGCACATGGCCTTGCACAATCTTGCAGCCAGAGGTGCCTCACGAACAGAGCGCAATCTCTTTGATTACCAGGATACAGGCCAGGAGAGATCTTTGGCTTCCGGTTCACGGCAGTTGTCCCGACTCCCCCAGGCCACACACTGTTCACACAGCGGGAGCGAGAGGCCTGTGTCCTTGGTACCCTTGGGGTGTCCTTGCTAGCGCCGAATCCTCCAAGCACAAGGAGGGGATGTACTAACCCCATCCCTGGGATCCCGTAGAGCGCAAACAGCCCCAGCGCCCCGACACCGGACGTTGGGCAGAATCCAGTCCTTTTCTGGGAGCACGCGGCAGCGGGTACTGTCTCCTCCGGGGTGTCACGCACCCAGGGAAAGGGCCACCCCCTCCCAGGGGGATCCAGAGCTGCTGCTTTTCCCAGCAGGAGACTGAAAGACCTGACAGCACTACTGGAGCGAGGGCTGGGGGAAAGCGTGCCACCGAGCAACACTGCATGACCTTCCTTCATGCCCTCGACGTCCTTTTTCCTATTTCTGCCTCGCTCCGGTCAACGCAGTGAACAGAAGCGCGGGCAACGGTCACAAACGCATTTGCCATCTGGCGCAAGGAGGCTGTGGCTGCAGCTTGGTGCCCACTCGGCTCGGCTGAATCAACTTGTTCTTCTTCCCCCACCGGAAAAATACTGTTGAAAGCCAAGAGCATTTGCACCCGCAGACCCCGAGAGCCGCCTGTAGGCCCCGGGGCCACCCCAGCCTCCCTTAACTCTTTCCCTCCCCAGGAGGAGCTGGGGAGGCTCTTGGGGGTGGGGCGGAACACAGGGAGCCCCCGCATTCCTTCCGGGGAGACGCCAAAGAGTCCTTGGCAGCTAACAGCCAGAAGGGACCATGGCACGGCCACCAACGCAGCTCCCACTGCCTGGGCCCTGGGGCCCCCCAGCGCTCCAGCTTTTCCAGCCATTCGTGCTCCCCAAAACTTTCTACCCTTGAGGTAGGGACCGACCCCAACCCCTGCAGCCCAGGGATGCTCTTGGAGGACAAGAGCAGAGGTGACCGCCGGCCATCGCTCCTGTCTCATTCTCTCAGGCTCAGCCAACCTATGCCGCCTGCCCGCACGGGAGCAGCCCTTCCCTGCAGCCTGGGCCCCCCAGGCACCACCAGCAGGTATGGCACCCCAGTCTGCTCTGGCCCCTTCGCCATCCCCATCACACCCGTTCCCCCGGCACTTTTCGCATGGGGGTTCAGCAAGCCCCGGTGAGCATCCTTGCCCTCGCCCGGGCAGCGCGTGCCCAGTAAAGCCCATCTGCAGAGAATTCCCCAAATATTTGGGGCCACCTCTCCCCTTTCACCTCCTAGATGCCAGTCTCCTCCCCGATTTGCAACCCTGTCCCACCGGCACAGCGGCTCACCCCGTGGGGATCACCCCGGCCACAAGCTCCCCACGCCCCTGGCCCAGAGCTGGGGGATGTCGGCCAACGGGGCCGGCTCGGCGGGTGCCCCTGGACAGTTCCCCCGGCCCAGCACAGCTCCCCCTCACCCACACAGGTCTGCAGAGGGCTCCATGTGGCTGCCTCTTCGACCCCTGGGTCTTCCGCATCCAGTGGACAACCACCGACCTGCCTCCACCGGCCACCGCCACGCTCAGCCAAGGCGCCGCTTCTCTGCCGGGTGCTGCCCTGTGGGGTCCCGGGGGCTGCGGGGCCCCCCAGGGCCAACCACGATACCTCACACCCTACAAAAACCAGAGGAGTGGGGTGGCCCCAGACCCTCTGGAGCTGCCAGTGTCCATCCCTGGCTACCAGCACATCAAGGGGCAGCTGGCACAGATCAACATCGCCAGCACGGCCACCCCTGTGGGGGCACCCCCGGGCAGCGATGTCCACACCAGCCCCTGCGCTGCCGCCAACAACGAAGCCCTTGGGGACACTGCAGGCGACCTTGCAGTGTCCGAGGAGATGCTCCTGGAAGAGGCCCTAAGGCTCTTCGGTTGCGCCCTGGATAGAGTGGGGGTCAGCCAGGATGCTCCCAGCAGAGGTTCCGTGCCCGAGGATGCTGCTGGCACCAGCACAGACACCCCCGACCACGACTTCAGCTCGCTCTCGCTGCCTGAGGAGATGCTCACCCCCGACTACTGCATCCCCGAGCTCAGCGACGCCATGCTGAGCCTCAAACTAGTCAACGGCGGCGGGATGGAGCCCCAGGAGCCATGGCAGGGTGCGGGGATGGACCTGCCACCGTCCCCACCTGCCACGGCCGGCAAGCGGAGGAAGAGGCAGGCGCAGAGCTCCTTGCCAATGGCACCCAGCAAGCGCAGGGCTCTGGCAGCCAACGTGAGGGTGTGTGTGGGGGTGGGGATTAGACAGGGGTGAGAGGGATGGAGATGGGGGGAGTGGGGGGGGTGGGAGAGGAGGGGTGGGGTATATGGCAGGGGGGGTGGGCGGGGGTGGCTAGGGAGGGGTTAGACCAGCTTGGATGGGACCTTTTCTCTTGTCTTTTTAATTAAAAGCTCCTTCTCCAGAACTGCTCGGTGCCTGTGTGGGACGGGGAGGGAGCACAGGGGACACCAAGAAACAGCCCCCAAGAGGTGCAAAAGCCCCACTGAGCCCCAAATCTGAGCCAGCAAGCCACGAGGGGAACCCAGCCACCACCAGGGCCCAGTCTCCACCAGCTGGGCAGGCGATGGTGGGGGGGTGGGAACGGGAACAACTTCCCTGTCCCCTTCCCCAGGGGCAGCAGCCCTTTGGTGGGGAAGCCAGGACAGACAGGTCCCTGCAGGACTCACGGACACGGCCCCACGCAGAAAGCAGCACAGTGCCCCTGCGACAACAACAGACCTTGGGGGCCGGGGGGGACACGGGCACACACGACAACAAGGGCTGCAAGGCCTTCGTCTTGAACACCACCAGCGTCCCCTCCAGCGGGGACAGGGCTCGGTGCACAGCCCTTCAAAGCCTCAAGACCATCACGGCCTTCCTCGGGTCCCACTGACCTCAGCCCCCAAGAGCCCAGCTTTGCCTCACTGACACAGCAACATAACCCCAAATCACCCCAAGAATGGCGAGGGAGGGAGCTGCAGGCCAGGCACGGACCCTCCTCCGCTTGTCTGGCTGTGCCTTGGGCAGCCGCAAGACCAGGAAGTGGGGAGAAAAAATCAGAAGGGAAAAAAAAATAAAAAATCACTGCACCGGCCAGAAAGTGCCTGGAAACTTCATCCCTCTTCATTGCCCATTTCCCATGCGAGCTCCACAACCTGGGAGCAACGCAGCCAATAGAACCTTCGAGAAGCAGACTCACAGCCTGCTGCAGCTGGCCCTGCTCGAGCAGCCGAGGTGGGCTGGATGATCTCTAGAGGTCTCTTTCAGCATCCATTCTGTGCTGCTGTGACTCTGTCTCTGTCGTGGTTTAACCCCAGCCAGCAACTAAGCACCACCCAGCCGCTCACTCACTCCCCCCCCACCCAGTGGGATGGGGGAGAAAATCTGGAAAAAGAAGTAAAACTCGTGGGTTGAGATAAGCACGGTTTAATAGAACAGAAAGGAAGAAACTAATAATGATAATACTAATAAAATGACAACAGCAATAATAAAAGGATCGGAATGTACAAATGATGCGCAGTGCAATCGCTCACCACCCACCATTCACACCCAGCTAGTCCCCGAGCAGCGATTTCCCCCCCACTCCCCAGTTCCTATACTAGATGGGATGTCGCATGGTATGGAATACCCTGTTGGCCAGTTTGGGTCAGGTGCCCTGGCTGTGTCCTGTGCCAACTTCTTCTGCCCCTCCAGCTTTCTCGCTGGCTGGGCATGAGAAGCTGAAAAATCCTTGACTTTATCTAAACACTCCTCGGCAACAACTGCAAACATCAGTGTTATCAAGGTTCTTTGCATACTGAACTCAAAACATAGCAGTGTACCAGCTACTAGGAAGACAGTTAACTCTATCCAAGCTGAAACGAGGACACTTTTAACCACTTAACATTCCGTGAGAAATACTGCAAGAGCTCAAGAAGAAAGAGCAGAAAGACAGGAGACAGGTGAAAGCCTAGAGCGCCAGCTAGAGGGAATGAAAGACCCTCTTCCTTCTCTGAAGCTTCAGCAAGGCTTCCTTCACCTGCTTGTTCCTCCGACTGTCAATGACGGGGTTCAAACTGGGGCTGACGAGACTGTAGAAAAGGGAAAGAACTTTCTCCCTCCCAGAGGAGTTACCGCTCCCGGGCCCCGCGTACACGAAGATGGCGTTTCCATAAAAGACACCCACCACGGTCGGGTGGGAGCCACAGGTGGAGGTGGTTTCGTGCCATCCTGGCACAGAGCAGATGCGCAGATCGGTGGCCAGGCTGTCCAGGGAGCAAATCGGGATTAGGGCTAAAGGGAAGAGGAAGAAGCACACACAAACAGCAAAGATCAGGACTTTATTGGCAGGAGCGGCAGGGCAGGCCAGCTTTGAGACAGCAAGAATTTCACAGGAGAAGTGGACAACCTCGCAGGGGCCACAGAAAGGCAGGTGTAAAGCCAGAGAGGCTTGCAGTGTACCAAATACAAACACCAAAGCCCACAAAACCGTGGCAAGGGTGAGGCGCAGCCTCCAGATCACGATGAGGGCATAGCACAGGGGACGGCAGATTGCCACATAGCGAACGTGAGACATGATGGCCAGCAGCACGCACGCCGTAAGTGCAAAGATTAAATAAAGATGGCTCTGTGCCCCACACCCAGCAAAGGAGGGGGTTCTGCCTTGTCCAAGGAGGCTCCTTAGCATACGGGGGACATTGCTGGAGGCGTAGCAGATGTCCGCGATGGAGAGGTGGCAGAGGAAGAAGTACATGGGGAGGCAGTAGTCCAGGCAGATAAGCAGAAAGACAAGTGCGTTTCCCATCAGAGTGGCAGAGCAGAGGGCAGAGAAAAGGCCAAAGAGGCAGCGCTGCAGGGCTGGGGTGCTGCAGAACCCCAGGAGGACGAATTCTGTGACCGTCGTTTCATTCTGCACGCTGTGCTGGAGGTGAGGCAGCACAAACTGCGACCACGGAGATCTGGAAGCGAAGGAGCAAGGAAAAGGAAAGAAAAAGGAGAGTTTTCCTAAGAATGTTGCGCAGGAGGAACCGCTGCACCGGCTCACCAGCGCCTGGTTCTGCTTCCCCAGCATGAATGACACGTCTGTCCAGGGCACCTCCCCCAGCACCCAAAACAGACTGCACCCCTGCACAGCGCAGCCCACCCTGCCTGCACCCCCCCATCACTCCAAACCACGCTACACCCGCACAGGCTGCACAAACCTGAACGGCACCACCCAGCTGATCACTGCGCCCACCCCACGGCTGGACCTCCCAGACAAGTGGCCCCCAGCCCCTCACTGACCATCCCTGACCCATCCCTGACCCCATCCCTGACCCCCTCATCGACCCCATCCCTGACCCATCACCAGACCCCTCTCCCCCTCCCCTTTCCCCCTTCCTTCCTTCCTTCCTTCCTTCCTTCTTCCCCCGCTCCCCCGTTCCCGTCCCCTTCCCGCCCGTACCCACCTGCCGGCCCCGCCGCCGCTGCCGTCCGCCTTGCTCCCCGCTGCTGGGCCGAGCTCGCCGCAACGGCCCGACCCGCAGCCTCCCGCTGCCCACCGGCCTCTCGCCTTACCTCCCGCCCGTCCCCACGCACCGACCCCTCTGTGCCCACGCCACCTCGCTCCCGGCCCCACCACCCCGGGCGTAGCGCGTCCCCCAGCACCCCGGCCCGGGCCCCCGCGCCCGCTCAGACGACCCAGCAGGCCCGGGCTGAGCCCAGCGGGGGCGTAGGCCCCGGGGAGGGGGGGAGGGGGGACTCCCCCCCTCCCTCGTGCCAGCGAACGGCCGATGGAACCCTGCCGCCTGCCGCGGCAGCCGTAACCAGGGCAACCCAGCAGACCCCAACGGTCGCAGATCGCTGTGGCTGAGCGCACAGGAAGGCCTCTGGTGTCCCGGTGTGCCCACCTGCCTTCGAGCGAGGGGAGCCCGGCGGGCCTTGTCCTGCGCCTCCTGAGGACGAGGGAAGAGCCTCGGCGTGCCTGAGGGGCTGGGGGCTGCTCCCCGGCTCGGCCTGGCCATAGGTGGGGGTGGCACCAGGCCCTGGGAGGGAAGGGACAGAGGACAGAGGGGTGTCTGCGACAAGGGGGATGCCCCCATACAGACAAACCCCAGCCCCATAGCGGGAGAAGGAGGAAGAGGGAGCCAGTCCCGTCCCCCCAGGGCGAGGAGGGGTCCATGTGCTCCGGGACAGCCAGAGGGCTTCTGGGGAGGGGGGATCAGGGGGCTTAGGGGAGTGACATTGGGGTACTTTGCGACACCCTGTGGCAGCCAGCCCTGCTCCCGCAGTGTCTGGGAGGACAGTGTTGGGACAGGATGGGAGCGAGGAGCCCCTGAGCACAGCCACCTCTGCCCCCACCACCCCTGGGGTGGCAGGGGGTCCTCCTCACCCCTTTCCTCCCTCCCTCCTGCAGGATGGCGGAGAGACCCCCTGGCCACGTTAGGCAGGCCTGGGTGGAGAAGGCTGGAGCTGCCCCGGCTCCCAGATCCAGGCCAAAGCCCCATGAGATGTCCGAGGTCCAGCTGCTGCGGGCAGGTGAGTGTGCGGGTGCTGTGGAGCAGGGGGCTCCCCAGCCTGCCCTGCCTTGTCCTGGGCCAGGCTCACATCCCCCAGCCAGGCTGGCATCAGAGCTCCCACAGCGCAGTGGCCGGGAAGGGAGCTCTGTTCTGGCGTTCTGGGACAGGGACTCTCCCTGTGCCCTGGTGCCAGCGCATCCCTTACCAGACCACAGCAGGGCCCCCTCCCTGTGCTGCCCTCCAGCATCACACCCTCTCTCCTGGGGCACACAGGGGACACCGGTGTCCCAGCCTTGAGCAAGGGCTTGTGGCATCCCTGGGAGCTGGGCAGAGGGCTCGGGTTTTCCCTGCTGCTTGCCCCCCAGCCCTTCCTGCTCTCTCTTGGCCAGATCTGTGCTGCTCTGCCTTGGCTTTGCCCAGGGAGGAAGACAATACCCTGGACATCATTCGAGCCTTCCTCAGGAGCAGACCAAAGGTATCCGTGGCCACTTCTATGAGGCTGTGCCCGTGTCTCCCAGCCTGTCTTTCGGCCCCTGTCCCGTGCTCAGAAGGTGCTGGGGGCTGTGCTGGGCCCCCCACCTGGCTGTCTCTCCCCCCTGACACTGTCTGTCTGTCTGTCTCCTCCCTGGCTGGCAGCAAGAGGCCCAGAAGCTGAGGTTTCTGGCCTCCATCTGCACCGTCTGCAGCACCACCAGCGTGGACTCCGCTGCGTGGGACATGCTTTACTTCTGCCAGCCGGAGGTGGTGGAGACCATCGAGGTGAGGGGACGGCCAGTCAGGCTGAGGCAGGGGCAGGGGCAGGGGCAGGGGCAGCAGGCAGCGACACAGCCCCGGGGGCAGATGAGAGCTTGGCCAGGCAGGGGGGTTGCGGATGAGCACTGCTCCAGGTCTCCATCCTTGGAGATGCTCCAAAGCCACCTGGGCGGCCTGGCTGGATGTTTGCAGGTCCCTTGGCCAGCCTGTGGCTCTGTGATGGGCACAGCCCTTCCAGCCATGGGGCTTGGGACCACTGGGTGCCAGGATGGGGGCACCTGGGCTCTGCCAGCCCCACAGGCTCTTGCTGGGCGAAGGAAACTGCCCCATCCTGAGCTGTCCCACGCTGCTGTGCTCCCCAGGTGCTGCTGCAAGAGGAGCCCGCTGGCCCCCAGGGCATTATGGTGCAGCAGCAAGCCATGCTGGCCATCATCTCCATGAGGTACCTGCCCCAGCCCCCAGCTTGGTGGCCCCGATGGCACCGGTCCCAGGTGGGGGGCATCCCCAGTCCTGGGTCTGAGAGGGAGGCAGAGAACAGGGCAGGGGGTGCCACAGGGTTTTCCCCGCAAAGGCAAGTGCCAGTGTGATGGAGGGTTGAGGGGTCCCCCATGGCATGGGGCTCAGCTCAGGTCTCTAAGCCCAGGGTCTGCCTCCTCCTCTGTCCCCGCAGCAGAGCGGGGCTGCTTCTGCAGGAGAAGAAGAACAGCCTCCTGTATGCCTGCTTCTGCAACATCTTCCACCTGCCTCCTCAGGAGGACACTCAGGGCCCTGATGCTTCACTCTACTCCAAGGTGTGCCAGGGGGTGAACCATGGGGAGTTCCCTGGCTGCGAGGCCCCTTCCTGGGCACCGCAGGGCCACGGCCGTCCCCTGCCAGGCTTCCAGGGCTGCCCCCAAGACTCTGTCCCCCTCACAGACCCTGGCCACGATGGACAGCATGCTGCAGGTGCTGGTACGCAGTGCCGGCACCCTTGGCATCGTGGAGCTGCAGAACATCTTGGAGGTCTGACCTTGGCACAGGGTCCCCATGGGCAGTGACCCCTGGCTTGAGCGGTGCCCACCCCCAGCACCTGGTGCAAGGAGGGGGGCAGGGAATGTCTCTCCTTACCAGCCATGCCCCCCCCCCACCCCCCTGCCTCCTGGCTCCCGCCAGAGCCCCTTCTCCTGCCCCAGCCCACGCCACCTCTGCAGCCTTGCCCGCTGCCCGTCCTCCCCAACACTGCCTCCCAGATGGACCTGCCTGTCTGGCAAGGGGAGCCCAGCCCTGGGGCTTTCCCCCTCCAGCTTCACCATGGGCCATATCCCAGAGCCCCCACCACAGGTCCCCAGTGAGGTGGTCACCCCAAAGCCTTGGAGTCCTTGGGTGGGAGGCAGAGGGATGTTTTTTGGTGGGGAGTGAATGGAAGGCAGCAGAGGCAGCAGCAGAAGCGGGATGCAGTGACCTGCCTGCCCGCAGCAGGTTGCTGTGAGGGGCAAGAAGGACACATGCCCCATCCCAGGCACTGCGCCAGAGCAAGCCTGGCTGTGCCATGCTGTGCCATGCCACCTCCCTGGCACACCAGCAGCTTTTCTCCTCCCAGCTGCTGCTGCCCTTCACCGATTCCCAGCTGGCAGAGGTGCAGGAGAGGGCCATGGCACGGATCGCCAGGCTGGTGAACTTCATCACCACCTACTCCCTGCCACAGGTACCGAGCTCCTGGTCTGGGCAGCCCCAGTGCCCTGTCCCTGTGCCCCTGAGCCCCGGCACCTCCCAGGGAAGCTGGGCACCCAGCCAGCAGGTCGGGAGCAGGGGTCTTTGCCCTGCCCCTGTCCTGTCGATGCTCTCTCCCAGGGCAGG
Organism: Astur gentilis; assembly: GCF_929443795.1. Classification (NCBI taxonomy): domain Eukaryota; kingdom Metazoa; phylum Chordata; class Aves; order Accipitriformes; family Accipitridae; genus Astur; species Astur gentilis. The sequence continues at coordinate 581,683 of NC_064883.1, forward strand.
GCAGGGCAGGGCAGGGCTGCCCCGGGCATCGATGCTCTCTCCCAGGGCAGGGCAGGGCAGGGCAGGGCAGGGCTGCCCCGGGCACAGGCAGGAACCTGGGTCCGGCAGCCCTGCCCTGCTCTTGGCTGCTGCCTAGCTGCTCTGGGAGCAGCTGGGGCTCCCGTTGTGCTCACACTGCCTCTCTTCCCCCAGGTCTGCCCCTGCTTTGCCCAAGCCACAGTCCGCAGGCATCAGTGCTCCAAGACACATCAGTTTGTAATGCTGGGGAAGCTGGTGGGGCACCTCACCCTCTGTTGCACCTGCAAGGACAAGGGGATGCGTCCTGAGGCTGCAGAAGCTCTCTATCACCTGCACACATTTGTCCTGCAGCAGAGAAGTAAGACAAGCTGTGTCAGGCTGGATCCCCCAGGCATGGGCAGTCAGGGGCCACTCTCCTTGACGAGAGAAAGCCTTATCCAACCTGCCTGCCTGCCTGCAGTCTGAAAAGTCATTTTGCCTTGCCCCCGCTCACAATAGCCCTGGACCCTCCCTGGGTATCTGCTGGTGCCCTTTTTCTTTGTCAGCAACTTTTCTGCCCAATGCTCTCAGACTGCACTTCCACTTCTGCACCCTCTCTCTAAGCACCCCGTTTTTGCTCCCCCCCAGGCAGGTGGCCCTGGCTGCATGGCACAGAGCAGCTGCAGCTCCAGGAGGACTGGAAAGCAATGAAGCCCTGGCAGCTTTTGAAAATCAGCCACACCCGCAAAATCTTCTTGGTAAGAAGTGCCTTTGGCTCAGTGTGAGTGAAGGGACACCCGATGCGTGGGGATGATAGGGGCTCACGCTGTTCCTGAGCAGGGGCTAGGCAAAGGCCCTCAGGGAGCTTCAGTCCCCTGCGGGACCCTGATGCCCACCATCAGTCTCCTCCCCAGCTCAGCCTGGCTCCGTGCCCCGCTCTCACTGCACAGTCAAGATGCTCTGGGTGATGCTCTGGGTGAGGCAACAAATCTCCCCTCCTCTCCTTCATCCTGCAGATGTTCACAAAATACCTCCAGTCCTCCGACCAGGCAGACATCATCCTCATGGCTATCAAGAGCTTGAGACACCCAAGCGCCTACAGCATCAGGCTGGCTGCCCACATGGTGGATGTCCTTGTGGCGGACCGTGCCTTCCAGCCGGGGCAGGTGAATAGCCCATGGGTGGCACAGCTGATGCTCCAGCCCACTGGGGGACTGTTCCTCCCCTGGCTCTGTGCCTGGCTAGCACTGATGCCGTCTCGAGCTGGCATACCGCACTAGGAACGGAAGCAGCTCCCAGTAGGAGCTGGGGAAATGGCCGCGCTCACCATGCTGACATCCCCACTCCCACCCGTGTCTCCCCTCCAGGTGCTGAACGTCGTGTGGGCCATCTACAGAAGCCGGCCCTCCGTCAGGGCGGTGGTAGCCCGCAAAAGCCTGGACAGGGCCCTGGTGGTGCTTGTGCGCAAACACCCCAGGGAGTTGGTGGCCAGCCTGCTGCAGTGCTCCCCGACGTGCACCCGGTAAGGGGACCACCAGCCTTTGGGGGCTCCTCTCACACTAGGAGAGGGGCCCCAAGACCCTCCCGAGGGATTTCAGCCCGGCCATCCTCTGGGGTGTCCCTGCTGACAGAGCCCCGTGTCCCTGCAGTGTCGCCAGGGCCATGTGGAGGGCGATGATGTCTGACCTCCGGGCTGCGGACAAGGTGCTGAGGGAGCTGCTCAGCTTGCTGGTGAACCAGTCACTGCGCAAGACCTCCACCTCCACCAAGGACAACCCGCGCATCCTCTCCCTGGCTGTGAGTTGCTGGACGAAGCCTTGCTGACCTCCGGGGCTGATCTCAGCTGTCCGGGGCCCCTGCTCCCCTTCCCTGCCCGCCCCAAGGCTTGACCTCCCCAGGGATGAGGGGACATCTTAGCGTCCGGGTGTCTTCTGCAGGCAACCAGGGCGATAAGCGAGATCCTCCTGCAGTCTGTCTGCCTGTGGCAGGTGGAGGCAATTTTCCCCCAGCTTTTCCTGGCGCTGCTTTTCCAAGCGTCATTCACCACGGAGCTGACGCTGCAGGAAGTGCACATCTTCTGGACGGAGCACCGACAGGATCAGCTCACTCCCATCAGGTGCTCCATCCCTTTCCTCTCATCCCTGCCAACCACCCGGAGCCAAGCCAGGGTGGGAGCTAAGCATTTCTCCTTGTGCAGGTCTGCGGTGCAGTCCATGAAAGTGCTGCTCTGCAGCATGGGTTTTGAGAACCAGGTACTGGCCATCGAGGCGCAGGGTGGCTGGGACACCCTGCTCAGCTCCCAGACCCACCTCATGGGAGTGCGCATTATCGCCAGGTGAGAGCCCCTTCTCCCTGCTCCTTGGGGACAGGGTACCCCATGCCACCCCCTCCCTTGGGGCTGATGGCAGTGGGGTCCCCATTACTTGGAGAAAGTGGTACAGACTGGCGATGTCCAGGCTGGTGCAAACCCCCAAAAGATGTGCCTGCCTGGCTCAGGCCTGACAGTGCCTCCTTCCCCGTCAGGGAGATGATGAAGATGCCAAGGCGCCTGCGCTCCGCCATCTTCTGCCATCTGGTAGAGCTCCTCAGGACAGAGGACCCCACCTGGCAGATGGTCGCTATGGTCTTCTTCATTGAGGTGAGCCTGATGGCACCACTCCAAGCTCCCCCCGATGCTCGGTTCTCCCATGCCCACCACTGTGGGGAAAGCTGGGGCAGTGGGTGGGCTCTGGTTGGTACCATGGAGGAGCAGATGAGCAAGCAATGTGCTGTGGTGTGGGGCACGGGGACTCTCTGCAATCCCTGCTGCCTCTCTCTGTCTGGGCTTGGTCTTGCCCTGCGTCCTTGTCCTGAGCTGATGGTTGGAGCCAGCACCACACCTCAGCAGCTCCCACTGCCTGTGTTTCAGATGCTGGACTTTACCAACATCAGTGAAGAGCTGGTCCGTGCCCTGGAAATCTTCCCCATTTATCTGCAGAGCCAGTGCCTGGGGATGCCCAGCCTGGTGCTCAGGGCCATCCTCAGGCTCACCGAGAGGCCTGACACAGTGAGTAGGGGGCAGCCGGGACAGCAGCCCAGGGTGGAACAGTGGGTAACGTGGCAGCTCAGGCTTTCCTGGGCATTGTGGGCTGTGCTGGCTGCTGCCAGCTCTCCTGCCTCCCCGGCCCTCTGCCCCATGGCTGTGCCATGCCAAGGAGAGAAGCAGCAGTGCTGACGGGAACGGGCTCCCACTGCCAGCACGTCCCAGCAGGGATGCTGGCGGCAGAGCAACCGGCCTGAGCGTGGGGTCTGCAGGGCCTGGCCATGAGGTGTTGAGCCCCAGGGTGAAACACAGCAGCCATGGCAGGGGCTGCTGGCAGCTTGGGCAGCTTTCCAGGCAGCGCCAGTCACCCACCAGCCTATCCAGGGGGGTCTGGTGGAGAAGGGGGCAGCCGAAGGGCTGGCAAGGAGCCAGTGCCGTCTGTCCTCCCCCTCTGTGCCCTGCTCTTCCCATGGGCATGCTGGTGAGCCCTGTCTGCCGGGACCTTGCCCTCGTAACCTGCACTGCCTGCAGAGAACCCAGTGGGGAGGCCGGTGTTCGTGGAGAGGGTTTTCACCCCTGTGATCGGTGGCTCCTTTACAAAAAGGAGGTGGCATGTCTCACACAGGAAAGGAAAGCCCTTATCCTGCTGCCGTACGTTATGGACCAGCTGCTGGATGATGACAGTGATGCCAGCGCCGCGGCCCTGCCCGTGCTTGGCAACATGCTCTGGCTGCTGGAGGGGAAGAGACTCAGCCTCACTGCCCTGGCACTGGCTGGAAAGCTCCTGCTGCTTTTCAACAATGTAAGGCTGGGGGAGAGCCCCATGTCCCCCTTCCTGGGCACCTCCATTCACGCCTCCCACTGCAGCCCCTGTGCTCTGCAGGGGGATGCTTTGCCCTGCAGTCCCCAGACCCCATTGCTGCCCTTGGTGGCTCCGTGCTGTGTCACAAACCCCCCACCAAGGACTCACTCCGGCTCGGCCTCCCTGCCGCAGCGGGGGACAGTGGTGGCAGGATGGCAGCAGGCGTGCTGAGCCCCACCAATGCACACCCTGCTCTGGCAGCATCCTCCAGCCTTCTGCAGGGCCTCCCTCTCTGGCCCTCAGCCCCGGAGACCCCAGTCTCCCTGGGCAGACCATCTGCCTGCCGCAGCTCGCTGCCTTTTGCAGCAGGGCTGCCTGCAGCCATTTTGGGGATGTCTGTCTCCATGTCAGCCCCTTGCTTGCCATGGGCTTGTGGCTGAGGTCCTCCTCCCCTCTTCCCCCAGGAGCTGGACACGGTGCGGGAGCTCTCCATCCATCTCTTCCAAATTGCAATGGGGCTCGTGGTGGGTGCTGAAAAGAAGAAGATGAAGAAGGTGGTGTGGGACAGCCTGCTGCCGCTGCTCTTTCACCTGCATGACCAGGACGAGAGTGTGGCCAAGGTGGGATTCCCAACCTGACTGGTCCTTTGGGGAGGGCAATGCTGACACTGCACTGTGAGGTCTAGCTTGTTGAGTCCCTAGGAACAGGCAGAGCCCCCCTCCCTGCCCACTGCTGCCTTTTTCCTCCTGCTGCCTGGTGGATGGGCAGGTGGGTCCCTTTCCCACCCAGCTCCCTCCACACAGCCCCTGGCATGGGTCCCTGCAGCCCCAGAGACTGGACTACGGCTCCGCAGCAGCCTGGGGCCACCAAAGCTGAAACGCTGAAGCCCCGACAGGCTTCCAGCCAGAGAGGGTGGCTGCCCTCCTCTTCCCCTGGGGTGCTGAACCTGCTGGCAGCATCAGTCCCCAGCTGGTGCGTCTTCCCTGCATGGGCCAGGACAGGCTCTGAGCCCCACCAGGAGGGAGGACACAGGGTCCTGTGCCCCCCATGGTGGTGGTAGCATCTGTGCTGCTCACCAGGCCTCCCAGGAAGCCCTCCGCAGCGCTGGCCAGTTCCTGAAGTGGAGGCAGCTGGTGCGACCGGCCGAGACGGCGCAGGCATGGAGGATCTGCGAGTGCTTGGTAAGCATAGCCCGAACACCCCTGGGATCTGCCCTGGGTAAGCCCTGCCCGTGCCCAGCAGAGGGGACCAAGGGCAGTGTCCCCACAGCTGCATGCACCCTCCTGGAACAGGCTCTGCTCCAGGCTGTCCTCACCTCCGGGGTCCCAAAGGGGACCCCGCCACCAGGATGGCACCCTAGCATTGCCTGGGAGCCCTCTGCTCCCTCCAAACCCCAATGCGGAGAGCGGAGAGCTGGGAATGTCCTGCTGGGGAGAAGAAGGGTGGTCCTTGGTGGAGGGATGGCCCAACGGGGGGGCCATCTCTGTGCCAACTCTGCACCCTTCTCTCCAGCTGGCCAGGAAGAGGAGCAGGGCCACGTACTACCTGTGGAAGAGCCAGACCTACCTGCGGAGCCCGCAGGAGTCCCTGCGGCTGGAGGCTGTCAGGTTCATCGGTGAGCCCCTAGCCCCAGGGTCCCTTTCTCTGCCAGGGTCCCTGTGTCCCAGTGCAGGACCTGTGGGGCACCCCTTCACTCTCTCCCACTCCTGCCTGTACAGGTAGGGCTGGCAGGAGGCTCATCCATCCCCTCCCCGATGCTGCACCCTGGGGTCAGCCCTCCCCAGGGAGCTGTGTGGCCAGACAGGCTGGCTGGTGGGTCCCTGATGGCCAGTGGGTCCCTGACATGCTGTGTCCCCCCAGGACTCCTTGGACGGGATGTGGATGAGCACAAGAACGAGCACAAGTACATCAGAGAGAGTGAGTGAGGGCAGCGGGGAGGAGGAAGGACCTTGGCATGGAGCTCCCCCCCCAGCCTGGGCAAGGGGGGCTCTGCTCCCAGCACATCTGTGGGAAGAGGGGTGTTTCGGGAGGGGCGTATTCCTAACCAGCAGCTTCCAGCTGAGCCATCTGCCCCCTGGTTCCCTCCTGGCCCTGGGAATCGTGAGGTGCAATGTGCCCTGCCTGGAAGGGATATGGGGCTGTCACCTCACCTCTGCTGCTTTGTCCCCACAGTCCTTCAAGGCCCAAGCAAAGACACCAGCCCCTTGGTCTCCTCCCTGGCAACTCAGACACTCCTCATCCTGGGACGAGGAAGGCTGAAGTCGAGGTTTAACCTACCACGGCTGAGTTTACAGATGACAAGGGCACGGATGAGGTCACACTCAGTTCCCAGCGAGGACTCTGCTCAGGCAGAGACAACGCTGGAGCCCCAGCCCTAGGATGCTCTGCAGGCTGGGGTATCTCCTCTTCCTGAGGTCTAACAGGAAAGGAGACACCTCAGCTGGAGGAGGACCCGGCAGCCTCCGGAGAGTGGCAGGACAGCCACTCTTTCCAGTGGTCTAGGACAACGCCTGTCCACGCGCTTCATCTTTGCCACAAAGCACCAGCTGCTCTGCTGGGCTGTTGAAACAGAGGGAAGGAGAAGGCCACGCCAAAGCTGAAGCCAAAGTTGAAACTGAAGCCTTCCCTCCCCTCTGCGGGGCCACGCCGGGGCGAATCCCTTTTTCTGCCTCCCACCGTCCAAGGATCCTGTGCTGCTTTGGGCTGACGTGGCCGAGCTCGGGAGCTACAAAGCCACCAATGCTCTGACTCCAGCAGCATCCTCCCCTCCACGTCCCCAGCAGGAAGGGCAGCTCTGCCTCCTGCCCGCACCGCAAGCTGCGCAGCCACTCCTGCCTGGGGATGTCAGAAGTCACAAGAGCCAGCAGGCCCGGGGGAGTTGTGGTAGCAGAGGGCCCTGCTTGCCACAGCACTTTGCCATCTCCTTCTCCAGGTTCGGGCACCAGGATGTCATCACGGGGCTGGACAGCCTGAGCCGGGAGTGCTGTGTGACGGCAGGGGGCCGGGACGGTACCGTGCGGCTCTGGAAGATCCCGGAGGAGTCGCAGCTTGTGTTTTACGGGCACCAGTAGGTCTGGGGCGGGAGAGGGGGCTGCAGGCAGGGGGAGGCAGGGGGGTCAGGCTGGGGCAGCGGTGTGCAGGTGCCAAGCATCACTAGGAGCCTGCCGGCACTGTGGGGATGCTGATGCCCCGGTGAGCCCTTGTCTCCTAAATAGGATCCCAAAGCATGCTCATAACTGATGGCAGTTGCCCCTTCTCTTCACAGGGGCTCCATCGATTGTATCCAGTTCATCAGTGAGGAGCACATGGTGTCAGGCGCCGATGACGGGTGAGCACAGGGCCGGGGTGGTGCCTGGGGTGCGCAGGCGGTGCCCCCCTCGGCCCCCTCGCCCCTTCCCTCCCTGGCAGGTCCCTAGCCCTGTGGGGGCTAACGAAAAAGAAGCCGCTGGCACTGGCCCGGCAGGCACATGGCATGCAGGATGCCCAGGGCCTGCAGCAGCCATACTGGATCTCAGCAGTGGCCGCCCTGCGCAACAGGGACCTCCTGGCTACAGGTGTGTGGCAGCTGCTTTGGAGTGGGGGTGTGGAGAGGGGGGCGTCCTGCTCCCTTACCTGGGTGGGAGTGCATGGCAGTCTTCTCTCTCTGCCCCAGGCTCCCACAGCGCCAGCGTGAAGCTCTGGAAGTGCGGTGAGGGATTTCGGAAGCTGGAGCCCCTCTGGGACATCCCGTTGGTATGGATGGGGAGGTGGGGGATTGGAGCTGGGCTTGGGGCATCTCTGGGCAGGGGCTCCCCTCCCTGGGCGGCAGGAGGAGGCTGCCAGAGCCCCTCACCCTGCCCTGTCCCTTCCAGGTGGGTTTTGTTAACAGCCTCAAGTTCTCTGCAGCCGGTGACTTCCTGGTGGCTGGCCTTGGACAGCAGCACCGGTACTGTCCCCCCTCCCTGGTGCTGCCCAGGGGCACAGCCCCCCCCTGCTCCTCCAAGGGCTCGGCGGAGGGTAGCCCCCATCTCTCTCATCTGCAGGCTTGGCCGGTGGTGGAGAGTCAAAGAGGCCAAGAACAGCGTCTGCATCGTCCCTCTGAAGCGGAGGGCTGCAGCCCCCAGTCCCGAAGCCCCTGACAGCCCTGAAGCCCCCGACAGCTCCGAAGCCCCCGACAGCTCCTAGCCCCTGGCCCCAGAGGCGCTGGAGCCAGGTCACCAAACCCCTGTCCCTGGAGCTGCGCCCCGAGTCCTTTGTGCAACCATCTTCCTGGAGCCGGCAGGACGTGAGCAGGGGGTGTCGCATGGCCCCCTGATCCTGCTGGCCCCCCTATCATGATGTGGCTCTGCCCTCTGCAAGGGTCTGCCCCTTTCCCTCAGGTTCAGCCTGACCTGAGCTCTGGAAGAGTCTTATTTAAAAAAAAAAACAAACCAAACACACTTTATTTACATAAATTACAAAATAAAATAATCACACTTTTGCTCACACTAAGAATCTACTCTTAAAAACGCGGTTGGGCTCAGCACAGCAAGGAGCCACAGCAAGGTCGTTGCTAGCAGAGCCTTGTGCTCTTAACACAGCGTTCCATTTTTATAGCTCTCATTTTTATAGCTTAAACCATGATAGAGACAGAGTCACAGCAGCACAGAATGGATGCTGAAAGAGACCTCTAGAGATCATCCAGCCCACCTCGGCTGCTCGAGCAGGGCCAGCTGCAGCAGGCTGTGAGTCTGCTTCTCGAAGGTTCTATTGGCTGCGTTGCTCCCAGGTTGTGGAGCTCGCATGGGAAATGGGCAATGAAGAGGGATGAAGTTTTCAGGCACTTTCTGGCCGGTGCAGTGATTTTATTTTTTTTTTCCTTCTGATTTTTTCTCCCTCCTTGCTGGTCTTACAGCTGCCCAAGGTGCAGCCAGAGAAGTGGAGGAGGGTCCCTGCCTGGCCTGCAGCTCCCTCCCTCGCCATTCTTAGGGTGATTTGGGGTTATTTTGCTGTGTTAGTGAGGCAAAGCTGGGCTCTTGGGGGCTGAGGTCAGTGGGACCCGAGGAAGGCCGTGATGGTCTTGAGGCTTTGAAGGGCTGTGCACCGAGCCCTGTCCCCACTGGAGGGGACGCTGGTGGTGTTCAAGACGAAGGCCTTGCAGCCCTTGTTGACGTGTGTGCCCGTGTCCCCCCCGGCCCCGAAGGTCTGTCGTTGTCGCAGGGGCACTGTGCTGCTTTCTGCATGGGGCCGTGTCCGTGAGTCCTGCAGGGACCTGTCTGTCCTGGCTTCCCCACCAAAGGGCTGCTTCCCCTGGGGAAGGGGAGAGGGGAGTTGTTCCCGTTCCCGTCCCCCCCCCACCATCGCCTGCCCCGCTGGTGGTGACTGGGCCCTGGGGGTGGCTGGGTTCCCCTCGTGGCTTGCTGGCTCGGATTTGGGGCTCAGTGGGGCTTTTGCACCTCTTGGGGGCTGTTTCTTGATGCCCCCTGTGCTCCCTCCCCCTCCCACATAGGCACCGAGCGGTTCTAGAGAAACAGCTTTTAATTGAAAAGACAAGAGAAAAGGTCCCATCCAAGCTGGTCTAACCCCTCCCTAGCCACCCCCGCCCACCCCCCCTGCCATATACCCCACCCCTCCTCTCCCACCCCCCCCACTCCCCCCATCTCCATCCCTCTCACCCCTGTCTAATCCCCACCCCCACACACACCCTCACGTTGGCTGCCAGAGCCCTGCGCTTGCTGGGTGCCATTGGCAAGGAGCTCTGCGCCTGCCTCTTCCTCCGCTTGCCGGCCGTGGCAGGTGGGGACGGTGGCAGGTCCATCCCCGCATCCTGCCACGGCTCCTGGGGCTCCATCCCGCCGCCGTTGAGTATTTTGAGGCTCAGCATGGCGTCGCTGAGCTCGGGGATGCAGTAGTCGGGGGTGAGCATCTCCTCAGGCAGCGAGAGCGAGCTGAAGTCGCGGTCTGGGGTGTCTGTGCTGGTGTCACCAGCGTCCTCGGGCACGGAGCTCCTGCTGGGAGCATCCTGGCTGACCCCCACTCCATCCAGGGAGCAACCGAAGAGCCTTAGGGCCTCTTCCAGGACCATCTCCTCGGACACTGCAAGGTCGCCTGCAGTGTCCCCAAGGGCTTTGTTGTTGGTGGCAGCGCAGGGGCTGGTGTGGACATCGCCGCCCGGGGCTGCTCCCACAGGGGTGGCCGTGCTGGGGATGTTGATCTGTGCCAGCTGCCCCTCGCTGTGCTGGTAGCCAGGGATGGACACTGGCAGCTCCAGAGTGTCTGGGGCCACCCCACTCCTCTGATTTTTGTAGGGTGTGAGGTATCATGGTTGGCCCTGGGGGGCCCCGCAGCCCCCGGCACCCCACAGGGCAGCACCTGGCAGAGAAGCGGCGCCTTGGCTGAGCGTGGCGGTGGCCGGTGGAGGCAGGTCGGTGGTTGTCCACTGGATGCGGAAGACCCGGGGGTCAAAGAGGCAGCCACATGGAGCCCTCTGCAGACCTGTGTGGGTGAGGGGGGAGCCGTGCTGGGCCGGGGGGACTGTCCAGGGGCACCCGCCGAGCTGGCACCGATGGCTGACATCCCCCACCTCTGGGCCAGGGGCGTGGGGAGCTTGTGGCCGTGGCGATCCCCACGGGGTGAGCCGCTGTGCCGGTGGGACGGGGTTGCAAATCGGGGAGGAGACTCGCATCTAGGAGGTGAAAGGGGAGAGGTGGCCCCAAATATTTGGGGAATTCTCTGCAGATGGGCTGCAAGATTCTCTGCGGGTGCAAATGCTCTTGGCTTTCAACAGTATTTTTCCGGTGGGGGAAGAAGAACAAGTTGATTCAGCCGAGCCAAGCGGGGACCAAGCTGCAGCCGCAGCCTCCTTGCGCCAGATGGCAAATGCGTTTGTGACCGTTGCCCGCGCTTCTGTTCACTGCGTTGACCAGAGCGAGGCAGAAATAGGAAAAGGACCTCGAGGGCACGAAGGTAGGTCACGCGGTGTCGCTTGGTGGCACGCTTTCCCCCAGCCCTCGCTCCAGTAGTGCTGTCAGGTCTTTCAGTCTCCTGCTGGGAAAAGCAGCAGCTCTGGATCCCCCTGGGAGGGGGTGGCCCTTTCCCTGGGTGCGTGACACCCCGGAGGAGACGGTACCCGCCACCGCGTGCTCCCAGAAAAGGACTGGATTTTGCCCAACGTCCGGTGTCGGGGCGCTGGGGCTGTTTGCGCTCTACGGGATCCCAGGGATGGGGTTAGTACATCCCCTCCTCGTGCTTGGAGGATTCGGCGCTAGCAAGGACACCCCAAGGGTACCAAGGACACAGGCCTCTCGCTCCCGCTGTGTGAACAGTGTGTGGCCTGGGGGAGTCGGGACAACTGCCGTGAACCGGAGGCCAAAGATCTCTCCTGGCCTGTATCCTGGTAATCAAAGAGATTGTGCTCTGTTCGTGAGGCACCTCTGGCTGCAAGATTGTGCAAGGCCATGTGCTGCGTAACTTGTGGCAGGGACCGATGCTTGGGGGCGTGAAGGCAAGCGCGCTTCTAAAAGCATAAAACTCCATTTCATTTCAGAGCGCAGCTGAGCCACCCCGCTCCTCAAGACTCTGCCATCTGCACCGCTGTGGCTGGGACTGGGCAGTGCTGCACATCCCAAAGGCCACCAAGTCACACCCGTGTCCCTGCTGCTTTGCCGGGAGCTTCTGCGATGCGAGCGATGTTCTGGGGGCTGATCTCTTGGACTGCAGCTACTCTGTCCCTGACCGGCAGCTGGCCAGGAGGGTTGTGTCCAGGGTGGAATTCCACCTCTCTGACGAGAACCTGGCCAAGGATGCTTTCCTCCTGAAACATGTCCAGAAGAACAAGATGGGCTTCGTCAGCATCAAACCGCTGACGTCCTTGAAGAAGGTAGGCAGCGTGTTGCGTTGGCCAGCCGGGGTGGGAAGTGGCCTCCATGTGGAGGATGCCTGGGTGTCTGGGTGTGCTCTGGCTGTCTGCCATGGCCAAAACACTGCTGTGTTATCAACAGCTTTCTAGCTACCAGTACAGAGCACAGCACTACGAGGGCTGCTGTGGGGTAAAGGAACTCCAACTCAGCCAGATCCAATACAGAAGGAAAGTGGAGGAACAACAGAGGGGGCAGCCCAGGGACACAGAGCCCCAGGTCTCATCTGGCCGCTCCTGTGACCATACAGTGTATTCAAAATCAAATACCTGAAGTGCTCCCTTAGATGCAGTTTACAGCCAGGGGACAAGAAGGTGGCAGTTCTGCATTTTGCAGCTCCCAGGCTGATGGCAGAGCCAAAGCGAAAAAACACAAACCCCAAACCAAACCAACCAAGAGAGGTAAAATTGGAGCGCAGGGAGCAAATGCTTTTCTTTCACCTTAGGCCAACTGCTTGGATGCTTTCTATGCTGCCCTGCCACAGAGGGCATCCCTCCCGTACCAGTAAGAGACATAAGAGTGAATTAAAGCCAGGACCCCAAACCAGACCAAAAACCCAGTCGTGATCAAGAAGAAAGTGGAGAATGCATCAAATATAACAGAAAATTTATTTTGGACATTCCCAGTTTACATTTGGAAAAAAGAGGAAAAAAAAAAAGAGGAGGAATTGGGTATTAAATGAAGAGCACTGAATGATAAAGCAGTAGCAGTCCCTCTACCACTACAAACCCACACCCCCACACGCACGTACGCACACAGACTTAACACCACCAAACTCCCCGTGACTGTGACGTTCCCCTCAGCTTGCTGGTCTAGAGATACTGAATGCCTGAAGCACACCAAAGATAACTGAAAACATCTGCATGGCTTTAATGGGAATCCTCCAACTGAAACAAAGCGCTTTCTCCCTCTGTCTGCGTTGGCACATCCCTGAGTCACGCTCTCACTCCTCTCCTTCAAAGTCAAGATTCCTAAACGTGAAAAGCGGGAGTGGGGAAAGGCGAAGGGAAGAGAAAAAGAGGGAGAGCATCATCAGTGGAAGACCTACCAGCTGCTGCTGATTCAGCCCTGTTTGGGGGACCACCCCAGCAGAGAGGAGCTGGTTTGCATGCCACGGTCCTCCCTGCCTGTTCCCAGGGACAGGCCGTTTGCTCAGCCTTGCCGGCCAAAGCGTGGGAAAAGCGTAGGTGTGCGCCGTAGCTTGCAGAGGAGCACGGTCATGTTCACGTGCAATCCTTTACCTTTTTCCTCCCTGGATTCAAAGGGTTTCTGTCTTCAAAGTGAGAGCCTTCCATACGGTCATTTGTGACATTTCATCCAGGATAACAATCTCAGAAGGATCAGTCCTGCAATAAATATTTTACATAGCAATCCGTGATTATGGGAACTGATGCCACCAAGGGCATTAGCATCAGCAAGAGGAACAGCGGAGCCCCGAGAATCAAAGCTCCGCATAAGCGTGGGAGGTTTTGCTGGATGAGGAGTTTTGGGAGGCAAGCCGGGGAGCTGCAGAGCAACAGCTCTGTGCAAAGGCTCTTGCTGGGGCTTAGCCCCGGTCCGGGTTCCTAAGCCACTGCTGGTACAGATCACGCCTGCAACTCCTCATGTGTAAGTATGAGGATCTCCAGCTACCGTAAAGGCACTGATGAGGCAAGGTTTGGGGGTCAAACGCGAGTGCTGCAGCCACTCTGCTTGGGGTCAGAGCCCTGCAATTGCCTCCTGCAGCCCTGCCCCCGAATTTGATTTTCCCACCAAGCTGCCTGCTGGTTTCTGTGGGATGCCCCACAAAGAGGCAAGTGGAGAAAACTCTGCCAAACACCTTCAAGCTAATCTTGCCGGGGGTCCTGGCGCTTGGTGGGGCTTTACCCGTCACTGCTTTGCTTTGGGATATCCACGTCACTGGTCTTCCCCACGTTCAGCTGAACTGAACTTGCAGCAGCAGCAGCTTCCATCACGCTCCTGGACTCCTGATGTAAAAAAGGGACAAATCACGTTCTCTGTCTTTGATCAAAGTGGAGATAAGCTGAATGCCCAGCACAAACTTAGCAGTATGCCCTTCCCTTCTGCCCCTTGGCAGCTATAGGTATTAGTGCAGCAGGGGAGAAACCGTTCACTCCAAAGATTTCGGGGCAGGGGGGTTGTGTGTTCAAAACACGATTATGAGCAAGTCTTGCCAGCAGCAGCAGCAGCAGCAGCAGCAGCAGCATCTAATAATAATCATCATAATGATAATGACCTTTGTGAAAAACGACTCGTTTTAAAAATTACACCTGTATTCAAGCGTTCAGCTCACTGCTACTTGAGGAAACAAAGGTTACAAAAGTTACAGGCTATTGGGATCTATTTCGATTGAGTGCTGATCTTCCCCCAACGTTTCCAGACAAGCTGTAAGAGAAACAGGCAATCTCACAGACACACGGAGATGTCCAGCCCCGAGGACACAGCAAGCCTTACCTCTTCTTCTCCGGCTTCATTTCTGGCATCGTCCAACTTCTTCTTCCTTTCTGGCATAAGGTCATCCAGAAAGCTGAGCTCTCACTTTGAGAAGCAGAAATCCATCGCTTTCCGGACAAAGACGAGAGCCAAAACCTTCACGAATAAGAGGGAAGATGCGGTGAGCTCAGAGACGATGCCACCTCTCACTCCAACGCTGCAAACACCCCGCTGCCGAGCGGTGGCAGCTCTTACCATCATGGGAAAGATGATGGCGACACGGGACACCTTGATGGTCCAGAGCAGGACGAGGCAGGTCAGCTGGATCGCCGTGAAAAAATGAACCTTTCGCAAGGGCACGTGCCGCAGTTAGATGAAATCCGGCTGGTGTTTCGCCGGCATCCAAAACAGCTTCAAGCGATCAAAGAACTGCAAAATAAAAGGGAAAGGTTGCCACCTTGGGACTGCGGCAAGTTTCTGGCCCTCTCGAGACGTGGAGGCACTTTGCAGCATCTCGCTTGCCGTCAGAAATCCTGGATCCCACCGCGTTCCTCCTGGGAGCAGCACCCATTTTCCCTTTGTTCCATCTAGCAACCGGCTTGCCCCTGAGAGCTGTCCACCAAACGGCAACTATTCCATGCCATTCCATTATTAGCATTTCTCGGCCCACTGAATCCCCCCGCGAGGATTTCCACCAGTGGTAGAAACTGCCTTCCCTTTGCACCAAATTCCCCCGCTTTTCACGTAACCAAACACTGACCTGCCCTAAACCCTGCAACAGAGAGCGCTGAACTTGCCTGGTCCTCCCAGCCCTCTATACCTCCTGTGCCTCCAGCAATCTTTTTCTTAGACAAAAGAGTTTCATTGCTTGCTCTGCGAGAAGTTTTTCCCATGCCATTGCTTTTTTCCCTGCTGCTACAGAGACAAAATACCAGGGAGCTGACATGCTGCACGCTGTAAAACAGTCCGTACCTGAATTCTTCTGAGCGACGACACACCCATGTAGAGAAAGACACCATAAAGCACAGGCATCGGTATAAACTGGGGGGGGGGGGGAAGAAAAAAAAAAGAAAGAATGCAATCGTTTCTTTTTCTGTATTGCATTTTCCGTATTACCACCCTCTTCCACAGGCACTGCCTAAAATTGCTTGAAGCTTTCCAGCTTCCATTCAGGCTTAGAGATGGGTCAGATTTTAACCATTTTTTTGCCATTTTGTGCGCACGAGTGAGCTAAGGCTCTGCTTTAGGCTGAACTTGGGAGTTATCTCTCCTCAGAATAATCCTATTTTCCAGAAAGGTTGGAGGAAAATAGGTGATTTCACCCATGCTACCCTATGCTGCATTCTCTGGCGGTAGAAGAAACACTTCTGCCTATTCTTGGGGCAACAGGCAAAGGCCACAGGCCTCCTCCTAGCCTAGAGATGAGATTACTTTGTGGGAGGAACGTGCAAGGAAGACCACGGGGATGACCTCAGTGTGTTTAGCTCCTGGGAACGGCTGCTCCGCGGCATTTGGGGAGCAAATTGCAGCCACTAAAGGGCTGCCTGTTTGAAACAGAGCAGATGTGCTCGTCTGAATATGCTCAACTGTAACCCATAAACATGGGTGGGCCTGAAAGACACCCAAAAATTCAAGCAGTTGCGTTGCTCGCTCACCTCGAGCACACCAAACGGGGGCCTGAAGGGCTGCAAAGCCTAACTGAGGCTGATTCCCACCGTGGGTCAAGCCCCAAGGGTTGGGACCACCTCCTTCTCCTCCGCTCCACAACTAACTACTCAGGCCTGCAGAGAAGGGACTGTTTGTCTGTAACATCCAACAAGCTCGCGGTTGTTGGGTGGTTTGCATTTTCCTCTCACCTTTAACACAGAAGTGAAGAAGACAGAGCAGCCCATGAGCACAAAGATCAGCAAGCCAGTGACTCTCTGCTCTCGTATCCCCAGAAACTTGGGTTGTTCTCCTGGAGCTGAGCAGTCAGACTCTACTTTGAGGCTATTCACGTGGGTGATGGACAGGACGGTCTCGCAGCCACAAACCAGGGCAGCCCCATCACAGAGCACACCCCGAGCATCACGGCCACCACAAAAAGGTCCAGGTGGTACCCGCATCCTTTCTGCAGGCAGGAAAACAAGAAACAGAGCATCCCATAGCACAAGAGCAAGGATAACGTCGCAAGTCAGACTCAAACCCTGCTCGAGCACAAGTCAACTTCTTCAGAATTCAAAACAAGAAATGGAAACAAGGAAGGGTGTATGCAGGATTTGCACAAGCACCTGGCATGAAAATCTGGCAGGAGTTCAGACACAATGGATATGCAGAGCTTGTGCATTAAATACTTCTCCAAAAAACAACAAGCCACAACCCAAAAGCACCAAACCATTTTTTCCACTCACAAAGAAAACTGTACCACTTGCAAGGAAGGTGTGACTCTGAGTTATCCCTGGCAGCGCATCAAAACAATTCATTCCCCACACCTGCTGCTGCTGCCATTTTAAAACAAAAACGCAGTTCTCTATTGCTCCAAGATTAATTTGCTCCTCCAAAAGGTTGCTCATCTGAACTGCCCTGTCACTTGCTCCCTGCATCATCGTTAATCCAGGAGAGCATCCTGCCACGCAGCCTGACCTTGTCCCAAACCAATGCCTTCAGAAAGCATCGGGAATAAGAGCTTCTCCCCAGACCTGCAGCCCAGAAGGGGCTGGGGTCATCTCTCGCAGGCCCTTACCTTCAGCTTGTGCTCCTTCCTGTTCACAATAACGGCACTGATCTGCTGGTCCATGAATATCAAGATGGTGCAGAGCAGAGCTGGGACGAGCGCAGCCAACACCGTCCACCAAGGGTTGGGTCCTATGGGGTTGATGAACCACCCGCGGTCGTCTCTGGTAGGCTGCAACAAAGCCCACACATCAGCATTGTCTCCCAGCCCAGGCACTCCACTGGCTTTCATTTTCCCCTCCCTCCTTGCGTCAGAGCACCTCCCAGCCCTGGCTTCATGTCCCCCTCTCCCGGGGGCTTCAGCAGTGCCAGTCTCCTCCTTGCAAGCAGCTCTAGATACTTCCCCTGTAGGTATCTAGTTTTGGGGCCATCTTCTCGTTTCCAGGAGGAAGCAAGGCACTTGGAGGTGGAAGAGGAGATGGTCACACCACCAGCATCTCTTCCAGACTCAGCCCTGCCCTGCCCTGGCATCACCTTGTGGCACCCCCACGTGCCAAAACACCCCGTTACCTTGAACGCATGGGGGACCTGGAGCTTTGGCGATGGGATCCCAACCACAAAGTCAAGGAGCACCATGATGACGATGGTGAGGAAAACAGCAAAGTCGCTCACTGTGGACCGTACCTGGGGCGAGAAACCAGAGGTGAGAGGGGCATGGCAAACAGGGCCCTAAGGTGAGATGCAAGAGTTGCAGACATCCACAACATTAAGGCTGCTTAACCAAATCCCACCACCCCTCTGAGCACATGCAGCCTGATCCCTTGCTTAGCTACTGCTGCTGTGTTTGTCCCTGTGAGATCTGGGGTCAGACAATAAAAAAAGCTTAACTAGGCCGACAAGGGTTG
The DNA here is from genome assembly GCF_929443795.1 of Astur gentilis. Lineage (NCBI taxonomy): Eukaryota > Metazoa > Chordata > Aves > Accipitriformes > Accipitridae > Astur > Astur gentilis. Next base: position 599,368 of record NC_064883.1, read on the forward strand.
GTTTAAGTCAAAACCTAAAAATAATATTAAAATTAAGAAAAGAGATGTCTGCCACTACAGCTACATTCACAGCTACAATGGCAACAAGGCACTGAGGCATCCTTTAGTCCTCAAAAGGAAGCTCCTCATTCGAATCTACTTTCCGCTCGTGCACATAATGCGCAGAAGGTAGGGGGAAAAAAATAAACCGAAAACCCCAACCCCAAAACTTTTGGAAACCTGACTTCCTACTACCTGAGGAGAAAAAACATATTAAAAAAATCAAACCCCAAAAATCTTCAATCTGGGGCAGGTCACAAGGCATGTGGGAAACGCTATGATGATTTTGCACTCATGGAAATGAGTGCGGGACATCCAAGCTCTTGGAGAGCTTGGCCCACAAGGCCAACATTTCCCAGCTTGACCAAGGCAGGGCAAATACTGCTTAGTGCTCCAGGAAAGCCATTTTGGGAAACGAGTGTGGAGATGGACGCTGGCCACCTCCTTCTACTTACTCTGGTTGGAAAGCAGCGGCTGGTTTTAAACTTCTTCAAGAAGCCTGACAGGGCAAAGGTGGCGAAGAAGAGGATGCAGCACCAGAAGAATACATCAGGGGTGTAGGGGCCGTCGCGTCCACAGGCAGGTCCTTGAAACTCCCCACGCAAATACCGACATTCCTGGAGAAACAGAGCGTCAGGACACAAAGGCAGTGCACGTGCGGCAGGGAAACCTCGCATAGCTAGGGGGTTTTGAGGATCTTGGTCCAAGATCCACGACCCTGTAACTGCTCCTGCCAATGGAGATTTATATTTAATGAGCAGCAGCAGCTGAACAAGTGACACATCGAACTACACAGCGGAGAAATGAGATGTGAGGAGACACCATACGCTAGTAACACATTACAAGAAACACTCATCCAGGTGACACTCTCCCATCAGTTGCTTGCATTCATAGCATTGGGTTTCCTTAACTGCATCTGGCTTCAGTCCTGACATCTTCCCGCAAAAAACAACATGCCAGGCTCTCCCAACCCTGTGAAGAAAACCTCATCAGCTTTCCTAACTAAAAAGTAATTCTTTTAAATATTATTTTTAAACCTGAAAAGGACTAGGATTCACAGGACTAGCGTCATTACATTCACTTCACAGTCCTCCTCAAAATGGGAGGACAAAAGATAACTGACATGACAAACGCCACAGTTACAGACGTTCCTTCCTGGGGGTGCAGTTCGCACACCTAGGAGCTCATGCATGCACGAATGGGTGACGCCAGGCAGCAGCCTTCTTACGTGCCTCTGACCTCAGGAAGAAACAGGTAACATGAATACTTTTACTCCATTTGCATCCTGAGGACCAGAGATGAAGCCCAAGATTTGCCTAGATGACACAGTCAGTTCCTTTAAGGGATGAAATTGTTCGTTTGAGTTTGGCTTCAAGGACTCCCACAGCTGGCGATTAACTAAGAGGTATGCTACAGCGAGGAGCCCGACACACAGACTGCAGGACAACTCATCACGCCAGGCCTCTGAGCTTGCAGTTCTCCGCAGGGCCCGGTGCTGCCTGAGCAGGTGGATGGACTTCCCAGTTCCAGAAATACAAGCTCGTGAATCAAACCCTCCTCAAGCACGCAGGCAAAACTGGCTGCGCTTTAGCGAAGCAAACCAACAACGAGGCTTCCTATGTTTGGGTGCCTCCTGTCTGACGATGCTCTGGGCTACTTTCTCTTCCTGGCAGCAACAGGAATAAGTTGCTCTCATACCTACCAGCTTCTGACAGAGAAAGAGGATGATCTCGTTCTTGCCTGCTAGGACCAGGGGTGGCAATAACGCAGTCTGCCGAGACTGGAAGGGGATGCCTTGGAGGCGGAAACACGCGGGTGTTCATTACTCCTGGGCACTCGGAATCACGGGAGGAGATGATGCCGAAGGGCCTGATCCGATTCACAAACTGACGCACCTTAGGACTGAAAAGGCTTCTCCTTCCACTAACTTACTTTTCTCTGCAACAACAGCCTCAGGAGAGTAACTTCTCCGTAACCCTTTACACTACAGCAACTACAATACTTAATCCTAATGTACCTTACAAGAAAACTACTGCGGTCTTCTCTACTAGAGGGCCAACGCTGCTGCGCCTGTAAGGAGCGCTTTACGTTTTATTAACCTTTTGAAACAACGCACTAGCTTTCCTTGCAATCGCATTACGTGGGCTTCCTGGGACTTTATATATGCACGTTCGTTTTCTCTGGCTAAATCAGATTTGGAACGCAGGGGTGGCCATCTGAAAACACTGCAAAACATTCTTTTTACATACATCAGTTCTCTGGTGAAGGCAACAACTGAGGAGGATCTTCAGCTAATGTAAAACTGCGAAGCTCAGAGGAGTCGTACTCCAGCTAAAGATCTGCGCACTACTAGGCAGGAATGTCAAATTAAGCAATGCCCAACAGATACAAGTCATTGGACCTTTTCTTTTACAAGTAGGAAAGAAAGGGTACACAGAAAGATAGTGGTCTGTAGAAAATGCATGTAAATCATCAAGATTTCCAAGGATTACTCGAATCGCTTCCTGGAGAGGCCAAAACAAGAAAGGAAGGAAGAATATTAACAAGATAGCCACAATCCCACCGCCAAGTACAGTTTTCAGGCTTGGGAAAAAAAAATAACATTACAGTTTGCAGGAGTCATGGAAGAGCAGGTTCCAGATATTTTGCTTTTCCTCCTCCCCTTCTTCCCCCTGCTCCCTCCCATCACCTTAGAGCACGCTGCCCTAACAGATTCACAGAAACTGAAGTGAACGAATATCTTAACCCTGAATTAACATAGAAGCAATACTATGGAGAGTGGAGGTGTGCTTTTAAATTTAACAAGTTCTACATTTAAGAAGCCTCCTCCTTGCCAGCACAACACATGCAGTATTGACCTGTTTCAAAAATAAACATATTCCCCTTTTTCGGAATATTGACCCAATTCAGTTACAAAGGAACTGTAATTCAGCCCCAACAAACTCCTGCTTTATAAACGGGAAACTTTTTCTAGGAATACCTTTCAGTATTTTCAAAATTGAAACAGAAAGAGAAATTAACCAATAATTTTCTGTATCAGTTACAATCAGCACATTTTCTTCAATAATATTTGCAATGCTACTACTGTACTCTGAAGATTTGTTTCAACTTAACTAACAGGAGCATTTTTAAACAGGCAGTATATTGGTCTCATTTCCTCGGGAACGGCAGGGGCTTTCTTCTGTCTCAGGAAGAAGATGACAACAACAGAACTCATCAGCTGTCACCAAGCTTGGCCACAAAGTAATGGCGTCATTAAAAGAACGTCCCCTGGCTTCCACAGCTTCCCAACTATTAACTACATCTTTTGTAAGCCAGCTTCTCAAAAGTTGTTCACTGCCAGGTATCGGCCAACAATAAAATCCACAGAGAGAGAAAGTCTCAAAGGAAAGCTGAACCCATTCATAAGTAAACAAATGTCGCACAAGTGTCACTTGGAAATAAGGAAATAGGGTGGAGTGTAAGGAATTACGGCATGCAAGTGTTCTCTGGTATATGGTCTGGCAGGCAGCCATTCTCATATCCTCCACATTCAGGGGCCCCAGCCAGAACTCGGTCAGAGATGAGAACTCTCCTTCCTCTTCAGAAAGGCCCTCTCCTCGCTTAATATGGAACAAGTTAATGAAAGGAGTTACACAGCGCGCCACAGCAGAAGGACAGATATCACCCACCCAAGACTCACGCTGTGGTCATGAAGCCTTCATGAATCACCAGGGACACAAAAGTACGATTCAGGAAGGGACGCTGAAGAGGGTGGAAAGAATGGAAGAAAGCAAGGGGCGATGACAGGCTGCCAAACTCAAACAAATGCAGTGCTCTCTGTACCATCAGGAGATCAAACACCTGCAGGCTGCTCAGAAACGTACGCACACTACTGGCAGCACTGTCCAAAGGGATTACGCTGAGGGAAAGAGCTTGGTCACAGACAAGAGCAACATTTCAAGCATCTTCTGAACACCACACGACACCACAAGACAGACAACACACCTTCCTCTCCAAAATCAACACAGAGAACAAAACAAGGAGGAAGGTTAATCCTCCTAGATCTGACGCTATTCCAGCAGAATGCTAATAAGCAAAGCTAAAGAAACAACTGCGTTTCAATTCATCCCAAAATAAAGTCATGCAGCAGAATTTCAAAGACTCGGCCTACTTCTCCAAAGGAAAAAGGAGACTAGTGTGGCACGAGATTTAATGCAGCTTCAGGTCTGGAGACAGCCTAATTGGCGTGGTGTTCATAGCACAGTCTCTTCAATTCTGCAGCAGCTAACAACAGTCACTTCCAGAGTAAAGCCAGGCCCTGGCAATGCCTGTGCACATCTCATTGCCAAAGCAAATTCACTCACACTCATAAAACCACTCTCTAGGCAGAGGCTTGAGTCATTGCCTATGGCATTTTAGCCCTGCTGCAACCTCACTGGCATGAAAACAGCCCTTTCGGGATGCCACGACACTGTTCTGTTCCTCTGATGCAGGGATACTTTCCTGGCTCAAAAGGATCTCAGTCCTAGTTTCTGCACGGGTGCCACCACCTGAAAAGAGACTTAACCTCAACAGTTCAGAACATTTTCCAAAAGCCTCTGAGGGCATCAACCTTGAACTGCTGTCTGATGATGATCACACCCTTGCAACAACATACACAGGGAGCCAGATTATGCTGAGCCACGGCTTTTTTATTAATACTCATGAATACTATCATTATTCATTTTTTATCAGAGGCTGAGACACCAACAACAACTCATAAAGTTTCAGACCAAGTTTGAGCCCTACAGAACACTCCTTCAGCAGGACCCAATCTAGAGGCACCTGCTTAAAAATACAACCCTTAAACCTAAGCAGCTCCAGCTCCTTTTTCAGAGCACCTCAAACTTCTGGAATTATTACAGATCGCAGCCTCCGGCAATTCCCAGTCCCCTCTCAAACTAAAAGCTCCAGAGCTCCTCGACTGAGCTGGTCAAGGTTTTGCCCACTCACAGAAGCACTTGCCCATCATCTCTGTCTGCCTGCCTGACTAGCAGACACAAGCAGATTCCTCCAGGGCAACACCCTCAGGGAAAGTCTCTTTTTCACTTCTAAAGGACCATCCTCCTCACTTGTTTTACATCTTCCCCAGCTGACCAGGCTGCTCAGCACCCTGTGCTTTAGTTACTTTGCTGGCTGCTAACTCAAACTTCCCATTGCAGCCTTACCACACAACTGTTACCTCCCACAACCTTCCTATTCATTGTCCCCTGCACACCCAAAGGCCGCTTTCCTTTCTCTGCCTTGCATGCCAGCAGTACCACAGACTAAAACACTCTCCCTTCACTCTCCTTTCTCAGGCTTGACACTACAGTGCCTTCTAGAAACTGAGAGCAGCAGTTATCCTAAAAGGCCTGCTCAGCCCCTCTGCCTGCAGCAGAGGCATGCTCTTCTTTCCAAACAACAGGACAGGTTTGTCACAAAGACGTCGGAAAGAGGAGTGGCAGCGCAAGGGGAACCTCGTGAAAGAAAAAATCCCAAGAGCACAACAAACAACTGCTGCCACTGAGAGTTTCCAAAGACTCTTTCCACATCCACACTTGAGCGCCAGACTGCCAGGCCAGCAAAAGGCACATTGCTACCAGCAGACAGCCCAAGAAAGAAGGACATACTTTGCGTACAGAGCTCCACGGCTGTGCTGGTTTTGACTGGCAGAGAGTTAATTTTCCCCACAGTAGCTTGCACGGGGCTACGTTTTGGATTTGTGCTGAAAGCAGTGCTTACACAGCATCAAGGCCTTTTCTGCCCCTCACCCCACCCCACCAGGGAGTCGGCTGCGGGTGCACAAGAAGCTAGGGGGGGCACAAAACTGGGACAGCTGACCCCAACTGACCCAAGGGATATTCCAGACCACAGGATGTCACGCTCAGCAATATAACTGGGGGAAGAAGGAGGAAGGGGGGACATGCCCAAGTAACTGTTAGGCATGATGGAACCCTGCTTTCCTGCAAACTAAACACCTGCCAGACAATGGGAAGCAGTGACTGAATTCCTGACTTGGCTTTGCTCGCGTGCACAGCTTTTACTTGTTAAACCATCTTTATCCCAACACGCGAGTTGATTCACCCTTCCGATCCTCTCCCTCCTCCCACTGCGGGGCAGCGAGCGAGCGGCCGTGCAGGGCTTAGCTGCCGGCTGGGGTTAAACCACTACAGAGGCTCGAGAGCTTCTCAGCTGAACGCTTTAAACAACATTTCAAAACACCGTCAGTAAAACCAGCCTCTTTTCCCACTGAAGCACGAAACCCACGCACGGCACTGGAACAGGAGCGCTTTTTACAGCTCCCATTACTCCCATTACACTCCCGTGCAAGCGCAGTAGCCCCTCGGAAGCGACCGCTTTCACGGTCAGTGAAAGAGGGCAGGAAAAGAGCAGCCCCCCCAGTCCCGTCCGAATTGAGGGTCTCCTAGGAACCTAGGAACCTCCTGGTTTCAGGCAACCGACAGGTAGGTACCTGCTGTCGAGGACGTCCTCCGTTCTCCCAGCCGAGGGAAGGAAGCAGCAGAGCCAACGGGACGCGACTGCTCTGGAAACGCCACTGCCGACCTCCCTGAAGCTCCCTCCAGGGCCTCTTGCCCCGGGGGCTGCCAAGAACGCCCGGGCAGGACTGTGTCGCAGCCCGCCACCCATGCCAGGCTGGGAGGGAGGGAGGGAGACCCCCGGCGGCTGCGGGTCCCTTCCCTGCGGGGACAGCCGGCAGAAACTCCTTTCTCTCCACACACAGCCGCACGTCTCCGCGGTGCCCGCCGGCCTCCGCTGGACAGCCACCAGCGGCAGGCAGTCCCCTGCTGCCCCCGCAGCCCCGGGGGCGGCAGGGAGGGGCCGGGGCTGGCCGGGCCTGCGGGGGGAAGGCCGGGACCCGGCGCCCCGGCCTGCCGCGAGGGGAGATGCCGCCGCCACCGCCGCCACCGCCGCCGCCGCCGCCTCAGCCCCGCTGCCGGCCTGCGAGGCCCCCGGGCAGCCTCGGCGCTGGCGACCGCCGGGCAGCCCACCGCTCCACGGACGGGGAGGAGCCCCCGCCACGGCCACCGGCCCCGCTTCGCCCGCCACCCGCCCTTGCCTCAGGCGGGGCCGGGCCGGGGCTGCGGCCGGAACGGAGCCGAGGGCAGCCGAGCGCAAACGAGAGGAGCCGAACCGAGCCGAGCCCAGCCGAGAGGAGCCGAGCCCAGCCGAAGGGAGCCGAACAGAAACGAGATGAGCCGAAGGGAGCCGAGCCCGGCCCGGAGCCCTCTGCTCCAGCTCCCCACGCTGCTCGGCACTGGCTGCTGCTGCTGCTGCGCTGCAGAGGCAGCTGCATTTTGGGGCTTGGAGCGCTTGGGGTTCCAGCGTGAGCCCGAAGCATCAGAGGAGTTGGCCTGTACCTCGTGGCAGGTCTTGCAGCTGCTTTCAGGGGGGTCTGGGCTCTGCCCAGGCCTCTCGAGTCAACGTTGACTCTGGTGCCTAATGACAGTCTGCTGGCAGTGGCCCTGGTAGCTCAGCCCTTTCTCTCCCCAGTTGCGATGATGTCAGCAAAAAAGGACTGTGGTGGTTTCAGCCCAGCTGGCGACCAAGCACCACGAGGCTGCTCGCTCGCTCACTCCCCCGTGGCTTTGTCCCCGCAGCAGCTGCAGCTGCAGCTGCAGCAGGATCACGCCGCTTTCCATCCCCAGGGTGCGGGGCAGGGCTGCCCAAAGGGAGCCCGAGGGGTCGCGGGCCGAGACCAGCGGAGAGCCGCCAGGGAAACCGCCGCCTCCGTCCATCGCACGGACGGGAGCCGCAGCAGCCGGAGAATGCTCCCGAGTCGTGCCGCTCCCAGGGCAAGCCCAGGCACCGCTTCACGCGTGGGACGGGACGTGCCGTCCCGAGAGCGGGGCTAGCGGTCAGGATGCTGACCAAGCAGGAGCTCTCCTTCAGCGGGTCCCGGGACATCCCTGCTGAGCTCAGCCGAATCCTCCTCGCTGGGCAGCAGCTGGCAGGACAAAGAAACCCGGGTGGGCGCAGGACAGAGACACGGCGAGAGCGACCTGCCCTTCCCGGGAAAGAGGAGTCAGCCACGGCTCTCCCGGGACTGATGCCCCATGCCCACCCGTGCCTTTGCACCAAACAGGCTGGAAAAGGTCCCTGGCTGCCGACCCCAAACGCGCTCCCCCGCAGGAGCTCCCCGGACCCTGCTCGGGGCACCAGGGCTGGGCTCAGGAAGAAGTTTTTTTCCCCCGGGCAGATTGGCACAGCTCCCGGGGGGAGTTTCCCCTTCCTCTGCAGCACTGAGCACAGCCCCTTGCCGGGGTCCTCGGGGCCATTTCTGGCCAGCGAGTCCCTGCTGTTGCAGGAGCAGGAGTCCAGCTGTGCCCTCCAGCCCTCTGCCTCTCTTGGCAGGGGAACCTCACGCACCTCCACGTCTCCAAGTCACCTGCAAAACAAGGAGCCTCAAGGAAGCCAACTTTGCCCTGGTGCTTTTAAGCTGGCACACTGCCGTGGGGAGAAGAGAAAGCCGGGGGGTTTCTTTATCTATCTATCTATCAATCTATCATCTATCTATCCCTGCTGGGAGGGAATGAAGATGAGGGAGCCAGGCTCTTCTCAAGAGTGCCCAGTGAGAGCACCAGCGGCAACAGGCACAAATTAAAACACATGATATGCTCCAGCTGCACATGAGAAAACAACTTTTTCCTGTCAACGTGGTCAAACACTGGCACAGGTTGCCCAGGGAGTTTGCGGAGTCTCCGTCCTTGGCGATGTTCAAAACCCAAGGGCACATTGTCCCGGGCAACCTGCTCTAGGTGAGCCTGCTTGAGCAGGCAGGTTGGACCAGAGGAACTCTACAGGTCCCTTCCAACCTCCACCCTCCTGTGTGAGTCCGTGCTTTGGTTTCACTCCTAAAGCACCTGAACTCAGCCCTGATGCCTGCGGGAAAGGATGCTGGGACAAGGCAAGATCCCAGACTCCTCCCCGAGGACTCATCACAAAAACCCATCTACCTACTCCAGAATATCGTATGGCAGACACACTCAGAAGAGAGAAAAGATCCTTTTATTGCAAACATCAACTGCGGCGGGGGGCGGGCCTGGGAGTCACAGGGCTTCAGCCAGTAACAGGGAAACGGCACCTACAACGACAGAGTCAGAGAGCACTGATAAACCCATGAAGGCAGGAATAGGCATGACTCGCTTCCCCTTTCTTTAGGGAACACCGTTGACGAGGAATTGTTCATAGCCCAGAAGAGAGAGCTATGGCTGGCATCAACCAGGGCACGGCTCTGGCGCCTTATGCCCACGGGAAATGCCCTTAGAGACCTGCATGCATGCACAGATGCACAGGGCCCCTGTGCCACGCAGCAGGGCTCGATGGGGAGCCCCTGGGGAGCGGCCATGGAGTTATTTCCAAGCCCCGCGCAGCACCGTCCCTTGCCAGCAGGTCGGACTGACTTGCAGCAGCGCTGAGAGTTGGGAAAGATGGGCAGCAGAGCCTGGTACACACCTGGGCTTCCTGAACTGCTGGACCTTCCTGCATCTTTTCACCGGTCCGTCCCCAAAAACGTTTTCTCTCTTCCTCCTCCTCTTTTCTGCGTGTCTGTCACTCTTCTCTCCCCAGACCTGTTTTCTCTTTCGTTTTTTCTTTTTCTCCTTGTCCTGGGGAGAGCCTGCAAACCTTTTCATCCCACAGCGGTATGAGGTAGGGAAAGGCACGACCCACTAGAGTCGGTTCTGATTTTAACCAAAGCGAGCTCGTTTTACCATCTTTCCTCTGACAGGTTTGCCAGCTCTTCTGGGCGCACCAGGGGCTCTGCCGCGCTCTCAGGGGTGGTTGGAGCCAAAGCAACGGGTACCTACAACAGAAATGAATTAGAATTAGAATTCTAATTAGAATTATAATTCTAACTTAGAATTCTTCAGAGCTCTTTTCTTTCATCATTTCATGCGCTTATAAGCGACTGTAATGCCACCTGCACGTGCTTTGCAGACAGTCTATTTATCACAGGCAATCCAAAAGCACCTGTACCGTTGCTTTAATAAAGTGCGCTGCTCATTAATCTAGTCGTGATAGTTCGTTCGTGCAATCAAACTCCCTAAGTCTGGTCATTCTCGTGCATTGAAGACAGCTAAGCCGAGAGTACAGTGCGCTATTAAGGGCATCCCTCATTGTGATAGCTCAGCATATTGAACGCGACCGCCCTTAGAGCGTCGAATTGGACATCGCTCAGAAAGAAATTAAACCTAGCCGTCCCCAGCCCCTCTGACATCTGAGGATAAGCTGGAATGCAAGGCAGTTTATTTTCTGCCAAACTTCTGGACTCAGTAACGCCACACAGCCCGCGGGGCTGGCACCCCAAAGGCCTTCCTCCCAAGGATGCTGGGCCGAGGGGCGGCAGGCAGCGCTGCGCACAGGGGGCCCCCTCACCCCCCACCCCATGTCACAATGCCACCACCCGGCAACGCAGCAGTCACAATGCCCCGGGGCACTATAAAAGGGGCAGCCTCCCCTGTCCCACTGCCAGTCTGCCTGGCAGGCGGCCCAGACACATCCCAGAGGAAGTCCGTGAGGAGCCGCTGGAATTCCTTGCCCAGTGCTGAGGGAGGAAGACCAAAGGCTGGACCAGGCTGCTAGAGACATGAAGAACCACCAAGCCCTGGAGGTGCCCGAGGCCATCAGGCTTGTTTGCATGGAGAGCTGTGGCAAGACCAAGGGAATGTCTTCTTGAGGAGCACTGCAGAGCTCGCCGTCCTCACTCCCTGCAGAACCAGTGGCAGCAGCCGTAAGAAGTGGGATGCAGAGATGTTGCCAGGGCTCCCAGTGCTTTGGAGCACCCGCTGGTGGCCCAAAGGCGCGGGAAGGATTCTTGCCCCCAAGGTCAATCAGGCCGGGGGCACTTGGCCACTCTTGGAAGCCCCAAGATGGCTCCAGGTTCAGGGAGAACAGGGCTTGGGCATCCTCTGGGGGGCCTGACCGGCCTGCGGGACCAGGAGGCAGGTCTTGCTCACACGTGCTCAGGGAATAGCCGATTGCCAGCTCTGGGGTCAGGAAGGAATTTTACCCTGGCGCAGATTGGCACTGGGCCCCAGGAGTTTTTGCCTTCCTCTGCAGCACTGAGCAGGACCACTTGTCAGGCCTCCTCCGCTCCGTTTTGGCTAGGTTACTGCCTGCTGCTCGTGCAAGATCTCAGGTAGCAGCCCCAGACTCCTAAAAGGAAACTACCCTTGAGATTTTTCTTTTTTTGGAGCAAGCTCGCCCCTTTGGGATCCACCTGTGTCTCCTCCCAGGCATCTCCAGAGCCTTTTGGCCTCTTCATAGGTATCTTTTCTTAGGATCTAAGGTCTGAAAAGCAGACGCGAAAAGATTCTGGGAGATGCCTGGGAGGACTCTCAGGTCGATCCTGGAGGACAGCTTCCTGCAAAAGAGAAGAATGATCTAGGGTAGCCTCGTTAGACAAGTCTGGGGCTGCTACCTGGGATCTCCGGTCCTTATAAGAAAAGGCCAAAAGACTCTAGGAGACGTCTGGAAGGAATCACAGGGGCTCCCGGAGGGCAGAGGCTCCTCCAAAAAAGAAAAAACGTCAACGGTAGCTTCCTTGGAGGAGTCTGGGGCTTCTACCTGACACCTTAGGTAGGTAAAGCAGAGGACAGAAGACTGTGGGGGATGCCTGGGAGGAGTCTCAGGTGGCTGTCGGAGTTGAGAGATTTCTCTACAGGAGAACAAAAATGTCTCGAGCTACTTACTTGGAGGAGTCTGGGGCAGGTAGCTGGGATCTCCGGTCCCGAACGCAGAGGTCAAAACATTCTGGGATGACGCCTGGGAGGAGTCTTGGGTCGATCCCGGAGAAGAGAGATTCCTGCAAAAGAAAAGAATCATCTAGGGTAGCCTCATTAGACAAGTCTGGGGCTGCTACCTGGGATCTCCGGTCGTTATAAGAAAAGGCCAAAAGACTCTAGCAGACATCTGGAAGGAATCACAGGGGATCCCGGAGGGCAGAGCTTCCTCCAAAAAAGAAAAAAACCTCAACGGTAGCTTCCTTGGAGGAGTCTGGGGCTTCTACCTGACCCCTTAGGTAGGTAAAGCAGAGGACAGAAGACTGTGGGAGATGCCTGGGAGGAGTCTCAGGTGGCTGTCGGAGTTGAGAGATTTCTCTACAGGAGAACAAAAATGTCTCGAGCTACTTACTTGGGGGAGTCTGGGGCAGGTAGATGGGATCTCCGGTCCTGAACACAGATGTCAAAACGTTCTGGGATGACGCCTGGGAGGAGTCTTGGGTCGATCCCGGAGAAGAGAGCTTCCTGCAAAAGAGAAGAATCATCTAGGGTAGCCTCATTAGACAAGTCTGGGGCTGCTACATGGGATCTCCGGTCGTTATAAGAAAAGGCCAAAAGACTCTAGGAGACATCTGGAAGGAATCACAGGGGATCCCGGAGGGCAGAGCTTCCTCCAAAAAAGAAAAAAACCTCAACGGTAGCTTCCTTGGAGGAGTCTGGGGCTTCTACCTGACCCCTTAGGTAGGTAAAGCAGAGGACAGAAGACTGTGGGAGATGCCTGGGAGGAGTCTCAGGTGCCTGTCGGAGTTGAGAGATTTCTCTACAGGAGAACAAAAATGTCTCGAGCTGCTTACTTGGAGGAGTCTGGGGCAGGTAGCTGGGATCTCCGGTCCCGAAAGCAGAGGTCAAAACGTTCTGGGATGACGCCTGGGAGGAGTCTTGGGTCGATCCCGGAGAAGAGAGCTTCCTGCAAAAGAGAAGAATCATCTAGGGTAGCCTCAGTAGACAAGTCTGGGGCTGCTACCTGGGATCTCCGGTCCTTATAAGAAAAGGCCAAAAGACGCTAGGAGACGTCTGGAAGGAATCACAGGGAATCCCGGAGGTCAGAGGCTACTCCAAAAAAAAAGAAAAAAGCCTCAACGGTAGATTCCTTGGAGGAGTCTGGGGCTTCAACATGACCCCTTAGGTAGGTAAAGCAGAAGACAGAAGACTGTGGGAGATGCCTGGGAGGAGTCTCAGGTGGCTGTCGGAGTTGAGAGATTTCTCTACAGGAGAACAAAAATGTCTCGAGCTACTTACTTGGGGGAGTCTGGGGCAGGTAGATGGGATCTCCGGTCCCGAACGCAGAGGTCAAAACGTTCTGGGATGACGCCTGGGAGGAGTCTTGGGTCGATCCCGGAGAAGAGAGCTTCCTGCAAAAGAGAAGAATCATCTAGGGCAGCCTCATTAGACAAGTCTGGGGCTGCTACCTGGGATCTCCGGTCCTTATAAGAAAAGGCCAAAAGACGCTAGGAGACGTCTGGAAGGAATCACAGGGAATCCTGGAGGTCAGAGGCTACTCCAAAAAAAAGAAAAAAACGTCAACGGTAGCTTCCTTGGAGGAGTCTGGGGCTTCTACCTGACCCCTTAGGTAGGTAAAGCAGAAGACAGAAGACTGTGGGAGATGCCTGGGAGGAGTCTCAGGTGGCTGTCGGAGTTGAGAGATTTCTCTACAGGAGAACAAAAATGTCTCGAGCTACTTACTTGGGGGAGTCTGGGGCAGGTAGATGGGATCTCCGGTCCCGAACGCAGAGGTCAAAACGTTCTGGGATGACGCCTGGGAGGAGTCTTGGGTCGATCCCGGAGAAGAGAGCTTCCTGCAAAAGAGAAGAATTATCTAGGGTAGCCTCATTAGACAAGTCTGGGGCTGCTACCTGGGATCTCCGGTCCTTATGAGACAAGGCCAAAAGACGCTAGGAGACGTCTGGAAGGAATCACAGGGGATCCCGGAGGTCAGAGGCTCCTCCAAAAAAAAGAAAAAAACCTCAACGGTAGTTTCCTTGGAGGAGTCTGGGGCTTCTACCTGACCCCTTAGGTAGGTAAAGCAGAGGACAGAAGACTGTGGGAGATGCCTGGGAGGAGTCTCAGGTGGCTGTCGGAGTTGAGAGATTTCTCTACAGGAGAACAAAAATGTCTCGAGCTACTTACTTGGAGGAGTCTGGGGCAGGTAGCTGGGATCTCCGGTCCCGAACGCAGAGGTCAAAACATTCTGGGATGACACCTGGGAGGACTCTTGGGTCGATCCCGGAGAAGAGAGCTTCCTGCAAAAGAGAAGAATCATCTAGGGTAGCCTCATTAAACAATTCTGGGGCTGCTACCTGGGATCTCCGGTCCTTATAAGAAAAGGCCAAAAGACTCTAGGAGACGTCTGGAAGGAATCACAGGGAATCCCGGAGGGCAGAGGTTCCTCCAAAAAAGAAAAAAGCCTCAACGGTAGCTTCCTTGGAGGAGTCTGGGGCTTCTACCTGAGCCCTTAGGTAGGTAAAGCAGAGGACAGAAGACTGTGGGAGATGCCTGGGAGGAGTCTCAGGTGGCTGTCGGAGTTGAGAGATTTCTCTACAGGAGAACAAAAATGTCTCGAGCTACTTACTTGGAGGAGTCTGGGGCAGGTAGATGGGATCTCCGGTCCCAAACGCAGAGGTCAAAACATTCTGGGATGACGCCTGGGAGGAGTCTTGGGTTGATCCCGGAGAAGAGAGCTTCCTGCAAAAGAGAAGAATCATCTAGGGTAGCCTCATTAGACAAGTCTGGGGCTGCTACCTGGGATCTCCGGTCCTTATAAGAAAAGGCCAAAAGACGCTAGGAGACGTCTGGAAGGAATCACAGGGAATCCCGGAGGTCAGAGGCTACTCCAAAAAAAAGAAAAAAAGGTCAACGGTAGCTTCCTTGGAGGAGTCTGGGGCTTCTACCTGACCCCTTAGGTAGGTAAAGAAGAAGACAGAAGACTGTGGGAGATGCCTGGGAGGAGTCTCAGCTGGCTGTCGGAGTTGAGAGATTTCTCTACAGGAGAACAAAAATGTCTCGAGCTACTTACTTGGGGGAGTCTGGGGCAGGTAGCTGGGATCTCCGGTCCCGAACGCAGATGTCAAAACGTTCTGGGATGACGCCTGGGAGGAGTCTTGGGTCGATCCCGGAGAAGAGAGCTTCCTGCAAAAGAGAAGAATCATCTAGGGTAGCCTCATTAAACAATTCTGGGGCTGCTACCTGGGATCTCCGGTCCTTATAAGAAAAGGCCAAAAGACTCTAGGAGACGTCTGGAAGGAATCACAGGGAATCCCGGAGGGCAGAGGTTCCTCCAAAAAAGAAAAAAGCCTCAACGGTAGCTTCCTTGGAGGAGTCTGGGGCTTCTACCTGAGCCCTTAGGTAGGTAAAGCAGAGGACAGAAGACTGTGGGAGATGCCTGGGAGGAGTCTCAGGTGGCTGTCGGAGTTGAGAGATTTCTCTACAGGAGAACAAAAATGTCTCGAGCTACTTACTTGGAGGAGTCTGGGGCAGGTAGATGGGATCTCCGGTCCCGAACGCAGAGGTCAAAACATTCTGGGATGACGCCTGGGAGGAGTCTTGGGTCGATCCCAGAGAAGAGAGCTTCCTGCATGTATTGGTTTTGTTTGGCAAGGTTTTGGTAGCGGGGGCGGTTTACAGGGGTGGCTTCTGTAAGAAACTGCTGGAAGCTTCCCCTGTGTTCGAGAGAGAGCGAGCCCATATTAGCCGGCTCTGAGACGGACCCGCCGCCGGCCAAGGCCGAGCCAATCAGTGATAGTGGTAACGCCTCTGTGATAACATTTTTAAGAAGGAAAAAAGTTGGGACGGAGAGAAACTGCCGCCGGAGTGAGGAGTGAGAACATGTAAGAGAAACAAGCCTGCGGACACCAAGGTCAGTGAAGAAGGAGGGGGAGGAGATGCTCCAGGCGCCGGAGCGAAGATTCCCCTGCAGCCCGTGGGGAAGACCCTGGTGAGGCAGGCTGTCCCCCTGCAGTCCAGGGAGGTCCACGGTGGAGCAGATCTCCACCTGTAGCCCGGGGAGAGAGGACCCCACGCCGGAGCAGGTGGGTTCCCGAAGGAGGCTGTGACCCCGTGGGAACCCCGCGCTGGAGCAGGCTCCTGGCAGGACCTGCGGATCTGTGGAGAGAGGAGCCCACGGAGCAGGCTTTCTGGCAGGACTTGTGACCCCGTGGGGGACCCGCGCTGGAGCAGTGTGCTCCTGAAGGACTGCACACCGTGGAATGGACCCATGCTGGAGCAGTTCGTGAAGAACTGCAGCCCGTGGGAATGGCCCACGTTGGAGGAGTTCGTGGAGGACTGTCTCCCGTGGGTGGGACCCCACGCTGGAGCAGGGGAAGAGTGTGATCAGCCCTCGTCCTGAGGAGGTGAAGCGGCAGAAAATAACGTGTGATGACCATAAACCCCATCCCTGTCCCCCTGTGCCGCTGGGGGGGCTTGGTGGTGAAATCCGGGAGGGTAGTTGTGCCTGGGAAGAACGGAGGGGTGGTGGGAAGGTGTTCTGAGATTTCATTTTACTTCTCATTACCTTGCTCTGGTTGATTTGTAATAAATTGAGTATGTTTTGCAAATTGAGTCTGTTTTGCCCGTGACGGTAATAGTGAATGATCTCTCCTGTCCTTATCTCGACCCGCGAGCCTTTTGTTATATTTTTCTCTCCCCTATCCAGCTGAGGATGGGGGAGTGATAGAATGGCTTTGGTGGGCACCTGGTGTTCAGCCAGGGTCAACCCATCACAGTCTTTTTGGTGGAGAATGCGGGCAATGTGAGGAATTTGAGATAAGGATAGTGACTGAGAGAGGTAACGGGCAAAACATGGACTGAACGCAGCTAGAGAGTTAAGAGCTGCTTGATAAGTGGGGAATCTTTATTGTTGTAATTGTGGTGAAGGGATGAGGGGTGGATTGTGTGTGTAAATTGTCCACTTTTGTCAGTTTTGTGATGATATTATTTTGATTTTGGTGTGGGGAATTATTTTTGTGATGTGAGTGAAGACTTTGTGTGATGAATGTGGATTTTAATGATAGTTCTTAAAAATGTGATGCACAGAGGCGAGGGGTGGAATGTATTGGTTTTGTTTGGCAAGGTTTTGGTAGCGGGGGCGGTTTACAGGGGTGGCTTCTGTAAGAAACTGCTGGAAGCTTCCCCTGTGTTCGAGAGAGAGCGAGCCCATATTAGCCGGCTCTGAGACGGACCCGCCGCCGGCCAAGGCCGAGCCAATCAGTGATAGTGGTAACGCCTCTGTGATAACATTTTTAAGAAGGAAAAAAGTTGGGACGGAGAGAAACTGCCGCCGGAGTGAGGAGTGAGAACATGTAAGAGAAACAAGCCTGCGGACACCAAGGTCAGTGAAGAAGGAGGGGGAGGAGATGCTCCAGGCGCCGGAGCGAAGATTCCCCTGCAGCCCGTGGGGAAGACCCTGGTGAGGCAGGCTGTCCCCCTGCAGTCCAGGGAGGTCCACGGTGGAGCAGATCTCCACCTGTAGCCCGGGGAGAGAGGACCCCACGCCGGAGCAGGTGGGTTCCCGAAGGAGGCTGTGACCCCGTGGGAACCCCGCGCTGGAGCAGGCTCCTGGCAGGACCTGCGGATCTGTGGAGAGAGGAGCCCACGGAGCAGGCTTTCTGGCAGGACTTGTGACCCCGTGGGGGACCCGCGCTGGAGCAGTGTGCTCCTGAAGGACTGCACACCGTGGAATGGACCCATGCTGGAGCAGTTCGTGAAGAACTGCAGCCCGTGGGAATGGCCCACGTTGGAGGAGTTCGTGGAGGACTGTCTCCCGTGGGTGGGACCCCACGCTGGAGCAGGGGAAGAGTGTGATCAGCCCTCGTCCTGAGGAGGTGAAGCGGCAGAAAATAACGTGTGATGACCATAAACCCCATCCCTGTCCCCCTGTGCCGCTGGGGGGGCTTGGTGGTGAAATCCGGGAGGGTAGTTGTGCCTGGGAAGAACGGAGGGGTGGTGGGAAGGTGTTCTGAGATTTCATTTTACTTCTAATTACCTTGCTCTGGTTGATTTGTAATAAATTGAGTATGTTTTGCAAATTGAGTCTGTTTTGCCCGTGACGGTAATAGTGAATGATCTCTCCTGTCCTTATCTCGACCCGCGAGCCTTTTGTTATATTTTTCTCTCCCCTATCCAGCTGAGGATGGGGGAGTGATAGAATGGCTTTGGTGGGCACCTGGTGTTCAGCCAGGGTGAACCCATCACACTGCAAAAGAGAAGAATCATCTAGGGTAGCCTCATTAGACAAGTCTGGGGCTGCTACCTGGGATCTCCGGTCCTTATAAGAAAAGCCCAAAAGACGCTAGGAGACGTCTGGAAGGAATCACAGGGAATCCCGGAGGTCAGAGGCTCCTCGAAAAAAAGAAAAAAACCTCAACGGTAGCTTCTTTGGAGGAGTCTAGGGCTTCTACCTGACCCCTTAGGTTGGTAAAGCAGAGGACAGAAGACTGTGGGAGATGCCTGGGAGGAGTCTCAGGTGCCTGTCGGAGTTGAGAGATTTCTCTACAGGAGAACAAAAATGTCTCGAGCTACTTACTTGGAGGAGTATGGGGCAGGTAGCTGGGATCTCCGGTCCCGAACGCAGAGGTCAAAACATTCTGGGATGACGCCTGGGAGGAGTCTTGGGTCGATCCCGGAGAAGAGAGCTTCCTGCAAAAGAGAAGAATTATCTAGGGTAGCCTCATTAGACAAGTCTGGGGCTGCTACCTGGGATCTCCGGTCCTTATAAGAAAAGGCCAAAAGACGCTAGGAGACGTCTGGAAGGAATCACAGGGAATCCTGGAGGTCAGAGGCTACTCCAAAAAAAAGAAAAAAACGTCAACGGTAGCTTCCTTGGAGGAGTCTGGGGCTTCTACCTGACCCCTTAGGTAGGTAAAGCAGAAGACAGAAGACTGTGGGAGATGCCTGGGAGGAGTCTCAGGTGCCTGTCGGAGTTGAGAGATTTCTCTACAGGAGAACAAAAATGTCTCCAGCTACTTACTTGGGGGAGTCTGGGGCAGGTAGATGGGATCTCCGGTCCCGAACGCAGAGGTCAAAACGTTCTGGGATGACGCCTGGGAGGAGTCTTGGGTCGATCCCGGAGAAGAGAGCTTCCTGCAAAAGAGAAGAATTATCTAGGGTAGCCTCATTTGACAAGTCTGGGGCTGCTACCTGGGATCTCCGGTCCTTATGAGACAAGGCCAAAAGACGCTAGGAGACGTCTGGAAGGAATCACAGGGGATCCCGGAGGTCAGAGGCTCCTCCAAAAAAAAGAAAAAAACCTCAACGGTAGTTTCCTTGGAGGAGTCTGGGGCTTCTACCTGACCCCTTAGGTAGGTAAAGCAGAGGACAGAAGACTGTGGGAGATGCCTGGGAGGAGTCTCAGGTGGCTGTCGGAGTTGAGAGATTTCTCTACAGGAGAACAAAAATGTCTCGAGCTACTTACTTGGAGGAGTCTGGGGCAGGTAGATGGGATCTCCGGTCCCGAACACAGATGTCAAAACGTTCTGGGATGACGCCTGGGAGGAGTCTTGGGTCGATCCCGGAGAAGAGAGCTTCCTGCAAAAGAGAAGAATCATCTAGGGTAGCCTCATTAGACAAGTCTGGGGCTGCTACCTGGGATCTCCGGTCCTTATAAGAAAAGGCCAAAAGACTCTAGGAGACGTCTGGAAGGAATCACAGGGAATCCCGGAGGTCAGAGGCTACTCCAAAAAAAAGAAAAAAACGTCAACGGTAGCTTCCTTGGAGGAGTCTGGGGCTTCTACCTGACCCCTTAGGTAGGTAAAGCAGAAGACAGAAGACTGTGGGAGATGCCTGGGAGGAGTCTCAGGTGGCTGTCGGAGTTGAGAGATTTCTCTACAGGAGAACAAAAATGTCTCGAGCTACTTACTTGGGGGAGTCTGGGGCAGGTAGATGGGATCTCCGGTCCCGAACGCAGAGGTCAAAACGTTCTGGGATGACGCATGGGAGGAGTCTTGCGTCGATCCCGGAGAAGAGAGCTTCCTGCAAAAGAGAAGAATCATCTAGGGTAGCCTCATTAGACAAGTCTGGGGCTGCTACCTGGGATCTCCGGTCCTTATAAGAAAAGGCCAAAAGACGCTAGGAGACGTCTGGAAGGAATCACAGGGAATCCCGGAGGTCAGAGGCTACTCCAAAAAAAAGAAAAAAAGGTCAACGGTAGCTTCCTTGGAGGAGTCTGGGGCTTCTACCTGACCCCTTAGGTAGGTAAAGAAGAAGACAGAAGACTGTGGGAGATACCTGGGAGGAGTCTCAGGTGCCTGTCGGAGTTGAGAGATTTCTCTACAGGAGAACAAAAATGTCTCGAGCTACTTACTTGGGGGCGTCTGGGGCAGGTAGCTGGGATCTCCGGTCCCGAACGCAGAGGTCAAAACATTCTGGGATGACGCCTGGGAGGAGTCTTGGGTCGATCCCGGAGAAGATAGCTTCCTGCAAAAGAGAAGAATCATCTAGGGTAGCCTCATTAAACAATTGTGGGGCTGCTACCTGGGATCTCCGGTCCTTATAAGAAAAGGCCAAAAGACTCTAGGAGAGGTCTGGAAGGAATCACAGGGAATCCCGGAGGGCAGAGCTTCCTCCAAAAAAGAAAAAAGCCTCAACGGTAGCTTCCTTGGAGGAGTCTGGGGCTTCTACCTGACCCCTTAGGTAGGTAAAGCAGAGGACAGAAGACTGTGGGAGATGCCTGGGAGGAGTCTCAGGTGGCTGTCGGAGTTGAGAGATTTCTCTACAGGAGAACAAAAATGTCTCGAGCTACTTACTTGGAGGAGTCTGGGGCAGGTAGCTGGGATCTCCGGTCCCGAACGCAGAGGTCAAAACATTCTGGGATGACGCCTGGGAGGAGTCTTGGGTCGATCCCAGAGAAGAGAGCTTCCTGCAAAAGAGAAGAATCATCTAGGGTAGCCTCATTAGACAAGTCTGGGGCTGCTACCTGGGATCTCCGGTCCTTATAAGAAAAGGCCAAAAGACGCTAGGAGACGTCTGGAAGGAATCACAGGGAATCCCGGAGGTCAGAGGCTCCTCGAAAAAAAGAAAAAAACCTCAACGGTAGCTTCCTTGGAGGAGTCTAGGGCTTCTACCTGACCCCTTAGGTTGGTAAAGCAGAGGACAGAAGACTGTGGGAGATGCCTGGGAGGAGTCTCAGGTGGCTGTCGGAGTTGAGAGATTTCTCTACAGGAGAACAAAAATGTCTCGAGCTACTTACTTGGAGGAGTCTGGGGCAGGTAGCTGGGATCTCCGGTCCCGAACGCAGAGGTCAAAACATTCTGGGATGACGCCTGGGAGGAGTCTTGGGTCGATCCCGGAGAAGAGAGCTTCCTGCAAAAGAGAAGAATCATCTAGGGTAGCCTCATTAAACAATTGTGGGGCTGCTACCTGGGATCTCCGGTCCTTATAAGAAAAGGCCAAAAGACTCTAGGAGACGTCTGGAAGGAATCACAGGGAATCCCGGAGGGCAGAGGTTCCTCCAAAAAAGAAAAAAGCCTCAACGGTAGCTTCCTTGGAGGAGTCTGGGGCTTCTACCTGACCCCTTAGGTAGGTAAAGCAGAGGACAGAAGACTGTGGGAGATGCCTGGGAGGAGTCTCAGGTGTCTGTCGGAGTTGAGAGATTTCTCTACAGGAGAACAAAAATGTCTCGAGCTACTTACTTGGAGGAGTCTGGGGCAGGTAGATGGGATCTCCGGTCCCGAACGCAGAGGTCAAAACGTTCTGGGATGACGCCTGGGAGGAGTCTTGGGTCGATCCCGGAGAAGAGAGCTTCCTGCAAAAGAGAAGAATTATCTAGGGTAGCCTCATTAGACAAGTCTGGGGCTGCTACCTGGGATCTCCGGTCCTTATAAGAAAAGGCCAAAAGACGCTAGGAGACGTCTGGAAGGAATCACAGGGAATCCTGGAGGTCAGAGGCTACTCCAAAAAAAAGAAAAAAACGTCAACGGTAGCTTCCTTGGAGGAGTCTGGGGCTTCTACCTGACCCCTTAGGTAGGTAAAGCAGAAGACAGAAGACTGTGGGAGATGCCTGGGAGGAGTCTCAGGTGCCTGTCGGAGTTGAGAGATTTCTCTACAGGAGAACAAAAATGTCTCCAGCTACTTACTTGGGGGAGTCTGGGGCAGGTAGATGGGATCTCCGGTCCCGAACGCAGAGGTCAAAACGTTCTGGGATGACGCCTGGGAGGAGTCTTGGGTCGATCTCGGAGAAGAGAGCTTCCTGCAAAAGAGAAGAATTATCTAGGGTAGCCTCATTAGACAAGTCTGGGGCTGCTACCTGGGATCTCCGGTCCTTATGAGACAAGGCCAAAAGACGCTAGGAGACGTCTGGAAGGAATCACAGGGGATCCCGGAGGTCAGAGGCTCCTCCAAAAAAAAGAAAAAAACCTCAACGGTAGTTTCCTTGGAGGAGTCTGGGGCTTCTACCTGACCCCTTAGGTAGGTAAAGCAGAGGACAGAAGACTGTGGGAGATGCCTGGGAGGAGTCTCAGGTGGCTGTCGGAGTTGAGAGATTTCTCTACAGGAGAACAAAAATGTCTCGAGCTACTTACTTGGAGGAGTCTGGGGCAGGTAGATGGGATCTCCGGTCCCGAACACAGATGTCAAAACGTTCTGGGATGACGCCTGGGAGGAGTCTTGGGTCGATCCCGGAGAAGAGAGCTTCCTGCAAAAGAGAAGAATCATCTAGGGTAGCCTCATTAAACAATTCTGGGGCTGCTACCTGGGATCTCCGGTCCTTATAAGAAAAGCCCAAAAGACGCTAGGAGACGTCTGGAAGGAATCACAGGGAATCCCGGAGGTCAGAGGCTCCTCGAAAAAAAGAAAAAAACCTCAACGGTAGCTTCTTTGGAGGAGTCTAGGGCTTCTACCTGACCCCTTAGGTTGGTAAAGCAGAGGACAGAAGACTGTGGGAGATGCCTGGGAGGAGTCTCAGGTGCCTGTCGGAGTTGAGAGATTTCTCTACAGGAGAACAAAAATGTCTCGAGCTACTTACTTGGAGGAGTATGGGGCAGGTAGCTGGGATCTCCGGTCCCGAACGCAGAGGTCAAAACATTCTGGGATGACGCCTGGGAGGAGTCTTGGGTCGATCCCGGAGAAGAGAGCTTCCTGCAAAAGAGAAGAATCATCTAGGGTAGCCTCATTAAACAATTGTGGGGCTGCTACCTGGGATCTCCGGTCCTTATAAGAAAAGGCCAAAAGACTCTAGGAGACGTCTGGAAGGAATCACAGGGAATCCCGGAGGGCAGAGGTTCCTCCAAAAAAGAAAAAAGCCTCAACGGTAGCTTCCTTGGAGGAGTCTGGGGCTTCTACCTGACCCCTTAGGTAGGTAAAGCAGAGGACAGAAGACTGTGGGAGATGCCTGGGAGGAGTCTCAGGTGGCTGTCGGAGTTGAGAGATTTCTCTACAGGAGAACAAAAATGTCTCGAGCTACTTACTTGGAGGAGTCTGGGGCAGGTAGATGGGATCTCCGGTCCCGAACGCAGAGGTCAAAACGTTCTGGGATGACGCCTGGGAGGAGTCTTGGGTCGATCCCGGAGAAGAGAGCTTCCTGCAAAAGAGAAGAATTATCTAGGGTAGCCTCATTAGACAAGTCTGGGGCTGCTACCTGGGATCTCCGGTCCTTATAAGAAAAGGCCAAAAGACGCTAGGAGACGTCTGGAAGGAATCACAGGGAATCCTGGAGGTCAGAGGCTACTCCAAAAAAAAGAAAAAAACGTCAACGGTAGCTTCCTTGGAGGAGTCTGGGGCTTCTACCTGACCCCTTAGGTAGGTAAAGCAGAAGACAGAAGACTGTGGGAGATGCCTGGGAGGAGTCTCAGGTGCCTGTCGGAGTTGAGAGATTTCTCTACAGGAGAACAAAAATGTCTAGAGCTACTTACTTGGAGGAGTCTGGGGCAGGTAGATGGGATCTCCGGTCCCGAACGCAGAGGTCAAAACGTTCTGGGATGACGCCTGGGAGGAGTCTTGGGTCGATCCCGGAGAAGAGAGCTTCCTGCAAAAGAGAAGAATCATCTAGGGTAGCCTCATTTGACAAGTCTGGGGCTGCTACCTGGGATCTCCGGTCCTTATGAGACAAGGCCAAAAGACGCTAGGAGACGTCTGGAAGGAATCACAGGGGATCCCGGAGGTCAGAGGCTCCTCCAAAAAAAAGAAAAAAACCTCAACGGTAGTTTCCTTGGAGGAGTCTGGGGCTTCTACCTGACCCCTTAGGTAGGTAAAGCAGAGGACAGAAGACTGTGGGAGATGCCTGGGAGGAGTCTCAGGTGGCTGTCGGAGTTGAGAGATTTCTCTACAGGAGAACAAAAATGTCTCGAGCTACTTACTTGGAGGAGTCTGGGGCAGGTAGATGGGATCTCCGGTCCCGAACACAGATGTCAAAACGTTCTGGGATGACGCCTGGGAGGAGTCTTGGGTCGATCCCGGAGAAGAGAGCTTCCTGCAAAAGAGAAGAATCATCTAGGGTAGCCTCATTAGACAAGTCTGGGGCTGCTACCTGGGATCTCCGGTCCTTATAAGAAAAGGCCAAAAGACTCTAGGAGACGTCTGGAAGGAATCACAGGGAATCCCGGAGGTCAGAGGCTACTCCAAAAAAAAGAAAAAAACGTCAACGGTAGCTTCCTTGGAGGAGTCTGGGGCTTCTACCTGACCCCTTAGGTAGGTAAAGCAGAAGACAGAAGACTGTGGGAGATGCCTGGGAGGAGTCTCAGGTGGCTGTCGGAGTTGAGAGATTTCTCTACAGGAGAACAAAAATGTCTCGAGCTACTTACTTGGGGGAGTCTGGGGCAGGTATATGGGATCTCCGGTCCCGAACGCAGAGGTCAAAACGTTCTGGGATGACGCATGGGAGGAGTCTTGGGTCGATCCCGGAGAAGAGAGCTTCCTGCAAAAGAGAAGAATCATCTAGGGTAGCCTCATTAGACAAGTCTGGGGCTGCTACCTGGGATCTCCGGTCCTTATAAGAAAAGGCCAAAAGACGCTAGGAGACGTCTGGAAGGAATCACAGGGAATCCCGGAGGTCAGAGGCTACTCCAAAAAAAAGAAAAAAAGGTCAACGGTAGCTTCCTTGGAGGAGTCTGGGGCTTCTACCTGACCCCTTAGGTAGGTAAAGAAGAAGACAGAAGACTGTGGGAGATACCTGGGAGGAGTCTCAGGTGCCTGTCGGAGTTGAGAGATTTCTCTACAGGAGAACAAAAATGTCTCGAGCTACTTACTTGGGGGCGTCTGGGGCAGGTAGCTGGGATCTCCGGTCCCGAACGCAGAGGTCAAAACATTCTGGGATGACGCCTGGGAGGAGTCTTGGGTCGATCCCGGAGAAGAGAGCTTCCTGCAAAAGAGAAGAATCATCTAGGGTAGCCTCATTAAAGAATTGTGGGGCTGCTACCTGGGATCTCCGGTCCTTATAAGAAAAGGCCAAAAGACTCTAGGAGACGTCTGGAAGGAATCACAGGGAATCCCGGAGGGCAGAGGTTCCTCCAAAAAAGAAAAAAGCCTCAACGGTAGCTTCCTTGGAGGAGTCTGGGGCTTCTACCTGACCCCTTAGGTAGGTAAAGCAGAGGACAGAAGACTGTGGGAGATGCCTGGGAGGAGTCTCAGGTGGCTGTCGGAGTTGAGAGATTTCTCTACAGGAGAACAAAAATGTCTCGAGCTACTTACTTGGAGGAGTCTGGGGCAGGTAGATGGGATCTCCGGTCCCGAACGCAGAGGTCAAAACATTCTGGGATGACGCCTGGGAGGAGTCTTGGGTCGATCCCAGAGAAGAGAGCTTCCTGCAAAAGAGAAGAATCATCTAGGGTAGCCTCATTAGACAAGTCTGGGGCTGCTACCTGGGATCTCCGGTCCTTATAAGAAAAGCCCAAAAGACGCTAGGAGACGTCTGGAAGGAATCACAGGGAATCCCGGAGGTCAGAGGCTCCTCGAAAAAAAGAAAAAAACCTCAACGGTAGCTTCTTTGGAGGAGTCTAGGGCTTCTACCTGACCCCTTAGGTTGGTAAAGCAGAGGAGAGAAGACTGTGGGAGATGCCTGGGAGGAGTCTCAGGTGGCTGTCGGAGTTGAGAGATTTCTCTACAGGAGAACAAAAATGTCTCGAGCTACTTACTTGGAGGAGTCTGGGGCAGGTAGATGGGATCTCCGGTCCCGAAAGCAGAGGTCAAAACATTCTGGGATGACGCCTGGGAGGAGTCTTGGGTCGATCCCGGAGAAGAGAGCTTCCTGCAAAAGAGAAGAATCATCTAGGGTAGCCTCATTAAACAATTGTGGGGCTGCTACCTGGGATCTCCGGTCCTTATAAGAAAAGGCCAAAAGACTCTAGGAGACGTCTGGAAGGAATCACAGGGAATCCCGGAGGGCAGAGGTTCCTCCAAAAAAGAAAAAAGCCTCAACGGTAGCTTCCTTGGAGGAGTCTGGGGCTTCTACCTGAGCCCTTAGGTAGGTAAAGCAGAGGACAGAAGACTGTGGGAGATGCCTGGGAGGAGTCTCAGGTGGCTGTCGGAGTTGAGAGATTTCTCTACAGGAGAACAAAAATGTCTCGAGCTACTTACTTGGAGGAGTCTGGGGCAGGTAGATGGGATCTCCGGTCCCGAACGCAGAGGTCAAAACGTTCTGGGATGACGCCTGGGAGGAGTCTTGGGTCGATCCCGGAGAAGAGAGCTTCCTGCAAAAGAGAAGAATTATCTAGGGTAGCCTCATTAGACAAGTCTGGGGCTGCTACCTGGGATCTCCGGTCCTTATAAGAAAAGGCCAAAAGACGCTAGGAGACGTCTGGAAGGAATCACAGGGAATCCTGGAGGTCAGAGGCTACTCCAAAAAAAAGAAAAAAACGTCAACGGTAGCTTCCTTGGAGGAGTCTGGGGCTTCTACCTGACCCCTTAGGTAGGTAAAGCAGAAGACAGAAGACTGTGGGAGATGCCTGGGAGGAGTCTCAGGTGCCTGTCGGAGTTGAGAGATTTCTCTACAGGAGAACAAAAATGTCTCGAGCTACTTACTTGGGGGAGTCTGGGGCAGGTAGATGGGATCTCCGGTCCCGAACGCAGAGGTCAAAACGTTCTGGGATGACGCCTGGGAGGAGTCTTGGGTCGATCCCGGAGAAGAGAGCTTCCTGCAAAAGAGAAGAATTATCTAGGGTAGCCTCATTAGACAAGTCTGGGGCTGCTACCTGGGATCTCCGGTCCTTATGAGACAAGGCCAAAAGACGCTAGGAGACGTCTGGAAGGAATCACAGGGGATCCCGGAGGTCAGAGGTTCCTCCAAAAAAAAGAAAAATCCTCAACGGTAGTTTCCTTGGAGGAGTCTGGGGCTTCTACCTGACCCCTTAGGTAGGTAAAGCAGAGGACAGAAGACTGTGGGAGATGCCTGGGAGGAGTCTCAGGTGGCTGTCGGAGTTGAGAGATTTCTCTACAGGAGAACAAAAATGTCTCGAGCTACTTACTTGGAGGAGTCTGGGGCAGGTAGATGCGATCTCCGGTCCCGAACACAGATGTCAAAACGTTCTGGGATGACGCCTGGGAGGAGTCTTGGGTCGATCCCGGAGAAGAGAGCTTCCTGCAAAAGAGAAGAATCATCTAGGGTAGCCTCATTAGACAAGTCTGGGGCTGCTACCTGGGATCTCCGGTCCTTATAAGAAAAGGCCAAAAGACTCTAGGAGACGTCTGGAAGGAATCACAGGGAATCCCGGAGGTCAGAGGCTACTCCAAAAAAAAGAAAAAAAGGTCAACGGTAGCTTCCTTGGAGGAGTCTGGGGCTTCTACCTGACCCCTTAGGTAGGTAAAGCAGAAGACAGAAGACTGTGGGAGATGCCTGGGAGGAGTCTCAGGTGGCTGTCGGAGTTGAGAGATTTCTCTACAGGAGAACAAAAATGTCTCCAGCTACTTACTTGGGGGAGTCTGGGGCAGGTAGCTGGGATCTCCGGTCCCGAACGCAGAGGTCAAAACGTTCTGGGATGACGCATGGGAGGAGTCTTGCGTCGATCCCGGAGAAGAGAGCTTCCTGCAAAAGAGAAGAATCATCTAGGGTAGCCTCATTAGACAAGTCTGGGGCTGCTACCTGGGATCTCCGGTCCTTATAAGAAAAGGCCAAAAGACGCTAGGAGACATCTGGAAGGAATCACAGGGAATCCCAGAGGGCAGTGTTTCCTCCAAAAAAGAAAAAAGCCTCAACGGTAGCTTCCTTGGAGGAGTCTGGGGCTTCTACCTGAGCCCTTAGGTAGGTAAAGCAGAGGACAGAAGACTGTGGGAGATGCCTAGGAGGAGTCTTATGTGGCTGTGGGAGTTGAGAGATTTCTCTACAAGAGAACAAAAATGTCTCGAGCTACTTACTTGGAGGAGTCTGGGGCAGGTAGATGGGATCTCCGGTCCCGAACACAGATGTCAAAACGTTCTGGGATGACGCCTGGGAGGAGTCTTGGGTCGATCCCGGAGAAGAGAGCTTCCTGCAAAAGAGAAGAATCATCTAGGGTAGCCTCATTAGACAAGTCTGGGGCTGCTACCTGGGATCTCCGGTCCTTATAAGAAAAGGCCAAAAGACTCTAGGAGACGTCTGGAAGGAATCACAGGGCATCCCAGAGGGCACAGGCTCCTCCAAAAAAGAAAAAACCTCAACGGTAGCTTCCTTGGAGGAGTCTGGGGCTTCTACCTGAGCCCTTAGGTAGGTAAAGCAGAGGACAGAAGACTGTGGGAGATGCCTGGGAGGAGTCTCAGGTGGCTGTCGGGTTGAGAGATTTCTCTACAGGAGAACAAAAATGTCTCGAGCTACTTACTTGGAGGAGTCTGGGGCAGGTAGATGGGATCTCCGGTCCCGAACACAGAGGTCAAAACGTTCTGGGATGACGCCTGGGAGGAGTCTTGGGTCGATCCCGGAGAAGAGAGCTTCCTGCAAAAGAGAAGAATCATCTAGGGTAGCCTCATTAGACAAGTCTGGGGCTGCTACCTGGGATCTCCGGTCCTTATAAGAAAAGCCCAAAAGACGCTAGGAGACGTCTGGAAGGAATCACAGGGAATCCCGGAGGTCAGAGGCTCCTAGAAAAAAAGTAAAAAACCTCAACGGTAGCTTCCTTGGAGGAGTCTGGGGCTTCTACCTGACCCCTTAGGTAGGTAAAGCAGAGGACAGAAGACTGTGGGAGATGCCTGGGAGGAGTCTCAGCTGGCTGTCGGAGTTGAGAGATTTCTCTACAGGAGAACAAAAATGTCTTGAGCTACTTACTTGGAGGAGTCTGGGGCAGGTAGCTGGGATCTCCGGTCCCGAAAGCAGAGGTCAAAACGTTCTGGGATGACGCCTGGGAGGAGTCTTGGGTCGATCCCAGAGAAGAGAGCTTCCTGCAAAAGAGAAGAATCATCTAGGGTAGCCTCATTAGACAAGTCTGGGGCTGCTACCTGGGATCTCCGGTCCTTATAAGAAAAGCCCAAAAGACGCTAGGAGACGTCTGGAAGGAATCACAGGGAATCCCGGAGGGCAGAGGTTCCTCCAAAAAAGAAAAAAACCTCAACGGTAGCTTCCTTGGAGGAGTCTGGGGCTTCTACCTGACCCCTTAGGTAGGTAAAGCAGAGGACAGAAGACTGTGGGAGATGCCTGGGAGGAGTCTCAGGTGCCTGTCGGAGTTGAGAGATTTCTCTACAGGAGAACAAAAATGTCTCGAGCTACTTACTTGGAGGAGTCTGGGGCAGGTAGCTGGGATCTCCGGTCCCGAACGCAGAGGTCAAAACATTCTGGGATGACGCCTGGGAGGAGTCTTGGGTTGATCCCAGAGAAGAGAGCTTCCTGCAAAAGAGAAGAATCATCTAGGGTAGCCTCATTAGACAAGTCTGGGGCTGCTACCTGGGATCTCCGGTCCTTATAAGAAAAGGCCAAAAGACGCTAGGAGACGTCTGGAAGGAATCACAGGGAATCCCGGAGGTCAGAGGCTACTCCAAAAAAAAGAAAAAAAGGTCAACGGTAGCTTCCTTGGAGGAGTCTGGGGCTTCTACCTGACCCCTTAGGTAGGTAAAGAAGAAGACAGAAGACTGTGGGAGATGCCTGGGAGGAGTCTCAGCTGGCTGTCGGAGTTGAGAGATTTCTCTACAGGAGAACAAAAATGTCTCGAGCTACTTACTTGGGGGAGTCTGGGGCAGGTAGCTGGGATCTCCGGTCCCGAACGCAGAGGTCAAAACATTCTGGGATGACGCCTGGGAGGAGTCTTGGGTCGATCCCGGAGAAGAGAGCTTCCTGCAAAAGAGAAGAATCATCTAGGGTAGCCTCATTAAACAATTGTGGGGCTGCTACCTGGGATCTCCGGTCCTTATAAGAAAAGGCCAAAAGACTCTAGGAGACGTCTGGAAGGAATCACAGGGAATCCCGGAGGGCAGAGGTTCCTCCAAAAAAGAAAAAAGCCTCAACGGTAGCTTCCTTGGAGGAGTCTGGGGCTTCTACCTGACCCCTTAGGTAGGTAAAGCAGAGGACAGAAGACTGTGGGAGATGCCTGGGAGGAGTCTCAGGTGGCTGTCGGAGTTGAGAGATTTCTCTACAGGAGAACAAAAATGTCTCGAGCTACTTACTTGGAGGAGTCTGGGGCAGGTAGATGGGATCTCCGGTCCCGAACGCAGAGGTCAAAACATTCTGGGATGACGCCTGGGAGGAGTCTTGGGTCGATCCCAGAGAAGAGAGCTTCCTGCAAAAGAGAAGAATCATCTAGGGTAGCCTCATTAGACAAGTCTGGGGCTGCTACCTGGGATCTCCGGTCCTTATAAGAAAAGCCCAAAAGACGCTAGGAGACGTCTGGAAGGAATCACAGGGAATCCCGGAGGGCAGAGGCTCCTCGAAAAAAAGAAAAAAACCTCAACGGTAGCTTCTTTGGAGGAGTCTAGGGCTTCTACCTGACCCCTTAGGTTGGTAAAGCAGAGGACAGAAGACTGTGGTAGATGCCTGGGAGGAGTCTCAGGTGCCTGTCGGAGTTGAGAGATTTCTCTACAGGAGAACAAAAATGTCTCGAGCTACTTACTTGGAGGAGTATGGGGCAGGTAGCTGGGATCTCCGGTCCCGAACGCAGAGGTCAAAACATTCTGGGATGACGCCTGGGAGGAGTCTTGGGTCGATCCCGGAGAAGAGAGCTTCCTGCAAAAGAGAAGAATCATCTAGGGTAGCCTCATTAAACAATTGTGGGGCTGCTACCTGGGATCTCCGGTCCTTATAAGAAAAGGCCAAAAGACTCTAGGAGACGTCTGGAAGGAATCACAGGGAATCCCGGAGGGCAGAGGTTCCTCCAAAAAAGAAAAAAACCTCAACGGTAGCTTCCTTGGAGGAGTCTGGGGCTTCTACCTGACCCCTTAGGTAGGTAAAGCAGAGGACAGAAGACTGTGGGAGATGCCTGGGAGGAGTCTCAGCTGGCTGTCGGAGTTGAGAGATTTCTCTACAGGAGAACAAAAATGTCTCGAGCTACTTACTTGGAGGAGTCTGGGGCAGGTAGCTGGGATCTCCGGTCCTGAACGCAGAGGTCAAAACATTCTGGGATGACGCCTGGGAGGACTCTTGGGTCGATCCCAGAGAAGAGAACTTCCTGCAAAAGAGAAGAATCATCTAGGGTAGCCTCATTAAACAATTCTGGGGCTGCTACCTGGGATCTCCGGTCCTTATAAGAAAAGGCCAAAAGACTCTAGGAGACGTCTGGAAGGAATCACAGGGGATCCCAGAGGGCACAGGCTCCTCCAAAAAAGAAAAAACCTCAACGGTAGCTTCCTTGGAGGAGTCTGGGGCTTCTACCTGACCCCTTAGGTAGGTAAAGCAGAGGACAGAAGACTGTGGGAGATGCCTAGGAGGAGTCTCAGGTGGCTGTCGGAGTTGAGAGATTTCTCTACAGGAGAACAAAAATGTCTCGAGCTACTTACTTGGAGGAGTCTGGGGCAGGTTAGATGGGATCTCCGGTCCCAAAAGCAGAGGTCAAAACATTCTGGGATGACGCCTGGGAGGAGTCTTGGGTCGATCCCAGAGAAGAGAGCTTCCTGCAAAAGAGAAGAATCATCTAGGGTAGCCTCATTAGACAAGTCTGGGGCTGCTACCTGGGATCTCCGGTCCTTATAAGAAAAGGCCAAAAGACGCTAGGAGACGTCTGGAAGGAATCACAGGGAATCCCGGAGGGCAGAGGTTCCTCCAAAAAAGAAAAAAGCCTCAACGGTAGCTTCCTTGGAGGAGTCTGGGGCTTCTACCTGACCCCTTAGGTAGGTAAAGCAGAGGACAGAAGACTGTGGGAGATGCCTGGGAGGAGTCTCAGGTGGCTGTCGGAGTTGAGAGATTTCTCTACAGGAGAACAAAAATGTCTCGAGCTACTTACTTGGAGGAGTCTGGGGCAGGTAGATGGGATCTCCGGTCCCAAACGCAGAGGTCAAAACATTCTGGGATGACGCCTGGGAGGAGTCTTGGGTCGATCCCAGAGAAGAGAGCTTCCTGCAAAAGAGAAGAATCATCTAGGGTAGCCTCATTAGACAAGTCTGGGGCTGCTACCTGGGATCTCCGGTCCTTATAAGAAAAGGCCAAAAGACGCTAGGAGACGTCTGGAAGGAATCACAGGGAATCCCGGAGGGCAGAGGTTCCTCCAAAAAAGAAAAAAGCCTCAACGGTAGCTTCCTTGGAGGAGTCTGGGGCTTCTACCTGACCCCTTAGGTAGGTAAAGCAGAGGACAGAAGACTGTGGGAGATGCCTGGGAGGAGTCTCAGCTGGCTGTCAGAGTTGAGAGATTTCTCTACAGGAGAACAAAAATGTCTCGAGCTACTTACTTGGAGGAGTCTGGGGCAGGTAGCTGGGATCTCCGGTCCTGAACGCAGAGGTCAAAACATTCTGGGATGACGCCTGGGAGGACTCTTGGGTCGATCCCAGAGAAGAGAACTTCCTGCAAAAGAAAAGAATCATCTAGGGTAGCCTCATTAGACAAGTCTGGGGCTGCTACCTGGGATCTCCGGTCCTTATAAGAAAAGGCCAAAAGACTCTAGGAGACGTCTGGAAGGAATCACAGGGGATCCCAGAGGGCACAGGCTCCTCCAAAAAAGAAAAAACCTCAACGGTAGCTTCCTTGGAGGAGTCTGGGGCTTCTACCTGAGCCCTTAGGTAGGTAAAGCAGAGGACAGAAGACTGTGGGAGATGCCTAGGAGGAGTCTCAGGTGGCTGTCGGGTTGAGAGATTTCTCTACAGGAGAACAAAGATGTCTCGAGCTACTTACTTGGAGGAGTCTGGGGCAGGTAGATGGGATCTCCGGTCCCGAAAGCAGAGGTCAAAACGTTCTGGGATGACGCCTGGGAGGAGTCTTGGGTCGATCCCGGAGAAGAGAGCTTCCTGCAAAAGAGAAGAATCATCTAGGGTAGCCTCATTAGACAAGTCTGGGGCGGCTACCTGGGATCTCCGGTCCTTATAAGAGAAGGCCAAAAGACGCTAGGAGACGTCTGGAAGGAATCACAGGGGATCCCAGAGGGCACAGGCTCCTCCAAAAAAGAAAAAACCTCAACGGTAGCTTCCTTGGAGGAGTCTGGGGCTTCTACCTGACCCCTTAGGTTGGTAAAGCAGAGGACAGAAGACTGTGGGAGATGCCTAGGAGGAGTCTCAGGTGGCTGTCGGAGTTGAGAGATTTCTCTACAGGAGAACAAAAATGTCTCGAGCTACTTACTTGGAGGAGTCTGGGGCAGGTAGATGGGATCTCCGGTCCCGAACACAGATGTCAAAACGTTCTGGGATGACGCCTGGGAGGAGTCTTGGGTCGATCCCAGAGAAGAGAGCTTCCTGCAAAAGAGAAGAATCATCTAGGGTAGCCTCATTAGACAAGTCTGGGGCTGCTACCTGGGATCTCCGGTCCTTATAAGAAAAGGCCAAAAGACTCTAGGAGACGTCTGGAAGGAATCACAGGGGATCCCAGAGGGCACAGGCTCCTCCAAAAAAGAAAAAACCTCAACGGTAGCTTCCTTGGAGGAGTCTGGGGCTTCTACCTGACCCCTTAGGTAGGTAAAGCAGAGGACAGAAGACTGTGGGAGATGCCTAGGAGGAGTCTCAGGTGGCTGTCGGGTTGAGAGATTTCTCTACAGGAGAACAAAAATGTCTCGAGCTACTTACTTGGAGGAGTCTGGGGCAGGTAGCTGGGATCTCCGGTCCCGAACGCAGAGGTCAAAACGTTCTGGGATGACGCCTGGGAGGAGTCTTGGGTCGATCCCAGAGAAGAGAGCTTCCTGCAAAAGAGAAGAATCATCTAGGGTAGCCTCATTAAACAATTGTGGGGCTGCTACCTGGGATCTCCGGTCCTTATAAGAAAAGGCCAAAAGACTCTAGGAGACGTCTGGAAGGAATCACAGGGAATCCCGGAGGGCAGAGGTTCCTCCAAAAAAGAAAAAAGCCTCAACGGTAGCTTCCTTGGAGGAGTCTGGGGCTTCTACCTGACCCCTTAGGTAGGTAAAGCAGAGGACAGAAGACTGTGGGAGATGCCTGGGAGGAGTCTCAGGTGGCTGTCGGAGTTGAGAGATTTCTCTACAGGAGAACAAAAATGTCTCGAGCTACTTACTTGGAGGAGTCTGGGGCAGGTAGATGGGATCTCCGGTCCCGAACGCAGAGGTCAAAACATTCTGAGATGACGCCTGGGAGGAGTCTTGGGTCAATCCCAGAGAAGAGAGCTTCCTGCAAAAGAGAAGAATCATCTAGGGTAGCCTCATTAGACAAGTCTGGGGCTGCTACCTGGGATCTCCGGTCCTTATAAGAGAAGGCCAAAAGACGCTAGGAGACGTCTGGAAGGAATCACAGGGAATCCCGGAGGGCAGAGGTTCCTCCAAAAAAGAAAAAAACCTCAACGGTAGCTTCCTTGGAGGAGTCTGGGGCTTCTACCTGACCCCTTAGGTAGGTAAAGCAGAGGACAGAAGACTGTGGGAGATGCCTGGGAGGAGTCTCAGCTGGCTGTCGGAGTTGAGAGATTTCTCTACAGGAGAACAAAAATGTCTCGAGCTACTTACTTGGAGGAGTCTGGGGCAGGTAGCTGGGATCTCCGGTCCTGAACGCAGAGGTCAAAACATTCTGGGATGACGCCTGGGAGGACTCTTGGGTCGATCCCAGAGAAGAGAACTTCCTGCAAAAGAGAAGAATCATCTAGGGTAGCCTCATTAAACAATTCTGGGGCTGCTACCTGGGATCTCCGGTCCTTATAAGAAAAGGCCAAAAGACTCTAGGAGACGTCTGGAAGGAATCACAGGGGATCCCAGAGGGCACAGGCTCCTCCAAAAAAGAAAAAACCTCAACGGTAGCTTCCTTGGAGGAGTCTGGGGCTTCTACCTGACCCCTTAGGTAGGTAAAGCAGAGGACAGAAGACTGTGGGAGATGCCTAGGAGGAGTCTCAGGTGGCTGTCGGAGTTGAGAGATTTCTCTACAGGAGAACAAAAATGTCTCGAGCTACTTACTTGGAGGAGTCTGGGGCAGGTTAGATGGGATCTCCGGTCCCAAACGCAGAGGTCAAAACATTCTGGGATGACGCCTGGGAGGAGTCTTGGGTCGATCCCGGAGAAGAGAGCTTCCTGCAAAAGAGAAGAATCATCTAGGGTAGCCTCATTAGACAAGTCTGGGGCTGCTACCTGGGATCTCCGGTCCTTATAAGAAAAGGCCAAAAGACGCTAGGAGACGTCTGGAAGGAATCACAGGGAATCCCGGAGGGCAGAGGTTCCTCCAAAAAAGAAAAAAGCCTCAACGGTAGCTTCCTTGGAGGAGTCTGGGGCTTCTACCTGACCCCTTAGGTAGGTAAAGCAGAGGACAGAAGACTGTGGGAGATGCCTGGGAGGAGTCTCAGGTGGCTGTCGGAGTTGAGAGATTTCTCTACAGGAGAACAAAAATGTCTCGAGCTACTTACTTGGAGGAGTCTGGGGCAGGTAGATGGGATCTCCGGTCCCGAACGCAGAGGTCAAAACATTCTGGGATGACGCCTGGGAGGAGTCTTGGGTCGATCCCAGAGAAGAGAGCTTCCTGCAAAAGAGAAGAATCATCTAGGGTAGCCTCATTAGACAAGTCTGGGGCTGCTACCTGGGATCTCCGGTCCTTATAAGAAAAGCCCAAAAGACGCTAGGAGACGTCTGGAAGGAATCACAGGGAATCCCGGAGGGCAGAGGTTCCTCCAAAAAAGAAAAAAGCCTCAACGGTAGCTTCCTTGGAGGAGTCTGGGGCTTCTACCTGAGCCCTTAGGTAGGTAAAGCAGAGGACAGAAGACTGTGGGAGATGCCTGGGAGGAGTCTCAGGTGGCTGTCGGAGTTGAGAGATTTCTCTACAGGAGAACAAAAATGTCTCGAGCTACTTACTTGGAGGAGTCTGGGGCAGGTAGATGGGATCTCCGGTCCCGAACGCAGAGGTCAAAACATTCTGGGATGACGCCTGGGAGGAGTCTTGGGTCGATCCCAGAGAAGAGAGCTTCCTGCAAAAGAGAAGAATCATCTAGGGTAGCCTCATTAGACAAGTCTGGGGCTGCTACCTGGGATCTCCGGTCCTTATAAGAAAAGCCCAAAAGACGCTAGGAGACGTCTGGAAGGAATCACAGGGAATCCCGGAGGGCAGAGGTTCCTCCAAAAAAGAAAAAAGCCTCAACGGTAGCTTCCTTGGAGGAGTCTGGGGCTTCTACCTGACCCCTTAGGTAGGTAAAGCAGAGGACAGAAGACTGTGGGAGATGCCTGGGAGGAGTCTCAGCTGGCTGTCGGAGTTGAGAGATTTCTCTACAGGAGAACAAAAATGTCTCGAGCTACTTACTTGGAGGAGTCTGGGGCAGGTAGCTGGGATCTCCGGTCCAGAACGCAGAGGTCAAAACATTCTGGGATGACGCCTGGGAGGAGTCTTGGGTCGATCCCAGAGAAGAGAACTTCCTGCAAAAGAAAAGAATCATCTAGGGTAGCCTCATTAGACAAGTCTGGGGCTGCTACCTGGGATCTCCGGTCCTTATAAGAAAAGCCCAAAAGACGCTAGGAGACGTCTGGAAGGAATCACAGGGAATCCCGGAGGTCAGAGGCTCCTCGAAAAAAAGAAAAAAACCTCAACGGTAGCTTCCTTGGAGGAGTCTAGGGCTTCTACCTGACCCCTTAGGTTGGTAAAGCAGAGGAGAGAAGACTGTGGGAGATGCCTGGGAGGAGTCTCAGGTGCCTGTCGGAGTTGAGAGATTTCTCTACAGGAGAACAAAAATGTCTCGAGCTACTTACTTGGAGGAGTCTGGGGCAGGTAGCTGGGATCTCCGGTCCCGAACGCAGAGGTCAAAACGTTCTGGGATGACGCCTGGGAGGAGTCTTGGGTCGATCCCGGAGAAGAGAGCTTCCTGCAAAAGAGAAGAATCATCTAGGGTAGCCTCATTAAACAATTGTGGGGCTGCTACCTGGGATC
Source organism: Astur gentilis (assembly GCF_929443795.1). Classification (NCBI taxonomy): domain Eukaryota; kingdom Metazoa; phylum Chordata; class Aves; order Accipitriformes; family Accipitridae; genus Astur; species Astur gentilis. Next base: position 636,496 of record NC_064883.1, read on the forward strand.
TCCGGTCCTTATAAGAAAAGGCCAAAAGACTCTAGGAGACGTCTGGAAGGAATCACAGGGAATCCCGGAGGGCAGAGGTTCCTCCAAAAAAGAAAAAAGCCTCAACGGTAGCTTCCTTGGAGGAGTCTGGGGCTTCTACCTGACCCCTTAGGTAGGTAAAGCAGAGGACAGAAGACTGTGGGAGATGCCTGGGAGGAGTCTCAGGTGGCTGTCGGAGTTGAGAGATTTCTCTACAGGAGAACAAAAATGTCTCGAGCTACTTACTTGGAGGAGTCTGGGGCAGGTAGATGGGATCTCCGGTCCCAAACGCAGAGGTCAAAACATTCTGGGATGACGCCTGGGAGGAGTCTTGGGTCGATCCCAGAGAAGAGAGCTTCCTGCAAAAGAGAAGAATCATCTAGGGTAGCCTCATTAGACAAGTCTGGGGCGGCTACCTGGGATCTCCGGTCCTTATAAGAGAAGGCCAAAAGACGCTAGGAGACGTCTGGAAGGAATCACAGGGAATCCCGGAGGGCAGAGGTTCCTCCAAAAAAGAAAAAAACCTCAACGGTAGCTTCCTTGGAGGAGTCTGGGGCTTCTACCTGACCCCTTAGGTAGGTAAAGCAGAGGACAGAAGACTGTGGGAGATGCCTGGGAGGAGTCTCAGCTGGCTGTCGGAGTTGAGAGATTTCTCTACAGGAGAACAAAAATGTCTCGAGCTACTTACTTGGAGGAGTCTGGGGCAGGTAGCTGGGATCTCCGGTCCCGAACGCAGAGGTCAAAACATTCTGGGATGACGCCTGGGAGGACTCTTGGGTCGATCCCAGAGAAGAGAACTTCCTGCAAAAGAGAAGAATCATCTAGGGTAGCCTCATTAAACAATTCTGGGGCTGCTACCTGGGATCTCCGGTCCTTATAAGAAAAGGCCAAAAGACTCTAGGAGACGTCTGGAAGGAATCACAGGGGATCCCAGAGGGCACAGGCTCCTCCAAAAAAGAAAAAACCTCAACGGTAGCTTCCTTGGAGGAGTCTGGGGCTTCTACCTGACCCCTTAGGTAGGTAAAGCAGAGGACAGAAGACTGTGGGAGATGCCTAGGAGGAGTCTCAGGTGGCTGTCGGAGTTGAGAGATTTCTCTACAGGAGAACAAAAATGTCTCGAGCTACTTACTTGGAGGAGTCTGGGGCAGGTAGATGGGATCTCCGGTCCCGAACACAGATGTCAAAACGTTCTGGGATGACGCCTGGGAGGAGTCTTGGGTCGATCCCAGAGAAGAGAGCTTCCTGCAAAAGAGAAGAATCATCTAGGGTAGCCTCATTAGACAAGTCTGGGGCTGCTACCTGGGATCTCCGGTCCTTATAAGAAAAGCCCAAAAGACGCTAGGAGACGTCTGGAAGGAATCACAGGGAATCCCGGAGGTCAGAGGCTCCTCGAAAAAAAGAAAAAAACCTCAACGGTAGCTTCCTTGGAGGAGTCTAGGGCTTCTACCTGACCCCTTAGGTTGGTAAAGCAGAGGACAGAAGACTGTGGGAGATGCCTGGGAGGAGTCTCAGGTGCCTGTCGGAGTTGAGAGATTTCTCTACAGGAGAACAAAAATGTCTCGAGCTACTTACTTGGAGGAGTCTGGGGCAGGTAGATGGGATCTCCGGTCCCGAACGCAGAGGTCAAAACATTCTGGGATGACGCCTGGGAGGAGTCTTGGGTCGATCCCAGAGAAGAGAGCTTCCTGCAAAAGAGAAGAATCATCTAGGGTAGCCTCATTAGACAAGTCTGGGGCTGCTACCTGGGATCTCCGGTCCTTATAAGAGAAGGCCAAAAGACGCTAGGAGACGTCTGGAAGGACTCACAGGGAATCCCGGAGGGCAGAGGTTCCTCCAAAAAAGAAAAAAACCTCAACGGTAGCTTCCTTGGAGGAGTCTGGGGCTTCTACCTGACCCCTTAGGTAGGTAAAGCAGAGGACAGAAGACTGTGGGAGATGCCTGGGAGGAGTCTCAGCTGGCTGTCGGAGTTGAGAGATTTCTCTACAGGAGAACAAAAATGTCTCGAGCTACTTACTTGGAGGAGTCTGGGGCAGGTAGCTGGGATCTCCGGTCCTGAACGCAGAGGTCAAAACATTCTGGGATGACGCCTGGGAGGAGTCTTGGGTTGATCCCAGAGAAGAGAGCTTCCTGCAAAAGAGAAGAATCATCTAGGGTAGCCTCATTAGACAAGTCTGGGGCTGCTACCTGGGATCTCCGGTCCTTATAAGAAAAGGCCAAAAGACGCTAGGAGACGTCTGGAAGGAATCACAGGGAATCCCGGAGGTCAGAGGCTACTCCAAAAAAAAGAAAAAAAGGTCAACGGTAGCTTCCTTGGAGGAGTCTGGGGCTTCTACCTGACCCCTTAGGTAGGTAAAGAAGAAGACAGAAGACTGTGGGAGATGCCTGGGAGGAGTCTCAGCTGGCTGTCGGAGTTGAGAGATTTCTCTACAGGAGAACAAAAATGTCTCGAGCTACTTACTTGGAGGAGTCTGGGGCAGGTAGCTGGGATCTCCGGTCCCGAACGCAGAGGTCAAAACATTCTGGGATGACGCCTGGGAGGACTCTTGGGTCGATCCCAGAGAAGAGAACTTCCTGCAAAAGAGAAGAATCATCTAGGGTAGCCTCATTAAACAATTCTGGGGCTGCTACCTGGGATCTCCGGTCCTTATAAGAAAAGGCCAAAAGACTCTAGGAGACGTCTGGAAGGAATCACAGGGGATCCCAGAGGGCACAGGCTCCTCCAAAAAAGAAAAAACCTCAACGGTAGCTTCCTTGGAGGAGTCTGGGGCTTCTACCTGACCCCTTAGGTTGGTAAAGCAGAGGACAGAAGACTGTGGGAGATGCCTAGGAGGAGTCTCAGGTGGCTGTCGGAGTTGAGAGATTTCTCTACAGGAGAACAAAAATGTCTCGAGCTACTTACTTGGAGGAGTCTGGGGCAGGTAGATGGGATCTCCGGTCCCGAACACAGATGTCAAAACGTTCTGGGATGACGCCTGGGAGGAGTCTTGGGTCGATCCCAGAGAAGAGAGCTTCCTGCAAAAGAGAAGAATCATCTAGGGTAGCCTCATTAGACAAGTCTGGGGCTGCTACCTGGGATCTCCGGTCCTTATAAGAAAAGGCCAAAAGACTCTAGGAGACGTCTGGAAGGAATCACAGGGGATCCCAGAGGGCACAGGCTCCTCCAAAAAAGAAAAAACCTCAACGGTAGCTTCCTTGGAGGAGTCTGGGGCTTCTACCTGACCCCTTAGGTAGGTAAAGCAGAGGACAGAAGACTGTGGGAGATGCCTAGGAGGAGTCTCAGGTGGCTGTCGGGTTGAGAGATTTCTCTACAGGAGAACAAAAATGTCTCGAGCTACTTACTTGGAGGAGTCTGGGGCAGGTAGCTGGGATCTCCGGTCCCGAACGCAGAGGTCAAAACGTTCTGGGATGACGCCTGGGAGGAGTCTTGGGTCGATCCCGGAGAAGAGAGCTTCCTGCAAAAGAGAAGAATCATCTAGGGTAGCCTCATTAAACAATTGTGGGGCTGCTACCTGGGATCTCCGGTCCTTATAAGAAAAGGCCAAAAGACTCTAGGAGACGTCTGGAAGGAATCACAGGGAATCCCGGAGGGCAGAGGTTCCTCCAAAAAAGAAAAAAGCCTCAACGGTAGCTTCCTTGGAGGAGTCTGGGGCTTCTACCTGACCCCTTAGGTAGGTAAAGCAGAGGACAGAAGACTGTGGGAGATGCCTGGGAGGAGTCTCAGGTGGCTGTCGGAGTTGAGAGATTTCTCTACAGGAGAACAAAAATGTCTCGAGCTACTTACTTGGAGGAGTCTGGGGCAGGTAGATGGGATCTCCGGTCCCGAACGCAGAGGTCAAAACATTCTGAGATGACGCCTGGGAGGAGTCTTGGGTCAATCCCAGAGAAGAGAGCTTCCTGCAAAAGAGAAGAATCATCTAGGGTAGCCTCATTAGACAAGTCTGGGGCTGCTACCTGGGATCTCCGGTCCTTATAAGAGAAGGCCAAAAGACGCTAGGAGACGTCTGGAAGGAATCACAGGGAATCCCGGAGGGCAGAGGTTCCTCCAAAAAAGAAAAAAACCTCAACGGTAGCTTCCTTGGAGGAGTCTGGGGCTTCTACCTGACCCCTTAGGTAGGTAAAGCAGAGGACAGAAGACTGTGGGAGATGCCTGGGAGGAGTCTCAGCTGGCTGTCGGAGTTGAGAGATTTCTCTACAGGAGAACAAAAATGTCTCGAGCTACTTACTTGGAGGAGTCTGGGGCAGGTAGCTGGGATCTCCGGTCCTGAACGCAGAGGTCAAAACATTCTGGGATGACGCCTGGGAGGACTCTTGGGTCGATCCCAGAGAAGAGAACTTCCTGCAAAAGAGAAGAATCATCTAGGGTAGCCTCATTAAACAATTCTGGGGCTGCTACCTGGGATCTCCGGTCCTTATAAGAAAAGGCCAAAAGACTCTAGGAGACGTCTGGAAGGAATCACAGGGGATCCCAGAGGGCACAGGCTCCTCCAAAAAAGAAAAAACCTCAACGGTAGCTTCCTTGGAGGAGTCTGGGGCTTCTACCTGACCCCTTAGGTAGGTAAAGCAGAGGACAGAAGACTGTGGGAGATGCCTAGGAGGAGTCTCAGGTGGCTGTCGGAGTTGAGAGATTTCTCTACAGGAGAACAAAAATGTCTCGAGCTACTTACTTGGAGGAGTCTGGGGCAGGTTAGATGGGATCTCCGGTCCCAAACGCAGAGGTCAAAACATTCTGGGATGACGCCTGGGAGGAGTCTTGGGTCGATCCCAGAGAAGAGAGCTTCCTGCAAAAGAGAAGAATCATCTAGGGTAGCCTCATTAGACAAGTCTGGGGCTGCTACCTGGGATCTCCGGTCCTTATAAGAAAAGCCCAAAAGACGCTAGGAGACGTCTGGAAGGAATCACAGGGAATCCCGGAGGGCAGAGGTTCCTCCAAAAAAGAAAAAAGCCTCAACGGTAGCTTCCTTGGAGGAGTCTGGGGCTTCTACCTGACCCCTTAGGTAGGTAAAGCAGAGGACAGAAGACTGTGGGAGATGCCTGGGAGGAGTCTCAGGTGGCTGTCGGAGTTGAGAGATTTCTCTACAGGAGAACAAAAATGTCTCGAGCTACTTACTTGGAGGAGTCTGGGGCAGGTAGATGGGATCTCCGGTCCCAAACGCAGAGGTCAAAACATTCTGGGATGACGCCTGGGAGGAGTCTTGGGTCGATCCCAGAGAAGAGAGCTTCCTGCAAAAGAGAAGAATCATCTAGGGTAGCCTCATTAGACAAGTCTGGGGCTGCTACCTGGGATCTCCGGTCCTTATAAGAAAAGGCCAAAAGACGCTAGGAGACGTCTGGAAGGAATCACAGGGAATCCCGGAGGGCAGAGGTTCCTCCAAAAAAGAAAAAAGCCTCAACGGTAGCTTCCTTGGAGGAGTCTGGGGCTTCTACCTGACCCCTTAGGTAGGTAAAGCAGAGGACAGAAGACTGTGGGAGATGCCTGGGAGGAGTCTCAGCTGGCTGTCAGAGTTGAGAGATTTCTCTACAGGAGAACAAAAATGTCTCGAGCTACTTACTTGGAGGAGTCTGGGGCAGGTAGCTGGGATCTCCGGTCCTGAACGCAGAGGTCAAAACATTCTGGGATGACGCCTGGGAGGACTCTTGGGTCGATCCCAGAGAAGAGAACTTCCTGCAAAAGAAAAGAATCATCTAGGGTAGCCTCATTAGACAAGTCTGGGGCTGCTACCTGGGATCTCCGGTCCTTATAAGAAAAGGCCAAAAGACTCTAGGAGACGTCTGGAAGGAATCACAGGGGATCCCAGAGGGCACAGGCTCCTCCAAAAAAGAAAAAACCTCAACGGTAGCTTCCTTGGAGGAGTCTGGGGCTTCTACCTGAGCCCTTAGGTAGGTAAAGCAGAGGACAGAAGACTGTGGGAGATGCCTAGGAGGAGTCTCAGGTGGCTGTCGGGTTGAGAGATTTCTCTACAGGAGAACAAAGATGTCTCGAGCTACTTACTTGGAGGAGTCTGGGGCAGGTAGATGGGATCTCCGGTCCCGAAAGCAGAGGTCAAAACGTTCTGGGATGACGCCTGGGAGGAGTCTTGGGTCGATCCCGGAGAAGAGAGCTTCCTGCAAAAGAGAAGAATCATCTAGGGTAGCCTCATTAGACAAGTCTGGGGCGGCTACCTGGGATCTCCGGTCCTTATAAGAGAAGGCCAAAAGACGCTAGGAGACGTCTGGAAGGAATCACAGGGAATCCCGGAGGGCAGAGGTTCCTCCAAAAAAGAAAAAAACCTCAACGGTAGCTTCCTTGGAGGAGTCTGGGGCTTCTACCTGACCCCTTAGGTAGGTAAAGCAGAGGACAGAAGACTGTGGGAGATGCCTGGGAGGAGTCTCAGCTGGCTGTCGGAGTTGAGAGATTTCTCTACAGGAGAACAAAAATGTCTCGAGCTACTTACTTGGAGGAGTCTGGGGCAGGTAGCTGGGATCTCCGGTCCCGAACGCAGAGGTCAAAACATTCTGGGATGACGCCTGGGAGGACTCTTGGGTCGATCCCAGAGAAGAGAACTTCCTGCAAAAGAGAAGAATCATCTAGGGTAGCCTCATTAAACAATTCTGGGGCTGCTACCTGGGATCTCCGGTCCTTATAAGAAAAGGCCAAAAGACTCTAGGAGACGTCTGGAAGGAATCACAGGGGATCCCAGAGGGCACAGGCTCCTCCAAAAAAGAAAAAACCTCAACGGTAGCTTCCTTGGAGGAGTCTGGGGCTTCTACCTGACCCCTTAGGTTGGTAAAGCAGAGGACAGAAGACTGTGGGAGATGCCTAGGAGGAGTCTCAGGTGGCTGTCGGAGTTGAGAGATTTCTCTACAGGAGAACAAAAATGTCTCGAGCTACTTACTTGGAGGAGTCTGGGGCAGGTAGATGGGATCTCCGGTCCCGAACACAGATGTCAAAACGTTCTGGGATGACGCCTGGGAGGAGTCTTGGGTCGATCCCAGAGAAGAGAGCTTCCTGCAAAAGAGAAGAATCATCTAGGGTAGCCTCATTAGACAAGTCTGGGGCTGCTACCTGGGATCTCCGGTCCTTATAAGAAAAGGCCAAAAGACTCTAGGAGACGTCTGGAAGGAATCACAGGGGATCCCAGAGGGCACAGGCTCCTCCAAAAAAGAAAAAACCTCAACGGTAGCTTCCTTGGAGGAGTCTGGGGCTTCTACCTGACCCCTTAGGTAGGTAAAGCAGAGGACAGAAGACTGTGGGAGATGCCTAGGAGGAGTCTCAGGTGGCTGTCGGGTTGAGAGATTTCTCTACAGGAGAACAAAAATGTCTCGAGCTACTTACTTGGAGGAGTCTGGGGCAGGTAGCTGGGATCTCCGGTCCCGAACGCAGAGGTCAAAACGTTCTGGGATGACGCCTGGGAGGAGTCTTGGGTCGATCCCGGAGAAGAGAGCTTCCTGCAAAAGAGAAGAATCATCTAGGGTAGCCTCATTAAACAATTCTGGGGCTGCTACCTGGGATCTCCGGTCCTTATAAGAAAAGGCCAAAAGACGCTAGGAGACGTCTGGAAGGAATCACAGGGAATCCCGGAGGGCAGAGGTTCCTCCAAAAAAGAAAAAAGCCTCAACGGTAGCTTCCTTGGAGGAGTCTGGGGCTTCTACCTGACCCCTTAGGTAGGTAAAGCAGAGGACAGAAGACTGTGGGAGATGCCTGGGAGGAGTCTCAGGTGGCTGTCGGAGTTGAGAGATTTCTCTACAGGAGAACAAAAATGTCTCGAGCTACTTACTTGGAGGAGTCTGGGGCAGGTAGATGGGATCTCCGGTCCCGAACGCAGAGGTCAAAACATTCTGGGATGACGCCTGGGAGGAGTCTTGGGTCGATCCCAGAGAAGAGAGCTTCCTGCAAAAGAGAAGAATCATCTAGGGTAGCCTCATTAGACAAGTCTGGGGCTGCTACCTGGGATCTCCGGTCCTTATAAGAAAAGCCCAAAAGACGCTAGGAGACGTCTGGAAGGAATCACAGGGAATCCCGGAGGGCAGAGGTTCCTCCAAAAAAGAAAAAAGCCTCAACGGTAGCTTCCTTGGAGGAGTCTGGGGCTTCTACCTGAGCCCTTAGGTAGGTAAAGCAGAGGACAGAAGACTGTGGGAGATGCCTGGGAGGAGTCTCAGGTGGCTGTCGGAGTTGAGAGATTTCTCTACAGGAGAACAAAAATGTCTCGAGCTACTTACTTGGAGGAGTCTGGGGCAGGTAGATGGGATCTCCGGTCCCGAACGCAGAGGTCAAAACATTCTGGGATGACGCCTGGGAGGAGTCTTGGGTCGATCCCAGAGAAGAGAGCTTCCTGCAAAAGAGAAGAATCATCTAGGGTAGCCTCATTAGACAAGTCTGGGGCTGCTACCTGGGATCTCCGGTCCTTATAAGAAAAGCCCAAAAGACGCTAGGAGACGTCTGGAAGGAATCACAGGGAATCCCGGAGGGCAGAGGTTCCTCCAAAAAAGAAAAAAGCCTCAACGGTAGCTTCCTTGGAGGAGTCTGGGGCTTCTACCTGACCCCTTAGGTAGGTAAAGCAGAGGACAGAAGACTGTGGGAGATGCCTGGGAGGAGTCTCAGCTGGCTGTCGGAGTTGAGAGATTTCTCTACAGGAGAACAAAAATGTCTCGAGCTACTTACTTGGAGGAGTCTGGGGCAGGTAGCTGGGATCTCCGGTCCTGAACGCAGAGGTCAAAACATTCTGGGATGACGCCTGGGAGGAGTCTTGGGTCGATCCCAGAGAAGAGAACTTCCTGCAAAAGAAAAGAATCATCTAGGGTAGCCTCATTAGACAAGTCTGGGGCTGCTACCTGGGATCTCCGGTCCTTATAAGAAAAGCCCAAAAGACGCTAGGAGACGTCTGGAAGGAATCACAGGGAATCCCGGAGGTCAGAGGCTCCTCGAAAAAAAGAAAAAAACCTCAACGGTAGCTTCCTTGGAGGAGTCTAGGGCTTCTACCTGACCCCTTAGGTTGGTAAAGCAGAGGAGAGAAGACTGTGGGAGATGCCTGGGAGGAGTCTCAGGTGCCTGTCGGAGTTGAGAGATTTCTCTACAGGAGAACAAAAATGTCTCGAGCTACTTACTTGGAGGAGTCTGGGGCAGGTAGCTGGGATCTCCGGTCCCGAACGCAGAGGTCAAAACGTTCTGGGATGACGCCTGGGAGGAGTCTTGGGTCGATCCCGGAGAAGAGAGCTTCCTGCAAAAGAGAAGAATCATCTAGGGTAGCCTCATTAAACAATTGTGGGGCTGCTACCTGGGATCTCCGGTCCTTATAAGAAAAGGCCAAAAGACTCTAGGAGACGTCTGGAAGGAATCACAGGGAATCCCGGAGGGCAGAGGTTCCTCCAAAAAAGAAAAAAGCCTCAACGGTAGCTTCCTTGGAGGAGTCTGGGGCTTCTACCTGACCCCTTAGGTAGGTAAAGCAGAGGACAGAAGACTGTGGGAGATGCCTGGGAGGAGTCTCAGGTGGCTGTCGGAGTTGAGAGATTTCTCTACAGGAGAACAAAAATGTCTCGAGCTACTTACTTGGAGGAGTCTGGGGCAGGTAGATGGGATCTCCGGTCCCAAACGCAGAGGTCAAAACATTCTGGGATGACGCCTGGGAGGAGTCTTGGGTCGATCCCAGAGAAGAGAGCTTCCTGCAAAAGAGAAGAATCATCTAGGGTAGCCTCATTAGACAAGTCTGGGGCGGCTACCTGGGATCTCCGGTCCTTATAAGAGAAGGCCAAAAGACGCTAGGAGACGTCTGGAAGGAATCACAGGGAATCCCGGAGGGCAGAGGTTCCTCCAAAAAAGAAAAAAACCTCAACGGTAGCTTCCTTGGAGGAGTCTGGGGCTTCTACCTGACCCCTTAGGTAGGTAAAGCAGAGGACAGAAGACTGTGGGAGATGCCTGGGAGGAGTCTCAGCTGGCTGTCGGAGTTGAGAGATTTCTCTACAGGAGAACAAAAATGTCTCGAGCTACTTACTTGGAGGAGTCTGGGGCAGGTAGCTGGGATCTCCGGTCCCGAACGCAGAGGTCAAAACATTCTGGGATGACGCCTGGGAGGAGTCTTGGGTCGATCCCAGAGAAGAGAGCTTCCTGCAAAAGAGAAGAATCATCTAGGGTAGCCTCATTAAACAATTCTGGGGCTGCTACCTGGGATCTCCGGTCCTTATAAGAAAAGGCCAAAAGACTCTAGGAGACGTCTGGAAGGAATCACAGGGGATCCCAGAGGGCACAGGCTCCTCCAAAAAAGAAAAAACCTCAACGGTAGCTTCCTTGGAGGAGTCTGGGGCTTCTACCTGACCCCTTAGGTAGGTAAAGCAGAGGACAGAAGACTGTGGGAGATGCCTAGGAGGAGTCTCAGGTGGCTGTCGGAGTTGAGAGATTTCTCTACAGGAGAACAAAAATGTCTCGAGCTACTTACTTGGAGGAGTCTGGGGCAGGTAGATGGGATCTCCGGTCCCGAACACAGATGTCAAAACGTTCTGGGATGACGCCTGGGAGGAGTCTTGGGTCGATCCCAGAGAAGAGAGCTTCCTGCAAAAGAGAAGAATCATCTAGGGTAGCCTCATTAGACAAGTCTGGGGCTGCTACCTGGGATCTCCGGTCCTTATAAGAAAAGCCCAAAAGACGCTAGGAGACGTCTGGAAGGAATCACAGGGAATCCCGGAGGTCAGAGGCTCCTCGAAAAAAAGAAAAAAACCTCAACGGTAGCTTCCTTGGAGGAGTCTAGGGCTTCTACCTGACCCCTTAGGTTGGTAAAGCAGAGGACAGAAGACTGTGGGAGATGCCTGGGAGGAGTCTCAGGTGCCTGTCGGAGTTGAGAGATTTCTCTACAGGAGAACAAAAATGTCTCGAGCTACTTACTTGGAGGAGTCTGGGGCAGGTAGATGGGATCTCCGGTCCCGAACGCAGAGGTCAAAACATTCTGGGATGACGCCTGGGAGGAGTCTTGGGTCGATCCCAGAGAAGAGAGCTTCCTGCAAAAGAGAAGAATCATCTAGGGTAGCCTCATTAGACAAGTCTGGGGCTGCTACCTGGGATCTCCGGTCCTTATAAGAGAAGGCCAAAAGACGCTAGGAGACGTCTGGAAGGAATCACAGGGAATCCCGGAGGGCAGAGGTTCCTCCAAAAAAGAAAAAAACCTCAACGGTAGCTTCCTTGGAGGAGTCTGGGGCTTCTACCTGACCCCTTAGGTAGGTAAAGCAGAGGACAGAAGACTGTGGGAGATGCCTGGGAGGAGTCTCAGCTGGCTGTCGGAGTTGAGAGATTTCTCTACAGGAGAACAAAAATGTCTCGAGCTACTTACTTGGAGGAGTCTGGGGCAGGTAGCTGGGATCTCCGGTCCTGAACGCAGAGGTCAAAACATTCTGGGATGACGCCTGGGAGGAGTCTTGGGTTGATCCCAGAGAAGAGAGCTTCCTGCAAAAGAGAAGAATCATCTAGGGTAGCCTCATTAGACAAGTCTGGGGCTGCTACCTGGGATCTCCGGTCCTTATAAGAAAAGGCCAAAAGACGCTAGGAGACGTCTGGAAGGAATCACAGGGAATCCCGGAGGTCAGAGGCTACTCCAAAAAAAAGAAAAAAAGGTCAACGGTAGCTTCCTTGGAGGAGTCTGGGGCTTCTACCTGACCCCTTAGGTAGGTAAAGAAGAAGACAGAAGACTGTGGGAGATGCCTGGGAGGAGTCTCAGCTGGCTGTCGGAGTTGAGAGATTTCTCTACAGGAGAACAAAAATGTCTCGAGCTACTTACTTGGGGGAGTCTGGGGCAGGTAGCTGGGATCTCCGGTCCTGAACGCAGAGGTCAAAACATTCTGGGATGATGCCTGGGAGGAGTCTTGGGTCGATCCCGGAGAAGAGAGCTTCCTGCAAGAGAGAAGAATCATCTAGGGTAGCCTCATTAAACAATTCTGGGGCTGCTACCTGGGATCTCCGGTCCTTATAAGAAAAGCCCAAAAGACGCTAGGAGACGTCTGGAAGGAATCACAGGGAATCCCGGAGGTCAGAGGCTCCTCGAAAAAAAGAAAAAAACCTCAACGGTAGCTTCCTTGGAGGAGTCTAGGGCTTCTACCTGACCCCTTAGGTTGGTAAAGCAGAGGACAGAAGACTGTGGGAGATGCCTGGGAGGAGTCTCAGGTGGCTGTCGGAGTTGAGAGATTTCTCTACAGGAGAACAAAAATGTCTCGAGCTACTTACTTGGAGGAGTCTGGGGCAGGTAGATGGGATCTCCGGTCCCAAACGCAGAGGTCAAAACATTCTGGGATGACGCCTGGGAGGAGTCTTGGGTCGATCCCAGAGAAGAGAGCTTCCTGCAAAAGAGAAGAATCATCTAGGGTAGCCTCATTAGACAAGTCTGGGGCTGCTACCTGGGATCTCCGGTCCTTATAAGAAAAGGCCAAAAGACTCTAGGAGACGTCTGGAAGGAATCACAGGGGATCCCAGAGGGCACAGGCTCCTCCAAAAAAGAAAAAACCTCAACGGTAGCTTCCTTGGAGGAGTCTGGGGCTTCTACCTGAGCCCTTAGGTAGGTAAAGCAGAGGACAGAAGACTGTGGGAGATGCCTAGGAGGAGTCTCAGGTGGCTGTCGGGTTGAGAGATTTCTCTACAGGAGAACAAAAATGTCTCGAGCTACTTACTTGGAGGAGTCTGGGGCAGGTAGCTGGGATCTCCGGTCCCGAACGCAGAGGTCAAAACGTTCTGGGATGACGCCTGGGAGGAGTCTTGGGTCGATCCCAGAGAAGAGAGCTTCCTGCAAAAGAGAAGAATCATCTAGGGTAGCCTCATTAAACAATTCTGGGGCTGCTACCTGGGATCTCCGGTCCTTATAAGAAAAGGCCAAAAGACGCTAGGAGACATCTGGAAGGAATCACAGGGAATCCCGGAGGGCAGAGGTTCCTCCAAAAAAGAAAAAAGCCTCAACGTTAGCTTCCTTGGAGGAGTCTGGGGCTTCTACCTGACCCCTTAGGTAGGTAAAGCAGAGGACAGAAGACTGTGGGAGATGCCTGGGAGGAGTCTCAGGTGGCTGTCGGAGTTGAGAGATTTCTCTACAGGAGAACAAAAATGTCTCGAGCTACTTACTTGGAGGAGTCTGGGGCAGGTAGATGGGATCTCCGGTCCCGAACGCAGAGGTCAAAACATTCTGGGATGACGCCTGGGAGGAGTCTTGGGTCGATCCCAGAGAAGAGAGCTTCCTGCAAAAGAGAAGAATCATCTAGGGTAGCCTCATTAGACAAGTCTGGGGCTGCTACCTGGGATCTCCGGTCCTTATAAGAAAAGCCCAAAAGACGCTAGGAGACGTCTGGAAGGAATCACAGGGAATCCCGGAGGGCAGAGGTTCCTCCAAAAAAGAAAAAAGCCTCCACGGTAGCTTCCTTGGAGGAGTCTGGGGCTTCTACCTGACCCCTTAGGTAGGTAAAGCAGAGGACAGAAGACTGTGGGAGATGCCTGGGAGGAGTCTCAGCTGGCTGTCGGAGTTGAGAGATTTCTCTACAGGAGAACAAAAATGTCTCGAGCTACTTACTTGGAGGAGTCTGGGGCAGGTAGCTGGGATCTCCGGTCCTGAACGCAGAGGTCAAAACATTCTGGGATGACGCCTGGGAGGAGTCTTGGGTCGATCCCAGAGAAGAGAACTTCCTGCAAAAGAAAAGAATCATCTAGGGTAGCCTCATTAGACAAGTCTGGGGCTGCTACCTGGGATCTCCGGTCCTTATAAGAAAAGCCCAAAAGACGCTAGGAGACGTCTGGAAGGAATCACAGGGAATCCCGGAGGTCAGAGGCTCCTCGAAAAAAAGAAAAAAACCTCAACGGTAGCTTCCTTGGAGGAGTCTAGGGCTTCTACCTGACCCCTTAGGTTGGTAAAGCAGAGGACAGAAGACTGTGGGAGATGCTTGGGAGGAGTCTCAGGAGCCTGTCGGAGTTGAGAGATTTCTCTACAGGAGAACAAAAATGTCTCGAGCTACTTACTTGGAGGAGTCTGGGGCAGGTAGATGGGATCTCCGGTCCCGAACACAGATGTCAAAACGTTCTGGGATGACGCCTGGGAGGAGTCTTGGGTCGATCCCAGAGAAGAGAGCTTCCTGCAAAAGAGAAGAATCATCTAGGGTAGCCTCATTAGACAAGTCTGGGGCTGCTACCTGGGATCTCCGGTCCTTATAAGAAAAGCCCAAAAGACGCTAGGAGACGTCTGGAAGGAATCACAGGGAATCCCGGAGGTCAGAGGCTCCTCGAAAAAAAGAAAAAAACCTCAACGGTAGCTTCCTTGGAGGAGTCTAGGGCTTCTACCTGACCCCTTAGGTTGGTAAAGCAGAGGACAGAAGACTGTGGGAGATGCCTGGGAGGAGTCTCAGGTGCCTGTCGGAGTTGAGAGATTTCTCTACAGGAGAACAAAAATGTCTCGAGCTACTTACTTGGAGGAGTCTGGGGCAGGTAGATGGGATCTCCGGTCCCGAACGCAGAGGTCAAAACATTCTGGGATGACGCCTGGGAGGAGTCTTGGGTCGATCCCAGAGAAGAGAGCTTCCTGCAAAAGAGAAGAATCATCTAGGGTAGCCTCATTAGACAAGTCTGGGGCTGCTACCTGGGATCTCCGGTCCTTATAAGAGAAGGCCAAAAGACGCTAGGAGACGTCTGGAAGGAATCACAGGGAATCCCGGAGGGCAGAGGTTCCTCCAAAAAAGAAAAAAACCTCAACGGTAGCTTCCTTGGAGGAGTCTGGGGCTTCTACCTGACCCCTTAGGTAGGTAAAGCAGAGGACAGAAGACTGTGGGAGATGCCTGGGAGGAGTCTCAGCTGGCTGTCGGAGTTGAGAGATTTCTCTACAGGAGAACAAAAATGTCTCGAGCTACTTACTTGGAGGAGTCTGGGGCAGGTAGCTGGGATCTCCGGTCCTGAACGCAGAGGTCAAAACATTCTGGGATGACGCCTGGGAGGAGTCTTGGGTTGATCCCAGAGAAGAGAGCTTCCTGCAAAAGAGAAGAATCATCTAGGGTAGCCTCATTAGACAAGTCTGGGGCTGCTACCTGGGATCTCCGGTCCTTATAAGAAAAGGCCAAAAGACGCTAGGAGACGTCTGGAAGGAATCACAGGGAATCCCGGAGGTCAGAGGCTACTCCAAAAAAAAGAAAAAAACGTCAACGGTAGCTTCCTTGGAGGAGTCTGGGGCTTCTACCTGACCCCTTAGGTAGGTAAAGAAGAAGACAGAAGACTGTGGGAGATGCCTGGGAGGAGTCTCAGCTGGCTGTCGGAGTTGAGAGATTTCTCTACAGGAGAACAAAAATGTCTCGAGCTACTTACTTGGGGGAGTCTGGGGCAGGTAGCTGGGATCTCCGGTCCTGAACGCAGAGGTCAAAACATTCTGGGATGATGCCTGGGAGGAGTCTTGGGTCGATCCCGGAGAAGAGAGCTTCCTGCAAGAGAGAAGAATCATCTAGGGTAGCCTCATTAAACAATTCTGGGGCTGCTACCTGGGATCTCCGGTCCTTATAAGAAAAGCCCAAAAGACGCTAGGAGACGTCTGGAAGGAATCACAGGGAATCCCGGAGGTCAGAGGCTCCTCGAAAAAAAGAAAAAAACCTCAACGGTACCTTCCTTGGAGGAGTCTAGGGCTTCTACCTGACCCCTTAGGTTGGTAAAGCAGAGGACAGAAGACTGTGGGAGATGCCTGGGAGGAGTCTCAGGTGGCTGTCGGAGTTGAGAGATTTCTCTACAGGAGAACAAAAATGTCTCGAGCTACTTACTTGGAGGAGTCTGGGGCAGGTAGATGGGATCTCCGGTCCCAAACGCAGAGGTCAAAACATTCTGGGATGACGCCTGGGAGGAGTCTTGGGTCGATCCCAGAGAAGAGAGCTTCCTGCAAAAGAGAAGAATCATCTAGGGTAGCCTCATTAGACAAGTCTGGGGCGGCTACCTGGGATCTCCGGTCCTTATAAGAGAAGGCCAAAAGACGCTAGGAGACGTCTGGAAGGAATCACAGGGGATCCCAGAGGGCACAGGCTCCTCCAAAAAAGAAAAAACCTCAACGGTAGCTTCCTTGGAGGAGTCTGGGGCTTCTACCTGACCCCTTAGGTTGGTAAAGCAGAGGACAGAAGACTGTGGGAGATGCCTAGGAGGAGTCTCAGGTGGCTGTCGGAGTTGAGAGATTTCTCTACAGGAGAACAAAAATGTCTCGAGCTACTTACTTGGAGGAGTCTGGGGCAGGTAGATGGGATCTCCGGTCCCGAACACAGATGTCAAAACGTTCTGGGATGACGCCTGGGAGGAGTCTTGGGTCGATCCCAGAGAAGAGAGCTTCCTGCAAAAGAGAAGAATCATCTAGGGTAGCCTCATTAGACAAGTCTGGGGCTGCTACCTGGGATCTCCGGTCCTTATAAGAAAAGGCCAAAAGACTCTAGGAGACGTCTGGAAGGAATCACAGGGGATCCCAGAGGGCACAGGCTCCTCCAAAAAAGAAAAAACCTCAACGGTAGCTTCCTTGGAGGAGTCTGGGGCTTCTACCTGACCCCTTAGGTAGGTAAAGCAGAGGACAGAAGACTGTGGGAGATGCCTAGGAGGAGTCTCAGGTGGCTGTCGGGTTGAGAGATTTCTCTACAGGAGAACAAAAATGTCTCGAGCTACTTACTTGGAGGAGTCTGGGGCAGGTAGCTGGGATCTCCGGTCCCGAACGCAGAGGTCAAAACGTTCTGGGATGACGCCTGGGAGGAGTCTTGGGTCGATCCCAGAGAAGAGAGCTTCCTGCAAAAGAGAAGAATCATCTAGGGTAGCCTCATTAAACAATTCTGGGGCTGCTACCTGGGATCTCCGGTCCTTATAAGAAAAGGCCAAAAGACGCTAGGAGACATCTGGAAGGAATCACAGGGAATCCCGGAGGGCAGAGGTTCCTCCAAAAAAGAAAAAAGCCTCAACGTTAGCTTCCTTGGAGGAGTCTGGGGCTTCTACCTGAGCCCTTAGGTAGGTAAAGCAGAGGACAGAAGACTGTGGGAGATGCCTGGGAGGAGTCTCAGGTGGCTGTCGGAGTTGAGAGATTTCTCTACAGGAGAACAAAAATGTCTCGAGCTACTTACTTGGAGGAGTCTGGGGCAGGTAGATGGGATCTCCGGTCCCGAACGCAGAGGTCAAAACGTTCTGGGATGACGCCTGGGAGGAGTCTTGGGTCGATCCCGGAGAAGAGAGCTTCCTGCAAAAGAGAAGAATCATCTAGGGTAGCCTCATTAAACAATTCTGGGGCGGCTACCTGGGATCTCCGGTCCTTATAAGAGAAGGCCAAAAGACGCTAGGAGACGTCTGGAAGGAGTCACAGGGAATCCCGGAGGGCAGAGGTTCCTCCAAAAAAGAAAAAAACCTCAACGGTAGCTTCCTTGGAGGAGTCTGGGGCTTCTACCTGACCCCTTAGGTAGGTAAAGCAGAGGACAGAAGACTGTGGGAGATGCCTGGGAGGAGTCTCAGCTGGCTGTCGGAGTTGAGAGATTTCTCTACAGGAGAACAAAAATGTCTCGAGCTACTTACTTGGAGGAGTCTGGGGCAGGTAGCTGGGATCTCCGGTCCCGAACGCAGAGGTCAAAACATTCTGGGATGACGCCTGGGAGGACTCTTGGGTCGATCCCAGAGAAGAGAACTTCCTGCAAAAGAGAAGAATCATCTAGGGTAGCCTCATTAAACAATTCTGGGGCTGCTACCTGGGATCTCCGGTCCTTATAAGAAAAGGCCAAAAGACTCTAGGAGACGTCTGGAAGGAATCACAGGGGATCCCAGAGGGCACAGGCTCCTCCAAAAAAGAAAAAACCTCAACGGTAGCTTCCTTGGAGGAGTCTGGGGCTTCTACCTGACCCCTTAGGTTGGTAAAGCAGAGGACAGAAGACTGTGGGAGATGCCTAGGAGGAGTCTCAGGTGGCTGTCGGAGTTGAGAGATTTCTCTACAGGAGAACAAAAATGTCTCGAGCTACTTACTTGGAGGAGTCTGGGGCAGGTAGATGGGATCTCCGGTCCTGAACACAGATGTCAAAACGTTCTGGGATGACGCCTGGGAGGAGTCTTGGGTCGATCCCAGAGAAGAGAGCTTCCTGCAAAAGAGAAGAATCATCTAGGGTAGCCTCATTAGACAAGTCTGGGGCTGCTACCTGGGATCTCCGGTCCTTATAAGAAAAGCCCAAAAGACGCTAGGAGACGTCTGGAAGGAATCACAGGGAATCCCGGAGGTCAGAGGCTCCTCGAAAAAAAGAAAAAAACCTCAACGGTAGCTTCCTTGGAGGAGTCTAGGGCTTCTACCTGACCCCTTAGGTTGGTAAAGCAGAGGACAGAAGACTGTGGGAGATGCCTGGGAGGAGTCTCAGGTGCCTGTCGGAGTTGAGAGATTTCTCTACAGGAGAACAAAAATGTCTCGAGCTACTTACTTGGAGGAGTCTGGGGCAGGTAGCTGGAATCTCCGGTCCCGAACGCAGAGGTCAAAACATTCTGGGATGACGCCTGGGAGGAGTCTTGGGTCGATCCCAGAGAAGAGAGCTTCCTGCAAAAGAGAAGAATCATCTAGGGTAGCCTCATTAGACAAGTCTGGGGCTGCTACCTGGGATCTCCGGTCCTTATAAGAGAAGGCCAAAAGACGCTAGGAGACGTCTGGAAGGAATCACAGGGAATCCCGGAGGGCAGAGGTTCCTCCAAAAAAGAAAAAAACCTCAACGGTAGCTTCCTTGGAGGAGTCTGGGGCTTCTACCTGACCCCTTAGGTAGGTAAAGCAGAGGACAGAAGACTGTGGGAGATGCCTGGGAGGAGTCTCAGCTGGCTGTCGGAGTTGAGAGATTTCTCTACAGGAGAACAAAAATGTCTCGAGCTACTTACTTGGAGGAGTCTGGGGCAGGTAGCTGGGATCTCCGGTCCTGAACGCAGAGGTCAAAACATTCTGAGATGACACCTGGGAGGAGTCTTGGGTTGATCCCAGAGAAGAGAGCTTCCTGCAAAAGAGAAGAATCATCTAGGGTAGCCTCATTAGACAAGTCTGGGGCTGCTACCTGGGATCTCCGGTCCTTATAAGAAAAGGCCAAAAGACGCTAGGAGACGTCTGGAAGGAATCACAGGGAATCCCGGAGGTCAGAGGCTACTCCAAAAAAAAGAGAAAAACGTCAACGGTAGCTTCCTTGGAGGAGTCTGGGGCTTCTACCTGACCCCTTAGGTAGGTAAAGAAGAAGACAGAAGACTGTGGGAGATGCCTGGGAGGAGTCTCAGCTGGCTGTCGGAGTTGAGAGATTTCTCTACAGGAGAACAAAAATGTCTCGAGCTACTTACTTGGAGGAGTCTGGGGCAGGTAGCTGGGATCTCCGGTCCCGAACGCAGAGGTCAAAACATTCTGGGATGACGCCTGGGAGGACTCTTGGGTCGATCCCAGAGAAGAGAACTTCCTGCAAAAGAGAAGAATCATCTAGGGTAGCCTCATTAAACAATTCTGGGGCTGCTACCTGGGATCTCCGGTCCTTATAAGAAAAGGCCAAAAGACTCTAGGAGACGTCTGGAAGGAATCACAGGGGATCCCAGAGGGCACAGGCTCCTCCAAAAAAGAAAAAACCTCAACGGTAGCTTCCTTGGAGGAGTCTGGGGCTTCTACCTGAGCCCTTAGGTAGGTAAAGCAGAGGACAGAAGACTGTGGGAGATGCCTGGGAGGAGTCTCAGGTGGCTGTCGGGTTGAGAGATTTCTCTACAGGAGAACAAAAATGTCTCGAGCTACTTACTTGGAGGAGTCTGGGGCAGGTAGCTGGGATCTCCGGTCCCGAACGCAGAGGTCAAAACGTTCTGGGATGACGCCTGGGAGGAGTCTTGGGTCGATCCCAGAGAAGAGAGCTTCCTGCAAAAGAGAAGAATCATCTAGGGTAGCCTCATTAAACAATTCTGGGGCTGCTACCTGGGATCTCCGATTCTTATAAGAAAAGGCCAAAAGACGCTAGGAGACGTCTGGAAGGAATCACAGGGAATCCCGGAGGGCAGAGGTTCCTCCAAAAAAGAAAAAAGCCTCAACGGTAGCTTCCTTGGAGGAGTCTGGGGCTTCTACCTGACCCCTTAGGTAGGTAAAGCAGAGGACAGAAGACTGTGGGAGATGCCTGGGAGGAGTCTCAGCTGGCTGTCGGAGTTGAGAGATTTCTCTACAGGAGAACAAAAATGTCTCGAGCTACTTACTTGGAGGAGTCTGGGGCAGGTAGATGGGATCTCCGGTCCCGAACGCAGAGGTCAAAACATTCTGGGATGACGCCTGGGAGGAGTCTTGGGTCGATCCCAGAGAAGAGAGCTTCCTGCAAAAGAGAAGAATCATCTAGGGTAGCCTCATTAGACAAGTCTGGGGCTGCTACCTGGGATCTCCGGTCCTTATAAGAAAAGCCCAAAAGACGCTAGGAGACGTCTGGAAGGAATCACAGGGAATCCCGGAGGGCAGAGGTTCCTCCAAAAAAGAAAAAAGCCTCAACGGTAGCTTCCTTGGAGGAGTCTGGGGCTTCTACCTGACCCCTTAGGTAGGTAAAGCAGAGGACAGAAGACTGTGGGAGATGCCTGGGAGGAGTCTCAGCTGGCTGTCGGAGTTGAGAGATTTCTCTACAGGAGAACAAAAATGTCTCGAGCTACTTACTTGGAGGAGTCTGGGGCAGGTAGCTGGGATCTCCGGTCCTGAACGCAGAGGTCAAAACATTCTGGGATGACGCCTGGGAGGAGTCTTGGGTCGATCCCAGAGAAGAGAACTTCCTGCAAAAGAAAAGAATCATCTAGGGTAGCCTCATTAGACAAGTCTGGGGCTGCTACCTGGGATCTCCGGTCCTTATAAGAAAAGCCCAAAAGACGCTAGGAGACGTCTGGAAGGAATCACAGGGAATCCCGGAGGTCAGAGGCTCCTCGAAAAAAAGAAAAAAACCTCAACGGTAGCTTCCTTGGAGGAGTCTAGGGCTTCTACCTGACCCCTTAGGTTGGTAAAGCAGAGGACAGAAGACTGTGGGAGATGCCTGGGAGGAGTCTCAGGTGCCTGTCGGAGTTGAGAGATTTCTCTACAGGAGAACAAAAATGTCTCGAGCTACTTACTTGGAGGAGTCTGGGGCAGGTAGATGGGATCTCCGGTCCCAAACGCAGAGGTCAAAACATTCTGGGATGACGCCTGGGAGGAGTCTTGGGTCGATCCCAGAGAAGAGAGCTTCCTGCAAAAGAGAAGAATCATCTAGGGTAGCCTCATTAGACAAGTCTGGGGCGGCTACCTGGGATCTCCGGTCCTTATAAGAGAAGGCCAAAAGACGCTAGGAGACGTCTGGAAGGAATCACAGGGAATCCCGGAGGGCAGAGGTTCCTCCAAAAAAGAAAAAAACCTCAACGGTAGCTTCCTTGGAGGAGTCTGGGGCTTCTACCTGACCCCTTAGGTAGGTAAAGCAGAGGACAGAAGACTGTGGGAGATGCCTGGGAGGAGTCTCAGCTGGCTGTCGGAGTTGAGAGATTTCTCTACAGGAGAACAAAAATGTCTCGAGCTACTTACTTGGAGGAGTCTGGGGCAGGTAGCTGGGATCTCCGGTCCTGAACGCAGAGGTCAAAACATTCTGGGATGACGCCTGGGAGGAGTCTTGGGTCGATCCCAGAGAAGAGAACTTCCTGCAAAAGAAAAGAATCATCTAGGGTAGCCTCATTAGACAAGTCTGGGGCTGCTACCTGGGATCTCCGGTCCTTATAAGAAAAGCCCAAAAGACGCTAGGAGACGTCTGGAAGGAATCACAGGGAATCCCGGAGGTCAGAGGCTCCTCGAAAAAAAGAAAAAAACCTCAACGGTAGCTTCCTTGGAGGAGTCTAGGGCTTCTACCTGACCCCTTAGGTTGGTAAAGCAGAGGAGAGAAGACTGTGGGAGATGCCTGGGAGGAGTCTCAGCTGGCTGTCGGAGTTGAGAGATTTCTCTACAGGAGAACAAAAATGTCTCGAGCTACTTACTTGGAGGAGTCTGGGGCAGGTAGATGGGATCTCCGGTCCCAAACGCAGAGGTCAAAACATTCTGGGATGACGCCTGGGAGGAGTCTTGGGTCGATCCCAGAGAAGAGAGCTTCCTGCAAAAGAGAAGAATCATCTAGGGTAGCCTCATTAGACAAGTCTGGGGCGGCTACCTGGGATCTCCGGTCCTTATAAGAGAAGGCCAAAAGACGCTAGGAGACGTCTGGAAGGAATCACAGGGAATCCCGGAGGGCAGAGGTTCCTCCAAAAAAGAAAAAAACCTCAACGGTAGCTTCCTTGGAGGAGTCTGGGGCTTCTACCTGACCCCTTAGGTAGGTAAAGCAGAGGACAGAAGACTGTGGGAGATGCCTGGGAGGAGTCTCAGCTGGCTGTCGGAGTTGAGAGATTTCTCTACAGGAGAACAAAAATGTCTCGAGCTACTTACTTGGAGGAGTCTGGGGCAGGTAGCTGGGATCTCCGGTCCCGAACGCAGAGGTCAAAACATTCTGGGATGACGCCTGGGAGGACTCTTGGGTCGATCCCAGAGAAGAGAACTTCCTGCAAAAGAGAAGAATCATCTAGGGTAGCCTCATTAAACAATTCTGGGGCTGCTACCTGGGATCTCCGGTCCTTATAAGAAAAGGCCAAAAGACTCTAGGAGACGTCTGGAAGGAATCACAGGGGATCCCAGAGGGCACAGGCTCCTCCAAAAAAGAAAAAACCTCAACGGTAGCTTCCTTGGAGGAGTCTGGGGCTTCTACCTGACCCCTTAGGTTGGTAAAGCAGAGGACAGAAGACTGTGGGAGATGCCTAGGAGGAGTCTCAGGTGGCTGTCGGAGTTGAGAGATTTCTCTACAGGAGAACAAAAATGTCTCGAGCTACTTACTTGGAGGAGTCTGGGGCAGGTAGCTGGGATCTCCGGTCCCGAACGCAGAGGTCAAAACATTCTGGGATGACGCCTGGGAGGACTCTTGGGTCGATCCCAGAGAAGAGAACTTCCTGCAAAAGAGAAGAATCATCTAGGGTAGCCTCATTAAACAATTCTGGGGCTGCTACCTGGGATCTCCGGTCCTTATAAGAAAAGGCCAAAAGACTCTAGGAGACGTCTGGAAGGAATCACAGGGGATCCCAGAGGGCAGAGGTTCCTCCAAAAAAGAAAAAACCTCAACGGTAGCTTACTTGGAGGAGTCTGGGGCTTCTACCTGAGCCCTTAGGTAGGTAAAGCAGAGGACAGAAGACTGTGGGAGATGCCTAGGAGGAGTCTCAGGTGGCTGTCGGGTTGAGAGATTTCTCTACAGGAGAACAAAAATGTCTCGAGCTACTTACTTGGAGGAGTCTGGGGCAGGTAGCTGGGATCTCCGGTCCCGAACGCAGAGGTCAAAACGTTCTGGGATGACGCCTGGGAGGAGTCTTGGGTCGATCCCGGAGAAGAGAGCTTCCTGCAAAAGAGAAGAATCATCTAGGGTAGCCTCATTAAACAATTCTGGGGCTGCTACCTGGGATCTCCGGTTCTTATAAGAAAAGGCCAAAAGACGCTAGGAGACGTCTGGAAGGAATCACAGGGAATCCCGGAGGGCAGAGGTTCCTCCAAAAAAGAAAAAAGCCTCAACGGTAGCTTCCTTGGAGGAGTCTGGGGCTTCTACCTGAGCCATTAGGTAGGTAAAGCAGAGGACAGAAGACTGTGGGAGATGCCTGGGAGGAGTCTCAGGTGGCTGTCGGAGTTGAGAGATTTCTCTACAGGAGAACAAAAATGTCTCGAGCTACTTACTTGGAGGAGTCTGGGGCAGGTAGATGGGATCTCCGGTCCCGAACGCAGAGGTCAAAACATTCTGGGATGACGCCTGGGAGGAGTCTTGGGTCGATCCCAGAGAAGAGAGCTTCCTGCAAAAGAGAAGAATCATCTAGGGTAGCCTCATTAGACAAGTCTGGGGCTGCTACCTGGGATCTCCGGTCCTTATAAGAAAAGCCCAAAAGACGCTAGGAGACGTCTGGAAGGAATCACAGGGAATCCCGGAGGGCAGAGGTTCCTCCAAAAAAGAAAAAAGCCTCAACGGTAGCTTCCTTGGAGGAGTCTGGGGCTTCTACCTGACCCCTTAGGTAGGTAAAGCAGAGGACAGAAGACTGTGGGAGATGCCTGGGAGGAGTCTCAGCTGGCTGTCGGAGTTGAGAGATTTCTCTACAGGAGAACAAAAATGTCTCGAGCTACTTACTTGGAGGAGTCTGGGGCAGGTAGCTGGGATCTCCGGTCCTGAACGCAGAGGTCAAAACATTCTGGGATGACGCCTGGGAGGAGTCTTGGGTCGATCCCAGAGAAGAGAACTTCCTGCAAAAGAAAAGAATCATCTAGGGTAGCCTCATTAGACAAGTCTGGGGCTGCTACCTGGGATCTCCGGTCCTTATAAGAAAAGGCCAAAAGACGCTAGGAGACATCTGGAAGGAATCACAGGGAATCCCGGAGGTCAGAGGCTCCTCGAAAAAAAGAAAAAAACCTCAACGGTAGCTTCCTTGGAGGAGTCTAGGGCTTCTACCTGACCCCTTAGGTTGGTAAAGCAGAGGAGAGAAGACTGTGGGAGATGCCTGGGAGGAGTCTCAGGTGGCTGTCGGAGTTGAGAGATTTCTCTACAGGAGAACAAAAATGTCTCGAGCTACTTACTTGGAGGAGTCTGGGGCAGGTAGCTGGGATCTCCGGTCCCGAACGCAGAGGTCAAAACGTTCTGGGATGACGCCTGGGAGGAGTCTTGGGTCGATCCCGGAGAAGAGAGCTTCCTGCAAAAGAGAAGAATCATCTAGGGTAGCCTCATTAAACAATTCTGGGGCTGCTACCTGGGATCTCCGGTCCTTATAAGAAAAGGCCAAAAGACTCTAGGAGACGTCTGGAAGGAATCACAGGGAATCCCGGAGGGCAGAGGTTCCTCCAAAAAAGAAAAAAGCCTGAACGGTAGCTTCCTTGGAGGAGTCTGGGGCTTCTACCTGACCCCTTAGGTAGGTAAAGCAGAGGACAGAAGACTGTGGGAGATGCCTGGGAGGAGTCTCAGGTGGCTGTCGGAGTTGAGAGATTTCTCTACAGGAGAACAAAAATGTCTCGAGCTACTTACTTGGAGGAGTCTGGGGCAGGTAGATGGGATCTCCGGTCCCGAACACAGATGTCAAAACGTTCTGGGATGACGCCTGGGAGGAGTCTTGGGTCGATCCCAGAGAAGAGAGCTTCCTGCAAAAGAGAAGAATCATCTAGGGTAGCCTCATTAGACAAGTCTGGGGCTGCTACCTGGGATCTCCGGTCCTTATAAGAAAAGCCCAAAAGACGCTAGGAGACGTCTGGAAGGAATCACAGGGAATCCCGGAGGTCAGAGGCTCCTCGAAAAAAAGAAAAAAACCTCAACGGTAGCTTCCTTGGAGGAGTCTAGGGCTTCTACCTGACCCCTTAGGTTGGTAAAGCAGAGGACAGAAGACTGTGGGAGATGCCTGGGAGGAGTCTCAGGTGCCTGTCGGAGTTGAGAGATTTCTCTACAGGAGAACAAAAATGTCTCGAGCTACTTACTTGGAGGAGTCTGGGGCAGGTAGCTGGAATCTCCGGTCCCGAACGCAGAGGTCAAAACATTCTGGGATGACGCCTGGGAGGAGTCTTGGGTCGATCCCAGAGAAGAGAGCTTCCTGCAAAAGAGAAGAATCATCTAGGGTAGCCTCATTAGACAAGTCTGGGGCTGCTACCTGGGATCTCCGGTCCTTATAAGAGAAGGCCAAAAGACGCTAGGAGACGTCTGGAAGGAATCACAGGGAATCCCGGAGGGCAGAGGTTCCTCCAAAAAAGAAAAAAACCTCAACGGTAGCTTCCTTGGAGGAGTCTGGGGCTTCTACCTGACCCCTTAGGTAGGTAAAGCAGAGGACAGAAGACTGTGTGAGATGCCTGGGAGGAGTCTCAGCTGGCTGTCGGAGTTGAGAGATTTCTCTACAGGAGAACAAAAATGTCTCGAGCTACTTACTTGGAGGAGTCTGGGGCAGGTAGCTGGGATCTCCGGTCCTGAACGCAGAGGTCAAAACATTCTGAGATGACACCTGGGAGGAGTCTTGGGTTGATCCCAGAGAAGAGAGCTTCCTGCAAAAGAGAAGAATCATCTAGGGTAGCCTCATTAGACAAGTGTGGGGCTGCTACCTGGGATCTCCGGTCCTTATAAGAAAAGGCCAAAAGACGCTAGGAGACGTCTGGAAGGAATCACAGGGAATCCCGGAGGTCAGAGGCTACTCCAAAAAAAAGAGAAAAACGTCAACGGTAGCTTCCTTGGAGGAGTCTGGGGCTTCTACCTGACCCCTTAGGTAGGTAAAGAAGAAGACAGAAGACTGTGGGAGATGCCTGGGAGGAGTCTCAGCTGGCTGTCGGAGTTGAGAGATTTCTCTACAGGAGAACAAAAATGTCTCGAGCTACTTACTTGGGGGAGTCTGGGGCAGGTAGATGGGATCTCCGGTCCCGAACGCAGAGGTCAAAACATTCTGGGATGATGCCTGGGAGGAGTCTTGGGTGGATCCCGGAGAAGAGAGCTTCCTGCAAGAGAGAAGAATCATCTAGGGTAGCCTCATTAAACAATTCTGGGGCTGCTACCTGGGATCTCCGGTCCTTATAAGAAAAGGCCAAAAGACTCTAGGAGACGTCTGGAAGGAATCACAGGGGATCCCAGAGGGCACAGGCTCCTCCAAAAAAGAAAAAAGCCTCAACGGTAGCTTCCTTGGAGGAGTCTGGGGCTTCTACCTGACCCCTTAGGTAGGTAAAGCAGAGGACAGAAGACTGTGGGAGATGCCTAGGAGGAGTCTCAGGTGGCTGTCGGGTTGAGAGATTTCTCTACAGGAGAACAAAAATGTCTCGAGCTACTTACTTGGAGGAGTCTGGGGCAGGTAGCTGGGATCTCCGGTCCCGAACGCAGAGGTCAAAACGTTCTGGGATGACGCCTGGGAGGAGTCTTGGGTCGATCCCAGAGAAGAGAGCTTCCTGCAAAAGAGAAGAATCATCTAGGGTAGCCTCATTAAACAATTCTGGGGCTGCTACCTGGGATCTCCGGTTCTTATAAGAAAAGGCCAAAAGACGCTAGGAGACGTCTGGAAGGAATCACAGGGAATCCCGGAGGGCAGAGGTTCCTCCAAAAAAGAAAAAAGCCTCAACGGTAGCTTCCTTGGAGGAGTCTGGGGCTTCTACCTGAGCCCTTTGGTAGGTAAAGCAGAGGACAGAAGACTGTGGGAGATGCCTGGGAGGAGTCTCAGGTGGCTGTCGGAGTTGAGAGATTTCTCTACAGGAGAACAAAAATGTCTCGAGCTACTTACTTGGAGGAGTCTGGGGCAGGTAGATGGGATCTCCGGTCCCAAACGCAGAGGTCAAAACATTCTGGGATGACGCCTGGGAGGAGTCTTGGGTCGATCCCAGAGAAGAGAGCTTCCTGCAAAAGAGAAGAATCATCTAGGGTAGCCTCATTAGACAAGTCTGGGGCTGCTACCTGGGATCTCCGGTCCTTATAAGAAAAGCCCAAAAGACGCTAGGAGACGTCTGGAAGGAATCACAGGGAATCCCGGAGGGCAGAGGTTCCTCCAAAAAAGAAAAAAGCCTCAACGGTAGCTTCCTTGGAGGAGTCTGGGGCTTCTACCTGACCCCTTAGGTAGGTAAAGCAGAGGACAGAAGACTGTGGGAGATGCCTGGGAGGAGTCTCAGCTGGCTGTCGGAGTTGAGAGATTTCTCTACAGGAGAACAAAAATGTCTCGAGCTACTTACTTGGAGGAGTCTGGGGCAGGTAGCTGGGATCTCCGGTCCTGAACGCAGAGGTCAAAACATTCTGGGATGACGCCTGGGAGGAGTCTTGGGTCGATCCCAGAGAAGAGAACTTCCTGCAAAAGAAAAGAATCATCTAGGGTAGCCTCATTAGACAAGTCTGGGGCTGCTACCTGGGATCTCCGGTCCTTATAAGAAAAGCCCAAAAGACGCTAGGAGACGTCTGGAAGGAATCACAGGGAATCCCGGAGGGCAGAGGCTCCTCGAAAAAAAGAAAAAAACCTCAACGGTAGCTTCCTTGGAGGAGTCTAGGGCTTCTACCTGACCCCTTAGGTAGGTAAAGCAGAGGACAGAAGACTGTGGGAGATGCCTGGGAGGAGTCTCAGCTGGCTGTCGGAGTTGAGAGATTTCTCTACAGGAGAACAAAAATGTCTCGAGCTACTTACTTGGAGGAGTCTGGGGCAGGTAGCTGGGATCTCCGGTCCCGAACGCAGAGGTCAAAACATTCTGGGATGACGCCTGGGAGGACTCTTGGGTCGATCCCAGAGAAGAGAACTTCCTGCAAAAGAGAAGAATCATCTAGGGTAGCCTCATTAAACAATTCTGGGGCTGCTACCTGGGATCTCCGGTCCTTATAAGAAAAGGCCAAAAGACTCTAGGAGACGTCTGGAAGGAATCACAGGGGATCCCAGAGGGCACAGGCTCCTCCAAAAAAGAAAAAACCTCAACGGTAGCTTCCTTGGAGGAGTCTGGGGCTTCTACCTGACCCCTTAGGTTGGTAAAGCAGAGGACAGAAGACTGTGGGAGATGCCTGGGAGGAGTCTCAGGTGGCTGTCGGAGTTGAGAGATTTCTCTACAGGAGAACAAAAATGTCTCGAGCTACTTACTTGGAGGAGTCTGGGGCAGGTAGCTGGGATCTCCGGTCCCGAACGCAGAGGTCAAAACATTCTGGGATGACGCCTGGGAGGACTCTTGGGTCGATCCCAGAGAAGAGAACTTCCTGCAAAAGAGAAGAATCATCTAGGGTAGCCTCATTAAACAATTCTGGGGCTGCTACCTGGGATCTGCGGTCCTTATAAGAAAAGGCCAAAAGACTCTAGGAGACGTCTGGAAGGAATCACAGGGGATCCCAGAGGGCAGAGGTTCCTCCAAAAAAGAAAAAACCTCAACGGTAGCTTCCTTGGAGGAGTCTGGGGCTTCTACCTGAGCCCTTAGGTAGGTAAAGCAGAGGACAGAAGACTGTGGGAGATGCCTAGGAGGAGTCTCAGGTGGCTGTCGGGTTGAGAGATTTCTCTACAGGAGAACAAAAATGTCTCGAGCTACTTACTTGGAGGAGTCTGGGGCAGGTAGCTGGGATCTCCGGTCCCGAACGCAGAGGTCAAAACATTCTGGGATGACGCCTGGGAGGAGTCTTGGGTCGATCCCGGAGAAGAGAGCTTCCTGCAAAAGAGAAGAATCATCTAGGGTAGCCTCATTAAACAATTCTGGGGCTGCTACCTGGGATCTCCGGTTCTTATAAGAAAAGGCCAAAAGACGCTAGGAGACGTCTGGAAGGAATCACAGGGAATCCCGGACGGCAGAGGTTCCTCCAAAAAAGAAAAAAGCCTCAACGGTAGCTTCCTTGGAGGAGTCTGGGGCTTCTACCTGAGCCCTTAGGTAGGTAAAGCAGAGGACAGAAGACTGTGGGAGATGCCTGGGAGGAGTCTCAGGTGGCTGTCGGAGTTGAGAGATTTCTCTACAGGAGAACAAAAATGTCTCGAGCTACTTACTTGGAGGAGTCTGGGGCAGGTAGCTGGGATCTCCGGTCCCGAACGCAGAGGTCAAAACATTCTGGGATGACGCCTGGGAGGAGTCTTGGGTCGATCCCAGAGAAGAGAGCTTCCTGCAAAAGAGAAGAATCATCTAGGGTAGCCTCATTAGACAAGTCTGGGGCTGCTACCTGGGATCTCCGGTCCTTATAAGAAAAGCCCAAAAGACGCTAGGAGACGTCTGGAAGGAATCACAGGGAATCCCGGAGGGCAGAGGTTCCTCCAAAAAAGAAAAAAGCCTCAACGTTAGCTTCCTTGGAGGAGTCTGGGGCTTCTACCTGACCCCTTAGGTAGGTAAAGCAGAGGACAGAAGACTGTGGGAGATGCCTGGGAGGAGTCTCAGCTGGCTGTCGGAGTTGAGAGATTTCTCTACAGGAGAACAAAAATGTCTCGAGCTACTTACTTGGAGGAGTCTGGGGCAGGTAGCTGGGATCTCCGGTCCTGAACGCAGAGGTCAAAACATTCTGGGATGACGCCTGGGAGGAGTCTTGGGTCGATCCCAGAGAAGAGAACTTCCTGCAAAAGAAAAGAATCATCTAGGGTAGCCTCATTAGACAAGTCTGGGGCTGCTACCTGGGATCTCCGGTCCTTATAAGAAAAGGCCAAAAGACGCTAGGAGACGTCTGGAAGGAATCACAGGGAATCCCGGAGGTCAGAGGCTCCTCGAAAAAAAGAAAAAAACCTCAACGGTAGCTTCCTTGGAGGAGTCTAGGGCTTCTACCTGACCCCTTAGGTTGGTAAAGCAGAGGACAGAAGACTGTGGGAGATGCCTGGGAGGAGTCTCAGGTGCCTGTCGGAGTTGAGAGATTTCTCTACAGGAGAACAAAAATGTCTCGAGCTACTTACTTGGAGGAGTCTGGGGCAGGTAGCTGGGATCTCCGGTCCCGAACGCAGAGGTCAAAACGTTCTGGGATGACGCCTGGGAGGAGTCTTGGGTCGATCCCGGAGAAGAGAGCTTCCTGCAAAAGAGAAGAATCATCTAGGGTAGCCTCATTAGACAATTCTGGGGCTGCTACCTGGGATCTCCGGTCCTTATAAGAAAAGGCCAAAAGACTCTAGGAGACGTCTGGAAGGAATCACAGGGAATCCCGGAGGGCAGAGGTTCCTCCAAAAAAGAAAAAAGCCTCAACGGTAGCTTCCTTGGAGGAGTCTGGGGCTTCTACCTGACCCCTTAGGTAGGTAAAGCAGAGGACAGAAGACTGTGGGAGATGCCTGGGAGGAGTCTCAGCTGGCTGTCGGAGTTGAGAGATTTCTCTACAGGAGAACAAAAATGTCTCGAGCTACTTACTTGGAGGAGTCTGGGGCAGGTAGATGGGATCTCCGGTCCCAAACGCAGAGGTCAAAACATTCTGGGATGACGCCTGGGAGGAGTCTTGGGTCGATCCCAGAGAAGAGAGCTTCCTGCAAAAGAGAAGAATCATCTAGGGTAGCCTCATTAGACAAGTCTGGGGCGGCTACCTGGGATCTCCGGTCCTTATAAGAGAAGGCCAAAAGACGCTAGGAGACGTCTGGAAGGAATCACAGGGAATCCCGGAGGGCAGAGGTTCCTCCAAAAAAGAAAAAAACCTCAACGGTAGCTTCCTTGGAGGAGTCTAGGGCTTCTACCTGACCCCTTAGGTTGGTAAAGCAGAGGACAGAAGACTGTGGGAGATGCCTGGGAGGAGTCTCAGGTGCCTGTCGGAGTTGAGAGATTTCTCTACAGGAGAACAAAAATGTCTCGAGCTACTTACTTGGAGGAGTCTGGGGCAGGTAGCTGGGATCTCCGGTCCCGAACGCAGAGGTCAAAACATTCTGGGATGACGCCTGGGAGGAGTCTTGGGTCGATCCCAGAGAAGAGAGCTTCCTGCAAAAGAGAAGAATCACCTAGGGTAGCCTCATTAGACAAGTCTGGGGCGGCTACCTGGGATCTCCGGTCCTTATAAGAGAAGGCCAAAAGACGCTAGGAGACGTCTGGAAGGAATCACAGGGAATCCCGGAGGGCAGAGGTTCCTCCAAAAAAGAAAAAAACCTCAACGGTAGCTTCCTTGGAGGAGTCTGGGGCTTCTACCTGACCCCTTAGGTAGGTAAAGCAGAGGACAGAAGACTGTGGGAGATGCCTGGGAGGAGTCTCAGCTGGCTGTCGGAGTTGAGAGATTTCTCTACAGGAGAACAAAAATGTCTCGAGCTACTTACTTGGAGGAGTCTGGGGCAGGTAGCTGGGATCTCCGGTCCTGAACGCAGAGGTCAAAACATTCTGGGATGATGCCTGGGAGGAGTCTTGGGTTGATCCCAGAGAAGAGAGCTTCCTGCAAAAGAGAAGAATCATCTAGGGTAGCCTCATTAGACAAGTCTGGGGCTGCTACCTGGGATCTCCGGTCCTTATAAGAAAAGGCCAAAAGACGCTAGGAGACGTCTGGAAGGAATCACAGGGAATCCCGGAGGTCAGAGGCTACTCCAAAAAAAAGAAAAAAACGTCAACGGTAGCTTCCTTGGAGGAGTCTGGGACTTCTACCTGACCCCTTAGGTAGGTAAAGAAGAAGACAGAAGACTGTGGGAGATGCCTGGGAGGAGTCTCAGCTGGCTGTCGGAGTTGAGAGATTTCTCTACAGGAGAACAAAAATGTCTCGAGCTACTTACTTGGGGGAGTCTGGGGCAGGTAGCTGGGATCTCCGGTCCCGAACGCAGAGGTCAAAACATTCTGGGATGATGCCTGGGAGGAGTCTTGGGTCGATCCCGGAGAAGAGAGCTTCCTGCAAGAGAGAAGAATCATCTAGGGTAGCCTCATTAAACAATTCTGGGGCTGCTACCTGGGATCTCCGGTCCTTATAAGAAAAGCCCAAAAGACGCTAGGAGACGTCTGGAAGGAATCACAGGGAATCCCGGAGGTCAGAGGCTCCTCGAAAAAAAGAAAAAAACCTCAACGGTAGCTTCCTTGGAGGAGTCTAGGGCTTCTACCTGACCCCTTAGGTTGGTAAAGCAGAGGACAGAAGACTGTGGGAGATGCCTGGGAGGAGTCTCAGGTGGCTGTCGGAGTTGAGAGATTTCTCTACAGGAGAACAAAAATGTCTCGAGCTACTTACTTGGAGGAGTCTGGGGCAGGTAGATGGGATCTCCGGTCCCGAACGCAGAGGTCAAAACGTTCTGGGATGACGCCTGGGAGGAGTCTTGGGTCGATCCCGGAGAAGAGAGCTTCCTGCAAAAGAGAAGAATCACCTAGGGTAGCCTCATTAGACAAGTCTGGGGCGGCTACCTGGGATCTCCGGTCCTTATAAGAGAAGGCCAAAAGACGCTAGGAGACGTCTGGAAGGAATCACAGGGAATCCCGGAGGGCAGAGGTTCCTCCAAAAAAGAAAAAAACCTCAACGGTAGCTTCCTTGGAGGAGTCTGGGGCTTCTACCTGACCCCTTAGGTAGGTAAAGCAGAGGACAGAAGACTGTGGGAGATGCCTGGGAGGAGTCTCAGCTGGCTGTCGGAGTTGAGAGATTTCTCTACAGGAGAACAAAAATGTCTCGAGCTACTTACTTGGAGGAGTCTGGGGCAGGTAGCTGGGATCTCCGGTCCTGAACGCAGAGGTCAAAACATTCTGGGATGATGCCTGGGAGGAGTCTTGGGTTGATCCCAGAGAAGAGAGCTTCCTGCAAAAGAGAAGAATCATCTAGGGTAGCCTCATTAGACAAGTCTGGGGCTGCTACCTGGGATCTCCGGTCCTTATAAGAAAAGGCCAAAAGACGCTAGGAGACGTCTGGAAGGAATCACAGGGAATCCCGGAGGTCAGAGG
The DNA here is from genome assembly GCF_929443795.1 of Astur gentilis. Taxonomy (NCBI): domain Eukaryota; kingdom Metazoa; phylum Chordata; class Aves; order Accipitriformes; family Accipitridae; genus Astur; species Astur gentilis. The sequence continues at coordinate 669,726 of NC_064883.1, forward strand.
CTACTCCAAAAAAAAGAAAAAAACGTCAACGGTAGCTTCCTTGGAGGAGTCTGGGGCTTCTACCTGACCCCTTAGGTAGGTAAAGAAGAAGACAGAAGACTGTGGGAGATGCCTGGGAGGAGTCTCAGCTGGCTGTCGGAGTTGAGAGATTTCTCTACAGGAGAACAAAAATGTCTCGAGCTACTTACTTGGGGGAGTCTGGGGCAGGTAGCTGGGATCTCCGGTCCCGAACGCAGAGGTCAAAACATTCTGGGATGATGCCTGGGAGGAGTCTTGGGTCGATCCCGGAGAAGAGAGCTTCCTGCAAGAGAGAAGAATCATCTAGGGTAGCCTCATTAAACAATTCTGGGGCTGCTACCTGGGATCTCCGGTCCTTATAAGAAAAGCCCAAAAGACGCTAGGAGACGTCTGGAAGGAATCACAGGGAATCCCGGAGGTCAGAGGCTCCTCGAAAAAAAGAAAAAAACCTCAACGGTAGCTTCCTTGGAGGAGTCTAGGGCTTCTACCTGACCCCTTAGGTTGGTAAAGCAGAGGACAGAAGACTGTGGGAGATGCCTGGGAGGAGTCTCAGGTGCCTGTCGGAGTTGAGAGATTTCTCTACAGGAGAACAAAAATGTCTCGAGCTACTTACTTGGAGGAGTCTGGGGCAGGTAGCTGGGATCTCCGGTCCCGAACGCAGAGGTCAAAACGTTCTGGGATGACGCCTGGGAGGAGTCTTGGGTCGATCCCGGAGAAGAGAGCTTCCTGCAAAAGAGAAGAATCATCTAGGGTAGCCTCATTAAACAATTCTGGGGCTGCTACCTGGGATCTCCGGTCCTTATAAGAAAAGGCCAAAAGACTCTAGGAGACGTCTGGAAGGAATCACAGGGGATCCCGGAGGGCAGAGGTTCCTCCAAAAAAGAAAAAAGCCTCAACGGTAGCTTCCTTGGAGGAGTCTGGGGCTTCTACCTGAGCCCTTAGGTAGGTAAAGCAGAGGACAGAAGACTGTGGGAGATGCCTGGGAGAAGTCTCAGGTGGCTGTCGGAGTTGAGAGATTTCTCTACAGGAGAACAAAAATGTCTTGAGCTACTTACTTGGAGGAGTCTGGGGCAGGTAGATGGGATCTCCGGTCCCGAACGCAGAGGTCAAAACATTCTGGGATGACGCCTGGGAGGAGTCTTGGGTCGATCCCAGAGAAGAGAGCTTCCTGCAAAAGAGAAGAATCATCTAGGGTAGCCTCATTAGACAAGTCTGGGGCTGCTACCTGGGATCTCCGGTCCTTATAAGAAAAGCCCAAAAGACGCTAGGAGACGTCTGGAAGGAATCACAGGGGATCCCAGAGGGCACAGGCTCCTCCAAAAAAGAAAAAACCTCAACGGTAGCTTCCTTGGAGGAGTCTGGGGCTTCTACCTGAGCCCTTAGGTAGGTAAAGCAGAGGACAGAAGACTGTGGGAGATGCCTAGGAGGAGTCTCAGGTGGCTGTCGGGTTGAGAGATTTCTCTACAGGAGAACAAAAATGTCTCGAGCTACTTACTTGGAGGAGTCTGGGGCAGGTAGCTGGGATCTCCGGTCCCGAACGCAGAGGTCAAAACGTTCTGGGATGACGCCTGGGAGGAGTCTTGGGTCGATCCCAGAGAAGAGAGCTTCCTGCAAAAGAGAAGAATCATCTAGGGTAGCCTCATTAAACAATTCTGGGGCTGCTACCTGGGATCTCCGGTCCTTATAAGAAAAGGCCAAAAGACGCTAGGAGACATCTGGAAGGAATCACAGGGAATCCCGGAGGGCAGAGGTTCCTCCAAAAAAGAAAAAAGCCTCAACGGTAGCTTCCTTGGAGGAGTCTGGGGCTTCTACCTGACCCCTTAGGTAGGTAAAGCAGAGGACAGAAGACTGTGGGAGATGCCTGGGAGGAGTCTCAGGTGGCTGTCGGAGTTGAGAGATTTCTCTACAGGAGAACAAAAATGTCTCGAGCTACTTACTTGGAGGAGTCTGGGGCAGGTAGCTGGGATCTCCGGTCCCAAACGCAGAGGTCAAAACATTCTGGGATGACGCCTGGGAGGAGTCTTGGGTCGATCCCAGAGAAGAGAGCTTCCTGCAAAAGAGAAGAATCATCTAGGGTAGCCTCATTAGACAAGTCTGGGGCTGCTACCTGGGATCTCCGGTCCTTATAAGAAAAGCCCAAAAGACGCTAGGAGACGTCTGGAAGGAATCACAGGGAATCCCGGAGGGCAGAGGTTCCTCCAAAAAAGAAAAAAGCCTCCACGGTAGCTTCCTTGGAGGAGTCTGGGGCTTCTACCTGACCCCTTAGGTAGGTAAAGCAGAGGACAGAAGACTGTGGGAGATGCCTGGGAGGAGTCTCAGCTGGCTGTCGGAGTTGAGAGATTTCTCTACAGGAGAACAAAAATGTCTCGAGCTACTTACTTGGAGGAGTCTGGGGCAGGTAGCTGGGATCTCCGGTCCTGAACGCAGAGGTCAAAACATTCTGGGATGACGCCTGGGAGGAGTCTTGGGTCGATCCCAGAGAAGAGAACTTCCTGCAAAAGAAAAGAATCATCTAGGGTAGCCTCATTAGACAAGTCTGGGGCTGCTACCTGGGATCTCCGGTCCTTATAAGAAAAGCCCAAAAGACGCTAGGAGACGTCTGGAAGGAATCACAGGGAATCCCGGAGGTCAGAGGCTCCTCGAAAAAAAGAAAAAAACCTCAACGGTAGCTTCCTTGGAGGAGTCTAGGGCTTCTACCTGACCCCTTAGGTTGGTAAAGCAGAGGACAGAAGACTGTGGGAGATGCCTGGGAGGAGTCTCAGGAGCCTGTCGGAGTTGAGAGATTTCTCTACAGGAGAACAAAAATGTCTCGAGCTACTTACTTGGAGGAGTCTGGGGCAGGTAGCTGGGATCTCCGGTCCCGAACGCAGAGGTCAAAACATTCTGGGATGACGCCTGGGAGGACTCTTGGGTCGATCCCAGAGAAGAGAACTTCCTGCAAAAGAGAAGAATCATCTAGGGTAGCCTCATTAAACAATTCTGGGGCTGCTACCTGGGATCTCCGGTCCTTATAAGAAAAGGCCAAAAGACTCTAGGAGACGTCTGGAAGGAATCACAGGGGATCCCAGAGGGCACAGGCTCCTCCAAAAAAGAAAAAACCTCAACGGTAGCTTCCTTGGAGGAGTCTGGGGCTTCTACCTGACCCCTTAGGTTGGTAAAGCAGAGGACAGAAGACTGTGGGAGATGCCTAGGAGGAGTCTCAGGTGGCTGTCGGAGTTGAGAGATTTCTCTACAGGAGAACAAAAATGTCTCGAGCTACTTACTTGGAGGAGTCTGGGGCAGGTAGATGGGATCTCCGGTCCCGAACACAGATGTCAAAACGTTCTGGGATGACGCCTGGGAGGAGTCTTGGGTCGATCCCAGAGAAGAGAGCTTCCTGCAAAAGAGAAGAATCATCTAGGGTAGCCTCATTAGACAAGTCTGGGGCTGCTACCTGGGATCTCCGGTCCTTATAAGAAAAGCCCAAAAGACGCTAGGAGACGTCTGGAAGGAATCACAGGGGATCCCGGAGGTCAGAGGCTCCTCGAAAAAAAGAAAAAAACCTCAACGGTAGCTTCCTTGGAGGAGTCTAGGGCTTCTACCTGACCCCTTAGGTTGGTAAAGCAGAGGACAGAAGACTGTGGGAGATGCCTGGGAGGAGTCTCAGGTGCCTGTCGGAGTTGAGAGATTTCTCTACAGGAGAACAAAAATGTCTCGAGCTACTTACTTGGAGGAGTCTGGGGCAGGTAGCTGGAATCTCCGGTCCCGAACGCAGAGGTCAAAACATTCTGGGATGACGCCTGGGAGGAGTCTTGGGTCGATCCCAGAGAAGAGAGCTTCCTGCAAAAGAGAAGAATCATCTAGGGTAGCCTCATTAGACAAGTCTGGGGCTGCTACCTGGGATCTCCGGTCCTTATAAGAAAAGGCCAAAAGACGCTAGGAGACGTCTGGAAGGAATCACAGGGAATCCCGGAGGTCAGAGGCTACTCCAAAAAAAAGAAAAAAACGTCAACGGTAGCTTCCTTGGAGGAGTCTGGGGCTTCTACCTGACCCCTTAGGTAGGTAAAGAAGAAGACAGAAGACTGTGGGAGATGCCTGGGAGGAGTCTCAGCTGGCTGTCGGAGTTGAGAGATTTCTCTACAGGAGAACAAAAATGTCTCGAGCTACTTACTTGGAGGAGTCTGGGGCAGGTAGCTGGGATCTCCGGTCCCGAACGCAGAGGTCAAAACATTCTGGGATGATGCCTGGGAGGAGTCTTGGGTCGATCCCGGAGAAGAGAGCTTCCTGCAAGAGAGAAGAATCATCTAGGGTAGCCTCATTAAACAATTCTGGGGCTGCTACCTGGGATCTCCGGTCCTTATAAGAAAAGCCCAAAAGACGCTAGGAGACGTCTGGAAGGAATCACAGGGAATCCCGGAGGTCAGAGGCTCCTCGAAAAAAAGAAAAAAACCTCAACGGTAGCTTCCTTGGAGGAGTCTAGGGCTTCTACCTGACCCCTTAGGTTGGTAAAGCAGAGGACAGAAGACTGTGGGAGATGCCTGGGAGGAGTCTCAGGTGCCTGTCGGAGTTGAGAGATTTCTCTACAGGAGAACAAAAATGTCTCGAGCTACTTACTTGGAGGAGTCTGGGGCAGGTAGATGGGATCTCCGGTCCCGAACGCAGAGGTCAAAACATTCTGGGATGACGCCTGGGAGGAGTCTTGGGTCGATCCCAGAGAAGAGAGCTTCCTGCAAAAGAGAAGAATCATCTAGGGTAGCCTCATTAGACAAGTCTGGGGCGGCTACCTGGGATCTCCGGTCCTTATAAGAGAAGGCCAAAAGACGCTAGGAGACGTCTGGAAGGAATCACAGGGAATCCCGGAGGGCAGAGGTTCCTCCAAAAAAGAAAAAAACCTCAACGGTAGCTTCCTTGGAGGAGTCTGGGGCTTCTACCTGAGCCCTTAGGTAGGTAAAGCAGAGGACAGAAGACTGTGGGAGATGCCTGGGAGGAGTCTCAGCTGGCTGTCGGAGTTGAGAGATTTCTCTACAGGAGAACAAAAATGTCTCGAGCTACTTACTTGGAGGAGTCTGGGGCAGGTAGCTGGGATCTCCGGTCCCGAACGCAGAGGTCAAAACATTCTGGGATGACGCCTGGGAGTACTCTTGGGTCGATCCCAGAGAAGAGAACTTCCTGCAAAAGAGAAGAATCATCTAGGGTAGCCTCATTAAACAATTCTGGGGCTGCTACCTGGGATCTCCGGTCCTTATAAGAAAAGGCCAAAAGACTCTAGGAGACGTCTGGAAGGAATCACAGGGGATCCCAGAGGGCACAGGCTCCTCCAAAAAAGAAAAAACCTCAACGGTAGCTTCCTTGGAGGAGTCTGGGGCTTCTACCTGAGCCCTTAGGTAGGTAAAGCAGAGGACAGAAGACTGTGGGAGATGCCTAGGAGGAGTCTCAGGTGGCTGTCGGGTTGAGAGATTTCTCTACAGGAGAACAAAAATGTCTCGAGCTACTTACTTGGAGGAGTCTGGGGCAGGTAGCTGGGATCTCCGGTCCCGAACGCAGAGGTCAAAACGTTCTGGGATGACGCCTGGGAGGAGTCTTGGGTCGATCCCAGAGAAGAGAGCTTCCTGCAAAAGAGAAGAATCATCTAGGGTAGCCTCATTAAACAATTCTGGGGCTGCTACCTGGGATCTCCGGTCCTTATAAGAAAAGGCCAAAAGACGCTAGGAGACGTCTGGAAGGAATCACAGGGAATCCCGGAGGGCAGAGGTTCCTCCAAAAAAGAAAAAAGCCTCAACGGTAGCTTCCTTGGAGGAGTCTGGGGCTTCTACCTGAGCCCTTAGGTAGGTAAAGCAGAGGACAGAAGACTGTGGGAGATGCCTGGGAGGAGTCTCAGGTGGCTGTCGGAGTTGAGAGATTTCTCTACAGGAGAACAAAAATGTCTCGAGCTACTTACTTGGAGGAGTCTGGGGCAGGTAGATGGGATCTCCGGTCCCGAACGCAGAGGTCAAAACATTCTGGGATGACGCCTGGGAGGAGTCTTGGGTCGATCCCAGAGAAGAGAGCTTCCTGCAAAAGAGAAGAATCATCTAGGGTAGCCTCATTAGACAAGTCTGGGGCTGCTACCTGGGATCTCCGGTCCTTATAAGAAAAGCCCAAAAGACGCTAGGAGACGTCTGGAAGGAATCACAGGGAATCCCGGAGGTCAGAGGCTCCTCGAAAAAAAGAAAAAAACCTCAACGGTAGCTTCCTTGGAGGAGTCTAGGGCTTCTACCTGACCCCTTAGGTTGGTAAAGCAGAGGACAGAAGACTGTGGGAGATGCCTGGGAGGAGTCTCAGGTGCCTGTCGGAGTTGAGAGATTTCTCTACAGGAGAACAAAAATGTCTCGAGCTACTTACTTGGAGGAGTCTGGGGCAGGTAGCTGGGATCTCCGGTCCTGAACGCAGAGGTCAAAACATTCTGAGATGACACCTGGGAGGAGTCTTGGGTTGATCCCAGAGAAGAGAGCTTCCTGCAAAAGAGAAGAATCATCTAGGGTAGCCTCATTAGACAAGTCTGGGGCTGCTACCTGGGATCTCCGGTCCTTATAAGAAAAGCCCAAAAGACGCTAGGAGACGTCTGGAAGGAATCACAGGGAATCCCGGAGGTCAGAGGCTACTCCAAAAAAAAGAAAAAAACGTCAACGGTAGCTTCCTTGGAGGAGTCTGGGGCTTCTACCTGACCCCTTAGGTAGGTAAAGAAGAAGACAGAAGACTGTGGGAGATGCCTGGGAGGAGTCTCAGCTGGCTGTCGGAGTTGAGAGATTTCTCTACAGGAGAACAAAAATGTCTCGAGCTACTTACTTGGGGGAGTCTGGGGCAGGTAGCTGGGATCTCCGGTCCCGAACGCAGAGGTCAAAACATTCTGGGATGATGCCTGGGAGGAGTCTTGGGTGGATCCCGGAGAAGAGAGCTTCCTGCAAGAGAGAAGAATCATCTAGGGTAGCCTCATTAAACAATTCTGGGGCTGCTACCTGGGATCTCCGGTCCTTATAAGAAAAGCCCAAAAGACGCTAGGAGACGTCTGGAAGGAATCACAGGGAATCCCGGAGGTCAGAGGCTCCTCGAAAAAAAGAAAAAAACCTCAACGGTAGCTTCCTTGGAGGAGTCTAGGGCTTCTACCTGACCCCTTAGGTTGGTAAAGCAGAGGACAGAAGACTGTGGGAGATGCCTGGGAGGAGTCTCAGGTGCCTGTCGGAGTTGAGAGATTTCTCTACAGGAGAACAAAAATGTCTCGAGCTACTTACTTGGAGGAGTCTGGGGCAGGTAGATGGGATCTCCGGTCCCAAACGCAGAGGTCAAAACATTCTGGGATGACGCCTGGGAGGAGTCTTGGGTCGATCCCAGAGAAGAGAGCTTCCTGCAAAAGAGAAGAATCATCTAGGGTAGCCTCATTAGACAAGTCTGGGGCGGCTACCTGGGATCTCCGGTCCTTATAAGAGAAGGCCAAAAGACGCTAGGAGACGTCTGGAAGGAATCACAGGGAATCCCGGAGGGCAGAGGTTCCTCCAAAAAAGAAAAAAACCTCAACGGTAGCTTCCTTGGAGGAGTCTGGGGCTTCTACCTGAGCCCTTAGGTAGGTAAAGCAGAGGACAGAAGACTGTGGGAGATGCCTGGGAGGAGTCTCAGCTGGCTGTCGGAGTTGAGAGATTTCTCTACAGGAGAACAAAAATGTCTCGAGCTACTTACTTGGAGGAGTCTGGGGCAGGTAGCTGGGATCTCCGGTCCCGAACGCAGAGGTCAAAACATTCTGGGATGACGCCTGGGAGGACTCTTGGGTCGATCCCAGAGAAGAGAACTTCCTGCAAAAGAGAAGAATCATCTAGGGTAGCCTCATTAAACAATTCTGGGGCTGCTACCTGGGATCTCCGGTCCTTATAAGAAAAGGCCAAAAGACTCTAGGAGACGTCTGGAAGGAATCACAGGGGATCCCAGAGGGCACAGGCTCCTCCAAAAAAGAAAAAACCTCAACGGTAGCTTCCTTGGAGGAGTCTGGGGCTTCTACCTGAGCCCTTAGGTAGGTAAAGCAGAGGACAGAAGACTGTGGGAGATGCCTAGGAGGAGTCTCAGGTGGCTGTCGGGTTGAGAGATTTCTCTACAGGAGAACAAAAATGTCTCGAGCTACTTACTTGGAGGAGTCTGGGGCAGGTAGCTGGGATCTCCGGTCCCGAACGCAGAGGTCAAAACGTTCTGGGATGACGCCTGGGAGGAGTCTTGGGTCGATCCCAGAGAAGAGAGCTTCCTGCAAAAGAGAAGAATCATCTAGGGTAGCCTCATTAAACAATTCTGGGGCTGCTACCTGGGATCTCCGGTTCTTATAAGAAAAGGCCAAAAGACGCTAGGAGACGTCTGGAAGGAATCACAGGGAATCCCGGAGGGCAGAGGTTCCTCCAAAAAAGAAAAAAGCCTCAACGGTAGCTTCCTTGGAGGAGTCTGGGGCTTCTACCTGAGCCCTTAGGTAGGTAAAGCAGAGGACAGAAGACTGTGGGAGATGCCTGGGAGGAGTCTCAGGTGGCTGTCGGAGTTGAGAGATTTCTCTACAGGAGAACAAAAATGTCTCGAGCTACTTACTTGGAGGAGTCTGGGGCAGGTAGATGGGATCTCCGGTCCCGAACGCAGAGGTCAAAACATTCTGGGATGACGCCTGGGAGGAGTCTTGGGTCGATCCCAGAGAAGAGAGCTTCCTGCAAAAGAGAAGAATCATCTAGGGTAGCCTCATTAGACAAGTCTGGGGCTGCTACCTGGGATCTCCGGTCCTTATAAGAAAAGCCCAAAAGACGCTAGGAGACGTCTGGAAGGAATCACAGGGAATCCCGGAGGGCAGAGGTTCCTCCAAAAAAGAAAAAAGCCTCAACGGTAGCTTCCTTGGAGGAGTCTGGGGCTTCTACCTGACCCCTTAGGTAGGTAAAGCAGAGGACAGAAGACTGTGGGAGATGCCTGGACGGAGTCTCAGCTGGCTGTCGGAGTTGAGAGATTTCTCTACAGGAGAACAAAAATGTCTCGAGCTACTTACTTGGAGGAGTCTGGGGCAGGTAGCTGGGATCTCCGGTCCTGAACGCAGAGGTCAAAACATTCTGGGATGACGCCTGGGAGGAGTCTTGGGTCGATCCCAGAGAAGAGAACTTCCTGCAAAAGAAAAGAATCATCTAGGGTAGCCTCATTAGACAAGTCTGGGGCTGCTACCTGGGATCTCCGGTCCTTATAAGAAAAGCCCAAAAGACGCTAGGAGACGTCTGGAAGGAATCACAGGGGATCCCAGAGGGCACAGGCTCCTCCAAAAAAGAAAAAACCTCAACGGTAGCTTCCTTGGAGGAGTCTGGGGCTTCTACCTGACCCCTTAGGTTGGTAAAGCAGAGGACAGAAGACTGTGGGAGATGCCTAGGAGGAGTCTCAGGTGGCTGTCGGAGTTGAGAGATTTCTCTACAGGAGAACAAAAATGTCTCGAGCTACTTACTTGGAGGAGTCTGGGGCAGGTAGCTGGGATCTCCGGTCCCGAACGCAGAGGTCAAAACATTCTGGGATGACGCCTGGGAGGACTCTTGGGTCGATCCCAGAGAAGAGAACTTCCTGCAAAAGAGAAGAATCATCTAGGGTAGCCTCATTAAACAATTCTGGGGCTGCTACCTGGGATCTCCGGTCCTTATAAGAAAAGGCCAAAAGACTCTAGGAGACGTCTGGAAGGAATCACAGGGGATCCCAGAGGGCAGAGGTTCCTCCAAAAAAGAAAAAACCTCAACGGTAGCTTACTTGGAGGAGTCTGGGGCTTCTACCTGAGCCCTTAGGTAGGTAAAGCAGAGGACAGAAGACTGTGGGAGATGCCTAGGAGGAGTCTCAGGTGGCTGTCGGGTTGAGAGATTTCTCTACAGGAGAACAAAAATGTCTCGAGCTACTTACTTGGAGGAGTCTGGGGCAGGTAGCTGGGATCTCCGGTCCCGAACGCAGAGGTCAAAACGTTCTGGGATGACGCCTGGGAGGAGTCTTGGGTCGATCCCGGAGAAGAGAGCTTCCTGCAAAAGAGAAGAATCATCTAGGGTAGCCTCATTAAACAATTCTGGGGCTGCTACCTGGGATCTCCGGTTCTTATAAGAAAAGGCCAAAAGACGCTAGGAGACGTCTGGAAGGAATCACAGGGAATCCCGGAGGGCAGAGGTTCCTCCAAAAAAGAAAAAAGCCTCAACGGTAGCTTCCTTGGAGGAGTCTGGGGCTTCTACCTGACCCCTTAGGTAGGTAAAGCAGAGGACAGAAGACTGTGGGAGATGCCTGGGAGGAGTCTCAGCTGGCTGTCGGAGTTGAGAGATTTCTCTACAGGAGAACAAAAATGTCTCGAGCTACTTACTTGGAGGAGTCTGGGGCAGGTAGATGGGATCTCCGGTCCCGAACGCAGAGGTCAAAACATTCTGGGATGACGCCTGGGAGGAGTCTTGGGTCGATCCCAGAGAAGAGAGCTTCCTGCAAAAGAGAAGAATCATCTAGGGTAGCCTCATTAGACAAGTCTGGGGCTGCTACCTGGGATCTCCGGTCCTTATAAGAAAAGCCCAAAAGACGCTAGGAGACGTCTGGAAGGAATCACAGGGAATCCCGGAGGGCAGAGGTTCCTCCAAAAAAGAAAAAAGCCTCAACGTTAGCTTCCTTGGAGGAGTCTGGGGCTTCTACCTGACCCCTTAGGTAGGTAAAGCAGAGGACAGAAGACTGTGGGAGATGCCTGGGAGGAGTCTCAGCTGGCTGTCGGAGTTGAGAGATTTCTCTACAGGAGAACAAAAATGTCTCGAGCTACTTACTTGGAGGAGTCTGGGGCAGGTAGCTGGGATCTCCGGTCCTGAACGCAGAGGTCAAAACATTCTGGGATGACGCCTGGGAGGAGTCTTGGGTCGATCCCAGAGAAGAGAACTTCCTGCAAAAGAAAAGAATCATCTAGGGTAGCCTCATTAGACAAGTCTGGGGCTGCTACCTGGGATCTCCGGTCCTTATAAGAAAAGGCCAAAAGACGCTAGGAGACGTCTGGAAGGAATCACAGGGAATCCCGGAGGTCAGAGGCTCCTCGAAAAAAAGAAAAAAACCTCAACGGTAGCTTCCTTGGAGGAGTCTAGGGCTTCTACCTGACCCCTTAGGTTGGTAAAGCAGAGGACAGAAGACTGTGGGAGATGCCTGGGAGGAGTCTCAGGTGCCTGTCGGAGTTGAGAGATTTCTCTACAGGAGAACAAAAATGTCTCGAGCTACTTACTTGGAGGAGTCTGGGGCAGGTAGCTGGGATCTCCGGTCCCGAACGCAGAGGTCAAAACGTTCTGGGATGACGCCTGGGAGGAGTCTTGGGTCGATCCCGGAGAAGAGAGCTTCCTGCAAAAGAGAAGAATCATCTAGGGTAGCCTCATTAAACAATTCTGGGGCTGCTACCTGGGATCTCCGGTCCTTATAAGAAAAGGCCAAAAGACTCTAGGAGACGTCTGGAAGGAATCACAGGGAATCCCGGAGGGCAGAGGTTCCTCCAAAAAAGAAAAAACCTCAACGGTAGCTTACTTGGAGGAGTCTGGGGCTTCTACCTGAGCCCTTAGGTAGGTAAAGCAGAGGACAGAAGACTGTGGGAGATGCCTAGGAGGAGTCTCAGGTGGCTGTCGGGTTGAGAGATTTCTCTACAGGAGAACAAAAATGTCTCGAGCTACTTACTTGGAGGAGTCTGGGGCAGGTAGCTGGGATCTCCGGTCCCGAACGCAGAGGTCAAAACGTTCTGGGATGACGCCTGGGAGGAGTCTTGGGTCGATCCCGGAGAAGAGAGCTTCCTGCAAAAGAGAAGAATCATCTAGGGTAGCCTCATTAAACAATTCTGGGGCTGCTACCTGGGATCTCCGGTTCTTATAAGAACAGGCCAAAAGACGCTAGGAGACGTCTGGAAGGAATCACAGGGAATCCCGGAGGGCAGAGGTTCCTCCAAAAAAGAAAAAAGCCTCAACGGTAGCTTCCTTGGAGGAGTCTGGGGCTTCTACCTGACCCCTTAGGTAGGTAAAGCAGAGGACAGAAGACTGTGGGAGATGCCTGGGAGGAGTCTCAGCTGGCTGTCGGAGTTGAGAGATTTCTCTACAGGAGAACAAAAATGTCTCGAGCTACTTACTTGGAGGAGTCTGGGGCAGGTAGATGGGATCTCCGGTCCCGAACGCAGAGGTCAAAACATTCTGGGATGACGCCTGGGAGGAGTCTTGGGTCGATCCCAGAGAAGAGAGCTTCCTGCAAAAGAGAAGAATCATCTAGGGTAGCCTCATTAGACAAGTCTGGGGCTGCTACCTGGGATCTCCGGTCCTTATAAGAAAAGCCCAAAAGACGCTAGGAGACGTCTGGAAGGAATCACAGGGAATCCCGGAGGGCAGAGGTTCCTCCAAAAAAGAAAAAAGCCTCAACGTTAGCTTCCTTGGAGGAGTCTGGGGCTTCTACCTGACCCCTTAGGTAGGTAAAGCAGAGGACAGAAGACTGTGGGAGATGCCTGGGAGGAGTCTCAGCTGGCTGTCGGAGTTGAGAGATTTCTCTACAGGAGAACAAAAATGTCTCGAGCTACTTACTTGGAGGAGTCTGGGGCAGGTAGCTGGGATCTCCGGTCCTGAACGCAGAGGTCAAAACATTCTGGGATGACGCCTGGGAGGAGTCTTGGGTCGATCCCAGAGAAGAGAACTTCCTGCAAAAGAAAAGAATCATCTAGGGTAGCCTCATTAGACAAGTCTGGGGCTGCTACCTGGGATCTCCGGTCCTTATAAGAAAAGGCCAAAAGACTCTAGGAGACGTCTGGAAGGAATCACAGGGAATCCCGGAGGGCAGAGGTTCCTCCAAAAAAGAAAAAAGCCTCAACGGTAGCTTCCTTGGAGGAGTCTGGGGCTTCTACCTGACCCCTTAGGTAGGTAAAGCAGAGGACAGAAGACTGTGGGAGATGCCTGGGAGGAGTCTCAGGTGGCTGTCGGAGTTGAGAGATTTCTCTACAGGAGAACAAAAATGTCTCGAGCTACTTACTTGGAGGAGTCTGGGGCAGGTAGATGGGATCTCCGGTCCCAAACGCAGAGGTCAAAACATTCTGGGATGACGCCTGGGAGGAGTCTTGGGTCGATCCCAGAGAAGAGAGCTTCCTGCAAAAGAGAAGAATCATCTAGGGTAGCCTCATTAGACAAGTCTGGGGCGGCTACCTGGGATCTCCGGTCCTTATAAGAGAAGGCCAAAAGACGCTAGGAGACGTCTGGAAGGAATCACAGGGAATCCCGGAGGGCAGAGGTTCCTCCAAAAAAGAAAAAAACCTCAACGGTAGCTTCCTTGGAGGAGTCTAGGGCTTCTACCTGACCCCTTAGGTTGGTAAAGCAGAGGACAGAAGACTGTGGGAGATGCCTGGGAGGAGTCTCAGCTGGCTGTCGGAGTTGAGAGATTTCTCTACAGGAGAACAAAAATGTCTCGAGCTACTTACTTGGAGGAGTCTGGGGCAGGTAGCTGGGATCTCCGGTCCCGAACGCAGAGGTCAAAACATTCTGGGATGACGCCTGGGAGGAGTCTTGGGTCGATCCCAGAGAAGAGAGCTTCCTGCAAAAGAGAAGAATCACCTAGGGTAGCCTCATTAGACAAGTCTGGGGCGGCTACCTGGGATCTCCGGTCCTTATAAGAGAAGGCCAAAAGACGCTAGGAGACGTCTGGAAGGAATCACAGGGAATCCCGGAGGGCAGAGGTTCCTCCAAAAAAGAAAAAAACCTCAACGGTAGCTTCCTTGGAGGAGTCTGGGGCTTCTACCTGACCCCTTAGGTAGGTAAAGCAGAGGACAGAAGACTGTGGGAGATGCCTGGGAGGAGTCTCAGCTGGCTGTCGGAGTTGAGAGATTTCTCTACAGGAGAACAAAAATGTCTCGAGCTACTTACTTGGAGGAGTCTGGGGCAGGTAGCTGGGATCTCCGGTCCTGAACGCAGAGGTCAAAACATTCTGGGATGACGCCTGGGAGGAGTCTTGGGTCGATCCCAGAGAAGAGAGCTTCCTGCAAAAGAGAAGAATCATCTAGGGTAGCCTCATTAGACAAGTCTGGGGCTGCTACCTGGGATCTCCGGTCCTTATAAGAAAAGGCCAAAAGACGCTAGGAGACGTCTGGAAGGAATCACAGGGAATCCCGGAGGTCAGAGGCTACTCCAAAAAAAAGAAAAAAACGTCAACGGTAGCTTCCTTGGAGGAGTCTGGGGCTTCTACCTGACCCCTTAGGTAGGTAAAGAAGAAGACAGAAGACTGTGGGAGATGCCTGGGAGGAGTCTCAGCTGGCTGTCGGAGTTGAGAGATTTCTCTACAGGAGAACAAAAATGTCTCGAGCTACTTACTTGGGGGAGTCTGGGGCAGGTAGCTGGGATCTCCGGTCCCGAACGCAGAGGTCAAAACATTCTGGGATGATGCCTGGGAGGAGTCTTGGGTCGATCCCGGAGAAGAGAGCTTCCTGCAAGAGAGAAGAATCATCTAGGGTAGCCTCATTAAACAATTCTGGGGCTGCTACCTGGGATCTCCGGTCCTTATAATAAAAGCCCAAAAGACGCTAGGAGACGTCTGGAAGGAATCACAGGGAATCCCGGAGGTCAGAGGCTCCTCGAAAAAAAGAAAAAAACCTCAACGGTAGCTTCCTTGGAGGAGTCTAGGGCTTCTACCTGACCCCTTAGGTTGGTAAAGCAGAGGACAGAAGACTGTGGGAGATGCCTGGGAGGAGTCTCAGGTGCCTGTCGGAGTTGAGAGATTTCTCTACAGGAGAACAAAAATGTCTCGAGCTACTTACTTGGAGGAGTCTGGGGCAGGTAGATGGGATCTCCGGTCCCGAACGCAGAGGTCAAAACATTCTGGGATGACGCCTGGGAGGAGTCTTGGGTCGATCCCGGAGAAGAGAGCTTCCTGCAAAAGAGAAGAATCATCTAGGGTAGCCTCATTAAACAATTCTGGGGCTGCTACCTGGGATCTCCGGTCCTTATAAGAAAAGGCCAAAAGACTCTAGGAGACGTCTGGAAGGAATCACAGGGGATCCCGGAGGGCAGAGGTTCCTCCAAAAAAGAAAAAAGCCTCAACGTTAGCTTCCTTGGAGGAGTCTGGGGCTTCTACCTGACCCCTTAGGTAGGTAAAGCAGAGGACAGAAGACTGTGGGAGATGCCTGGGAGGAGTCTCAGCTGGCTGTCGGAGTTGAGAGATTTCTCTACAGGAGAACAAAAATGTCTCGAGCTACTTACTTGGAGGAGTCTGGGGCAGGTAGCTGGGATCTCCGGTCCTGAACGCAGAGGTCAAAACATTCTGGGATGACGCCTGGGAGGAGTCTTGGGTCGATCCCAGAGAAGAGAACTTCCTGCAAAAGAAAAGAATCATCTAGGGTAGCCTCATTAGACAAGTCTGGGGCTGCTACCTGGGATCTCCGGTCCTTATAAGAAAAGGCCAAAAGACGCTAGGAGACGTCTGGAAGGAATCACAGGGAATCCCGGAGGTCAGAGGCTCCTCGAAAAAAAGAAAAAAACCTCAATGGTAGCTTCCTTGGAGGAGTCTAGGGCTTCTACCTGACCCCTTAGGTAGGTAAAGCAGAGGACAGAAGACTGTGGGAGATGCCTGGGAGGAGTCTCAGGTGCCTGTCGGAGTTGAGAGATTTCTCTACAGGAGAACAAAAATGTCTCGAGCTACTTACTTGGAGGAGTCTGGGGCAGGTAGCTGGGATCTCCGGTCCCGAACGCAGAGGTCAAAACGTTCTGGGATGACGCCTGGGAGGAGTCTTGGGTCGATCCCGGAGAAGAGAGCTTCCTGCAAAAGAGAAGAATCATCTAGGGTAGCCTCATTAAACAATTCTGGGGCTGCTACCTGGGATCTTCGGTCCTTATAAGAAAAGGCCAAAAGACTCTAGGAGACGTCTGGAAGGAATCACAGGGAATCCCGGAGGGCAGAGGTTCCTCCAAAAAAGAAAAAAGCCTCAACGGTAGCTTCCTTGGAGGAGTCTGGGGCTTCTACCTGACCCCTTAGGTAGGTAAAGCAGAGGACAGAAGACTGTGGGAGATGCCTGGGAGGAGTCTCAGGTGGCTGTCGGAGTTGAGAGATTTCTCTACAGGAGAACAAAAATGTCTCGAGCTACTTACTTGGAGGAGTCTGGGGCAGGTAGATGGGATCTCCGGTCCCAAACGCAGAGGTCAAAACATTCTGGGATGACGCCTGGGAGGAGTCTTGGGTCGATCCCAGAGAAGAGAGCTTCCTGCAAAAGAGAAGAATCATCTAGGGTAGCCTCATTAAACAATTCTGGGGCTGCTACCTGGGATCTCCGGTCCTTATAAGAAAAGGCCAAAAGACTCTAGGAGACGTCTGGAAGGAATCACAGGGAATCCCGGAGGGCAGAGGTTCCTCCAAAAAAGAAAAAAGCCTCAACGGTAGCTTCCTTGGAGGAGTCTGGGGCTTCTACCTGAGCCCTTAGGTAGGTAAAGCAGAGGACAGAAGACTGTGGGAGATGCCTGGGAGGAGTCTCAGGTGGCTGTCGGAGTTGAGAGATTTCTCTACAGGAGAACAAAAATGTCTCGAGCTACTTACTTGGAGGAGACTGGGGCAGGTAGATGGGATCTCCGGTCCCAAACGCAGAGGTCAAAACATTCTGGGATGACGCCTGGGAGGAGTCTTGGGTCGATCCCAGAGAAGAGAGCTTCCTGCAAAAGAGAAGAATCATCTAGGGTAGCCTCATTAGACAAGTCTGGGGCGGCTACCTGGGATCTCCGGTCCTTATAAGAGAAGGCCAAAAGACGCTAGGAGACGTCTGGAAGGAATCACAGGGAATCCCGGAGGGCAGAGGTTCCTCCAAAAAAGAAAAAAACCTCAACGGTAGCTTCCTTGGAGGAGTCTGGGGCTTCTACCTGACCCCTTAGGTAGGTAAAGCAGAGGACAGAAGACTGTGGGAGATGCCTGGGAGGAGTCTCAGCTGGCTGTCGGAGTTGAGAGATTTCTCTACAGGAGAACAAAAATGTCTCGAGCTACTTACTTGGAGGAGTCTGGGGCAGGTAGCTGGGATCTCCGGTCCCGAACGCAGAGGTCAAAACATTCTGGGATGACGCCTGGGAGGACTCTTGGGTCGATCCCAGAGAAGAGAACTTCCTGCAAAAGAGAAGAATCATCTAGGGTAGCCTCATTAAACAATTCTGGGGCTGCTACCTGGGATCTCCGGTCCTTATAAGAAAAGGCCAAAAGACGCTAGGAGACGTCTGGAAGGAATCACAGGGAATCCCGGAGGGCAGAGGTTCCTCCAAAAAAGAAAAAAGCCTCAACGGTAGCTTCCTTGGAGGAGTCTGGGGCTTCTACCTGACCCCTTAGGTAGGTAAAGAAGAAGACAGAAGACTGTGGGAGATGCCTGGGAGGAGTCTCAGCTGGCTGTCGGAGTTGAGAGATTTCTCTACAGGAGAACAAAAATGTCTCGAGCTACTTACTTGGGGGAGTCTGGGGCAGGTAGATGGGATCTCCGGTCCCGAACGCAGAGGTCAAAACATTCTGGGATGATGCCTGGGAGGAGTCTTGGGTCGATCCCGGAGAAGAGAGCTTCCTGCAAGAGAGAAGAATCATCTAGGGTAGCCTCATTAAACAATTCTGGGGCTGCTACCTGGGATCTCCGGTCCTTATAAGAAAAGCCCAAGAGACGCTAGGAGACGTCTGGAAGGAATCACAGGGAATCCCGGAGGTCAGAGGCTCCTCGAAAAAAAGAAAAAAGCCTCAACGGTAGCTTCCTTGGAGGAGTCTGGGGCTTCTACCTGACCCCTTAGGTAGGTAAAGCAGAGGACAGAAGACTGTGGGAGATGCCTGGGAGGAGTCTCAGCTGGCTGTCGGAGTTGAGAGATTTCTCTACAGGAGAACAAAAATGTCTCGAGCTACTTACTTGGAGGAGTCTGGGGCAGGTAGCTGGGATCTCCGGTCCTGAACGCAGAGGTCAAAACATTCTGGGATGACGCCTGGGAGGAGTCTTGGGTCGATCCCTGAGAAGAGATCTTCCTGCAATAGATAAGAATCATCTAGGGTAGCCTCATTAGACAAGTCTGGGGCTGCTACCTGGGATCTCCGGTCCTTATAAGAAAAGCCCAAAAGACGCTAGGAGACGTCTGGAAGGAATCACAGGGAATCCCGGAGGTCAGAGGCTCCTCGAAAAAAAGAAAAAAACCTCAACGGTAGCTTCCTTGGAGGAGTCTAGGGCTTCTACCTGACCCCTTAGGTTGGTAAAGCAGAGGACAGAAGACTGTGGGAGATGCCTGGGAGGAGTCTCAGGTGCCTGTCGGAGTTGAGAGATTTCTCTACAGGAGAACAAAAATGTCTCGAGCTACTTACTTGGAGGAGTCTGGGGCAGGTAGATGGGATCTCCGGTCCCGAACGCAGAGGTCAAAACATTCTGGGATGACGCCTGGGAGGAGTCTTGGGTCGATCCCGGAGAAGAGAGCTTCCTGCAAAAGAGAAGAATCATCTAGGGTAGCCTCATTAAACAATTCTGGGGCTGCTACCTGGGATCTCCGGTCCTTATAAGAAAAGGCCAAAAGACGCTAGGAGACGTCTGGAAGGAATCACAGGGGATCCCGGAGGGCAGAGGTTCCTCCAAAAAAGAAAAAAGCCTCAACGTTAGCTTCCTTGGAGGAGTCTGGGGCTTCTACCTGACCCCTTAGGTAGGTAAAGCAGAGGACAGAAGACTGTGGGAGATGCCTGGGAGGAGTCTCAGCTGGCTGTCGGAGTTGAGAGATTTCTCTACAGGAGAACAAAAATGTCTCGAGCTACTTACTTGGAGGAGTCTGGGGCAGGTAGCTGGGATCTCCGGTCCTGAACGCAGAGGTCAAAACATTCTGGGATGACGCCTGGGAGGAGTCTTGGGTCGATCCCAGAGAAGAGAACTTCCTGCAAAAGAAAAGAATCATCTAGGGTAGCCTCATTAGACAAGTCTGGGGCTGCTACCTGGGATCTCCGGTCCTTATAAGAAAAGGCCAAAAGACGCTAGGAGACGTCTGGAAGGAATCACAGGGAATCCCGGAGGTCAGAGGCTCCTCGAAAAAAAGAAAAAAACCTCAATGGTAGCTTCCTTGGAGGAGTCTAGGGCTTCTACCTGACCCCTTAGGTTGGTAAAGCAGAGGACAGAAGACTGTGGGAGATGCCTGGGAGGAGTCTCAGGTGCCTGTCGGAGTTGAGAGATTTCTCTACAGGAGAACAAAAATGTCTCGAGCTACTTACTTGGAGGAGTCTGGGGCAGGTAGCTGGGATCTCCGGTCCCGAACGCAGAGGTCAAAACGTTCTGGGATGACGCCTGGGAGGAGTCTTGGGTCGATCCCGGAGAAGAGAGCTTCCTGCAAAAGAGAAGAATCATCTAGGGTAGCCTCATTAAACAATTCTGGGGCTGCTACCTGGGATCTTCGGTCCTTATAAGAAAAGGCCAAAAGACTCTAGGAGACGTCTGGAAGGAATCACAGGGAATCCCGGAGGGCAGAGGTTCCTCCAAAAAAGAAAAAAGCCTCAACGGTAGCTTCCTTGGAGGAGTCTGGGGCTTCTACCTGACCCCTTAGGTAGGTAAAGCAGAGGACAGAAGACTGTGGGAGATGCCTGGGAGGAGTCTCAGGTGGCTGTCGGAGTTGAGAGATTTCTCTACAGGAGAACAAAAATGTCTCGAGCTACTTACTTGGAGGAGTCTGGGGCAGGTAGATGGGATCTCCGGTCCCGAACGCAGAGGTCAAAACATTCTGGGATGACGCCTGGGAGGAGTCTTGGGTCGATCCCAGAGAAGAGAGCTTCCTGCAAAAGAGAAGAATCATCTAGGGTAGCCTCATTAGACAAGTCTGGGGCGGCTACCTGGGATCTCCGGTCCTTATAAGAGAAGGCCAAAAGACGCTAGGAGACGTCTGGAAGGAATCACAGGGAATCCCGGAGGGCAGAGGTTCCTCCAAAAAAGAAAAAAACCTCAACGGTAGCTTCCTTGGAGGAGTCTGGGGCTTCTACCTGACCCCTTAGGTAGGTAAAGCAGAGGACAGAAGACTGTGGGAGATGCCTGGGAGGAGTCTCAGCTGGCTGTCGGAGTTGAGAGATTTCTCTACAGGAGAACAAAAATGTCTCGAGCTACTTACTTGGAGGAGTCTGGGGCAGGTAGCTGGGATCTCCGGTCCCGAACGCAGAGGTCAAAACATTCTGGGATGACGCCTGGGAGGACTCTTGGGTCGATCCCAGAGAAGAGAACTTCCTGCAAAAGAGAAGAATCATCTAGGGTAGCCTCATTAAACAATTCTGGGGCTGCTACCTGGGATCTCCGGTCCTTATAAGAAAAGGCCAAAAGACGCTAGGAGACGTCTGGAAGGAATCACAGGGAATCCCGGAGGGCAGAGGTTCCTCCAAAAAAGAAAAAAGCCTCAACGGTAGCTTCCTTGGAGGAGTCTGGGGCTTCTACCTGACCCCTTAGGTAGGTAAAGAAGAAGACAGAAGACTGTGGGAGATGCCTGGGAGGAGTCTCAGCTGGCTGTCGGAGTTGAGAGATTTCTCTACAGGAGAACAAAAATGTCTCGAGCTACTTACTTGGGGGAGTCTGGGGCAGGTAGATGGGATCTCCGGTCCCGAACGCAGAGGTCAAAACATTCTGGGATGACGCCTGGGAGGAGTCTTGGGTCGATCCCGGAGAAGAGAGCTTCCTGCAAGAGAGAAGAATCATCTAGGGTAGCCTCATTAAACAATTCTGGGGCTGCTACCTGGGATCTCCGGTCCTTATAAGAAAAGCCCAAGAGACGCTAGGAGACGTCTGGAAGGAATCACAGGGAATCCCGGAGGTCAGAGGCTCCTCGAAAAAAAGAAAAAAGCCTCAACGGTAGCTTCCTTGGAGGAGTCTGGGGCTTCTACCTGACCCCTTAGGTAGGTAAAGCAGAGGACAGAAGACTGTGGGAGATGCCTGGGAGGAGTCTCAGCTGGCTGTCGGAGTTGAGAGATTTCTCTACAGGAGAACAAAAATGTCTCGAGCTACTTACTTGGAGGAGTCTGGGGCAGGTAGCTGGGATCTCCGGTCCTGAACGCAGAGGTCAAAACATTCTGGGATGACGCCTGGGAGGAGTCTTGGGTCGATCCCAGAGAAGAGAACTTCCTGCAATAGAAAAGAATCATCTAGGGTAGCCTCATTAGACAAGTCTGGGGCTGCTACCTGGGATCTCCGGTCCTTATAAGAAAAGCCCAAAAGACGCTAGGAGACGTCTGGAAGGAATCACAGGGAATCCCGGAGGTCAGAGGCTCCTCGAAAAAAAGAAAAAAACCTCAACGGTAGCTTCCTTGGAGGAGTCTAGGGCTTCTACCTGACCCCTTAGGTTGGTAAAGCAGAGGACAGAAGACTGTGGGAGATGCCTGGGAGGAGTCTCAGGTGCCTGTCGGAGTTGAGAGATTTCTCTACAGGAGAACAAAAATGTCTCGAGCTACTTACTTGGAGGAGTCTGGGGCAGGTAGATGGGATCTCCGGTCCCGAACGCAGAGGTCAAAACATTCTGGGATGACGCCTGGGAGGAGTCTTGGGTCGATCCCGGAGAAGAGAGCTTCCTGCAAAAGAGAAGAATCATCTAGGGTAGCCTCATTAAACAATTCTGGGGCTGCTACCTGGGATCTCCGGTCCTTATAAGAAAAGGCCAAAAGACTCTAGGAGACGTCTGGAAGGAATCACAGGGGATCCCGGAGGGCAGAGGTTCCTCCAAAAAAGAAAAAAGCCTCAACGTTAGCTTCCTTGGAGGAGTCTGGGGCTTCTACCTGACCCCTTAGGTAGGTAAAGCAGAGGACAGAAGACTGTGGGAGATGCCTGGGAGGAGTCTCAGCTGGCTGTCGGAGTTGAGAGATTTCTCTACAGGAGAACAAAAATGTCTCGAGCTACTTACTTGGAGGAGTCTGGGGCAGGTAGCTGGGATCTCCGGTCCTGAACGCAGAGGTCAAAACATTCTGGGATGACGCCTGGGAGGAGTCTTGGGTCGATCCCAGAGAAGAGAACTTCCTGCAAAAGAAAAGAATCATCTAGGGTAGCCTCATTAGACAAGTCTGGGGCTGCTACCTGGGATCTCCGGTCCTTATAAGAAAAGGCCAAAAGACGCTAGGAGACGTCTGGAAGGAATCACAGGGAATCCCGGAGGTCAGAGGCTCCTCGAAAAAAAGAAAAAAACCTCACTGGTAGCTTCCTTGGAGGAGTCTAGGGCTTCTACCTGACCCCTTAGGTTGGTAAAGCAGAGGACAGAAGACTGTGGGAGATGCCTGGGAGGAGTCTCAGGTGCCTGTCGGAGTTGAGAGATTTCTCTACAGGAGAACAAAAATGTCTCGAGCTACTTACTTGGAGGAGTCTGGGGCAGGTAGCTGGGATCTCCGGTCCCGAACGCAGAGGTCAAAACGTTCTGGGATGACGCCTGGGAGGAGTCTTGGGTCGATCCCGGAGAAGAGAGCTTCCTGCAAAAGAGAAGAATCATCTAGGGTAGCCTCATTAAACAATTCTGGGGCTGCTACCTGGGATCTTCGGTCCTTATAAGAAAAGGCCAAAAGACTCTAGGAGACGTCTGGAAGGAATCACAGGGAATCCCGGAGGGCAGAGGTTCCTCCAAAAAAGAAAAAAGCCTCAACGGTAGCTTCCTTGGAGGAGTCTGGGGCTTCTACCTGACCCCTTAGGTAGGTAAAGCAGAGGACAGAAGACTGTGGGAGATGCCTGGGAGGAGTCTCAGGTGGCTGTCGGAGTTGAGAGATTTCTCTACAGGAGAACAAAAATGTCTCGAGCTACTTACTTGGAGGAGTCTGGGGCAGGTAGATGGGATCTCCGGTCCCGAACGCAGAGGTCAAAACATTCTGGGATGACGCCTGGGAGGAGTCTTGGGTCGATCCCAGAGAAGAGAGCTTCCTGCAAAAGAGAAGAATCATCTAGGGTAGCCTCATTAAACAATTCTGGGGCTGCTACCTGGGATCTCCGGTCCTTATAAGAAAAGGCCAAAAGACTCTAGGAGACGTCTGGAAGGAATCACAGGGAATCCCGGAGGGCAGAGG
The DNA here is from genome assembly GCF_929443795.1 of Astur gentilis. Classification (NCBI taxonomy): domain Eukaryota; kingdom Metazoa; phylum Chordata; class Aves; order Accipitriformes; family Accipitridae; genus Astur; species Astur gentilis. Next base: position 692,721 of record NC_064883.1, read on the forward strand.
TTCCTCCAAAAAAGAAAAAAGCCTCAACGGTAGCTTCCTTGGAGGAGTCTGGGGCTTCTACCTGAGCCCTTAGGTAGGTAAAGCAGAGGACAGAAGACTGTGGGAGATGCCTGGGAGGAGTCTCAGGTGGCTGTCGGAGTTGAGAGATTTCTCTACAGGAGAACAAAAATGTCTCGAGCTACTTACTTGGAGGAGACTGGGGCAGGTAGATGGGATCTCCGGTCCCAAACGCAGAGGTCAAAACATTCTGGGATGACGCCTGGGAGGAGTCTTGGGTCGATCCCAGAGAAGAGAGCTTCCTGCAAAAGAGAAGAATCATCTAGGGTAGCCTCATTAGACAAGTCTGGGGCGGCTACCTGGGATCTCCGGTCCTTATAAGAGAAGGCCAAAAGACGCTAGGAGACGTCTGGAAGGAATCACAGGGAATCCCGGAGGGCAGAGGTTCCTCCAAAAAAGAAAAAAACCTCAACGGTAGCTTCCTTGGAGGAGTCTGGGGCTTCTACCTGACCCCTTAGGTAGGTAAAGCAGAGGACAGAAGACTGTGGGAGATGCCTGGGAGGAGTCTCAGCTGGCTGTCGGAGTTGAGAGATTTCTCTACAGGAGAACAAAAATGTCTCGAGCTACTTACTTGGAGGAGTCTGGGGCAGGTAGCTGGGATCTCCGGTCCCGAACGCAGAGGTCAAAACATTCTGGGATGACGCCTGGGAGGACTCTTGGGTCGATCCCAGAGAAGAGAACTTCCTGCAAAAGAGAAGAATCATCTAGGGTAGCCTCATTAAACAATTCTGGGGCTGCTACCTGGGATCTCCGGTCCTTATAAGAAAAGGCCAAAAGACGCTAGGAGACGTCTGGAAGGAATCACAGGGAATCCCGGAGGGCAGAGGTTCCTCCAAAAAAGAAAAAAGCCTCAACGGTAGCTTCCTTGGAGGAGTCTGGGGCTTCTACCTGACCCCTTAGGTAGGTAAAGAAGAAGACAGAAGACTGTGGGAGATGCCTGGGAGGAGTCTCAGCTGGCTGTCGGAGTTGAGAGATTTCTCTACAGGAGAACAAAAATGTCTCGAGCTACTTACTTGGGGGAGTCTGGGGCAGGTAGATGGGATCTCCGGTCCCGAACGCAGAGGTCAAAACATTCTGGGATGATGCCTGGGAGGAGTCTTGGGTCGATCCCGGAGAAGAGAGCTTCCTGCAAGAGAGAAGAATCATCTAGGGTAGCCTCATTAAACAATTCTGGGGCTGCTACCTGGGATCTCCGGTCCTTATAAGAAAAGCCCAAGAGACGCTAGGAGACGTCTGGAAGGAATCACAGGGAATCCCGGAGGTCAGAGGCTCCTCGAAAAAAAGAAAAAAGCCTCAACGGTAGCTTCCTTGGAGGAGTCTGGGGCTTCTACCTGACCCCTTAGGTAGGTAAAGCAGAGGACAGAAGACTGTGGGAGATGCCTGGGAGGAGTCTCAGCTGGCTGTCGGAGTTGAGAGATTTCTCTACAGGAGAACAAAAATGTCTCGAGCTACTTACTTGGAGGAGTCTGGGGCAGGTAGCTGGGATCTCCGGTCCTGAACGCAGAGGTCAAAACATTCTGGGATGACGCCTGGGAGGAGTCTTGGGTCGATCCCAGAGAAGAGAACTTCCTGCAATAGAAAAGAATCATCTAGGGTAGCCTCATTAGACAAGTCTGGGGCTGCTACCTGGGATCTCCGGTCCTTATAAGAAAAGCCCAAAAGACGCTAGGAGACGTCTGGAAGGAATCACAGGGAATCCCGGAGGTCAGAGGCTCCTCGAAAAAAAGAAAAAAACCTCAACGGTAGCTTCCTTGGAGGAGTCTAGGGCTTCTACCTGACCCCTTAGGTTGGTAAAGCAGAGGACAGAAGACTGTGGGAGATGCCTGGGAGGAGTCTCAGGTGCCTGTCGGAGTTGAGAGATTTCTCTACAGGAGAACAAAAATGTCTCGAGCTACTTACTTGGAGGAGTCTGGGGCAGGTAGATGGGATCTCCGGTCCCGAACACAGATGTCAAAACGTTCTGGGATGACGCCTGGGAGGAGTCTTGGGTCGATCCCAGAGAAGAGAGCTTCCTGCAAAAGAGAAGAATCATCTAGGGTAGCCTCATTAGACAAGTCTGGGGCTGCTACCTGGGATCTCCGGTCCTTATAAGAAAAGCCCAAAAGACGCTAGGAGACGTCTGGAAGGAATCACAGGGAATCCCGGAGGGCAGAGGCTACTCCAAAAAAAAGAAAAAAACGTCAACGGTAGCTTCCTTGGAGGAGTCTGGGGCTTCTACCTGACCCCTTAGGTAGGTAAAGAAGAAGACAGAAGACTGTGGGAGATGCCTGGGAGGAGTCTCAGCTGGCTGTCGGAGTTGAGAGATTTCTCTACAGGAGAACAAAAATGTCTCGAGCTACTTACTTGGGGGAGTCTGGGGCAGGTAGATGGGATCTCCGGTCCCGAACGCAGAGGTCAAAACATTCTGGGATGATGCCTGGGAGGAGTCTTGGGTCGATCCCGGAGAAGAGAGCTTCCTGCAAGAGAGAAGAATCATCTAGGGTAGCCTCATTAAACAATTCTGGGGCTGCTACCTGGGATCTCCGGTCCTTATAAGAAAAGCCCAAAAGACGCTAGGAGACGTCTGGAAGGAATCACAGGGAATCCCGGAGGTCAGAGGCTCCTCGAAAAAAAGAAAAAAGCCTCAACGGTAGCTTGCTTGGAGGAGTCTGGGGCTTCTACCTGACCCCTTAGGTAGGTAAAGCAGAGGACAGAAGACTGTGGGAGATGCCTGGGAGGAGTCTCAGCTGGCTGTCGGAGTTGAGAGATTTCTCTACAGGAGAACAAAAATGTCTCGAGCTACTTACTTGGAGGAGTCTGGGGCAGGTAGCTGGGATCTCCGGTCCCGAACGCAGAGGTCAAAACATTCTGGGATGACGCCTGGGAGGAGTCTTGGGTCGATCCCAGAGAAGAGAACTTCCTGCAAAAGAAAAGAATCATCTAGGGTAGCCTCATTAGACAAGTCTGGGGCTGCTACCTGGGATCTCCGGTCCTTATAAGAAAAGCCCAAAAGACGCTAGGAGACGTCTGGAAGGAATCACAGGGAATCCCGGAGGTCAGAGGCTCCTCGAAAAAAAGAAAAAAACCTCAACGATAGCTTCCTTGGAGGAGTCTAGGGCTTCTACCTGACCCCTTAGGTTGGTAAAGCAGAGGACAGAAGACTGTGGGAGATGCCTGGGAGGAGTCTCAGGTGCCTGTCGGAGTTGAGAGATTTCTCTACAGGAGAACAAAAATGTCTCGAGCTACTTACTTGGAGGAGTCTGGGGCAGGTAGCTGGGATCTCCGGTCCCGAACGCAGAGGTCAAAACGTTCTGGGATGACGCCTGGGAGGAGTCTTGGGTCGATCCCAGAGAAGAGAGCTTCCTGCAAAAGAGAAGAATCATCTAGGGTAGCCTCATTAAACAATTCTGGGGCTGCTACCTGGGATCTCCGGTCCTTATAAGAAAAGGCCAAAAGACACTAGGAGACGTCTGGAAGGAATCACAGGGAATCCCGGAGGGCAGAGGTTCCTCCAAAAAAGAAAAAATCCTCAACGGTAGCTTCCTTGGAGGAGTCTGGGGCTTCTACCTGACCCCTTAGGTAGGTAAAGCAGAGGACAGAAGACTGTGGGAGATGCCTGGGAGGAGTCTCAGGTGGCTGTCGGAGTTGAGAGATTTCTCTACAGGAGAACAAAAATGTCTCGAGCTACTTACTTGGAGGAGTCTGGGGCAGGTAGATGGGATCTCCGGTCCCGAACACAGATGTCAAAACGTTCTGGGATGACGCCTGGGAGGAGTCTTGGGTCGATCCCAGAGAAGAGAGCTTCCTGCAAAAGAGAAGAATCATCTAGGGTAGCCTCATTAGACAAGTCTGGGGCTGCTACCCGGGATCTCCGGTCCTTATAAGAAAAGGCCAAAAGACGCTAGGAGACGTCTGGAAGGAATCACAGGGAATCCCGGAGGTCAGAGGCTCCTCGAAAAAAAGAAAAAAACCTCAATGGTAGCTTCCTTGGAGGAGTCTAGGGCTTCTACCTGACCCCTTAGGTTGGTAAAGCAGAGGACAGAAGACTGTGGGAGATGCCTGGGAGGAGTCTCAGCTGGCTGTCGGAGTTGAGAGATTTCTCTACAGGAGAACAAAAATGTCTCGAGCTACTTACTTGGAGGAGTCTGGGGCAGGTAGCTGGGATCTCCGGTCCCGAACGCAGAGGTCAAAACGTTCTGGGATGACGCCTGGGAGGAGTCTTGGGTCGATCCCGGAGAAGAGAGCTTCCTGCAAAAGAGAAGAATCATCTAGGGTAGCCTCATTAAACAATTCTGGGGCTGCTACCTGGGATCTTCGGTCCTTATAAGAAAAGGCCAAAAGACTCTAGGAGACGTCTGGAAGGAATCACAGGGAATCCCGGAGGGCAGAGGTTCCTCCAAAAAAGAAAAAAGCCTCAACGGTAGCTTCCTTGGAGGAGTCTGGGGCTTCTACCTGACCCCTTAGGTAGGTAAAGCAGAGGACAGAAGACTGTGGGAGATGCCTGGGAGGAGTCTCAGGTGGCTGTCGGAGTTGAGAGATTTCTCTACAGGAGAACAAAAATGTCTCGAGCTACTTACTTGGAGGAGTCTGGGGCAGGTAGATGGGATCTCCGGTCCCAAACGCAGAGGTCAAAACATTCTGGGATGACGCCTGGGAGGAGTCTTGGGTCGATCCCAGAGAAGAGAGCTTCCTGCAAAAGAGAAGAATCATCTAGGGTAGCCTCATTAAACAATTCTGGGGCTGCTACCTGGGATCTCCGGTCCTTATAAGAAAAGGCCAAAAGACTCTAGGAGACGTCTGGAAGGAATCACAGGGAATCCCGGAGGGCAGAGGTTCCTCCAAAAAAGAAAAAAGCCTCAACGGTAGCTTCCTTGGAGGAGTCTGGGGCTTCTACCTGAGCCCTTAGGTAGGTAAAGCAGAGGACAGAAGACTGTGGGAGATGCCTGGGAGGAGTCTCAGGTGGCTGTCGGAGTTGAGAGATTTCTCTTCAGGAGAACAAAAAAATGTCTCGAGCTACTTACTTGGAGGAGACTGGGGCAGGTAGATGGGATCTCCGGTCCCAAACGCAGAGGTCAAAACATTCTGGGATGACGCCTGGGAGGAGTCTTGGGTCGATCCCAGAGAAGAGAGCTTCCTGCAAAAGAGAAGAATCATCTAGGGTAGCCTCATTAGACAAGTCTGGGGCGGCTACCTGGGATCTCCGGTCCTTATAAGAGAAGGCCAAAAGACGCTAGGAGACGTCTGGAAGGAATCACAGGGAATCCCGGAGGGCAGAGGTTCCTCCAAAAAAGAAAAAAACCTCAACGGTAGCTTCCTTGGAGGAGTCTGGGGCTTCTACCTGACCCCTTAGGTAGGTAAAGCAGAGGACAGAAGACTGTGGGAGATGCCTGGGAGGAGTCTCAGCTGGCTGTCGGAGTTGAGAGATTTCTCTACAGGAGAACAAAAATGTCTCGAGCTACTTACTTGGAGGAGTCTGGGGCAGGTAGCTGGGATCTCCGGTCCCGAACGCAGAGGTCAAAACATTCTGGGATGACGCCTGGGAGGACTCTTGGGTCGATCCCAGAGAAGAGAACTTCCTGCAAAAGAGAAGAATCATCTAGGGTAGCCTCATTAAACAATTCTGGGGCTGCTACCTGGGATCTCCGGTCCTTATAAGAAAAGGCCAAAAGACGCTAGGAGACGTCTGGAAGGAATCACAGGGAATCCCGGAGGGCAGAGGTTCCTCCAAAAAAGAAAAAAGCCTCAACGGTAGCTTCCTTGGAGGAGTCTGGGGCTTCTACCTGACCCCTTAGGTAGGTAAAGAAGAAGACAGAAGACTGTGGGAGATGCCTGGGAGGAGTCTCAGCTGGCTGTCGGAGTTGAGAGATTTCTCTACAGGAGAACAAAAATGTCTCGAGCTACTTACTTGGGGGAGTCTGGGGCAGGTAGATGGGATCTCCGGTCCCGAACGCAGAGGTCAAAACATTCTGGGATGACGCCTGGGAGGAGTCTTGGGTCGATCCCGGAGAAGAGAGCTTCCTGCAAGAGAGAAGAATCATCTAGGGTAGCCTCATTAAACAATTCTGGGGCTGCTACCTGGGATCTCCGGTCCTTATAAGAAAAGCCCAAGAGACGCTAGGAGACGTCTGGAAGGAATCACAGGGAATCCCGGAGGTCAGAGGCTCCTCGAAAAAAAGAAAAAAGCCTCAACGGTAGCTTCCTTGGAGGAGTCTGGGGCTTCTACCTGACCCCTTAGGTAGGTAAAGCAGAGGACAGAAGACTGTGGGAGATGCCTGGGAGGAGTCTCAGCTGGCTGTCGGAGTTGAGAGATTTCTCTACAGGAGAACAAAAATGTCTCGAGCTACTTACTTGGAGGAGTCTGGGGCAGGTAGCTGGGATCTCCGGTCCTGAACGCAGAGGTCAAAACATTCTGGGATGACGCCTGGGAGGAGTCTTGGGTCGATCCCAGAGAAGAGAACTTCCTGCAATAGAAAAGAATCATCTAGGGTAGCCTCATTAGACAAGTCTGGGGCTGCTACCTGGGATCTCCGGTCCTTATAAGAAAAGCCCAAAAGACGCTAGGAGACGTCTGGAAGGAATCACAGGGAATCCCGGAGGTCAGAGGCTCCTCGAAAAAAAGAAAAAAACCTCAACGGTAGCTTCCTTGGAGGAGTCTAGGGCTTCTACCTGACCCCTTAGGTTGGTAAAGCAGAGGACAGAAGACTGTGGGAGATGCCTGGGAGGAGTCTCAGGTGCCTGTCGGAGTTGAGAGATTTCTCTACAGGAGAACAAAAATGTCTCGAGCTACTTACTTGGAGGAGTCTGGGGCAGGTAGATGGGATCTCCGGTCCCGAACGCAGAGGTCAAAACGTTCTGGGATGACGCCTGGGAGGAGTCTTGGGTCGATCCCGGAGAAGAGAGCTTCCTGCAAAAGAGAAGAATCATCTAGGGTAGCCTCATTAAACAATTCTGGGGCTGCTACCTGGGATCTCCGGTCCTTATAAGAAAAGGCCAAAAGACTCTAGGAGACGTCTGGAAGGAATCACAGGGGATCCCGGAGGGCAGAGGTTCCTCCAAAAAAGAAAAAAGCCTCAACGTTAGCTTCCTTGGAGGAGTCTGGGGCTTCTACCTGACCCCTTAGGTAGGTAAAGCAGAGGACAGAAGACTGTGGGAGATGCCTGGGAGGAGTCTCAGCTGGCTGTCGGAGTTGAGAGATTTCTCTACAGGAGAACAAAAATGTCTCGAGCTACTTACTTGGAGGAGTCTGGGGCAGGTAGCTGGGATCTCCGGTCCTGAACGCAGAGGTCAAAACATTCTGGGATGACGCCTGGGAGGAGTCTTGGGTCGATCCCAGAGAAGAGAACTTCCTGCAAAAGAAAAGAATCATCTAGGGTAGCCTCATTAGACAAGTCTGGGGCTGCTACCTGGGATCTCCGGTCCTTATAAGAAAAGGCCAAAAGACGCTAGGAGACGTCTGGAAGGAATCACAGGGAATCCCGGAGGTCAGAGGCTCCTCGAAAAAAAGAAAAAAACCTCAATGGTAGCTTCCTTGGAGGAGTCTAGGGCTTCTACCTGACCCCTTAGGTTGGTAAAGCAGAGGACAGAAGACTGTGGGAGATGCCTGGGAGGAGTCTCAGGTGCCTGTCGGAGTTGAGAGATTTCTCTACAGGAGAACAAAAATGTCTCGAGCTACTTACTTGGAGGAGTCTGGGGCAGGTAGCTGGGATCTCCGGTCCCGAACGCAGAGGTCAAAACGTTCTGGGATGACGCCTGGGAGGAGTCTTGGGTCGATCCCGGAGAAGAGAGCTTCCTGCAAAAGAGAAGAATCATCTAGGGTAGCCTCATTAAACAATTCTGGGGCTGCTACCTGGGATCTTCGGTCCTTATAAGAAAAGGCCAAAAGACTCTAGGAGACGTCTGGAAGGAATCACAGGGAATCCCGGAGGGCAGAGGTTCCTCCAAAAAAGAAAAAAGCCTCAACGGTAGCTTCCTTGGAGGAGTCTGGGGCTTCTACCTGACCCCTTAGGTAGGTAAAGCAGAGGACAGAAGACTGTGGGAGATGCCTGGGAGGAGTCTCAGGTGGCTGTCGGAGTTGAGAGATTTCTCTACAGGAGAACAAAAATGTCTCGAGCTACTTACTTGGAGGAGTCTGGGGCAGGTAGATGGGATCTCCGGTCCCAAACGCAGAGGTCAAAACATTCTGGGATGACGCCTGGGAGGAGTCTTGGGTCGATCCCAGAGAAGAGAGCTTCCTGCAAAAGAGAAGAATCATCTAGGGTAGCCTCATTAAACAATTCTGGGGCTGCTACCTGGGATCTCCGGTCCTTATAAGAAAAGGCCAAAAGACTCTAGGAGACGTCTGGAAGGAATCACAGGGAATCCCGGAGGGCAGAGGTTCCTCCAAAAAAGAAAAAAGCCTCAACGGTAGCTTCCTTGGAGGAGTCTGGGGCTTCTACCTGACCCCTTAGGTAGGTAAAGCAGAGGACAGAAGACTGTGGGAGATGCCTGGGAGGAGTCTCAGGTGGCTGTCGGAGTTGAGAGATTTCTCTACAGGAGAACAAAAATGTCTCGAGCTACTTACTTGGAGGAGACTGGGGCAGGTAGATGGGATCTCCGGTCCCAAACGCAGAGGTCAAAACATTCTGGGATGACGCCTGGGAGGAGTCTTGGGTCGATCCCAGAGAAGAGAGCTTCCTGCAAAAGAGAAGAATCATCTAGGGTAGCCTCATTAGACAAGTCTGGGGCGGCTACCTGGGATCTCCGGTCCTTATAAGAGAAGGCCAAAAGACGCTAGGAGACGTCTGGAAGGAATCACAGGGAATCCCGGAGGGCAGAGGTTCCTCCAAAAAAGAAAAAAACCTCAACGGTAGCTTCCTTGGAGGAGTCTGGGGCTTCTACCTGACCCCTTAGGTAGGTAAAGCAGAGGACAGAAGACTGTGGGAGATGCCTGGGAGGAGTCTCAGCTGGCTGTCGGAGTTGAGAGATTTCTCTACAGGAGAACAAAAATGTCTCGAGCTACTTACTTGGAGGAGTCTGGGGCAGGTAGCTGGGATCTCCGGTCCCGAACGCAGAGGTCAAAACATTCTGGGATGACGCCTGGGAGGACTCTTGGGTCGATCCCAGAGAAGAGAGCTTCCTGCAAAAGAGAAGAATCATCTAGGGTAGCCTCATTAAACAATTCTGGGGCTGCTACCTGGGATCTCCGGTCCTTATAAGAAAAGGCCAAAAGACGCTAGGAGACGTCTGGAAGGAATCACAGGGAATCCCGGAGGGCAGAGGTTCCTCCAAAAAAGAAAAAAGCCTCAACGGTAGCTTCCTTGGAGGAGTCTGGGGCTTCTACCTGACCCCTTAGGTAGGTAAAGAAGAAGACAGAAGACTGTGGGAGATGCCTGGGAGGAGTCTCAGCTGGCTGTCGGAGTTGAGAGATTTCTCTACAGGAGAACAAAAATGTCTCGAGCTACTTACTTGGGGGAGTCTGGGGCAGGTAGATGGGATCTCCGGTCCCGAACGCAGAGGTCAAAACATTCTGGGATGACGCCTGGGAGGAGTCTTGGGTCGATCCCGGAGAAGAGAGCTTCCTGCAAGAGAGAAGAATCATCTAGGGTAGCCTCATTAAACAATTCTGGGGCTGCTACCTGGGATCTCCGGTCCTTATAAGAAAAGCCCAAGAGACGCTAGGAGACGTCTGGAAGGAATCACAGGGAATCCCGGAGGTCAGAGGCTCCTCGAAAAAAAGAAAAAAGCCTCAACGGTAGCTTCCTTGGAGGAGTCTGGGGCTTCTACCTGACCCCTTAGGTAGGTAAAGCAGAGGACAGAAGACTGTGGGAGATGCCTGGGAGGAGTCTCAGCTGGCTGTCGGAGTTGAGAGATTTCTCTACAGGAGAACAAAAATGTCTCGAGCTACTTACTTGGAGGAGTCTGGGGCAGGTAGCTGGGATCTCCGGTCCTGAACGCAGAGGTCAAAACATTCTGGGATGACGCCTGGGAGGAGTCTTGGGTCGATCCCAGAGAAGAGAACTTCCTGCAATAGAAAAGAATCATCTAGGGTAGCCTCATTAGACAAGTCTGGGGCTGCTACCTGGGATCTCCGGTCCTTATAAGAAAAGCCCAAAAGACGCTAGGAGACGTCTGGAAGGAATCACAGGGAATCCCGGAGGTCAGAGGCTCCTCGAAAAAAAGAAAAAAACCTCAACGGTAGCTTCCTTGGAGGAGTCTAGGGCTTCTACCTGACCCCTTAGGTTGGTAAAGCAGAGGACAGAAGACTGTGGGAGATGCCTGGGAGGAGTCTCAGGTGCCTGTCGGAGTTGAGAGATTTCTCTACAGGAGAACAAAAATGTCTCGAGCTACTTACTTGGAGGAGTCTGGGGCAGGTAGCTGGGATCTCCTGTCCCGAACGCAGAGGTCAAAACGTTCTGGGATGACGCCTGGGAGGAGTCTTGGGTCGATCCCGGAGAAGAGAGCTTCCTGCAAAAGAGAAGAATCATCTAGGGTAGCCTCATTAGACAAGTCTGGGGCTGCTACCTGGGATCTCCGGTCCTTATAAGAAAAGCCCAAAAGACGCTAGGAGACGTCTGGAAGGAATCACAGGGAATCCCGGAGGTCAGAGGCTACTCCAAAAAAAAGAAAAAAACGTCAACGGTAGCTTCCTTGGAGGAGTCTGGGGCTTCTACCTGACCCCTTAGGTAGGTAAAGAAGAAGACAGAAGACTGTGGGAGATGCCTGGGAGGAGTCTCAGCTGGCTGTCGGAGTTGAGAGATTTCTCTACAGGAGAACAAAAATGTCTCGAGCTACTTACTTGGGGGAGTCTGGGGCAGGTAGATGGGATCTCCGGTCCCGAACGCAGAGGTCAAAACATTCTGGGATGATGCCTGGGAGGAGTCTTGGGTCGATCCCGGAGAAGAGAGCTTCCTGCAAGAGAGAAGAATCATCTAGGGTAGCCTCATTAAACAATTCTGGGGCTGCTACCTGGGATCTCCGGTCCTTATAAGAAAAGCCCAAAAGACGCTAGGAGACGTCTGGAAGGAATCACAGGGAATCCCGGAGGTCAGAGGCTCCTCGAAAAAAAGAAAAAAGCCTCAACGGTAGCTTGCTTGGAGGAGTCTGGGGCTTCTACCTGACCCCTTAGGTAGGTAAAGCAGAGGACAGAAGACTGTGGGAGATGCCTGGGAGGAGTCTCAGCTGGCTGTCGGAGTTGAGAGATTTCTCTACAGGAGAACAAAAATGTCTCGAGCTACTTACTTGGAGGAGTCTGGGGCAGGTAGCTGGGATCTCCGGTCCCGAACGCAGAGGTCAAAACATTCTGGGATGACGCCTGGGAGGAGTCTTGGGTCGATCCCAGAGAAGAGAACTTCCTGCAAAAGAAAAGAATCATCTAGGGTAGCCTCATTAGACAAGTCTGGGGCTGCTACCTGGGATCTCCGGTCCTTATAAGAAAAGCCCAAAAGACGCTAGGAGACGTCTGGAAGGAATCACAGGGAATCCCGGAGGTCAGAGGCTCCTCGAAAAAAAGAAAAAAACCTCAACGATAGCTTCCTTGGAGGAGTCTAGGGCTTCTACCTGACCCCTTAGGTTGGTAAAGCAGAGGACAGAAGACTGTGGGAGATGCCTGGGAGGAGTCTCAGGTGCCTGTCGGAGTTGAGAGATTTCTCTACAGGAGAACAAAAATGTCTCGAGCTACTTACTTGGAGGAGTCTGGGGCAGGTAGCTGGGATCTCCGGTCCCGAACGCAGAGGTCAAAACGTTCTGGGATGACGCCTGGGAGGAGTCTTGGGTCGATCCCAGAGAAGAGAGCTTCCTGCAAAAGAGAAGAATCATCTAGGGTAGCCTCATTAAACAATTCTGGGGCTGCTACCTGGGATCTCCGGTCCTTATAAGAAAAGGCCAAAAGACACTAGGAGACGTCTGGAAGGAATCACAGGGAATCCCGGAGGGCAGAGGTTCCTCCAAAAAAGAAAAAAGCCTCAACGGTAGCTTCCTTGGAGGAGTCTGGGGCTTCTACCTGACCCCTTAGGTAGGTAAAGCAGAGGACAGAAGACTGTGGGAGATGCCTGGGAGGAGTCTCAGGTGGCTGTCGGAGTTGAGAGATTTCTCTACAGGAGAACAAAAATGTCTCGAGCTACTTACTTGGAGGAGTCTGGGGCAGGTAGATGGGATCTCCGGTCCCGAACACAGATGTCAAAACGTTCTGGGATGACGCCTGGGAGGAGTCTTGGGTCGATCCCAGAGAAGAGAGCTTCCTGCAAAAGAGAAGAATCATCTAGGGTAGCCTCATTAGACAAGTCTGGGGCTGCTACCTGGGATCTCCGGTCCTTATAAGAAAAGCCCAAAAGACGCTAGGAGACGTCTGGAAGGAATCACAGGGAATCCCGGAGGTCAGAGGCTCCTCGAAAAAAAGAAAAAAACCTCAACGGTAGCTTCCTTGGAGGAGTCTAGGGCTTCTACCTGACCCCTTAGGTTGGTAAAGCAGAGGACAGAAGACTGTGGGAGATGCCTGGGAGGAGTCTCAGGTGCCTGTCGGAGTTGAGAGATTTCTCTACAGGAGAACAAAAATGTCTCGAGCTACTTACTTGGAGGAGTCTGGGGCAGGTAGATGGGATCTCCGGTCCCGAACGCAGAGGTCAAAACATTCTGGGATGACGCCTGGGAGGAGTCTTGGGTCGATCCCAGAGAAGAGAGCTTCCTGCAAAAGAGAAGAATCATCTAGGGTAGCCTCATTAGACAAGTCTGGGGCTGCTACCTGGGATCTCCGGTCCTTATAAGAGAAGGCCAAAAGACGCTAGGAGACGTCTGGAAGGAATCACAGGGAATCCCGGAGGGCAGAGGTTCCTCCAAAAAAGAAAAAAACCTCAACGGTAGCTTCCTTGGAGGAGTCTGGGGCTTCTACCTGACCCCTTAGGTAGGTAAAGCAGAGGACAGAAGACTGTGGGAGATGCCTGGGAGGAGTCTCAGCTGGCTGTCGGAGTTGAGAGATTTCTCTACAGGAGAACAAAAATGTCTCGAGCTACTTACTTGGAGGAGTCTGGGGCAGGTAGATGGGATCTCCGGTCCTGAACGCAGAGGTCAAAACATTCTGGGATGACGCCTGGGAGGAGTCTTGGGTTGATCCCAGAGAAGAGAGCTTCCTGCAAAAGAGAAGAATCATCTAGGGTAGCCTCATTAGACAAGTCTGGGGCTGCTACCTGGGATCTCCGGTCCTTATAAGAAAAGGCCAAAAGACGCTAGGAGACGTCTGGAAGGAATCACAGGGAATCCCGGAGGTCAGAGGCTACTCCAAAAAAAAGAAAAAAACGTCAACGGTAGCTTCCTTGGAGGAGTCTGGGGCTTCTACCTGACCCCTTAGGTAGGTAAAGAAGAAGACAGAAGACTGTGGGAGATGCCTGGGAGGAGTCTCAGCTGGCTGTCGGAGTTGAGAGATTTCTCTACAGGAGAACAAAAATGTCTCGAGCTACTTACTTGGGGGAGTCTGGGGCAGGTAGATGGGATCTCCGGTCCCGAACGCAGAGGTCAAAACATTCTGGGATGATGCCTGGGAGGAGTCTTGGGTCGATCCCGGAGAAGAGAGCTTCCTGCAAGAGAGAAGAATCATCTAGGGTAGCCTCATTAAACAATTGTGGGGCTGCTACCTGGGATCTCCGGTCCTTATAAGAAAAGCCCAAAAGACGCTAGGAGACGTCTGGAAGGAATCACAGGGAATCCCGGAGGGCAGAGGTTCCTCCAAAAAAGAAAAAAGCCTCAACGGTAGCTTCCTTGGAGGAGTCTGGGGCTTCTACCTGACCCCTTAGGTAGGTAAAGCAGAGGACAGAAGACTGTGGGAGATGCCTGGGAGGAGTCTCAGGTGGCTGTCGGAGTTGAGAGATTTCTCTACAGGAGAACAAAAATGTCTTGAGCTACTTACTTGGAGGAGTCTGGGGCAGGTAGATGGGATCTCCGGTCCCGAACGCAGAGGTCAAAACATTCTGGGATGACGCCTGGGAGGAGTCTTGGGTCGATCCCAGAGAAGAGAGCTTCCTGCAAAAGAGAAGAATCATCTAGGGTAGCCTCATTAGACAAGTCTGGGGCTGCTACCTGGGATCTCCGGTCCTTATAAGAAAAGGCCAAAAGACTCTAGGAGACGTCTGGAAGGAATCACAGGGAATCCCGGAGGTCAGAGGCTACTCCAAAAAAAAGAAAAAAACGTCAACGGTAGCTTCCTTGGAGGAGTCTGGGGCTTCTACCTGACCCCTTAGGTAGGTAAAGAAGAAGACAGAAGACTGTGGGAGATGCCTGGGAGGAGTCTCAGCTGGCTGTCGGAGTTGAGAGATTTCTCTACAGGAGAACAAAAATGTCTCGAGCTACTTACTTGGGGGAGTCTGGGGCAGGTAGATGGGATCTCCGGTCCCGAACGCAGAGGTCAAAACATTCTGGGATGATGCCTGGGAGGAGTCTTGGGTCGATCCCGGAGAAGAGAGCTTCCTGCAAGAGAGAAGAATCATCTAGGGTAGCCTCATTAAACAATTCTGGGGCTGCTACCTGGGATCTCCGGTCCTTATAAGAAAAGCCCAAAAGACGCTAGGAGACGTCTGGAAGGAATCACAGGGAATCCCGGAGGTCAGAGGCTCCTCGAAAAAAAGAAAAAAGCCTCAACGGTAGCTTGCTTGGAGGAGTCTGGGGCTTCTACCTGACCCCTTAGGTAGGTAAAGCAGAGGACAGAAGACTGTGGGAGATGCCTGGGAGGAGTCTCAGCTGGCTGTCGGAGTTGAGAGATTTCTCTACAGGAGAACAAAAATGTCTCGAGCTACTTACTTGGAGGAGTCTGGGGCAGGTAGCTGGGATCTCCGGTCCCGAACGCAGAGGTCAAAACATTCTGGGATGACGCCTGGGAGGAGTCTTGGGTCGATCCCAGAGAAGAGAACTTCCTGCAAAAGAAAAGAATCATCTAGGGTAGCCTCATTAGACAAGTCTGGGGCTGCTACCTGGGATCTCCGGTCCTTATAAGAAAAGCCCAAAAGACGCTAGGAGACGTCTGGAAGGAATCACAGGGAATCCCGGAGGTCAGAGGCTCCTCGAAAAAAAGAAAAAAACCTCAACGATAGCTTCCTTGGAGGAGTCTAGGGCTTCTACCTGACCCCTTAGGTAGGTAAAGCAGAGGACAGAAGACTGTGGGAGATGCCTGGGAGGAGTCTCAGGTGCCTGTCGGAGTTGAGAGATTTCTCTACAGGAGAACAAAAATGTCTCGAGCTACTTACTTGGAGGAGTCTGGGGCAGGTAGCTGGGATCTCCGGTCCCGAACGCAGAGGTCAAAACGTTCTGGGATGACGCCTGGGAGGAGTCTTGGGTCGATCCCAGAGAAGAGAGCTTCCTGCAAAAGAGAAGAATCATCTAGGGTAGCCTCATTAAACAATTCTGGGGCTGCTACCTGGGATCTCCGGTCCTTATAAGAAAAGGCCAAAAGACACTAGGAGACGTCTGGAAGGAATCACAGGGAATCCCGGAGGGCAGAGGTTCCTCCAAAAAAGAAAAAAGCCTCAACGGTAGCTTCCTTGGAGGAGTCTGGGGCTTCTACCTGACCCCTTAGGTAGGTAAAGCAGAGGACAGAAGACTGTGGGAGATGCCTGGGAGGAGTCTCAGGTGGCTGTCGGAGTTGAGAGATTTCTCTACAGGAGAACAAAAATGTCTCGAGCTACTTACTTGGAGGAGTCTGGGGCAGGTAGATGGGATCTCCGGTCCCGAACACAGATGTCAAAACGTTCTGGGATGACGCCTGGGAGGAGTCTTGGGTCGATCCCAGAGAAGAGAGCTTCCTGCAAAAGAGAAGAATCATCTAGGGTAGCCTCATTAGACAAGTCTGGGGCTGCTACCCGGGATCTCCGGTCCTTATAAGAAAAGGCCAAAAGACGCTAGGAGACGTCTGGAAGGAATCACAGGGAATCCCGGAGGTCAGAGGCTCCTCGAAAAAAAGAAAAAAACCTCAATGGTAGCTTCCTTGGAGGAGTCTAGGGCTTCTACCTGACCCCTTAGGTTGGTAAAGCAGAGGACAGAAGACTGTGGGAGATGCCTGGGAGGAGTCTCAGCTGGCTGTCGGAGTTGAGAGATTTCTCTACAGGAGAACAAAAATGTCTCGAGCTACTTACTTGGAGGAGTCTGGGGCAGGTAGCTGGGATCTCCGGTCCCGAACGCAGAGGTCAAAACGTTCTGGGATGACGCCTGGGAGGAGTCTTGGGTCGATCCCGGAGAAGAGAGCTTCCTGCAAAAGAGAAGAATCATCTAGGGTAGCCTCATTAAACAATTCTGGGGCTGCTACCTGGGATCTTCGGTCCTTATAAGAAAAGGCCAAAAGACTCTAGGAGACGTCTGGAAGGAATCACAGGGAATCCCGGAGGGCAGAGGTTCCTCCAAAAAAGAAAAAAGCCTCAACGGTAGCTTCCTTGGAGGAGTCTGGGGCTTCTACCTGACCCCTTAGGTAGGTAAAGCAGAGGACAGAAGACTGTGGGAGATGCCTGGGAGGAGTCTCAGGTGGCTGTCGGAGTTGAGAGATTTCTCTACAGGAGAACAAAAATGTCTCGAGCTACTTACTTGGAGGAGTCTGGGGCAGGTAGATGGGATCTCCGGTCCCGAACGCAGAGGTCAAAACATTCTGGGATGACGCCTGGGAGGAGTCTTGGGTCGATCCCAGAGAAGAGAGCTTCCTGCAAAAGAGAAGAATCATCTAGGGTAGCCTCATTAAACAATTCTGGGGCTGCTACCTGGGATCTCCGGTCCTTATAAGAAAAGGCCAAAAGACTCTAGGAGACGTCTGGAAGGAATCACAGGGAATCCCGGAGGGCAGAGGTTCCTCCAAAAAAGAAAAAAGCCTCAACGGTAGCTTCCTTGGAGGAGTCTGGGGCTTCTACCTGAGCCCTTAGGTAGGTAAAGCAGAGGACAGAAGACTGTGGGAGATGCCTGGGAGGAGTCTCAGGTGGCTGTCGGAGTTGAGAGATTTCTCTACAGGAGAACAAAAATGTCTCGAGCTACTTACTTGGAGGAGACTGGGGCAGGTAGATGGGATCTCCGGTCCCAAACGCAGAGGTCAAAACATTCTGGGATGACGCCTGGGAGGAGTCTTGGGTCGATCCCAGAGAAGAGAGCTTCCTGCAAAAGAGAAGAATCATCTAGGGTAGCCTCATTAGACAAGTCTGGGGCGGCTACCTGGGATCTCCGGTCCTTATAAGAGAAGGCCAAAAGACGCTAGGAGACGTCTGGAAGGAATCACAGGGAATCCCGGAGGGCAGAGGTTCCTCCAAAAAAGAAAAAAACCTCAACGGTAGCTTCCTTGGAGGAGTCTGGGGCTTCTACCTGACCCCTTAGGTAGGTAAAGCAGAGGACAGAAGACTGTGGGAGATGCCTGGGAGGAGTCTCAGCTGGCTGTCGGAGTTGAGAGATTTCTCTACAGGAGAACAAAAATGTCTCGAGCTACTTACTTGGAGGAGTCTGGGGCAGGTAGCTGGGATCTCCGGTCCCGAACGCAGAGGTCAAAACATTCTGGGATGACGCCTGGGAGGACTCTTGGGTCGATCCCAGAGAAGAGAACTTCCTGCAAAAGAGAAGAATCATCTAGGGTAGCCTCATTAAACAATTCTGGGGCTGCTACCTGGGATCTCCGGTCCTTATAAGAAAAGGCCAAAAGACGCTAGGAGACGTCTGGAAGGAATCACAGGGAATCCCGGAGGGCAGAGGTTCCTCCAAAAAAGAAAAAAGCCTCAACGGTAGCTTCCTTGGAGGAGTCTGGGGCTTCTACCTGACCCCTTAGGTAGGTAAAGAAGAAGACAGAAGACTGTGGGAGATGCCTGGGAGGAGTCTCAGCTGGCTGTCGGAGTTGAGAGATTTCTCTACAGGAGAACAAAAATGTCTCGAGCTACTTACTTGGGGGAGTCTGGGGCAGGTAGATGGGATCTCCGGTCCCGAACGCAGAGGTCAAAACATTCTGGGATGATGCCTGGGAGGAGTCTTGGGTCGATCCCGGAGAAGAGAGCTTCCTGCAAGAGAGAAGAATCATCTAGGGTAGCCTCATTAAACAATTCTGGGGCTGCTACCTGGGATCTCCGGTCCTTATAAGAAAAGCCCAAGAGACGCTAGGAGACGTCTGGAAGGAATCACAGGGAATCCCGGAGGTCAGAGGCTCCTCGAAAAAAAGAAAAAAGCCTCAACGGTAGCTTCCTTGGAGGAGTCTGGGGCTTCTACCTGACCCCTTAGGTAGGTAAAGCAGAGGACAGAAGACTGTGGGAGATGCCTGGGAGGAGTCTCAGCTGGCTGTCGGAGTTGAGAGATTTCTCTACAGGAGAACAAAAATGTCTCGAGCTACTTACTTGGAGGAGTCTGGGGCAGGTAGCTGGGATCTCCGGTCCTGAACGCAGAGGTCAAAACATTCTGGGATGACGCCTGGGAGGAGTCTTGGGTCGATCCCAGAGAAGAGAACTTCCTGCAAAAGAAAAGAATCATCTAGGGTAGCCTCATTAGACAAGTCTGGGGCTGCTACCTGGGATCTCCGGTCCTTATAAGAAAAGCCCAAAAGACGCTAGGAGACGTCTGGAAGGAATCACAGGGAATCCCGGAGGTCAGAGGCTCCTCGAAAAAAAGAAAAAAACCTCAACGGTAGCTTCCTTGGAGGAGTCTAGGGCTTCTACCTGACCCCTTAGGTTGGTAAAGCAGAGGACAGAAGACTGTGGGAGATGCCTGGGAGGAGTCTCAGGTGCCTGTCGGAGTTGAGAGATTTCTCTACAGGAGAACAAAAATGTCTCGAGCTACTTACTTGGAGGAGTCTGGGGCAGGTAGATGGGATCTCCGGTCCCGAACGCAGAGGTCAAAACGTTCTGGGATGACGCCTGGGAGGAGTCTTGGGTCGATCCCGGAGAAGAGAGCTTCCTGCAAAAGAGAAGAATCATCTAGGGTAGCCTCATTAAACAATTCTGGGGCTGCTACCTGGGATCTCCGGTCCTTATAAGAAAAGGCCAAAAGACTCTAGGAGACGTCTGGAAGGAATCACAGGGGATCCCGGAGGGCAGAGGTTCCTCCAAAAAAGAAAAAAGCCTCAACGTTAGCTTCCTTGGAGGAGTCTGGGGCTTCTACCTGACCCCTTAGGTAGGTAAAGCAGAGGACAGAAGACTGTGGGAGATGCCTGGGAGGAGTCTCAGCTGGCTGTCGGAGTTGAGAGATTTCTCTACAGGAGAACAAAAATGTCTCGAGCTACTTACTTGGAGGAGTCTGGGGCAGGTAGCTGGGATCTCCGGTCCTGAACGCAGAGGTCAAAACATTCTGGGATGACGCCTGGGAGGAGTCTTGGGTCGATCCCAGAGAAGAGAACTTCCTGCAAAAGAAAAGAATCATCTAGGGTAGCCTCATTAGACAAGTCTGGGGCTGCTACCTGGGATCTCCGGTCCTTATAAGAAAAGGCCAAAAGACGCTAGGAGACGTCTGGAAGGAATCACAGGGAATCCCGGAGGTCAGAGGCTCCTCGAAAAAAAGAAAAAAACCTCAATGGTAGCTTCCTTGGAGGAGTCTAGGGCTTCTACCTGACCCCTTAGGTTGGTAAAGCAGAGGACAGAAGACTGTGGGAGATGCCTGGGAGGAGTCTCAGGTGCCTGTCGGAGTTGAGAGATTTCTCTACAGGAGAACAAAAATGTCTCGAGCTACTTACTTGGAGGAGTCTGGGGCAGGTAGCTGGGATCTCCGGTCCCGAACGCAGAGGTCAAAACGTTCTGGGATGACGCCTGGGAGGAGTCTTGGGTCGATCCCGGAGAAGAGAGCTTCCTGCAAAAGAGAAGAATCATCTAGGGTAGCCTCATTAAACAATTCTGGGGCTGCTACCTGGGATCTTCGGTCCTTATAAGAAAAGGCCAAAAGACTCTAGGAGACGTCTGGAAGGAATCACAGGGAATCCCGGAGGGCAGAGGTTCCTCCAAAAAAGAAAAAAGCCTCAACGGTAGCTTCCTTGGAGGAGTCTGGGGCTTCTACCTGACCCCTTAGGTAGGTAAAGCAGAGGACAGAAGACTGTGGGAGATGCCTGGGAGGAGTCTCAGGTGGCTGTCGGAGTTGAGAGATTTCTCTACAGGAGAACAAAAATGTCTCGAGCTACTTACTTGGAGGAGTCTGGGGCAGGTAGATGGGATCTCCGGTCCCAAACGCAGAGGTCAAAACATTCTGGGATGACGCCTGGGAGGAGTCTTGGGTCGATCCCAGAGAAGAGAGCTTCCTGCAAAAGAGAAGAATCATCTAGGGTAGCCTCATTAAACAATTCTGGGGCTGCTACCTGGGATCTCCGGTCCTTATAAGAAAAGGCCAAAAGACTCTAGGAGACGTCTGGAAGGAATCACAGGGAATCCCGGAGGGCAGAGGTTCCTCCAAAAAAGAAAAAAGCCTCAACGGTAGCTTCCTTGGAGGAGTCTGGGGCTTCTACCTGACCCCTTAGGTAGGTAAAGCAGAGGACAGAAGACTGTGGGAGATGCCTGGGAGGAGTCTCAGGTGGCTGTCGGAGTTGAGAGATTTCTCTACAGGAGAACAAAAATGTCTCGAGCTACTTACTTGGAGGAGACTGGGGCAGGTAGATGGGATCTCCGGTCCCAAACGCAGAGGTCAAAACATTCTGGGATGACGCCTGGGAGGAGTCTTGGGTCGATCCCAGAGAAGAGAGCTTCCTGCAAAAGAGAAGAATCATCTAGGGTAGCCTCATTAGACAAGTCTGGGGCGGCTACCTGGGATCTCCGGTCCTTATAAGAGAAGGCCAAAAGACGCTAGGAGACGTCTGGAAGGAATCACAGGGAATCCCGGAGGGCAGAGGTTCCTCCAAAAAAGAAAAAAACCTCAACGGTAGCTTCCTTGGAGGAGTCTGGGGCTTCTACCTGACCCCTTAGGTAGGTAAAGCAGAGGACAGAAGACTGTGGGAGATGCCTGGGAGGAGTCTCAGCTGGCTGTCGGAGTTGAGAGATTTCTCTACAGGAGAACAAAAATGTCTCGAGCTACTTACTTGGAGGAGTCTGGGGCAGGTAGCTGGGATCTCCGGTCCCGAACGCAGAGGTCAAAACATTCTGGGATGACGCCTGGGAGGAGTCTTGGGTCGATCCCAGAGAAGAGAGCTTCCTGCAAAAGAGAAGAATCATCTAGGGTAGCCTCATTAAACAATTCTGGGGCTGCTACCTGGGATCTCCGGTCCTTATAAGAAAAGGCCAAAAGACGCTAGGAGACGTCTGGAAGGAATCACAGGGAATCCCGGAGGGCAGAGGTTCCTCCAAAAAAGAAAAAAGCCTCAACGGTAGCTTCCTTGGAGGAGTCTGGGGCTTCTACCTGACCCCTTAGGTAGGTAAAGAAGAAGACAGAAGACTGTGGGAGATGCCTGGGAGGAGTCTCAGCTGGCTGTCGGAGTTGAGAGATTTCTCTACAGGAGAACAAAAATGTCTCGAGCTACTTACTTGGGGGAGTCTGGGGCAGGTAGATGGGATCTCCGGTCCCGAACGCAGAGGTCAAAACATTCTGGGATGATGCCTGGGAGGAGTCTTGGGTCGATCCCGGAGAAGAGAGCTTCCTGCAAGAGAGAAGAATCATCTAGGGTAGCCTCATTAAACAATTCTGGGGCTGCTACCTGGGATCTCCGGTCCTTATAAGAAAAGCCCAAGAGACGCTAGGAGACGTCTGGAAGGAATCACAGGGAATCCCGGAGGTCAGAGGCTCCTCGAAAAAAAGAAAAAAGCCTCAACGGTAGCTTCCTTGGAGGAGTCTGGGGCTTCTACCTGACCCCTTAGGTAGGTAAAGCAGAGGACAGAAGACTGTGGGAGATGCCTGGGAGGAGTCTCAGCTGGCTGTCGGAGTTGAGAGATTTCTCTACAGGAGAACAAAAATGTCTCGAGCTACTTACTTGGAGGAGTCTGGGGCAGGTAGCTGGGATCTCCGGTCCTGAACGCAGAGGTCAAAACATTCTGGGATGACGCCTGGGAGGAGTCTTGGGTCGATCCCAGAGAAGAGAACTTCCTGCAATAGAAAAGAATCATCTAGGGTAGCCTCATTACACAAGTCTGGGGCTGCTACCTGGGATCTCCGGTCCTTATAAGAAAAGCCCAAAAGACGCTAGGAGACGTCTGGAAGGAATCACAGGGAATCCCGGAGGTCAGAGGCTCCTCGAAAAAAAGAAAAAAACCTCAACGGTAGCTTCCTTGGAGGAGTCTAGGGCTTCTACCTGACCCCTTAGGTTGGTAAAGCAGAGGACAGAAGACTGTGGGAGATGCCTGGGAGGAGTCTCAGGTGCCTGTCGGAGTTGAGAGATTTCTCTACAGGAGAACAAAAATGTCTCGAGCTACTTACTTGGAGGAGTCTGGGGCAGGTAGCTGGGATCTCCTGTCCCGAACGCAGAGGTCAAAACGTTCTGGGATGACGCCTGGGAGGAGTCTTGGGTCGATCCCGGAGAAGAGAGCTTCCTGCAAAAGAGAAGAATCATCTAGGGTAGCCTCATTAGACAAGTCTGGGGCTGCTACCTGGGATCTCCGGTCCTTATAAGAAAAGCCCAAAAGACGCTAGGAGACGTCTGGAAGGAATCACAGGGAATCCCGGAGGGCAGAGGCTACTCCAAAAAAAAGAAAAAAACGTCAACGGTAGCTTCCTTGGAGGAGTCTGGGGCTTCTACCTGACCCCTTAGGTAGGTAAAGAAGAAGACAGAAGACTGTGGGAGATGCCTGGGAGGAGTCTCAGCTGGCTGTCGGAGTTGAGAGATTTCTCTACAGGAGAACAAAAATGTCTCGAGCTACTTACTTGGGGGAGTCTGGGGCTGGTAGATGGGATCTCCGGTCCCGAACGCAGAGGTCAAAACATTCTGGGATGATGCCTGGGAGGAGTCTTGGGTCGATCCCGGAGAAGAGAGCTTCCTGCAAGAGAGAAGAATCATCTAGGGTAGCCTCATTAAACAATTCTGGGGCTGCTACCTGGGATCTCCGGTCCTTATAAGAAAAGCCCAAAAGACGCTAGGAGACGTCTGGAAGGAATCACAGGGAATCCCGGAGGTCAGAGGCTCCTCGAAAAAAAGAAAAAAGCCTCAACGGTAGCTTGCTTGGAGGAGTCTGGGGCTTCTACCTGACCCCTTAGGTAGGTAAAGCAGAGGACAGAAGACTGTGGGAGATGCCTGGGAGGAGTCTCAGCTGGCTGTCGGAGTTGAGAGATTTCTCTACAGGAGAACAAAAATGTCTCGAGCTACTTACTTGGAGGAGTCTGGGGCAGGTAGCTGGGATCTCCGGTCCCGAACGCAGAGGTCAAAACATTCTGGGATGACGCCTGGGAGGAGTCTTGGGTCGATCCCAGAGAAGAGAACTTCCTGCAAAAGAAAAGAATCATCTAGGGTAGCCTCATTAGACAAGTCTGGGGCTGCTACCTGGGATCTCCGGTCCTTATAAGAAAAGCCCAAAAGACGCTAGGAGACGTCTGGAAGGAATCACAGGGAATCCCGGAGGTCAGAGGCTCCTCGAAAAAAAGAAAAAAACCTCAACGATAGCTTCCTTGGAGGAGTCTAGGGCTTCTACCTGACCCCTTAGGTTGGTAAAGCAGAGGACAGAAGACTGTGGGAGATGCCTGGGAGGAGTCTCAGGTGCCTGTCGGAGTTGAGAGATTTCTCTACAGGAGAACAAAAATGTCTCGAGCTACTTACTTGGAGGAGTCTGGGGCAGGTAGCTGGGATCTCCGGTCCCGAACGCAGAGGTCAAAACGTTCTGGGATGACGCCTGGGAGGAGTCTTGGGTCGATCCCAGAGAAGAGAGCTTCCTGCAAAAGAGAAGAATCATCTAGGGTAGCCTCATTAAACAATTCTGGGGCTGCTACCTGGGATCTCCGGTCCTTATAAGAAAAGGCCAAAAGACACTAGGAGACGTCTGGAAGGAATCACAGGGAATCCCGGAGGGCAGAGGTTCCTCCAAAAAAGAAAAAAGCCTCAACGGTAGCTTCCTTGGAGGAGTCTGGGGCTTCTACCTGACCCCTTAGGTAGGTAAAGCAGAGGACAGAAGACTGTGGGAGATGCCTGGGAGGAGTCTCAGGTGGCTGTCGGAGTTGAGAGATTTCTCTACAGGAGAACAAAAATGTCTCGAGCTACTTACTTGGAGGAGTCTGGGGCAGGTAGATGGGATCTCCGGTCCCGAACACAGATGTCAAAACGTTCTGGGATGACGCCTGGGAGGAGTCTTGGGTCGATCCCAGAGAAGAGAGCTTCCTGCAAAAGAGAAGAATCATCTAGGGTAGCCTCATTAGACAAGTCTGGGGCTGCTACCTGGGATCTCCGGTCCTTATAAGAAAAGCCCAAAAGACGCTAGGAGACGTCTGGAAGGAATCACAGGGAATCCCGGAGGTCAGAGGCTCCTCGAAAAAAAGAAAAAAACCTCAACGGTAGCTTCCTTGGAGGAGTCTAGGGCTTCTACCTGACCCCTTAGGTTGGTAAAGCAGAGGACAGAAGACTGTGGGAGATGCCTGGGAGGAGTCTCAGGTGCCTGTCGGAGTTGAGAGATTTCTCTACAGGAGAACAAAAATGTCTCGAGCTACTTACTTGGAGGAGTCTGGGGCAGGTAGATGGGATCTCCGGTCCCGAACGCAGAGGTCAAAACATTCTGGGATGACGCCTGGGAGGAGTCTTGGGTCGATCCCAGAGAAGAGAGATTCATGCAAAAGAGAAGAATCATCTAGGGTAGCCTCATTAGACAAGTCTGGGGCTGCTACCTGGGATCTCCGGTCCTTATAAGAGAAGGCCAAAAGACGCTAGGAGACGTCTGGAAGGAATCACAGGGAATCCCGGAGGGCAGAGGTTCCTCCAAAAAAGAAAAAAACCTCAACGGTAGCTTCCTTGGAGGAGTCTGGGGCTTCTACCTGACCCCTTAGGTAGGTAAAGCAGAGGACAGAAGACTGTGGGAGATGCCTGGGAGGAGTCTCAGCTGGCTGTCGGAGTTGAGAGATTTCTCTACAGGAGAACAAAAATGTCTCGAGCTACTTACTTGGAGGAGTCTGGGGCAGGTAGATGGGATCTCCGGTCCTGAACGCAGAGGTCAAAACATTCTGGGATGACGCCTGGGAGGAGTCTTGGGTTGATCCCAGAGAAGAGAGCTTCCTGCAAAAGAGAAGAATCATCTAGGGTAGCCTCATTAGACAAGTCTGGGGCTGCTACCTGGGATCTCCGGTCCTTATAAGAAAAGGCCAAAAGACGCTAGGAGACGTCTGGAAGGAATCACAGGGAATCCCGGAGGTCAGAGGCTACTCCAAAAAAAAGAAAAAAACGTCAACGGTAGCTTCCTTGGAGGAGTCTGGGGCTTCTACCTGACCCCTTAGGTAGGTAAAGAAGAAGACAGAAGACTGTGGGAGATGCCTGGGAGGAGTCTCAGCTGGCTGTCGGAGTTGAGAGATTTCTCTACAGGAGAACAAAAATGTCTCGAGCTACTTACTTGGGGGAGTCTGGGGCAGGTAGATGGGATCTCCGGTCCCGAACGCAGAGGTCAAAACATTCTGGGATGATGCCTGGGAGGAGTCTTGGGTCGATCCCGGAGAAGAGAGCTTCCTGCAAGAGAGAAGAATCATCTAGGGTAGCCTCATTAAACAATTGTGGGGCTGCTACCTGGGATCTCCGGTCCTTATAAGAAAAGCCCAAAAGACGCTAGGAGACGTCTGGAAGGAATCACAGGGAATCCCGGAGGGCAGAGGTTCCTCCAAAAAAGAAAAAAGCCTCAACGGTAGCTTCCTTGGAGGAGTCTGGGGCTTCTACCTGACCCCTTAGGTAGGTAAAGCAGAGGACAGAAGACTGTGGGAGATGCCTGGGAGGAGTCTCAGGTGGCTGTCGGAGTTGAGAGATTTCTCTACAGGAGAACAAAAATGTCTCGAGCTACTTACTTGGAGGAGTCTGGGGCAGGTAGATGGGATCTCCGGTCCCGAACGCAGAGGTCAAAACATTCTGGGATGACGCCTGGGAGGAGTCTTGGGTCGATCCCAGAGAAGAGAGCTTCCTGCAAAAGAGAAGAATCATCTAGGGTAGCCTCATTAGACAAGTCTGGGGCTGCTACCTGGGATCTCCGGTCCTTATAAGAAAAGGCCAAAAGACTCTAGGAGACGTCTGGAAGGAATCACAGGGAATCCCGGAGGTCAGAGGCTCCTCGAAAAAAAGAAAAAAACCTCAACGGTAGCTTCCTTGGAGGAGTCTAGGGCTTCTACCTGACCCCTTAGGTTGGTAAAGCAGAGGACAGAAGACTGTGGGAGATGCCTGGGAGGAGTCTCAGGTGCCTGTCGGAGTTGAGAGATTTCTCTACAGGAGAACAAAAATGTCTCGAGCTACTTACTTGGAGGAGTCTGGGGCAGGTAGCTGGGATCTCCGGTCCCAAACGCAGAGGTCAAAACATTCTGGGATGACGCCTGGGAGGAGTCTTGGGTCGATCCCAGAGAAGAGAGCTTCCTGCAAAAGAGAAGAATCATCTAGGGTAGCCTCATTAGACAAGTCTGGGGCGGCTACCTGGGATCTCCGGTCCTTATAAGAGAAGGCCAAAAGACGCTAGGAGACGTCTGGAAGGAATCACAGGGAATCCCGGAGGGCAGAGGTTCCTCCAAAAAAGAAAAAAACCTCAACGGTAGCTTCCTTGGAGGAGTCTGGGGCTTCTACCTGACCCCTTAGGTAGGTAAAGCAGAGGACAGAAGACTGTGGGAGATGCCTGGGAGGAGTCTCAGCTGGCTGTCGGAGTTGAGAGATTTCTCTACAGGAGAACAAAAATGTCTCGAGCTACTTACTTGGAGGAGTCTGGGGCAGGTAGCTGGGATCTCCGGTCCCGAACGCAGAGGTCAAAACATTCTGGGATGACGCCTGGGAGGACTCTTGGGTCGATCCCAGAGAAGAGAACTTCCTGCAAAAGAGAAGAATCATCTAGGGTAGCCTCATTAAACAATTCTGGGGCTGCTACCTGGGATCTCCGGTCCTTATAAGAAAAGGCCAAAAGACTCTAGGAGACGTCTGGAAGGAATCACAGGGGATCCCAGAGGGCACAGGCTCCTCCAAAAAAGAAAAAACCTCAACGGTAGCTTCCTTGGAGGAGTCTGGGGCTTCTACCTGACCCCTTAGGTTGGTAAAGCAGAGGACAGAAGACTGTGGGAGATGCCTAGGAGGAGTCTCAGGTGGCTGTCGGAGTTGAGAGATTTCTCTACAGGAGAACAAAAATGTCTCGAGCTACTTACTTGGAGGAGTCTGGGGCAGGTAGATGGGATCTCCGGTCCCGAACGCAGAGGTCAAAACATTCTGGGATGACGCCTGGGAGGAGTCTTGGGTCGATCCCGGAGAAGAGAGCTTCCTGCAAAAGAGAAGAATCATCTAGGGTAGCCTCATTAGACAAGTCTGGGGCTGCTACCTGGGATCTCCGGTCCTTATAAGAAAAGCCCAAGAGACGCTAGGAGACGTCTGGAAGGAATCACAGGGAATCCCGGAGGTCAGAGGCTCCTCGAAAAAAAGAAAAAAGCCTCAACGGTAGCTTCCTTGGAGGAGTCTGGGGCTTCTACCTGACCCCTTAGGTAGGTAAAGCAGAGGACAGAAGACTGTGGGAGATGCCTGGGAGGAGTCTCAGCTGGCTGTCGGAGTTGAGAGATTTCTCTACAGGAGAACAAAAATGTCTCGAGCTACTTACTTGGAGGAGTCTGGGGCAGGTAGCTGGGATCTCCGGTCCTGAACGCAGAGGTCAAAACATTCTGGGATGACGCCTGGGAGGAGTCTTGGGTCGATCCCAGAGAAGAGAACTTCCTGCAAAAGAAAAGAATCATCTAGGGTAGCCTCATTAGACAAGTCTGGGGCTGCTACCTGGGATCTCCGGTCCTTATAAGAAAAGCCCAAAAGACGCTAGGAGACGTCTGGAAGGAATCACAGGGAATCCCGGAGGTCAGAGGCTTCTCGAAAAAAAGAAAAAAACCTCAACGGTAGCTTCCTTGGAGGAGTCTAGGGCTTCTACCTGACCCCTTAGGTTGGTAAAGCAGAGGACAGAAGACTGTGGGAGATGCCTGGGAGGAGTCTCAGGTGCCTGTCGGAGTTGAGAGATTTCTCTACAGGAGAACAAAAATGTCTCGAGCTACTTACTTGGAGGAGTCTGGGGCAGGTAGCTGGGATCTCCGGTCCCGAACGCAGAGGTCAAAACGTTCTGGGATGACGCCTGGGAGGAGTCTTGGGTCGATCCCGGAGAAGAGAGCTTCCTGCAAAAGAGAAGAATCATCTAGGGTAGCCTCATTAAACAATTCTGGGGCAGCTACCTGGGATCTCCGGTCCTTATAAGAAAAGGCCAAAAGACTCTAGGAGACGTCTGGAAGGAATCACACGGAATCCCGGAGGGCAGAGGTTCCTCCAAAAAAGAAAAAAGCCTCAACGGTAGCTTCCTTGGAGGAGTCTGGGGCTTCTACCTGACCCCTTAGGTAGGTAAAGCAGAGGACAGAAGACTGTGGGAGATGCCTGGGAGGAGTCTCAGGTGGCTGTCGGAGTTGAGAGATTTCTCTACAGGAGAACAAAAATGTCTCGAGCTACTTACTTGGAGGAGTCTGGGGCAGGTAGATGGGATCTCCGGTCCCAAACGCAGAGGTCAAAACATTCTGGGATGACGCCTGGGAGGACTCTTGGGTCGATCCCAGAGAAGAGAGCTTCCTGCAAAAGAGAAGAATCATCTAGGGTAGCCTCATTAGACAAGTCTGGGGCGGCTACCTGGGATCTCCGGTCCTTATAAGAGAAGGCCAAAAGACGCTAGGAGACGTCTGGAAGGAATCACAGGGAATCCCGGAGGGCAGAGGTTCCTCCAAAAAAGAAAAAAACCTCAACGGTAGCTTCCTTGGAGGAGTCTGGGGCTTCTACCTGACCCCTTAGGTAGGTAAAGCAGAGGACAGAAGACTGTGGGAGATGCCTGGGAGGAGTCTCAGGTGCCTGTCGGAGTTGAGAGATTTCTCTACAGGAGAACAAAAATGTCTCGAGCTACTTACTTGGAGGAGTCTGGGGCAGGTAGATGGGATCTCCGGTCCCGAACACAGATGTCAAAACGTTCTGGGATGACGCCTGGGAGGAGTCTTGGGTCGATCCCAGAGAAGAGAGCTTCCTGCAAAAGAGAAGAATCATCTAGGGTAGCCTCATTAGACAAGTCTGGGGCTGCTACCTGGGATCTCCGGTCCTTATAAGAAAAGCCCAAAAGACTCTAGGAGACGTCTGGAAGGAATCACAGGGAATCCCAGAGGTCAGAGGCTCCTCGAAAAAAAGAAAAAAACCTCAACGGTAGCTTCCTTGGAGGAGTCTAGGGCTTCTACCTGACCCCTTAGGTTGGTAAAGCAGAGGACAGAAGACTGTGGGAGATGCCTGGGAGGAGTCTCAGGTGCCTGTCGGAGTTGAGAGATTTCTCTACAGGAGAACAAAAATGTCTCGAGCTACTTACTTGGAGGAGTCTGGGGCAGGTAGATGGGATCTGCGGTCCCGAACGCAGAGGTCAAAACATTCTGGGATGACGCCTGGGAGGAGTCTTGGGTCGATCCCAGAGAAGAGAGCTTCCTGCAAAAGAGAAGAATCATCTAGGGTAGCCTCATTAGACAAGTCTGGGGCGGCTACCTGGGATCTCCGGTCCTTATAAGAGAAGGCCAAAAGACGCTAGGAGACGTCTGGAAGGAATCACAGGGAATCCCGGAGGGCAGAGGTTCCTCCAAAAAAGAAAAAAACCTCAACGGTAGCTTCCTTGGAGGAGTCTGGGGCTTCTACCTGACCCCTTAGGTAGGTAAAGCAGAGGACAGAAGACTGTGGGAGATGCCTGGGAGGAGTCTCAGCTGGCTGTCGGAGTTGAGAGATTTCTCTACAGGAGAACAAAAATGTCTCGAGCTACTTACTTGGAGGAGTCTGGGGCAGGTAGCTGGGATCTCCGGTCCCGAACGCAGAGGTCAAAACATTCTGGGATGACGCCTGGGAGGACTCTTGGGTCGATCCCAGAGAAGAGAACTTCCTGCAAAAGAGAAGAATCATCTAGGGTAGCCTCATTAAACAATTCTGGGGCTGCTACCTGGGATCTCCGGTCCTTATAAGAAAAGGCCAAAAGACTCTAGGAGACGTCTGGAAGGAATCACAGGGGATCCCAGAGGGCACAGGCTCCTCCAAAAAAGAAAAAACCTCAACGGTAGCTTCCTTGGAGGAGTCTGGGGCTTCTACCTGACCCCTTAGGTTGGTAAAGCAGAGGACAGAAGACTGTGGGAGATGCCTAGGAGGAGTCTCAGGTGGCTGTCGGAGTTGAGAGATTTCTCTACAGGAGAACAAAAATGTCTCGAGCTACTTACTTGGAGGAGTCTGGGGCAGGTAGATGGGATCTCCGGTCCCGAACGCAGAGGTCAAAACATTCTGGGATGACGCCTGGGAGGAGTCTTGGGTCGATCCCGGAGAAGAGAGCTTCCTGCAAAAGAGAAGAATCATCTAGGGTAGCCTCATTAGACAAGTCTGGGGCTGCTACCTGGGATCTCCGGTCCTTATAAGAAAAGCCCAAAAGACGCTAGGAGACGTCTGGAAGGAATCACAGGGAATCCCGGAGGGCAGAGGTTCCTCCAAAAAAGAAAAAAGCCTCAACGGTAGCTTCCTTGGAGGAGTCTGGGGCTTCTACCTGACCCCTTAGGTAGGTAAAGAAGAAGACAGAAGACTGTGGGAGATGCCTGGGAGGAGTCTCAGCTGGCTGTCGGAGTTGAGAGATTTCTCTACAGGAGAACAAAAATGTCTCGAGCTACTTACTTGGGGGAGTCTGGGGCAGGTAGATGGGATCTCCGGTCCCGAACGCAGAGGTCAAAACATTCTGGGATGATGCCTGGGAGGAGTCTTGGGTCGATCCCGGAGAAGAGAGCTTCCTGCAAGAGAGAAGAATCATCTAGGGTAGCCTCATTAAACAATTCTGGGGCTGCTACCTGGGATCTCCGGTCCTTATAAGAAAAGCCCAAGAGACGCTAGGAGACGTCTGGAAGGAATCACAGGGAATCCCGGAGGTCAGAGGCTCCTCGAAAAAAAGAAAAAAGCCTCAACGGTAGCTTCCTTGGAGGAGTCTGGGGCTTCTACCTGACCCCTTAGGTAGGTAAAGCAGAGGACAGAAGACTGTGGGAGATGCCTGGGAGGAGTCTCAGCTGGCTGTCGGAGTTGAGAGATTTCTCTACAGGAGAACAAAAATGTCTCGAGCTACTTACTTGGAGGAGTCTGGGGCAGGTAGCTGGGATCTCCGGTCCTGAACGCAGAGGTCAAAACATTCTGGGATGACGCCTGGGAGGAGTCTTGGGTCGATCCCAGAGAAGAGAACTTCCTGCAAAAGAAAAGAATCATCTAGGGTAGCCTCATTAGACAAGTCTGGGGCTGCTACCTGGGATCTCCGGTCCTTATAAGAAAAGCCCAAAAGACGCTAGGAGACGTCTGGAAGGAATCACAGGGAATCCCGGAGGTCAGAGGCTTCTCGAAAAAAAGAAAAAAACCTCAACGGTAGCTTCCTTGGAGGAGTCTAGGGCTTCTACCTGACCCCTTAGGTTGGTAAAGCAGAGGACAGAAGACTGTGGGAGATGCCTGGGAGGAGTCTCAGGTGCCTGTCGGAGTTGAGAGATTTCTCTACAGGAGAACAAAAATGTCTCGAGCTACTTACTTGGAGGAGTCTGGGGCAGGTAGCTGGGATCTCCGGTCCCGAACGCAGAGGTCAAAACGTTCTGGGATGACGCCTGGGAGGAGTCTTGGGTCGATCCCGGAGAAGAGAGCTTCCTGCAAAAGAGAAGAATCATCTAGGGTAGCCTCATTAAACAATTCTGGGGCTGCTACCTGGGATCTCCGGTCCTTATAAGAAAAGGCCAAAAGACTCTAGGAGACGTCTGGAAGGAATCACAGGGAATCCCGGAGGGCAGAGGTTCCTCCAAAAAAGAAAAAAGCCTCAACGGTAGCTTCCTTGTAGGAGTCTGGGGCTTCTACCTGACCCCTTAGGTAGGTAAAGCAGAGGACAGAAGACTGTGGGAGATGCCTGGGAGGAGTCTCAGGTGGCTGTCGGAGTTGAGAGATTTCTCTACAGGAGAACAAAAATGTCTCGAGCTACTTACTTGGAGGAGTCTGGGGCAGGTAGATGGGATCTCCGGTCCCAAACGCAGAGGTCAAAACATTCTGGGATGACGCCTGGGAGGAGTCTTGGGTCGATCCCAGAGAAGAGAGCTTCCTGCAAAAGAGAAGAATCATCTAGGGTAGCCTCATTAGACAAGTCTGGGGCGGCTACCTGGGATCTCCGGTCCTTATAAGAGAAGGCCAAAAGACGCTAGGAGACGTCTGGAAGGAATCACAGGGAATACCGGAGGGCAGAGGTTCCTCCAAAAAAGAAAAAAACCTCAACGGTAGCTTCCTTGGAGGAGTCTGGGGCTTCTACCTGACCCCTTAGGTAGGTAAAGCAGAGGACAGAAGACTGTGGGAGATGCCTGGGAGGAGTCTCAGGTGCCTGTCGGAGTTGAGAGATTTCTCTACAGGAGAACAAAAATGTCTCGAGCTACTTACTTGGAGGAGTCTGGGGCAGGTAGATGGGATCTCCGGTCCCGAACACAGATGTCAAAACGTTCTGGGATGACGCCTGGGAGGAGTCTTGGGTCGATCCCAGAGAAGAGAGCTTCCTGCAAAAGAGAAGAATCATCTAGGGTAGCCTCATTAGACAAGTCTGGGGCTGCTACCTGGGATCTCCGGTCCTTATAAGAAAAGCCCAAAAGACTCTAGGAGACGTCTGGAAGGAATCACAGGGAATCCCGGAGGTCAGAGGCTCCTCGAAAAAAAGAAAAAAACCTCAACGGTAGCTTCCTTGGAGGAGTCTAGGTCTTCTACCTGACCCCTTAGGTTGGTAAAGCAGAGGACAGAAGACTGTGGGAGATGCCTGGGAGGAGTCTCAGGTGCCTGTCGGAGTTGAGAGATTTCTCTACAGGAGAACAAAAATGTCTCGAGCTACTTACTTGGAGGAGTCTGGGGCAGGTAGATGGGATCTGCGGTCCCGAACGCAGAGGTCAAAACATTCTGGGATGACGCCTGGGAGGAGTCTTGGGTCGATCCCAGAGAAGAGAGCTTCCTGCAAAAGAGAAGAATCATCTAGGGTAGCCTCATTAGACAAGTCTGGGGCTGCTACCTGGGATCTCCGGTCCTTATAAGAGAAGGCCAAAAGACGCTAGGAGACGTCTGGAAGGAATCACAGGGAATCCCGGAGGGCAGAGGCTACTCCAAAAAAAAGAAAAAAACGTCAACGGTAGCTTCCTTGGAGGAGTCTGGGGCTTCTACCTGACCCCTTAGGTAGGTAAAGCAGAGGACAGAAGACTGTGGGAGATGCCTGGGAGGAGTCTCAGCTGGCTGTCGGAGTTGAGAGATTTCTCTACAGGAGAACAAAAATGTCTTGAGCTACTTACTTGGAGGAGTCTGGGGCAGGTAGATGGGATCTCCGGTCCCGAACGCAGAGGTCAAAACATTCTGGGATGACGCCTGGGAGGAGTCTTGGGTCGATCCCAGAGAAGAGAGCTTCCTGCAAAAGAGAAGAATCATCTAGGGTAGCCTCATTAGACAAGTCTGGGGCTGCTACCTGGGATCTCCGGTCCTTATAAGAAAAGGCCAAAAGACTCTAGGAGACGTCTGGAAGGAATCACAGGGAATCCCGGAGGTCAGAGGCTCCTCGAAAAAAAGAAAAAAACCTCAACGGTAGCTTCCTTGGAGGAGTCTAGGGCTTCTACCTGACCCCTTAGGTTGGTAAAGCAGAGGACAGAAGACTGTGGGAGATGCCTGGGAGGAGTCTCAGGTGCCTGTCGGAGTTGAGAGATTTCTCTACAGGAGAACAAAAATGTCTCGAGCTACTTACTTGGAGGAGTCTGGGGCAGGTAGCTGGGATCTCCGGTCCCAAACGCAGAGGTCAAAACATTCTGGGATGACGCCTGGGAGGAGTCTTGGGTCGATCCCAGAGAAGAGAGCTTCCTGCAAAAGAGAAGAATCATCTAGGGTAGCCTCATTAGACAAGTCTGGGGCGGCTACCTGGGATCTCCGGTCCTTATAAGAGAAGGCCAAAAGACGCTAGGAGACGTCTGGAAGGAATCACAGGGAATCCCGGAGGGCAGAGGTTCCTCCAAAAAAGAAAAAAACCTCAACGGTAGCTTCCTTGGAGGAGTCTGGGGCTTCTACCTGACCCCTTAGGTAGGTAAAGCAGAGGACAGAAGACTGTGGGAGATGCCTGGGAGGAGTCTCAGCTGGCTGTCGGAGTTGAGAGATTTCTCTACAGGAGAACAAAAATGTCTCGAGCTACTTACTTGGAGGAGTCTGGGGCAGGTAGCTGGGATCTCCGGTCCCGAACGCAGAGGTCAAAACATTCTGGGATGACGCCTGGGAGGACTCTTGGGTCGATCCCGGAGAAGAGAACTTCCTGCAAAAGAGAAGAATCATCTAGGGTAGCCTCATTAAACAATTCTGGGGCTGCTACCTGGGATCTCCGGTCCTTATAAGAAAAGCCCAAAAGACGCTAGGAGACGTCTGGAAGGAATCACAGGGAATCCCGGAGGGCAGAGGTTCCTCCAAAAAAGAAAAAAGCCTCAACGGTAGCTTCCTTGGGGGAGTCTGGGGCTTCTACCTGACCCCTTAGGTAGGTAAAGAAGAAGACAGAAGACTGTGGGAGATGCCTGGGAGGAGTCTCAGCTGGCTGTCGGAGTTGAGAGATTTCTCTACAGGAGAACAAAAATGTCTCGAGCTACTTACTTGGGGGAGTCTGGGGCAGGTAGATGGGATCTCCGGTCCCGAACGCAGAGGTCAAAACATTCTGGGATGATGCCTGGGAGGAGTCTTGGGTCGATCCCGGAGAAGAGAGCTTCCTGCAAGAGAGAAGAATCATCTAGGGTAGCCGCATTAAACAATTCTGGGGCTGCTACCTAGGATCTCCGGTCCTTATAAGAAAAGCCCAAGAGACGCTAGGAGACGTCTGGAAGGAATCACAGGGAATCCCGGAGGTCAGAGGCTCCTCGAAAAAAAGAAAAAAGCCTCAACGGTAGCTTCCTTGGAGGAGTCTGGGGCTTATACCTGACCCCTTAGGTAGGTAAAGCAGAGGACAGAAGACTGTGGGAGATGCCTGGGAGGAGTCTCAGCTGGCTGTCGGAGTTGAGAGATTTCTCTACAGGAGAACAAAAATGTCTCGAGCTACTTACTTGGAGGAGTCTGGGGCAGGTAGCTGGGATCTCCGGTCCTGAACGCAGAGGTCAAAACATTCTGGGATGACGCCTGGGAGGAGTCTTGGGTCGATCCCAGAGAAGAGAACTTCCTGCAAAAGAAAAGAATCATCTAGGGTAGCCTCATTAGACAAGTCTGGGGCTGCTACCTGGGATCTCCGGTCCTTATAAGAAAAGCCCAAAAGACGCTAGGAGACGTCTGGAAGGAATCACAGGGAATCCCGGAGGTCAGAGGCTCCTCGAAAAAAAGAAAAAAACCTCAACGGTAGCTTCCTTGGAGGAGTCTAGGGCTTCTACCTGACCCCTTAGGTTGGTAAAGCAGAGGACAGAAGACTGTGGGAGATGCCTGGGAGGAGTCTCAGGTGCCTGTCGGAGTTGAGAGATTTCTCTACAGGAGAACAAAAATGTCTCGAGCTACTTACTTGGAGGAGTCTGGGGCAGGTAGCTGGGATCTCCGGTCCCGAACGCAGAGGTCAAAACGTTCTGGGATGACGCCTGGGAGGAGTCTTGGGTCGATCCCGGAGAAGAGAGCTTCCTGCAAAAGAGAAGAATCATCTAGGGTAGCCTCATTAAACAATTCTGGGGCTGCTACCTGGGATCTCCGGTCCTTATAAGAAAAGGCCAAAAGACTCTAGGAGACGTCTGGAAGGAATCACAGGGAATCCCGGAGGGCAGAGGTTCCTCCAAAAAAGAAAAAAGCCTCAACGGTAGCTTCCTTGTAGGAGTCTGGGGCTTCTACCTGACCCCTTAGGTAGGTAAAGCAGAGGACAGAAGACTGTGGGAGATGCCTGGGAGGAGTCTCAGGTGGCTGTCGGAGTTGAGAGATTTCTCTACAGGAGAACAAAAATGTCTCGAGCTACTTACTTGGAGGAGTCTGGGGCAGGTAGATGGGATCTCCGGTCCCAAACGCAGAGGTCAAAACATTCTGGGATGACGCCTGGGAGGAGTCTTGGGTCGATCCCAGAGAAGAGAGCTTCCTGCAAAAGAGAAGAATCATCTAGGGTAGCCTCATTAGACAAGTCTGGGGCGGCTACCTGGGATCTCCGGTCCTTATAAGAGAAGGCCAAAAGACGCTAGGAGACGTCTGGAAGGAATCACAGGGAATCCCGGAGGGCAGAGGTTCCTCCAAAAAAGAAAAAAACCTCAACGGTAGCTTCCTTGGAGGAGTCTGGGGCTTCTACCTGACCCCTTAGGTTGGTAAAGCAGAGGACAGAAGACTGTGGGAGATGCCTGGGAGGAGTCTCAGGTGCCTGTCGGAGTTGAGAGATTTCTCTACAGGAGAACAAAAATGTCTCGAGCTACTTACTTGGAGGAGTCTGGGGCAGGTAGATGGGATCTCCGGTCCCGAACACAGATGTCAAAACGTTCTGGGATGACGCCTGGGAGGAGTCTTGGGTCGATCCCAGAGAAGAGAGCTTCCTGCAAAAGAGAAGAATCATCTAGGGTAGCCTCATTAGACAATTCTGGGGCTGCTACCTGGGATCTCCGGTCCTTATAAGAAAAGCCCAAAAGACGCTAGGAGACGTCTGGAAGGAATCACAGGGAATCCCGGAGGGCAGAGGCTACTCCAAAAAAAAGAAAAAAACGTCAACGGTAGCTTCCTTGGAGGAGTCTGGGGCTTCTACCTGACCCCTTAGGTAGGTAAAGAAGAAGACAGAAGACTGTGGGAGATGCCTGGGAGGAGTCTCAGCTGGCTGTCGGAGTTGAGAGATTTCTCTACAGGAGAACAAAAATGTCTCGAGCTACTTACTTGGGGGAGTCTGGGGCAGGTAGATGGGATCTCCGGTCCCGAACGCAGAGGTCAAAACATTCTGGGATGATGCCTGGGAGGAGTCTTGGGTCGATCCCGGAGAAGAGAGCTTCCTGCAAGAGAGAAGAATCATCTAGGGTAGCCTCATTAAACAATTCTGGGGCTGCTACCTGGGATCTCCGGTCCTTATAAGAAAAGCCCAAAAGACGCTAGGAGACGTCTGGAAGGAATCACAGGGAATCCCGGAGGTCAGAGGCTCCTCGAAAAAAAGAAAAAAGCCTCAACGGTAGCTTCCTTGGAGGAGTCTGGGGCTTCTACCTGACCCCTTAGGTAGGTAAAGCAGAGGACAGAAGACTGTGGGAGATGCCTGGGAGGAGTCTCAGCTGGCTGTCGGAGTTGAGAGATTTCTCTACAGGAGAACAAAAATGTCTCGAGCTACTTACTTGGAGGAGTCTGGGGCAGGTAGCTGGGATCTCCGGTCCTGAACGCAGAGGTCAAAACATTCTGGGATGACGCCTGGGAGGAGTCTTGGGTCGATCCCAGAGAAGAGAACTTCCTGCAAAAGAAAAGAATCATCTAGGGTAGCCTCATTAGACAAGTCTGGGGCTGCTACCTGGGATCTCCGGTCCTTATAAGAAAAGCCCAAAAGACGCTAGGAGACGTCTGGAAGGAATCACAGGGAATCCCGGAGGTCAGAGGCTCCTCGAAAAAAAGAAAAAAACCTCAACGGTAGCTTCCTTGGAGGAGTCTAGGGCTTCTACCTGACCCCTTAGGTTGGTAAAGCAGAGGACAGAAGACTGTGGGAGATGCCTGGGAGGAGTCTCAGGTGCCTGTCGGAGTTGAGAGATTTCTCTACAGGAGAACAAAAATGTCTCGAGCTACTTACTTGGAGGAGTCTGGGGCAGGTA
This sequence comes from Astur gentilis, assembly GCF_929443795.1. Taxonomy (NCBI): domain Eukaryota; kingdom Metazoa; phylum Chordata; class Aves; order Accipitriformes; family Accipitridae; genus Astur; species Astur gentilis. The sequence goes on from NC_064883.1 coordinate 730,551, forward strand.
GCTGGGATCTCCGGTCCCGAACGCAGAGGTCAAAACGTTCTGGGATGACGCCTGGGAGGAGTCTTGGGTCGATCCCGGAGAAGAGAGCTTCCTGCAAAAGAGAAGAATCATCTAGGGTAGCCTCATTAGACAAGTCTGGGGCTGCTACCTGGGATCTCCGGTCCTTATAAGAGAAGGCCAAAAGACGCTAGGAGACGTCTGGAAGGAATCACAGGGAATCCCGGAGGGCAGAGGTTCCTCCAAAAAAGAAAAAAACCTCAACGGTAGCTTCCTTGGAGGAGTCTGGGGCTTCTACCTGACCCCTTAGGTAGGTAAAGCAGAGGACAGAAGACTGTGGGAGATGCCTGGGAGGAGTCTCAGCTGGCTGTCGGAGTTGAGAGATTTCTCTACAGGAGAACAAAAATGTCTCGAGCTACTTACTTGGAGGAGTCTGGGGCAGGTAGCTGGGATCTCCGGTCCTGAACGCAGAGGTCAAAACATTCTGGGATGACGCCTGGGAGGAGTCTTGGGTTGATCCCAGAGAAGAGAGCTTCCTGCAAAAGAGAAGAATCATCTAGGGTAGCCTCATTAGACAAGTCTGGGGCTGCTACCTGGGATCTCCGGTCCTTATAAGAAAAGGCCAAAAGACGCTAGGAGACATCTGGAAGGAATCACAGGGAATCCCGGAGGTCAGAGGCTACTCCAAAAAAAAGAAAAAAACGTCAACGGTAGCTTCCTTGGAGGAGTCTGGGGCTTCTACCTGACCCCTTAGGTAGGTAAAGCAGAGGACAGAAGACTGTGGGAGATGCCTGGGAGGAGTCTCAGGTGGCTGTCGGAGTTGAGAGATTTCTCTACAGGAGAACAAAAATGTCTTGAGCTACTTACTTGGAGGAGTCTGGGGCAGGTAGATGGGATCTCCGGTCCCGAACGCAGAGGTCAAAACATTCTGGGATGACGCCTGGGAGGAGTCTTGGGTCGATCCCAGAGAAGAGAGCTTCCTGCAAAAGAGAAGAATCATCTAGGGTAGCCTCATTAGACAAGTCTGGGGCTGCTACCTGGGATCTCCGGTCCTTATAAGAAAAGGCCAAAAGACTCTAGGAGACGTCTGGAAGGAATCACAGGGAATCCCGGAGGTCAGAGGCTCCTCGAAAAAAAGAAAAAAACCTCAACGTTAGCTTCCTTGGAGGAGTCTAGGGCTTCACCTTACCCCTTAGGTTGGTAAAGCAGAGGACAGAAGACTGTGGGAGATGCCTGGGAGGAGTCTCAGGTGCCTGTCGGAGTTGAGAGATTTCTCTACAGGAGAACAAAAATGTCTCGAGCTACTTACTTGGAGGAGTCTGGGGCAGGTAGCTGGGATCTCCGGTCCCAAACGCAGAGGTCAAAACATTCTGGGATGACGCCTGGGAGGAGTCTTGGGTCGATCCCAGAGAAGAGAGCTTCCTGCAAAAGAGAAGAATCATCTAGGGTAGCCTCATTAGACAAGTCTGGGGCGGCTACCTGGGATCTCCGGTCCTTATAAGAGAAGGCCAAAAGACGCTAGGAGACGTCTGGAAGGAATCACAGGGAATCCCGGAGGGCAGAGGTTCCTCCAAAAAAGAAAAAAACCTCAACGGTAGCTTCCTTGGAGGAGTCTGGGGCTTCTACCTGACCCCTTAGGTAGGTAAAGCAGAGGACAGAAGACTGTGGGAGATGCCTGGGAGGAGTCTCAGCTGGCTGTCGGAGTTGAGAGATTTCTCTACAGGAGAACAAAAATGTCTCGAGCTACTTACTTGGAGGAGTCTGGGGCAGGTAGCTGGGATCTCCGGTCCCGAACGCAGAGGTCAAAACATTCTGGGATGACGCCTGGGAGGACTCTTGGGTCGATCCCAGAGAAGAGAACTTCCTGCAAAAGAGAAGAATCATCTAGGGTAGCCTCATTAAACAATTCTGGGGCTGCTACCTGGGATCTCCGGTCCTTATAAGAAAAGCCCAAAAGACGCTAGGAGACGTCTGGAAGGAATCACAGGGAATCCCGGAGGGCAGAGGTTCCTCCAAAAAAGAAAAAAGCCTCAACGGTAGCTTCCTTGGGGGAGTCTGGGGCTTCTACCTGACCCCTTAGGTAGGTAAAGAAGAAGACAGAAGACTGTGGGAGATGCCTGGGAGGAGTCTCAGCTGGCTGTCGGAGTTGAGAGATTTCTCTACAGGAGAACAAAAATGTCTCGAGCTACTTACTTGGGGGAGTCTGGGGCAGGTAGATGGGATCTCCGGTCCCGAACGCAGAGGTCAAAACATTCTGGGATGATGCCTGGGAGGAGTCTTGGGTCGATCCCGGAGAAGAGAGCTTCCTGCAAGAGAGAAGAATCATCTAGGGTAGCCGCATTAAACAATTCTGGGGCTGCTACCTAGGATCTCCGGTCCTTATAAGAAAAGCCCAAGAGACGCTAGGAGACGTCTGGAAGGAATCACAGGGAATCCCGGAGGTCAGAGGCTCCTCGAAAAAAAGAAAAAAGCCTCAACGGTAGCTTCCTTGGAGGAGTCTGGGGCTTATACCTGACCCCTTAGGTAGGTAAAGCAGAGGACAGAAGACTGTGGGAGATGCCTGGGAGGAGTCTCAGCTGGCTGTCGGAGTTGAGAGATTTCTCTACAGGAGAACAAAAATGTCTCGAGCTACTTACTTGGAGGAGTCTGGGGCAGGTAGCTGGGATCTCCGGTCCTGAACGCAGAGGTCAAAACATTCTGGGATGACGCCTGGGAGGAGTCTTGGGTCGATCCCAGAGAAGAGAACTTCCTGCAAAAGAAAAGAATCATCTAGGGTAGCCTCATTAGACAAGTCTGGGGCTGCTACCTGGGATCTCCGGTCCTTATAAGAAAAGCCCAAAAGACGCTAGGAGACGTCTGGAAGGAATCACAGGGAATCCCGGAGGTCAGAGGCTCCTCGAAAAAAAGAAAAAAACCTCAACGGTAGCTTCCTTGGAGGAGTCTAGGGCTTCTACCTGACCCCTTAGGTTGGTAAAGCAGAGGACAGAAGACTGTGGGAGATGCCTGGGAGGAGTCTCAGGTGCCTGTCGGAGTTGAGAGATTTCTCTACAGGAGAACAAAAATGTCTCGAGCTACTTACTTGGAGGAGTCTGGGGCAGGTAGCTGGGATCTCCGGTCCCGAACGCAGAGGTCAAAACGTTCTGGGATGACGCCTGGGAGGAGTCTTGGGTCGATCCCGGAGAAGAGAGCTTCCTGCAAAAGAGAAGAATCATCTAGGGTAGCCTCATTAAACAATTCTGGGGCTGCTACCTGGGATCTCCGGTCCTTATAAGAAAAGGCCAAAAGACTCTAGGAGACGTCTGGAAGGAATCACAGGGAATCCCGGAGGGCAGAGGTTCCTCCAAAAAAGAAAAAAGCCTCAACGGTAGCTTCCTTGTAGGAGTCTGGGGCTTCTACCTGACCCCTTAGGTAGGTAAAGCAGAGGACAGAAGACTGTGGGAGATGCCTGGGAGGAGTCTCAGGTGGCTGTCGGAGTTGAGAGATTTCTCTACAGGAGAACAAAAATGTCTCGAGCTACTTACTTGGAGGAGTCTGGGGCAGGTAGATGGGATCTCCGGTCCCAAACGCAGAGGTCAAAACATTCTGGGATGACGCCTGGGAGGAGTCTTGGGTCGATCCCAGAGAAGAGAGCTTCCTGCAAAAGAGAAGAATCATCTAGGGTAGCCTCATTAGACAAGTCTGGGGCGGCTACCTGGGATCTCCGGTCCTTATAAGAGAAGGCCAAAAGACGCTAGGAGACGTCTGGAAGGAATCACAGGGAATCCCGGAGGGCAGAGGTTCCTCCAAAAAAGAAAAAAACCTCAACGGTAGCTTCCTTGGAGGAGTCTGGGGCTTCTACCTGACCCCTTAGGTTGGTAAAGCAGAGGACAGAAGACTGTGGGAGATGCCTGGGAGGAGTCTCAGGTGCCTGTCGGAGTTGAGAGATTTCTCTACAGGAGAACAAAAATGTCTCGAGCTACTTACTTGGAGGAGTCTGGGGCAGGTAGATGGGATCTCCGGTCCCGAACACAGATGTCAAAACGTTCTGGGATGACGCCTGGGAGGAGTCTTGGGTCGATCCCAGAGAAGAGAGCTTCCTGCAAAAGAGAAGAATCATCTAGGGTAGCCTCATTAGACAAGTCTGGGGCTGCTACCTGGGATCTCCGGTCCTTATAAGAAAAGCCCAAAAGACGCTAGGAGACGTCTGGAAGGAATCACAGGGAATCCCGGAGGGCAGAGGCTACTCCAAAAAAAAGAAAAAAACGTCAACGGTAGCTTCCTTGGAGGAGTCTGGGGCTTCTACCTGACCCCTTAGGTAGGTAAAGAAGAAGACAGAAGACTGTGGGAGATGCCTGGGAGGAGTCTCAGCTGGCTGTCGGAGTTGAGAGATTTCTCTACAGGAGAACAAAAATGTCTCGAGCTACTTACTTGGGGGAGTCTGGGGCAGGTAGATGGGATCTCCGGTCCCGAACGCAGAGGTCAAAACATTCTGGGATGATGCCTGGGAGGAGTCTTGGGTCGATCCCGGAGAAGAGAGCTTCCTGCAAGAGAGAAGAATCATCTAGGGTAGCCTCATTAAACAATTCTGGGGCTGCTACCTGGGATCTCCGGTCCTTATAAGAAAAGCCCAAAAGACGCTAGGAGACGTCTGGAAGGAATCACAGGGAATCCCGGAGGTCAGAGGCTCCTCGAAAAAAAGAAAAAAGCCTCAACGGTAGCTTCCTTGGAGGAGTCTGGGGCTTCTACCTGACCCCTTAGGTAGGTAAAGCAGAGGACAGAAGACTGTGGGAGATGCCTGGGAGGAGTCTCAGCTGGCTGTCGGAGTTGAGAGATTTCTCTACAGGAGAACAAAAATGTCTCGAGCTACTTACTTGGAGGAGTCTGGGGCAGGTAGCTGGGATCTCCGGTCCTGAACGCAGAGGTCAAAACATTCTGGGATGACGCCTGGGAGGAGTCTTGGGTCGATCCCAGAGAAGAGAACTTCCTGCAAAAGAAAAGAATCATCTAGGGTAGCCTCATTAGACAAGTCTGGGGCTGCTACCTGGGATCTCCGGTCCTTATAAGAAAAGCCCAAAAGACGCTAGGAGACGTCTGGAAGGAATCACAGGGAATCCCGGAGGTCAGAGGCTCCTCGAAAAAAAGAAAAAAACCTCAACGGTAGCTTCCTTGGAGGAGTCTAGGGCTTCTACCTGACCCCTTAGGTTGGTAAAGCAGAGGACAGAAGACTGTGGGAGATGCCTGGGAGGAGTCTCAGGTGCCTGTCGGAGTTGAGAGATTTCTCTACAGGAGAACAAAAATGTCTCGAGCTACTTACTTGGAGGAGTCTGGGGCAGGTAGCTGGGATCTCCGGTCCCGAACGCAGAGGTCAAAACGTTCTGGGATGACGCCTGGGAGGAGTCTTGGGTCGATCCCGGAGAAGAGAGCTTCCTGCAAAAGAGAAGAATCATCTAGGGTAGCCTCATTAGACAAGTCTGGGGCTGCTACCTGGGATCTCCGGTCCTTATAAGAGAAGGCCAAAAGACGCTAGGAGACGTCTGGAAGGAATCACAGGGAATCCCGGAGGGCAGAGGTTCCTCCAAAAAAGAAAAAAACCTCAACGGTAGCTTCCTTGGAGGAGTCTGGGGCTTCTACCTGACCCCTTAGGTAGGTAAAGCAGAGGACAGAAGACTGTGGGAGATGCCTGGGAGGAGTCTCAGCTGGCTGTCGGAGTTGAGAGATTTCTCTACAGGAGAACAAAAATGTCTCGAGCTACTTACTTGGAGGAGTCTGGGGCAGGTAGCTGGGATCTCCGGTCCTGAACGCAGAGGTCAAAACATTCTGGGATGACGCCTGGGAGGAGTCTTGGGTTGATCCCAGAGAAGAGAGCTTCCTGCAAAAGAGAAGAATCATCTAGGGTAGCCTCATTAGACAAGTCTGGGGCTGCTACCTGGGATCTCCGGTCCTTATAAGAAAAGGCCAAAAGACGCTAGGAGACATCTGGAAGGAATCACAGGGAATCCCGGAGGTCAGAGGCTACTCCAAAAAAAAGAAAAAAACGTCAACGGTAGCTTCCTTGGAGGAGTCTGGGGCTTCTACCTGACCCCTTAGGTAGGTAAAGCAGAGGACAGAAGACTGTGGGAGATGCCTGGGAGGAGTCTCAGGTGGCTGTCGGAGTTGAGAGATTTCTCTACAGGAGAACAAAAATGTCTTGAGCTACTTACTTGGAGGAGTCTGGGGCAGGTAGATGGGATCTCCGGTCCCGAACGCAGAGGTCAAAACATTCTGGGATGACGCCTGGGAGGAGTCTTGGGTCGATCCCAGAGAAGAGAGCTTCCTGCAAAAGAGAAGAATCATCTAGGGTAGCCTCATTAGACAAGTCTGGGGCTGCTACCTGGGATCTCCGGTCCTTATAAGAAAAGGCCAAAAGACTCTAGGAGACGTCTGGAAGGAATCACAGGGAATCCCGGAGGTCAGAGGCTCCTCGAAAAAAAGAAAAAAACCTCAACGTTAGCTTCCTTGGAGGAGTCTAGGGCTTCACCTTACCCCTTAGGTTGGTAAAGCAGAGGACAGAAGACTGTGGGAGATGCCTGGGAGGAGTCTCAGGTGCCTGTCGGAGTTGAGAGATTTCTCTACAGGAGAACAAAAATGTCTCGAGCTACTTACTTGGAGGAGTCTGGGGCAGGTAGCTGGGATCTCCGGTCCCAAACGCAGAGGTCAAAACATTCTGGGATGACGCCTGGGAGGAGTCTTGGGTCGATCCCAGAGAAGAGAGCTTCCTGCAAAAGAGAAGAATCATCTAGGGTAGCCTCATTAGACAAGTCTGGGGCGGCTACCTGGGATCTCCGGTCCTTATAAGAGAAGGCCAAAAGACGCTAGGAGACGTCTGGAAGGAATCACAGGGAATCCCGGAGGGCAGAGGTTCCTCCAAAAAAGAAAAAAACCTCAACGGTAGCTTCCTTGGAGGAGTCTGGGGCTTCTACCTGACCCCTTAGGTAGGTAAAGCAGAGGACAGAAGACTGTGGGAGATGCCTGGGAGGAGTCTCAGCTGGCTGTCGGAGTTGAGAGATTTCTCTACAGGAGAACAAAAATGTCTCGAGCTACTTACTTGGAGGAGTCTGGGGCAGGTAGCTGGGATCTCCGGTCCCGAACGCAGAGGTCAAAACATTCTGGGATGACGCCTGGGAGGACTCTTGGGTCGATCCCAGAGAAGAGAACTTCCTGCAAAAGAGAAGAATCATCTAGGGTAGCCTCATTAAACAATTCTGGGGCTGCTACCTGGGATCTCCGGTCCTTATAAGAAAAGGCCAAAAGACTCTAGGAGACGTCTGGAAGGAATCACAGGGGATCCCAGAGGGCACAGGCTCCTCCAAAAAAGAAAAAACCTCAACGGTAGCTTCCTTGGAGGAGTCTGGGGCTTCTACCTGACCCCTTAGGTTGGTAAAGCAGAGGACAGAAGACTGTGGGAGATGCCTAGGAGGAGTCTCAGGTGGCTGTCGGAGTTGAGAGATTTCTCTACAGGAGAACAAAAATGTCTCGAGCTACTTACTTGGAGGAGTCTGGGGCAGGTAGATGGGATCTCCGGTCCCGAACGCAGAGGTCAAAACATTCTGGGATGACGCCTGGGAGGAGTCTTGGGTCGATCCCTGAGAAGAGAGCTTCCTGCAAAAGAGAAGAATCATCTAGGGTAGCCTCATTAGACAAGTCTGGGGCTGCTACCTGGGATCTCCGGTCCTTATAAGAAAAGGCCAAAAGACGCTAGGAGACGTCTGGAAGGAATCACAGGGAATCCCGGAGGGCAGAGGTTCCTCCAAAAAAGAAAAAAGCCTCAACGGTAGCTTCCTTGGGGGAGTCTGGGGCTTCTACCTGACCCCTTAGGTAGGTAAAGAAGAAGACAGAAGACTGTGGGAGATGCCTGGGAGGAGTCTCAGCTGGCTGTCGGAGTTGAGAGATTTCTCTACAGGAGAACAAAAATGTCTCGAGCTACTTACTTGGGGGAGTCTGGGGCAGGTAGATGGGATCTCCGGTCCCGAACGCAGAGGTCAAAACATTCTGGGATGATGCCTGGGAGGAGTCTTGGGTCGATCCCGGAGAAGAGAGCTTCCTGCAAGAGAGAAGAATCATCTAGGGTAGCCTCATTAAACAATTCTGGGGCTGCTACCTAGGATCTCCGGTCCTTATAAGAAAAGCCCAAGAGACGCTAGGAGACGTCTGGAAGGAATCACAGGGAATCCCGGAGGTCAGAGGCTCCTCGAAAAAAAGAAAAAAGCCTCAACGGTAGCTTCCTTGGAGGAGTCTGGGGCTTATACCTGACCCCTTAGGTAGGTAAAGCAGAGGACAGAAGACTGTGGGAGATGCCTGGGAGGAGTCTCAGCTGGCTGTCGGAGTTGAGAGATTTCTCTACAGGAGAACAAAAATGTCTCGAGCTACTTACTTGGAGGAGTCTGGGGCAGGTAGCTGGGATCTCCGGTCCTGAACGCAGAGGTCAAAACATTCTGGGATGACGCCTGGGAGGAGTCTTGGGTCGATCCCAGAGAAGAGAACTTCCTGCAAAAGAAAAGAATCATCTAGGGTAGCCTCATTAGACAAGTCTGGGGCTGCTACCTGGGATCTCCGGTCCTTATAAGAAAAGCCCAAAAGACGCTAGGAGACGTCTGGAAGGAATCACAGGGAATCCCGGAGGTCAGAGGCTCCTCGAAAAAAAGAAAAAAACCTCAACGGTAGCTTCCTTGGAGGAGTCTAGGGCTTCTACCTGACCCCTTAGGTTGGTAAAGCAGAGGACAGAAGACTGTGGGAGATGCCTGGGAGGAGTCTCAGGTGCCTGTCGGAGTTGAGAGATTTCTCTACAGGAGAACAAAAATGTCTCGAGCTACTTACTTGGAGGAGTCTGGGGCAGGTAGCTGGGATCTCCGGTCCCAAACGCAGAGGTCAAAACATTCTGGGATGACGCCTGGGAGGAGTCTTGGGTCGATCCCAGAGAAGAGAGCTTCCTGCAAAAGAGAAGAATCATCTAGGGTAGCCTCATTAGACAAGTCTGGGGCGGCTACCTGGGATCTCCGGTCCTTATAAGAGAAGGCCAAAAGACGCTAGGAGACGTCTGGAAGGAATCACAGGGAATCCCGGAGGGCAGAGGTTCCTCCAAAAAAGAAAAAAACCTCAACGGTAGCTTCCTTGGAGGAGTCTGGGGCTTCTACCTGACCCCTTAGGTAGGTAAAGCAGAGGACAGAAGACTGTGGGAGATGCCTGGGAGGAGTCTCAGCTGGCTGTCGGAGTTGAGAGATTTCTCTACAGGAGAACAAAAATGTCTCGAGCTACTTACTTGGAGGAGTCTGGGGCAGGTAGCTGGGATCTCCGGTCCCGAACGCAGAGGTCAAAACATTCTGGGATGACGCCTGGGAGGACTCTTGGGTCGATCCCAGAGAAGAGAACTTCCTGCAAAAGAGAAGAATCATCTAGGGTAGCCTCATTAAACAATTCTGGGGCTGCTACCTGGGATCTCCGGTCCTTATAAGAAAAGGCCAAAAGACTCTAGGAGACGTCTGGAAGGAATCACAGGGGATCCCAGAGGGCACAGGCTCCTCCAAAAAAGAAAAAACCTCAACGGTAGCTTCCTTGGAGGAGTCTGGGGCTTCTACCTGACCCCTTAGGTTGGTAAAGCAGAGGACAGAAGACTGTGGGAGATGCCTAGGAGGAGTCTCAGGTGGCTGTCGGAGTTGAGAGATTTCTCTACAGGAGAACAAAAATGTCTCGAGCTACTTACTTGGAGGAGTCTGGGGCAGGTAGATGGGATCTCCGGTCCCGAACGCAGAGGTCAAAACATTCTGGGATGACGCCTGGGAGGAGTCTTGGGTCGATCCCGGAGAAGAGAGCTTCCTGCAAAAGAGAAGAATCATCTAGGGTAGCCTCATTAGACAAGTCTGGGGCTGCTACCTGGGATCTCCGGTCCTTATAAGAAAAGCCCAAAAGACGCTAGGAGACGTCTGGAAGGAATCACAGGGAATCCCGGAGGGCAGAGGTTCCTCCAAAAAAGAAAAAAGCCTCAACGGTAGCTTCCTTGGGGGAGTCTGGGGCTTCTACCTGACCCCTTAGGTAGGTAAAGAAGAAGACAGAAGACTGTGGGAGATGCCTGGGAGGAGTCTCAGCTGGCTGTCGGAGTTGAGAGATTTCTCTACAGGAGAACAAAAATGTCTCGAGCTACTTACTTGGGGGAGTCTGGGGCAGGTAGATGGGATCTCCGGTCCCGAACGCAGAGGTCAAAACATTCTGGGATGATGCCTGGGAGGAGTCTTGGGTCGATCCCGGAGAAGAGAGCTTCCTGCAAGAGAGAAGAATCATCTAGGGTAGCCTCATTAAACAATTCTGGGGCTGCTACCTAGGATCTCCGGTCCTTATAAGAAAAGCCCAAGAGACGCTAGGAGACGTCTGGAAGGAATCACAGGGAATCCCGGAGGTCAGAGGCTCCTCGAAAAAAAGAAAAAAGCCTCAACGGTAGCTTCCTTGGAGGAGTCTGGGGCTTATACCTGACCCCTTAGGTAGGTAAAGCAGAGGACAGAAGACTGTGGGAGATGCCTGGGAGGAGTCTCAGCTGGCTGTCGGAGTTGAGAGATTTCTCTACAGGAGAACAAAAATGTCTCGAGCTACTTACTTGGAGGAGTCTGGGGCAGGTAGCTGGGATCTCCGGTCCTGAACGCAGAGGTCAAAACATTCTGGGATGACGCCTGGGAGGAGTCTTGGGTCGATCCCAGAGAAGAGAACTTCCTGCAAAAGAAAAGAATCATCTAGGGTAGCCTCATTAGACAAGTCTGGGGCTGCTACCTGGGATCTCCGGTCCTTATAAGAAAAGCCCAAAAGACGCTAGGAGACGTCTGGAAGGAATCACAGGGAATCCCGGAGGTCAGAGGCTCCTCGAAAAAAAGAAAAAAACCTCAACGGTAGCTTCCTTGGAGGAGTCTAGGGCTTCTACCTGACCCCTTAGGTTGGTAAAGCAGAGGACAGAAGACTGTGGGAGATGCCTGGGAGGAGTCTCAGGTGCCTGTCGGAGTTGAGAGATTTCTCTACAGGAGAACAAAAATGTCTCGAGCTACTTACTTGGAGGAGTCTGGGGCAGGTAGCTGGGATCTCCGGTCCCGAACGCAGAGGTCAAAACGTTCTGGGATGACGCCTGGGAGGAGTCTTGGGTCGATCCCGGAGAAGAGAGCTTCCTGCAAAAGAGAAGAATCATCTAGGGTAGCCTCATTAAACAATTCTGGGGCTGCTACCTGGGATCTCCGGTCCTTATAAGAAAAGGCCAAAAGACTCTAGGAGACGTCTGGAAGGAATCACAGGGAATCCCGGAGGGCAGAGGTTCCTCCAAAAAAGAAAAAAGCCTCAACGGTAGCTTCCTTGTAGGAGTCTGGGGCTTCTACCTGACCCCTTAGGTAGGTAAAGCAGAGGACAGAAGACTGTGGGAGATGCCTGGGAGGAGTCTCAGGTGGCTGTCGGAGTTGAGAGATTTCTCTACAGGAGAACAAAAATGTCTCGAGCTACTTACTTGGAGGAGTCTGGGGCAGGTAGATGGGATCTCCGGTCCCAAACGCAGAGGTCAAAACATTCTGGCATGACGCCTGGGAGGAGTCTTGGGTCGATCCCAGAGAAGAGAGCTTCCTGCAAAAGAGAAGAATCATCTAGGGTAGCCTCATTAGACAAGTCTGGGGCGGCTACCTGGGATCTCCGGTCCTTATAAGAGAAGGCCAAAAGACGCTAGGAGACGTCTGGAAGGAATCACAGGGAATCCCGGAGGGCAGAGGTTCCTCCAAAAAAGAAAAAAACCTCAACGGTAGCTTCCTTGGAGGAGTCTGGGGCTTCTACCTGACCCCTTAGGTTGGTAAAGCAGAGGACAGAAGACTGTGGGAGATGCCTGGGAGGAGTCTCAGGTGCCTGTCGGAGTTGAGAGATTTCTCTACAGGAGAACAAAAATGTCTCGAGCTACTTACTTGGAGGAGTCTGGGGCAGGTAGATGGGATCTCCGGTCCCGAACACAGATGTCAAAACGTTCTGGGATGACGCCTGGGAGGAGTCTTGGGTCGATCCCAGAGAAGAGAGCTTCCTGCAAAAGAGAAGAATCATCTAGGGTAGCCTCATTAGACAAGTCTGGGGCTGCTACCTGGGATCTCCGGTCCTTATAAGAAAAGCCCAAAAGACGCTAGGAGACGTCTGGAAGGAATCACAGGGAATCCCGGAGGGCAGAGGCTACTCCAAAAAAAAGAAAAAAACGTCAACGGTAGCTTCCTTGGAGGAGTCTGGGGCTTCTACCTGACCCCTTAGGTAGGTAAAGAAGAAGACAGAAGACTGTGGGAGATGCCTGGGAGGAGTCTCAGCTGGCTGTCGGAGTTGAGAGATTTCTCTACAGGAGAACAAAAATGTCTCGAGCTACTTACTTGGGGGAGTCTGGGGCAGGTAGATGGGATCTCCGGTCCCGAACGCAGAGGTCAAAACATTCTGGGATGATGCCTGGGAGGAGTCTTGGGTCGATCCCGGAGAAGAGAGCTTCCTGCAAGAGAGAAGAATCATCTAGGGTAGCCTCATTAAACAATTCTGGGGCTGCTACCTGGGATCTCCGGTCCTTATAAGAAAAGGCCAAAAGACGCTAGGAGACGTCTGGAAGGAATCACAGGGAATCCCGGAGGTCAGAGGCTCCTCGAAAAAAAGCAAAAAGCCTCAACGGTAGCTTCCTTGGAGGAGTCTGGGGCTTCTACCTGACCCCTTAGGTAGGTAAAGCAGAGGACAGAAGACTGTGGGAGATGCCTGGGAGGAGTCTCAGCTGGCTGTCGGAGTTGAGAGATTTCTCTACAGGAGAACAAAAATGTCTCGAGCTACTTACTTGGAGGAGTCTGGGGCAGGTAGCTGGGATCTCCGGTCCTGAACGCAGAGGTCAAAACATTCTGGGATGACGCCTGGGAGGAGTCTTGGGTCGATCCCAGAGAAGAGAACTTCCTGCAAAAGAAAAGAATCATCTAGGGTAGCCTCATTAGACAAGTCTGGGGCTGCTACCTGGGATCTCCGGTCCTTATAAGAAAAGCCCAAAAGACGCTAGGAGACGTCTGGAAGGAATCACAGGGAATCCCGGAGGTCAGAGGCTCCTCGAAAAAAAGAAAAAAACCTCAACGGTAGCTTCCTTGGAGGAGTCTAGGGCTTCTACCTGACCCCTTAGGTTGGTAAAGCAGAGGACAGAAGACTGTGGGAGATGCCTGGGAGGAGTCTCAGGTGCCTGTCGGAGTTGAGAGATTTCTCTACAGGAGAACAAAAATGTCTCGAGCTACTTACTTGGAGGAGTCTGGGGCAGGTAGCTGGGATCTCCGGTCTCGAACGCAGAGGTCAAAACGTTCTGGGATGACGCCTGGGAGGAGTCTTGGGTCGATCCCGGAGAAGAGAGCTTCCTGCAAAAGAGAAGAATCATCTAGGGTAGCCTCATTAGACAAGTCTGGGGCTGCTACCTGGGATCTCCGGTCCTTATAAGAGAAGGCCAAAAGACGCTAGGAGACGTCTGGAAGGAATCACAGGGAATCCCGGAGGGCAGAGGTTCCTCCAAAAAAGAAAAAAACCTCAACGGTAGCTTCCTTGGAGGAGTCTGGGGCTTCTACCTGACCCCTTAGGTAGGTAAAGCAGAGGACAGAAGACTGTGGGAGATGCCTGGGAGGAGTCTCAGCTGGCTGTCGGAGTTGAGAGATTTCTCTACAGGAGAACAAAAATGTCTCGAGCTACTTACTTGGAGGAGTCTGGGGCAGGTAGCTGGGATCTCCGGTCCTGAACGCAGAGGTCAAAACATTCTGGGATGACGCCTGGGAGGAGTCTTGGGTTGATCCCAGAGAAGAGAGCTTCCTGCAAAAGAGAAGAATCATCTAGGGTAGCCTCATTAGACAAGTCTGGGGCTGCTACCTGGGATCTCCGGTCCTTATAAGAAAAGGCCAAAAGACGCTAGGAGACGTCTGGAAGGAATCACAGGGAATCCCGGAGGTCAGAGGCTACTCCAAAAAAAAGAAAAAAACGTCAACGGTAGCTTCCTTGGAGGAGTCTGGGGCTTCTACCTGACCCCTTAGGTAGGTAAAGCAGAGGACAGAAGACTGTGGGAGATGCCTGGGAGGAGTCTCAGGTGGCTGTCGGAGTTGAGAGATTTCTCTACAGGAGAACAAAAATGTCTCGAGCTACTTACTTGGAGGAGTCTGGGGCAGGTAGATGGGATCTCCGGTCCCGAACGCAGAGGTCAAAACATTCTGGGATGACGCCTGGGAGGAGTCTTGGGTCGATCCCGGAGAAGAGAGCTTCCTGCAAAAGAGAAGAATCATCTAGGGTAGCCTCATTAGACAAGTCTGGGGCTGCTACCTGGGATCTCCGGTCCTTATAAGAAAAGCCCAAAAGACGCTAGGAGACGTCTGGAAGGAATCACAGGGAATCCCGGAGGGCAGAGGTTCCTCCAAAAAAGAAAAAAGCCTCAACGGTAGCTTCCTTGGGGGAGTCTGGGGCTTCTACCTGACCCCTTAGGTAGGTAAAGAAGAAGACAGAAGACTGTGGGAGATGCCTGGGAGGAGTCTCAGCTGGCTGTCGGAGTTGAGAGATTTCTCTACAGGAGAACAAAAATGTCTCGAGCTACTTACTTGGGGGAGTCTGGGGCAGGTAGATGGGATCTCCGGTCCCGAACGCAGAGGTCAAAACATTCTGGGATGATGCCTGGGAGGAGTCTTGGGTCGATCCCGGAGAAGAGAGCTTCCTGCAAGAGAGAAGAATCATCTAGGGTAGCCTCATTAAACAATTCTGGGGCTGCTACCTAGGATCTCCGGTCCTTATAAGAAAAGCCCAAGAGACGCTAGGAGACGTCTGGAAGGAATCACAGGGAATCCCGGAGGTCAGAGGCTCCTCGAAAAAAAGAAAAAAGCCTCAACGGTAGCTTCCTTGGAGGAGTCTGGGGCTTATACCTGACCCCTTAGGTAGGTAAAGCAGAGGACAGAAGACTGTGGGAGATGCCTGGGAGGAGTCTCAGCTGGCTGTCGGAGTTGAGAGATTTCTATACAGGAGAACAAAAATGTCTCGAGCTACTTACTTGGGGGAGTCTGGGGCAGGTAGCTGGGATCTCCGGTCCTGAACGCAGAGGTCAAAACATTCTGGGATGACGCCTGGGAGGAGTCTTGGGTCGATCCCAGAGAAGAGAACTTCCTGCAAAAGAAAAGAATCATCTAGGGTAGCCTCATTAGACAAGTCTGGGGCTGCTACCTGGGATCTCCGGTCCTTATAAGAAAAGCCCAAAAGACGCTAGGAGACGTCTGGAAGGAATCACAGGGAATCCCGGAGGTCAGAGGCTCCTCGAAAAAAAGAAAAAAACCTCAACGGTAGCTTCCTTGGAGGAGTCTAGGGCTTCTACCTGACCCCTTAGGTTGGTAAAGCAGAGGACAGAAGACTGTGGGAGATGCCTGGGAGGAGTCTCAGGTGCCTGTCGGAGTTGAGAGATTTCTCTACAGGAGAACAAAAATGTCTCGAGCTACTTACTTGGAGGAGTCTGGGGCAGGTAGCTGGGATCTCCGGTCCCGAACGCAGAGGTCAAAACGTTCTGGGATGACGCCTGGGAGGAGTCTTGGGTCGATCCCGGAGAAGAGAGCTTCCTGCAAAAGAGAAGAATCATCTAGGGTAGCCTCATTAAACAATTCTGGGGCTGCTACCTGGGATCTCCGGTCCTTATAAGAAAAGGCCAAAAGACTCTAGGAGACGTCTGGAAGGAATCACAGGGAATCCCGGAGGGCAGAGGTTCCTCCAAAAAAGAAAAAAGCCTCAACGGTAGCTTCCTTGTAGGAGTCTGGGGCTTCTACCTGACCCCTTAGGTAGGTAAAGCAGAGGACAGAAGACTGTGGGAGATGCCTGGGAGGAGTCTCAGGTGGCTGTCGGAGTTGAGAGATTTCTCTACAGGAGAACAAAAATGTCTCGAGCTACTTACTTGGAGGAGTCTGGGGCAGGTAGATGGGATCTCCGGTCCCAAACGCAGAGGTCAAAACATTCTGGCATGACGCCTGGGAGGAGTCTTGGGTCGATCCCAGAGAAGAGAGCTTCCTGCAAAAGAGAAGAATCATCTAGGGTAGCCTCATTAGACAAGTCTGGGGCGGCTACCTGGGATCTCCGGTCCTTATAAGAGAAGGCCAAAAGACGCTAGGAGACGTCTGGAAGGAATCACAGGGAATCCCGGAGGGCAGAGGTTCCTCCAAAAAAGAAAAAAACCTCAACGGTAGCTTCCTTGGAGGAGTCTGGGGCTTCTACCTGACCCCTTAGGTTGGTAAAGCAGAGGACAGAAGACTGTGGGAGATGCCTGGGAGGAGTCTCAGGTGCCTGTCGGAGTTGAGAGATTTCTCTACAGGAGAACAAAAATGTCTCGAGCTACTTACTTGGAGGAGTCTGGGGCAGGTAGATGGGATCTCCGGTCCCGAACACAGATGTCAAAACGTTCTGGGATGACGCCTGGGAGGAGTCTTGGGTCGATCCCAGAGAAGAGAGCTTCCTGCAAAAGAGAAGAATCATCTAGGGTAGCCTCATTAGACAAGTCTGGGGCTGCTACCTGGGATCTCCGGTCCTTATAAGAAAAGCCCAAAAGACGCTAGGAGACGTCTGGAAGGAATCACAGGGAATCCCGGAGGGCAGAGGCTACTCCAAAAAAAAGAAAAAAACGTCAACGGTAGCTTCCTTGGAGGAGTCTGGGGCTTCTACCTGACCCCTTAGGTAGGTAAAGAAGAAGACAGAAGACTGTGGGAGATGCCTGGGAGGAGTCTCAGCTGGCTGTCGGAGTTGAGAGATTTCTCTACAGGAGAACAAAAATGTCTCGAGCTACTTACTTGGGGGAGTCTGGGGCAGGTAGATGGGATCTCCGGTCCCGAACGCAGAGGTCAAAACATTCTGGGATGATGCCTGGGAGGAGTCTTGGGTCGATCCCGGAGAAGAGAGCTTCCTGCAAGAGAGAAGAATCATCTAGGGTAGCCTCATTAAACAATTCTGGGGCTGCTACCTGGGATCTCCGGTCCTTATAAGAAAAGGCCAAAAGACGCTAGGAGACGTCTGGAAGGAATCACAGGGAATCCCGGAGGTCAGAGGCTCCTCGAAAAAAAGCAAAAAGCCTCAACGGTAGCTTCCTTGGAGGAGTCTGGGGCTTCTACCTGACCCCTTAGGTAGGTAAAGCAGAGGACAGAAGACTGTGGGAGATGCCTGGGAGGAGTCTCAGCTGGCTGTCGGAGTTGAGAGATTTCTCTACAGGAGAACAAAAATGTCTCGAGCTACTTACTTGGAGGAGTCTGGGGCAGGTAGCTGGGATCTCCGGTCCTGAACGCAGAGGTCAAAACATTCTGGGATGACGCCTGGGAGGAGTCTTGGGTCGATCCCAGAGAAGAGAACTTCCTGCAAAAGAAAAGAATCATCTAGGGTAGCCTCATTAGACAAGTCTGGGGCTGCTACCTGGGATCTCCGGTCCTTATAAGAAAAGCCCAAAAGACGCTAGGAGACGTCTGGAAGGAATCACAGGGAATCCCGGAGGTCAGAGGCTCCTCGAAAAAAAGAAAAAAACCTCAACGGTAGCTTCCTTGGAGGAGTCTAGGGCTTCTACCTGACCCCTTAGGTTGGTAAAGCAGAGGACAGAAGACTGTGGGAGATGCCTGGGAGGAGTCTCAGGTGCCTGTCGGAGTTGAGAGATTTCTCTACAGGAGAACAAAAATGTCTCGAGCTACTTACTTGGAGGAGTCTGGGGCAGGTAGCTGGGATCTCCGGTCCCGAACGCAGAGGTCAAAACGTTCTGGGATGACGCCTGGGAGGAGTCTTGGGTCGATCCCGGAGAAGAGAGCTTCCTGCAAAAGAGAAGAATCATCTAGGGTAGCCTCATTAGACAAGTCTGGGGCTGCTACCTGGGATCTCCGGTCCTTATAAGAGAAGGCCAAAAGACGCTAGGAGACGTCTGGAAGGAATCACAGGGAATCCCGGAGGGCAGAGGTTCCTCCAAAAAAGAAAAAAACCTCAACGGTAGCTTCCTTGGAGGAGTCTGGGGCTTCTACCTGACCCCTTAGGTAGGTAAAGCAGAGGACAGAAGACTGTGGGAGATGCCTGGGAGGAGTCTCAGCTGGCTGTCGGAGTTGAGAGATTTCTCTACAGGAGAACAAAAATGTCTCGAGCTACTTACTTGGAGGAGTCTGGGGCAGGTAGCTGGGATCTCCGGTCCTGAACGCAGAGGTCAAAACATACTGGGATGACGCCTGGGAGGAGTCTTGGGTTGATCCCAGAGAAGAGAGCTTCCTGCAAAAGAGAAGAATCATCTAGGGTAGCCTCATTAGACAAGTCTGGGGCTGCTACCTGGGATCTCCGGTCCTTATAAGAAAAGGCCAAAAGACGCTAGGAGACGTCTGGAAGGAATCACAGGGAATCCCGGAGGTCAGAGGCTACTCCAAAAAAAGAAAAAAACGTCAACGGTAGCTTCCTTGGAGGAGTCTGGGGCTTCTACCTGACCCCTTAGGTAGGTAAAGCAGAGGACAGAAGACTGTGGGAGATGCCTGGGAGGAGTCTCAGGTGGCTGTCGGAGTTGAGAGATTTCTCTACAGGAGAACAAAAATGTCTTGAGCTACTTACTTGGAGGAGTCTGGGGCAGGTAGATGGGATCTCCGGTCCCGAACGCAGAGGTCAAAACATTCTGGGATGACGCCTGGGAGGAGTCTTGGGTCGATCCCGGAGAAGAGAGCTTCCTGCAAAAGAGAAGAATCATCTAGGGTAGCCTCATTAGACAAGTCTGGGGCTGCTACCTGGGATCTCCGGTCCTTATAAGAAAAGCCCAAAAGACGCTAGGAGACGTCTGGAAGGAATCACAGGGAATCCCGGAGGGCAGAGATTCCTCCAAAAAAGAAAAAAGCCTCAACGGTAGCTTCCTTGGGGGAGTCTGGGGCTTCTACCTGACCCCTTAGGTAGGTAAAGAAGAAGACAGAAGACTGTGGGAGATGCCTGGGAGGAGTCTCAGCTGGCTGTCGGAGTTGAGAGATTTCTCTACAGGAGAACAAAAATGTCTCGAGCTACTTACTTGGGGGAGTCTGGGGCAGGTAGATGGGATCTCCGGTCCCGAACGCAGAGGTCAAAACATTCTGGGATGATGCCTGGGAGGAGTCTTGGGTCGATCCCGGAGAAGAGAGCTTCCTGCAAGAGAGAAGAATCATCTAGGGTAGCCTCATTAAACAATTCTGGGGCTGCTACCTAGGATCTCCGGTCCTTATAAGAAAAGCCCAAGAGACGCTAGGAGACGTCTGGAAGGAATCACAGGGAATCCCGGAGGTCAGAGGCTCCTCGAAAAAAAGAAAAAAGCCTCAACGGTAGCTTCCTTGGAGGAGTCTGGGGCTTCTACCTGACCCCTTAGGTAGGTAAAGCAGAGGACAGAAGACTGTGGGAGATGCCTGGGAGGAGTCTCAGCTGGCTGTCGGAGTTGAGAGATTTCTCTACAGGAGAACAAAAATGTCTCGAGCTACTTACTTGGAGGAGTCTGGGGCAGGTAGCTGGGATCTCCGGTCCTGAACGCAGAGGTCAAAACATTCTGGGATGACGCCTGGGAGGAGTCTTGGGTCGATCCCAGAGAAGAGACCTTCCTGCAAAAGAAAAGAATCATCTAGGGTAGCCTCATTAGACAAGTCTGGGGCTGCTACCTGGGATCTCCGGTCCTTATAAGAAAAGCCCAAAAGACGCTAGGAGACGTCTGGAAGGAATCACAGGGAATCCCGGAGGTCAGAGGCTCCTCGAAAAAAAGAAAAAAACCTCAACGGTAGCTTCCTTGGAGGAGTCTAGGGCTTCTACCTGACCCCTTAGGTTGGTAAAGCAGAGGACAGAAGACTGTGGGAGATGCCTGGGAGGAGTCTCAGGTGCCTGTCGGAGTTGAGAGATTTCTCTACAGGAGAACAAAAATGTCTCGAGCTACTTACTTGGAGGAGTCTGGGGCAGGTAGCTGGGATCTCCGGTCCCGAACGCAGAGGTCAAAACGTTCTGGGATGACGCCTGGGAGGAGTCTTGGGTCGATCCCGGAGAAGAGAGCTTCCTGCAAAAGAGAAGAATCATCTAGGGTAGCCTCATTAAACAATTCTGGGGCTGCTACCTGGGATCTCCGGTCCTTATAAGAAAAGGCCAAAAGACTCTAGGAGACGTCTGGAAGGAATCACAGGGAATCCCGGAGGGCAGAGGTTCCTCCAAAAAAGAAAAAAGCCTCAACGGTAGCTTCCTTGGAGGAGTCTGGGGCTTCTACCTGACCCCTTAGGTAGGTAAAGCAGAGGACAGAAGACTGTGGGAGATGCCTGGGAGGAGTCTCAGCTGGCTGTCGGAGTTGAGAGATTTCTCTACAGGAGAACAAAAATGTCTCGAGCTACTTACTTGGAGGAGTCTGGGGCAGGTAGCTGGGATCTCCGGTCCTGAACGCAGAGGTCAAAACATTCTGGGATGACGCCTGGGAGGAGTCTTGGGTTGATCCCAGAGAAGAGAGCTTCCTGCAAAAGAGAAGAATCATCTAGGGTAGCCTCATTAGACAAGTCTGGGGCTGCTACCTGGGATCTCCGGTCCTTATAAGAAAAGGCCAAAAGACGCTAGGAGACGTCTGGAAGGAATCACAGGGAATCCCGGAGGTCAGAGGCTACTCCAAAAAAAAGAAAAAAACGTCAACGGTAGCTTCCTTGGAGGAGTCTGGGGCTTCTACCTGACCCCTTAGGTAGGTAAAGCAGAGGACAGAAGACTGTGGGAGATGCCTGGGAGGAGTCTCAGGTGGCTGTCGGAGTTGAGAGATTTCTCTACAGGAGAACAAAAATGTCTTGAGCTACTTACTTGGAGGAGTCTGGGGCAGGTAGATGGGATCTCCGGTCCCGAACGCAGAGGTCAAAACATTCTGGGATGACGCCTGGGAGGAGTCTTGGGTCGATCCCAGAGAAGAGAGCTTCCTGCAAAAGAGAAGAATCATCTAGGGTAGCCTCATTAGACAAGTCTGGGGCTGCTACCTGGGATCTCCGGTCCTTATAAGAAAAGGCCAAAAGACTCTAGGAGACGTCTGGAAGGAATCACAGGGAATCCCGGAGGTCAGAGGCTCCTCGAAAAAAAGAAAAAAACCTCAACGGTAGCTTCCTTGGAGGAGTCTAGGGCTTCTACCTGACCCCTTAGGTTGGTAAAGCAGAGGACAGAAGACTGTGGGAGATGCCTGGGAGGAGTCTCAGGTGCCTGTCGGAGTTGAGAGATTTCTCTACAGGAGAACAAAAATGTCTCGAGCTACTTACTTGGAGGAGTCTGGGGCAGGTAGCTGGGATCTCCGGTCCCGAACGCAGAGGTCAAAACATTCTGGGATGACGCCTGGGAGGAGTCTTGGGTCGATCCCAGAGAAGAGAGCTTCCTGCAAAAGAGAAGAATCATCTAGGGTAGCCTCATTAGACAAGTCTGGGGCGGCTACCTGGGATCTCCGGTCCTTATAAGAGAAGGCCAAAAGACGCTAGGAGACGTCTGGAAGGAATCACAGGGAATCCCGGAGGGCAGAGGTTCCTCCAAAAAAGAAAAAAACCTCAACGGTAGCTTCCTTGGAGGAGTCTGGGGCTTCTACCTGACCCCTTAGGTAGGTAAAGCAGAGGACAGAAGACTGTGGGAGATGCCTGGGAGGAGTCTCAGCTGGCTGTCGGAGTTGAGAGATTTCTCTACAGGAGAACAAAAATGTCTCGAGCTACTTACTTGGAGGAGTCTGGGGCAGGTAGCTGGGATCTCCGGTCCCGAACGCAGAGGTCAAAACATTCTGGGATGACGCCTGGGAGGACTCTTGGGTCGATCCCAGAGAAGAGAACTTCCTGCAAAAGAGAAGAATCATCTAGGGTAGCCTCATTAAACAATTCTGGGGCTGCTACCTGGGATCTCCGGTCCTTATAAGAAAAGGCCAAAAGACTCTAGGAGACGTCTGGAAGGAATCACAGGGGATCCCAGAGGGCACAGGCTCCTCCAAAAAAGAAAAAACCTCAACGGTAGCTTCCTTGGAGGAGTCTGGGGCTTCTACCTGACCCCTTAGGTTGGTAAAGCAGAGGACAGAAGACTGTGGGAGATGCCTGGGAGGAGTCTCAGGTGGCTGTCGGAGTTGAGAGATTTCTCTACAGGAGAACAAAAATGTCTCGAGCTACTTACTTGGGGGAGTCTGGGGCAGGTAGATGGGATCTCCGGTCCCGAACGCAGAGGTCAAAACATTCTGGGATGACGCCTGGGAGGAGTCTTGGGTCGATCCCGGAGAAGAGAGCTTCCTGCAAAAGAGAAGAATCATCTAGGGTAGCCTCATTAGACAAGTCTGGGGCTGCTACCTGGGATCTCCGGTCCTTATAAGAAAAGCCCAAAAGACGCTAGGAGACGTCTGGAAGGAATCACAGGGAATCCCGGAGGGCAGAGGTTCCTCCAAAAAAGAAAAAAGCCTCAACGGTAGCTTCCTTGGGGGAGTCTGGGGCTTCTACCTGACCCCTTAGGTAGGTAAAGAAGAAGACAGAAGACTGTGGGAGATGCCTGGGAGGAGTCTCAGGTGGCTGTCGGAGTTGAGAGATTTCTCTACAGGAGAACAAAAATGTCTCGAGCTACTTACTTGGGGGAGTCTGGGGCAGGTAGATGGGATCTCCGGTCCCGAACGCAGAGGTCAAAACATTCTGGGATGATGCCTGGGAGGAGTCTTGGGTCGATCCCGGAGAAGAGAGCTTCCTGCAAGAGAGAAGAATCATCTAGGGTAGCCTCATTAAACAATTCTGGGGCTGCTACCTGGGATCTCCGGTCCTTATAAGAAAAGCCCAAGAGACGCTAGGAGACGTCTGGAAGGAATCACAGGGAATCCCGGAGGTCAGAGGCTCCTCGAAAAAAAGAAAAAAGCCTCAACGGTAGCTTCCTTGGAGGAGTCTGGGGCTTCTACCTGACCCCTTAGGTAGGTAAAGCAGAGGACAGAAGACTGTGGGAGATGCCTGGGAGGAGTCTCAGCTGGCTGTCGGAGTTGAGAGATTTCTCTACAGGAGAACAAAAATGTCTCGAGCTACTTACTTGGAGGAGTCTGGGGCAGGTAGCTGGGATCTCCGGTCCTGAACGCAGAGGTCAAAACATTCTGGGATGACGCCTGGGAGGAGTCTTGGGTCGATCCCAGAGAAGAGAACTTCCTGCAATAGAAAAGAATCATCTAGGGTAGCCTCATTAGACAAGTCTGGGGCTGCTACCTGGGATCTCCGGTCCTTATAAGAAAAGCCCAAAAGACGCTAGGAGACGTCTGGAAGGAATCACAGGGAATCCCGGAGGTCAGAGGCTCCTCGAAAAAAAGAAAAAAACCTCAACGGTAGCTTCCTTGGAGGAGTCTAGGGCTTCTACCTGACCCCTTAGGTTGGTAAAGCAGAGGACAGAAGACTGTGGGAGATGCCTGGGAGGAGTCTCAGGTGCCTGTCGGAGTTGAGAGATTTCTCTACAGGAGAACAAAAATGTCTCGAGCTACTTACTTGGAGGAGTCTGGGGCAGGTAGCTGGGATCTCCGGTCCCGAACGCAGAGGTCAAAACGTTCTGGGATGACGCCTGGGAGGAGTCTTGGGTCGATCCCGGAGAAGAGAGCTTCCTGCAAAAGAGAAGAATCATCTAGGGTAGCCTCATTAAACAATTCTGGGGCTGCTACCTGGGATCTCCGGTCCTTATAAGAAAAGGCCAAAAGACTCTAGGAGACGTCTGGAAGGAATCACAGGGAATCCCGGAGGGCAGAGGTTCCTCCAAAAAAGAAAAAAGCCTCAACGGTAGCTTCCTTGGAGGAGTCTGGGGCTTCTACCTGACCCCTTAGGTAGGTAAAGCAGAGGACAGAAGACTGTGGGAGATGCCTGGGAGGAGTCTCAGGTGGCTGTCGGAGTTGAGAGATTTCTCTACAGGAGAACAAAAATGTCTCGAGCTACTTACTTGGAAGAGTCTGGGGCAGGTAGATGGGATCTCCGGTCCCAAACGCAGAGGTCAAAACATTCTGGGATGACGCCTGGGAGGAGTCTTGGGTCGATCCCAGAGAAGAGAGCTTCCTGCAAAAGAGAAGAATCATCTAGGGTAGCCTCATTAGACAAGTCTGGGGCGGCTACCTGGGATCTCCGGTCCTTATAAGAGAAGGCCAAAAGACGCTAGGAGACGTCTGGAAGGAATCACAGGGAATCCCGGAGGGCAGAGGTTCCTCCAAAAAAGAAAAAAACCTCAACGGTAGCTTCCTTGGAGGAGTCTGGGGCTTCTACCTGACCCCTTAGGTAGGTAAAGCAGAGGACAGAAGACTGTGGGAGATGCCTGGGAGGAGTCTCAGGTGCCTGTCGGAGTTGAGAGATTTCTCTACAGGAGAACAAAAATGTCTCGAGCTACTTACTTGGAGGAGTCTGGGGCAGGTAGCTGGGATCTCCGGTCCCGAACACAGATGTCAAAACGTTCTGGGATGACGCCTGGGAGGAGTCTTGGGTCGATCCCAGAGAAGAGAGCTTCCTGCAAAAGAGAAGAATCATCTAGGGTAGCCTCATTAGACAAGTCTGGGGCTGCTACCTGGGATCTCCGGTCCTTATAAGAAAAGCCCAAAAGACGCTAGGAGACGTCTGGAAGGAATCACAGGGAATCCCGGAGGGCAGAGGCTACTCCAAAAAAAAGAAAAAAACGTCAACGGTAGCTTCCTTGGAGGAGTCTGGGGCTTCTACCTGACCCCTTAGGTAGGTAAAGAAGAAGACAGAAGACTGTGGGAGATGCCTGGGAGGAGTCTCAGCTGGCTGTCGGAGTTGAGAGATTTCTCTACAGGAGAACAAAAATGTCTCGAGCTACTTACTTGGGGGAGTCTGGGGCAGGTAGATGGGATCTCCGGTCCCGAACGCAGAGGTCAAAACATTCTGGGATGACGCCTGGGAGGAGTCTTGGGTCGATCCCGGAGAAGAGAGCTTCCTGCAAGAGAGAAGAATCATCTAGGGTAGCCTCATTAAACAATTCTGGGGCTGCTACCTGGGATCTCCGGTCCTTATAAGAAAAGCCCAAAAGACGCTAGGAGACGTCTGGAAGGAATCACAGGGAATCCCGGAGGTCAGAGGCTCCTCGAAAAAAAGAAAAAAGCCTCAACGGTAGCTTCCTTGGAGGAGTCTGGGGCTTCTACCTGACCCCTTAGGTAGGTAAAGCAGAGGACAGAAGACTGTGGGAGATGCCTGGGAGGAGTCTCAGCTGGCTGTCGGAGTTGAGAGATTTCTCTACAGGAGAACAAAAATGTCTCGAGCTACTTACTTGGAGGAGTCTGGGGCAGGTAGCTGGGATCTCCGGTCCTGAATGCAGAGGTCAAAACATTCTGGGATGACGCCTGGGAGGAGTCTTGGGTCGATCCCAGAGAAGAGAACTTCCTGCAAAAGAAAAGAATCATCTAGGGTAGCCTCATTAGACAAGTCTGGGGCTGCTACCTGGGATCTCCGGTCCTTATAAGAAAAGCCCAAAAGACGCTAGGAGACGTCTGGAAGGAATCACAGGGAATCCCGGAGGTCAGAGGCTCCTCGAAAAAAAGAAAAAAACCTCAACGGTAGCTTCCTTGGAGGAGTCTAGGGCTTCTACCTGACCCCTTAGGTTGGTAAAGCAGAGGACAGAAGACTGTGGGAGATGCCTGGGAGGAGTCTCAGGTGCCTGTCGGAGTTGAGAGATTTCTCTACAGGAGAACAAAAATGTCTCGAGCTACTTACTTGGAGGAGTCTGGGGCAGGTAGCTGGGATCTCCGGTCCCGAACGCAGAGGTCAAAACGTTCTGGGATGACGCCTGGGAGGAGTCTTGGGTCGATCCCGGAGAAGAGAGCTTCCTGCAAAAGAGAAGAATCATCTAGGGTAGCCTCATTAAACAATTCTGGGGCTGCTACCTGGGATCTCCGGTCCTTATAAGAAAAGGCCAAAAGACTCTAGGAGACGTCTGGAAGGAATCACAGGGAATCCCGGAGGGCAGAGGTTCCTCCAAAAAAGAAAAAAGCCTCAACGGTAGCTTCCTTGGAGGAGTCTGGGGCTTCTACCTGACCCCTTAGGTAGGTAAAGCAGAGGACAGAAGACTGTGGGAGATGCCTGGGAGGAGTCTCAGGTGCCTGTCGGAGTTGAGAGATTTCTCTACAGGAGAACAAAAATGTCTCGAGCTACTTACTTGGAGGAGTCTGGGGCAGGTAGATGGGATCTCCGGTCCCGAACACAGATGTCAAAACGTTCTGGGATGACGCCTGGGAGGAGTCTTGGGTCGATCCCAGAGAAGAGAGCTTCCTGCAAAAGAGAAGAATCATCTAGGGTAGCCTCATTAGACAAGTCTGGGGCTGCTACCTGGGATCTCCGGTCCTTATAAGAGAAGGCCAAAAGACGCTAGGAGACGTCTGGAAGGAATCACAGGGAATCCCGGAGGGCAGAGGTTCCTCCAAAAAAGAAAAAAACCTCAACGGTAGCTTCCTTGGAGGAGTCTGGGGCTTCTACCTGACCCCTTAGGTAGGTAAAGCAGAGGACAGAAGACTGTGGGAGATGCCTGGGAGGAGTCTCAGCTGGCTGTCGGAGTTGAGAGATTTCTCTACAGGAGAACAAAAATGTCTCGAGCTACTTACTTGGAGGAGTCTGGGGCAGGTAGATGGGATCTCCGGTCCCGAACACAGATGTCAAAACGTTCTGGGATGACGCCTGGGAGGAGTCTTGGGTCGATCCCAGAGAAGAGAGCTTCCTGCAAAAGAGAAGAATCATCTAGGGTAGCCTCATTAGACAAGTCTGGGGCTGCTACCTGGGATCTCCGGTCCTTATAAGAGAAGGCCAAAAGACGCTAGGAGACGTCTGGAAGGAATCACAGGGAATCCCGGAGGGCAGAGGTTCCTCCAAAAAAGAAAAAAACCTCAACGGTAGCTTCCTTGGAGGAGTCTGGGGCTTCTACCTGACCCCTTAGGTAGGTAAAGCAGAGGACAGAAGACTGTGGGAGATGCCTGGGAGGAGTCTCAGCTGGCTGTCGGAGTTGAGAGATTTCTCTACAGGAGAACAAAAATGTCTCGAGCTACTTACTTGGAGGAGTCTGGGGCAGGTAGCTGGGATCTCCGGTCCTGAACGCAGAGGTCAAAACATTCTGGGATGACGCCTGGGAGGACTCTTGGGTCGATCCCAGAGAAGAGAACTTCCTGCAAAAGAGAAGAATCATCTAGGGTAGCCTCATTAAACAATTCTGGGGCTGCTACCTGGGATCTCCGGTCCTTATAAGAAAAGGCCAAAAGACTCTAGGAGACGTCTGGAAGGAATCACAGGGGATCCCAGAGGGCACAGGCTCCTCCAAAAAAGAAAAAACCTCAACGGTAGCTTCCTTGGAGGAGTCTGGGGCTTCTACCTGACCCCTTAGGTTGGTAAAGCAGAGGACAGAAGACTGTGGGAGATGCCTAGGAGGAGTCTCAGGTGGCTGTCGGAGTTGAGAGATTTCTCTACAGGAGAACAAAAATGTCTCGAGCTACTTACTTGGAGGAGTCTGGGGCAGGTAGATGGGATCTCCGGTCCCAAACGCAGAGGTCAAAACATTCTGGGATGACGCCTGGGAGGAGTCTTGGGTTGATCCCAGAGAAGAGAGCTTCCTGCAAAAGAGAAGAATCATCTAGGGTAGCCTCATTAGACAAGTCTGGGGCTGCTACCTGGGATCTCCGGTCCTTATAAGAAAAGGCCAAAAGACGCTAGGAGACGTCTGGAAGGAATCACAGGGAATCCCGGAGGGCAGAGGCTACTCGAAAAAAAAGAAAAAAACGTCAACGGTAGCTTCCTTGGAGGAGTCTGGGGCTTCTACCTGACCCCTTAGGTAGGTAAAGAAGAAGACAGAAGACTGTGGGAGATGCCTAGGAGGAGTCTCAGGTGCCTGTCGGAGTTGAGAGATTTCTCTACAGGAGAACAAAAATGTCTCGAGCTACTTACTTGGAGGAGTCTGGGGCAGGTAGCTGGGATCTCCGGTCCCGAACGCAGAGGTCAAAACGTTCTGGGATGACGCCTGGGAGGAGTCTTGGGTCGATCCCGGAGAAGAGAGCTTCCTGCAAAAGAGAAGAATCATCTAGGGTAGCCTCATTAAACAATTCTGGGGCTGCTACCTGGGATCTCCGGTCCTTATAAGAAAAGGCCAAAAGACTCTAGGAGACGTCTGGAAGGAATCACAGGGAATCCCGGAGGGCAGAGGTTCCTCCAAAAAAGAAAAAAGCCTCAACGGTAGCTTCCTTGGAGGAGTCTGGGGCTTCTACCTGACCCCTTAGGTAGGTAAAGCAGAGGACAGAAGACTGTGGGAGATGCCTGGGAGGAGTCTCAGGTGCCTGTCGGAGTTGAGAGATTTCTCTACAGGAGAACAAAAATGTCTCGAGCTACTTACTTGGAGGAGTCTGGGGCAGGTAGATGGGATCTGCGGTCCCGAACGCAGAGGTCAAAACATTCTGGGATGACGCCTGGGAGGAGTCTTGGGTCGATCCCAGAGAAGAGAGCTTCCTGCAAAAGAGAAGAATCATCTAGGGTAGCCTCATTAGACAAGTCTGGGGCTGCTACCTGGGATCTCCGGTCCTTATAAGAAAAGGCCAAAAGACGCTAGGAGACGTCTGGAAGGAATCACAGGGAATCCCGGAGGGCAGAGGCTCCTCGAAAAAAAGAAAAAAACCTCAACGGTAGCTTCCTTGGAGGAGTCTGGGGCTTCTACCTGACCCCTTAGGTTGGTAAAGCAGAGGACAGAAGACTGTGGGAGATGCCTGGGAGGAGTCTCAGGTGCCTGTCGGAGTTGAGAGATTTCTCTACAGGAGAACAAAAATGTCTCGAGCTACTTACTTGGAGGAGTCTGGGGCAGGTAGATGGGATCTCCGGTCCCGAACACAGATGTCAAAACGTTCTGGGATGACGCCTGGGAGGAGTCTTGGGTCAATCCCGGAGAAGAGAGCTTCCTGCAAAAGAGAAGAATCATCTAGGGTAGCCTCATTAAACAATTCTGGGGCTGCTACCTGGGATCTCCGGTCCTTATAAGAAAAGGCCAAAAGACTCTAGGAGACGTCTGGAAGGAATCACAGGGAATCCCGGAGGGCAGAGGTTCCTCCAAAAAAGAAAAAAGCCTCAACGGTAGCTTCCTTGGAGGAGTCTGGGGCTTCTACCTGACCCCTTAGGTAGGTAAAGCAGAGGACAGAAGACTGTGGGAGATGCCTGGGAGGAGTCTCAGGTGCCTGTCGGAGTTGAGAGATTTCTCTACAGGAGAACAAAAATGTCTCGAGCTACTTACTTGGAGGAGTCTGGGGCAGGTAGATGGGATCTGCGGTCCCGAACGCAGAGGTCAAAACATTCTGGGATGATGCCTGGGAGGACTCTTGGGTCGATCCCAGAGAAGAGAGCTTCCTGCAAAAGAGAAGAATCATCTAGGTTAGCCTCATTATACAAGTCTGGGGCTGCTACCTGGGATCTCCGGTCCTTATAAGAAAAGGCCAAAAGACGCTAGGAGACGTCTGGAAGGAATCACAGGGAATCCCGGAGGTCAGAGGCTCCTCGAAAAAAAGAAAAAAACCTCAACGGTAGCTTCCTTGGAGGAGTCTGGGGCTTCTACCTGACCCCTTAGGTTGGTAAAGCAGAGGACAGAAGACTGTGGGAGATGCCTGGGAGGAGTCTCAGGTGCCTGTCGGAGTTGAGAGATTTCTCTACAGGAGAACAAAAATGTCTCGAGCTACTTACTTGGAGGAGTCTGGGGCAGGTAGATGGGATCTCCGGTCCCGAACACAGATGTCAAAACGTTCTGGGATGACGCCTGGGAGGAGTCTTGGGTCAATCCCGGAGAAGAGAGCTTCCTGCAAAAGAGAAGAATCATCTAGGGTAGCCTCATTAGACAAGTCTGGGGCTGCTACCTGGGATCTCCGGTCCTTATAAGAGAAGGCCAAAAGACGCTAGGAGACGTCTGGAAGGAATCACAGGGAATCCCGGAGGGCAGAGGTTCCTCCAAAAAAGAAAAAAGCCTCAACGGTAGCTTCCTTGGAGGAGTCTGGGGCTTCTACCTGACCCCTGAGGTAGGTAAAGCAGAGGACAGAAGACTGTGGGAGATGCCTGGGAGGAGTCTCAGCTGGCTGTCGGAGTTGAGAGATTTCTCTACAGGAGAACAAAAATGTCTCGAGCTACTTACTTGGAGGAGTCTGGGGCAGGTAGCTGGGATCTCCGGTCCCGAACGCAGATGTCAAAACGTTCTGGGATGACGCCTGGGAGGACTCTTGGGTCGATCCCGGAGAAGAGAGCTTCCTGCAAAAGAGAAGAATCATCTAGGGTAGCCTCATTAAACAAGTCTGGGGCTGCTACCTGGGATCTCCGGTCCTTATAAGAAAAGGCCAAAAGACTCTAGGAGACGTCTGGAAGGAATCACAGGGGATCCCAGAGGGCACAGGCTCCTCCAAAAAAGAAAAAACCTCAACGGTAGCTTCCTTGGAGGAGTCTGGGGCTTCTACCTGAGCCCTTAGGTTGGTAAAGCAGAGGACAGAAGACTGTGGGAGATGCCTAGGAGGAGTCTCAGGTGGCTGTCGGAGTTGAGAGATTTCTCTACAGGAGAACAAAAATGTCTCGAGCTACTTACTTGGAGGAGTCTGGGGCAGGTAGATGGGATCTCCGGTCCCGAACGCAGAGGTCAAAACATTCTGGGATGACGCCTGGGAGGAGTCTTGGGTCGATCCCAGAGAAGAGAGCTTCCTGCAAAAGAGAAGAATCATCTAGGGTAGCCTCATTAGACAAGTCTGGGGCTGCTACCTGGGATTTCCGGTCCTTATAAGAGAAGGCCAAAAGACGCTAGGAGACGTCTGGAAGGAATCACAGGGAATCCCGGAGGTCAGAGGCTCCTCGAAAAAAAGAAAAAAACCTCAACGGTAGCTTCCTTGGAGGAGTCTAGGGCTTCTACCTGACCCCTTAGGTTGGTAAAGCAGAGGACAGAAGACTGTGGGAGATGCCTGGGAGGAGTCTCAGGTGCCTGTCGGAGTTGAGAGATTTCTCTACAGGAGAACAAAAATGTCTCGAGCTACTTACTTGGAGGAGTCTGGGGCAGGTAGCTGGGATCTCCGGTCCCGAACGCAGAGGTCAAAACATTCTGGGATGACGCCTGGGAGGAGTCTTGGGTCGATCCCGGAGAAGAGAGCTTCCTGCAAAAGAGAAGAATCATCTAGGGTAGCCTCATTAAACAATTCTGGGGCTGCTACCTGGGATCTCCGGTCCTTATAAGAAAAGGCCAAAAGACTCTAGGAGACGTCTGGAAGGAATCACAGGGAATCCCGGAGGGCAGAGGTTCCTCCAAAAAAGAAAAAAGCCTCAACGGTAGCTTCCTTGGAGGAGTCTGGGGCTTCTACCTGACCCCTTAGGTAGGTAAAGCAGAGGACAGAAGACTGTGGGAGATGCCTGGGAGGAGTCTCAGGTGCCTGTCGGAGTTGAGAGATTTCTCTACAGGAGAACAAAAATGTCTCGAGCTACTTACTTGGAGGAGTCTGGGGCAGGTAGATGGGATCTCCGGTCCCGAACGCTGAGGTCAAAACATTCTGGGATGACGCCTGGGAGGAGTCTTGGGTCGATCCCAGAGAAGAGAGCTTCCTGCAAAAGAGAAGAATCATCTAGGGTAGCCTCATTAGACAAGTCTGGGGCTGCTACCTGGGATCTCCGGTCCTTATAAGAAAAGCCCAAAAGACGCTAGGAGACGTCTGGAAGGAATCACAGGGAATCCCGGAGGTCAGAGGCTCCTCGAAAAAAAGAAAAAAACCTCAACGGTAGCTTCCTTGGAGGAGTCTAGGGCTTCTACCTGACCCCTTAGGTAGGTAAAGCAGAGGACAGAAGACTGTGGGAGATGCCTGGGAGGAGTCTCAGCTGGCTGTCGGAGTTGAGAGATTTCTCTACAGGAGAACAAAAATGTCTCGAGCTACTTACTTGGAGGAGTCTGGGGCAGGTAGCTGGGATCTCCGGTCCCGAACGCAGAGGTCAAAACATTCTGGGATGACGCCTGGGAGGAGTCTTGGGTCAATCCCGGAGAAGAGAGCTTCCTGCAAAAGAGAAGAATCATCTAGGGTAGCCTCAATAAACAATTATGGGGCTGCTACCTGGGATCTCCGGTCCTTATAAGAAAAGGCCAAAAGACGCAAGGAGACGTCTGGAAGGAATCACAGGGAATCCCGGAGGGCAGAGGTTCCTCCAAAAAAGAAAAAAGCCTCAACGGTAGCTTCCTTGGAGGAGTCTGGGGCTTCTACCTGAGCCCTTAGGTAGGTAAAGCAGAGGACAGAAGACTGTGGGAGATGCCTGGGAGGAGTCTCAGGTGCCTGTCGGAGTTGAGAGATTTCTCTACAGGAGAACAAAAATGTCTCGAGCTACTTACTTGGAGGAGTCTGGGGCAGGTAGATGGGATCTGCGGTCCCGAACGCAGAGGTCAAAACATTCTGGGATGATGCCTGGGAGGAGTCTTGGGTCGATCCCAGAGAAGAGAGCTTCCTGCAAAAGAGAAGAATCATCTAGGGTAGCCTCATTAGACAAGTCTGGGGCTGCTACCTGGGATCTCCGGTCCTTATAAGAAAAGGCCAAAAGACGCTAGGAGACGTCTGGAAGGAATCACAGGGAATCCCGGAGGTCAGAGGCTCCTCGAAAAAAAGAAAAAAACCTCAACGGTAGCTTCCTTGGAGGAGTCTGGGGCTTCTACCTGACCCCTTAGGTTGGTAAAGCAGAGGACAGAAGACTGTGGGAGATGCCTGGGAGGAGTCTCAGGTGCCTGTCGGAGTTGAGAGATTTCTCTACAGGAGAACAAAAATGTCTCGAGCTACTTACTTGGAGGAGTCTGGGGCAGGTAGATGGGATCTCCGGTCCCGAACACAGATGTCAAAACGTTCTGGGATGACGCCTGGGAGGAGTCTTGGGTCAATCCCGGAGAAGAGAGCTTCCTGCAAAAGAGAAGAATCATCTAGGGTAGCCTCATTAAACAATTCTGGGGCTGCTACCTGGGATCTCCGGTCCTTATAAGAAAAGGCCAAAAGACGCTAGGAGACGTCTGGAAGGAATCACAGGGAATCCCGGAGGTCAGAGGCTCCTCGAAAAAAAGAAAAAAACCTCAACGGTAGCTTCCTTGGAGGAGTCTGGGGCTTCTACCTGACCCCTTAGGTAGGTAAAGCAGAGGACAGAAGACTGTGGGAGATGCCTGGGAGGAGTCTCAGGTGCCTGTCGGAGTTGAGAGATTTCTCTACAGGAGAACAAAAATGTCTCGAGCTACTTACTTGGAGGAGTCTGGGGCAGGTAGATGGGATCTCCGGTCCCGAACGCAGAGGTCAAAACATTCTGGGATGACGCCTGGGAGGAGTCTTGGGTCAATCCCGGAGAAGAGAGCTTCCTGCAAAAGAGAAGAATCATCTAGGGTAGCCTCAATAAACAATTATGGGGCTGCTACCTGGGATCTCCGGTCCTTATAAGAAAAGGCCAAAAGACGCAAGGAGACGTCTGGAAGGAATCACAGGGAATCCCGGAGGGCAGAGGTTCCTCCAAAAAAGAAAAAAGCCTCAACGGTAGCTTCCTTGGAGGAGTCTGGGGCTTCTACCTGACCCCTTAGGTAGGTAAAGCAGAGGACAGAAGACTGTGGGAGATGCCTGGGAGGAGTCTCAGGTGCCTGTCGGAGTTGAGAGATTTCTCTACAGGAGAACAAAAATGTCTCGAGCTACTTACTTGGAGGAGTCTGGGGCAGGTAGATGGGATCTGCGGTCCCGAACGCAGAGGTCAAAACATTCTGGGATGACGCCTGGGAGGAGTCTTGGGTCGATCCCGGAGAAGAGAGCTTCCTGCAAAAGAGAAGAATCATCTAGGGTAGCCTCATTAGACAAGTCTGGGGCTGCTACCTGGGATCTCCGGTCCTTATAAGAAAAGGCCAAAAGACGCTAGGAGACGTCTGGAAGGAATCACAGGGAATCCCGGAGGGCAGAGGTTCCTCCAAAAAAGAAAAAAACCTCAACGGTAGCTTCCTTGGAGGAGTCTGGGGCTTCTACCTGACCCCTTAGGTAGGTAAAGCAGAGGACAGAAGACTGTGGGAGATGCCTGGGAGGAGTCTCAGCTGGCTGTCGGAGTTGAGAGATTTCTCTACAGGAGAACAAAAATGTCTCGAGCTACTTACTTGGAGGAGTCTGGGGCAGGTAGCTGGGATCTCCGGTCCTGAACGCAGAGGTCAAAACATTCTGGGATGACGCCTGGGAGGACTCTTGGGTCGATCCCAGAGAAGAGAACTTCCTGCAAAAGAGAAGAATCATCTAGGGTAGCCTCATTAAACAATTCTGGGGCTGCTACCTGGGATCTCCGGTCCTTATAAGAAAAGGCCAAAAGACTCTAGGAGACGTCTGGAAGGAATCACAGGGGATCCCAGAGGGCACAGGCTCCTCCAAAAAAGAAAAAACCTCAACGGTAGCTTCCTTGGAGGAGTCTGGGGCTTCTACCTGAGCCCTTAGGTTGGTAAAGCAGAGGACAGAAGACTGTGGGAGATGCCTAGGAGGAGTCTCAGGTGGCTGTCGGAGTTGAGAGATTTCTCTACAGGAGAACAAAAATGTCTCGAGCTACTTACTTGGAGGAGTCTGGGGCAGGTAGATGGGATCTGCGGTCCCGAAAGCAGAGGTCAAAACATTCTGGGATGACGCCTGGGAGGAGTCTTGGGTTGATCCCAGAGAAGAGAGCTTCCTGCAAAAGAGAAGAATCATCTAGGGTAGCCTCATTAGACAAGTCTGGGGCTGCTACCTGGGATCTCCGGTCCTTATAAGAAAAGCCCAAAAGACGCTAGGAGACGTCTGGAAGGAATCACAGGGAATCCCGGAGGTCAGAGGCTCCTCGAAAAAAAGAAAAAAACCTCAACGGTAGCTTCCTTGGAGGAGTCTAGGGCTTCTACCTGACCCCTTAGGTTGGTAAAGCAGAGGACAGAAGACTGTGGCAGATGCCTGGGAGGAGTCTCAGGTGCCTGTCGGAGTTAAGAGATTTCTCTACAGGAGAACAAAAATGTCTCGAGCTACTTACTTGGAGGAGTCTGGGGCAGGTAGCTGGGATCTCCGGTCCCAAACGCAGAGGTCAAAACATTCTGGGATGACGCCTGGGAGGAGTCTTGGGTCGATCCCAGAGAAGAGAGCTTCCTGCAAAAGAGAAGAATCATCTAGGGTAGCCTCATTAGACAAGTCTGGGGCTGCTACCTGGGATCTCCGGTCCTTATAAGAAAAGGCCAAAAGACGCTAGGAGACGTCTGGAAGGAATCACAGGGAATCCCGGAGGTCAGAGGCTACTCCAAAAAAAAGAAAAAAACGTCAACGGTAGCTTCCTTGGAGGAGTCTGGGGCTTCTACCTGACCCCTTAGGTAGGTAAAGAAGAAGACAGAAGACTGTGGGAGATGCCTGGGAGGAGTCTCAGCTGGCTGTCGGAGTTGAGAGATTTCTCTACAGGAGAACAAAAATGTCTCGAGCTACTTACTTGGAGGAGTCTGGGGCAGGTAGCTGGGATCTCCGGTCCCGAACGCAGAGGTCAAAACATTCTGGGATGACGCCTGGGAGGAGTCTTGGGTCGATCCCGGAGAAGAGAGCTTCCTGCAAGAGAGAAGAATCATCTAGGGTAGCCTCATTAAACAATTCTGGGGCTGCTACCTGGGATCTCCGGTCCTTATAAGAAAAGGCCAAAAGACGCTAGGAGACGTCTGGAAGGAATCACAGGGAATCCCGGAGGTCAGAGGCTCCTCGAAAAAAAGAAAAAAACCTCAACGGTAGCTTCCTTGGAGGAGTCTAGGGCTTCTACCTGACCCCTTAGGTTGGTAAAGCAGAGGACAGAAGACTGTGGGAGATGCCTGGGAGGAGTCTCAGGTGCCTGTCGGAGTTGAGAGATTTCTCTACAGGAGAACAAAAATGTCTCGAGCTACTTACTTGGAGGAGTCTGGGGCAGGTAGCTGGGATCTCCGGTCCCGAACGCAGAGGTCAAAACATTCTGGGATGACGCCTGGGAGGAGTCTTGGGTCGATCCCGGAGAAGAGAGCTTCCTGCAAAAGAGAAGAATCATCTAGGGTAGCCTCATTAAACAATTCTGGGGCTGCTACCTGGGATCTCCGGTCCTTATAAGAAAAGGCCAAAAGACTCTAGGAGACGTCTGGAAGGAATCACAGGGGATCCCGGAGGGCAGAGGTTCCTCCAAAAAAGAAAAAAGCCTCAACGGTAGCTTCCTTGGAGGAGTCTGGGGCTTCTACCTGACCCCTTAGGTAGGTAAAGCAGAGGACAGAAGACTGTGGGAGATGCCTGGGAGGAGTCTCAGGTGGCTGTCGGAGTTGAGAGATTTCTCTACAGGAGAACAAAAATGTCTCGAGCTACTTACTTGGAGGAGTCTGGGGCAGGTAGCTGGGATCTCCGGTCCTGAACGCAGAGGTCAAAACATTCTGGGATGACGCCTGGGAGGACTCTTGGGTCGATCCCAGAGAAGAGAACTTCCTGCAAAAGAAAAGAATCATCTAGGGTAGCCTCATTAGACAAGTCTGGGGCTGCTACCTGGGATCTCCGGTCCTTATAAGAAAAGCCCAAAAGACGCTAGGAGACGTCTGGAAGGAATCACAGGGAATCCCGGAGGTCAGAGGCTCCTCGAAAAAAAGAAAAAAACCTCAACGGTAGCTTCCTTGGAGGAGTCTAGGGCTTCTACCTGACCCCTTAGGTTGGTAAAGCAGAGGACAGAAGACTGTGGGAGATGCCTGGGAGGAGTCTCAGGTGCCTGTCGGAGTTGAGAGATTTCTCTACAGGAGAACAAAAATGTCTCGAGCTACTTACTTGGAGGAGTCTGGGGCAGGTAGCTGGGATCTCCGGTCCCGAACGCAGAGGTCAAAACGTTCTGGGATGACGCCTGGGAGGAGTCTTGG
Organism: Astur gentilis; assembly: GCF_929443795.1. Lineage (NCBI taxonomy): Eukaryota > Metazoa > Chordata > Aves > Accipitriformes > Accipitridae > Astur > Astur gentilis. The sequence continues at coordinate 767,349 of NC_064883.1, forward strand.
GTCGATCCCGGAGAAGAGAGCTTCCTGCAAAAGAGAAGAATCATCTAGGGTAGCCTCATTAAACAATTCTGGGGCTGCTACCTGGGATCTCCGGTCCTTATAAGAAAAGGCCAAAAGACTCTAGGAGACGTCTGGAAGGAATCACAGGGAATCCCGGAGGGCAGAGGTTCCTCCAAAAAAGAAAAAAGCCTCAACGGTAGCTTCCTTGGAGGAGTCTGGGGCTTCTACCTGACCCCTTAGGTAGGTAAAGCAGAGGACAGAAGACTGTGGGAGATGCCTGGGAGGAGTCTCAGGTGCCTGTCGGAGTTGAGAGATTTCTCTACAGGAGAACAAAAATGTCTCGAGCTACTTACTTGGAGGAGTCTGGGGCAGGTAGATGGGATCTCCGGTCCCAAACGCAGAGGTCAAAACATTCTGGGATGACGCCTGGGAGGAGTCTTGGGTCGATCCCAGAGAAGAGAGCTTCCTGCAAAAGAGAAGAATCATCTAGGGTAGCCTCATTAGACAAGTCTGGGGCTGCTACCTGGGATCTCCGGTCCTTATAAGAGAAGGCCAAAAGACGCTAGGAGACGTCTGGAAGGAATCACAGGGAATCCCGGAGGGCAGAGGTTCCTCCAAAAAAGAAAAAAACCTCAACGGTAGCTTCCTTGGAGGAGTCTGGGGCTTCTACCTGACCCCTGAGGTAGGTAAAGCAGAGGACAGAAGACTGTGGGAGATGCCTGGGAGGAGTCTCAGCTGGCTGTCGGAGTTGAGAGATTTCTCTACAGGAGAACAAAAATGTCTCGAGCTACTTACTTGGAGGAGTCTGGGGCAGGTAGCTGGGATCTCCGGTCCCGAACGCAGATGTCAAAACGTTCTGGGATGACGCCTGGGAGGACTCTTGGGTCGATCCCGGAGAAGAGAGCTTCCTGCAAAAGAGAAGAATCATCTAGGGTAGCCTCATTAAACAATTCTGGGGCTGCTACCTGGGATCTCCGGTCCTTATAAGAAAAGGCCAAAAGACTCTAGGAGACGTCTGGAAGGAATCACAGGGGATCCCAGAGGGCACAGGCTCCTCCAAAAAAGAAAAAACCTCAACGGTAGCTTCCTTGGAGGAGTCTGGGGCTTCTACCTGAGCCCTTAGGTTGGTAAAGCAGAGGACAGAAGACTGTGGGAGATGCCTAGGAGGAGTCTCAGCTGGCTGTCGGAGTTGAGAGATTTCTCTACAGGAGAACAAAAATGTCTCGAGCTACTTACTTGGAGGAGTCTGGGGCAGGTAGATGGGATCTCCGGTCCCGAACGCAGAGGTCAAAACATTCTGGGATGACGCCTGGGAGGAGTCTTGGGTCGATCCCAGAGAAGAGAGCTTCCTGCAAAAGAGAAGAATCATCTAGGGTAGCCTCATTAGACAAGTCTGGGGCTGCTACCTGGGATTTCCGGTCCTTATAAGAGAAGGCCAAAAGACGCTAGGAGACGTCTGGAAGGAATCACAGGGAATCCCGGAGGTCAGAGGCTCCTCGAAAAAAAGAAAAAAACCTCAACGGTAGCTTCCTTGGAGGAGTCTAGGGCTTCTACCTGACCCCTTAGGTTGGTAAATCAGAGGACAGAAGACTGTGGCAGATGCCTGGGAGGAGTCTCAGGTGCCTGTCGGAGTTGAGAGATTTCTCTACAGGAGAACAAAAATGTCTCGAGCTACTTACTTGGAGGAGTCTGGGGCAGGTAGCTGGGATCTCCGGTCCCGAACGCAGAGGTCAAAACATTCTGGGATGACGCCTGGGAGGAGTCTTGGGTCGATCCCGGAGAAGAGAGCTTCCTGCAAAAGAGAAGAATCATCTAGGGTAGCCTCATTAAACAATTCTGGGGCTGCTACCTGGGATCTCCGGTCCTTATAAGAAAAGGCCAAAAGACTCTAGGAGACGTCTGGAAGGAATCACAGGGAATCCCGGAGGGCAGAGGTTCCTCCAAAAAAGAAAAAAGCCTCAACGGTAGCTTCCTTGGAGGAGTCTGGGGCTTCTACCTGACCCCTTAGGTAGGTAAAGCAGAGGACAGAAGACTGTGGGAGATGCCTGGGAGGAGTCTCAGGTGCCTGTCGGAGTTGAGAGATTTCTCTACAGGAGAACAAAAATGTCTCGAGCTACTTACTTGGAGGAGTCTGGGGCAGGTAGATGGGATCTCCGGTCCCGAACGCAGAGGTCAAAACATTCTGGGATGACGCCTGGGAGGAGTCTTGGGTCGATCCCAGAGAAGAGAGCTTCCTGCAAAAGAGAAGAATCATCTAGGGTAGCCTCATTAGACAAGTCTGGGGCTGCTACCTGGGATCTCCGGTCCTTATAAGAAAAGCCCAAAAGACGCTAGGAGACGTCTGGAAGGAATCACAGGGAATCCCGGAGGTCAGAGGCTCCTCGAAAAAAAGAAAAAAACCTCAACGGTAGCTTCCTTGGAGGAGTCTAGGGCTTCTACCTGACCCCTTAGGTAGGTAAAGCAGAGGACAGAAGACTGTGGGAGATGCCTGGGAGGAGTCTCAGGTGCCTGTCGGAGTTGAGAGATTTCTCTACAGGAGAACAAAAATGTCTCGAGCTACTTACTTGGAGGAGTCTGGGGCAGGTAGCTGGGATCTCCGGTCCCGAACGCAGAGGTCAAAACATTCTGGGATGACGCCTGGGAGGAGTCTTGGGTCAATCCCGGAGAAGAGAGCTTCCTGCAAAAGAGAAGAATCATCTAGGGTAGCCTCATTAAACAATTCTGGGGCTGCTACCTGGGATCTCCGGTCCTTATAAGAAAAGGCCAAAAGACTCTAGGAGACGTCTGGAAGGAATCACAGGGAATCCCGGAGGGCAGAGGTTCCTCCAAAAAAGAAAAAAGCCTCAACGGTAGCTTCCTTGGAGGAGTCTGGGGCTTCTACCTGACCCCTTAGGTAGGTAAAGCAGAGGACAGAAGACTGTGGGAGATGCCTGGGAGGAGTCTCAGGTGCCTGTCGGAGTTGAGAGATTTCTCTACAGGAGAACAAAAATGTCTCGAGCTACTTACTTGGAGGAGTCTGGGGCAGGTAGATGGGATCTGCGGTCCCGAACGCAGAGGTCAAAACATTCTGGGATGATGCCTGGGAGGAGTCTTGGGTCGATCCCAGAGAAGAGAGCTTCCTGCAAAAGAGAAGAATCATCTAGGGTAGCCTCATTAGACAAGTCTGGGGCTGCTACCTGGGATCTCCGGTCCTTATAAGAAAAGGCCAAAAGACGCTAGGAGACGTCTGGAAGGAATCACAGGGAATCCCGGAGGTCAGAGGCTCCTCGAAAAAAAGAAAAAAACCTCAACGGTAGCTTCCTTGGAGGAGTCTGGGGCTTCTACCTGACCCCTTAGGTTGGTAAAGCAGAGGACAGAAGACTGTGGGAGATGCCTGGGAGGAGTCTCAGGTGGCTGTCGGAGTTGAGAGATTTCTCTACAGGAGAACAAAAATGTCTCGAGCTACTTACTTGGAGGAGTCTGGGGCAGGTAGCTGGGATCTCCGGTCCCGAACACAGATGTCAAAACGTTCTGGGATGACGCCTGGGAGGAGTCTTGGGTCAATCCCGGAGAAGAGAGCTTCCTGCAAAAGAGAAGAATCATCTAGGGTAGCCTCATTAAACAATTCTGGGGCTGCTACCTGGGATCTCCGGTCCTTATAAGAAAAGGCCAAAAGACTCTAGGAGACGTCTGGAAGGAATCACAGGGAATCCCGGAGGGCAGAGGTTCCTCCAAAAAAGAAAAAAGCCTCAACGGTAGCTTCCTTGGAGGAGTCTGGGGCTTCTACCTGACCCCTTAGGTAGGTAAAGCAGAGGACAGAAGACTGTGGGAGATGCCTGGGAGGAGTCTCAGGTGGCTGTCGGAGTTGAGAGATTTCTCTACAGGAGAACAAAAATGTCTCGAGCTACTTACTTGGAGGAGTCTGGGGCAGGTAGATGGGATCTGCGGTCCCGAACGCAGAGGTCAAAACATTCTGGGATGATGCCTGGGAGGAGTCTTGGGTCGATCCCAGAGAAGAGAGCTTCCTGCAAAAGAGAAGAATCATCTAGGGTAGCCTCATTAGACAAGTCTGGGGCTGCTACCTGGGATCTCCGGTCCTTATAAGAAAAGGCCAAAAGACGCTAGGAGACGTCTGGAAGGAATCACAGGGAATCCCGGAGGTCAGAGGCTCCTCGAAAAAAAGAAAAAAACCTCAACGGTAGCTTCCTTGGAGGAGTCTGGGGCTTCTACCTGAGCCCTTAGGTTGGTAAAGCAGAGGACAGAAGACTGTGGGAGATGCCTGGGAGGAGTCTCAGGTGCCTGTCGGAGTTGAGAGATTTCTCTACAGGAGAACAAAAATGTCTCGAGCTACTTACTTGGAGGAGTCTGGGGCAGGTAGATGGGATCTCCGGTCCCGAACACAGATGTCAAAACGTTCTGGGATGACGCCTGGGAGGAGTCTTGGGTCGATCCCGGAGAAGAGAGCTTCCTGCAAAAGAGAAGAATCATCTAGGGTAGCCTCATTAGACAAGTCTGGGGCTGCTACCTGGGATCTCCGGTCCTTATAAGAGAAGGCCAAAAGACGCTAGGAGACGTCTGGAAGGAATCACAGGGAATCCAGGAGGGCAGAGGTTCCTCCAAAAAAGAAAAAAACCTCAACGGTAGCTTCCTTGGAGGAGTCTGGGGCTTCTACCTGACCCCTGAGGTAGGTAAAGCAGAGGACAGAAGACTGTGGGAGATGCCTGGGAGGAGTCTCAGCTGGCTGTCGGAGTTGAGAGATTTCTCTACAGGAGAACAAAAATGTCTCGAGCTACTTACTTGGAGGAGTCTGGGGCAGGTAGCTGGGATCTCCGGTCCCGAACGCAGAGGTCAAAACATTCTGGGATGACGCCTGGGAGGAGTCTTGGGTCGATCCCGGAGAAGAGAGCTTCCTGCAAAAGAGAAGAATCATCTAGGGTAGCCTCATTAAACAATTCTGGGGCTGCTACCTGGGATCTCCGGTCCTTATAAGAAAAGGCCAAAAGACTCTAGGAGACGTCTGGAAGGAATCACAGGGGATCCCAGAGGGCACAGGCTCCTCCAAAAAAGAAAAAACCTCAACGGTAGCTTCCTTGGAGGAGTCTGGGGCTTCTACCTGAGCCCTTAGGTTGGTAAAGCAGAGGACAGAAGACTGTGGGAGATGCCTAGGAGGAGTCTCAGGTGGCTGTCGGAGTTGAGAGATTTCTCTACAGGAGAACAAAAATGTCTCGAGCTACTTACTTGGAGGAGTCTGGGGCAGGTAGCTGGGATCTCCGGTCCCGAACGCAGAGGTCAAAACATTCTGGGATGACGCCTGGGAGGAGTCTTGGGTCGATCCCAGAGAAGAGAGCTTCCTGCAAAAGAGAAGAATCATCTAGGGTAGCCTCATTAGACAAGTCTGGGGCTGCTACCTGGGATTTCCGGTCCTTATAAGAGAAGGCCAAAAGACGCTAGGAGACGTCTGGAAGGAATCACAGGGAATCCCGGAGGTCAGAGGCTCCTCGAAAAAAAGAAAAAAACCTCAACGGTAGCTTCCTTGGAGGAGTCTAGGGCTTCTACCTGACCCCTTAGGTTGGTAAATCAGAGGACAGAAGACTGTGGCAGATGCCTGGGAGGAGTCTCAGGTGCCTGTCGGAGTTGAGAGATTTCTCTACAGGAGAACAAAAATGTCTCGAGCTACTTACTTGGAGGAGTCTGGGGCAGGTAGATGGGATCTCCGGTCCCGAACGCAGAGGTCAAAACATTCTGGGATGACGCCTGGGAGGAGTCTTGGGTCGATCCCGGAGAAGAGAGCTTCCTGCAAAAGAGAAGAATCATCTAGGGTAGCCTCATTAAACAATTCTGGGGCTGCTACCTGGGATCTCCGGTCCTTATAAGAAAAGGCCAAAAGACTCTAGGAGACGTCTGGAAGGAATCACAGGGAATCCCGGAGGGCAGAGGTTCCTCCAAAAAAGAAAAAAGCCTCAACGGTAGCTTCCTTGGAGGAGTCTGGGGCTTCTACCTGACCCCTTAGGTAGGTAAAGCAGAGGACAGAAGACTGTGGGAGATGCCTGGGAGGAGTCTCAGGTGCCTGTCGGAGTTGAGAGATTTCTCTACAGGAGAACAAAAATGTCTCGAGCTACTTACTTGGAGGAGTCTGGGGCAGGTAGATGGGATCTCCGGTCCCGAACGCAGAGGTCAAAACATTCTGGGATGACGCCTGGGAGGAGTCTTGGGTCGATCCCAGAGAAGAGAGCTTCCTGCAAAAGAGAAGAATCATCTAGGGTAGCCTCATTAGACAAGTCTGGGGCTGCTACCTGGGATCTCCGGTCCTTATAAGAAAAGGCCAAAAGACGCTAGGAGACGTCTGGAAGGAATCACAGGGAATCCCGGAGGTCAGAGGCTCCTCGAAAAAAAGAAAAAAACCTCAACGGTAGCTTCCTTGGAGGAGTCTGGGGCTTCTACCTGAGCCCTTAGGTTGGTAAAGCAGAGGACAGAAGACTGTGGGAGATGCCTGGGAGGAGTCTCAGGTGCCTGTCGGAGTTGAGAGATTTCTCTACAGGAGAACAAAAATGTCTCGAGCTACTTACTTGGAGGAGTCTGGGGCAGGTAGATGGGATCTCCGGTCCCGAACACAGATGTCAAAACGTTCTGGGATGACGCCTGGGAGGAGTCTTGGGTCAATCCCGGAGAAGAGAGCTTCCTGCAAAAGAGAAGAATCATCTAGGGTAGCCTCATTAGACAAGTCTGGGGCTGCTACCTGGGATCTCCGGTCCTTATAAGAGAAGGCCAAAAGACGCTAGGAGACGTCTGGAAGGAATCACAGGGAATCCCGGAGGGCAGAGGTTCCTCCAAAAAAGAAAAAAACCTCAACGGTAGCTTCCTTGGAGGAGTCTGGGGCTTCTACCTGACCCCTGAGGTAGGTAAAGCAGAGGACAGAAGACTGTGGGAGATGCCTGGGAGGAGTCTCAGCTGGCTGTCGGAGTTGAGAGATTTCTCTACAGGAGAACAAAAATGTCTCGAGCTACTTACTTGGAGGAGTCTGGGGCAGGTAGCTGGGATCTCCGGTCCCGAACGCAGAGGTCAAAACATTCTGGGATGACGCCTGGGAGGAGTCTTGGGTCGATCCCGGAGAAGAGAGCTTCCTGCAAAAGAGAAGAATCATCTAGGGTAGCCTCATTAAACAATTCTGGGGCTGCTACCTGGGATCTCCGGTCCTTATAAGAAAAGGCCAAAAGACTCTAGGAGACGTCTGGAAGGAATCACAGGGGATCCCAGAGGGCACAGGCTCCTCCAAAAAAGAAAAAACCTCAACGGTAGCTTCCTTGGAGGAGTCTGGGGCTTCTACCTGAGCCCTTAGGTTGGTAAAGCAGAGGACAGAAGACTGTGGGAGATGCCTAGGAGGAGTCTCAGGTGGCTGTCGGAGTTGAGAGATTTCTCTACAGGAGAACAAAAATGTCTCGAGCTACTTACTTGGAGGAGTCTGGGGCAGGTAGCTGGGATCTCCGGTCCCGAACGCAGAGGTCAAAACATTCTGGGATGACGCCTGGGAGGAGTCTTGGGTCGATCCCAGAGAAGAGAGCTTCCTGCAAAAGAGAAGAATCATCTAGGGTAGCCTCATTAGACAAGTCTGGGGCTGCTACCTGGGATCTCCGGTCCTTATAAGAGAAGGCCAAAAGACGCTAGGAGACGTCTGGAAGGAATCACAGGGAATCCCGGAGGTCAGAGGCTCCTCGAAAAAAAGAAAAAAACCTCAACGGTAGCTTCCTTGGAGGAGTCTAGGGCTTCTACCTGACCCCTTAGGTTGGTAAATCAGAGGACAGAAGACTGTGGCAGATGCCTGGGAGGAGTCTCAGGTGCCTGTCGGAGTTGAGAGATTTCTCTACAGGAGAACAAAAATGTCTCGAGCTACTTACTTGGAGGAGTCTGGGGCAGGTAGATGGGATCTCCGGTCCCGAACGCAGAGGTCAAAACATTCTGGGATGACGCCTGGGAGGAGTCTTGGGTCGATCCCGGAGAAGAGAGCTTCCTGCAAAAGAGAAGAATCATCTAGGGTAGCCTCATTAAACAATTCTGGGGCTGCTACCTGGGATCTCCGGTCCTTATAAGAAAAGGCCAAAAGACTCTAGGAGACGTCTGGAAGGAATCACAGGGAATCCCGGAGGGCAGAGGTTCCTCCAAAAAAGAAAAAAGCCTCAACGGTAGCTTCCTTGGAGGAGTCTGGGGCTTCTACCTGACCCCTTAGGTAGGTAAAGCAGAGGACAGAAGACTGTGGGAGATGCCTGGGAGGAGTCTCAGGTGCCTGTCGGAGTTGAGAGATTTCTCTACAGGAGAACAAAAATGTCTCGAGCTACTTACTTGGAGGAGTCTGGGGCAGGTAGATGGGATCTCCGGTCCCGAACGCAGAGGTCAAAACATTCTGGGATGACGCCTGGGAGGAGTCTTGGGTCGATCCCAGAGAAGAGAGCTTCCTGCAAAAGAGAAGAATCATCTAGGGTAGCCTCATTAGACAAGTCTGGGGCTGCTACCTGGGATCTCCGGTCCTTATAAGAAAAGGCCAAAAGACGCTAGGAGACGTCTGGAAGGAATCACAGGGAATCCCGGAGGGCAGAGGCTCCTCGAAAAAAAGAAAAAAACCTCAACGGTAGCTTCCTTGGAGGAGTCTAGGGCTTCTACCTGACCCCTTAGGTAGGTAAAGCAGAGGACAGAAGACTGTGGGAGATGCCTGGGAGGAGTCTCAGGTGCCTGTCGGAGTTGAGAGATTTCTCTACAGGAGAACAAAAATGTCTCGAGCTACTTACTTGGAGGAGTCTGGGGCAGGTAGCTGGGATCTCCGGTCCCGAACGCAGAGGTCAAAACATTCTGGGATGACGCCTGGGAGGAGTCTTGGGTCAATCCCGGAGAAGAGAGCTTCCTGCAAAAGAGAAGAATCATCTAGGGTAGCCTCAATAAACAATTATGGGGCTGCTACCTGGGATCTCCGGTCCTTATAAGAAAAGGCCAAAACACGCTAGGAGACGTCTGGAAGGAATCACAGGGAATCCCGGAGGTCAGAGGCTCCTCGAAAAAAAGAAAAAAACCTCAACGGTAGCTTCCTTGGAGGAGTCTAGGGCTTCTACCTGACCCCTTAGGTTGGTAAAGCAGAGGACAGAAGACTGTGGCAGATGCCTGGGAGGAGTCTCAGGTGCCTGTCGGAGTTGAGAGATTTCTCTACAGGAGAACAAAAATGTCTCGAGCTACTTACTTGGAGGAGTCTGGGGCAGGTAGATGGGATCTCCGGTCCCGAACGCAGAGGTCAAAACATTCTGGGATGACGCCTGGGAGGAGTCTTGGGTCGATCCCGGAGAAGAGAGCTTCCTGCAAAAGAGAAGAATCATCTAGGGTAGCCTCATTAAACAATTCTGGGGCTGCTACCTGGGATCTCCGGTCCTTATAAGAGAAGGCCAAAAGACGCTAGGAGACGTCTGGAAGGAATCACAGGGAATCCCGGAGGGCAGAGGTTCCTCCAAAAAAGAAAAAAGCCTCAACGGTAGCTTCCTTGGAGGAGTCTGGGGCTTCTACCTGACCCCTTAGGTAGGTAAAGCAGAGGACAGAAGACTGTGGGAGATGCCTGGGAGGAGTCTCAGGTGCCTGTCGGAGTTGAGAGATTTCTCTACAGGAGAACAAAAATGTCTCGAGCTACTTACTTGGAGGAGTCTGGGGCAGGTAGCTGGGATCTCCGGTCCTGAACGCAGAGGTCAAAACATTCTGGGATGACGCCTGGGAGGACTCTTGGGTCGATCCCAGAGAAGAGAACTTCCTGCAAAAGAAAAGAATCATCTAGGGTAGCCTCATTAGACAAGTCTGGGGCTGCTACCTGGGATCTCCGGTCCTTATAAGAAAAGGCCAAAAGACTCTAGGAGACGTCTGGAAGGAATCACAGGGGATCCCAGAGGGCAGAGGTTCCTCCAAAAAAGAAAAAAGCCTCAACGGTAGCTTCCTTGGAGGAGTCTGGGGCTTCTACCTGACCCCTTAGGTAGGTAAAGCAGAGGACAGAAGACTGTGGGAGCTGCCTGGGAGGAGTCTCAGGTGCCTGTCGGAGTTGAGAGATTTCTCTACAGGAGAACAAAAATGTCTCGAGCTACTTACTTGGAGGAGTCTGGGGCAGGTAGCTGGGATCTCCGGTCCTGAACGCAGAGGTCAAAACATTCTGGGATGACGCCTGGGAGGACTCTTGGGTCGATCCCAGAGAAGAGAACTTCCTGCAAAAGAGAAGAATCATCTAGGGTAGCCTCATTAGACAAGTCTGGGGCTGCTACCTGGGATCTCCGGTCCTTATAAGAAAAGGCCAAAAGACGCAAGGAGACGTCTGGAAGGAATCACAGGGAATCCCGGAGGTCAGAGGCTCCTCGAAAAAAAGAAAAAAACCTCAACGGTAGCTTCCTTGGAGGAGTCTGGGGCTTCTACCTGACCCCTTAGGTTGGTAAAGCAGAGGACAGAAGACTGTGGGAGATGCCTGGGAGGAGTCTCAGGTGCCTGTCGGAGTTGAGAGATTTCTCTACAGGAGAACAAAAATGTCTCGAGCTACTTACTTGGAGGAGTCTGGGGCAGGTAGATGGGATCTCCGGTCCCGAACGCAGAGGTCAAAACATTCTGGGATGACGCCTGGGAGGAGTCTTGGGTCGATCCCGGAGAAGAGAGCTTCCTGCAAAAGAGAAGAATCATCTAGGCTAGCCTCATTAAACAATTCTGGGGCTGCTACCTGGGATCTCCGGTCCTTATAAGAAAAGGCCAAAAGACTCTAGGAGACGTCTGGAAGGAATCACAGGGAATCCCGGAGGGCAGAGGTTCCTCCAAAAAAGAAAAAAACCTCAACGGTAGCTTCCTTGGAGGAGTCTGGGGCTTCTACCTGACCCCTTAGGTTGGTAAAGCAGAGGACAGAAGACTGTGGGAGATGCCTGGGAGGAGTCTCAGGTGGCTGTCGGAGTTGAGAGATTTCTCTGCAGGAGAACAAAAATGTCTCGAGCTACTTACTTGGGGGAGTCTGGGCCAGGTAGCTGGGATCTCCGGTCCCGAACGCAGAGGTCAAAATGTTCTGGGATGACGCCTGGGAGGACTCTTGGGTCGATCCCGGAGAAGAGATCTTCCTGCAAAAGAAAAGAATCATCTAGGGTAGCCTCATTAGACAAGTCTGGGGCTGCTACCTGGGATCTCCGCTCCTTATAAGAAAAGGCCTAAAGACTCTAGGAGACGTCTGGAAGGAATCACAGGGGATCCCGGAGGACAGAGGTTCCTCCAAAAAAGAAAAAACGTCAACGGTGCAACTGTGCTACTGATCCAGGAAGCTCGTAAGTTCGCCTGAGGAGAAAGGATTACTGTACGTTTCCCATATGATAACTGTTGTGCTAAAACGGAAAGGGGGGCACTGGTTATCCTCTAGCAGAATGCTGAAATACCAAGTGGTGTTGTTGCTGGAACAAGATGATGTTTACCTAAAAACTACTACCGCCGTTAACCCTGTTGCGTTTTCAACAACTGACCGAGTTAAAGGAGAACTGGAACGTGACTGCTTGCAGGCAATCGAAAGAGTTTACTCGAGCTGACTGGATCTCTGAGATGTGCCACTAGAAGAAACAGATTGGGAACTATATGCCGACGGAAGCGGTTCCATCTGTGAAGGAAAACGTTTTATCGAGATAGACAATAACTACTGAGGAGGTACTTGCGTTGCCAACTTTGCCTTCGATGATCTCTGCCCAAAAGGCTGAATTGATAGCTCTTACTCGAGCTCTGGAACTAAGTCAAGGAAAGCGAGTCAACACTTGGACAGACTCAAAGTATGCTTTTGGAGTGGTACGTGCGCATGGAGCGATACGGGGAGAAAGAGGACTGTTATCTGCACCAGGAACCGCCGTTCAGCACGCAGAACAAATACTGAAATTGTTAGAAAGCATTCAAAAACCAACAGCAGTCACGATGATGCACTGTAAAGCACATCCGTTAGGTAAGACCGGTCCTAACGCAGGTAACCGACTGGCTGATAAAGCTGCTGAAGAGGCTGCAGAAAAAGGCATCCTAGCACTAGTTCCAGAGAAAGGTATAAAATTGCCTAAAGAAACTCCAAATTATAATGAAAAAGATGAAGAATTAATTATTAGATTGCAGGCTAACAAAATGAAACAGGATAGGCTGTAACACCGACAGGTCGAATAATAGTCCCACCCACAATAATAAGAGAAATTGCCCCATTGAACATCACAAAGTATACTGGGAAACAGAAAGCGAAATATGACAAAGATTGTTTAAACAATTATAAGTGGACGTGAAATGTATATGTAAAATTATCCCCGAACCAGTAATAAGATCATCTTTGGGATTATTAAATAAGGAAATTTTTTAGAAGAATATTAGCAAATTGATTTTATAGAATTGCCTTGAAAATAAGGATATGTCCTAGTTTTAGTTGATATCTTTACTGGGTGGCCCAAGGCTTTCCCTTGTCGCACCAACAAAGCAAGGGAAGTAGTCAAAGTCTTGCTCAAAGAGATAATACCAAAATATGGGGTGCCTGTAAGAATGTCATCTGACAATGGCCCTCATTTTATAGCAAAGATTATGAGACAAGTTGAGCCAAGTATTATCTATGGATTGAGACTATCACACCCCACATAGACCACAGGCAAGTGTGTGTGTGGGGGGAGAGAGAGAGAGAGAGAGAGAGAGAATGAACTATATCCTTAAGCAACTGTCGAGTAAAATTTGTCAGGAAACCTCACTCCTCACATGGGTTAAAGCGTTACCCGTGGCTCTATTAAGAATCGGAGTATAGCCAGAAGAGAAAGAAAAGCCAAGTCTTTAGGAAATGTATGAAAGACCATATCAAGAGTCCTGTGTTCTGAGTATCTTGAGTGCCTTTGGAGATATGTTTTTAAAAGGTGTTATGATTTCTTTAAGCAATTCTTTTCAAGAACTTTGTCAGTATGTCTCCACAGCTGGACCCTTAGAACTGGACGTAGCAGCGCATCCCTTCCGACCAGGAGATTGAATATATATAAAATCACCGAGAAGTGGAAAGGACCGTATCGAGTCATTTTAACAACACTTGTAGCAGTAAAGGTCTGGGAGAAGAACCTTGGCTTCATTATTCGAGAATAAAGAAAGCACCCAACAAGAAACTGGAAGTCTAAAGAAACTGTCCCTTTAAAACGGAAAAACTATAAGTAAGTTTCACGTTATCTATTTGGGAAAACAGTTGTGTAAAGTTTATAATGTTGGGGTTGCTATTAGGAATATTGTCGAGGGCAATAATCTTTTTGTGTGTTTAGAGGGTGTATGTGGGTTTTTTTGAGGGGTTCTAAACATGAGATAAACAAAATGAAACAATTATTGTTTGAGCTATTCATCTTGATATTAACCGGTTTTGTAATTTGAATTAAAAAAAATAATCTAGTTTTGTAACTGATTCAAAGTTTTGTAAAGACACAAACCTCGGTAACAGCCTGCCTTTCCGATTCCAAAGTCAGATGAAAATCTAGTTCCGTGGAGAATACTGACGTTGAATTTAACCAAAACTTGAGAAAAGAGGTAGAACAACGAGAATCATTTTAGCAGATTAAATTGGATGGATTTAAAAGGCAATTATTTTTTTTAAATTTGAAAGAAGGAATTATAGCGTTGTGAATTATAACGTTACCAAACCATCCACCTCACGGACAAAAGAATTAATTTACTCGCCCTTCGGGAGAAACTTGTACAAGCACCCCTAGGGGCTGTCAGCTGCCAAAACTGTAGAGACAAGTGCAAAAAGGAACTTGGGATCATGTTTAAAATATAAAACGATGTTTAGAACTTACTGGAGTTCCAGGATCCTTGTTAGAGCCACCCAGAGTTGGGACCACCTGTGGAAATTTAGACCGGTTTAGACAACCAGAGAAACATCACACATCCTAAACAGAGCTGTATGAAAGTTTGTACTTGCAGCTAGCTCCTCTGACCCCAAACTCCCAAGACCTTCTCTAGTAGCTAAAGCTCCAAGATGGGGGTGTAGTTGTAGAAAGGATAATAATACTTCACATGATCTTTGGTCCCCTCTTAATAACGGGAAAAATTTAGCTTGGAGTTGACGGCATTAAAGGACAGGTGAAAAGTTCAGGCTTAACTGCTTGGGTGACTAGTGATGCTATATGATCCACTCACCTCTTCATGAAGGAGAAAAGCAAATCGTGGTCTTGAGACTTAATAACTCTATCCTCTCTCTGGAAGAAATCTCCCTTGTGGCCTCGCTCGCGGGTGGACCTGGGGAAATCGAAAAGATGATACCTGGCAATCGCCAAGTCTTAGAACTAAAATCAGATGGGTATTAAAATCTGTATTTTGACCCCAGTTAACACCTCTTCCACATCAGATGACTCTTGACATCTGTCACTCAGTCAAGGCAGTGCCTGCTGCTTCACTTCACCTTGGTGGTGAGGGGTTTGGTTCCGGGTTTCGGTACCACAGCTGCGGGCCGGGGCTGGAGGAGCCGCAGGTGCGGGCAGTGAGAGGCTGATGGCGACGCCCCCTCCCTGGCAAGGGGAGGGGCTGCCGGGGGAGGGGCCGCCGGGAGCCCAGGCAGGAGCGGAGCTGAGCAGTGACCGGGCTGCGGCTGCCCCGAGGGAGAAGGTGAGCGGGGCCGGGCGCCCCTCGGAGCGCGAACGTCGGAGGCGGGGGTGGCCCGGGGGAGGTGGGGGCCGCCTGTGCCGAGGCCGGGGGGGAGCCCTGGGGGCTCACAGGGCGGCTGAGAGAACGTGCGCGCGGGGATGGGGGGGGGCGCTGACAGGGCGGCTGAGAGAACGTGCGCGCGGGGGTGGGGGGGGGGGGCGCTGACAGGGCGGCTGAGAGAACGTGCGCGCGGGGGTGGGGGGGGGGCGCTGACAGGGCGGCTGAGAGAACGTGCGCGCGGGGGTGGGGGGGGGCGCTGACAGGGCGGCTGAGAGAACGTGCGCGCGGGGGTGGGGGGGGGGGCGCTGACAGGGCGGCTGAGAGAACGTGCGGGGGGGGGGGGGGGGGGGGCGCTGACAGGGCGGCTGAGAGAACGGGCGCGCGGGGGGGGGGGCGCTGACAGGGCGGCTGAGAGAACGGGCGCGCGGGGGGTGGGGGCTCACCGGGCCCCGTGGCGGGGCTGCGCAGTCGGCCGGCGGGTCCCGGGGAAAGCCCCGAGGAGGACGGCGGGGTCCGTGTTGCACGCACGGAGCGGCAGCGGGGCCGCGCCGTGCCGGAGCTACCCGGAGCGGCGCTGGGGGCTCGGCGGGAACTGCCGCTGCGCCGGCGTGGGGAGGTGGGGGGGAACGGAAGCGGCGTCCCCTCGGGGTCAGGCAGCAGGGCAGGCTGCCTCCCGGGGCATGCCGGGAGCTGTAGTTTTTCGCGGACTCGGCGGCCGGGCAGCAGCGTGGCTCTCGGGCGCGGCGTAGTCCTCGCGGCCCCCGGAGTCCGACCAGGTCAGACTCGGGAGCGTTGCCGGTTTCGCGTGGTTTTCCGCGGGCTTCCCGCTGCGCCCGCTCCCCGACCAGCCGTGCGGACGCGCCTCCCGGGCGCATGCGCCGTGCTTCGCGTTGGGGCAGCCCGGCGTTCGCTCGCCGGCGCAGGCGCCGTCCCCGTCCCCGGAGGTTTGTGATCTTGGGAAGCCCATGTCCTGGATAGCTGGGGTTCTGCCTTGCAAGCTTGTGGGTTGTGGCTTGCAAGCTTGTGACTCCCACCAAGTTCCCAACAAATTCAAACGTAGAAATTGTGCATCAGCCCTCCTCGCCCCCTCCGAGCTGGTCTGTTCTCTGTGGTCACCATTAGTAGCCTCGGTTTCCCACCTGTGGTTCTCCACAAACCCAGAGCCTCGCAGCTCCATGCTGAAGGGAGTGGGGAGCTACACACGGAGAAGGCAGAGGCCCGAGTTTGTCTTTTGGGGATGAGAAGTGGGGAGGAACTGCCGTAAATGGGACGTATCCCTGCTTGAGACATGGCTGTTTCAGCTGTGCACATGGAAGAATCCTCAGATACGTTGCATCTAGCCCTCCTTTCCATTGACCCCGGGAGAACTGGCCTCCTGTGTCCCCCAAGTTTATTTACTTCATGCTGCAGTGAAGTGGCTATTTTTCTTCTTTTCTCTGAGGATTTTGTGGATCTGGGCGTGGGAAGGACTGCCTTAATGCTGGCTTTCTCAGCCTACTTCTGGGAAGCCAGGCATATCTGCAGATTAGAGCCGGGGGAGTGGCCCAGACGCCTTTTATTCCTCGGAGGGCAGTGGATTTGGGGAGTTAGAGCAAGGCATGCCTGGATGTTGGTCTCCCTGAGGGGGAGGGGGTTTACAGCCAGATGACTGAAGAGCCTCCCCCAATCACTCCTGGGGAAAGAGTTGGGGGGTGGCTTTTAATGTACCCATGGTATCGATGTGGCAGGTGAGCATACACCCCCCTCTTGGCTGGGGGATCTTATGTGGACGCCTGCTGAGCCAGGGCTGGAAGCCCCTCTGCACACCCTGGAGGAGCTGGGTGCAGACTGGGGACGTGAGGGCAGTCGTGACATGGACACAGAGCGGCAGAGAGTCCTGCTCTTTCAGCAGTTAACGGTGCTACCGCGTGGTCAAAATCTCAAGTGCACCCGTCCAACCGTGCATTCTCTTTCCTGGGGTTTGTTTGTGGGACAAATAAACTGCCCAGCACTAGATGAGAAGGTTGTCTGCACTCCACCTCAAATCAGGTGCGTCACCTCTCCGTCAGGAAAGAAGTATGGGGCTGGGCATAAAAGGAACAGTAACTCCAACATCGGGATTCTTTTTGGCTCTGGGCACAGAGCAGGTAACCACAGCGATACAGAGAGGGAAGGAGGTGCTGATGGGTTTGTACCTTGGACTTACACTGTAGAGGATGATCTGTTCAGGACATCCATGTCATAGAGTAGCTATTGCATGATTTATACTCTTAATCAGGTTCCTACTTGATAGCCTTAACTTTGCGTGGCTTGCGTATTGAACTTTGCAGTAGTTTGTTTGTTTTTACATTTCCTTAAGGTCTAGGCAAAGGTTTAGAAAGTTAGCAGACTTAAGGATAAGCATTTATTACTTTGTCCTGCCACGTTGCCATTTGAAACCTGTTCTGAGTGTTGGTGGTATTCAAGAAATTGGCCGAGATTTAGAGGGTGAATCTGTATCTTTAGGTGTACTGAGCAGAAAAGTACAATGGATCTTTTTAGTTGCCAGATAGCTTTCTTTATCCAGGCGGTCAATTTGTCAAGATCAGGCTGCAGTGTCCAGGGGGCCGGGGAGGGAAGGTTGGTGTTCAAGCTTCTCATTCCTGTCAGCGGTGACTCCGCTTGCACCACTAAGTGGTGCTGTGTACATACGCTTAATTAAATCGGGAGCTGCCTGCGCCTGCCTGCTTGTGCAGTTCGGAGTGGTCATTTTAGAGAAGATGTTCTTTTGGCTGCATTTGTTCTCCTGTGATACAAAAACTTGACAGCGATTGGGGGCAACTACTACTTTAGGAGGATTCCTATAAAGTAAGAAATTGCCGGTTTTATTTTGTCATGATGGGCAAAACAATAACTGATTCAAAATCACGTCCACTGCAGCTTATGCTTCCGTAACACACCACTCAACTGATTTCTATGCGTAAATGTCTTCGGAGAGGAATCACAGGTGCCTGCTGTGACTATAGGGACAAGCAGTATGGGCTCACAGGAACAGAACATGCTTTGCCTTCCCATCACCAGAAGAAAGAGAGAAAGAGGTGAAGAAGGGTGCTCAGGAGCAAGAGGCTGCAAGGAAGTTGCTGTACATGATCCTTTTGCCTTGCTTTATCTGACAGAAAAGCTGCCTTCTGCTAGTTGGGTCTTGGCTTGAAAGACAAGGGGGAAGAGACTCCCGCCCCTCTCCCAGGGAGTGTGCTACTTTTGACTGGCTTGTTCTGACTATGTGATCTGCAATTACAATATTTAGGTTGCGTGCTGACAGTCTATACCACTGACTCCCTGAATGGTTTTTCATTTCTGTCCCTGCTTCCTTCTCCAGCTTTTTTCAATATATCAATTTAAAAAAAGAAAAAAATTAATAAAAATTTAACCTTACATGAACATCATGCGTTGGCTTTGGCCCCAAACACTTTATTTCCTAGAAATAAGTTGAGTCTTTTCATCAGAATATGTAAAAGATTTCTAGCCACTGTAGTACTATTGTATTGTTTGTTTTTTTAAATAAGATTCTGTCCAGGTTCCAGCATGTGCACTAAATTTCTACTGCAGTAGAAGAGAGTCTTAAGCTGAAGAGAGATTTCATGCTTGGGAGAGAAAAAGAGCAGATCTTGACTCAAAAGTAACTTTTCCAAGGGGAAGGTAAACTCTTTTGTTTCTTTGGGGATTTTTATTCTGATAGCACAAGCATCTTGTTCTCTCAGGATTTTGTTATCTCTGGGAAAAAAAACCTTGGTGGTGTGTCACTTTCCTCCTTCCCTGGTTGTGTTTTTTTCACTCCTTTCAGAGGAAGTGCTAATACTGTTATAATTTAGGAAGACATTTTTAACTTGTGACTCGGAGGTCTGCAGACATCACTGTAAAGACAGTTTCTGTGCATCCAAATGCTGTTAATCCCTTAAAATACGAAATGAAAGATGTGTAACTTGGAGCTGAGAGGTCAGATTATTCCAGATGGGTCTGGTTTACTTTGCATTCAGTGTTCCTGTAGCCTGTTGCTTTGGAAGGTGCAGGTAATAAGCTTTTCAATTGAATACATGAGCGGTAGTGTTTTTTTGTTTTCCTCCCCTAGGAATGTAGTGCTTGATCAGACTGCACTGACCTGTAGAAGTTGTGGGCACTGTGGTGTTCTCCAGAATGCTACTTGGGCTGCCACTACAAGTAGGTCATTTAAAATAGTAACCTTAGACCTTAAAAACACATAAAAACTTCACGATGCTTAAAGTATAGAGCAGAGTAGTCACCAGGTTAAAATAACTTCATGCTTATGACATGCACAGCGATGGTTCCTTTCAGGTTTTTTGGTGTTGGTTTTTTTTTTTTTTTTTCTTCTTCTTTAAGATGGCACTGGTTGCAGTGATCTTCAGTTTTACGACACAGCTAACTGTCTTAGTATGGATATGGTTCCTTTCTGCCTACTATTTCCGTTTACTGGCAGACATAGTTAAGATAGCTCTTTGGAGTTGTGGAGTGCGCGTGTGTATATAGATATATGTGTGTGTGTGTGTGTGAATGTGTATGAAAATAATAAGACCTAAAGTCCCCTCCCCACATCATTAGCTTTCGCTGCCCTGTATTTCAGTGTTACCAAGATTTTAAAGTGACCCAAGTATTGCTGTTGCAAATGTTTCCATGTTTGTCTAACTATTGTGATGACATAAAAAAAAAATAAAATCAAAACACTAAATGTTTTATTACTTGCCCTATAAGTATATAGGCGTTCCCTGTCTAATATCTATTTCTTTTTTCAGGATTCACTGTATTTATTTTTTTTTACCCTATGAAACGGAAAGATATTTCTGGCTTACTGTTGGCTTTTGATAGACATTTTATCCTTGGGGAATTGCCCACCAATTACTTCATAGAGTTTGGAATTTAACTGAAGGACATTTTGCATGCCCGTGTTCAAATAGCGATGCTAACAAGCCACCATACGGTTCATGTTGATAGCTTTATGGATACTTAAAGGTAGGCAATAGTCTTATTTTTTAATAATGCTTAACCTTTTCCTCTTTGGCATGAACAAGCAAGTCTGCCTGGTTTTGTAGGACTTGCAGCTTTTCCTTAACATCAGACTTTAAAAAGGGGAGAACCAGTAGTATCAGGTACGCAGTTAGGATGGCGATTTTTAAAATACTAAGCTGCGTAACAGTCTCGGGAAGAACATGTGTGACTGGGCGTGAGAGTCTGTGGTACAGCATTACTAACCTTTGCTAAAAAAAGTTTTGAAGAATGAAGCATTTGCTTTATGAACGGTACTTGAGGACGAATTCTGATGCTGCTGCTAAAGTTTATTGAAAAATAGGCACTGATTTCAGTGATGATGCAGGTGTGGTTTCTGTTCATGCCTTAAATCTGAAAAGAAGAGAAGAGAAACCTCCATTTGAAGGAGGATTTTGTATGAAGGGTAATCAAACCAGTAACCTGCTTTAAGAACGACTTTAACATATTTGGAGCATCGGTTAAAGGCAAATAAGTCAAGTTTATCATATCCTCCTACATAAGCTGTGACTATTGAATACAGTCGGCAGTCCACCTCAGAACTTGCTGGTGTGCAACTGCAACGTGTTAAGTTGTAAGGCTTCACAGCCACGAGCTGATGGGCCACAGTTCTCTCCCAGCATAAAGCGCTGTAAGTTTTAGTTTCTTGCACAGCAGTGACTCTTTTCAACATTAGTAACTATACAACAGGGTAAAAGGCAAATTTAGTGAAGAATAATGTGTCGTTCTCAGAGTAGCTGTTTGCATTTCACCATGATGCAGATGCTTTTTATAGCGGTTGTGTTGGCACATGTGTTAGAATTCGGTTAATTCTCTCCTGAACTCATTTAAACTTTTGGCTTCAACTGCATCACTGGCAATATGTTTCAGAATAGAATAATTATTTCCTTTAAAAAAAAACGGGGGTGGGGGGATAAGAAGAAGGGGTGGAGGAAGCGGGGATAAAAAAATCTGTTGTCTGCCAGTGCTGTGGGCTGCTCACTCATTTTTCTGTAGAACTTCTGGGGGTTTTTTGTTGTTGTTGTTGTTCTTCTACCTTAATGCTAATAGGCATTTCTACCTTTTCTACCTTGTTTTTCTACCTAATGCTAATAGGCATTAGCCTATCCTCTGCACCTTTGGTCATTTCCTGAAGTTTGTCTGTAGTTTCCTACATTAGTAGGTAAATGTATCTATTTTACTTTACAGAGTTTTGCTAGTTTTTTAAATTATACAAGAAATTTAAGTCTTGGAACAAATGTCTTTGCTTATTGATTTTTTGTGAGTAGCTGCAAAAATCTTATTTATTAGTTGCCCCTTTTAAAATTAAAATAAAAATGAATGCTATGCAAGAAATAGGTTGCAAGTAACTGTTAGGGTCTTACTACTGCTCGCTGTTGAGAGATCGTGGGAAGTGCAGAGAATTTGTGTTAAAAGTTACGGGCATTTTTCAAGACAGTTTTCCAGGTCTGAGGCGTGCTGAAATATCTCTTTCCTATGATAGTGTGTTTAGTTTCATTGACTTCAGCGGAACACACAGAATACATTGACTTAAACTAGCTGAGAATCTGATGATAAGGTTTTATACTCTACCTAACATAGTGTTGTGATGACCTGTTCCCTGAACTCAAAATTATGTTTGATGATCTTAACAGGAGGCCGGATCTTTGATCTGGAAATTATGCTGATAGCGACATTACAGAATCCAGGCTTGTAACTTCACTGGTTTCTTGCAGCCCCTCAAGTTCATGAAGGACAATAAAGACCCATTCTCTTTTGTTCTTGTGCTATAATCAGTGATGGAAGTATGACATTGTCAGTTGTAAGAAGTGGCTTAACTGCTGTTGGAGTCTGCTTTTATGCCTGGAAAACCTGTTGATTTGCATGGGTTTGCACAGCTTGTGCTAATGATATGGCTGGAATGAGACAGGATCTTGTGTAGTCTGCAAGGGCTGTATATGGTCCTGGTTTATAGCTGGGTGGGAGGGATTGGTTCAAGTTACTTCTGATTTGCCCTATTTAATATCTTAAATAGGAGTGAACAGGGTGATTGGAACAGTTTCATTTTTACAAGAGGAAATTTATAAATCGTTTTTTATCCTGTGTTAGAATTAAGATATGTATTTACTGGAGACAACGAGTCTAGCCTGAACACTGAAACAGCTCTGTTTTGGGCACACTATTAGAACTTTTTTAAAATTTTCAAATCATAACAGTCTGTCAGTTCATGCTTGTTGAGTCTGAGACATTAAGTGATGCCCTTTGAACAGGGAAACATTGCTAATAATTGATATTTGGTTTGTAGACTATACCTTTTGTATGCTCTAAAGTCACCTGTTGTTTCCCTTTCATTTATAAAAGTTCTGTTCGTCAAACCATATAAGCGCATACCTAAATTCAGTGTTAAACTTCCTGAATTGCTCTAAACTATTGTGTTGCTGTAAACTGTTTTGGCTGATAAACCTAAGCGGTCAGCTTGGTATTCCTCCATGTTATACGTGATTAAGATGCAATAGCTCAGAACAAGTTACCAGGCAACTGCATGCTCCAGCTGCATAGGAGGCACAAAGCAGCTGGCCCGTTCCTTGTAATCAGTGGGAAAGTACAGATTCTCCTGTGACCTTGGTCACTCTTGTCTATAACATATTAGATAAGAGTATTTTGATACTCCTCTCGCAGTGGGAGAAACACTGCTTGTGTCTGTGCAGTGTGTGAAAATCACTTTACCAAGATGCTTTTATTTCTAAAACCCTTGGAAAAAAAACTCAAAACGGAGTTTTGAAACTTTTTTAATCCAAGGCAAACGTCAGGATTCTCATTCTTACAAAGTATTTTACAATTGTGTAACCTTGTAGACTGTACAGAGAATGAGGATCTTGCATGTGACATACTCAAAAGTTTCATTTTCGGTGTTCTACACGCTTCTACTGATCGCAGCGCCTTTGTTTCCTAACGGCAACTGGCAACAGACAATGCGTATGGGTTTCAAGGCCCTGTGGAACAGAGAAGGTAGTTTGCCAGTGTTCTTACTGCTGTTGCAGACATTGTTTCAGTGGATTGAAAGTGCCACGTTCCAAGTACCTTTTCCTACCATTGCTGCGTATATTTTTTTTTTTCAATCCAGAAGAATGTTTCTGTACTTCCCTTCCCTATAGGTGCATGTTGATTTACATTGCATGCTATTGCAGTGTTCTTAGTCTACCAGTTACAGATTACTCCTTTCAGTTCTTGTGCATTTCTGAATGTGTATCTACCTACTAAACTCACATTTATTCAGACCTGATATGCAATTGCTACGGAAGTCAGCTATTGTGCTAGTTATGGTGTTTACCCCGTCAGTTGTTTTACTATCTAATAAGTACCTGATGACAGAGAAGGGGAGTGTCAGAAAATAGACCAGTCAGGTCAGGCTTTATGTTAGAAATGGTTTTCATAAGATTTAAGAGAACGCAGTTTTGGCATAAGGATTTACATACCGCTCCAGGTGTTCTGTTGGGCTGACGTTTTGCAAGAGGCTGAGGTGTTTTACTTTCAGAAGCTGTTTATGTAAATTGGCTTACCTCTGAGTAGTCTCCTTCACCTGTGTGTAACGAAGAAATAAATGTGCATATCTAGACATGTGCATATGCAGATAGAATTGTAAGTACACAGCTGGGGATGATGCTTGTATTGGATGAGCGTAGAAATACGGAGAGGGACAGCAGTGGGGAAAGAAGAACTTTTAAAGATAGTCTAGTGTTGCTCTCATTCTAGAGGTGAATGATCAACTTTCTGTACCATTCTTGACAAATGCTTGCCTAATTTATTCTTAAACATTTCCTGTAATTATTACTACTGTTGCAAAGATTGCCACATACCCTAAGTTTTTCAGGTTGTAATTTAAGCCCCATGATTCCGTGTAACTGTGTGCAGTGGATGCACAGAAAAGTTCTTCCTTATAGCTACCTTTTAGAGTTTAAACATTGTTCTTTCTCTTCAGTATTGCCCTTTCTAGTTTAAGAGGCTGTTTTTCAATTTATGCTTTGAAGTCAGACTCCTGTACATCGTTGAGCACCCTCTTGGACTTACTGTAGACCCTCACCAGTTATACTACACCCTTCTTGAAAAGCAGTACATCATCTGGAGGGTTCAGCAGCTAATCCGTGCAAATGTAGCGCGGCAGAAATAATGCTTGGATGTACTACCTCAAGTGTGATGTGTGACGAGGATTCACTGGGCCTTTTGATTAGCAAGAAACGGTACATAAGAACTAGGTGACAGAAATAGGACACGAAGCTGGCACCCTGGTCTTCAAGCTTACAGTGCAGCTCCGTGGGCTTTGGCTGACTACAGAAGAGCATGAGGCACAGGAGAGAACTGCTGCTGGATCTTAGTGAAAGGATGGCAAGTCATTTGGAGAGAGGTTTTCAAAGCCAGGAATTCAAGTCGGGTGCCCAATTCCAGATTGCCTGTGACATCACTGTGTACTTCCCTCGCTTGTCTAACTTTGTGTTGTATATTGTCTAGCAGCTTTTCTTTGAAAGTTAACAAAGCTACACTTGTGTGATAGGTGATGTAATGATCTCATAACAATAGGCAAAATCCAAGTCACAGAAAATGCCAGCATTTGAAAGAGAGTCCTGATAAATTGCTAGTGCCTTATACCACTGCCACTTACCAGGCCTTCCATGTTAGAGCTGTCTTAATCATTGATGCTGTTTCCTCAGACTTGGAGCTGTAATACCTGCTTCTTGTTTCAGCGTATATTATGAAGTTGCTGATGGCACTGCCTTAGCCCTTTGGCTAAGAAGAATAGCAAATAATTTGTGGATTATCCGTAGAAGCAGCAGCCAAACAGCATTCTTTTCCAATCAATAGGGAAGAAAGCTGCTGCACCCGTTTGTCTGGGTTCCCTCATACCATAGGTCTTTCTCACATTTATTGATTCTTTTATATTTTCCAACTTGTTCAGGGTCAGCTGATGACAGGAGCGAAATGTCACATCTTTGAAAAGTGCTTGTAACTGTGAAAAGAGGTTTGTTGACTTCCTCACGTGATAAGTAGACATTGAAGAAATTGCATGTTGCTCATCTCTTAAGTCAGAGACCGGAATTGGATAGATACTGTGTTACTAGAAAATAAAATACAGCTGGGCCCCTTGAGACAGAAATGTCTTGATGAAATCGTGTCATATTATCACAGGGACGTAGTGACTGTTTTCTCAACTAACAAACAGATCCTAGGCAAAAAGGATGTTTGTTCCAGGTAATTCTGGTCAGTCTCCCAAGGCAGTGGATCTGCTTTGCAAATGAGAAAAAGTGGACCTAAATATTCAAACAGGATGGGCTATTTCTCTTCCCCAGTTGAAAATGGGCACAGCAGAGCCTGTATAGTATTCAAATTGGTAGCAGCTCCTTCGCCTGCTTGTTAGCAGACAGAGCAGAATCTGTACTTTCTCCTGTATGGCTCTTGAAAGAAACTTGGTTGAACTCCTTTGCTTGGTGGAAAAAAAAGTGGGATGTTGGATCAAGTGCAACTGTAGCAAATACTGACCTTCCTGAAACTATTTAGAGTGTTCATGTGTTGATACTCGTTAGAAAAAACCAAAACTTGAAAAAAATCCTATAAGGATTAAGCTATAAGATTGTTTTCAGGGGAAGAAAAGGAAAAAAAAAAAAAAAAAGGAAAACTAAATGGAAGATAGTTTTAGAGAAAGTAACGTTCATAGCACTTGGAGGTAACATAGCTGTCTGTAAACAGGATGCTTAAGGAAAAGATACTTGGTCTCTTTATGATTCTTTCTGTGGCCTTCTAACTGAAAAGTCTGACTGTGTGAACCCTGGTTATCTGTGTTACAGAAAACTGATGTGTTTTGCAAGCTGAGATTCTTCTGCAACAGAGCAAAGTAGGAGAGACATGGTCTTGTGGTTTGGGTTACTATCATGTAATTTACACAGACTGTGTAACAGCCAATTTTGTGATTTAAAAACTTCATTTAACTGCTAAAGGATGAATGTGCCCCATGAATAGTTTCTCGTGTTCATGCACATTGCCAGTGATTTACTACTGAGAGAAGTCCTAGCAACTGTAAACAACTAGATAATTCATCAGAACATCACACATAAGTATATCTCCAGTGATTTTTATATCACAGTTAGTCTAATGCATTAACTTTTTATCTGTGGAGCTCTTCCGTAATAATCTACTTCTCATTTTATGGGATAGACCATGAAAGAATTTCTTGAAATATCTAAAAGACAACATTGGATGACAAAAGGGGAGAGACAGAATGGGTTTTGAAGTGTCGATGCAGTATTACAGATTGTGTTGCCATTCATAGAGGAGAAGACTACTTTGGTTATGATACCAAAATATTTCTCTTCCACATCTGTAAGCTACACTAATTATTTTATGCTTAGAAGCTTAAAAGATCCTGAGAAGTTAATTTCAAGCTCTTAGTAAAGTCTACATGGCGAACATGATATTATTCCCCTTGTGTGGTTTAGATTAACACGTATCTTTCTCAGTGACAACTATTAAACTGAAAGATTTATTTTCACATATCATGGATATCAGAAATGATAAGAGTACGTAAATTGTTGGAGGTTTGGACTTACAAGTCTACTGAAGGCTTTAAGTGCCTGATTAATGTTTAAGAGCAGAAGAAACCCTACTGAATTCAGGTGGGACCATGTTTTTGTGAAGCAGCACAACTTGTTTTAGTACACCCCGTGCACTTTTGTACCCACACATACCCTACCCCCTGTGTCCGTGTCTCCCCCATATGCTCCCCGCTGCTCCAGCCCACCCCCTTCACCCACACGAGTTTTTAACCCACACGAGTTGTTTCCCCCTGCGCCCCCTGCTCTCCTGTCTCCTGCCCTGCCTCCCTCCTTTCCCTCCTCCGTATTCCACACCACCACCCCCCATCATCCATCAGGCTCCAGACCCCTGATGTGCTGCCTGCACCATGTTCTCTGTAATTTTTTTTCCTTCTTTTCCTTACAAGTTGTTGTTGTTTCTTTTTCATGATGATTAAACTGTTTTCGTTTCAAGCCACCAGTTTTCTCACTTTTGCCCTTTCCGATTGTCTCTCCGTCCCGCTGGGGGCGGGGGAGCGAGTGAGCGGTCGCGTGGGCCTTCGTTGCCGGCTGGCGTTAAACCAGGACACGAGGTGAGTTGCAAGCCCTGCCTGGCTAATGCTGGAGGCTCTCTGTGTTCCTCCTGCCATCTCGACGGGCCGTCCTTGTTCTTCATCGCCGCTTTATAGCGAGTGCCTCTCGCTCTGTAAGCGGCAGTACTGGGGCCGTGTTGCAGGCGGCAAAGGGCAGTTGTGACGCTTGCTGGCAGGAGCGGCAAGGAGTGCGGAGCCACGCTCCTGTAGGGAGCAAAGATGGAACCTCGAGGGCTCTATGGTCCTCTGCTGAGGACATCTAATATCCTGACAGGCCTCTTTGCTTTCCCTGCCTCACGTCTGATTACTTTGCACGCCAGAGGGCAGGGCGGTAAGTAACACTGTGCAGCATCTTTTCGATAAGAGACAAGCCCCGCGCAAGAAGCCTTGCGTGCGTGCAGGATTAGGAGAGCAGCGTTCTGATAGCACGGAGGTGCCCACCCCGACCGAGCCCCAGGGTCGCCGGGGTATCGCTGGCTTGCAGGTGGGCCGCTCGCATCTGGTGCGCTGGGCCGCGGCCTTTCCTGCCGAACAGAGCTGCCCCTCCGGCACGAAGCAGCTTTGGGTCTCTTGTGGCCTGCCTTCAGGCTGTCACCTGAACCAGGCGTTATTTTTTGTTGTAAATCTCTCGCCAGCGTCTGCTGCCTGGCTGCTGTCGCTCCTGCAACCCTGATGCCACATGCAGAAGGATACAGCAGACCCTGGGGCTTGCTGAGGTGCACCGCGGGGTCCGTATGCCGCACGGCCACATAGCGTGCGAGCGAGCGAGGCTCCGTGCCTAGGAAGCCTCGTCTTGCAAGACCTGTGTTACTCCTAGGGGGAGGATGGCCGTGCTGCCGGAGTTACAGAAGAGGTGGGGAGCAGGAGAGGAGCAGAAAGAAGCATCTGAACTGGCAAATTCTCCTGGCAGTGCCAAGAACAAGAGCTGTGGTGAGCCCTGGGCCCTTGGGGCCCCGTCTCCCCTCTTCGGCGTTCTGGTCCCTCCCTGCCCCTCCCTCCCCTGGTCCCTTCTCTTTCCCACACCCCTGCCCATTTTTTCTTTTTTTTTTTTTTTCTTTCCTCCCTTGTACCTCTGATACTGAAAAGCTGGTCAAAGAAACTCCCTAAGACTCGTTTTGGAGTTTTAGAAAGCAGGCATTCTTCATTGCAGTGCTGGATGCACGGGGGATAGTTCCACCTAGTGTGCATGCCACAGCTTTAGCACAAACAGGTTATATAGAATAACTAATTGCTTATTAATCAGATTAGTACACATATACATAAAAACGACGGCAACCGATTATCATAGTACTGCCTACATCCAATCATGCGCAATGAAGGATCCATTTGAGATGAAGGGCTGCTTTTGCGACCACCGACCTATTTGAAGTTCTTGCTGGCTGTCCTCGAAGTCTTTATTCTTGTCCTTGTTCTTTGATCTTGAAGCTTAATGCAGTTTCAATCACATGTGGTCAGTTTCAGCATTGTTCTCATTTAGCGTACAGGAACATCTAGTCATAAGAGCAAAGAACTGCAAAACTTATGAATAATTACTAGTTAGTCACTTCACTACACTTTTGTAATTATGTCCCCAGGTACCCTTTGTCTACTGTTTCAACAATAATGTTAATACATGATCATTTATCAAATCTCACTTATACAGTTATCTAACAGCAAACCAGTTTTCATCAGTCTACATTCTAAAGGAAGTGTTGTATTGTGAGCTGACCTGTTTAGCTCGAGTCCTAATTAGGGCAGCTGCTAGCCTCCCCCTTTGCTGGAATTCCTCTACTCATTTGGTGTTATTTTCTTAATATGCTGAAATACAGTTTGTGATTTTAATTTTTCAGATGTGTTGTCATAAGGGTGTGGTGATGCTCAACAGATGCCCCATCCTGTGGGAAGCACCCCCTCCATGGGGCAGGCAGTGTGGATTATCTGGTGTTGGGTCAAGAACCCAGAGCGGAATTGCTGTTGCAGATTATCCCAGATGAGGTTACCTACTCTGGATTACCTGGGTGGAGCCCCTGGTGAAGGTAAACCTCATGCATGACCCCCCCCAGCCTGTGCATGTTCTTGTGCACATATCTTACCACCGCAAACTAGCCATCTAACCCACCTTCCCTGTGAGTTTTTTCCCATGCCGATTGGTGGGGGCATCACCCCCTTCCCCCCACCCGCTGTGTATCCCTGAAGTTCCATGTTTTCTTGGTGTCATTTGTGGCTGCAGCCCCCCTCCCCCCCACCCCAAACCGCGGGGGTGTGGCTTCTGCTGACCCTTTCCTGCATGACTGCAGGGGGTGTTGTTGCCCCCCTGGCCTGTCCTTGTAGGGCATGGCTGCTGCCTGTTCCCCCCCATGTATTTCCATGGGGGTTTTTTGGTGTCTTTTGTGCTTTGGGGCTCTTGTACCTCTGTTAAGGGAGTCAGCTGGAGACATGCTCAGGGGGACTCTGCATCATTGGCTATTCACAGGAAATAATTTGGTTTGCAACCAGAGATATTTTGGAGACGGAATTCTTAAGGGATCTAATTCTGCTTTTTGATTCATTCCTATCCAGAAGGTAGTTCTGGTAGAAGTAAGGAGGTATGCACAGTCTTGCTAGAAATGAAGCATAACCCCAGAGTGTTTTGGCTTTTTTATAGGAAACTAAAGCACATCATTTTTGATAACAACATTGTCATTGCATTTAATGAGCTAGTTTCCTACCTAGTTTGGAAGGGCATCTATTGTTTTCTATCTAGGCCCCAGACAAATTAAGTTGAATTCCCTACCTGGTCCCATTGCTGATGCAATAGGTGTAGCTGTAGCACAGGAGCAGGTATCATCGTTGTCAGTAAGGGTCACTTTCTCTGTTCAGGGTCTCATTTGCTGTAAATTTAAGGCAGGTGAGAACAGTGCTGCTGCTCCTCCAGCTGACTTTATAGCTGCTGGTGGTTTGCCCTTCCCCTTTCCCAGGGGATTGTGCTAAGGGTGGTGGGCGGGGGCTCGGGGGTATTTGAGCCACAGGCTCTGCTGAGGGAGCTCATTGTGCTCCTGGGTTTCTCTGGTGTTGGTGCTCAGTTCTTCCTTGAGTGCTTTGCAGCTTTTGAGCTGGCTCAGCCCTTTGGGAAGAGGTGTCTGCCTGAGGTAAGAGCTTCAGGACCAGTCAAGGTTCAGCAGCATGTGTGGTAGAAAGTAACACTTTGTCCTGGGTTCAGCTGGGATAGAGTTAATTTTTACAGGAACCTGGGATGTGGGGGGCATAGCTGGGGCAGCTGACCTGAACTAGCCAAGGAGCTATTCCATACCATGTGATATCATGCTCAGTATATAAATGGGGATCGGGCCCGGGGAGCGCTCGACTTTCGGTGGGGGAAGTGGTGGAGCGTTGGGTTCCGGGTGGTGAGCAGTTGCACTGTGCATCACTCTTTTTGTTTACTCTTTCGTTAGTACTGTTGTTGTTGTTGTTGCAATTTTGTTTTGTGTTGTCCCAGTAAACTGCCTTTATCTTAACCCTTGAGGTTCCTTTTTTTTTTTTTCCTTTTCTCTCCTCTGTCTCCTCCCTATCCCACCGGAGGGGGGCGGGAGGAGTGAGCGAGCGGCTGCGTGGTCCTTTGTTACCGGCTGGGCTGAAACCACGACACACTTGTATGCAGCTTTTTTTTTTCCCCCTTTCTTTTTTTCAGGTCAGTAATTTTGTTTCGAGTGTTCTGTTTCTCGAAATGAGCATTCAGTGATGGAGTTAAGTATTCTTTATTGCAGCGCTGGAAGAACGGAGGATCGCTCCTCCAAATGTGCTTTCTGGCTGGGACTAATTGTATAGGTTAAATACCTGCCTTACATACATATTCATAAAATTTCTGAGAAATAATATACATATTCATTGATTTTCCGAGAAGTCATTAGCATATGTAAATGTCCTTTATGCATGCGTGTTGAAGGTCTTCGGTGGTCTTCTGGAGTCCTCTGGTGGTCTTCCATAGTCTTCCTCACTTGTCCGCTGTTTGAACTTTGTTGTACGAGTTTGCGCAGTACGATCCCCTTCTGGGCCCCACAAACAACTTCTCTGCTTATCACCTAGCTTTTGGCTCAGTCACCACAAGAGACAGAACATATTTTCTTATCAAACAGAATACCTCCTCAAAGAGGGCATGTTATTTTGTCTTATATTACAGACACAGGAATCTTGTGCTTTATGTCCTTGGCTTGTCTACGTAAATCAACTTACGGAGGCAGTTGTTAACCTTCTAACAAATTCCTGAGTCTTTTATTTAGCAATACACTGAGTCTAAACATACGTTCTATTTCTACATCTACTAGGCCTAGTGTCAGTTTCTGCATCAGTTCAGGGGTAGAAAGATGGTTTAATAGTATGCATTGTTTGGGGGTTTTTTTGTTGTTGTTTGTTTTTTTTTTATTATTCTTCATGCATTGTGTTTTCCTGCAATTCCCAACTTTATTGAAGAAGGAACGTTGGTTTTTTAACAGTTCTGCTGTGTAAGTTGTTATCTCTCTTAACGGGACTGATGGTGACATTGTTTAGCAGGGGTTAGGGTGAGCATCTTGTATGTATTTGTATATGGAGTTTTAGTACTACTGATGAAAGCAGAAGGGCCGTGAGGCACAGTGCCCTTCAGGGTTTGGGGTGCCTTTCCTCATTGCCCACAGAATGCCACGTTGTCCTTAGAATCTTTGCAGCTGGTGGCAGGCCCCTCGTAGATTACAAGGCTTGGGACTTGACTTTCTTTTGTGGGCATGTAGCAGAGCTCAGAGTCTCTGGGGAGCTGTAGGTTAGGGGGTGCCCCCAGAATTTGGGATGTTGCTCAGAAGAGCGGCTCTTGAGGAGTAGCCACTGAAGGGGGTTCAGGAGTGCAGATTGAGGGCAGGAGGTGTCAGGAAGCAGTGGGGTTCCTTTCCTGACAGTTGAGGAGAAGAAAAGGGGTTTCTTAAGTTTTGGGACTGCTGGGGAAAGGGAGGAGGGTTCACCAGCCCTTCTCAGAGGAGTTTTGCAGTTGGATTTGAATGTCATAGAATCGTAGAATGGTTTGGGTTGGAAGGCACCATAAATATCCTCTAGTTCCAACCCTCCCCCATGGACGCCGTCCGCAAGACCAGGTTGCTGAAAGCCCCATCTGACTTGGCCTTGAATGCTTCCAGGGAGGGAGCATCCGCAGGTTCTCTGGGCAACGCGTTCCAGTGCCTCGCCACCCCTAGTGAGAAACGTCTTCCTAACGCCTAAACTAAATGTACCCTCCTTAGGACTAAAGCCGTTACCGCCTTGTCCTATGGCTGTACTCCCTTGTAAAAAGTCCCTCTGCAGGTTTCTTATAGGCACCCTTTACGTACCGTGAAGTCTGCTATAAGGTCTCCCGAAAAGCTGCATGCCGGTGAGCGGTCCGAGAAGGTGAGGCGGTCGTCGGCCGGGTCGGTGTTGAATAGCAAAGTATTATGGGGCTGCTCGGTTCAGCCTTTACCTTCTGTTGTGGAGGTGCTGTGTGGGCTATCTTTGAATTGGATGAGCGTTTCAGGTGAGCTGTGGGTTAGCGAGGAGGAGCGTGGGGCCGATGGCTTCTCACGAGTGCCACGCTAACGTGGTTTCTCTCGGTACCTTAGATACCACGAGTGATGATGGCTGCAGGGTCTGAGTCTGGAATGAGCGGGGAAGTGAACACGGTGGCACTTGTGAGGAGGGGGGAGTTGGGGAAGTAGTTGGCGTTGGCCAGCGGGATGCTTACTCCCTTTTCTGATTTGTTTGTGTTTGTTTTTTCATTGCAGATGTTGAAGAGCAATGTTCCCCTTGAGGAACATCCCAGTTAGCCCGTGTGGTTTTGTGGAGGATGGATTTGGACCCTCAGCCCTCTGAAAGCTAAGTTGAGGGACCAGGCTGAGAGGAAGGGACAAAGCTGGGAATAGCAGGGAGGAGTTTTTAAAGTTAGCGCAGGAGAGAGGGCTGTCCCAAAGCAGTCGCCTTTGCGCAGGAGAAGGGAGCGGGTTGCTTTTCAGCACGAGACCCGTGTGTGCCGGGCAGGGCAGTTCCAGCCCGTGTCCGCGGTGGCGTGTAGTTTGTGTAGTCTGTCTTGTGCGCTTAGACCTTCCTCGGGTCTCGATGTCCTTGTCGCGCTTTGCGCCAGAGGAGCGAGGCATGCGCTTCGGGTGCTGTCCCTAGGGTTTTGAATGCTCTTACTCATTGGCCTGGTGCCAATCGGGTGCTTCTTTTCTTGCGCTCGGAGCTCTAAAGCATGGATCGGTCTTGGCGGGTTCCGGTCAGTGCTCTATGGCAGCATTTTTTCAGCCTGCATCGGCAGCTCTGCTCTCTAGCCGTCCGTTTTCTCGGAGTGGGACTTCTTCCCCGCATCCTGACATCCTTAGGTCTCGACGCCAGGCTTCTGGCGCATCTGTCGTCTGGGTTTTGACAGTGCTGTCTTGTAACGGGCCGCTCCGTTTGACTCCTCTGGGTCTGCTGTGGAGCCTCCTGGCCTCGCGGTTGCGGCCCCGTAGGTCATCTTGCCCGACGGCGCCTCCCGTCCGGGGGTCATTCTTCTTGCTGAGAGTTTTCTCTCTCGTTGAATCACCTCGTTGGTGGCGTTCCACGTGGTGACGTTCTGCACACGGTGTGCTTGGCTTGGAGCTGCTCTGCCTGGGGGGGTGTGGAGTCAGGGGTAGGTGGAACAGCGATAAGAGTCTACGGGTGAAACGTTGATGTGCCTAGACCGTTTAGGTGAGGGTTGTACAGTCATCTCGGCTCGAGTAGCCGTCAGCGGCCTGCGCGGACAGCCGTGCCGATAGTGTTTCACGGAGACAATTGGAGCCGTGTGGCAGGGGTTGTTGAGGGGCAGTGAAGCGGATTTGAGTCTCTAAGGTGTTAAGACTTGCATGTGATGGGCTCCAAGTTTGGCCCTGGGTTTTTTTGGTTGGTGGGGTGTAGGGTTTAGGGTTACTCCGTGCGGGGCCCGGATGATAGAACACCAGTATGATGATCAAAGTCGCCCCTTTATTGAGCTTAGCTGATCATTCTTACACAACTCTCTAAGTTGTTTAGAAGCTTTGATTGGCTGCTGCACGCAAGCATGTGGTGTCCACGCGCACAAGCGTAAGCGGTGATTGGTTACATCGATACTGTCCACGCGTAGAAACATAAGATACAGTTAGTTATACTCGCTCTGTACACGTGCATACACACAGGATATAATTGGCTATGTTAGAGCATGCAAAACTTGTCTTAGTCCAACTGGTCGAGATAAGCCCCTGAATTGAGGTCGGTTGTGCCAAGTTCCCTTTATCGTGGAATGTGCACCTGTGTTTTTCTAATTGGGATCTTTCTTCTTCTATCTTCTTGTTTGTTCTGTTCAGAGCCTTCAAAGGTGTCTGGAACTCTCTTGCGACCATGAGCTACTTTCAGGGCCAGTAACTAAGTTCCATATAATTGAACCCTACAGTGGGCAGGGGGGTGTGTGTGTTGGGTTTTTTTGTTGTTTTTTTGTTTGTTTTTTGGTTGTGTGTTGTTTTTTTGTTGTTGTTGTTTTTAAAAGGACAGGCTGTAGCTGCATTCCAGATGGTCTTTGTAGATGGAATCAAGACCTCTGGAGTTGTGAAGCTCTTGCTCTGCATCCAGGTGACTCATTCAATATGTTTGGTTTGGTTTTTTTTCAGATGTGGAGGGACAGGATGTGTCCCACAGAGCGATGGGGGAAGGCAGCAGAGTTGAGTCTGTGAGTGGACTCTGAAGGAAGATGCATCCGGTGGCTCTATGAGACTGCTTTGCTTTGCTGTGTTTTGCAGTTTTCTTGCATTGTATTGGTCTGTATTTGCCTTTGCCCTGTGGTGTTTTGTTGTGTATTTGTATCGACTGTCATGTGAGACTGTCTCGCATTGCCTGGCCCTGCATTGTGTTTTGTATTGCAGTGCTCTGTACTTGTATGGATTGCCACCTGAGACTGCCTTGCCTTCTATGGTTCTGTATTGGTTTTGTATTGTTTTGGTCTGTACTTGTATTGACTGTCACGTGAGAGTCTCTTGCATTGGCCCTGTTCTGTTTTGTCTGGTATGGCAAGGCTCTGAGTTGTTTTGCCTTGACTGAGGTAAGAGTACTGCCTTGTATGGCATTACATTTGCATGTGAATTACATGGGTCTATGTTTGTGTGTGTCTTGTATGGCATTGTAGAGGCAGCGTAGAAGGTTTAATGACTTCGGGCTCTTTGCATGCAGAGTTGAGGGGATCGCAATTGGACTGTGAACTAGCATTGAGTAAGGCAGGAACTGGGCAATGGTGTTCATCTTGTTTATGCAGATGCTTTGTGGCAAGTCTCTAGAAATGGTCAAGGCCTTGAGGTCTAAGTAGCAGCGTGATGGGTCTTGGAGCGATCGGTAACTTTGGGACAGCTCTGTGTTTGTGATGCTCTGGTTTTTTCAAGTGTCATGGAGGACACTGGCTGTGAGGATGTGTTATTTTTGGAATAGGTGGGAAGCAGGGTAGGGGAGTGGTGGAGGACTTCTCTCTCGAGGATGAAGTGTCTGTTGACAAGCTTTGTGTGTTGTTTTTGCAGGTGATGACAGGGCACGAGAGGTGCTTGAAGGAACCTTGCGTTTAGGTGACATGGCGCTACGGAGGTTGGACTGTGACACGTGGCACTGTGAAAGCTAATTATCGGGTTGAAAATGCACGGATGGTGGAGATGATGGTGCGTGTTGAAATGTTGGTGTAACGGAAGGGCAGTTTGTGGGGAGGTTGGTTGGAAGGAGGTTGGGCTGGGGCCTGGGTTTTTGCAGGTAGGGTGCTTTTTTGAGGCCCCTGCTGCTGCAGACGGGGTGACGGCCTCTTGAGGCCTGTGGACGGTATGATGGATGAGTTGAGAGTGAGGGCTGGCGTTCATGTGATCTGAACGAGTGGTGTGTTGTGAATGTCTCTAACCTTGTAGGGTTCTGTGGTTAAGCCTTTTTGGTTTTTTTTCCTTTCAGGTTGGATGTAGAGTTGAGATGTTTTTCAGGGAATTAGGAAAAAAACCCCAAACTTAGAATAAAAAACCCCAGCTGGGATATGGGTTGGTTTTTGGTGTGTCCTCCCCTGCCCCATTTATTTTTTCTTTTCCCTGGTCCCAGCTGCTCCATGAGGCAGTGTTGATTGCCAATGTTTGGACTGGGGTCTGCCTCGGGCCTGGGTTTTCAAAGGCAGGGCGATTTGTTTGTTTGTTTGTTTGTTTTCCAAGGCTCCCGGGAACGGTGTTCCTGTGGAGCGCTCCCCTGGAACCTGGTAATTGCCAGTCAGCACAGAGAGATATGTTGTTCGGTGGATGGTCTTTGGAAGACAGTTGAGGATTTTGTGGGGGGAGTTGGACTAGATGGCCAGCATGGAGTAGGCCAGGGTTGTGAAGTGCGTGAGTGTAACTGTATTTGTCTGTGGTGGGTTTGTAAAATATTTGGTTGCTCTTTGTAGCTTGTGATGTAATGATATTTTTCAATTTCTGGTTTTGTGTCGAGGTGTGGAAGTGGACGGTCTGTCAAGATGATTGGAGGTCACTCGTTTGGTGCCCGGGAACAGGGATCATGGCGGTAATGTCACCTCAGGGAGTAAAACTTCTGGATGTGCAGCGATGTATGTAATGGGAGCGAGGAATGTGGAAAAGACCACTCCGTAGAGCATTGCAGGTACTAAATAGTGGCATTTCTTCTTCAGGTAATGCTAAATTTTTGGAGTTTACATGTATTTGTAAAAATAGTGATTAAAAGAGGACTAAATCTAATAGTGTCAAATATTTGACGAGTGAGGCCATAAGTCTTTTCTATATATTGTAGAAAAAGTACATTGTAGAATTGGATTGAAATACTGACATAGCTGAATCTATGTGGAATGAGTAATGGACCAAATGAAGCACTAAAAATAAAATGTAAAAAAGACAGGTAATTATGTGTCCTTGTGGGAATTACAGTACTAATGGTAATCACAAAGGGAAGCGTAGAGGGAAGCATGGGCGTTTAGTGCCCATAGGTAAACTTAGCTGTTGAAGTAAGTGAAAGTGTCTGTTGGAATTAGGCATCCAAGGGCGAGTTGTAGATACCTTGAGGTAAATGTAGCTGCTGCTGGGTTAATGGAAAGGGGGTGCATTCCTTCCTCTAGTGATTGCAGAACTTTGAAATTGGAGCTGTAGGTAGAGAACCGTGAAATGGGCTCGGGCGTGGTGCGGCGCCGAAATGGGCTCGGGCGTGGTGCGGCACCGAAATGGGCTCGGGCGCATGTGTTACTTTTCTTAAAGGGGCTGAGGTACTGTGTAACTCTGAAATGGGCTTGATGAGTGGATAACATGTGTGTAATATGTGAGGGTTTTTTTTATTCTGTTGTCCTTCTCTTTCCCTGACCCTTTGTGGTGCTCTCTACTCTTTTCATTCATGTCTTCTCTCTCTCTCTCCAACCTCCTGTGCTTTTCATAGTCTCTCTCTATCTCTTGTCATTATTATCATCTGACGCTCTGTGTTACTT
Organism: Astur gentilis; assembly: GCF_929443795.1. Taxonomy (NCBI): domain Eukaryota; kingdom Metazoa; phylum Chordata; class Aves; order Accipitriformes; family Accipitridae; genus Astur; species Astur gentilis. The sequence goes on from NC_064883.1 coordinate 804,563, forward strand.
TCTGTCCCATCGTATCATGTTGTATGTTTCTCCTGCTTTTTTCTTCATCTGTCCAGATCCCTGTCCCTTGTTTCTTCTATTGCTGTCCCTCTGCCTTGCTTCCTCTTGCCATCTTTTCTGTATTTCTCTCTGTTCCCTTCCCTCTTCCATCCTTTCTAACTGTATCCCCCTCTCCAGCTAGCTGTCCCTTCTCTTTTCTCTCTTCCTCCATGTCTCTCTCGCAGCCTATCAATGACAGTTGTTTTTTCCTCCAGTGCTGTCCTGCTCTGTCCCTTGTTTCTCACTCTCGTTCTGTCATGCTCCCTGTGTCTTTTTGGAACTCCTCCATCTCTGTCCTGTAGCCTATCACTATTTTTTTCTTCTGCCATCCCTTTGTCCTTCTTCCAGTCTTTGTGTCTCTCTCCCTTTGTTCTCCCTCCCTTCTTTTTTTTCCTTTCTTGCTACATCTCTGTTCTGTACCACAAAAGCACGGAGGGTGTTTAGTAACAGAGAAGAAGGATATAGGCAAGGACAAAGGAAATTAATGGCTGTTATTCGGGAAGAAAGGGGAAGAGGGCCTAGACGAGACTTGCCCCGACTGGGCAAGGATCAATGCGCTTTGTGTAAGAAATTCAGTCATTGGTAGAGGGAATGCCCAGGGAACAAGGAGCATCAGAGGGCTCAAACAGGAAGAACAGTAGCCTCTGTGAAGGGAGACTGACGAGAACCTGGGGAATCTACCCTAGCGGATCCACTGGTTATAATTAAGCTAGGGAAAACAGAACAAGAGGTAGAATTTTTGGTAGATACAGGAGCAACATACTCGGTTTTGAATCAGGCTTTGATGCCCCGGGGAATGATTATGTCACGGTGAAAGGAGCGACTGGCCAAAGTGAAAAGGCATAGTTTTGTAAACCTTTAGAATATAAATTAGGAAAACAGTGGGGCATTCATAAATTTTTATATATGCCGAACTCCCCAAAGGCCCTTTTGGGAAGGGACTTGTTGGAACCATTGGGAGCAAAAATTGTATTCAAGAAGGGAGAAATTACTCTGGAGGTAAAAGATCAGCAAAATATTCAAATATTGAGCCTAACCTTAACCAGTCTCCCCCTAGAAGGAATCATTAATGAGGACATCTTAAAGCAAGTGTACCCGGGGGTATGGGCTACCGATGCACCTGGAAGAGCGAAAAGTGTTCCACCTGTTGAAGTTAGGATCAAGGAAGGCCAAAAGCTGGTAAGAATTAAACAATATCCCCTAAAGAAGAAAGACAGAGAAGGAATCCGGCCGGTGATAGAAAAATTTTTGCAGTTGGGACTATTAAAAGAGTGTGAGTCTGAATTCAATCCCCCTATATTACCTGTTTGGAAGCCCGATGGGTCATATTGGGTGGTCCAAGACTTATGGGCGGTGCATAAGATAACTGAAGATCTTTACCCAGTAGCGGCGAACCCATAGACCCTGTTAACCGTACTAACACCTGAATTGACTTGGTTTAGTGTTTTAGATTTGAAGGATGCTTTCGTTTGCCTCCCTCTCCATGAAGCCAGGCAAAACTTACTCACATTTGAATGGGAAAAGCCCAAGAGCGGTCGAAAGACCCAGCTCACTTGGACGGCCTTGCCACAAGGATTTAAGAATAGGCCTACCGTTTTTGGCAATCGGTTTGCGAAAGACTTGGAATCCTGGGAAACCCCGTCTGAGGAGGGGAAGCTGTTGCAGTATGTGGATGATATCCCGATCGCCACCAAAACAGAGAAAGATTGTACGACGTGGGCGGCGAGTCTGTTGAATTTCCTGGGACTTCAGGGGTACCGGGTATCCAAGAAAAAGGCACAGGTAATGCAAGGCAAAGTGAATTATTTGGGCTATGAAATTAGTGCGGGACAAAGACCTTTGGGACAGGCCTGTAAAGAGGCAATATGTCAAACTGGGAGACCTCAGACAGTAGAAGAGTTATGGACTTTTCTGGGAATGACAGGGTGGTGCCGATTGTGGATCTATAATTACGGATTGCTTGTTAAACCACTGTATGCGTTGACAGCCACTAAGCAGAAACACCTTGAGTGGAATAAGGAGACCGAACGAGCCTTTGAGCTACCGAAAAAGGCTTTGATGTCGGCCCTGGCCTTAGGACTCCCAGATGCGAGTAAGCTGTTTCTTCTTTACTCCCATGAGAAGCAGGGCATTGCTCTGGGAATATTAGCACAAAACCTGGGCCCGTATCGATGGGCAGTTGCCTACCTCTCTAAGCAGTTAGACACGACTGCAAAAGGTTGGCCTGGATGCCTGCGGGCGGTTGCGGCTGTGATACTAAATACACAGGAAGCCCGAAAGTTTACTCTGGGCCAGAAGATGACTGTTCTGGTGTCTCACGCAGTATCAGCAGTACCGGAAGCAAAAGGCGGACACTGGCTCTCTCCACAAAGATTCCTGAGATATCAAGCTATATTGGTAGCGCGGGATGACGTGGAGATTGTAGTCGCTAACACTGTCAACCCAGCTTCTTTTCTCAGCAGGAACACAGGAGAACCGGTACATCGTGACCGTTTGGAAACCATCGAAGCAACGTACGCCAGTTGCCCAGACGTGAAAGACGGCCCCATGGAAAACGGGGAAACTCGCTTCACGGACGGAAGCAGTTACGTCCTAAACAGTAATCGACACGCGGGATACGCCGTCACTGCCAGCCAAGAGGTAATAGAATCGGGGGCTTTGCCCAGGAACACCTCCGCACAGAAGGCAGAAATAATTGCTCTAACCCGTGCCCTGGAATTGGCCCAGGGCAAAGTTGTGAACATTTATACAGACTCAAAATATGCCTTTGGAGTTGTACACGCACGTGGAGCAATTTGGAAGGAGAGAGGACTAGTGAGTTCTCAAGGGAAAAATATCAAACACGCAGAAGAAATTCTGAAGTTACTGGAAGCTGTCCAGCTCCCTAAGAAAGTAGCAATTATGCATATTAAGGCACACCAGAAAGCGAGCTCAGATTTGGAAAAAGGGAACGAGCTGGCGGACAGAGAGGCAAAACAAGTGGCCAAAACACAGGTAAAAACAGAAGGGGCCTTAATTCCTGATAGGTGGATTTCCCTAGAAGGTAAGCCAGAATACACTAAGGAAGATCAAAAGCTCATTACAGGTTTAGAAGGGTCATATAATGAAGAGGGTTGGGCTCATACCCCACAGGGAAAGCTAATCGTTCCCTCTTGCTTATTATGGCATTTGATAGGGGAGGAACATAGGAAAAGACATTGGGGAACAGAAGCCCTGTATAATCATCTGATAGGAGAAATTGTGGCTAGGAATTTATACGCCACGGTGAGGCAGTGCGATCGCACAACAGTGTGATCTTTGCCTCCAGACTAATCCTAAGAGCACCCCCAAGCTGGAAATGGGCCAGACTGGAAAAGGCAATGGGCCTGGACAACAATGGCAAATTGCTAATGTTTATTCATTACTAAAACACACCCACTTGTGATTTGCAGCTACGCATGTTCCGTAGCTTTCTCATGGGAACTTCTTCAAAAGTTACTTATGAAGTTATGCCAAGGTCACACTGTCCCTGTTTTTCTCCTGATATCAGCAAAGCCAGCTATTTTCGGCCAAGGCCTAGTCTTGCTGCTCAAACTGACATTCTTTCACACAGAACTCTGCTCGCACAGCTTTTCTATAGACCCATGTCCTTTTTCATGAAGCCAATTCCCAACAATTCCCCCTTTTTCTTTTTGTGCGAGTAGAGCTTGGTGTGTCAGCTTTGAGACTCCTTTTATCATGCACCCATACGGAATTCTAACTATTACACAGATTAATATCAATATACCCAACCATCATAAGGCTTCCTTAATCAATGACATTACCCATAGTGTTATCCCGCCGAATATTGATTGTAACACTCCATCAAACCAACTAGTTTCTTGCTGGATCTTTGTGTATGTTTCTTCAGCCAATCTATTTGTTTGTATATAGATTGAGGTAAAATTTTAACACCTGCTGTATTGCCCTTTGCAAAGATCTGTGAACACAATTAATTAAACACAGTAAAAACAACATTATACCTAATAAAATACATAAGCACACAAAAAGAGGTTTGATTAATAGCTTTAGCTAGTGACACCCAAACATTCTTACTGTCCCATGGTGTTAACCGATGTGGATCAATCACCGGTGTCACTGTCATGCTGCTTACTACAGTCAGTGTGTTCCCTATCAATCTCAGCATAAGGTTTCAAATTTATGGGTAAATCGGGAACGTATCTGCCAGACATGGATGATGTGATGGGGGTTTTTTGTTGTGGTTTGGTTTTTTTTGTTTTGTTTTGTTTTTTTTGGTTTTTTTTTTTTGTCCAATTGCTGCCAAGGCTTGCCATCCCAGTGCACTTAGTTGTCTTGTAGAAGTTAAGGTACCGCTGCCCCACAATAAATCCAGCAGCGGCTGTAAGTCTGTATTTGTAATACCACAACAAGGTTGAATCCACTGTAGGTCTCCGTTTAAATCTTTCTCCCTCTTTTTGTTTTTGAGCAATCCAGGCTTGCTTAATAACTTGGGATGCCATTTTCCTTAATAAGCTGAACAAGGTAAAACTGTTACAATAGCTAAAATCACAGTAACTACAATAATGCCCATAATTCTTTGAGCCAACCCGTTACCCCTAATGACCCAGACCATGAGGAAAATGAACCATCTATACATTCTTGTGCCATCTTGCTCCACGAACTCAGCCCAGCAATCGGTAGGTGCCAGCTTTCCATGGGCGTCCCCACAGAGGCAACGATGGCCTCACTGTACACCAGCCCGATGCTCTTCGGAAAATCCCAGTATTTATACATTTGCAGAGGAACGGGTTTTAGCACCCGTGGCCAGCGGGTGCCAAAAGTCCGCCTCGGTTGCAATCTATGACGCATGCGCTCGCTGGCCAGGCGCGCTGCACGAGTCATAGCCATCTTGTCTATTGGTTCATGGGCTTTACGATACAGTTGCGATGCACAGAGAATCTTGACCTGTTATGTTAGCCAAGGTGACCTATACATTAGTTTTTGGCTGAGGTAGTATTCATATTGCCACATCATCTATGATGCTCCAGATGATGATGGTCATGCAAATCGAACAGGAGTCCATCGTGGGCCTGTATCTGTGGAAACACAATCAACCTCGTTCCCAGGTTATTAATGGAAATAGACCTTACCCCTAATTTTGGCTTTAACTTTTACCCCACACTGTCTTCCCGTAATCACACTATGTTTAATCAAATTATGCTTTACACACTTTTTACCTAAAGCAGGTTCTATATACAATAAGGCACGCTGTTCTGAAAACCTCTCTGAAGGACTCCGTGTCCACTAGTAATACTCTATTAGTTAGAATCTGTCAGATCAGTGGCTCCAGCACCTGCCGGTGCCGTGCCAGTCGCCATTGGAACAATTCCGGGTCCAGCATCAGTGCGAAGCCATGGCTTGTCCCACTTAGCAAGGATCTCCCAGTAAGTTTTACTTCTGCTGATCTGCACCATTTCCTGGATTCTGGGTCCTTAGACATTACCATGATTCCTGTACTTTGTTGCGTCCTTTCTGCCTGTAAAAGAACATGATGCACTACCATTGGTGGGTCTTTGTGATCACCTGTCAATCTAAGATAATTTAGCACAAATCAGTCTTTGGCCAATCGTTCCTCTGGGAGTAAGCCCTGGGTTCCCCCTTTTTGTTTTTGCAGCATGTTCTTTTAGGGTTTGGTTGGCCCATTCGACAATAGCCTGTCCTGTGGGAAGATGTGGAATACCGGTACCGTGGTGAATTCCCCACAAATTACAAAATCGAGCAAATCGTGTAGAACCATAGGCTGGGCCGTTGTCCATCTTAATTTCTTGAGGCACACCCAGTACTGCAAAAGAAGCGTGAAGATGTCATTCAATATGTAAGGCCTTTTCTCCAGTTCGTGCCGTGGCCCACATGGCAGCAGGATAGGTATCAATACACACATGCACAGAATGCTTTGCACCAAACCACATGACATGGGTGAAATCCATTTGCCACAACTGCAATGGCAAAAGACCTCGTCGGTTAACCCCACAGCCCAAGCCGAGCCCTTCCTTTTGACAATCAGGGCATGCTTTAACGATACCTTGGGCATCAGTAAGTGGTAAGTCAAATTGCTTTGCTAACATCCTAGCGGGTTGGTGCAAGAACGCATGCGATTGCCGTGCTTTGTTGAAAACGATTCCCTGGAGGAGGCTCCCGTGGCGCTGCAACCAATTGGTCAGCTCTGTCATTTCCCGTTTCTCATCTGCACAGTGTTCTCATACCCAAGAGTTCTACCAGAGGGGTCATATTGCCATTGGTGATACCGCAAAGATTCCGCACCCACTGGATATCTCCCACAAGCTTCTGGACATCATGTAACATTGAAATTTCTCATGTTATTTGAACCTTCTGAGGTTTAACATTGCTAGCATTTATGTGCCACCCCAAATACTTCCAAGGTGCTGCCTTTTGCACCTTTTCAGGAGTGATTATTACTCCGCGATGGCTTAAGATGTCCTGCAATTGAGTTAAAATCTCATCCTGTGGCAAGTTACTGAGGTAACTGCTTTCTTACAGGCTCTGATGCCCAGGCCACATACACCTGACGCATCGTGGGGGAATTGCGCATTCATTGCGGTAACACGACCCAATGGTATCTCTTATAGGGTTCTGCCTTGTTAATCGATGGTACCGAAAAGGCGAACCGTTCAGCGCCATCTGGGTGCAATCTTTTAGATTTATAATTAACAAATCCCATTCTTCTGGAAGCATAACTGGAGATGGCAAACCTGGCTGCAGGGCTCCCATACTGTGCATCACCACATTCACAGCTCTGAGATCATGTAACAGTCTCCGCTTCCCACTTTTCTTGGGAATGGTAAATATTGATGTATTCCATGGACTAGTAGAAGGAACAACTTGTCCCGCTCTCAACTGGTCCTCAACTAACCCTTGTATTTTTAGTAGCCTTTCAGAATTTAGCAGCTACTGATCAATCCAAACAGGTTCATCTGTTTTCCAGTTAATTTTCAGAATCGGCTACCCCTCAGTGACCGCTCCTAAAAAGGATGCGTCACTAACATTGCCTTCATTTGGCTCAATAAATCATGGCCTACGAGGCCAAACAATTCAGTTGGGGTAGTCATGACATACGGACACGTCGTAATGTGTTCACCATCGGGGAACACAAATGTAATTGGTAGCTGACTTACTAAGGTGGCTTGTGTGCCCCCTATCCCTGCAATACCAAAGTTTGGATTGATCGATGGCCATGATGGAGGCCAAATGCATTGTGAAATAATCATAACATCAGCACCTGTATTGATTGTCATCGGTTTCTTGACAACAACTCCATCGGGCCCTTCCAATTGCACTACCTTTTCTGGTTTACCTCTTGTTGTGTCCATGGCAAAGTATACCTGCGGTTTCCCTGGGGAGCCGAATCCACCATCTCCACGTTGTACTTCACCTGTGTTCGGAACACACGACCTGAATGGAACTAATTGTGCTATTCTGGTACCTTTAGGAATAGAAACAGGAAGGATTAAAACATGAATCATAATTTTCACAGTCCCACAATAATCTGCATCAATAAGCCCTGGGAGCACCAGAATTCCTTCTAGAGCTGTTGAAGATTGCCCCATTAAAAATGCACTAAGTCCAAACCCCAATGGTCCCTTTATGTTGACTGCGGTTTCCACATCCACTCTGGAGCTTCCTGCGGTGGCGGATCTGGTGGTTGCGAGGCTGCCTGAGGGCTGGCAGCTCAAGCCCCTTGCATTTGTGTCGCCGCGCGAGGGGCCTTCGCGGTCGGTGTAAAGTTTCCCTTCTTCCTGTATTCTTGGTGGTATGGTTATCTTTCTTACACTTGTTGCAGCACTTACTGTTAACAGTACCTGTACATTTGCTCCTAATGTGTCCACGTTTGCCACAGTTAGAACACTTGACCAAGGGTGTCTTACTGGCCTTGTGTTTCTTTGTAGCTCCTTGGAGAGCTGTGGCAGCATAGGCTACTTTCTGTGAGTCCACTGATCGATCCGTGTATTCTATCATATCAACGATGTCTGCATTTTTCGGCAAATTACACAATGCTTTGCGTGTCTTTTCAGTAGCATTTTCAAAAGCGAGTATTTTGAACATGTTTTCTTTCATGCCCTCGTTCATGTCAGGGTGGTCATAAATTGTATTCTCCTGTTTCACCTGGGTAAAAGCATGGCTGTACATATTGTCTGGTACGGTAAGAAAAGCTTGATACGCCAAGATCTGTGATAGATGATGAACCTCAGTGACACATTGTAACTGAGCGTTCCCTGATGCGAAGGGTCCAGCACCCATCGGCATCTGCATGGTTACTCCCCATAGGGGATCTGTTTGTTGTCGTGATGTTGCTTGTTCCCTATCACAGAGCTTCTCCCACTGCCAGAAAAACACTAACATTCGGGCGGGTGTCAAAATCAACTGTGCTAGCTGTTTAATATCTTGAGGTATCAGCGTATCAGCAGAAAAAATGAATTGCAGTATTTGGTGAGTTAACGCAGATTTGATTCCGTACTGACTCACAGCATTCCTTAATTTCTCAATGACCTTCCAGTCAAACACCTCCCATTTTTTCTGTCCATTTGATGCAATAACTTGGGAATGCTTAGAGCATAGTCCCTTCTATAATGGCATCTGTTATTACACCCCTCCAATGTCTCTGCCTTTCTTCTGCAGCGGCTATTACAGGCGGCTCCGCGTCTGTCACGGGTGCGGTTGGTTTCCCCGTCTCTTTTCCCCATTTCCTTTAACAATTCTAACATTGTCTCTTTTTGTTCTATTATCAGAGTAGCCAAGTCCTTGTTTGCATTATTTGAATCAGGGTGTATGCTAGGTATAATTTGTTCATGTTGAACGGTGGTATCTGAGGGCTGGTTTTTCGTAGGCAGATTTTTACTCACTCCCTGATTCTGTAGGGTTTCCTTTAATCGTACGGTTAGGGAGGCTTGGGAACTGTCGGATGGCCGATTAATATCGGCAGTCCCAGGGAGTGGAGCAGAAGTCAAGGGCGCGAGAGTAGGCGAACAAGCTCCAAAAAGTCTCTCTCGCTGCATTATGTTTTTCTCCCCGCTTTTCCCTTTCGCTTGCGGTTGGAGAGAGAGAGCAGCAAAAGCAGACGCAGACGCTTTACGATCTGCTTTCATTTCTTAGAGTTGTCTTAATCAATTTCCATAAAGTTACAAGATCTTTAACTTCTTTAGACCCGTCACTAATTTCGTCCCATAGGGAGGTTCCGATAGCATTCCAGGTACTAAGCTCAAAAGCTGTACCCACACTAATTGAAAGGTTTCTGTCCTTGCTTCATTAGTTTTTTAGCTGATTTATCATCATCAGTTACCATATCCCATAATACGTCTCCTAATGTACGCCATTCACTCTCCTTAAATAATAAATCCGGATTCTTAAAGCATCCCTTAACGCGACCCAGCGTGACTAACCCCGAAATTTGCTTAATGCAGTTTACTCCCCGCTTTTCTAAAAAGCACTGTAATAATTTTAGGGCTACCTCTTGATCCATTGCCGGCCGGCTTCTTGGTACTCCTGGGTGCTACCTTGATTAAGGCACCTCGGTTAAAAAGTCTTTGCAGCCTTTTTCCAGTAGCCCTCACTGACGGCGAACCCCTTTTGGACGGTCCAGGCACGAGAGTTAACACACCAACCAAGACGATCAGCGTTCGGTTAATCTTTTGCCCCCCGGTCGCTGCTACTGGTGCTTCTCAGTGTCCGTCGCTCCAATTCCCCTTTCTTCGCTCCCCGTTCGGGCACCATTTGTTGGAGCGGCGGAGGAATGCACATAAGTCGACCCAATATGAGTGATAGAAGTGATTCAACTTTATTTGCACGGATAGCTCATATTTATACAGTTTGCGATAATTATGCCTACTAGTCCTAATATGATTGGTACATTGCTAATGTTTATTCATTACTAAAACACACCCACTTGTGGTTGGCAGCTACGCGTGTTCAGTAACTTTCTCATGAGAACTTCTTCAAAAGTTACTTGTGAAGTTATGCCAAGGTCACACCGTCCCTGTCTTTCTCCTGATAACAGCGGGACCAGCTGTTGTTTTCCTCCCAATATCAGTAAAGCCAGCTATTTTCAGCCAAGGCCTAGTCTTGTTGCTCAAACTGACATTCTTTCACACAGAACTCTGCTCGCACAACTTTTCCACAGGCCCATGTCCTTTTTCAGCAAGCCACTTCCCAACAAAAGGTATTCCTAGAAAAAGTTTCCCGTTTATAAAGCAGGAGTTTGTTGGGGCTGAATTACAGTTCCTTTGTAACTGAATTGGGTCAATATTCCGAAAAAGGGGAATATGTTTATTTTTGAAACAGGTCAATACTTGCATGTGTTGTGCTGGCAAGGAGGAGGCTTCTTAAATGTAGAACTTGTTAAATTTAAAAGCACACCTCCACTCTCCATAGTATTGCTTCTATGTTAATTCAGGGTTAAGATATTCATTCACTTCAGTTTCTGTGAATCTGTTAGGGCAGCGTGCTCTAAGGTGATGGGAGGGACCAGGGGGAAGAAGGGGAGGAGGAAAAGCAAAATATCTGGAACCTGCTCTTCCATGACTCCTGCAAACTGTAATGTTATTTTTTTTTTCCCAAGCCTGAAAACTGTACTTGGCAGTGGGATTGTGGCTATCTTGTTAATATTCTTCCTTCCTTTCTTGTTTTGGCCTCTCCAGGAAGCGATTCGAGTAATCCTTGGAAATCTTGATGATTTACATGCATTTTCTACAGACCACTATCTTTCTGTGTACCCTTTCTTTCCTACTTGTAAAAGAAAAGGTCCAATGACTTGTATCTGTTGGGCATTGCTTAATTTGACATTCCTGCCTAGTAGTGCGCAGATCTTTAGCTGGAGTATGACTCCTCTGAGCTTCGCAGTTTTACATTAGCTGAAGATCCTTCTCAGTTGTTGCCTTCACCAGAGAACTGATGTATGTAAAAAGAATGTTTTGCAGTGTTTTCAGATGGCCACCCCTGCGTTCCAAATCTGATTTAGCCAGAGAAAACGAACGTGCATATATAAAGTCCCAGGAAGCCCACGTAATGCGATTGCAAGGAAAGCTAGTGCGTTGTTTCAAAAGGTTAATAAAATGTAAAGCGCTCCTTACAGGCGCAGCAGCGTTGGCCCTCTAGTAGAGAAGACCGCAGTAGTTTTCTTGTAAGGTACATTAGGATTAAGTATTGTAGTTGCTGTAGTGTAAAGGGTTACGGAGAAGTTACTCTCCTGAGGCTGTTGTTGCAGAGAAAAGTAAGTTAGTGGAAGGAGAAGCCTTTTCAGTCCTAAGGTGCGTCAGTTTGTGAATCGGATCAGGCCCTTCGGCATCATCTCCTCCCGTGATTCCGAGTGCCCAGGAGTAATGAACACCCGCGTGTTTCCGCCTCCAAGGCATCCCCTTCCAGTCTCGGCAGACTGCGTTATTGCCACCCCTGGTCCTAGCAGGCAAGAACGAGATCATCCTCTTTCTCTGTCAGAAGCTGGTAGGTATGAGAGCAACTTATTCCTGTTACTGCCAGGAAGAGAAAGTAGCCCAGAGCATCGTCAGACAGGAGGCACCCAAACAAAGGAAGCCTCGTTGTTGGTTTGCTTCGCTAAAGCGCAGCCAGTTTTGCCTGCGTGCTTGAGGAGGGTTTGATTCACGAGCTTGTATTTCTGGAACTGGGAAGTCCATCCACCTGCTCAGGCAGCACCGGGCCCTGCGGAGAACTGCAAGCTCAGAGGCCTGGCGTGATGAGTTGTCCTGCAGTCTGTGTGTCGGGCTCCTCGCTGTAGCATACCTCTTAGTTAATCGCCAGCTGTGGGAGTCCTTGAAGCCAAACTCAAACGAACAATTTCATCCCTTAAAGGAACTGACTGTGTCATCTAGGCAAATCTTGGGCTTCATCTCTGGTCCTCAGGATGCAAATGGAGTAAAAGTATTCATGTTATCTGTTTCTTCCTGAGGTCAGAGGCACGTAAGAAGGCTGCTGCCTGGCGTCACCCATTCGTGCATGCATGAGCTCCTAGGTGTGCGAACTGCACCCCCAGGAAGGAACGTCTGTAACTGTGGCGTTTGTCATGTCAATTATCTTTTGTTCTCCCATTTTGAGGAGGACTGTGAAGTGAATGTAATGATGCTAGTCCTGTGAATCCTAGTCCTTTTCAGGTTTAAAAATAATTTTTAAAAGAATTACTTTTTAGTTAGGAAAGCTGATGAGGTTTTCTTCACAGGGTTGGGAGAGCCTGGCATGTTGTTTTTTGCGGGAAGATGTCAGGACTGAAGCCAGATGCAGTTAAGGAAACACAGTGCTATGAATGCAAGCAACTGATGGAAGAGTGTCACCTGGATGAGTGTTTCTTGTAATATGTTACTAGCGTATGGTGTCTCCTCACATCTCATTTCTCCGCTGTGTAGTTCGATGTGTCACTTGTTCAGCTGCTGCTGCTCATTAAATATAAATCTCCATTGGCAGGAGCAGTTACAGGGTCGTGGATCTTGGACCAAGATCCTCAAAACCCCCTAGCTATGCGAGGTTTCCCTGCCGCACGTGCACTGCCTTTGTGTCCTGACGCTCTGTTTCTCCAGAAATGTCAGTATTTGCGTGGGGAGTTTCAAGGACCTGCCTGTGGACGCGACGGCCCCTACACCCCTGATGTATTCTTCTGGTGCTGCATCCTCTTCTTCGCCACCTTTGCCCTGTCAAGCTTCTTGAAGAAGTTTAAAACCAGCCGCTACTTTCCAACCAGAGTAAGTAGAAGGAGGTGGCCAGTGTCCATCTCCGCACTCGTTTCCCAAAATGGCTTTCCTGGAGCACTAAGCAGTATTTGCCCTGCCTTGGTCAAGCTGGGAAACGTTGGCCTTGCAGGCCAAGCTCTCCAAGAGTTTGGATGTCCCACACTCATTTCCATGAGTGCAAAATCATCGTAGCGTTTCCCACCTGCCTCGTGACCTGCCCCAGATTGAAGATTTTTGGGGTTTGATTTTTTTTTATTTTTTTTCTTCTCCTCAGGTAGTAGGAAGTCAGGTTTCCCAAAGTTTTGGGGGTTGGGGTTTTCGGTTTGTTTTTTTTCCCCTACCTTCTGCGCATTATGTGCTCGAGTGGAAAGTAGATTCGAATGAGGAGCTTCCTTTTGAGGACTAAAGGATGCCTCAGTGCCTTGTTGCCATTGTAGCTGTGAGTGTAGCTGTAGTGGCAGACATGTGTTTTCTTATTTTTAATATTATTATTATTATTTTTAGATTTTGACTTAAACCAACCCTTGTTGGCCTAGTTAAGCTTTTTTTTATTGTCTGACCCCAGATCTCACAGGGACAAACACAGCAGCAGTATCTAAGCAAGGGATCAGGCTGCATGTGCTCAGAGGGGTGGTGGGATTTGGTTAAGCAGCCTTAATGTTGTGGATGTCTGCAACTCTTGCATCTCACCTTACGGCCCTGTTTGCCATGCCCCTCTCACCTCTGGTTTCTCGCCCCAGGTACGGTCCACAGTGAGCGACTTTGCTGTTTTCCTCACCATCGTCATCATGGTGCTCCTTGACTTTGTGGTTGGGATCCCATCGCCGAAGCTCCAGGTCCCCCATGCGTTCAAGGTAACGGGGTGTTTTGGCACGTGGGGGTGCCACAAGGTGATGCCGGGGCAGGGCAGGGCTGAGTCTGGAGGAGATGCTGGTGGTGTGACCATCTCCTCTTCCACCTCCAAGTGCCTTGCTTCCTCCTGGAAACGAGAAGATGGCCCCAAAACTAGATACCTACAGGGGAAGTATCTAGAGCTGCTTGCAAGGAGGAGACTGGCACTGCTGAAGCCCCCGGGAGAGGGGGACATGAAGCCAGGGCTGGGAGGTGCTCTGACGCAAGGAGGGAGGGGAAAATGAAAGCCAGTGGAGTGTCTGGGCTGGGAGACAATGCTGATGTGTGGGCTTTGTTGCAGCCTACCAGAGACGATCGCGGGTGGTTCATCAACCCCATAGGACCCAACCCTTGGTGGACGGTGTTGGCTGCGCTCGTCCCAGCTCTGCTCTGCACCATCTTGATATTCATGGACCAGCAGATCAGTGCCGTTATTGTGAACAGGAAGGAGCACAAGCTGAAGGTAAGGGCCTGCGAGAGATGACTCCAGCCCCTTCTGGGCTGCAGGTCTGGGGGGAAGCTCTTATTCCCGATGCTTTCTGAAGGCATTGGTTTGGGACAAGGTCAGGCTGCGTGGCAGGATGCTCTCCTGGATTAACGATGATGCAGGGAGCAAGTGACAGGGCAGTTCAGATGAGCAACCTTTTGGAGGAGCAAATTAATCTTGGAGCAATAGAGAACTGCGTTTTTGTTTTAAAATGGCAGCAGCAGCAGGTGTGGGGAATGAATTGTTTTGATGCGCTGCCAGGGATAACTCAGAGTCACACCTTCCTTGCAAGTGGTACAGTTTTCTTTGTGAGTGGAAAAAATGGTTTGGTGCTTTTGGGTTGTGGCTTGTTGTTTTTTGGAGAAGTATTTAATGCACAAGCTCTGCATATCCATTGTGTCTGAACTCCTGCCAGATTTTCATGCCAGGTGCTTGTGCAAAGCCTGCGTACACCCTTGCTTGTTTCCATTTCTTGTTTTGAATTCTGAAGAAGTTGACTTGTGCTCGAGCAGGGTTTGAGTCTGACTTGCGACGTTATCCTTGCTCTTGTGCTATGGGATGCTCTGTTTCTTGTTTTCCTGCCTGCAGAAAGGATGCGGGTACCACCTGGACCTTTTTGTGGTGGCCGTGATGCTCGGGGTGTGCTCTGTGATGGGGCTGCCCTGGTTTGTGGCTGCGACCGTCCTGTCCATCACCCACGTGAATAGCCTCAAAGTAGAGTCTGACTGCTCAGCTCCAGGAGAACAACCCAAGTTTCTGGGGATACGAGAGCAGAGAGTCACTGGCTTGCTGATCTTTGTGCTCATGGGCTGCTCTGTCTTCTTCACTTCCGTGTTAAAGGTGAGAGGAAAATGCAAACCACCCAACAACCGTGAGCTTGTTGGAGGTTACAGAAAAACAGTCCCCTCTCTGCAGGCCTGAGTAGTTAGTTGTGGAGCGGAGGAGGAGGAGGTGGTCCCAACCCTTGGGGCTTGACCAACGGTGGGAACCAGCCTCGGTTAGGTTTTGCAGCCCTTCAGGCCCCCATTTGGTGTGCTCGAGGCGAGCAAGCAACGCAACTGCTTGAATTTTTGGGTGTCTTTCAGGCCCACCCATGTTTATGGGTTACAGTTGACCATATTCAGACGAGCACATCTGCTCTGTTTCAAACAGGCAGCCCTTTAGTGGCTGCAATTTGCTCCCCAAATGCCGCGGAGCAGCCGTTCCCAGGAGCTAAACACACTGAGGTCATCCCTGTGGGCTTCCTTGCACGTTCCTCCCACAAAGTAATCTCGTCTCTAGGCTAAAAGGAGGCCTGTGGCCTTTGCCTGTTGCCCCAAGAATAGGCAGAAGTGTTTCTTCTACCGCCAGAGAATGCGGCATAGGGTAGCACGGGTGAAATTGCCTATTTTCCTCCAACCTTTCTGGAAAATAGGATTATTCTGAGGAGAGATAACTCCCAAGTTCAGCCTAAAGCAGAGCCTTAGCTCACTCGTGCGCACAAAATGGCAAAACAATGGTTAATATCTGACCCATCTCTAAG
Organism: Astur gentilis; assembly: GCF_929443795.1. Taxonomy (NCBI): domain Eukaryota; kingdom Metazoa; phylum Chordata; class Aves; order Accipitriformes; family Accipitridae; genus Astur; species Astur gentilis. The sequence goes on from NC_064883.1 coordinate 820,227, forward strand.
CCTGAATGGAAGCTGGAAAGCTTCAAGCAATTTTAGGCAGTGCCTGTGGAAGAGGGTGGTAATACTGAAAATGCAATACAGAAAAAGAAACGATTGCATTCTTTCTTTTTTTTTTCTTCCCCCCCCCCCCAGTTTATACCAATGCCTGTGCTTTATGGCGTCTTTCTCTACATGGGTGTGTCATCGCTCAGAAGAATTCAGGTACAGACTCTTTTACAGCGTGCAGCATGTCGGCTCCCTGGTATTTTGTCTCTGTAGCAGCAGGGAAAAAAGCAGTGGCATGGGAAAAACTTCTCGCAGAGCAAGCAATGAAACTCTTTTGTGTAAGAAAGAGATTGGTGGAGGCACAGGAGGTAGATAGGGCTGGGAGGACCAGGCAAGTTCAGCGCTCTCTGTTGCAGGGTTTAGGGCAGGTCAGTGTTTGGTTACGTGAAAAGCGGGGGAATTTGGTGCAAAGGGAAGGCAGTTTCTACCACTGGTGGAAATCCTCGCGGGGGGATTCAGTGGGCTGAGAAATGCTAATAATGGAATGGCATGGAATAGTTGCCGTTTGGTGGACAGCTCTCAGGGGCAAGCCGGTTGCTAGATGGAGCGAAGGGAAAATGGGTGCTGCTCCCAGGAGGAATGCGGTGGGATCCAGGAGTTCTGACGGCAAGCGAGATGCTGCAAAGTGCCTCCACGTCTCGAGAGGGCCAGCAACTTGCCGCAGTCCCAAGGTGGCAACCTTTCCCTTTTATTTCGCAGTTCTTTGATCGCTTGAAGCTGTTTTGGATGCCAGTGAAACACCAGCCGGATTTTATCTACCTGCGGCACGTGCCCTTGCGAAAGGTGCATTTCTTCACGGCGATCCAGCTGACCTGCCTCGTCCTGCTCTGGACCATCAAGGTGTCCCGTGCCGCCATCATCTTTCCCATGATGGTAAGAGCTGCCACCGCTCGGCAGCGGGGTGTTTGCAGCGTTGTTGTGAGAGGTGGCATCGTCTCTGAGCTCACCGCATCTTCCCTCTTATTCGTGAAGGTTTTGGCTCTCGTATTTGTCCGGAAAGCGATGGATTTCTGCTTCTCAAAGCGAGAGCTCAGCTTTCTGGATGACCTTATGCCAGAAAGGAAGAAGAAGTTGGACGATGCCAGAAATGAAGCTGGAGAAGAAGAAGAGGTAAGGCTTGCTGTGTCCTCGGGGCTGGACATCTCCGTGTGTCTGTGAGATTGCCTGTTTCTCTTACAGCTTGTCTGGAAATGTTGGGGGAAGATCAGCACTCAATCGAAATAGATCCCAATAGCCTGTAACTTTTGTAACCTTTGTTTCCTCAAGTAGCAGTGAGCTGAACGCTTGAATACAGGTGTAATTTTTAAAATGAGTCGTTTTTCACAAAGGTCATTATCATTATGATGATTATTATTAGATGATGCTGCTGCTGCTGCTGGCAAGACTTGCTCATAATCGTGTTTTGAACACACAATCCCCCTGCCCCGAAATCTTTGGAGTGAACGGTTTCTCCCCTGCTGCACTAATACCTATAGCTGCCAAGGGGCAGAAGCGGAGGGCAGACTGCTAAGTTTGTGCTGGGCATTCAGCTTATCTCCACTTTGATCAAAGACAGAGAACGTGATTTGTCCCTTTTTTACATCAGGAGTCCAGGAGGGCCATGGAAGCTGCTGCTGCTGCAAGTTCAGTTCAGCTGAACGTGGGGAAGACCAGTAACGTGGATATCCCAAAGCAAAGCAGTGACGGGTAAAGCCCCACCAAGCGCCAGGACCCCCGGCAAGATTAGCTTGATGGTGTTTGGCAGAGTTTTCTCCACTTGCCTCTTTGTGGGGCATCCCACAGAAACCAGCAGGCAGCTTGGTGGGAAAATCGAATTCGGGGGCAGGGCTGCAGGAAGTGATTGCAAGGCTCTGACCGCAAGCAGAGTGGCTGCAGCACTTGCATTTGACCCCCAAACCTTGCCTCATCAGTGCTTTTACGGTAGCTGGAGATCCTCATACTTAACACATGAGGAGTTGCAGGCGTGATCTGTACCAGCAGTGGCTTAGGAACCCGGACCGGGGCTAAGCCCCAGCAAGAGCCTTTGCACAGAGCTGTTGCTCTGCAGCTCCCCGGCTTGCCTCCCAAAACTCCTCATCCAGCAAAACCTCCCACGGTTATGCAGAGCTTTGATTCTCGGGGCTCCGCTGTTCCTCTTGCTGATGCTAATGCCCTTGGTGGCATCAGTTCCCATAATCACGGATTGCTATGTAAAATATTTATTGCAGGACTGATCCTTCTGAGATTGTTATCCTGGATGAAATGTCACAAACGACCATATGGAAGGCTCTCACTTTGAAGACAGAAACCCTTTGAATCCAGGGAGGAAAAAGGTAAAGGATTGCATGTGATCGTGACCGTGCTCCTCAGCAAGCGACGGCGCACACCTACGCTTTTCCCACGCTTTGGCCAGCAAGGCTGAGCAAACGGCCTGTCCCTGGGAACAGGCAGTGAGGACCGTGGCATGCAAACCAACTCCTCTCTGCTGGGGTGGTCCCCCAAACAGGGCTGAATCAGCAGCAGCTGGCAGGTCTTCCACTGATGATGCTCTCCCTCTTTTTCTCTTCCCTTCGCCTTTCCCCACTCCCGCTTTTCACGTTTAGGAATCTTGACTTTGAAGGAGAGGAGTGAGAGCGTGACTCGGGGATGTGCCAACGCAGACAGAGGGAGAAAGTGCTTTGTTTCAGTTGGAGGATTCCCATTAAAGCCATGCAGATGTTTTCAGTTATCCTTGGTGTGCTTCAGGCATTCAGTATCTCTAGACCAGCAAGCTGAGGTGAACGTCACAGTCAAGGGGAGTTTGGTGGTGTTCAGTCTGTGTGCGTACGTGCGTGTGGGGGTGTGGGTTTGTAGTGGTAGAGGGACTGCTATGGCTTTATCATTCAGTGCTGCTCTTTTAATACCTAATTCCTCCTCTTTTTTTTTCTCTTTTTTTCAAATGTAAACTGGGAATGTCCAAAATAATTTTCTGTTATATTTGATGCATTCTCCACTTTCTTCTTGATCACAACCGGGTTTTTGGTCTGGTTTGGGGTCCTGGCTTTAATTCACTCTTATGTCTCTTACTGGTACGAGAGGGATGCCCTCTGTGGCAGGGCAGCATAGAGAGCGTCCAAGCAGTTGGCCTAAGGTGAAAGAAAAGCATTTGCTCCCTGCGCTCCAGTTTTACCTCTCTTGGTTGGTTTGGTTTTGGGTTTGTTTTTTTTGCTTTGGCTCTGCCATCAGCCTGGGAGCTGCAAAATGCAGAACTGCCACCTTCTTGTCCCCTGGCTGTAAACTGCATCTAAGGGAGCACTTCAGGTATTTGATTTTGCATACACCGTATGGTCACAGGAGCGGCCAGATGAGACCTGGGGCTCTGTGTCCCTGGGCTGTTCCCTCTGTTGTTTCTCCACTTTCCTTCTGTATTGGATCTGGCTGAGTTGGAGTTCCTTTACCCCACAGCAGCCCTCGTAGTGCTGTGCTCTGTACTGGTAGCTAGAAAGCTGTTGATAACACAGCAGTGTTTTGGCCATGGCAGACAGCCAGAGCACACCCAGACACCCAGACATCCAGGCGTCTTCCACATGGAGGCCACTTCCCACCTCGGCTGGCCAACGCAACGCGCTGCCTACCTTCTTCAAGGACGTCAGCCGTTTGATGCTGACGAAGCCCATCTTGTTCTTCTGGACATGTTTCAGGAGGAAAGCATCCTTGGCCAGGTTCTTGTCAGAGAGGTGGAATTCCACCCTGGACACAACCCTCCTGGCCAGCTGCCGGTCAGGGACGGGGTAGCTGTAGTCCAAGAGATCAGCCCCCAGAACATCGCTCGCATCGCAGAAGCTCCCGGCAAAGCAGGGACACGGGTGTGACTTGGTGGCCTTTGGGATGTGCAGCACTGCCCGGTCCCAGCCACAGCGGTGCAGATGGCAGAGTCTGGAGGAGCGGGGTGGCTCAGCTGCGCTCTGAAATGAAATGGAGTTTTATGCTTTTAGAAGCGCGCTTGCCTTCATGCCCCCAGCATCGGTCCCTGCCACAAGTTACGCAGCACATGGCCTTGCACAATCTTGCAGCCAGAGGTGCCTCACGAACAGAGCGCAATCTCTTTGATTACCAGGATACAGGCCAGGAGAGATCTTTGGCCTCCGGTTCACGGCAGTTGTCCCGACTCCCCCAGGCCACACACTGTTCACACAGCGGGAGCGAGAGGCCTGTGTCCTTGGTACCCTTGGGGTGTCCTTGCTAGCGCCGAATCCTCCAAGCACAAGGAGGGGATGTACTAACCCCATCCCTGGGATCCCGTAGAGCGCAAACAGCCCCAGCGCCCCGACACCGGACGTTGGGCAGAATCCAGTCCTTTTCTGGGAGCACGCGGCAGCGGGTACCGTCTCCTCCGGGGTGTCACGCACCCAGGGAAAGGGCCACCCCCTCCCAGGGGGATCCAGAGCTGCTGCTTTTCCCAGCAGGAGACTGAAAGACCTGACAGCACTACTGGAGCGAGGGCTGGGGGAAAGCGTGCCACCGAGCAACACTGCATGGCCTTCCTTCATGCCCTCGACGTCCTTTTTCCTATTTCTGCCTCGCTCCGGTCAACGCAGTGAACAGAAGCGCGGGCAACGGTCACAAACGCATTTGCCATCTGGCGCAAGGAGGCTGTGGCTGCAGCTTGGTGCCCACTCGGCTCGGCTGAATCAACTTGTTCTTCTTCCCCCACCGGAAAAATACTGTTGAAAGCCAAGAGCATTTGCACCCGCAGACCCCGAGAGCCGCCTGTAGGCCCCGGGGCCACCCCAGCCTCCCTTAACTCTTTCCCTCCCCAGGAGGACCTGGGGAGGCTCTTGGGGGTGGGGCGGAACACAGGGAGCCCCCGCATTCCTTCCGGGGAGACGCCAAAGAGTCCTTGGCAGCTAACAGCCAGAAGGGACCATGGCACGGCCACCAACGCAGCTCCCACTGCCTGGGCCCTGGGGCCCCCCAGCGCCCCAGCTTTTCCAGCCATTCGTGCTCCCCAAAACCTTCTACCCTTGAGGTAGGGACCGACCCCAACCCCTGCAGCCCAGGGATGCTCTTGGAGGACAAGAGCAGAGGTGACCGCCGGCCATCGCTCCTGTCTCATTCTCTCAGGCTCAGCCAACCTATGCCGCCTGCCCGCATGGGAGCAGCCCTTCCCTGCAGCCCGGGCCCCCCAGGCACCACCAGCAGGTATGGCACCCCAGTCTGCTCTGGCCCCTTCGCCATCCCCATCACACCCGTTCCCCCGGCACTTTTCGCATGGGGGTTCAGCAAGCCCCGGTGAGCATCCTTGCCCTCGCCCGGGCGGCGCGTGCCCAGTAAAGCCCATCTGCAGAGAATTCCCCAAATATTTGGGGCCACCTCTCCCCTTTCACCTCCTAGATGCCAGTCTCCTCCCCGATTTGCAACCCTGTCCCACTGGCACAGCGGCTCACCCCATGGGGATCACCCCGGCCACAAGCTCCCCACGCCCCTGGCCCAGAGCTGGGGGATGTCGGCCATCGGGGCCGGCTCGGTGGGTGCCCCCAGAGAGTCCCCCCGGCCCAGCACGGCTCCCCCTCACCCACACAGGTCTGCAGAGGGCTCCATGTGGCTGCCTCTTCGACCCCCGGGTCTTCCGCATCCAGTGGACAACCACCGACCTGCCTCCACCGGCCACTTGTCTTTTTAATTAAAAGCTCCTTCTCCAGAACTGCTTGGTGCCTGTGTGGGACGGGGAGGGAGCACAGGGGGCACCAAGAAACAGCCCCCAAGAGGTGCAAAAGCCCCACTGAGCCCCAAATCTGAGCCAGCAAGCCACAAGGGGAACCCAGCCACCCCCAGGGCCCAGTCTCCACCAGCTGGGCAGGCGATGGTGGGGGGACGGGAACGGGAACAACTCCCCTCTCCCCTTCCGCAGGGGAAGCAGCCCTTTGGTGGGGAAGCCAGTACAGACAGGTCCCTGCAGGACTCACGGACACGGCCCCATGCAGAAAGCAGCACAGAGCCCCTGCGACAACAACAGACCTTGGGGGCCGGGGGGGACACGGGCACACACGACAACAAGGGCTGCAAGGCCTTCGTCTTGAACACCACCAGCGTCCCCTCCAGCGGGGACAGGGCTCGGTGCACAGCCCTTCAAAGCCTCAAGACCATCACGGCCTTCCTCGGGTCCCACTGACCTCAGCCCCCAAGAGCCCAGCTTTGCCTCACTGACACAGCAACATAACCCCAAATCACCCCAAGAATGGCGAGGGAGGGAGCTGCAGGCCAGGCACGGACCCTCCTCCGCTTGTCTGGCTGTGCCTTGGGCAGCCGCAAGACCAGGAAGTGGGGAGAAAAAATCAGAAGGGAAAAAAAAAAAAAAAAATCACTGCACCGGCCAGAAAGTGCCCGAAAACTTCATCCCTCTTCATTGCCCATTTCCCATGCGAGCTCCACAACCTGGGAGCAACGCAGCCAATAGAACCTTCGAGAAGCAGACTCACAGCCTGCTGCAGCTGGCCCTGCTCGAGCAGCCGAGGTGGGCTGGATGATCTCTAGAGGTCTCTTTCAGCATCCATTCTGTGCTGCTGTGACTCTGTCTCTGTCGTGGTTTAACCCCAGCCAGCAACTAAGCACCACCCAGCCGCTCACTCACTCCCCCCCCACCCAGTGGGATGGGGGAGAAAATCCGGAAAAAGAAGTAAAACTCGTGGGTTGAGATAAGCACGGTTTAATAGAACAGAAAGGAAGAAACTAATAATGATAATACTAATAAAATGACAACAGCAATAATAAAAGGATCGGAATGTACAAATGATGCGCAGTGCAATCGCTCACCACCCACCAATCGACACCCAGCTAGTCCCCGAGCAGCGATTCCCCCCCCACTCCCCAGTTCCTATACTAGATGGGATGTCGCATGGTATGGAATACCCTGTTGGCCAGTTTGGGTCAGGTGCCCTGGCTGTGTTCTGTGCCAACTCCAGCTTTCTCGCTGGCTGGGCATGAGAAGCTGAAAAATCCTTGACTTTAGTCTAAACACTCCTCGGCAACAACTGCAAACATCAGTGTTATCAAGGTTCTTTGCATACTGAACTCAAAACATAGCAGTGTACCAGCTACTAGGAAGACAGTTAACTCTATCCAAGCTGAAACGAGGACACTTTTAACCACTTAACATTCCGTGAGAAATACTGCAAGAGCTCAAGAAGAAAGAGCAGAAAGACAGGAGACAGGTGAAAGCCTAGAGCGCCAGCTAGACGGAATGAAAGACCCTCTTCCTTCTCTGAAGCTTCAGCAAGGCTTCCTTCACCTGCTTGTTCCTCCAACTGTCAATGACGGGGTTCAAACTGGGGCTGACGAAACTGTAGAAAAGGGAAAGAACTTTCTCCCTCCCAGAGGAGTTACCGCTCCTGGGCCCCGCGTACACGAAGATGGCGTTTCCATAAAAGACACCCACCACGGTCGGGTGGGAGCCACAGGTGGAGGTGGTTTCGTGCCATCCTGGCACAGAGCGGATGCGCAGATCGGTGGCCAGGCTGTCCAGGGAGCAAATCGGGATTAGGGCTAAAGGGAAGAGGAAGAAGCACACACAAACAGCAAAGATCAGGACTTTATTGGCAGGAGCGGCAGGGCAGGCCAGCTTTGAGACAGCAAGAATTTCACAGGAGAAGTGGACAACCTCGCAGGGGCCACAGAAAGGCAGGTGTAAAGCCAGAGAGGCTTGCAGTGTACCAAATACAAACACCAAAGCCCACAAAACCGTGGCAAGGGTGAGGCGCAGCCTCCAGATCACGATGAGGGCATAGCACAGGGGACGGCAGATTGCCACATAGCGAACGTGAGACATGATGGCCAGCAGCACGCACGCCGTAAGTGCAAAGATTAAATAAAGATGGCTCTGTGCCCCACACCCAGCAAAGGAGGGGGTTCTGCCTTGTCCAAGGAGGCTCCTTAGCATACGGGGGACATTGCTGGAGGCGTAGCAGATGTCCGCGATGGAGAGGTGGCAGAGGAAGAAGTACATGGGGAGGCAGTAGTCCAGGCAGATAAGCAGAAAGACAAGTGCGTTTCCCATCAGAGTGGCAGAGCAGAGGGCAGAGAAAAGGCCAAAGAGGCAGCGCTGCAGGGCTGGGGTGCTGCAGAACCCCAGGAGGACGAATTCTGTGACCGTCGTTTCATTCTGCACGCTGTGCTGGAGGTGAGGCAGCACAAACTGCGACCACGGAGATCTGGAAGCGAAGGAGCAAGGAAAAGGAAAGAAAAAGGAGAGTTTTCCTAAGAATGTTGCGCAGGAGGAACCGCTGCACCGGCTCACCAGCACCTGGTTCTGCTTCCCCAGCATGAATGACACGTCTGTCCAGGGCACCTCCCCCAGCACCCAAAACAGACTGCACCCCTGCACAGCGCAGCCCACCCTGCCTGCACCCCCCCATCACTCCAAACCACGCTACACCCGCACAGGCTGCACAAACCTGAACGGCACCACCCAGCTGATCACTGCGCCCACCCCACGGCTGGACCTCCCAGACAAGTGGCCCCCAGCCCCCCACTGACCATCCCTGACCCATCCCTGACCCCATCCCTGACCCCCTCATCGACCCCATCCCTGACCCATCACCAGACCCCTCTCCCCCTCCCCTTTCCCCCTTCCTTCCTTCCTTCCTTCCTTCCTTCTTCCCCCGCTCCCCCGTTCCCGTCCCCTTCCCGCCCGTACCCACCTGCCGGCCCCGCCGCCGCTGCCGTCCGCCTTGCTCCCCGCTGCTGGGCCGAGCTCGCCGCAACGGCCCGACCCGCAGCCTCCCGCTGCCCACCGGCCTCTCGCCTCACCTCCCGCCCGTCCCCACGCACCGACCCCTCTGTGCCCACGCCACCTCGCTCCCGGCCCCACCACCCCGGGCGTAGCGCGTCCCCCAGCACCCCGGCCCGGGCCCCCGCGCCCGCTCAGACGACCCAGCAGGCCCGGGCTGAGCCCAGCGGGGGCGTAGGCCCCGGGGAGGGGGGGAGGGGGGACTCCCCCCCTCCCTCGTGCCAGCGAACGGCCGATGGAACCCTGCCGCCTGCCGCGGCAGCCGTAACCAGGGCAACCCAGCAGACCCCAACGGTCGCAGATCGCTGTGGCTGAGCGCACAGGAAGGCCTCTGGTGTCCCGGTGTGCCCACCTGCCTTCGAGCGAGGGGAGCCCGGCGGGCCTTGTCCTGCGCCTCCTGAGGACGAGGGAAGAGCCTCGGCGTGCCTGAGGGGCTGGGGGCTGCTCCCCGGCTCGGCCTGGCCATAGGTGGGGGTGGCACCAGGCCCTGGGAGGGAAGGGACAGAGGACAGAGGGGTGTCTGCGACAAGGGGGATGCCCCCATACAGACAAACCCCAGCCCCATAGCGGGAGGAGGAGGAAGAGGGAGCCAGTCCCGTCCCCCCAGGGCGAGGAGGGGTCCATGTGCTCCGGGGCAGCCAGAGGGCTTCTGGGGAGGGGGGATCAGGGGGCTTAGGGGAGTGACATTGGGGTACTTTGCGACACCCTGTGGCAGCCAGCCCTGCTCCCGCAGTGTCTGGGAGGACAGTGTTGGGACAGGATGGGAGCGAGGAGCCCCTGAGCACAGCCACCTCTGCCCCCACCACCCCTGGGGTGGCAGGGGGTCCTCCTCACCCCTTTCCTCCCTCCCTCCTGCAGGATGGCGGAGAGACCCCCTGGCCACGTTAGGCAGGCCTGGGTGGAGAAGGCTGGAGCTGCCCCGGCTCCCAGATCCAGGCCAAAGCCCCATGAGATGTCCGAGGTCCAGCTGCTGCGGGCAGGTGAGTGTGCGGGTGCTGTGGAGCAGGGGGCTCCCCAGCCTGCCCTGCCTTGTCCTGGGCCAGGCTCACATCCCCCAGCCAGGCTGGCATCAGAGCTCCCACAGCGCAGTGGCCGGGAAGGGAGCTCTGTTCTGGCGTTCTGGGACAGGGACTCTCCCTGTGCCCTGGTGCCAGCGCATCCCTTACCAGACCACAGCAGGGCCCCCTCCCTGTGCTGCCCTCCAGCATCACACCCTCTCTCCTGGGGCACACAGGGGACACCGGTGTCCCAGCCTTGAGCAAGGGCTTGTGGCATCCCTGGGAGCTGGGCAGAGGGCTCGGGTTTTCCCTGCTGCTTGCCCCCCAGCCCTTCCTGCTCTCTCTTGGCCAGATCTGTGCTGCTCTGCCTTGGCTTTGCCCAGGGAGGAAGACAATACCCTGGACATCATTCGAGCCTTCCTCAGGAGCAGACCAAAGGTATCCGTGGCCACTTCTATGAGGCTGTGCCCGTGTCTCCCAGCCTGTCTTTCGGCCCCTGTCCCGTGCTCAGGAGGTGCTGGGGGCTGTGCTGGGCCCCCCACCTGGCTGTCTCTCCCCCCTGACACTGTCTGTCTGTCTGTCTCCTCCCTGGCTGGCAGCAAGAGGCCCAGAAGCTGAGGTTTCTGGCCTCCATCTGCACCGTCTGCAGCACCACCAGCGTGGACTCCGCTGTGTGGGACATGCTTTACTTCTGCCAGCCGGAGGTGGTGGAGACCATCGAGGTGAGGGGACGGCCAGTCAGGCTGAGGCAGGGGCAGGGGCAGGGGCAGCAGGCAGCGACACAGCCCCGGGGGCAGATGAGAGCTTGGCCAGGCAGGGGGGTTGCGGATGAGCACTGCTCCAGGTCTCCATCCTTGGAGATGCTCCAAAGCCACCTGGGCGGCCTGGCTGGATGTTTGCAGGTCCCTTGGCCAGCCTGTGGCTCTGTGACGGGCACAGCCCTTCCAGCCATGGGGCTTGGGACCACTGGGTGCTGGGTGGGGAGGGGGTGCCAGGATGGGGGCACCTGGGCTCTGCCAGCCCCACAGGCTCTTGCTGGGCGAAGGAAACTGCCCCATCCTGAGCTGTCCCACGCTGCTGTGCTCCCCAGGTGCTGCTGCAAGAGGAGCCCGCTGGCCCCCAGGGCATTATGGTGCAGCAGCAAGCCATGCTGGCCATCATCTCCATGAGGTACCTGCCCCAGCCCCCAGCTTGGTGGCCCCAATGGCACCGGTCCCAGGTGGGGGGCATCCCCAGTCCTGGGTCTGAGAGGGAGGCAGAGAACAGGGCAGGGGGTGCCACAGGGTTTTCCCCGCAAAGGCAAGTGCCAGTGTGATGGAGGGTTGAGGGGTCCCCCATGGCATGGGGCTCAGCTCAGGTCTCTAAGCCCAGGGTCTGCCTCCTCCTCTGTCCCCGCAGCAGAGCGGGGCTGCTTCTGCAGGAGAAGAAGAACAGCCTCCTGTATGCCTGCTTCTGCAACATCTTCCACCTGCCTCCTCAGGAGGACACTCAGGGCCCTGATGCTTCACTCTGCTCCAAGGTGTGCCAGGGGGTGAACCATGGGGAGTTCCCTGGCTGCGAGGCCCCTTCCTGGGCACCGCAGGGCCATGGCCGTCCCCTGCCAGGCTTCCAGGGCTTCCCCCAAGACTCTGTCCCCCTCACAGACCCTGGCCACGATGGACAGCATGCTGCAGGTGCTGGTACGCAGTGCCGGCACCCTTGGCATCGTGGAGCTGCAGAACATCTTGGAGGTCTGACCTTGGCACAGGGTCCCCATGGGCAGTGACCCCTGGCTTGAGCGGTGCCCACCCCCAGCACCTGGTGCAAGGAGGGGGGCAGGGAATGTCTCTCCTTACCAGCCATGCCCCCCCCCCACCCCCCTGCCTCCTGGCTCCCGCCAGAGCCCCTTCTCCTGCCCCAGCCCACGCCACCTCTGCAGCCTTGCCCGCTGCCCGTCCTCCCCAACACTGCCTCCCAGATGGACCTGCCTGTCTGGCAAGGGGAGCCCAGCCCTGGGGCTTTCCCCCTCCAGCTTCACCATGGGCCATATCCCAGAGCCCCCACCACAGGTCCCCAGTGAGGTGGTCACCCCAAAGCCTTGGAGTCCTTGGGTGGGAGGCAGAGGGATGTTTTTTGGTGGGGAGTGAATGGAAGGCAGCAGAGGCAGCAGCAGAAGCGGGATGCAGTGACCTGCCTGCCCGCAGCAGGTTGCTGTGAGGGGCAAGAAGGACACATGCCCCATCCCAGGCACTGCCCCAGAGCAAGCCTGGCTGTGCCATGCTGTGCCATGCCACCTCCCTGGCACACCAGCAGCTTTTCTCCTCCCAGCTGCTGCTGCCCTTCACCGATTCCCAGCTGGCAGAGGTGCAGGAGAGGGCCATGGCACGGATCGCCAGGCTGGTGAACTTCATCACCACCTACTCCCTGCCGCAGGTACCGAGCTCCTGGTCTGGGCAGCCCCAGTGCCCTGTCCCTGTGCCCCTGAGCCCCGGCACCTCCCAGGGAAGCTGGGCACCCAGCCAGCAGGTCGGGAGCAGGGGTCTTTGCCCTGCCCCTGTCCTGTCGATGCTCTCTCCCAGGGCAGGGCAGGGCAGGGCAGGGCTGCCCCGGGCACAGGCAGGAACCTGGGTCCGGCAGCCCTGCCCTGCTCTTGGCTGCTGCCTAGCTGCTCTGGGAGCAGCTGGGGCTCCCGTTGTGCTCACACTGCCTCTCTTCCCCCAGGTCTGCCCCTGCTTTGCCCAAGCCACAGTCCGCAGGCATCAGTGCTCCAAGACACATCAGTTTGTAATGCTGGGGAAGCTGGTGGGGCACCTCACCCTCTGTTGCACCTGCAAGGACAAGGGGATGCGTCCTGAGGCTGCAGAAGCTCTCTATCACCTGCACACGTTTGTCCTGCAGCAGAGAAGTAAGACAAGCTGTGTCGGGCTGGATCCCCCAGGCATGGGCAGTCAGGGGCCACTCTCCTTGACGAGAGAAAGCCTTATCCAACCTGCCTGCCTGCCTGCAGTCTGAAAAGTCATTTTGCCTTGCCCCCGCTCACAATAGCCCTGGACCCTCCCTGGGTACCTGCTCCCTGGACCTGTCTGGTGCCCTTTTTCTTTGCCAGCAACTTTTCTGCCCAATGCTCTCAGACTGCACTTCCACTTCTGCACCCTCTCTCTAAGCACCCCGTTTTTGCTCCCCCCCAGGCAGGTGGCCCTGGCTGCATGGCACAGAGCAGCTGCAGCTCCAGGAGGACTGGAAAGCAATGAAGCCCTGGCAGCTTTTGAAAATCAGCCACACCCGCAAAATCTTCTTGGTAAGAAGTGCCTTTGGCTCAGTGTGAGTGAAGGGACACCCGATGCGTGGGGATGATAGGGGCTCACGCTGTTCCTGAGCAGGGGCTAGGCAAAGGCCCTCAGGGAGCTTCAGTCCCCTGCGGGACCCTGATGCCCACCATCAGTCTCCTCCCCAGCTCAGCCTGGCTCCGTGCCCCGCTCTCACTGCACAGTCAAGATGCTCTGGGTGATGCTCTGGGTGAGGCAACAAATCTCCCCTCCTCTCCTTCATCCTGCAGATGTTCACAAAATACCTCCAGTCCTCCGACCAGGCAGACATCATCCTCATGGCTATCAAGAGCTTGAGACACCCAAGCGCCTACAGCATCAGGCTGGCTGCCCACATGGTGGATGTCCTTGTGGCGGACCGTGCCTTCCAGCCGGGGCAGGTGAATAGCCCATGGGTGGCACAGCTGATGCTCCAGCCCACTGGGGGACTGTTCCTCCCCTGGCTCTGTGCCTGGCTAGCACTGATGCCGTCTCGAGCTGGCATACCGCACTAGGAACGGAAGCAGCTCCCAGTAGGAGCTGGGGAAATGGCCGCGCTCACCATGCTGACATCCCCACTCCCACCCGTGTCTCCCCTCCAGGTGCTGAACGTCGTGTGGGCCATCTACAGAAGCCGGCCCTCCGTCAGGGCGGTGGTAGCCCGCAAAAGCCTGGACAGGGCCCTGGTGGTGCTTGTGCGCAAACACCCCAGGGAGTTGGTGGCCAGCCTGCTGCAGTGCTCCCCGACGTGCACCCGGTAAGGGGACCACCAGCCTTTGGGGGCTCCTCTCACACTAGGAGAGGGGCCCCAAGACCCTCCCGAGGGATTTCAGCCCGGCCATCCTCTGGGGTGTCCCTGCTGACAGAGCCCCGTGTCCCTGCAGTGTCGCCAGGGCCATGTGGAGGGCGATGATGTCTGACCTCCGGGCTGCGGACAAGGTGCTGAGGGAGCTGCTCAGCTTGCTGGTGAACCAGTCACTGCGCAAGACCTCCACCTCCACCAAGGACAACCCGCGCATCCTCTCCCTGGCTGTGAGTTGCTGGACGAAGCCTTGCTGACCTCCGGGGCTGATCTCAGCTGTCCGGGGCCCCTGCTCCCCTTCCCTGCCCGCCCCAAGGCTTGACCTCCCCAGGGATGAGGGGACATCTTAGCGTCCGGGTGTCTTCTGCAGGCAACCAGGGCGATAAGCGAGATCCTCCTGCAGTCTGTCTGCCTGTGGCAGGTGGAGGCAATTTTCCCCCAGCTTTTCCTGGCGCTGCTTTTCCAAGCGTCATTCACCACGGAGCTGACGCTGCAGGAAGTGCACATCTTCTGGACGGAGCACCGACAGGATCAGCTCACTCCCATCAGGTGCTCCATCCCTTTCCTCTCATCCCTGCCAACCACCCGGAGCCAAGCCAGGGTGGGAGCTAAGCATTTCTCCTTGTGCAGGTCTGCGGTGCAGTCCCTGAAAGTGCTGCTCTGCAGCATGGGTTTTGAGAACCAGGTACTGGCCATCAAGGCGCAGGGTGGCTGGGACACCCTGCTCAGCTCCCAGACCCACCTCATGGGAGTGCGCATTATCGCCAGGTGAGAGCCCCTTCTCCCTGCTCCTTGGGGACAGGGTACCCCATGCCACCCCCTCCCTTGGGGCTGATGGCAGTGGGGTCCCCATTACTTGGAGAAAGTGGTACAGACTGGCGATGTCCAGGCTGGTGCAAACCCCCAAAAGATGTGCCTGCCTGGCTCAGGCCTGACAGTGCCTCCTTCCCCGTCAGGGAGATGATGAAGATGCCAAGGCGCCTGCGCTCCGCCATCTTCTGCCATCTGGTAGAGCTCCTCCGGACAGAGGACCCCACCTGGCAGATGGTCGCTATGGTCTTCTTCATTGAGGTGAGCCTGATGGCACCACTCCAAGCTCCCCCCGATGCTCGGTTCTCCCATGCCCACCACTGTGGGGAAAGCTGGGGCAGTGGGTGGGCTCTGGTTGGTACCATGGAGGAGCAGATGAGCAAGCAATGTGCTGTGGTGTGGGGCACGGGGACTCTCTGCAATCCCTGCTGCCTCTCTCTGTCTGGGCTTGGTCTTGCCCTGCGTCCTTGTCCTGAGCTGATGGTTGGAGCCAGCACCACACCTCAGCAGCTCCCACTGCCTGTGTTTCAGATGCTGGACTTTACCAACATCAGTGAAGAGCTGTTCCGTGCCCTGGAAATCTTCCCCATTTATCTGCAGAGCCAGTGCCTGGGGATGCCCAGCCTGGTGCTCAGGGCCATCCTCAGGCTCACCGAGAGGCCTGACACAGTGAGTAGGGGGCAGCCGGGACAGCAGCCCAGGGTGGAACAGTGGGTAACGTGGCAGCTCAGGCTTTCCTGGGCATTGTGGGCTGTGCTGGCTGCTGCCAGCTCTCCTGCCTCCCCGGCCCTCTGCCCCATGGCTGTGCCATGCCAAGGAGAGAAGCAGCAGTGCTGACGGGAACGGGCTCCCACTGCCAGCACGTCCCAGCAGGGATGCTGGCGGCAGAGCAACCGGCCTGAGCGTGGGGTCTGCAGGGCCTGGCCGTGAGGTGTTGAGCCCCAGGGTGAAACACAGCAGCCATGGCAGGGGCTGCTGGCAGCTTGGGCAGCTTTCCAGGCAGCGCCAGTCACCCACCAGCCTATCCAGGGGGGTCTGGTGGAGAAGGGGGCAGCCGAAGGGCTAGCAAGGAGCCAGTGCTGTCTGTCCTCCCCCTGTGTGCCCTGCTCTTCCCATGGGCATGCTGGTGAGCCCTGTCTGCCGGGACCTTGCCCTCGTAACCTGCACTGCCTGCAGAGAACCCAGTGGGGAGGCCGGTGTTCGTGGAGAGGGTTTTCACCCCTGTGATCGGTGGCTCCTTTACAAAAAGGAGGTGGCATGTCTCACACAGGAAAGGAAAGCCCTTATCCTGCTGCCGTACGTTATGGACCAGCTGCTGGATGATGACAGTGATGCCAGCGCCGCGGCCCTGCCCGTGCTTGGCAACATGCTCTGGCTGCTGGAGGGGAAGAGACTCAGCCTCACTGCCCTGGCACTGGCTGGAAAGCTCCTGCTGCTTTTCAACAATGTAAGGCTGGGGGAGAGCCCCATGTCCCCCTTCCTGGGCACCTCCATTCACGCCTCCCACTGCAGCCCCTGTGCTCTGCAGGGGGATGCTTTGCCCTGCAGTCCCCAGACCCCATTGCTGCCCTTGGTGGCTCCGTGCTGTGTCACAAACCCCCCACCAAGGACTCACTCCGGCTCGGCCTCCCTGCCGCAGCGGGGGACAGTGGTGGCAGGATGGCAGCAGGCGTGCTGAGCCCCACCAATGCACACCCTGCTCTGGCAGCATCCTCCAGCCTTCTGCAGGGCTTCCCTCTCTGGCCCTCAGCCCCGGAGACCCCAGTCTCCCTGGGCAGACCATCTGCCTGCCGCAGCTCGCTGCCTTTTGCAGCAGGGCTGCCTGCAGCCATTTTGGGGATGTCTGTCTCCATGTCAGCCCCTTGCTTGCCATGGGCTTGTGGCTGAGGTCCTCCTCCCCTCTTCCCCCAGGAGCTGGACACGGTGCGGGAGCTCTCCATCCATCTCTTCCAAATTGCAATGGGGCTCGTGGTGGGTGCTGAAAAGAAGAAGATGAAGAAGGTGGTGTGGGACAGCCTGCTGCCGCTGCTCTTTCACCTGCATGACCAGGACGAGAGTGTGGCCAAGGTGGGATTCCCAACCTGACTGGTCCTTTGGGGAGGGCAATGCTGACACTGCACTGTGAGGTCTAGCTTGTTGAGTCCCTAGGAACAGGCAGAGCCCCCCTCCCTGCCCACTGCTGCCTTTTTCCTCCTGCTGCCTGGTGGATGGGGAGGTGGGTCCCTTTCCCACCCAGCTCCCTCCACACAGCCCCTGGCATGGGTCCCTGCAGCCCCAGAGACTGGACTACGGCTCCGCAGCAGCCTGGGGCCACCAAAGCTGAAACGCTGAAGCCCCGACAGGCTTCCAGCCAGAGAGGGTGGCTGCCCTCCTCTTCCCCTGGGGTGCTGAACCTGCTGGCAGCATCAGTCCCCAGCTGGTGCGTCTTCCCTGCATGGGCCAGGACAGGCTCTGAGCCCCACCAGGAGGGAGGACACAGGGTCCTGTGCCCCCCATGGTGGTGGTAGCATCTGTGCTGCTCACCAGGCCTCCCAGGAAGCCCTCCGCAGCGCTGGCCAGTTCCTGAAGTGGAGGCAGCTGGTGCGACTGGCCGAGACGGCGCAGGCATGGAGGATCTGCGAGTGCTTGGTAAGCATAGCCCGAACACCCCTGGGATCTGCCCTGGGTAAGCCCTGCCCGTGCCCAGCAGAGGGGACCAAGGGCAGTGTCCCCACAGCTGCATGCACCCTCCTGGAACAGGCTCTGCTCCAGGCTGTCCTCACCTCCGGGGTCCCAAAGGGGACCCCGCCACCAGAATGGCACCCTAGCATTGCCTGGGAGCCCTCTGCTCCCTCCAAACCCCAATGCGGAGAGCGGAGAGCTGGGAATGTCCTGCTGGGGAGAAGAAGGGTGGTCCTTGGTGGAGGGATGGCCCAACGGGGGGGCCATCTCTGTGCCAACTCTGCGCCCTTCTCTCCAGCTGGCCAGGAAGAGGAGCAGGGCCACGTACTACCTGTGGAAGAGCCAGACCTACCTGCGGAGCCCGCAGGAGTCCCTGCGGCTGGAGGCTGTCAGGTTCATCGGTGAGCCCCTAGCCCCAGGGTCCCTTTCTCTTCCAGGGTCCCTGTGTCCCAGTGCAGGACCTGTGGGGCACCCCTTCACTCTCTCCCACTCCTGCCTGCACAGGTAGGGCTGGCAGGAGGCTCATCCATCCCCTCCCCGATGCTGCACCCTGGGGTCAGCCCTCCCCAGGGAACTGTGTGGCCAGACAGGCTGGCTGGTGGGTCCCTGATGGCCAGTGGGTCCCTGGCATGCTGTGTCCCCCCAGGACTCCTTGGACGGGATGTGGATGAGCACGAGAACGAGCACAAGTACATCAGAGAGAGTGAGTGAGGGCAGCGGGGAGGAGGAAGGACCTTGGCATGGAGCTCCTCCCCCAGCCTGGGCAAGGGGGGCTCTGCTCCCAGCACATCTGTGGGAAGAGGGGTGTTTCGGGAGGGGCGTATTCCTAACCAGCAGCTTCCAGCTGAGCCATCTGCCCCCTGGTTCCCTCCTGGCCCTGGGAATCATGAGGTGCAATGTGCCCTGCCTGGAAGGGATATGGGGCTGTCACCTCACCTCTGCTGCTTTGTCCCCACAGTCCTTCAAGGCCCAAGCAAAGACACCAGCCCCTTGGTCTCCTCCCTGGCAACTCAGACACTCCTCATCCTGGGACGAGGAAGGCTGAAGTCGAGGTTTAACCTACCACGGCTGAGTTTACAGATGACGAGGGCACGGATGAGGTCACACTCAGTCCCCAGCGAGGACTCTGCTCAGGCAGAGACAACGCTGGAGCCCGAGCCCTAGGATGCTCTGCAGGCTGGGGTATCTCCTCTTCCTGAGGTCTAACAGGAAAGGAGACACCTCAGCTGGAGGAGGACCCGGCAGCCTCCGGAGAGTGGCAGGACAGCCACTCTTTCCAGTGGTCTAGGACAACGCCTGTCCACGCGCTTCATCTTTGCCACAAAGCACCAGCTGCTCTGCTGGGCTGTTGAAACAGAGGGAAGGAGAAGGCCACGCCAAAGCTGAAGCCAAAGTTGAAACTGAAGCCTTCCCTCCCCTCTGCGGGGCCACGCCGGGGCGAATCCCTTTTTCTGCCTCCCACCGTCCAAGGATCCTGTGCTGCTTTGGGCTGACGTGGCCGAGCTCGGGAGCTACAAAGCCACCAATGCTCTGACTCCAGCAGCATCCTCCCCTCCACGTCCCCAGCAGGAAGGGCAGCTCTGCCTCCTGCCCGCACCGCAAGCTGCGCAGCCACTCCTGCCTGGGGATGTCAGAAGTCACAAGAGCCAGCAGGCCCGGGGGAGTTGTGGTAGCAGAGGGCCCTGCTTGCCACAGCACTTTGCCATCTCCTTCTCCAGGTTCGGGCACCAGGATGTCATCACGGGGCTGGACAGCCTGAGCCGGGAGTGCTGTGTGACGGCAGGGGGCCGGGACGGTACCGTGCGGCTCTGGAAGATCCCGGAGGAGTCGCAGCTTGTGTTTTACGGGCACCAGTAGGTCTGGGGCGGGAGAGGGGGCTGCAGGCAGGGGGGTCAGGCTGGGGCAGCGGTGTGCAGGTGCCAAGCATCACTAGGAGCCTGCCGGCACTGTGGGGATGCTGATGCCCCGGTGAGCCCTTGTCTCCTAAATAGGATCCCAAAGCATGCTCATAACTGATGGCAGTTGCCCCTTCTCTTCACAGGGGCTCCATCGATTGTATCCAGCTCATCAGTGAGGAGCACATGGTGTCAGGCGCCGATGACGGGTGAGCACAGGGCCGGGGTGGTGCCTGGGGTGCGCAGGCGGTGCCCCCCTCGGCCCCCTCGCCCCTTCCCTCCCTGGCAGGTCCCTAGCCCTGTGGGGGCTAACGAAAAAGAAGCCGCTGGCACTGGCCCGGCAGGCACATGGCATGCAGGATGCCCAGGGCCTGCAGCAGCCATACTGGATCTCAGCAGTGGCCGCCCTGCGCAACAGGGACCTCCTGGCTACAGGTGTGTGGCAGCTGCTTTGGAGTGGGGGTGTGGAGAGGGGGGCGTCCTGCTCCCTTACCTGGGTGGGAGTGCATGGCAGTCTTCTCTCTCTGCCCCAGGCTCCCACAGCGCCAGCGTGAAGCTCTGGAAGTGCGGTGAGGGATTTCGGAAGCTGGAGCCCCTCTGGGACATCCCGTTGGTATGGATGGGGAGGTGGGGGATTGGAGCTGGGCTTGGGGCATCTCTGGGCAGGGGCTCCCCTCCCTGGGCGGCAGGAGGAGGCTGCCAGAGCCCCTCACCCTGCCCTGTCCCTTCCAGGTGGGTTTTGTTAACAGCCTCAAGTTCTCTGCAGCCGGTGACTTCCTGGTGGCTGGCCTTGGACAGCAGCACCGGTACTGTCCCCCCTCCCTGGTGCTGCCCAGGGGCACAGCCCCCCCCTGCTCCTCCAAGGGCTCGGCGGAGGGTAGCCCCCATCTCTCTCATCTGCAGGCTTGGCCGGTGGTGGAGAGTCAAAGAGGCCAAGAACAGCGTCTGCATCGTCCCTCTGAAGCGGAGGGCTGCAGCCCCCAGTCCCGAAGCCCCTGACAGCCCTGAAGCCCCCGACAGCTCCGAAGCCCCCGACAGCTCCTAGCCCCTGGCCCCAGAGGCGCTGGAGCCAGGTCACCAAACCCCTGTCCCTGGAGCTGCGCCCCGAGTCCTTTGTGCAACCATCTTCCTGGAGCCGGCAGGACGTGAGCAGGGGGTGTCGCATGGCCCCCTGATCCTGCTGGCCCCCCTATCATGATGTGGCTCTGCCCTCTGCAAGGGTCTGCCCCTTTCCCTCAGGTTCAGCCTGACCTGAGCTCTGGAAGAGTCTTATTTAAAAAAAAAAACAAACCAAACACACTTTATTTACATAAATTACAAAATAAAATAATCACACTTTTGCTCACACTAAGAATCTACTCTTAAAAACGCGGTTGGGCTCAGCACAGCAAGGAGCCACAGCAAGGTCGTTGCTAGCAGAGCCTTGTGCTCTTAACACAGCGTTCCATTTTTATAGCTCTCATTTTTATAGCTTAAACCATGATAGAGACAGAGTCACAGCAGCACAGAATGGATGCTGAAAGAGACCTCTAGAGATCATCCAGCCCACCTCGGCTGCTCGAGCAGGGCCAGCTGCAGCAGGCTGTGAGTCTGCTTCTCGAAGGTTCTATTGGCTGCGTTGCTCCCAGGTTGTGGAGCTCGCATGGGAAATGGGCAATGAAGAGGGATGAAGTTTTCAGGCACTTTCTGGCCGGTGCAGTGATTTTATTTTTTTTTTCCTTCTGATTTTTTCTCCCTCCTTGCTGGTCTTACAGCTGCCCAAGGTGCAGCCAGAGAAGTGGAGGAGGGTCCGTGCCTGGCCTGCAGCTCCCTCCCTCGCCATTCTTGGGGTGATTTGGGGTTATGTTGCTGTGTCAGTGAGGCAAAGCTGGGCTCTTGGGGGCTGAGGTCAGTGGGACCCGAGGAAGGCCGTGATGGTCTTGAGGCTTTGAAGGGCTGTGCACCGAGCCCTGTCCCCGCTGGAGGGGACGCTGGTGGTGTTCAAGACGAAGGCCTTGCAGCCCTTGTTGTCGTGTGTGCCCGTGTCCCCCCCGGCCCCCAAGGTCTGTTGTTGTCGCAGGGGCACTGTGCTGCTTTCTGCGTGGGGCCGTGTCCGTGAGTCCTGCAGGGACCTGTCTGTCCTGGCTTCCCCACCAAAGGGCTGCTGCCCCTGGGGAAGGGGACAGGGAAGTTGTTCCCGTTCCCACCCCCCCACCATCGCCTGCCCAGCTGGTGGAGACTGGGCCCTGGTGGTGGCTGGGTTCCCCTCGTGGCTTGCTGGCTCAGATTTGGGGCTCAGTGGGGCTTTTGCACCTCTTGGGGGCTGTTTCTTGGTGTCCCCTGTGCTCCCTCCCCGTCCCACACAGGCACCGAGCAGTTCTGGAGAAGGAGCTTTTAATTAAAAAGACAAGAGAAAAGGTCCCATCCAAGCTGGTCTAACCCCTCCCTAGCCACCCCCGCCCACCCCCCCTGCCATATACCCCACCCCTCCTCTCCCACCCCCCCCACTCCCCCCATCTCCATCCCTCTCACCCCTGTCTAATCCCCCCCACACACACACACCCTCACGTTGGCTGCCAGAGCCCTGCGCTTGCTGGGTGCCATTGGCAAGGAGCTCTGCGCCTGCCTCTTCCTCCGCTTGCCGGCCGTGGCAGGTGGGGACGGTGGCAGGTCCATCCCCGCATCCTGCCACGGCTCCTGGGGCTCCATCCCGCCGCCGTTGAGTATTTTGAGGCTCAGCATGGCGTCGCTGAGCTCGGGGATGCAGTAGTCGGGGGTGAGCATCTCCTCAGGCAGCGAGAGCGAGCTGAAGTCGCAGTTGGGGGTGTCTGCGCCAGTGCCACCAGCGTCCTCGGGCACGGAGCTCCTGCTGGGAGCATCCTGGCTGACCCCCACTCCATCCAGGGAGCAA
This sequence comes from Astur gentilis, assembly GCF_929443795.1. NCBI lineage: Eukaryota > Metazoa > Chordata > Aves > Accipitriformes > Accipitridae > Astur > Astur gentilis. Next base: position 842,355 of record NC_064883.1, read on the forward strand.
CCGAAGAGCCTTAGGGCCTCTTCCAGGACCATCTCCTCGGACACTGCAAGATCGCCTGCAGTGTCCCCAAGGGCTTCGTTGTTGGTGGCAGCGCAGGGGCTGGTGTGGACATCGCCGCCCAGGGGTGCCCCCACAGGGGTGGCCGTGCTGGGGATGTTGATCTGTGCCAGCTGCCCCTCGCTGTGCTGGTAGCCAGGGATGGACACTGGCAGCTCCAGAGGGTCTGGGGCCACCCCACTCCTCTGATTTTTGTAGGGTGTGAGGTATCATGGTTGGCCCTGGGGGGCCCCGCAGCCCCCGGGACCCCACAGGGCAGCACCCGGCAGAGAAGCGGCGCCTTGGCCGAGCGTGGCGCTGGCCGGTGGAGGCAGGTCGGTGGTTGTCCACTGGATGCAGAAGACCCGGGGGTCGAAGAGGCAGCCACATGGAGCCCTCTGCAGACCTGTGTGGGTGAGGGGGAACCGTGCTGGGCCGGGGTGGCTGTCCAGGGGCACCCGCTGAGCCGGCCCCGATGGCCGACATCCCCCAGCTCTGGGCCAGGGGCGTGGGGAGCTTGTGGCCGGGGCGATCCCCACGGGGTGAGCCGCTGTGCTGGTGGGACAGGGTTGCAAATCGGGGAGGAGACTCGCATCTAGGAGGTGAAAGGGGAGAGGTGGCCCCAAATATTTGGGGAATTCTCTGCAGATGGGCTTTACTGGGCACGCGCCGCCCAGGCGAGGGCAAGGATGCTCACCGGGGCTTGCTGAACCCCCATGCGAAAAGTGCCGGGGGAACGGGTGTGATGGGGATGGCGAAGGGGCCAGAGCAGACTGGGGTGCCATACCTGCTGGTGGTGCCTGGGGGGCCCGGGGTGCAGGGAAGGGCTGCTCCCGTGCGGGAAGGCGGCACAGGTTGGCCGAGCCGGAGAGAATGAGACAGGAGCAATGGCCGGCAGTCACCTCTGCTCTTGCCCCCCAAGAGCGTCCCTGGGCTGCAGGGGTTGGGGTTGGTCCCTGCCTCGAGGGTAGAAGGTTTTGGGGAGCACAAATCGCTGGAAAAGCTGGGGTGCCGGGGGGCCCCAGGGCCCAGGCAGTGGGAGCTGCGTTGGTGGCCGTGCCATGGTCCCTTCTGGCTGTTGGCTGCCAAGGACTCTTTGGCATCTCCCCGGAAGGAATGCGGGGGCTCCTGTGTTCCGCCCCACCCCCAAGAGCCTCCCCAGCTCCTCCTGGGGAAGGAAAGGGTTAAGGGAGGCTGGGGTGCCCCCGGGGCCTACAGGCGGCTCTTGGGGTCTGCGGTGCAAATGCTCTTTGCCTTCAACAGTATTTTTCCAGTGGGGGAAGAACAACAAGTTGATTCAGCCGAGCCAAGCGGGGACCAAGCTGCAGCCGCAGCCTCCTTGCGCCAGGTGGCAAATGCGTTTGTGACCGTTGCCCGCGCTTCTGTTCGCTGCGTTGACCGGAGCGAGGCAGAAATAGGAAAAAGGACCTCGAGGGCACGAAGGAAGGTCATGCGGTGTCGCTCGGTGGCACGCTTTCCCCCAGCCCTCGCTCCAGTAGTGCTGTCAGGTCTTTCAGTCTCCTGCTGGGAAAAGCAGCAGCTCTGGATCCCCCTGGGAGGGGGTGGCCCTTTCCCTGGGTGCGTGACACCCCGGAGGAGACGGTACCCGCCGCCGCGTGCTCCCAGAAAAGGACTGGATTCTGCCCAACATCCGGTGTCGGGGCGCTGGGGCTGTTTGCGCTCTACGGGACCCCAGGGATGGGGTTAGTACATCCCCTCCTCATGCTTGGAGGATTCGGCGCTAGCAAGGACACCCCAAGGGTACCAAGGACACAGGCCTCTCGCTCCCGCTGTGTGAACAGTGTGTGGCCTGGGGGAGTCGGGACAACTGCCGTGAACCGGAGGCCAAAGATCTCTCCTGGCCTGTATCCTGGTAATCAAAGAGATTGCGCTCTGTTCGTGAGGCACCTCTGGCTGCAAGATTGTGCAAGGCCATGTGCTGCGTAACTTGTGGCAGGGACCGATGCTGGGGGCATGAAGGCAAGCGCGCTTCTAAAAGTATAAAACTCCGTTTCATTTCAGAGCGCAGCTGAGCCACCCCGCTCCTCAAGACTCTGCCATCTGCACTGCTGTGGCTGGGACCGGGCAGTGCTGCACATCCCAAAGGCCACCAAGTCACACCCGTGTCCCTGCTGCTTTGCCGGGAGCTTCTGCGATGCGAGCGATGTTCTGGGGGCTGATCTCTTGGACTGCAGCTACTCTGTCCCTGACCGGCAGCTGGCCAGGAGGGTTGTGTCCCAGGTGGAATTCCACCTCTCTGACGAGAACCTGGCCAAGGATGCTTTCCTCCTGAAACATGTCCAGAAGAACAAGATGGGCTTCGTCAGCATCAAACCGCTGACGTCCTTGAAGAAGGTAGGCAGCGCGTTGCGTTGGCCAGCCAAGGTGGGAAGTGGCCTCCACGTGGAGGATGCCTGGGTGTGTGGGTGTGCTCTGGCTGTCTGCCATGGCCAAAACACTGCTGTGTTATCAACAGCTTTCTAGCTACCAGTACAGAGCACAGCACTACGAGGGCTGCTGTGGGGTAAAGGAACTCCAACTCAGCCAGATCCAATACAGAAGGAAAGTGGAGAAACAACAGAGGGAGCAGCCCAGGGACACAGAGCCCCAGGTCTCATCTGGCCGCTCCTGTGACCATATGGTGTATTCAAAATCAAATACCTGAAGTGCTCCCTTAGAGGCAGTTTACAGCCAGGGGACAAGAAGGTGGCAGTTCTGCATTTTGCAGCTCCCAGGCTGATGGCAGAGCCAAAGCAAAAAAAACAAACCCAAAACCAAACCAACCAAGAGAGTTAAAACTGGAGCGCAGGGAGCAAATGCTTTTCTTTCACCTTAGGCCAACTGCTCGGACGCTCTCTATGCTGCCCTGCCACAGAGGGCATCCCTCTCGTACCAGTAAGAGACATAAGAGTGAATTAAAGCCAGGACCCCAAACCACACCAAAAACCTGGTCGTGATGAAGAAGAAAGTGGAGAATGCATCAAATATAACAGAAAATTATTTTGGACATTCCCAGTTTACATTTGAAAAAAAGAGGAAAAAAAAAGAGGAGGAATTAGGTATTAAAAGAAGAGCACTGAATGATAAAGCAGTAGCAGTCCCTCTACCACTACAAACCCACACCCCCACACACACGTACGCACACAGCCTTAACACCACCAAACTCCCCTTGACTGTGACGTTCCCCTCAGCTTGCTGGTCTAGAGATACTGAATGCCTGAAGCACACCAAGGATAACTGAAAACATCTGCATGGCTTTAATAGGAATCCTCCAACTGAAACAAAGCGCTTTCTCCCTCTGTCTGCGTTGGCACATCCCCGAGTCACGCTCTCACTCCTCTCCTTCAAAGTCAAGATTCCTAAACGTGAAAAGCGGGAGTGGGGAAAGGCGAAGGGAAGAGAAAAAGAGGGAGAGCATCATCAGTGGAAGACCTGCCAGCTGCTGCTGATTCAGCCCTGTTCGGGGGACCACCCCAGCAGAGAGGAGCTGGTTTGCATGCCACGGTCCTCCCTGCCTGTTCCCAGGGACAGGCCGTTTGCTCAGCTTTGCCGGCCAAAGCATGGGAAAAGCGTAGGCGTGCGCCGTCGCTTGCAGAGGAGCACGGTCACTATCACATGCAATCCTTTACCTTTTTCCTCCCTGGATTCAAAGGGTTTCTGTCTTCAAAGTGAGAGCCTTCCATATGGTCGTTTGTGACATTTCATCCAGGATAACAATCTCAGAAGGATCAGTCCTGCAATAAATATTTTACATAGCAATCCGTGATTATGGGAACTGATGCCACCAAGGGCATTAGCATCAGCAAGAGGAACAGCGGAGCCCCGAGAATCAAAGCTCCGCATAAGCGTGGGAGGTTTTGCTGGATGAGGAGTTTTGGGAGGCAAGCCGGGGAGCTGCAGAGCAACAGCTCTGTGCAAAGGCTTTTGCTGGGGCTTAGCCCCGGTCCGGGTTCCTAAGCCACTGCTGGTACAGATCACGCCTGCAACTCCTCATGTGTAAGTATGAGGATCTCCAGCTACCGTAAAGGCACTGATGAGGCAAGGTTTGGGGGTCAAACGCGAGTGCTGCAGCCACTCTGCTTGGGGTCAGAGCCCTGCAATCACCTCCTGCAGCCCTGCCCCTACCCAGCTCCCTCCACACAGCCCTTGGCATGGGTCCCTGCAGCCCCAGAGACTGGACTACGGCTCCGCAGCAGCCTGGGGCCACCAAAGCTGAAACGCTGAAGCCCCGACAGGCTTCCAGCCAGAGAGGGTGGCTGCCCTCTTCTTCCCCTGGGGTGCTGAACCTGCTGGCAGCATCAGTCCCCAGCTGGTGCGTCTTGCGTACATCTTTCTCAATTAAATGTACAGTGGATGTCTTCTCGTTCAGCTAGTCTGGAGCTTAAAAAGCAGCTTAAAAATACGGGACAGGGTAATTTTTGGTGGACATGGCCAGAGCCTGCATGTTCTTGAGAGAAACTTTGGAAGAAGACCTAAGCCTTAAGGCACTGCCCTGAGGGGGTCTCCTTCCATGACACAAATGCTGCTCTGGAGCATGGCGAGCTCTGTCCCAGCAGTGCCCAGTGCCTTCCCCTGCCTGCTGTCACAGGATGGCCACACGGGAGAACTGTGGCCAAGCTGCTGGAGCACTCCGGCCTTACAACACCAGAAGGGCTCAGGAGGAGAGTGTGGCGGTGGAAAGAGCAGCTCTGGACACAGCAGGCGCTGGGGCTCCCTGGCAGTGCTGCTGTTCCAGGACTCTGCACACAAGCACTGCCCCTGCAGTTCCAGAAGTGGACTCCAAGAAAGGATTGTGGACAAACAGGTCGCTGCAGGATCCTTTGGGGCGGCTCCTCCATCACACAGGCTCTGGGTCACACTAGATCGGTAGATACTGAATTAGAAATGGGATGGATAATGACATTTCTTTGTGGACAACATGATTCCAAGGAAGAAAACCTGAAAACACAAAACAAACCGACTACCAACCACAGGTAGTCATACTCGGGCCACGCTCGGAGCTGGGCACCCCAGGGGTAGATGGTGGCTGAAGAAACCCTCAGGCACAGGGAAGGGGAGGCAGTCCATGCTGACCAGCATGCTAGGAGGCAGCAGGCAGTGCTCAACAGCCCACCCCTCGCCTCCTTCTCGGAAAACACCCCACTGGACTCTGCTTAGTCCAACCTGGCCCCGCAGCACTTGACGAAAGGCAGAGCAACAGCAGAGCTGGCCAGGAAGCAGGGGGCTGCGGCTGGACCCCCCAACCCCTCTATTACTTGCTCTCTCTAGTTTCTGCAGTTGCAGAAGCAGTAGCAAGAAGTTACACCAACCCACTGCAGTAGCAGAAGCGGAGGCGACTTCACATGAACCACTTCTTTGCTTAGACCTAACAAGTAAAACCACAGGAGACGTTAATTCCTGCAATGGAACGTCTTGCTCAAAGTTACTAACCGTACACAATCTCAACGCAGAGCTGCTCCTCTTTAAGGAGACTGATCATGCATCCCTCACCCCCTCCAGCTGGACCTCCAAGCCACACACACAGCAACCAGCTAAGAAAGCAGACAGAAAACAGCAAAGTTTGCAGCAAGTCTGGCATCAAGGAGCCTCCCTCACCTTCAAGTCCAAGGTATTTTCTGGCTCTGGTCATCTTGTGTTCAGCACAATCACAATTAAATACATTCAGTATTGGGTTTAGGGTCTTAGGGGGATGTATTGTGGCAGAAGCAAGAGAAAACAATGCATTTGTTACTGGGGTTTGTTTTAGTTTAGGCATTTACTTACCTGGGGTTTGTCGATAACCCTGAGGATCTTGCAAAGCTACCACCGATTGCTTTGCTTTTCAGTAAAAACAAAAATGAGAAAGAAGGCCACATACAGCTTTTCTCTCCTTCAGGTATTCCAGAAAGAACTTGCCCTACTACCAGCTCCATCTGGCAAATGAATAAAAACCTCTGTCCCCAGATGATCAGTGATAAGACACTATGCCAGGAAGCGATGTGATGATGCAATTGCTAACAGCTAAGAAGCGCTGCTTCTAGCACTGACTCTTGGTGACCTGCGCTGGACCAGATTCAGACAGGACTGCTAGAGCCAACAGCAGCTGCAAAGTTATAACCGCAGATGTTTCCCAGAGCATAGAAAAGCCTGCTGGAGGGATTCACCCTAAAGGACAGGAACCACGCTTGGCAATACTGTCTCTAGCTTGGGCTGCTTCCTTCTGAGTATTGTAGGGAGAGGAATCTTTATGCATGAGGAACTTGCCTTTCAATCACTTTGACAGAAGACTTGCTCCATAAACAAAGGAAAACACTTCAGTTGAACTGGTGCAGTTTGAACTTTATTTAAAACAGCTGTAATCTAATCTGCATAGTGCTGGGGCAGCATCCAACCTCTGCAATAGCCAGGGAAACTCCAGAACAGCAACATCTCTCTGCACGCGGCCAAGCGCTGAGTCAGGGTACATTAAAATAAAGCGTGTAATCTGACCCATGCTGGATCAAGTCCAGGAAACTAGTAACCTGACTTCTTCCTAAACTTCTTCTTAACACCCTAAGAGTGAGGGGGGGGGGAAACAACAACAACAACAAAGCACAATTAGAAGATAATTCTGCAAAGCAAGAGCTAAAAAAAATAAATCCATGTACAGGCATATACTTTGATATCAATTAGCTAGGTTAGTTTGAGACCAGCTGCAGAAATGCATGTGCTGACTAGAGGTTAAGGGCACAACAGCCTTTAACAGGTCAAGTGGAAGAATTTGTTTAAAAGCATGGTAATATTACAGGCTTGTAGACCATTACAGAACACTTTTCATAGTTGCTTTGCCGTTTATCTCATCACCTACTTCAGCTTTAATTCCTTCAAATTAACGATGGAGTTTTATTTACACAAGTGCTGAAGTTGTATACCTACTGTAACTAGTACACAGACTTGACAGTATTGAAAGACCATGGTTTTAACCCAGGTCACAAAACCAAGGTAACCATTTTATAAACTCAGGGTGTAGCTCTGCTAAAAGCCACTGAAGTAACATAGGTTCTCTTTCTTAATTTTAACCTGTGAGTAAACCTAAGCCTTGCACCCTTAAGTTTTGGGGTTTTTTCGAGGGGAGAAGGAGGAGTAAGACCTCTCAAACCCACTAAGGCACATTTTCTAAGAGATGAATTGCACTTGAAGCAAGCTGGAAACCAGAGGTAATAAGGAAAAAAGGTAAGTATACGGTCATGGTCATGCTTTCTCCACAAGTTTGGAATACCAGCAGTAGGGGGAATGCTGGAGAATGAAGACCGTGCAAGGTAGCTACATGCCCCTTCGGTCTTGTCACTAGGGTTTGAGGTGGATGCTTAAAATGATCAGAGCTCAGAATTGCGGTTTAAGCCAAGCAACTAATTTTAAAAGAAGTCAGGGGTATCTGTTGTCCGCACAGCAAAATGGGACTTCAGCTGTCAGCGCAGTTTGCAAGCTGCACTATTCAGAGGGTGTTAATTCAAAACCTGGAAATACTAGAAGCAGGAAAGCAGTGTTCCTAGTCTCCTCAAATTTACTCTACCATGACATCATCATTTTGTAGAACATACTTTTTCTGGCACTGCCCTGCCCACCTTACATTTGGTTTACTTGTTTGGGGTTTTTAAGCAGATCCCACGTGCATTAAAAAAAATTAATAATAATTAAAAAAAAATCTTTTTGGAAGACAGTATTTTACAGTACATACGAAAATTCTCTGGAAAAACATACAACTTCATTTACAAAAACACCAAGTTATAAAGAAGTTACAATAGAGAGAGAGCACAACATTTGTTTCACGGGATCAGAATTTCTCCCCACCCCTCAAAAAACCCTCATGCACTTAACTGGGTAAGCAGTGTTACCAGTTTACAGAACCGGAACTTCAGACTACTACAAGTTTTCATGTAACCACGTAGAACAGCTTTCAGGGTTTATCTGAAAACACTCTCTGCATGCCAATTCCTTTCAAGACTCTCCCTTGCAGGTGGGTAGCAGTGCCACAACAGCCTTGGCTATTGCAATGTTTAAGTACATCTTCAGCTGTGTGTTCCGAGTTTAGCTTTCCTACCCAGCGACAACAAAAAAAGCCCTCAAGTCTCATGCTGGAGCAGTCTCAAGACAAAAATCAGATACAACGGCATGGGACACGTCTATCATCTCCATACCTTGGTAGCATCCTCTGCTGCGTTGTCTTCAATACCACAATTATTTATGGGCCTCCATGGGAGGCAATACTTGTGTAGCGCGTGGCCGTGTTAGGCAGGGGACAGCTGCTAGCTGAGGAAGCTGAGCACCATTCTGATAGATGCCCAGGAGTGTATGTGCCAACCGGGAAAATAGTTTAGGAGAAGAACAATATATGCACATGCACTAGGAAAGCACAAATGAATACAAGCACGTTCAGACACACTTGACACCACAACGTGGTTGCAGTAACTAGTTAACCTGCTTACCTACATTCTGAATCCAAGTCACAGGGCAGCTTGGTTTTTGTGGCTTTTCCAAAGCTGTTTCAGCTAGTGACAGTCAAGACTTCTAAAAAGACTAATAGGGATAACTCTTACAAGAACATATTTGGGAAATGAAGGCTGAAAGAAGTTAAACTAAAAAGCATATTTTTGTTTACATCAATAAACGCGTAGAGTACTGATGTGAGGTAGTCTAGGCACTAGCAGAGTCCATTCAGCTTTTCAGTTAGCCCACTGAGTAAAACGCCTTCCTAATTACATTGTCTGTAGATCTGCTGCTGACATCTTCTGGACTGCCGCCGCCTTTGAATGCTGAATCCTGGCCAGTTAACTAGAAGAACAGAATACACAGACTCAAAATAATTGCTATACTGAAGTTACCTTCATATTTGAGTACAGCTTCCAGTCAACACATTAACTGTGTTAGTGGCCATTCTTAAAACAACATTTAGACAACACTACCCTTACCGCACAGGAATCTCAAGCCTCGCAAGAAGTCGTACTACCCAAACCTTGAAATCTGTACCTGAAGTATTCAATAGTAGGTAACAGTTCTGCAAGCTGATTCTTTACAAGTGTCAAAATGGAGTTTTTTCTAGTTGTTCTTTGCCTCAAATCAGAGGTCAAGCCACGCAAACAGCTGTTTAAGGAGAGTTATGTATAGCAAGAAAACAAATCAAGCATTAATCAAAAGCTCCCACAAAACCCAGATTTAACACGCAACTCCACACGGTCGTTTCAGCAGTGGACAACCTGTTGAGTAGGCTGCTGATTTCTAAAGCAGCAAAACTATCAAGAGGCATTCGAAAATCATCTGCCAGAACAAGATTAGCTCATATGTCTACTTTTATAACATTCATGTCCTCTTCCTTTTGAGATTTGGTTTTTTTCTGAATGAAGAACTGCTTCCAGTTCATTGAGCAATGGGTCAGTGCAGTAATATACAAGTACAGTAGTATTTAGAGAGCCTGCCACCAGACCAAAACCAGTCACTAGTGCCAGATCTCGGGGGAAAAAAATTGTTTAATAGCTATACAGTCCGTTCAAGACAATTTCTCACACCTACATCCTAGTAAAACTAGCATTATGCTTAAATTTAGATTCCTGAATCCATTGGGGATGTATATATGCATTTCTTCTCAGTTATGTCATGCATTGTACATCAAGAATTAATTCTACTTCAAACCCTCCCTGGCCTAGCCCCCCTTCCTTACCTTTTCTCCGTCTGCTAGTGTTTTGGGGCGTTCTTCTGATGGAGGTGAATGAGGTCCTTCAGTGGTCACTGAATAAGGTCGTTTAGGTGCACTGTTCTTAGGATCTGTAATTCCAGTCCCACTTAATTCATGCTGTCCTTGGACAAAACGTCCTCCTGGTTGAGAAACTGTGTTACGTCCTGGAATGGTGCTACCAACTGGAGGTCCCAATGTTCTTATTGCAACTGTAGCCTCCACTTCTGTAAGAGACACCGCGCTTCTAGAGTTCAGCCGTGAAATTAAAGACTGCATTCCACCCACCACGTCAATACATACTTGAATCAGTAACAGGAATGGAGAGTCCCTTAGACACTGATGGCTCAGCTACACGAGGTAGCTTCTCTCTCTTGTTAGCACCGTTAGATTTCTGGTACGCAGCATTTCTGTAAGAGTCAGATGCTAGAGTTATAAAAAGCTCGTTTGTAAAATACTATACATTTCCTTTCCAGAAAGCCCATGCAAGACAAATGTCTGTCTTCTTAGCTCATTGTCACAGCTCTACCAAACAACAAACTCCCAGGCAATCTAGCACGAGATCTTCATTTTGACCGCTGAACTTCAGACCGCAAATTTAAACTTCAGCGTTTTCTTTAGTCAGTCTCTATGTACTTGCACTGTCTTCCAGCTTAGTACCTCCAGCACTCTGTACTGCTTTCCATGAATGGATCTGCTCTACCCATACGGGCATCCCATTTTATTTTAGTTTTAATGCCACTCCTCCAGTACCAAATGGTCTGAACACAGCAGGCATTACACATTTGGTACTCTTGGGCTATTACTCTCAAGATTACATATTCCTCCTGGGCTGAAGTAGCTTATGAACAAGCAGACCTCCCAGGAAGTGACACACACTTTTACTGCCCGAGTTCTCATACTGCTGCACCAAGGCAGCAGCAGCTCTAGTGTTGCTGTGATCAAGATCAGCACTTCGTTAGAACATCATACTGCTTGGCATTAACCATACTTTTTGTTAGAAAGAACAAAATTACCTACGTGGAAAACACTCCGGCTTCAAGTTACACACTAACCCAAGGAGATCTACATTCAAGACCAAATAATTCCTCCGGTATCCACTTCTCCTTTCTTCCGACATGTCTTCATGGATATTAAATTCATTTTTTCAAGGATTTCTTTAACCTGCCTCCCCCCACGTGCCCAAAGGAGATGACAGCTTTCTTCCTGAAGCCATTAGAGCCCTCCACGTGCTTATGAACAACACAGATTCAAACAAGAAATCCCAGACCTCATTCCCATTGCGAGTCAGTTAAAAAGCAGCTTCTTCACAGCTTTAAGGTTATGGTGCTAACCTTTCTCTCTCGGCTGGAGAGGTGTCCACTTTAGCAATCTTATGTGATGAAGAGGAATTTTCCGGTGTTCTGGAGCCCGTGTCTCTGGAACTGTCCAAACAGCTTCCAGCTGAAGAAGTCCTTTTGCGCTGAAGCCCACCAGCATTTTGACTAGTACCTGGCATGCTTTGCTGAAACAACAACATCAAAATAATGAAGTCTTCAAGTAATTATTAAAGGAAAAAAAAAATATTGCCAGAAGAGCCCAATTTTTAATATACCTTCTTTCTTTTCGGTAAGGTTTCTGCAGGCAAAAAATGGTGGAGGTGCTTTCTCTTCACATGAGCTGCCTCAATCTTCATACCTTCCTTTAGCACATTGAGGTGGTTAGCCTGGCTGTAAACTAACAGGAAATTTAGTGTTGTAGCTCAGTGGGAATGTTTGCATTGGGTATTTGTCAAAGTTGTTGACATGATTTACATTTGCCACAACATTCAAACACAGTGCCACTGGATGTAACGTACAAGACAAGCATCGGTTCGGGTAACAGTGCAAGTCTGAGGAAGTCACCCCACCTGGCCTGAAACTCAGACAAGCGTTTTGATGCCTTTTTTCTGTGCTTGTCTCATATCCCAAAGCATGAGCTAAAAAGAAGGTCCGCTTTTACTGCATTTACTCATGTTGTCTGAGCAACACAACACACAGCTCATGCTGGTACCATGGAGAAATGTTTGTTTGCACTGATGAAGAGTTTAAAGGAGTCCACTGCTTAGAACTTTTTGTCCAAACACACTCGTCACTCCCGAAGAGTAACCCGATTTCCTTAGTTTGTCGTTACGATAGCAAGGCATAAGCCTCACAGCACACGTGCACTTCTGAAAGGCACAAGAGCAGTCAGCTTGGGAAGAAGTAAACAGACTTTGGAACCAAAGACCTGTACTTTCAAATGACTGCTCACCCCCAAGCCCCTTTATTCTAGCATTATCTAACAACGCTTGCGATATGACTTTATTTCTGCATCTATCAAAAGGAATAAAGGAAGATGAACACGGAGCTTGACGTGCAAGACTGCATGTCATTACAATGTGACCACTCACTGCCTTTCAAAGTTCTGGGATGGTATCGTACAGAAACTGTTATTTTGGAAACAATACTGTCAGCAGGCATTCACAACTTCTTTTAGAGCCTGATACAGTTAATTCCCACTTCCAAAGTTCAGTAACTGACAACTGCTTTTGACAAGTGTAGCTACACCCAGTAAACGGGCATCTCTCTCCTGGCTTCACATCTGACTGTCCACTTCAGGAATCGCAGTTCCTTTCTGATCGTTCACTATGATCTGCAGAACTGTTATTTCACATATGGGATATGGTACATAGGGCTGTAGTACACACTTCTGTTTCAAGGTGGACTTACATTGCCAAAGTGTCAAAATAGTATGTTTCTAAGGCTAATCTTCTACGTGTCACGCTCTACAGAAATAGCTAATAGCTAATACCAGAAGGAAGCACAATTCACTTTGTGAAGCAACTTGCACTAGAATTAAAAATCGAAACCCTACGAGACTAGAGCAAAATAGAGGCTTACCTGTATCCTTGAATGACTGTATAACGCACGTTAAATCAACGTTAACACTTTCTGCATTCTCTGCTTTCCTAAACACGATTCCAAGAAACCACATTGACACATATCCACTCCTAAAAAGACAGAGTCACAAATCTATCATTTATGCACAGATGCCAGTTATTTGGGTGCTAGCATCTACTCTCAAGAAGGGATTAAGCAAAACAGTTTAGTTGTACGCAGCAGCTAAAGATTGGAGTCAGCCCATACTCAAGTTCTCCGAGAACTCCTCCCTCAAGTTCTCCCTTCTTTAAAAAGATCCTACATGCTCAGAACCTTGCCCGCCAGACCTCCTACCTACAAAACAGTAGCTACGTAACTGAACATCTCTCACAGGTAAGCTGAGGTGAAGGAATATAAACGAGGTACAATACATGGGCCAAACTCTAGTTCAGAAAAGTAATGAAACTCACTGTTTACAAAGTTCTCGGCTGCCAGGGAAAGACTGTGGCTTTACATGTGCAATAGATATAAATTCATTCCTCTCCAAGTTTCCAACCAGCACACGAATTTTAGATTCCACAAGGCCAATCCTGATAAGAACAAGAGACATTTACTCGTTTTTGACTGTATCCAGCACAGTAGTTATCTGCCTTCTTATAATACAATGCTAATACCAAAAATGCTAACCAGTCAGTAAGTAAGTAGTAAGTTTCATTCAGCTCAGCAGATACTAGATATTTATATCACACACACTGGAGTTGGAGATGTTTCCAGGGACATTGGAGCTTCAAAGTTTCCAAAGACAGAGGCAGTAAGTAAGTTTAACTTGTACTCTTAACAGGTCAGACACAACACTTCAACATATAACCTATGATGAAAATGTCAACAAGAAGCAGATTCCCAGCACCTCTGGCTGCATTTTGAAGTGCAACAAAGCTCCTTTTTACCCCAAAGATCAAGGAGAACAACCGTTTAGAAAAGGCTCAAGCACAACTCTTCCATTACACCTGAGTAAAGATGCTATTCTTCTTGCAGACTGATCTGTGAAAAGAGTTTACCCTCTTCCAGCCAAACTGAAAAATATCGTTCCTTTAATAAACAAACGATCCAGTCAACACAGTCTCATCAGAGACTTACCCAAGAAACGTATCATGACCACCAAGGCTATTCTTTTAAATGAAGTACTGGCATTTTACCCTTCTACCTAAAACACTGATACCCTTGAAAGCAGTCAGAACTCTGTACGTTCTTCACAAGTATCTTATGTTGATGAACAACAGAGATGTGCCATCTATTCCCAAATCCATTCAAGAGTTGGTGAACTAAACTTGTTCTTATAGCAAACGGAAGCAAGTTTGTCTTCTGCTTTTCATTTTCCCAGATGCAAAACTAAGCCCCGTTTGCTGCCATTTCTGTCACTGCAAAAACGTCAGCTTTTACTGCAGCCAGAACTTTCCTCATCTTTATTGTGAGATACAATAAGCCTTCTCCACTTAAAACATCTCACATTAAAAACTATTTGGCTCTAAGCCCTCTGCCCAGAACTCCTTGTTGTATACCTAACTGCGACTGACATCAAGCTGTAGCTGACACGATTTTTAAGTGAACACATTAACAAGTTCAGGTAAGAGGTACTACCTACTAGAGCTGTTTTTAAACAGGAAATAAGGTGTCTTTCAGAGGTAGCTCAAGAATTCAATCATTTGCCTTAGACCGCAAGCCGAACCCTGAAGTATAACCAAGGTGCCCTCAGAACAGGGGTCTGGTACACACAGCTATTTTCCTTGCTTACTTGAGCAAGGCAGGCAAAGCACTCGTTTCTTCAGAAAAAGAACACCACACACATTACAGTACCTTAATTCCTCACCATTTCCCCTTATTTCAAGACTCACAGTTAGTCACCCCATTCACACAGGTTCAACAAGTTATTACTGGCATGTCTGCCTTGAGACAGTTACAAATACCACGTCAGCAGCAGTCATTTTCTCTAACCACAGTTGAAGGGGTTCTCACATTACCTTTCACAAAGTAGATCAGCACTCCTGCAATTTACCTATCCACTACCAAGCAGGCCGAGATGATCATTTCCAGCACTAAACACAAGATGCCTGAGCACACTACTAGATTAAAACGTAGTAAACACTATTTATCACCATTCAGGTACTCTGTGCAGACGGTCAGGTTTCACCCCGATTAAACAGCCTTGTTTCACTTCACTGGAGAAAAGTAGGCTCTGGAACAGGCAGACTACATTACCAGAGCAACTTAGCATTGAGTGCAATCTAGTCCTAAATCAAATATTGCATCCAGTAAAAAAGCTATGAAACCAAGCCTTCTAAGGCTCTACAACAGTCGTCTTCAAAGTGTCGGAGGGGGATGTACCCCAGGGGGTGCACAAGACAATCCACTGGGTCCGGGAAGAAAAGATTAGAACTTCAGTAATGTGTACGTAACTTGTAAAGAAGTAGACATAGACCGCAACTATGTGTTCAAAAATTACTTTTTTTTTTTTTGTTTTGCTCACAGGAGTGCACAAAAGTTTGGAGACCACTGCTCTATAAGTCAGTAAAAGATCAAGCTCTCCAGTGTCCACTACACATCTGATGACATCAAGTAATCCCCATTTACTTCAGTCTCTGCAACAAGGAACATCTTCCTAACTGATGTAGCCTTGGGTAAGTAGTCTCCTTAGACTCCTAAGGAGTCTGCTTCTCCAGATGGCACAGAGCATACGCACGCTAACCCTCTTTGTTCCTTCTCATCATGACTTAGGTCTTTAGCTTAACTTCTTAAACAGCAAGATAACTTACTTACGCTAACTTCCCTTCACAAGAAAGCTTTTAGTTTTGCTGAGGAACTGTCTACTTACCTCCCTACTGTATTCCATGCCGAGCTGCACAGTCAAATACTTTAGTTTTGTGAACTGTATTAACCAAATGAAGCGCAACACTGAACTGAGCGTCAATGATGTATTGAACCCACACTCAAAGCAAGACTTACCACTCTAAGTGATGCTCTTTAGTAGAGGCACTAGCAGTCAGCACAATATAATGTCTAGAAGAAAAGAAAAAGTAACATTCTAGCTCAGGACTTGATATTCCTTCAAATGAAACCAAAACTGCCTTAAATGTATAGAAAATGACTTCCAGACAAGACACATTATATCCTGCAGGCAGCACAGTATTAACTGAAGAAAAACTGATTACATCCTTCAGAATCGTGTTCTGCTGCATTCTAAGTATCAGAGCTGGTATTTTTGTTAATAAAAACAGTGTCAGTGGCAAAACACAAACAGTTTTTCTATCTTCCCTATACTTATCCTTACCAAAATTCCTATGACTACCTCCAGCTTCTGAAAAACAAACATATCAATGCCATCTTGTATTTCGACTGCAAGCTAAAAGTCACTATGCTAACCAGTACGGCAATCATTTCAAGTTCAGGTAACAGTTTTCATACATACTTGTATTTCTGAAAAAAGTCCAGTGGTTCAAAGAGCTTTGACCAGTCTGATTTTCCTTGGAGAATCTCATTCGTAACTGCAAGACCTACAATTAAGGTTGAAGACCTTACTACCATTTTGTTTTTAAGACTAGCAGAGCGTGATAGAAACTTTACAAGAGAAAGGTTTTTGAACAGTAATTGACAGATCAAAAAGCAGGAATTCCCTTGACACAATACACGCCTACTACAACAGTTCATTGTAAAACTGCTCCCTTGTTGCCTGCAACAGGTAGACTTCCCAGAGAACTCTTCTGCCTAAAAGGGCACAACACCGCACGGAATATAACCAAGTCAGGTAATGTGGTTTCATATTGCAAGAATGACACCTTTTAAGCAGTTAATAAGCATGGAAAGAACTTTACCATGTCTGAACTCCTCCACCATTACCGCTCGCGTTGATGTAGATACGTTGTACGTAGAGTTCTGCTGCGGATAGGCTGGGGTGATGATAGGCATTACGTGGTATCGGTCTGATGGGTTCACCTGTGATGTTAAAACAATTGTGCTCAGCACCAGCAGCTTAGCTTAGAAGAAAGGTTCAAGGCTTCCAAATTCCATGTCTACATACCCTGGGGTCCCATACTGGTAAATTAAGATTGCTCTCTTCCTGTTGTTTCAGCAATACAGGTCTTGGCCACTCCCTAAACAAGAAAAGCCAGGCACTGACTCTGCCATGTAATTCAGGGTAGGACTGAATGGTGTTGGTCTAAATCTTATATAAAGAACCACCTCAGAAAGTGTTACTGCTTTACGCAAATCAAAATAGTCATCAATAGCTCTTACCATTCTGAAAAAACCAAGAAGAACTTGTTCACCAGAGTAGAAGCCAAAGCGTTTGGATAGAGTTGACACGTTCTCGCTACTAGCACAGCACAGGAAACCCCACCAAGAAATCCCAGCACGTTGGAGTAAATGCCACGTCCTACAATGCAGACATTGTTGTTGCCCTGTAGTCTTCCCGTGCCCAAGCACAGTCCTTCAAATTTACAGCACCACCTTCACAACCTATAGGATACCTAGCACCCTTCAGCCTCCAAGTCAGTTATTTTTGCAGTGCAACGAGGCCAAAACTGTTGGTCCTTACAGCGATGCGAAAAAGAATCGTTACCACACCACTTCCCAAAATACCGCTACTCTGAAATTTGCCTGCACTGCTACAGCTACTGCTTCGCTCCAACTTCCCTTGAGAAGAAGGTTCTGCCATTCTTCTAGCACTTGCTCTAGTCACATGCGCAAACGGTATTTTCTTATTCCGTATCTATCAAGCTTTTATACTTCACTGGGCATTTTTTATCCTTTCTAGTCAGGTTCCTGGTAAGCAATGCAGCACCTTGTCTTGTAGGCACTCCCCTCATCTCCCCGCTCCACCCCCATTAAAAAAAAACACAGAATCTACCCCACAGACAGTCCTTGAATCTAAACTAAAACACAGGTTTTGAACTAAAACCTGGTACTTAAACAGCTATCCAAAGATGAAGGACTTCTAATGCCATTGTTTTTTCAGCACGAGGTGCCTCTGGAAAGTTTAAAGATCACAAACAATCACATTACTCACGTTTTGCCCACAGTTTAATTGCACGGAGCGTGAGCCGGAAGTTCTCTTTATTTGGCACTAGGTGCAGGATTTCGTCAGTAACTCTGCAGCCTGTAAGAAAAAACAGTTGAAGTACAGCACTTCCTGGTAACAGGTACGAGTCAGTTCTGTGCTGTACTGGATCAATAGCTTACAGTTTCTCCTGCAAGTCTATGAAAACAAGTTTGCATTACTTGCTTTGTATTACCTTAAAAATCAGAGGTTACACATAACCTTACAGGCACATAACATAACAAATTAGAGGTTACACATTCCGTATCACCTCAGGTAACTGGTACCCTCAACAGCTTTTTCATACTTTAGACTACAGCCAACACTTGTCAATAAGGCCCTTCGACAGGATTCCGAAAGCTAGGTTTCTTTCGACAGCCAGGAACAATTAAACCAGTCAGCGTTAAACAGTGAGCAACTTCGGCTTCAGGTATTTTAAATATCCTTTTTTTTTTAATGAACTACCACACAATCTTCTCTATCAAGTGCTCTACCTATTCACCTGAAGCAGTTTCTGTGGCAAACTGGAACACCACACCCCCCCCAATCGAAGAAACATGAAACACAGGTCTATCTAAACACACAACTTGAAACAGCTGAATTTAAGCCCACTCGCCACCTCCTCAGGTCTCAAGTATACAGGGGATCAGTTTCTGCATCCTTTACAGAAACTTGGGGTGTGTAACGTGCATTCCATACCAACTTTAGTAACATTTTCTTGTTAAAGATGTGCAAATATGCTTACCATTTAAGCTCCGTATACATCTTATATCCAGGCTTCTGAGACACGAGTTGTCTCTGAGATCAAGATTATCAGCAACAATTGGCACAGACAGTCTTGCAAACACGAGATCAATCTTAAGAGGGAAAAAGTGCCAACCGTTAGAATGCCCCGCAGTTTGCAAACAGCACACTGGTGGGGGACAGTTACTCAAGTCTAAAAAGAGTGGTTAACATCTGTATTTAGAATTATGTGACTATAGATACATCTCCCAAGAGATTCATTTGCCAGAAGACTCAATACAATTTCTAGAAGTTCCCAATTTTATTTACAAAGCCTTCACTGCATCACCCCTTTCTTTTTAAGCTAGGGAAAGGAAGAAGGCATTTTAAGTTGGAAAAGATTACTCTAGACTTAGAGTTTCAATTAAAAGGGAACTTAAAATTATTCACAGAATTAAGACTTAAGTTCAGTCACCTCAACTATACTTCAGCAAAGGAGAGAGCATTTCCTTTATGCAGTAAGCCCTTTTGATCCTGAAGTATCTGCTTTTTAGTACAGTCTGAGGCAAGAAGATTATCCTGTGAAAGTCTGTACCAGATGAAGGCCACAAAAAGGTCACTGAATAAATCTCTTTGTGATAGTGATACCAAGCAGTAACTTGCTTAGGGACTACAGCAGGCAGGTCTTGATTCATTGTATAGGATGTATTCAAGATAGCTGGATTCCTGCAGCTGACAGACCCAGGCGGGAGTCAAATGAGTACTTTCACTTTCCATTTTCCAGATTGTTTGTCCCATGACCACTTCATTTTGGATGTGCAGCAAAACATTTAGTCTGCTCACACGATTCGTACAGTGAACTACACTGTACACATCCCTCTGTAGATACCTAGCTTGGCAGAGCTAAGAAGACTGAGCAAGGACACCGCCTCTGCTCCCACTCTGCATGATCCTAGGGATAAATGCTATTCAAGCAGGCTACCCTGGTCTACAGCACAGGCCTAGAAAAAGATGTCCCTGATGCTCCCATGCCTGCTAGGCTCCCTAGGGGCTTATTTTCCTATAAGCTCCCATTCTACTGCAGTGTCTTCTCCTGGGATACTTTGCGGTCCAAAATAGCACAGTCACAGCTCCCTGGAAAAGTTATCCTATTCCAAAGCAAGAAAAAATTTACTCACTTAAAAAAAAACCAAAAAATGCTTACCTCAACGCCATCAAACTCAAACTTGACAACTGGTACATATGCGTCTTCAACTGCCTGGAAAGGAGAGGATAACTGTGTAAGAAAACATGGTTTGCTACTTTAATGTTTCTCCTGAACTACGATCAAATGCAGAATTTACACTGCTAACTACTCAGTATAAAGACTGAGTTGCTTCCAAACCAGAAGAATTGTTCATAAGCTGCAAGCGGTATAGCACTAAGACGGTATAATACTAGCTTTAACAAGTTATTTAGCCAAGAGATCCGGAGGCTGATCACGTATTGTAATGAACAAACAGTGCACAATGAGCCATCAGTATCAGAGGTTGTAAGGTACTTACCTTGGTGGTGAGGAAGAAAAGCAAGAGATTTCTGTAGCTATCTTACTCCTGGTTAACATCCAGAGAAATCGAGAACATTCTGTCCGCATTTGCAGCGCGCACTAGCCTCCTGTATTTTTATTTTCTACCATGCCTGAGATGCTATCAGCTACCTTATGGGACAGTTTTCAATTTTGTAGCCCACTCGTCAGAACTGTGCCACAGCCCACTGACCCTGTCTTCGGTCACCTGAACAAAGGCTCATTAGCTATGCACGTGAAGTCTTTCAAAATGTCTGCACAAGGAAGACCAGCCTGAGAGAAACACTTCTCAGGAGTTCGGTTCTATATGCAAAGTACACAGCATATGCACCGGAGGGTCATTTTACAAGGCAGTTTTGTACATTCACAGCACAGCTGCTACTGACTTTATGCAAAGCTGACTGTGCATCTCTTCTACAAAGTCTCGGGCTGAGTAGCCAGAGAAGAACAGGACCAGAGAAGAATGAATTAGAGGTCCTAAAGTACACCCAAGGAACACCATGGCAAAGGTACTGACAGAAACCTTTCCACATCACATTCAACTCCCTTAGCTCTCAGGCTGCCCCTTCCTCTACCTGCATGCAGTTACTTTCTTGCCAAGCCCCTTACTACAGCTAGGATGAAAGCAAGGCTCCTAGGCACAACCTTGCTTTTTGATACTATAGCCCACTCATTCTCAAACCATGGGTAGGGGAGAAGTGAACCACAGAGATTCGGATCGGACATACAGTCACTGGGGAAGGGAACCAAAAGCTTGACTTCCACGCTTTCATGCTGCGTAGACAGTATTTTAGAAGGGGCTCAGAAACAAGGCCCTTTTTCATTTTGGTTTGTAAGACAATCACTACCAATAGGAGTCTTTAACAGGAATATTCTTATTGTCGGAGTTGCACAATCTATCAAGGAGAGAGCTTGCTTACTCTTAGGTTTTTTATTTCCTCCTGACGTTTCAGTTTTTCAAAGAACGACTGAAAGAAATCTGATCTTTCTACACGTCTAGGAGCAACACAAGCCACGTCTATGTCAGCACCTGCAAAGAGATGCCATTTGTTCTGTTACTGTTGGAAGACACTTTCAAACATTACAACTATGACCAGACACCAAAAGTTTACCTTTAGTGTGTACTCCAAGCCTGTAAGAACCAAACGTAAATATTTTGCCACCAACATTTGCTACTACTGAAGGGGGAAGATTCTGTGGGTAGAAGAGAAAGAGTTTTCTGGAGAACAGAAGATACACGTTGACCTACGTGCAAGTTTAACTAGCATAGAAGTTACTTAGAAAGACTACAGCAGCCTCCATAAACAATGTCTTCTCCCTCCCATACTGTTAGTCTAATAGACTGATTCTGTTTTTCTGAAGGGAGTGCTGGCAACTCACAAACAACAACAACAACAAAAAAGGTGAGTACTGTAGCAGTCGCTTCATCAGTTTAAACAAAGACCTATTATCAGTCTTCCCTGCAGCAGACCCACATAAATGAACACCATCTAAGAGCCATACCAAAGGCAAGTCTAGAGTAATAATTTCAAACTAGATTGAGTGCTGTAGGCTGTCTGGGGCAAGTTTACTGCCCTGTTACCATCTGTCTCCCCCCACAATGTCTTGTTTCAGCTTTGTTAACCGCTACAAGTCAACTGACAGAGCCACTTCACAAACTTATTCAGTGCCCCAAGGACTTGAAGGTCTTCGTCTAAAGGATCTTTTATACATTATTTCAATGGCTCTTACTACAGATCTCCTTGATACTTAAGAAGGAAGTTAAATGTTGAACTTTAGCATAAATCCTAGTAGTATCGCCTTTGAAAGAAACAAAAAGGCTTCAGCTGTTTTGATAAGAACCTATCAAAAAACCTTACCTGGCTCTCACCAAGTTCTGAAATCCATTCTTTGACCAAGTTATTCAGTCTGCCAAGAACGACCAGCCTGTAAAGAAAACTCATGTTAAGTTTGCCCTAAAAAAACCCCAGGACATTAACAAATTTTACAGTCTTGTTATACCTGTGATTCAGTTCTTCCTCCTCTTCAAATACCCACAATGCTTTCATCGCTTCAAGCAGCTTCTGAGTATGAATGGAATCTCTATCCGTAGGAGGAGCCAAGCTAATTGCAGAAGTCATTCCATAGTGCCTTGGAGGCTGGTTCTGCAGCCTAGGAGTACTGGGGGAGAAAATAAAATACCGAAGACTCCACAAAAGAGAAAAACAAAACCCAACAAAACAACAACCACCACCTTACTGCAAAACACCCTTCCACTTACAGGTTTCCAAATCAGCTTCTGCCCTTTTGCCCAGCATTAATATAAATGAGGGAAGAAAGATCCTGCTTATGGTTTTTAGATAACTTGACCTAACTTAGAAGCAACTTCTTTAAAAAACACTTGTGGATATAAGAAAAGATCCAAGTTGCTGCTATCTGAAGACAGCTTATTTGCATTGCGCTAGACAGTTGGAACTGATCGCCAGGAAATGAAAAGGTTTGAAATCCACTAAGGGCGACACTATGTACAGCACAAGTTTTTTTGGACCCATTTCAGTTTCACAGCACTTTTGACTTAAGGTTATTCCCATCAGCTTCCCGATCACATTAAACAAGACAATTTAACACTGGCTTCTTTTAGTTCAATGTATTGGCTGTGCTTCTACTGATTCTGAAAGGACATTAGAGTTGATTGCAGAGCAGGGACAAAGTGGTCTGTTAAACAGAGTTGTTGCAGTAAATGCAGCATTACCTTGGTTTTGTCTATGGAAGAGGATGAAGGAAAACATCAACCAATCTGCAGCTAATGTTGCTAGCAGAGCCTTGTGCTCTTAACACAGCGTTCCACTTTTATAGCTCAGAGGCTTAGCTCTACATACATCTGGTTTAATCTAAATCCAAGAGATGTACATCAGCACGCAGAGCAGCACAAGTTAAGCTCTGCTTGTAGAAGGTGCTCAAATCTGCTTTCGCTAGCTCACTGCCCAGTCAGGCAGAGCATTACCAGCTGAAACCAGGAGAGAGAAAGGAGGGGCACCGGAGGTAAGAACTGTACTTAATGGATCAAGGGTCTCTACAGAAACACTAGTAGCAAAAGGGGGACACCCATTAAAAAGGTCTCTACAACTCATCATGCTTGTCAAAGAGTCCATATCCAGACCCTAAGGCTACAGGGATTAATGATGGCATTATTCAAACCGGCTATTTTCCTACTTCACAAATGGACGGCTTCAAATCTTAGCTGGGTTAGTCAAGAGACGCTTAGAACTATTTAAGGTATCTGACCCACTTTGGCTGGAATGGGATGAGGAAATGCTCACAGGACAGCCTCAACACTTGATTTTAAAAAGATAGCTTATTACAACTCCTGATTTCTAATTGTTGCCTTTACTCTGCCACTGAGGGAAGATGGATTTCTCTCTCGCAGAGTAGCTTTGTCCAACTACAGACGTAGCTTTTAGTCACCTAGTGGGCTCCCCCACCCCCCTTCTCTATGAGCTCATTTTTCAAACTTTTTTTTTCTAGGCGTTTTCCAAAAAGCTGGCGGGGGTAGGGGGGTGGTATTAGGACTGTAGTCCTATGAACTACTCTCCCCAGTCAGAACGGCTGTTTACTTTCAAGTGTAACTAGGCCCTGACCTAATTTGCCTTGTCTTCTTTACGGGTATGTCAACTTCCACTTCATAAGTCAAAATATTCCTAATGAGTATTTTCCTTCTTATGATACCATTTTCATAACAAATACAGAAGGAAAGCCAATGAAGCGGGAGTGTGGTGGCAAGCACTTCTTGTTCTCAACTGAAGCCTTTTTCTCCCTGCTCTCTGTTCATTTGAGACTACACTCATTTCTTGACCCTCCTACTTGCCTTCCACATCCTCACCCCCAACACTTCCCTCAGTCTGCTCTCCTCAGACTCAGCTTTGCGACTGTGGATGGAGGCTGCCCAGGCTTAAAAGAGACTCCCATCTCGCATGTGCCCACACTTCTTCACACTTCTGATCTGCAAAGTACTGCACAGATAGTAACTCATCTTCTCCCAAACTTCTTTCATCTTCTTCCACGTACGCTTCCTACGTCGTTGCCTCACCATGATGTATTTGGCCTGCTCTTGTCCCCGACTTGTTATTCTCCTGCTTACTCGATTGGAGATTTTAGACAATCTGTGGGATGGATCCTGGGGTTTGTTTTGATTTATCTTAAGGTTTTATAAACACAGGGCACCCTTACAATCTACCTATCTAGAACACATATATACTAAAAGGAAGGACTGACCTGACCCTGCAGTCACAGATAAAACAGACTCCTCTCTCGCCAACTGAGAGAAAGCAGTTTGGCTATTTGGGCTGACTACATTGAAGACATTCAAAATGGTCATAACAGAGCAGTGTTGACTTTTCCAAGAATTTGCTCAATCAGCATCAACTAAGTTGTTAGAAAAAAAGAATGTGGAGGCTGACTCCTACTGGGAAATCAATTTCTACAGTCCTGTTCAGCCAGGAACCAAAAGGGTGCCTTTCCACTTGATCCTTTAACTGTATTTAATTTTGATAGGTAATTCTGGTTTCCTCAAAAAGACTTCCTTTGTCAGAGTCCTCTTCTCAATCAGGTACTGGAGGTTTATTTTAAATAATTTCACTGCAAGCACAGATCCCCTTTGTTAAAGCCAGTTCAAATTAGGCCATTGAAAAATTAACGACCACTTGTATTCTCCACAACTATCTGTGCATACGTACTTCACTATGAATCAGCCGTTGCAGAAGTCAAGTGCTACGGCCTCGTTTAACAGCTTACAAGTAGTAATACATTGAATTTCTATATAATACTTACAGTTCCCAGCCTGGTCTGCCACCTGCTGAGCCAATTGTACTGCCTCTCCCCGGATGACCTTTTGGAGTGGAGAGAGGAAAAAGCAAAAAATCCCATGCAGTTTATCTGAAGATAATGTTTTGAAAGGAATTCTAAAGTTACAGTTCCTTACCAGTGGTGGGTATTGACTGTCCTTGGGGGCCCAGACGACTTGCTAATGCTGCTTGTCTTCGCACAGGAAGCCGACAGCCCTTGTGAATAAACGCAGACAGTTGGAAAAGAAGCTCTACTACAATATAAGAATCACTGCATATGTTGAAATAAAGCTTACCTTCTCTTCCAACAAACTGCTGACTGACAGAGAGGAAGATGTAGATGGTTCAGCGGCACTCACCAGAACAGCGGGAGGTCTAACAGTCTTGGGTGCTGGTGGAGGCGGTGGCGGCTGCTGCTGCTGCTGCTGTTGCTGCTGAATCTGCTGATGGAGCCTTTTTGTGTATCCAGTTCCATTTTTGAAGTTGTTCACAGCCTAGAGGCAGAAAAGCATTTACAAGAAGCTACGATGGAACTTCAGCAGATATACGAACAGAAGCCTTCACAGAGGAAAATTACTCATGTATTCCGTAAATGCCATCAATCCTCAAAGAAACCAACATACAGATGTATGAACACGTCACATTGAACACTGATACTAATGACTGGTAGCTCAGAGGACCTGTATTTCAAGTACTTCAGCGTTAACACCAAATGTGAAAGCGAGGCAATCGTGTTCAGTAAGAGCGGGACCCGAATTTGCCAGATCATCTCTAAAGAGTCGTAAGCTTCTGTGACAGCAGCAAACAGTGCATTTGAAAAGTCAATTTAGCCTTATTCAATTACGCCTTGCTTAAGGAGATGTAAATTAATATTTTCTTCCCTTTCCGCTTTTTACAAAGAGCCTTTTCTTACAAGCACTTTATGTAAAAGTCGTCATGTTACCTGGCGTATGCACTTGTTGGGAATTAAAGCATCAGGTGAAACATCTGTCTCCTGACACGTTGGGCATATATGTTCCTCCGATTCCAGTAATGCTGTTCTAATACCTGCATAGAATTAGAATAATCAAAACAGTATTTAGCCAAACTAAGGAAGTTTTGGGGGTTCCCACCAATCATAAAGACATGTCTATGATTAATAGGTGAATATAGTCTTGAACTGAGAGCATGAAGCTATAAATGTTCAATAGTGTAAAAAATTTCTAGTATGCAGCAAATAACTATACAGTTTTGTATTTCACCATTGGAACATCTGCAGATGTAGCATAGGCTGTGTCTTGATGTTGCAGCCAGTCTTTTTCCCCACTATCTAGTACAGCGAGAAGTCCCCAACCTCAAGGTTAATGAACAAAACATGTGTCAAAAAAACCTCATTAATAGGTTCAAAAAACCATTAGGAGGTTCGAGTTCTGAAGGTTTTAACCAACTCTCCCGTGGAGAAGAATGTGGATTAAATGCCTAACTATCTGTTTGTTGCAGACCACTGTAAGTCACCAGAGTCGGCTATATAATTTTGTATGAGACAAAGGGCTGTGGACCAACTAAAAGCATTCAGTGTCTAATACTGTAATCCCCTGCACAGTTAGCCACTCTCCTCATACTCGTCCTTCCGCTTGTAAAGAAGACTTAACTAGATACCTAAAAAGGGGAAAAGGCTTCCTGGCTTTTTTCGCCCTTGATACCAGAAGAGCCCTTTCCCGTCCAGGGTATACTTCAGCATAAAATAGAACTGGTAGCAAAGTAATTTTGTTCCCTCCTCTTTCTGCTTTCAGAAAATCAGATGTGATGTTTAGAATTAACAAACACGGGTGTAACACTTACATTTGTCACAATAACTGTTGCCACAGCAGGGAATAACAGCTGCATCAGTCATTATGTCCTGACAGATGAGACATGACAACTCATCTGGAACGGGAGCATCTGAGGTGGAGGAAGAGGAGGAGGAGGAGGAGGAGGAAGAAGAAGACGGCTCCTCTGGTAAAAAGGGAGGCTTCTCCATCCTTCCTCTAGCATAAGCTTCCCTGGAGGAGGGGTGGGGAAGGAAAAAGAAACGAGTTAAAGATGGGTAGAGGAAAACTTTTCCAAGCTTTGCATTTTCTCAAAGCAAGAGAAGAGATGGAATTCTTCTCGCTCCACATGAGCCTCCTAAAAGGTAGGCGCTTAGTTTAAACTACTTTTCTATAGCCACAACACTAGAAGAGGGAGGGAGGAACAATCTTCCTTCTGCAGAACTCTCCCATTCATTGGAGCAACTAAGAAAGAAGCTCAGACTAGAAAATTAATCTTTTCACAGCTAGAAAGCAGGTGAAATGAATCCCACCTCTCCTTTGCCAGAGGATACATGTAAATTGCAGGCTCAGCATAATGTTAGTCTCCGAGCAATTACATTTTATAAAAGCAAGAAGTCGATGTTACAGCTTCTACAAAAGGAGATCCAGGACGGAAAACCAGAAGTGCTACCACGGTCATTTTAAAAGAGCCACTCCTGTCAGCCCACGGCAGTATTTTCTCACTGTATAGCAACAGGAAAACTTCAGCCTGTTTCACACATGGGATTTCAGAAAAGTCAGAGGGGGAGGAAATCTCAGTCCAACAGCCATCTGTTAGACTTGGCAAGAAGCCTTTGAAACATAAAACAGAAGCAAAATGAGCTTTCAGTGACTACGGTTAAATGGCATCAATACTCAGCCAGGGACTTAGTGCAATTAAAACACGCAAATATTCAATAGATGGGGCAGAGAGAAATGTCTTGGTTTTGTACAAAATAATAAAAACTGTGAACTGCCATTAAGAAGAGTGGAAAACAGAAACATTTCCACTAATACTGAAAGATATAAAAACATGCACGAGTGTTCCCCCAGAAAGACCTATGGATATATTGAATGTCTACGACCTAGGAAAAAGAAAATGTCACACTTCTAATTCCAGCTTCCCCTGGAATTTTGAAGGCCTTTGCAACATTGCCATACAACCTCTGCATTTCACCCCAACAGAAACAATTCTTAATATGAGGATTCATGTATTTGTTACGTAACTGCCAAGGCAAAACAATTAAAAACTAAGTAACACCACAAGTCCCCCACAATCTTACCCCATTTGTCGGGCAGTTCTTTATGTAGTGGCCACGTTTTCCGCAGTGAAACCAAGTAGATGATGGCGGAGCGGACCCAAGGGTTTCTTCAGGTAACTAAATGGTTTGGGGGAGAAAACCAAAGAGGTAGGCATGTGTCTCTCTCGTTAAAACAAACATCTCTGCAATTTTTCCACGATCTGCAAAGATCAGATGGGACACAATCAACACTTACTTGACTGGGTCGTATTCGCAGCAGGACCCTATCTTCAAAGCTTTTATTTCACCTTCTTCGGAAGCACTGGCTTCAGCCACACTGGCAGTCTGTTTAACAGGCAATTATTTGACACGCACATTAGAAACACATTTAAGCCCACACAGCCAAAGACAACACCGCTCACCCGACCCTGCAAAGAGCAGCACAACGCTAGCTGAGGTTGCATGAAAACAGGGGCTTGCATAAAATATAGCTGTCCTGAAGATGTTCTGGGGAGTCCTTACGTCATTACAGGGTGTATATGTGCCTGTTAACCTACTTGAAAAGAGCATTCTAGGGCACTCAAAACCTGAGGCTCTCTTTGGGCCTCACATAAAGACTGGTGTAACCAATCCAATTTTCTTCCAAGCAGGCTCTGGCCATGTCCACCAAAAATTACCCTGTCCAGTATTTTTAAGCTGCTTTTTAAGCTCCAGACTAGCTGAACGATAAGACATCCACTGTACATTTAATTGAGAAAGATGTACGCAAGGATCATTATTTACATTTTTGCAGCATTAAAAGGACACACAGCTTAAAGAGTCGGGGAAGCTGGTTTTTGCTTGTGGAAATTCAGCTTCTAACACAGAAGCATCATTCAACCTTCAGGCGCACAATCTCTCTTACATCCTTCACAGAGCTGATGGGGATAGGCACACCTTGCATCCCTGAATACCTGGGTCTGGGAAAAGGCCTTGTCAGAGCATGCCTTCACAGCCTTAAAAAGGATGAGACATCCAGCAACCATCCTTACCATGTGTATTCTAAGATAAAAAGAAATACTGGCAACACTCTTTATCATGGGGACGAGGAATACAGCTGGAAAACTACTGTAAAAAAAAACATGGAACAGCAACACAGCATTCTGGCTGCAATGTGTGTTACTTCATGACAAATGACATGAAATAAAAACTGATGGTTGGTGGGACTTGTGCATTGTAACATGTAGCTGGGGTAGGTTCAGAATACTTTAACCAGGGAATCCAAAAGCTATTTGAAATGTTGGCATAAATAATTCAGATCGTAACTCAAGAGCAGAGCACAAAAAAATATCTCCTAAGGGAAGACGCATAACGGGCTCTTTCATACGCACGGTATCTCTTTCTGTGGAGGTGAAGCAGGCTGAAAACCACAGAAGACGGCCAGGAAGAGCAGAAAATTTGCTGCAGTAAATACACCAATTGCAAAGCACGTTCTAGCTTGACCTCACACCTATTTTAAAACAAATACTTAAGTGTGTCCAGCGTGTACAGCGTCGGTTTCTCTTTATTGGCTCATATTCCACACTGGATTAGCAGAGGAGAGAAAAAAACCTGCTTGAATATACAAAAATAATTTTTTTGCACTAATGATCACAGCTATTGCCATCTTCCATACCTGCCTCAGCTCTGACCTCTAAACCCCAGTGCCCTTCTTACACCAGGAACTCAGCCATCTTTTCCAGATGCAGGAGCACGTCCCCACAATCCCCAGGAGACCTGCATCTCTATCAAAAGGCACTTGGAGCTAAAAGATGAATTGGCTGGCACAGGTCTCACCCTGCCCAGCAGCTTGGAGATTTGGGTTCACAAATACAAAACACTTTAAAGCCAAAACACTCTCTCTAGCTGCTACTTTGCTTATTCTTGTTTGAAAGAAATACTTGTCAATTTGAACATCTTTTCCACATCAATTCAACCAGATTTGTTTACATTCAAACTTTAAATCAAAAATGTATAAAAACCCAAACTAAAAAAATTGCACCGTGCTCTTCATTTTTACCTAACTTTTTAAGCATCTTTTGCTCAAAATACTTCTATTTTCATTATAATCCAGTATTATTTCTCGGGAGTTATAGAGCACTTTTTTCACTTGAGTGCAATTTAGTTAGCTTATCTCCTAAAAGTACTTCATTCCTGATGACTTAACAAGACTCACAGTGCAAAATGAGATGCAGCATCTCCCTGTGCAATGCTACGCGCCTTGGGCAGTGGTCCTCCGAAACAGGACAAACAGAGAGTGCCTAAGCTTATCAGGAATGAAGCAAAGAGGAAAAGGCATCTAATTAGACCTACTCAAAGATCCAAGCACGATCTTCAAACACAAACTTTCTTCCGCAACCAAATGTCTAAGACTGACTTTCCTTTCTGTTAAAATCAATCCATCAATCAATGAGAGACTGTACTTGGCTTCAGTAAGGGCTAACAGCAGAGTTGCCAGAGACCTGATGAGGAACACAGGAGACTGGGGTGTGATTCATCTGACTAAACGTGGATGTCTCTAATGTAGACGCCCACGGCCGAGCCAAACTTGGTCCCATTTTTAGGCAACACAGAGTTAAGTCCATGTAACCAGTGCTTCAAGGGACCGTTTATCTTATCCTAAATAAACGTTTATATATTTGGTCAGAAAGACCGCCCATTAGATTCACTGATTTTATTCACTACGTCTCCTTTAAAATAAAACAGGACCTCATGCCAGTTGTGCAGGCAGAGACGATTGCAACTGCGTTACAGATACACTGTTGAGGTCAGACAAATCACAGTCCACCTCTGCTCCATCCAGGTTGGCTCAAGACCGGGAATTCACATCTCCCTCACCTCCAAAACGGCTCCCGTAACCCCCAGAAGAAGGGAAACGGCAGAGTCGCCTGGTAAAGCTCTTCCTATGAGCAATGACACCAGTCGCTGGACCAGAGACAGAGAGCCAGTCCCCACCCACAGCCCACAGCTCCTGAAGGTCACCTAAGGAGATCTGCAGATTCCAACTTTACCTCTTCTCAAGCCCAAACGCCGAGGGATTTATGCCAGAGAGAGGAGCTCCAACGGGATCTTCTGGCTGCGCTGGGTCCGTTGACCCAACTGTGAGGGACCATTCAAAAACTGCCACAGGGACCCCAACATTCTGAAGCATGCGGGGGGGGGCTGGGCTATGCAAATGACGGAACCCCCAACAGCTGCTTCCACCCCACTGCCACCCACCCACCAGACCTCACAGCACCGACTGCTACAACACACCAAACCTTCGTGGGGTGATGCCCCTCCACGCTCAACTCCAGGACGCAAGCTTTGAGGGTGGCATGGGCTTGAGATGGCATCCTTGCTCCTGGAGGGCGAGATGGGCATGTTCACCTCCCTCCGAAAGAGGGAAAAATAACATCAGAAACTCTCAACCGGACACAACAATAGCTTGAACTCATTGAAACCCGACACAGAAGATGTCTCCATGAACTTCTCCTCCTACTTTTTAACAACCAAAACACATTACTATGCTTTAGTGGTACGCTTCAGACAACCATGATTAATTGCAAGAAATCACATGAGATCATCTGAACGCCACTGTGAAGGCTGTTTAATGTTTAAGCAAGCTGGGAAGAGATTTTGTCAGCCAGGAGTCCATCAGTTAGCACTTGCATCTTCAAGGGAACCAATTTTTGTAATACAAAACGGGTATTTTTATTCCTAAACCCATTTACTCTCAGCAGGGGAAGGTAATTCACTGTATACTAGCACTCAGCTGTTCACACACACTTCCCCAATTTTAAAAAAAACAAACAACCCAACAAGTTGCACTAAGCAGTATTTCAGATGGAAGGCAAATGTAGGTAATCCTTCCTGAAATAGAGGCAGCTCAAAGCAATTGTCCTCCTGTCCCACAGGGAGCATCCCAATAGAAGACTGAACGCTTTAGGACTGAAGGCCACTTTTTAGAGTACACAGCTTCGTTTATAAGGCCCAAGTACACATTTTTCTGTCCCAAAGCCTTGTTTTGACTGTCCAAATACTCCTTTTCGCGTCCCAACCCTTCTTTTTTGTGAACAAATCCTCATTTTGATGGTCCAAAGCTTTATTTATAAACTCCAGAGCCCCATTTCAGGCTCCGCAACCTTGTTTCTAAACTCAAATTTTGAGGCTCCGAACCTCAGTTTTAGGGCCCAATGCCTCATTTTCGGGATCCAAAGAATCGTTTCCACAATCCACCCCTTCATTTTTAGGGTCCTGAAGCCTCATTGCAGGGGCCCAAATACCCATTTGTAAGGCCCAAACCTTCCTTTTACAGCACAAACCCCACCGTTAGAGCCCCAAGCCTCATTCTTTACCTTCCAAAGCCTCCTCTTCAGGGAAGAGAGCCTCCTTTCCAGGGACCATAGGCTCATTTTTAGGATCCAGTCTGCAACTAGGGAGAGCCCAAGGCCTCATTTTGAGGGTCCAAATATTCAATTGGAGGGCCCAAAGCCTCATTTTAGAGGCCAAGCTCCTCATCTGGGGTGCAAGGCATCTCTTGTTTAACGCACAACCCCTCATTTGGAGCTTCCAAAGACCCATTTCTAGGGCGCAAAGCCCTCGTTTTTGGTACTGAAGCATCCCTTGAAGGCACAAAACCTAATGCAGGGTTCAAAGCCTCAGTTTCATTTCCAAAGCCCCACTCTTAGGGCCCAAACCCTCCATTGGAGGGTCCAAAGGCCTCTTTTAACAGCTGAGGGCCTCCCCTGGAGTGACCCAAGCCCTCTCTTTGGGACCAAAGCCTCATGTCTTGGGGCCCTATCGACACCAATAGGTTCCCCTCCTTTGCAGAGCCCAAAGGGTCACGTGTAGCATCTCCCCCACCATTTTTAGTGCCCAAAGCCTCATCTGGAGGGCCAAACTCCTCATTGTTCTGGTCCAAACCATTTGGCCTTTTATGACCCATAGCTGTTCTTTAGGGCCCGCAGTTTCACTTGGAGGGTTTAAACCCTCAGCTTTAAGGCACAAAGCCACGCTTTTAGGCTCCAAAGTTACACTTACAGGGCAGAAAGCCTCGTTTTCCCTTCCCAAAGTCTTAGTTTTGGCTTCCAGAGCCCCATTTCAGGCTCCAAACCCCCATTTTGAGGGTCCACGGGCTCCCTTGCAGTTGGCAAAGTCTCCTTTTTAGAGCCCAAGGCCACTTTTTTAGTTGCCGAACTCCCATTTTCAGTCTCCAAAGCCTCATTTTTAGGATCCAGCCAGTCGTTTTCAGGGTCCAAGCCACATCCTGAGTTTCCAAACCCTCATTTTTATGCTCCAAACCCTTCTCTTAGGGCCCAAAGCCTCATTTTGAAGGCCAGTCCCTTGTTGCGACACAGACAGGACTGTCGGGGGATGCAACGGGTCTACAAAATGCCTGACAGTTCAAGAACAGCGCGACCTTGAGCAGCTTGTAGTGTATCCTTGAAAGTCTGGGAAGATCCGAGAAGAGCGGTACAAAAACAAGATAGCGATAAGAAGAACCGTTACTAACTAAACCAATCATATACTAACACATACTCCGAAGTAGGGGATAAAAAGGTGTGTTAGAACAATAAAGGAGCCATTTTGCATGATCTGTTACTTGTCGTGTCCGTCTCTACCGCGACACAGGACCACCAATGGGCCTGGGTAGGAACCCCAAGACCCATCAGGAGGTCGTGAGGGGCGAGAGAATAAACGCACAGAACAAGGCGCAGCCTTCAACAGCGCCCACCTATGGGACTCACAGAAGGCATGAGTACAGCTTTACAGAGCTGGACCAGCCCCTCCAATAGCCCAGCCACAAAGCTTTCTAAACAAGGCAGAAACATTGACTCCTTTTCTCGTCCCTACTTAAGATTCCCTGTAGAACTGGGTCTTGGCCTGACCGAGGCTGTAGGAGGGAGGAAGACGAGGGAAAACTTTGCAGGGAAAACACCCGGACACAGTATGGCCTGGCATCAATAAATGTAGGCACAAGCAAGCCCTTGGGAGCAAACTCTTTATCCTCTGCCTGGGGGAGCTGCCTGGGGGCTCTGTGGCCCTGGAGCCGCACACCTCCTCAGGACATCCTCCACAAGGCTCCCAGCTACCGCCCTCTTCAACGACTCGGGCTGCACGGGCTCCTCCGGGAGAAGGTTTAAACGCACTGGTCTGTGCCGTGCTCCTGCCTGGGTAGGACGCTTGGGACCCGCTGGAGGCATGGGGTCTCTTGGAAACTGGGAGCCCGTGGGGGGAAGGGTGTCTGCGGTGCTCCCTGGCCGGAGTATACGCAGAGTTTCCAGTGCAGGCACTGAAGACCTTGCTGTGGCTCCTTGCTGTGCTGAGCCCAACTGAGTTTTTAAGAGTAGAAAAAATCACTGCACCGGCCAGAAAGTGCCTGGAAACTTCATCCCTCTTCATTGCCCATTTGCCATGCGAGCTCCACAACCTGGGAGCAACGCAGCCAATAGAACCTTCGAGAAGCAGACTCACAGCCTGCTGCAGCTGGCCCTGCTCGAGCAGCCGAGGTGGGCTGGATGATCTCTAGAGGTCTCTTTCAGCATCCATTCTGTGCTGCTGTGACTCTGTCTCTATCATGGTTTAACCCCAGCCAGCAACTAAGCACCACCCAGCCGCTCACTCACTCCCCCCCCACCCAGTGGGATGGGGGAAAAAATCCGGAAAAAGAAGTAAAACTCGTGGGTTGAGATAAGCACGGTTTAATAGAACAGAAAGGAAGAAACTAATAATGATAATACTAATAAAATGACAACAGCAATAATAAAAGGATCGGAATGTACAAATGATGCGCAGTGCAATCGCTCACCACCCACCATTCACACCCAGCTAGTCCCCGAGCAGCGATTCCCCCCCCCACTCCCCAGTTCCTATACTAGATGGGATGTCGCATGGTATGGAATACCCTGTTGGCCAGTTTGGGTCAGGTGCCCTGGCTGTGTCCTGTGCCAACTTCTTCTGCCCCTCCAGCTTTCTCGCTGGCTGGGCATGAGAAGCTGAAAAATCCTTGACTTTATCTAAACACTCCTCGGCAACAACTGCAAACATCAGTGTTATCAAGGTTCTTTGCATACTGAACTCAAAACATAGCAGTGTACCAGCTACTAGGAAGACAGTTAACTCTATCCAAGCTGAAACGAGGACACTTTTAACCACTTAACATTCCGTGAGAAATACCCCAAGAGCTCAAGAAGAAAGAGCAGAAAGACAGGAGACAGGTGAAAGCCTAGAGCGCCAGCTAGACGGAATGAAAGACCCTCTTCCTTCTCTGAAGCTTCAGCAAGGCTTCCTTCACCTGCTTGTCTTGGAGTCTTGGGTCGATCCCGGAGAAGAGAGCTTCCTGCAAAAGAGAAGAATCATCTAGGGTAGCCTCATTAGACAAGTCTGGGGCTGCTACCTGGGATCTCCGGTCCTTATAAGAAAAGGCCAAAAGACGCTAGGCGATGTCTGGAAGGAATCACAGGGAATCCCGGAGGGCACGGGTTCCTCCAAAAAAGAAAAAAACCTCAACGGTAGCTTCCTAGGAGGAGTCTGGGGCTTCTTCCTGACCCCTTAGTAGGTAAAGCAGAGGACAGAAGACTGTGGGAGATGCCTGGGAGGAGTCTCAGGTGCCTGTCGGAGTTGAGAGATTTCTCTACAGGAGAACAAAAATGTCTCGAGCTACTTACTTGGAGGAGTCTGGGGCAGGTAGATGGGATCTCCGGTCCCGAACGCAGAGGTCAAAACGTTCTGGGATGATGCCTGGGAGGAGTCTTGGGTCGATCCCGGAGAAGAGAGCTTCCTGCAAAAGAGAAGAATCATCTAGGGTAGCCTCAGTAGTCAAGTCTGGGGCTGCTACCTGGGATCTCCGGTCCTTATAAGAGAAGGCCAAAAGACGCTAGGCGACGTCTGGAAGGAATCACAGGGAATCCCGGAGGGCAGAGGCTCCTCCAAAAAAAGAAAAAAACCTCAACGGTAGCTTCCTTGGAGGAGTCTGGGGCTTCTACCTGACCCCTTAGGTAGGTAAAGCAGAGGACAGAAGACTGTGGGAGATGCCTGGGAGGAGTCTCAGGTGCCTGTCGGAGTTGAGAGATTTCTCTACAGGAGAACAAAAATGTCTCGAGCTACTTACTTGGAGGAGTCTGGGGCAGGTAGATGGGACCTCCGGTCCCGAACGCAGATGTCAAAACGTTCTGGGATGATGCCTGGGAGGAGTCTTGGGTCGATCCCGGAGAAGAGAGCTTCCTGCAAAAGAGAAGAATCATCTAGGGTAGCCTCATTAGTCAAGTCTGGGGGTGCTACCTTGGATCTCCGGTCCTTATAAGAAAAGGCCAAAAGACGCTAGGAGACGTCTGGAAGGAATCACAGGGGATCCCGGAGGGCACAGGGTCCTCCAAAAAAGAAAAAAACCTCAACGGTAGCTTCCTAGGAGGAGTCTGGGGCTTCTTCCTGACCCCTTAGTAGGTAAAGCAGAGGACAGAAGACTGTGGGAGATGCCTGGGAGGAGTCTCAGGTGCCTGTCGGAGTTGAGAGATTTCTCTACAGGAGAACAAAAATGTCTCGAGCTACTTACTTGGAGGAGTCTGGGGCAGGTAGATGGGATCTCCGGTCCTGAACGCAGAGGTCAAAACGTTCTGGGATGATGCCTGGGAGGAGTCTTGGGTCGATCCCGGAGAAGAGAGCTTCCTGCAAAAGAGAAGAATCATCTAGGGTAGCCTCATTAGACAAGTCTGGGGCTGCTATCTGGGATCTCCGGCCCTTATAAGAAAAGGCCAAAAGACTCTAGGAGACGTCTGGAAGGAATCACAGGGGATCCCGGAAGGCACAGGTTCCTCCAAAAAAAGAAAAAACCTCAACGGTAGCTTCCTAGGAGGAGTCTGGGGTTTCACCCTGACCCCTTAGGTAGGTAAAGCAGAGGACAGAAGACTGTGGGAGGTGCCTGGGAGGAGTCTCAGGTGGCTGTCAGAGTTGAGAGATTTCTCTACAGGAGAACAAAAATGTCTCGAGCTACTTACTTGGAGGAGTCTGGGGCAGGTAGCTGGGATCTCCGGTCCCGAACGCA
The DNA here is from genome assembly GCF_929443795.1 of Astur gentilis. NCBI lineage: Eukaryota > Metazoa > Chordata > Aves > Accipitriformes > Accipitridae > Astur > Astur gentilis. Next base: position 879,240 of record NC_064883.1, read on the forward strand.
GAGGTCAAAACGTTCTGGGATGATGCCTGGGAGGAGGTCAAAATGTCGTACGGCCGGCGCGCATGCGCGGTCCCCGGGAGCAGCGTGGCGGCGCGCAGGGCGCAGGTGTCGGCGGCAGCGGGCCAGCGCCGGGACCGCGGGTGAGGCGAGCGATCCCCTCCGGCGGGGGGTGCCTCCTGCCCGCTGGCCGCCCGGGGCCGGCGGGACGGGAAGCTGCGAAGCGGCCGCCGCAGCAGGCTCCCGGTCCGCCGGAGGCGAGCCGGGCCAGGGCAGCGCCGGGCATGTCCCCGAGAGCTGACAGAATTGAAGAGGGGACGGAGGCGGGCACCCCCCAGGCGCGGCCAGCGGGCGCCTCCCCGAGTCGCCGGAGCTCCCCCGGCGCCTTTCCCCAGCCCCGCTCGGCCCCTGCGGCTGCCCCCAGCTGCAGCCCCTCCCCTGAAGCCTGTTCTGCAGCCGCAGGCAGCCCCCGAGCCCTGTCGTGAGGGCGGCAAGCTGGCCCTCCGGTGTTCTCGAGTCTCCCTTAACGCGGGTGCCGTTAGCAGCGGCGCGGGGAAGGAGCGGCGTCCGTCCGCGGAAGCCCCTGCGGACGGAGGGGCTCCGGCCAGGGTGGAGCTGCGGTAATAACGGTCGCTGCTGCCTCTTTCCCTCTGCCAGAGGCCACGCCGTGAGCGGGGTTGTCCGTTCGTCCCCGGGGATGCCGTTGACTGCAGCAGCCTCAGGCTCGCGTGGTCTGTCTCTGCCCGGCCTCCCTCTCCTCACGGCACGGGAGCGCAGAGGGACAGGCGGAGCACTTACTGGCTGTGGACGGGAGCTGCTGAAGCTGGAGAGGCCACAGAAAGGTAAAGAAGAAGAAACCGAAGGCCATCTGGCTGGCAGATGCCTCCCGCTGCAGGCCAGAGGGACCCTGCCTCTGTGGGTGTGGGAGGATCCCTCCTCGTAGTCCACAGCAGGTCAGACCACCAGGGTCTGTATGCGTGACCAGCAGCGCGGTACGGCCACGTAGTGAGCGAGCGAGCGAGGCTACGTGTCTAGGAGGCCTCATCTCGCAAGAGCTGCGAGGGGCTCGCGTGTTCCATTATGCGGAGGACAGCCAAGCGACTGGAGTTACAGAAGAGGAAGGGAGGAGAAAAGGAGAAAGAAGCGGCTGAACTGGCAAAGTCTCTTGGCAGCGCCAAGAACAAGAGCTGCGGTGAGCCCCGGGCCCTCGGGGCCCTGTCTCCCCTCTTCAGTGTTGTGGTCCCTCCCTGCCCCCTCCATCCCCTGGTCCCCTCTCTTTCCCACACCCCTGCTTTTTTTTTTTTTTTGCTTTTTTTTTTTTTTCCTTTCCTCCCTTGTACCTCTGATACTGAAAAGCCGGTCGACGAAACTCCCTAAGACTCATTTTGGAGTTTTAGAAAGCAGGCGTTCTTCATTGCAGCGCTGGATGCACGGGGGATAGTTCCACCTAGTGTGCGTGCCACAGCTTTAGCACAAACAGGTTATATAGAATAACTAATTGCTTATTAATCAGATGAGTATACATATACATAAAAATGACGGCAACCGATTATCATAGCACTGCCTACATCCGATCACGTGCAATGAAGGATCTATTTGAGACGAAGGGCTGCTTTTGCGACCACCGACCCATTTGAAGTTCTTGCTGGCTGTCCTCGAAGTCTTTATTCTTGTCCTTGTTCTTTGATCTTGAAGCTTAACGCAGTTTCAATCACATGTGGTCAGTTTCAGCATTGTTCCCATTTAGCTTACAGGGGAACATCTAGTCATAAGAGCAAAGAACTGCAAAACTTAGGAGTACCTACCTCTGCTAGTTAATTGCTCGGCTATACTTTTGTCTGTTGTTTCAGTTGTAGCGTTAGTATAAGATTTCTAACCATTATTTACCAAATCTCACTTTTACAGTCACCTAGCAGCAAACCACAGCTGGTACAAAGTATTAAAACCACCCAAATATTTAGACGTGCCATACAGAACGTATGGAAATGTGCTATCAGAGGTGTCCGAGGGGCAGGGGGAGCGCCGGGGGGCGCCCCGAGCCCCGGAGCAGACTCGCTGGCAGGACTCGATAGGCGCGCGACTGACTGAATAGACGCTGGCCGGCCGGCCCCTTTGCCCTCCGGGCTGCGTTTGCGCTCCCTCTGCACGGGGCGAGGGGCTGTGAGGGAGCCCAGGGGAGGAGGAGGAGGTGAGGCGCTGGGGGGGGTCGGGCCGTGCCCCCCCCTGTTCCCTGCTGGGCTCCAGCTGTTGCAAATGTTCTGGTAAAGAAATCAACATTTAATCACATAGAAGAGTTAGGTTTGATTAAGAAGTAAAATTGTGAAGCATAACGTATAGGACTGTTAAGTTTGAAACGTAGCCATAGAAACTTTAGGAGCTGTGTTATTTGTGACGCTAGGAACCGTAATATTGTTAAAGTCTGAAACAGCTAACCCTAGAAACCTCACCAGGAAGTTACTGGTTTTCCTACGTTCTGTTTCAGGAAACTAAGGAAACCGTCGTGGACACCAGTTTGCTGCTTGGAAACCCCCTTACCCTTCCCATCTCGATTTGAGTATCGACGATGCCAGTCAGCAGAGCCAAGTGTCACTGACCAATGATTGTTTTTAAATAAGAATATTGATAAGGTTATATAATCACAGGACCGATCGTTACAACGGTTAAATTTAAGAACGAGCATAGTATGCGTTTTTACGGAAGGAGCTTAGGTAACAATGACCTGACGGGAAAAGCCTGTAAAAACTGATGGATTTTGATATTAAGTGGGACACGCCTTTGGAGGAGCGATCCCCCGTGTCCCCAGCGCTGCGATAAACAAAGTGCCTGCTTCTTAACTTCACGTTGGCGTTAAGGAGTTTTATTCTGGATTTCGGTAACGGTTTTGGCGACCCAGATGGGACCTTGCGAGTGAGACTGGACGAGATGGCGTGTCGATCGAGCTCCGGCCGGCACCGAGGTATTCTCGGGGAGAACCGTCACCCTCGACATGCAAAGCTCCTCGCAGCGTTCCCTGGAAAAAAGGTAAGGCGCTGCTTCTTTGGAATTTGTTTGGAAAGCCTGCCCGTGAGGCGCGGTGAAAGCTTCCCAGGGTTGGGGCTTGGAGGGTAGCCGTCTGCAGTGGAAGCCTAGGCGTCTGCCCGTAAGTCATAAGCGAAAGCTATTGCTGGGTTGGACTTTGTGTATTATTTGGGACAGCTGTCGTTTGCATTTGTTTGGTATTTGGTATTTGAATGTATATAAGTATAATGGCATTAGCAAAATTGTTTAAGAATAAGAGTGCAGGAAATAGTACTGCTGATGAAAAGTTACCAGAAACATCACCGCTGGGATGTTTATTGGCACGTTGGGGTGAACTGCAGGAAAAATGGTAAACAAACAGAACTTTGAGTTACAATACTATATTGCAATTACTGTTGTTTTGTAGGAGAGAGAGTAAATGGAAGAAAGTGCCATATGTAGATTTGTTCTTTTTAAGTGAACGTATCGGACGGGGACCGGAGGGGAGTCTCCCAGCAGAACCTCTGGTTACAGCTAAACTGGGAGAACAGAAAATTGAATTTGAGTTGACACTAGAGTCACCTTTTCAGTTTTAAATACCTCAGAGGGAGAGTTAAGTTTTGAAGAAATTGGTGGTGTTGGTGCAACAAGCGAACGAGAAACTAGACCCTTCTTTAAATCTTTAACAATGAAATTAGGAAAGCAATGGGTCACTCGACAGTTTTTGTATGTGCCAAATTCTCCTAAACTCCTGTTAAGGAGAGGTCTATTTGAGAACTTAGAGGCAGAAATTAAATTTAAAAATGGAGAGCTTAAAATTTTAATTCCAGAAACTAAATGTATCGAAGCAGCGGCTTTGTTGTTAACAGGATGTTTACCGAAAGCAGAAGATTATACCGGTCCAAGTGTAATGCTGTCATTCCAGTCGTCTGGACTGGGAAGTTCCCGGTAAATCCAAAAAGCAGAACCTGTGAGAGTTGATTTAAAGCCAGGATCGAATCCGGTAAGAATGAAACAATACCCCCTAAAACCGGAAAGTCGGAAAGAGTTAGTAATGGTAATACAAAAATTTTTAAGATACAAATTGTTAATAGAATGTGAATCCAGATATAACACCCCGATCTTGCCTTTTAAAAGGCTGATGAAAAAGATGATAGATTAGTTCAAGACCTCCTCAGAGCAATAAATCAAATAGTACAAGGTATTCATCCGGTCGTAGCAAATCCTTATACTTTGTTAACAACCCTAACGGAGAAATGAGAATGGTTCACAGTGTTGGACCGAAAAGATGCCTTTTTCTATATTCCCTTGGATCCCAATAGTCACGAGGTTTTTGCTTTGGAATGGGAAAATCCTGAGACTGGGAGAAAAACACGATATACGTGGACAGTCTTGCCTCAAGGCTTTAAGAATAGTCTTACCATTTTTGGAAATCAATTGGCACGAGAATTAGAGATTTGGAAGAAAGAAAATAATCAAGAAATCTTGCTGAAATATATGGACGATCTGTTAATGGTAGCTGAGACGGAAGAACAATGCACAAAGTTAACTCTTAACTTTTTGAACTTTTTGGGAATCAGTAGATATCGAGTGTCAAAAGAAAAAAACCCAAATAACCCAGAAAGAAGAAACTTAAATTTGAGTTTTAAAATCCTAAAAGGACAGAGACAGTTGGGAACTGAGAGAAAAGAGGCAATGTGTCGTCTCCCCGAACCTAAGACTAAAAAAATGAATGACAAGCATTTCCGGGAATGGTCGAGTGGTGTCACCTGTAGATTATAAATTGTGGCTTGCTGGCCTGACCTTTATAGGAGCAGCTCAAAACCTCAAACGACGGATTGGACCAATGCCGAGAAAGCTACCTTCCAAGAATTGAAACAGGCTGTAATAGGGGTGCCAGCCCTAGCGTCTGCCAGATCTCACAAGAGACACTTGAACTTTCTGCTTGTGAAAGAAGAGGTAGAGCTCTGGGTATCCTGGCCCAATATTTAGGGCCAAGTGGGCGAGCTGTGGCCTACTTCTCGAAGCGATTGGATAACGTGAGTCTGGGATGCTCTGGTCGTCCGAGAGCCGTCGCTGCAACTGTGCTACTGATCCAGGAAGCTCGTAAGTTCGCCTGAGGAGAAAGGATTACTGTACGTTTCCCACATGATAACTGTTGTGCTAAAACGGAAAGGGGGGCACTGGTTATCCTCTAGCAGAATGCTGAAATACCAAGTGGTGTTGTTGCTGGAACAAGATGATGTTTACCTAAAAACTACTACCGCCGTTAACCCCGTTGCGTTTTCAACAACTGACCGAGTTAAAGGAGAACTGGAACGTGACTGCTTGCAGGCAATCGAAAGTTTACTCCAGCTGACTGGATCTCTGAGATGTGCCACTAGAAGAAACAGATTGGGAACTATATGCCGACGGAAGCGGTTCCATCTGTGAAGGAAAACGTTTTATCGAGATAGACAATAACTACTGAGGAGGTACTTGCGTTGCCAACTTTGCCTTCGATGATCTCTGCCCAAAAGGCTGAATTGATAGCTCTTACTCGAGCTCTGGAACTAAGTCAAGGAAAGCGAGTCAACACTTGGACAGACTCAAAGTATGCTTTTGGAGTGGTACGTGCGCATGGAGCGATACGGGGAGAAAGAGGACTGTTATCTGCACCAGGAACCGCCGTTCAGCACGCAGAACAAATACTGAAATTGTTAGAAAGCATTCAAAAACCAACAGCAGTCACGATGATGCACTGTAAAGCACATCCGTTAGGTAAGACCGGTCCTAACGCAGGTAACCGACTGGCTGATAAAGCTGCTGAAGAGGCTGCAGAAAAAGGCATCCTAGCACTAGTTCCAGAGAAAGGTATAAAATTGCCTAAAGAAACTCCAAATTATAATGAAAAAGATGAAGAATTAATTATTAGATTGCAGGCTAACAAAATGAAACAGGATAGGCTGTAACACCGACAGGTCGAATAATAGTCCCACCCACAATAATAAGAGAAATTGCCCCATTGAACATCACAAAGTATACTGGGAAACAGAAAGCGAAATATGACAAAGATTGTTTAAACAATTATAAGTGGACGTGAAATGTATATGTAAAATTATCCCCGAACCAGTAATAAGATCATCTTTGGGATTATTAAATAAGGAAATTTTTTAGAAGAATATTAGCAAATTGATTTTATAGAATTGCCTTGAAAATAAGGATATGTCCTAGTTTTAGTTGATATCTTTACTGGGTGGCCCAAGGCTTTCCCTTGTCGCACCAACAAAGCAAGGGAAGTAGTCAAAGTCTTGCTCAAAGAGATAATACCAAAATATGGGGTGCCTGTAAGAATGTCATCTGACAATGGCCCTCATTTTATAGCAAAGATTATGAGACAAGTTGAGCCAAGTATTATCTATGGATTGAGACTATCACACCCCACATAGACCACAGGCAAGTGTGTGTGGGGGGGGAGAGAGAGAGAGAGAGAATGAACTATATCCTTAAGCAACTGTCGAGTAAAATTTGTCAGGAAACCTCACTCCTCACATGGGTTAAAGCGTTACCCGTGGCTCTATTAAGAATCGGAGTATAGCCAGAAGAGAAAGAAAAGTCAAGTCTTTAGGAAATGTTGTATGAAAGACCATATCAAGAGTCCTGTGTTCTGAGTATCTTGAGTGCCTTTGGAGATATGTTTTTAAAAGGTGTTATGATTTCTTTAAGCAATTCTTTTCAAGAACTTTGTCAGTATGTCTCCACAGCTGGACCCTTAGAACTGGACGTAGCAGCGCATCCCTTCCGACCAGGAGACTGAATATATATAAAATCACCGAGAAGTGGAAAGGACCGTATCGAGTCATTTTAACAACACTTGTAGCAGTAAAGGTCTGGGAGAAGAACCTTGGCTTCATTATTCGAGAATAAAGAAAGCACCCAACAAGAAACTGGAAGTCTAAAGAAACTGTCCCTTTAAAACGGAAAATCTATAAGTAAGTTTCACGTTATCTATTTGGGAAAACAGTTGTGTAAAGTTTATAATGTTGGGGTTGCTATTAGGAATATTGTCGAGGGCAATAATCTTTTTGTGTGTTTAGAGGGTGTATGGGTTTTTTTGAGGGGTTCTAAACATGAGATAAACAAAATGAAACAATTATTGTTTGAGCTATTCATCTTGATATTAACCGGTTTTGTAATTTGAATTAAAAAAAATAATCTAGTTTTGTAACTGATTCAGAGTTTTGTAAAGACACAGAATTTAACCTCAGTAACAGCCTGCCTTTCCGATTCCAAAGTCAGATGAAAATCTAGTTCCGTGGAGAATACTGACATTGAATTTAACCAAAACTTGAGAAAAGAGGTAGAACAACGAGAATCATTTTAGCAGATTAAATTGGATGGATTTAAAAGGCAATTATTTTTTTTAAATTTGAAAGAAGGAATTATAGCGTTGTGAATTATAACGTTACCAAACCATCCACCTCACGGACAAAAGAATTAATTTACTCGCCCTTCGGGAGAAACTTGTACAAGCACCCCTGGGGGCTGTCAGCTGCCAAAACCGTAGAGACAAGTGCAAAAAGGAACTTGGGATCATGTTTAAAATATAAAACGATGTTTAGAACTTACTGGAGTTCCAGGATCCTTGTTAGAGCCACCCAGAGTCGGGACCATCTGTGGAAATTTAGACCGGTTTAGACAACCAGAGAAACATCACACATCCTAAACAGAGCTGTATGAAAGTTTGTACTTGCAGCTAGCTCCTCTGACCCCAAACTCCCAAGACCTTCTCTAGTAGCTAAAGCTCTAAGATGGGGGTGTATTTGTAGAAAGGATAATAATACTTCACATGATCTTTGGTCCCCTCTTAATAACGGGAAAAATTTAGCTTGGAGTTGACGGCATTAAAGGACAGGTGAAAAGTTCAGGCTTAACTGCTTGGGTGACTAGTGATGCTATATGATCCACTCACCTCTTCATGAAGGAGAAAAGCAAATCGTGGTCTTGAGACTTAATAACTCTATCCTCTCTCTGGAAGAAATCTCCCTTGTGGCCTCGCTCGCGGGTGGACCTGGGGAAATCGAAAAGATGATACCTGGCAATCGCCAAGTCTTAGAACTAAAATCAGATGGGTATTAAAATCTGTATTTTGACCCCAGTTAACACCTCTTCCACATCAGATGACTCTTGACATCTGTCACTCAGTCAAGGCAGTGCCTGCTGCTTCACTTCACCTTGGTGTTGAGGGGTTTGGTTCCGGGTTTCGGTACCACAGCTGCGGGCCGGGGCTGGAGGAGCCGCAGGTGCGGGCAGTGAGAGGCTGATGGCGACGCCCCCTCCCTGGCAAGGGGAGGGGCTGCCGGGGGAGGGGCCGCCGGGAGCCCAGGCAGGAGCGGAGCTGAGCAGTGACCGGGCTGCGGCTGCCCCGAGGGAGAAGGTGAGCGGGGCCGGGCGCCCCTCGGAGCGCGAACGTCGGAGGCGGGGGTGGCCCGGGGGAGGTGGGGGCCGCCTGTGCCGAGGCCGGGGGGGAGCCCTGGGGGCTCACAGGGCGGCTGAGAGAACGTGCGCGCGGGGGTGGGGGGGGGGCGCTGACAGGGCGGCTGAGAGAACGTGCGCGCGGGGGTGGGGGGGGGGGCGCTGACAGGGCGGCTGAGAGAACGGGCGCGCGGGGGGTGGGGGGGGCGCTGACGGGGCGGCTGAGAGAACGGGCGCGCGGGGGTGGGGGGGGGGGGCGCTGACGGGGCGGCTGAGAGAACGGGCGCGCGGGGGGGCTCACCGGGCCCCGTGGCGGGGCTGCGCAGTCGGCCGGCGGGTCCCGGGGAAAGCCCCGAGGAGGACGGCGGGGTCCATGTTGCACGCACGGAGCGGCAGCGGGGCCGCGCCGTGCCGGAGCTACCCGGAGCGGCGCTGGGGGCTCGGCGGGAACTGCCGCTGCGCCGGCGTGGGGAGGTGGGGGGGAACGGAAGCGGCGTCCCCTCGGGGTCAGGCAGCAGGGCAGGCTGCCTCCTGGGGCATGCCGGGAGCTGTAGTTTTCGCGGACTCGGCAGCCGGGCAGCAGCGCGGCTCTCGGGCGCGGCGTAGTCCGACCAGGTCAGACTCAGGAGCGTTGCCGGTTTCGCGTGGTTTTCCGCGGGCTTCCCGCTGCGCCCGCTCCCCGACCAGCCGTGCGGATGCGCCTCCCGGGCGCATGCGCCGTGCTTCGCGTTGGGGCAGCCCGGCGTTCGCTCGCCGGCGCAGGCGCCGTCCCCGTCCCCGGAGGTTTGTGATCTTGGGAAGCCCATGTCGTGGATAGCTGGGGTTGTGGTTTGCAAGCCTGTGACTCCCACCAAGTTCCCAACAAATTCAAACGTAGAAATTGTGCATCAGCCCTCCTCGCCCCCTCCGAGCTGGTCTGTTCTCTGTGGTCACCATTAGTAGCCTCGGTTTCCCACCTGTAGTTCTCCACAAACCCAGAGCCTCGCAGCTCCATGCTGAAGGGAGTGGGGAGCTACACACGCAGAAGGCAGAGGCCCGAGTTTGTCTTTTGGGGATGAGAAGTGGGGAGGAACTGCCATAAATGGGACGCATCCCTGCTTGAGGCATGGCTGTTTCAGCTGTGCACATGGAAAATCCTCAGATATGTTGCATCTAGCCCTCCTTTCCATTGACCCCAGGAGAACTGGCCTCCTGTGTCCCCCAAGTCCATTTACTTCCTGCTGCGGTGAAGTGGCTATTTTTCTTCTTTTCTCTGAGGATTTTGTGGATCTGGGCGTGGGAAGGACTGCCTTAATGCTGGCTTTCTCAGCCTACTTCTGGGAAGCCAGGCATATCTGCAGATTAGAGCCGGGGGAGTGGCCCAGACACCTTTTATTCCTCGGAGGGCAGGGGATTTGGGGAGTTAGAGCAAGGCATGCCTGGATGTTGGTCTCCCTGAGGGGGAGGGGGTTTACAGCCAGATGACTGAAAAGCCTCCCCCAGTCACTTCTGGGGAAAGAGTTGGGGGGTGGCTTTTAATGTACCCACGGTATCGATGTGGCAGGTGAGCATACACCCCCCTCTTGGCTGGGGGATCTTATGTGGACGCCTGCTGAGCCAGGGCTGGAAGCCCCTCTGCACACCCTGGAGGAGCTGGGTGCAGACTGGGGACGTGAGGGCAGTCGTGACATGGACACGGAGCGGCAGAGAGTCCTGCTCTTTCAGCAGTTAACGGTGCTACCGCGTGTTCAAAACCTCAAGTGCACCCGTCCAACCGTGCATTCTCTTTCCTGGGGTTTGTTTATGGGACAAATAAACTGCCCAGCACTAGATGAGAAGGTTGTCTGCACTCCACCTCAAATCAGGTGCATCACCTCTCCGTCGGGAAAGAAGTATGGGGGTGGGCATAAAAGGAACAGTAACTCCAACGTTGGGATTCTTTTTGGCTCTGGGCACAGAGCAGGTAACCACAGCGATACAGAGAGGGAAGAAGGTGCTGATGGGTTTTTACCTTGGACTTAAACTGTAGAGGAGGATCTGTTCAGGACATCCATGTTATAGAGTAGCTGTTGCATGACTTACACTTGTAATCCGGTTCCTACTTGATAGCCTTAACTTTGCGTGGCTTGCGTATTGAACTTTGCAGTAGTTTGTTTTTACATTTCCTTAAGGTCTAGGCAAAGGTTTAGAAAGTTAGCAGACTTAAGGATAAGCATTTATTACTTTGTCCTGCCACGTTGCCATTTGAAACCTGTTCTGAGTGTTGGTGGTATTGAAGAAATTGCCGAGATTTCGAGGGTGAATCTGTATCTTTAGGTGTACTGAGCAGAAAAGTACAATGGATCTTTTTAGTTGCCAGATAGCTTGCTTTATCCAGGCGGTCAATTTGTCAAGATCAGGCTGCAGTGTCCAGGGGGCCGGGGCGGGAAGGTTGGTGTTCAAGCTTCTCATTCCTGTCAGTGGTGACTCCGCTTGCACCACTAAGTGGTGCTGTGTACATACCCTTAACTAAATTGGGAGCTGCCTGTGCCTGCCTGCTTGTGTAGTTCGGAGCGGTCCTTTTAGAGAAAATGTTCTTTTGGCTGCATTTGTTCTCCTGTGATACAAAAACTTGACAGCTGTTGGGGGCAACTACTACTTTAGGAGAATTTCTATAAAGTAAGAAATTGCTGGTTTTATTTTGTCATGGTGGGCACAAAATTAACTGATTCAAAATCACGTCCACTGCAGCTTATGCTTCCATAACACACCACTCAACTGATTTCTATGCGTAAATGTCTTCGGAGAGGAATCACAGGTGCCTGCTGTGACTATAGGGACAAGCAGTATGGGCTCACAGGAACAGAACATGCTTTGCCTTCCCATCACCAGAAGAAAGAGAGAAAGAGGTGAGGAAGGGTGCTCAGGAGCAAGAGGCTGCAAGGAAGTTGCTGTACATGATCCTTTTGCCTTGCTTTATCTGACAGAAAAGCTGCCTTCTGCTAGTTGGGTCTTGGCTTGAAATACAAGGGGAGAGACTCCCCCCCCTCTCCCAGGGAGTGTGCTACTTTTGACTGGCTTGTTCTGACTATGTGATCTGCAATTACAATATTGAGATTGCATGGTGACAATCTATACCACTGACTCCCTGAGTGGTTTTTCATTTCTGTCCCCGCTTCCTTCTCCAGCTTTTTTCAATATATCAATTTAAAAAAAAAATAAAAATTAATAAAAATTTAACCTTACCTGAACATCATCTGTTGGCTTTGGCCCCAAACACTTTATTTCCTAGAAATAAGTTGAGTCTTTTCATCAGAATATGTAAAAGATTTCTAGCCACTGTAATACTATTGTATTGTTTGTTTTTTTTTTTAAATAAGTTTCTATCCAGGTTCCAGTGTGTGCACTGAATTTCTACTGCAGTAGATGACAGTCTTAAGCTGAAGAGAGATTTCATGGTTGGGAGAGAAAAAGAGCAGATCTTGACTCAAAGGTAACTTTTCCAAGGGAAAGGTAAACTCTTTTGTTTCTTTGGGGATTTTTATTCTGATAGCACAAGCATCTTGTTCTCTCAGGATTTTGTAATCTCTGGGAAAAAAACCCTTGGTGTTGTGTCACTTCCTCCTTCCCTGGTTGTGTTTTTTTCACTCCTTTCAGAGGAAGTGCTAATACTGTTATAATTTAGGAAGACATTTTAACTTTTGACTCGGAGGTCTGCAGACTTCACTGTAAAGACAGTTTCTGTGCATCCAAATGCTGTTAATCCCTTCAAATACGAAATGAAAGATGTGTAACTTGGAGCTGAGACTGAGTCAGAGTATTCCAGATGGGTCTGGTTTACTTTGCATTCAGTGTTCCTGTAGCCTGTTGCTTTGGAAGGTGCAGGTAATAAGCTTTTCAATTGAATAAATGAGCGGTAGTGGTTTTTTGTTTTCCTCCCCTAGAAATGTAGTGCTTGATCAGACTGCACTGACCTGTAGAAGTTGTGGGCACTGTGGTGTTCTCCAGAATGCTACTTGGGCTGCCACTACAAGCAGGTCATTTAAAATAATAACCTTAGACTTTAAAAACACATAAAAACTTCATGATGCTTAAAGTATAGAGCAGAGTAGTCATCAGGTTAAAATAACTTCATGCTTATGACATGCACAGCGATGGTTCCTTTCAGGTTTTTTGGTGTTGGTTTTTTTTTTTTTTTCCTTCTTCTTTAAGATGGCACTGGTTGCAGTGATCTTCAGTTTTACGACACAGCTAACTGTCTTAGTATAGATATGGTTCCTTTCTGGCTACTATTTCCGTTTACTGGCAGACATAGTTAAGATAGCTCTTTGGAGTTGTGGAGTGCGCGTGTGTATATAGATATATGTGTGTGTGTGTGTGAATGTGTCTGAAAATAAGAAGACCTAAAGTCCCCTCCCCACATCATTAGCTTTCGCGGACCTGTATTTCAGTGTTACCAAGATTTTAAAGTGGCCCAAGTATTGCTGTTGCAAATGTTTCCATGTTTGTCTAACTATTGTGATGACATAAAAAAAAATAAAATCAAAACACTAAATGTTTTATTACTTGCCCTATAACTATATAGGCGTTCCCTGTCTAATATCTATTTCTTTTTTCAGGATTCACTGTATTTTGTTTTTTTACCCTATGAAACGGAAAGATATTTCTGGCTTACTGTTGGCTTTTGATAGACGTTTTATCCTTGGGGAATTGCCCACCAATTAATTCATAGAGTTTGGAATTTAACTGAAGGACATTTTGCATGCCCGTGTTCAAATAGCGATGCTAACAAGCCACCATACGGTGATGCAGATGCTTTTTGTAGCAGTTGTGTTGGCACATGTGTTAGAATTCGGTTAATTCTCTCCTGAACTCATTTAAACTTTTGGCTTCAACTGCATCACTGGCAATATGTTTCAGAATAGAATAATTATTTCCTTTAAAAAAAAACGGGGGTGGGGGGATAAGAAGAAGGGGTGGAGGAAGCGGGGATAAAAAAATCTGTTGTCTGCCAGTGCTGTGGGCTGCTCACTCATTTTTCTGTAGAACTCCTGGGGGTTTTTTGTTGTTGTTGTTATATTTTTGGAATACTTGCCAGCTGAAGGGTTTGTACCTTGGACTTAAACTGTAGAGGAGGATCTGTTCAGGACATCCATGTTATAGAGTAGCTGTTGCATGACTTACACTTGTAATCCGGTTCCTACTTGATAGCCTTAACTTTGCGTGGATTGTGTGTTGAACTTTGCAGTAGTTTGTTTGTTTTTACGTTTCCTTAAGGTCTAGGCAAAGGCTTAGAGAGTTAGCAGACTTAAGGATAAGCATTTATTACTTTGTCCTGCCACGTTGCTATTTGAAACCTGTTCTGAGTGTTGGTGGTATTGAAGAAATTGCCGAGATTTCAAGGGTGAATCTGTATCTTTAGGTGTACTGAGCAGAAAAGTACAATGGATCTTTTTAGTTGCCAGATAGCTTGCTTTATCCAGGCGGTCAATTTGTCAAGATCAGGCTGCAGCGTGGCCAATTCATTTCTTAGTTCCAACAACTGCCATCTTAATGTAGAGATTTATTCTGTAATCAAAACTGGAACTGTTGTCCCTGGTTATGTGTGCTTACTTATTTGTTTTTAACGCTGCTTCAGTGAGACTCCGTCTGAGGGCAGAAGAATCACAAAGCTAGACCAGATTTTGCTAAATGGAAATAACATAACACTGGTAAGTCAGCATTGTTAAAATGCTGCATGCATTTATTTTCTGTACCTGTAAATCAATCAGTCACTGAGCTCAGCTACTTTAAGCTGAGCTTTCCAGACAATTCCATTACACAAGGTAATTTCAAGTAGCTTCTGGGGCATATGTGTGTATGAAGGACGCTGGAAAAGTGATCTTGCTGTCTTAGTACACGTTACAGTTTAAAAAAAAAAAAAAAAAAAAAAAAGAAAAAAAAAAAGAGCATGTCCCTAACTTTATTTTGGTGAATGTTTTTCTGGTCTTCAGGTGTGCAAGGGAATCACTGGCTTTGCTAAGCGCTCCGTAAGCTGGTTCATACAGTGGCTTTTAACTCACGAGTGTTTGCCTGCATAAGCGTGTAGGTGGAATGCATCTACGTTTTATCCATTATTGTATGTATAGATGTGTTTGCAGCAGTTTGGATGTTTACAAGCTTGTCAAGTCGTTTGGCAGTTATGATTGCCATGATGATGCCCAGAGAGCTGTACCTTTACATGCTCTGAAAACAATCTGGAGGTCTGTTGGCTTACACCAAATCAGAAGCACTGTGATTTTTAGTTTATTATCTGCTGGTGTAGGTAGGTCAGTACTGAAACAGTAATTAAATACTGTGATTATGCATCCCTAAGCTGAATTCTGCAACTTCCTAAATACCACAAGAGCAGACCTAGAATAGTTTTTAGTTTGTCGGCATAGATGGCTACAAAGTCAGGACTTCCTGCGTAAAAGCATTCCTAATTTTGTGGGAAGAGGAGAGGACGACCAACTCGAGTCGAAATCAGCTCTGTGTGAACGAGGAACAATCTCCATTTTGCTGTCTTTCCCACCTTGCACCTCCTCACTGTGTGTCTGAGCAAGTGCCATCTTGCCTTAATTTCTAAGCCTTTTTCTGCTTTGGTTATTGTTCTGCCTCCTTAAAGGATAGCGCGTGTTCTGACTTCTTGTATGGGGTAAAATTACTACCATCCGGTTAAGCTGGTGGTATACTGCGCTTGAAGCAGAAGCTGGTGATGCTTAGAGTGCACATTTTCAGCGAGACGTAGATACGTTTCTGTATCGGACCGTGTGCCTCTCTTGCGGACACGTCTCCCATGTCAGGAAGACTATGCTTTAGACTTTTTCTTACTTCGGTCCTGAAAGCAGCAAAGTTCTTCCTCTTTAGAAGTGCTCAGCTAACTATTAAGAATGGATCAGTAAAAGCAATGGTTACCCTCTTCTTTTTTCCCTTATTCATGTTTTTCCTTTTGTATTTCTTTTTCCGTTGTTCAGTTCTTTACTTTCTTCCCTGGAAAATGACTCCCTGCTGCCTGTAGAAGGGTTCAGGCTCTTTATCAGTTTTTGAGCTCTGCTTACTGATAGAAGTTGGAAAGAGGAAACCAACTTCCCAGTACCGTGACAGTCTGGGGAGGAATCAGCAATTGGAGAAATTATTCACGAAAGGAAGGATGTTCTTTGTCCTTTTAAAAATGAGCTGTAGTGTTTCTAGACAGAATCATTTCCTTGAGGTGAATACCAAAGACAAAAACCAAAATGTTTGTTATCTAGGAACTCCTCTGTGTTTTGTTAAACATTCTTTGTGTTTTGGAGGTTCTGTCCTGTGCTTCTCTGGCAATAACTGGCTTCCACTGTTGGGAGAGGAAGATAATATTGAATCGAAAAACCGCTTTTGTGGTCTACCGGTGAAGTCTCCATCTGCTAAATTGTTGTAAAGCAAGAACTGTCATGTATGGGTTTGTAAAACTCGGACCTATGGCACAAACACAAAATTGTCGTCGTCTTTTATAGGTGGTTCCTGGAGGAGAAGGACCTGAAGTATAAATTGATACAGTTGTCATCTGTGAAGACATGGGTTTTTTATATATATATATATATATATGTGTGTGTGTGTGTGTGTAATCTAAACAGAGCTTTTGTGGGGTAATGGTGTGGGTTGCTTGTTTGTTTTTGTTTACAGGCTCTTGGAATTGACATTTGCTAAAAGAGAAGGATTTCCCCTTCAGGAAAGGTGCATCACTAATGATGATGCTGGTTTTGTAAGTTGAAACCGTTACTTTCCTGTAAAGACACACTAATTTCTTCTGAATAAAAGCCTTTCTTTTTGTTCTCTTTGTGCTCAGTTACGTAAGTGCACGAGGGAGTTAGTTTTCCAACGGGTTGATGGAGTGGAAAAAGAATAGTTACGTTCCAGTTGCTGTCGGTCTTCAGTTTTTCTACATCTGTTGCATTTGTTTATGGCTCAAGTCTATATAAAACCCAAATCGTGAGCCAAGAGATTGCTATTCTTTGCACTACAGGCAGATACTAAGCTGGATCATTTGTTTAAACCCTGCTTCAGGCTGTGTCGCCAGAAACCATGTGGTAGAGTGCTGTAGAATTCTGAAAGCTCTTCAGAGTGGATGCATCTGTTTGATGCTCAGCAGCCGTGGGTTCTGCTGGCCTTGAGGTTCAGCACTCTTGGACTTGTTTTGCTTGGCAGATGTACTCTCTTGTAGTAAAGGCATTGTAGTGGTATTTTGCGAGTGAGGACAGACAGACCAGGCATCGTTCATGTCCAGGGGGCCGGGGCGGGAAGGTTGGTGTTCAAGCTTCTCATTCCTGTCAGCGGTGACTCCGCTTGCACCACTAAGTGGTGCTGTGTACGTACCCTTAACTAAATTGGGAGCTGCCTGTGCCTGCCTGCTTGTGTAGTTCGGAGCGGTCCTTTTAGAGAAAATGTTCTTTTGGCTGCATTTGTTCTCCTGTGATACAAAAACTTGACAGCGATTGGGGGCAACTACTACTTTAGGAGGATTTCTATAAAGTAAGAAATTGCCGGTTTTATTTTATCATGATGGGCAAAACAATAACTGATTCAAAATCACGTCCGCTGCAGCTTATGCTTCCGTAACACACCACTCAACTGATTTCTATGCGTAAATGTCTTCGGAGAGGAATCACAGGTGCCTGC
This sequence comes from Astur gentilis, assembly GCF_929443795.1. Taxonomy (NCBI): domain Eukaryota; kingdom Metazoa; phylum Chordata; class Aves; order Accipitriformes; family Accipitridae; genus Astur; species Astur gentilis. The sequence goes on from NC_064883.1 coordinate 896,319, forward strand.
TGTGACTATAGGGACAAGCCGTATGGGCTCACAGGAGCAGAACATGCTTTGCCTTCCCATCACCAGAAGAAAGAAAGAAAGAAAGAGGTGAAGAAGGGTGCTCAGGAGCAAGAGGCTGCAAGGAAGTTGCTGTACGTGATCCTTTTGCCTTGCTTTATCTGACAGAAAAGCTGCCTTCTGCTAGTTGGGTCTTGGCTTGAAATACAAGGGGGAAGAGACTCCCGCCCCTCTCCCAGGGAGTGTGCTACTTTTGACTGGCTTGTTCCGACTATGTGATCTGCAATTACAATATTTAGGTTGCATGGTGACAATCTATACCACTGACTCCCTGAATGGTTTTTCATTTCTGTCCCCGCTTCCTTCTCCAGCTTTTTTCAATATATCAATTTAAAAAAAAAAAAAAAAAAAAAATTTTTTTTTACCTTACATGAACATCATCTGTTGGCTTTGGCCCCAAACACTTTATTTCCTAGAAATAAGTTGAGTCTTTTCATCAGAATATGTAAAAGATTTCTAGCCACTGTAATACTATTGTATTGTTTGTTTTTTTTTTTTAAATAAGTTTCTATCCAGGTTCCAGTGTGTGCACTGAATTTCTACTGCAGTAGATGACAGTCTTAAGCTGAAGAGAGATTTCATGGTTGGGAGAGAAAAAGAGCAGATCTTGACTCAAAGGTAACTTTTCCAAGGGAAAGGTAAACTCTTTTGTTTCTTTGGGGATTTTTATTCTGATAGCACAAGCATCTTGTTCTCTCAGGATTTTGTTATCTCTGGAAAAAAACCTTGGTTTTGTGTCACTTTCCTCCTTCCCTGGTTGTGGTTTTTTTTTCCACTCCTTTCAGAGGAACTGCTAATACTGTTATAATTTAGGAAGACATTTTTAACTCTTGACTCGGAGGTCCGCAGACATGACTGTAAAGACAGTTTCTGTGCATCCAAATGCTGTTAATCCCTTCAAATACGAAATGAAAGATGTGTAACTTGGAGCTGAGGCTGAGTCAGAGTATTCCAGATGGGTCTGGTTTACTTTGCATTCAGTGTTCCTGTAGCCTGTTGCTTTGGAAGGTGCAGGTAATAAGCTTTTCAATTGAATAAATGAGCAGTAGTGGTTTTTTGTTTTCCTCCCCTAGAAATGCAGTGCTTGATCAGACTGCACTGACCTGTAGAAGTTGTGGGCACTGTGGTGTTCTCCAGAATGCTACTTGGGCTGCCACTACAAGTAGGCCATTTAAAATAATAACCTTAGACTTTGAAAATACATAAAAACTTCATGATGCTTAAAGTAGAGGGCAGAGTAGTCATCAGGTTAAAATAACTTCATGCTTATGACATGCACAGTGATGGTTCCTTTCAGGTTTTTTGGTTGTTGTTGTTGTTGGGTTTTTTTCTTCTTTAAGATGGCACTGGTTGCAGTGATCTTCAGTTTTACGACACAGCTAACTGTCTTAGTATAGATAGGGTTCCTTTCTGCCTACTATTTCCGTTTACTGGCAGACATAGTTAAGATAGCTCTTTGGAGTTGTGGAGTGTGTGTGTGTGTGAATGTGTCTGAAAATAAGAAGACCTAAAGTCCCCTCCCCACATCATTAGTTTTTGCTGCCCTGTATTTCAGTGTTACCAAGATTTTAAAGTGGCCCAAGTATTGCTGTTGCAAATGTTTCCATGTTTGTCTAACTATTGTGATGACAGAAATAAAAAAAAGAAAATCAAAACACTAAATGTTTTATTACTTGCCCTGTAACTATATAGGCGTTCCCGGTCTAATATCGATTTCTTTTTTCAGGATTCACTGTATCATTTTTTTTACCCTATGAAACGGAAAGATATTTCTGGCTTACTGTTGGCTTTTGATAGACGTTTTATCCTTGGGGAATTGCCCACCAATTAATTCATAGAGTTTGGAATTTAACTGAAGGACATTTTGCATGCCCGTGTTCAAATAGCGATGCTAACAAGCCACCATACGGTTCGTGTTGGTAGCTTTATGGATACTTAAAGGTAGGCAATAGTCTTATTTTTTAATAATGCTTAACCTTTTTCTCTTTGGCAAGAACAAGCAAGTCTGCCTGGTTTTGTAGGACTTGCAGCTTTTCCTTAACATCAGACTTTAAAAAGGGGAGAACCAGTAGTATCAGGTACGCAGTTAGGATGGCGATTTTTAAAATACGAAGCTGCGTAACAGTCTCAGGAAGAACATGCGTGACTGGGCGTGGGAGTCTGTGGTACAGCATTACTAACGTTTGCAAAAAAAAGTTTTGAAGAATGAAGCATTTGCTTTATGAACGGTACTTGAGGACGAATTCTGATGCTGCTAAAGTTTATTGAAAAATAGGCACTGATTTCAGTGATGATGCAGGTGTGGTTTCTGTTCATGCCTTAAATCTGAAAAGAAGAGAAGAGAAACCTGCATGTGAAGGAGGATTTTGTATGAAGGGTAATCAAACCAGTAACCTGCTTTAAGAACGACTTTAAAATATTTGGAGCATCGGTTAAAGGCAAATAAGTCAAGTTTATCATATCCTCCTACATAAGCTGTGACTATTGAATACAGTCAGCAGTCCGCCTCAGAACTTGTTGGTGTGCAACTGCAACGTGTTAAGTTGTAAGGCTTCACAGCCACGAGCTGATGGGCCACAGTTCTCTCCCAGCATGAAGCGCTGTAAGTTTTAGTTTCTTGCACAGCAGTGACTCTTTTCAACATTAGTAACTATACAACAGGGTAAAAAGCAAATTTAGTGAAGAATAATGTGTCGTTCTCAGAGTAGCTGTTTGCATTTCACCGTGATGCAGATGCTTTCTATAGCGGTTGTGTTGGCACATGTCTTAGAATTCGGTTAATCCTCTCCTGAACTCATTTAAACTTTTGGCTTCAACTGCATCACTGACAATATGTTTCAGAATAGAATAATTATTTCCTTTAAAAAAAAACGGGGGTGGGGGGATAAGAAGAAGGGGTGGAGGAAGCGGGGATAAAAAAATCTGTTGTCTGCCAGTGCTGTGGGCTGCTCACTCATTTTTCTGTAGAACTTCTGGGGTTTTGTTGTTGTTGTTGTTGTTGTTGTTCTACCTTAATGCTAATAGGCATTTCTACCTTTTTTACCTTGTTTTTCTACCTAATGCTAATAGGCATTAGCCTATCCTCTGCACCTTTGGTCATTTCCTGAAGTTTGTCTGTAGTTTCCTACATTAGTAGGTAAATGTATCTATTTTACTTTACAGAGCTTTGCTAGTTTTTTAAATTATACAAGAAATTTAAGTCTTGGAACAAATGTCTTTGCTTATTGATTTTTGTGAGTAGCTGCAAAAATCTTATTTATTAGTTGCCCCTTTTAAAATTAAAATAAAAATGAATGCTATGCAAGAAATAGGTTGCAAGTAACTGTTAGGGTCTTACTACTGCTCGCTGTTGAGAGATCGTGGGAAGTGTGTTAAAAGTTACGGGCATTTTTCAAGATAGTTTTCCAGGTCTGAGGCGTGCTGAAATATCTCTTTCCTATGATAGTGTGTTTAGTTTCATTGACTTCAGCGGAACACACAGAATACATTGACTTAAACTAGCTGAGATTCTGATGATAAGGTTTTATACTCTACCTAACATAGTGTTGTGATGACCTGTCCTCCGAACTCAAAAATATGTTTGATGATCTTAACAGGAGGCCGGATCTTTGATCTGGAAATTATGCTGGTAGCGACATTACAGAATCCAGGCTTGTAACTTCACTGGTTTCTTGCAGCCCCTCAAGTTCATGAAGGACAATAAGGACCCATTCTCTTTTGTTCTTGGGCTATAATCAGTGATGGAAGTATGACACTGTCAGTTGTAAGAAGTGGCTTAACTGCTGTTGGAGTCTGCTTTTATGCCTGAAAAACCTGTTGATTTGCATGGGTTTGCACAGCTTATGCTAATGATATGGCTGGAATGAGACAGGGTCTTGTGTAGTCTGCAAGGGCTGTATATGGTCCTGGTTTATAGCTGGGTGGGAGGGATTGGTTCAAGTTACTTCTGATTTGCCCTATTTAATATCTTAAATAGGAGTGAACAGGGTGATTGGAACAGTTTCATTTTCACAAGAGGAAATTTATAAATCGTTTTTTATCCTGTGTTAGAATTAAGATATGTATTTACTGGAGACAACGAGTCTAGCCTGAACACTGAAACAGCTCTGTTTTGGGCACACTATTAGAACTTTTTTAAAATTTTCAAATCATAACAGTCTGTCAGTTCATGCTTGTTGAGTCTGAGACATTAAATGATGCCCTTTGAACAGGGAAACATTGCTAATAATTGATATTTGGTTTGTAGACTATACCTTTTGTATGCTCTAAAGTCACCTGTTGTTTCCCTTTCATTTATAAAAGTTCTGTTTGTCAAACCATATAAGCGCATACCTAAATTCAGTGTTAAAGTTCCTGAATTGCTCTAAACTATTGTGTTGCTGTAAACTGTTTTGGCTGATAAACCTAAGCGGTCAGCTTGGTATTCCTACGTGTATATGTGATTAAGATGCAATAGTTCGGAACACGTTACCAGGCAACTGCATGCTCCAGCTGCATAGGAGGCACAAAGCAGCTGGCCCGTTCCTTGTAATCAGTGGGAAAGTACAGATTCTCCTGTGACCTTGGTCACTCTTGTCTATAACATATTAGATAAGAGTATTTTGATACTCCTCTCGCAGTGGGAGAAACACTGCTTGTGTCTGTGCAGTGTGTGAAAATCACTTTACCAAGATGCTTTTATTTCTAAAACCCTTGGGAAAAAAACCTCGAAACGGAATTTAAAAACTTTTTTAGTCCAAGGCAAACGTCAGGATTCTCATTCTTACAAAGTATTTTACAATTGTGTAACCTTGTAGACTGTACGGAGAATGAGGATCTTGCATGTGACGTATTCAAAAGTTTCATTTTCGGTGTTCTACACGCTTCTACTGATCGCAGTGCCTTTGTTTCCTAACAGCAAGTGGCAACAGACAATGCGTATGGGTCTCAAGGCCCTGTGGAACAGAGAAGGTAGTTTGCCAGTGTTCTTACTGCTGTTGCAGACATTGTTTCAGTGGATTGAAAGTGGCACGTTCCAAGTACCTTTTCCTACCATTGCTGCGTATTTTTTTTTTTTTTTTTAATCCAGAAGAATGTTTCTGTACTTCCCTTCCCTTCCCTATAGCTGCATGTTGATTTACATTGCGTGCTATTGCAGCGTTCTTAGTCTACCGGTTACAGATTACTCCTTTCAGTTCTTGTGCATTTCTGAATGTGTATCTACCTACTAAACTCACATTTCTTCAGACATGATATGCAACTGCTACGGAAGTCAGCTATTGTGCTAGTTATGGTGTTTGCCCCGTCAGTTGTTTTACTATCTAATAAGTACCTGATGACAGAGAAGGGGTGTGTCAGAAAATAGACAAGTCAGGCTTTACATTAGAAATGGTTTTCATAAGATTTAAGAGAACGCAGTTTTGGCATAAGGATTTACATACCGCTCCCGGTGTTCTGTTGGGCTGACGTTTTGCAAGAAGCTGAGGTGTTTTAACTTTCAAAAGCTGTTTATGTAAATTGGCTTACCTCTGAGTACTCTCCTTCAGCTGTGTGTAACGAAGAAATAAATGTGCATCTCTAGACACGTGCATATGCAGATAGAATTGTAAGTGCACAGCTGGGGATGATGCTTGTGTTTGAGGGTAGAAATACGGAGAGGGACAGCAGTGGGGAAAGAAGAACCTTTGAAGATAGTCTAGCGTTGCTCTCATTCTAGAGGTGAATGATCAACTTTCTGTACCATTCTTGACAAACGCTTGCCTAATTTATTCTTAAACATTTCCTGTAATTATTACTACTGTTGCAAAGATTGCCACATACCCTAAGTTTTTCAGGTTGTAATTTAAGCCCCATGATTCCGTGTCCTGTGTGCAGTGGATGTACACAAAAGTTCTTCCTTACAGCTACCTTTTAGAGTTTAAACATTGTTATTTCTCTCCAGTTAAGCGGCTGTTTTTCAATTTATACTTTGAAGTCAGACTCCTGTACATCGTTGAGCACCCTCTTGGACTTACTGTAGACCCTCGCCAGTTATACTACACCCTTCTTGAAAAGCAGTACATCATCTGGAGGGTTCAGCAGCTAATCCGTGCAAATGTAGCGCGGCAGAAATACTGCTTGGATGTACTAACTCCAGTGTGATGGGTGAGGAGGAATCACTGGGCCTTTTGATTAGCAAGAAACGGTACATAAGAACTAGGTGACAGAAATAGGACACGCAGCTGGCACACTGGCCTTCAAGCTTACAGTGCAGCTCCGTGGGCTTTGGCTGGCTACAGAAGAGCATGAGGCACAGGAGAGAACTGCTGCTGGATCTTAGTGAAAGACAGTAAGTCATTTGGAGAGAGGTTTTCAACGCCAGGAATTCAAGTCGGGTGCCCAATTCCAGAGTGCCTGTGAAATCCCTGTGTACTGCCCTCGCTTGTCTAACTTTGTGTTGTATATTGTCTAGCAGCTTGTCTTTCAAAGATAACAAAGCTACACTTGTGTGATAGGTGATGTAATGATCTCATAATAACAGGCAAAATCCAAGTCACAGAAAATGCCAGCATTTGAAAGAGAGCCGGATAGGAGAGCCTTTTTTGTATGGATCAGTTGTCTTGTTCTGATTTTTTTGTTTTACAGGTAAAATCACAGCTCAGTGTGACATGGAAATAACTGGAAATAGTTTTATTTTTAAATTCGGGGCCTTATTTTCCTTGAAACTGGATTTTCAGATACGGTGCTAGAAGACGTTACAGAATTGCAAGTGTTGTTTCTGCCTCCTGTTCCTCTTGAACATTTGGTTTCCTGGGGAAAAATACTGTGTAAGCTCTGTAAGCAAAGAGGTTTTATATTTTTGGAATACTTGCCAGCTGAAGGGTTTGTACCTTGGACTTAAACTGTAGAGGAGGATCTGTTCAGGACATCCATGTTATAGAGTAGCTGTTGCATGACTTACACTTGTAATCCGGTTCCTACTTGATAGCCTTAACTTTGCGTGGATTGTGTGTTGAACTTTGCAGTAGTTTGTTTGTTTTTACATTTCCTTAAGGTCTAGGCAAAGGCTTAGAAAGTTAGCAGACTTAAGGATAAGCATTTATTACTTTGTCCTGCCACGTTGCTATTTGAAACCTGTTCTGAGTGTTGGTGGTATTGAAGCAATTGCCGAGATTTCGAGGGTGAATCTGTATCTTTAGGTGTACTGAGCAGAAAAGTACAATGGATCTTTTTAGTTGCCAGATAGCTTGCTTTATCCAGGCGGTCAATTTGTCAAGATCAGGCTGCAGCGTGGCCAATTCATTTCTTAGTTCCAACAACTGCCATCTTAATGTAGAGATTTATTCTGTAATCAAAACTGGAACTGTTGTCCCTGGTTATGTGTGCTTACTTATTTGTTTTTAACGCTGCTTCAGTGAGACTCCGTCTGAGGGCAGAAGAATCGCAAAGCTAGACCAGATTTTGCTAAATGGAAATAACATAACACTGGTAAGTCAGCATTGTTAAAATGCTGCATGCATTTATTTTCTGTACCTGTAAATCAATCAGTCACTGAGCTCAGCTACTTTAAGCTGAGCTTTCCAGACAATTCCATTACACAAGGTAATTTCAAGTAGCTTCTGGGGCATATGTGTGTATGAAGGACGCTGGAAAAGTGATCTTGCTGTCTTAGTACACGTTACAGTTTAAAAAAAAAAAAAAAAAGAAAAGAAAAAAAAAAAGAGCATGTCCCTAACTTTATTTTGGTGAATGTTTTTCTGGTCTTCAGGTGTGCAAGGGAATCACTGGCTTTGCTAAGCGCTCCGTAAGCTGGTTCATACAGTGGCTTTTAACTCACGAGTGTTTGCCTGCATAAGCGTGTAGGTGGAATGCATCTACGTTTTATCCATTATTGTATGTATAGATGTGTTTGCAGCAGTTTGGATGTTTACAAGCTTGTCAAGTCGTTTGGCAGTTATGATTGCCATGATGCCCAGAGAGCTGTACCTTTACATGCTCTGAAAACAATCTGGAGGTCTGTTGGCTTACACCAAATCAGAAGCACTGTGATTTTTAGTTTATTATCTGCTGGTGTAGGTAGGTCAGTACTGAAACAGTAATTAAATACTGTGATTATGCATCCCTAAGCTGAATTCTGCAACTTCCTAAATACCACAAGAGCAGACCTAGAATAGTTTTTAGTTTGTCGGCATAGATGGCTACAAAGTCAGGACTTCCTGCGTAAAAGCATTCCTAATTTTGTGGGAAGAGGAGAGGACGACCAACTCGAGTCGAAATCAGCTCTGTGTGAACGAGGAACAATCTCCATTTTGCTGTCTTTCCCACCTTGCACCTCCTCACTGTGTGTCTGAGCAAGTGCCATCTTGCCTTAATTTCTAAGCCTTTTTCTGCTTTGGTTATTGTTCTGCCTCCTTAAAGGATAGCGCGTGTTCTGACTTCTTGTATGGGGTAAAATTACTACCATCCGGTTAAGCTGGTGGTATACTGCGCTTGAAGCAGAAGCTGGTGATGCTTAGAGTGCACATTTTCAGCGAGACGTAGATACGTTTCTGTATCGGACCGTGTGCCTCTCTTGCGGACACGTCTCCCATGTCAGGAAGACTATGCTTTAGACTTTTTCTTACTTCGGTCCTGAAAGCAGCAAAGTTCTTCCTCTTTAGAAGTGCTCAGCTAACTATTAAGAATGGATCAGTAAAAGCAATGGTTACCCTCTTCTTTTTTCCCTTATTCATGTTTTTCCTTTTGTATTTCTTTTTCTGTTGTTCAGTTCTTTACTTTCTTCCCTGGAAAATGACTCCCTGCTGCCTGTAGAAGGGTTCAGGCTCTTTATCAGTTTTTGAGCTCTGCTTACTGATAGAAGTTGGAAAGAGGAAACCAACTTCCCAGTACCGTGACAGTCTGGGGAGGAATCAGCAATTGGAGAAATTATTCACGAAAGGAAGGATGTTCTTTGTCCTTTTAAAAATGAGCTGTAGTGTTTCTAGACAGAATCATTTCCTTGAGGTGAATACCAAAGACAAAAACCAAAATGTTTGTTATCTAGGAACTCCTCTGTGTTTTGTTAAACATTCTTTGTGTTTTGGAGGTTCTGTCCTGTGCTTCTCTGGCAATAACTGGCTTCCACTGTTGGGAGAGGAAGATAATATTGAATCGAAAAACCGCTTTTGTGGTCTACCGGTGAAGTCTCCATCTGCTAAATTGTTGTAAAGCAAGAACTGTCATGTATGGGTTTGTAAAACTCGGACCTATGGCACAAACACAAAATTGTCGTCGTCTTTTATAGGTGGTTCCTGGAGGAGAAGGACCTGAAGTATAAATTGATACAGTTGTCATCTGTGAAGACATGGGTTTTTCATATATATATATATATGTGTGTGTGTGTGTGTGTGTAATCTAAACAGAGCTTTTGTGGGGTAATGGTGTGGGTTGCTTGTTTGTTTTTGTTTACAGGCTCTTGGAATTGACATTTGCTAAAAGAGAAGGATTTCCCCTTCAGGAAAGGTGCATCACTAATGATGATGCTGGTTTTGTAAGTTGAAACCGTTACTTTCCTGTAAAGACACACTAATTTCTTCTGAATAAAAGCCTTTCTTTTTGTTCTCTTTGTGCTCAGTTACGTAAGTGCACGAGGGAGTTAGTTTTCCAACGGGTTGATGGAGTGGAAAAAGAATAGTTACGTTCCAGTTGCTGTCGGTCTTCAGTTTTTCTACATCTGTTGCATTTGTTTATGGCTCAAGTCTATATAAAACCCAAATCGTGAGCCAAGAGATTGCTATTCTTTGCACTACAGGCAGATACTAAGCTGGATCATTTGTTTAAACCCTGCTTCAGGCTGTGTCGCCAGAAACCATGTGGTAGAGTGCTGTAGAATTCTGAAAGCTCTTCAGAGTGGATGCATCTGTTTGATGCTCAGCAGCCGTGGGTTCTGCTGGCCTTGAGGTTCAGCACTCTTGGACTTGTTTTGCTTGGCAGATGTACTCTCTTGTAGTAAAGGCATTGTAGTGGTATTTTGCGAGTGAGGACAGACAGACCAGGCATCGTTCATGTCCAGGGGGCCGGGGCGGGAAGGTTGGTGTTCAAGCTTCTCATTCCTGTCAGCGGTGACTCCGCTTGCACCACTAAGTGGTGCTGTGTACGTACCCTTAACTAAATTGGGAGCTGCCTGTGCCTGCCTGCTTGTGTAGTTCGGAGCGGTCCTTTTAGAGAAAATGTTCTTTTGGCTGCATTTGTTCTCCTGTGATACAAAAACTTGACAGCTATTGGGGGCAACTACTACTTTAGGAGGATTTCTATAAAGTAAGAAATTGCCGGTTTTATTTTATCATGATGGGCAAAACAATAACTGATTCAAAATCACGTCCGCTGCAGCTTATGCTTCCGTAACACACCACTCAACTGATTTCTATGCGTAAATGTCTTCGGAGAGGAATCACAGGTGCCTGCTGTGACTATAGGGACAAGCCCTATGGGCTCACAGGAGCAGAACATGCTTTGCCTTCCCATCACCAGAAGAAAGAAAGAAAGAAAGAGGTGAAGAAGGGTGCTCAGGAGCAAGAGGCTGCAAGGAAGTTGCTGTACGTGATCCTTTTGCCTTGCTTTATCTGACAGAAAAGCTGCCTTCTGCTAGTTGGGTCTTGGCTTGAAATACAAGGGGGAAGAGACTCCCGCCCCTCTCCCAGGGAGTGTGCTACTTTTGACTGGCTTGTTCCGACTATGTGATCTGCAATTACAATATTTAGGTTGCATGGTGACAATCTATACCACTGACTCCCTGAATGGTTTTTCATTTCTGTCCCCGCTTCCTTCTCCAGCTTTTTTCAATATATCAATTTAAAAAAAAAAAAAAAAAAAAATTTTTTTTTTACCTTACATGAACATCATCTGTTGGCTTTGGCCCCAAACACTTTATTTCCTAGAAATAAGTTGAGTCTTTTCATCAGAATATGTAAAAGATTTCTAGCCACTGTAATACTATTGTATTGTTTGTTTGGTTTTTTTTTAAATAAGTTTCTATCCAGGTTCCAGTGTGTGCACTGAATTTCTACTGCAGTAGATGACAGTCTTAAGCTGAAGAGAGATTTCATGGTTGGGAGAGAAAAAGAGCAGATCTTGACTCAAAGGTAACTTTTCCAAGGGAAAGGTAAACTCTTTTGTTTCTTTGGGGATTTTTATTCTGATAGCACAAGCATCTTGTTCTCTCAGGATTTTGTTATCTCTGGAAAAAAACCTTGGTTTTGTGTCACTTTCCTCCTTCCCTGGTTGTGGTTTTTTTTTTCCACTCCTTTCAGAGGAACTGCTAATACTGTTACAATTTAGGAAGACATTTTTAACTCTTGACTCGGAGGTCCGCAGACATGACTGTAAAGACAGTTTCTGTGCATCCAAATGCTGTTAATCCCTTCAAATACGAAATGAAAGATGTGTAACTTGGAGCTGAGGCTGAGTCAGAGTATTCCAGATGGGTCTGGTTTACTTTGCATTCAGTGTTCCTGTAGCCTGTTGCTTTGGAAGGTGCAGGTAATAAGCTTTTCAATTGAATAAATGAGCGGTAGTGGTTTTTTGTTTTCCTCCCCTAGAAATGCAGTGCTTGATCAGACTGCACTGACCTGTAGAAGTTGTGGGCACTGTGGTGTTCTCCAGAATGCTACTTGGGCTGCCACTACAAGTAGGCCATTTAAAATAATAACCTTAGACTTTGAAAATACATAAAAACTTCATGATGCTTAAAGTAGAGGGCAGAGTAGTCATCAGGTTAAAATAACTTCATGCTTATGACATGCACAGTGATGGTTCCTTTCAGGTTTTTTGGTTGTTGTTGTTGTTGGGTTTTTTTCTTCTTTAAGATGGCACTGGTTGCAGTGATCTTCAGTTTTACGACACAGCTAACTGTCTTAGTATAGATAGGGTTCCTTTCTGCCTACTATTTCCGTTTACTGGCAGACATAGTTAAGATAGCTCTTTGGAGTTGTGGAGTGTGTGTGTGTGTGTGTGAATGTGTATGAAAATAAGACGACCTAAAGTCCCCTCCCCACATCATTAGTTTTTGCTGCCCTGTATTTCAGTGTTACCAAGATTTTAAAGTGGCCCAAGTATTGCTGTTGCAAATGTTTCCATGTTTGTCTAACTATTGTGATGACATCAATAAAAAGAAAAAAATCAAAACACTAAATGTTTTATTACTTGCCCTATAACTATATAGGCGTTCCCGGTCTAATATCGATTTCTTTTTTCAGGATTCACTGTATCATTTTTTTTACCCTATGAAACGGAAAGATATTTCTGGCTTACTGTTGGCTTTTGATAGACGTTTTATCCTTGGGGAATTGCCCACCAATTAATTCATAGAGTTTGGAATTTAACTGAAGGACATTTTGCATGCCCGTGTTCAAATAGCGATGCTAACAAGCCACCATACGGTTCGTGTTGGTAGCTTTATGGATACTTAAAGGTAGGCAATAGTCTTATTTTTTAATAATGCTTAACCTTTTTCTCTTTGGCAAGAACAAGCAAGTCTGCCTGGTTTTGTAGGACTTGCAGCTTTTCCTTAACATCAGACTTTAAAAAGGGGAGAACCAGTAGTATCAGGTACGCAGTTAGGATGGCGATTTTTAAAATACGAAGCTGCGTAACAGTCTCGGGAAGAACATGCGTGACTGGGCGTGGGAGTCTGTGGTACAGCATTACTAACCTTTGCAAAAAAAAGTTTTGAAGAATGAAGCATTTGCTTTATGAACGGTACTTGAGGACGAATTCTGATGCTGCTGCTAAAGTTTATTGAAAAATAGGCACTGATTTCAGTGATGATGCAGGTGTGGTTTCTGTTCATGCCTTAAATCTGAAAAGAAGAGAAGAGAAACCTGCATGTGAAGGAGGATTTTGTATGAAGGGTAATCAAACCAGTAACCTGCTTTAAGAACGACTTTAAAATATTTGGAGCATCGGTTAAAGGCAAATAAGTCAAGTTTATCATATCCTCCTACATAAGCTGTGACTATTGAATACAGTCAGCAGTCCGCCTCAGAACTTGTTGGTGTGCAACTGCAACGTGTTAAGTTGTAAGGCTTCACAGCCACGAGCTGATGGGCCACAGTTCTCTCCCAGCATGAAGCGCTGTAAGTTTTAGTTTCTTGCACAGCAGTGACTCTTTTCAACATTAGTAACTATACAACAGGGTAAAAGGCAAATTTAGTGAAGAATAATGTGTCGTTCTCAGAGTAGCTGTTTGCATTTCACCGTGATGCAGATGCTTTCTATAGCGGTTGTGTTGGCACGTGTCTTAGAATTCGGTTAATCCTCTCCTGAACTCATTTAAACTTTTGGCTTCAACTGCATCACTGACAATATGTTTCAGAATAGAATAATTATTTCCTTTAAAAAAAAACGGGGGTGGGGGATAAGAAGAAGGGGTGGAGGAAGCGGGGATAAAAAAATCTGTTGTCTGCCAGTGCTGTGGGCTGCTCACTCATTTTTCTGTAGAACTTCTGGGGTTTTGTTGTTGTTGTTGTTGTTGTTGTTGTTGTTCTACCTTAATGCTAATAGGCATTTCTACCTTTTTTACCTTGTTTTTCTACCTAATGCTAATAGGCATTAGCCTATCCTCTGCACCTTTGGTCATTTCCTGAAGTTTGTCTGTAGTTTCCTACCATTAGTAGGTAAACGTATCTATTTTACTTTACGGAGCTTTGCTAGTTTTTTAAATTATACAAGAAATTTAAGTCTTGGAACAAATGTCTTTGCTTATTGATTTTTGTGAGTAGCTGCAAAAATCTTATTTATTAGTTGCCCCTTTTAAAATTAAAATAAAAATGAATGCTATGCAAGAAATAGGTTGCAAGTAACTGTTAGGGTCTTACTACTGCTCGCTGTTGAGAGATCGTGGGAAGTGTGTTAAAAGTTACGGGCATTTTTCAAGATAGTTTTCCAGGTCTGAGGCGTGCTGAAATATCTCTTTCCTATGATAGTGTGTTTAGTTTCATTGACTTCAGCGGAACACACAGAATACATTGACTTAAACTAGCTGAGATTCTGATGATAAGGTTTTATACTCTACCTAACATAGTGTTGTGATGACCTGTCCTCCGAACTCAAAAATATGTTTGATGATCTTAACAGGAGGCCGGATCTTTGATCTGGAAATTATGCTGGTAGCGACATTACAGAATCCAGGCTTGTAACTTCACTGGTTTCTTGCAGCCCCTCAAGTTCATGAAGGACAATAAGGACCCATTCTCTTTTGTTCTTGGGCTATAATCAGTGATGGAAGTATGACATTGTCAGTTGTAAGAAGTGGCTTAACTGCTGTTGGAGTCTGCTTTTATGCCTGAAAAACCTGTTGATTTGCATGGGTTTGCACAGCTTATGCTAATGATATGGCTGGAATGAGACAGGATCTTGTGTAGTCTGCAAGGGCTGTATATGGTCCTGGCTTATAGCTGGGTGGGAGGGATTGGTTCAAGTTACTTCTGATTTGCCCTATTTAATATCTTAAAATAGGAGTGAACAGGGTGATTGGAACAGTTTCATTTTCACAAGAGGAAATTTATAAATCGTTTTTTATCCTGTGTTAGAATTAAGATATGTATTTACTGGAGACAACGAGTCTAGCCTGAACACTGAAACAGCTCTGTTTTGGGCACACTATTAGAACTTTTTTAAAATTTTCAAATCATAACAGTCTGTCAGTTCATGCTTGTTGAGTCTGAGACATTAAATGATGCCCTTTGAACAGGGAAACATTGCTAATAATTGATATTTGGTTTGTAGACTATACCTTTTGTATGCTCTAAAGTCACCTGTTGTTTCCCTTTCATTTATAAAAGTTCTGTTTGTCAAACCATATAAGCGCATACCTAAATTCAGTGTTAAAGTTCCTGAATTGCTCTAAACTATTGTGTTGCTGTAAACTGTTTTGGCTGATAAACCTAAGCGGTCAGCTTGGTATTCCTACGTGTATATGTGATTAAGATGCAATAGTTCGGAACACGTTACCAGGCAACTGCATGCTCCAGCTGCATAGGAGGCACAAAGCAGCTGGCCCGTTCCTTGTAATCAGTGGGAAAGTACAGATTCTCCTGTGACCTTGGTCACTCTTGTCTATAACATATTAGATAAGAGTATTTTGATACTCCTCTCGCAGTGGGAGAAACACTGCTTGTGTCTGTGCAGTGTGTGAAAATCACTTTACCAAGATGCTTTTATTTCTAAAACCCTTGGGGAAAAAACCTCGAAACGGAATTTAAAAACTTTTTTAGTCCAAGGCAAACGTCAGGATTCTCATTCTTACAAAGTATTTTACAATTGTGTAACCTTGTAGACTGTACGGAGAATGAGGATCTTGCATGTGACGTCTTCAAAAGTTTCATTTTCGGTGTTCTACACGCTTCTACTGATCGCAGTGCCTTTGTTTCCTAACAGCAAGTGGCAACAGACAATGCGTATGGGTCTCAAGGCCCTGTGGAACAGAGAAGGTAGTTTGCCAGTGTTCTTACTGCTGTTGCAGACATTGTTTCAGTGGATTGAAAGTGGCACGTTCCAAGTACCTTTTCCTACCATTGCTGCGTATTTTATTTTTTTTTTTAATCCAGAAGAATGTTTCTGTACTTCCCTTCCCTTCCCTATAGCTGCATGTTGATTTACATTGCGTGCTATTGCAGCGTTCTTAGTCTACCGGTTACAGATTACTCCTTTCAGTTCTTGTGCATTTCTGAATGTGTATCTACCTACTAAACTCACATTTCTTCAGACATGATATGCAACTGCTACGGAAGTCAGCTATTGTGCTAGTTATGGTGTTTGCCCCGTCAGTTGTTTTACTATCTAATAAGTACCTGATGACAGAGAAGGGGTGTGTCAGAAAATAGACAAGTCAGGCTTTACATTAGAAATGGTTTTCATAAGATTTAAGAGAACGCAGTTTTGGCATAAGGATTTACATACCGCTCCCGGTGTTCTGTTGGGCTGACGTTTTGCAAGAAGCTGAGGTGTTTTAACTTTCAAAAGCTGTTTATGTAAATTGGCTTACCTCTGAGTACTCTCCTTCAGCTGTGTGTAACGAAGAAATAAATGTGCATCTCTAGACACGTGCATATGCAGATAGAATTGTAAGTGCACAGCTGGGGATGATGCTTGTGTTTGAGGGTAGAAATACGGAGAGGGACAGCAGTGGGGAAAGAAGAACCTTTGAAGATAGTCTAGCGTTGCTCTCATTCTAGAGGTGAATGATCAACTTTCTGTACCATTCTTGACAAACGCTTGCCTAATTTATTCTTAAACATTTCCTGTAATTATTACTACTGTTGCAAAGATTGCCACATACCCTAAGTTTTTCAGGTTGTAATTTAAGCCCCATGATTCCGTGTAACTGTGTGCAGTGGATGTACGCAAAAGTTCTTCCTTATAGCTACCTTTTAGAGTTTAAACATTGTTATTTCTCTCCAGTTAAGCGGCTGTTTTTCAATTTATACTTTGAAGTCAGACTCCTGTACATCGTTGAGCACCCTCTTGCACTTACTGTAGACCCTCGCCAGTTATACTACACCCTTCTTGAAAAGCAGTACATCATCTGGAGGGTTCAGCAGCTAATCCGTGCAAATGTAGCGCGGCAGAAATACTGCTTGGATGTACTAACTCCAGTGTGATGGGTGAGGAGGAATCACTGGGCCTTTTGATTAGCAAGAAACGGTACATAAGAACTAGGTGACAGAAATAGGACACGCAGCTGGCACACTGGCCTTCAAGCTTACAGTGCAGCTCCGTGGGCTTTGGCTGGCTACAGAAGAGCATGAGGCACAGGAGAGAACTGCTGCTGGATCTTAGTGAAAGACAGTAAGTCATTTGGAGAGAGGTTTTCAACGCCAGGAATTCAAGTCGGGTGCCCAATTCCAGAGTGCCTGTGAAATCCCTGTGTACTGCCCTCGCTTGTCTAACTTTGTGTTGTATATTGTCTAGCAGCTTGTCTTTCAAAGATAACAAAGCTACACTTGTGTGATAGGTGATGTAATGATCTCATAATAACAGGCAAAATCCAAGTCACAGAAAATGCCAGCATTTGAAAGAGAGCCGGATAGGAGAGCCTTTTTTGTATGGATCAGTTGTCTTGTTCTGATTTTTTTGTTTTACAGGTAAAATCACAGCTCAGTGTGACATGGAAATAACTGGAAATAGTTTTATTTTTAAATTCGGGGCCTTATTTTCCTTGAAACTGGATTTTCAGATACGGTGCTAGAAGACGTTACAGAATTGCAAGTGTTGTTTCTGCCTCCTGTTCCTCTTGAACATTTGGTTTCCTGGGGAAAAATACTGTGTAAGCTCTGTAAGCAAAGAGGTTTTATATTTTTGGAATACTTGCCAGCTGAAGGGTTTGTACCTTGGACTTAAACTGTAGAGGAGGATCTGTTCAGGACATCCATGTTATAGAGTAGCTGTTGCATGACTTACACTTGTAATCCGGTTCCTACTTGATAGCCTTAACTTTGCGTGGATTGTGTGTTGAACTTTGCAGTAGTTTGTTTGTTTTTACATTTCCTTAAGGTCTAGGCAAAGGCTTAGAAAGTTAGCAGACTTAAGGATAAGCATTTATTACTTTGTCCTGCCACGTTGCTATTTGAAACCTGTTCTGAGTGTTGGTGGTATTGAAGAAATTGCCGAGATTTCGAGGGTGAATCTGTATCTTTAGGTGTACTGAGCAGAAAAGTACAATGGATCTTTTTAGTTGCCAGATAGCTTGCTTTATCCAGGCGGTCAATTTGTCAAGATCAGGCTGCAGCGTGGCCAATTCATTTCTTAGTTCCAACAACTGCCATCTTAATGTAGAGATTTATTCTGTAATCAAAACTGGAACTGTTGTCCCTGGTTATGTGTGCTTACTTATTTGTTTTTAACGCTGCTTCAGTGAGACTCCGTCTGAGGGCAGAAGAATCACAAAGCTAGACCAGATTTTGCTAAATGGAAATAACATAACACTGGTAAGTCAGCATTGTTAAAATGCTGCATGCATTTATTTTCTGTACCTGTAAATCAATCAGTCACTGAGCTCAGCTACTTTAAGCTGAGCTTTCCAGACAATTCCATTACACAAGGTAATTTCAAGTAGCTTCTGGGGCATATGTGTGTATGAAGGACGCTGGAAAAGTGATCTTGCTGTCTTAGTACACGTTACAGTTTAAAAAAAAAAAAAAAAAAGAAAAGAAAAAAAAAAAAGAGCATGTCCCTAACTTTATTTTGGTGAATGTTTTTCTGGTCTTCAGGTGTGCAAGGGAATCACTGGCTTTGCTAAGCGCTCCGTAAGCTGGTTCATACAGTGGCTTTTAACTCACGAGTGTTTGCCTGCATAAGCGTGTAGGTGGAATGCATCTACGTTTTATCCATTATTGTATGTATAGATGTGTTTGCAGCAGTTTGGATGTTTACAAGCTTGTCAAGTCGTTTGGCAGTTATGATTGCCATGATGCCCAGAGAGCTGTACCTTTACATGCTCTGAAAACAATCTGGAGGTCTGTTGGCTTACACCAAATCAGAAGCACTGTGATTTTTAGTTTATTATCTGCTGGTGTAGGTAGGTCAGTACTGAAACAGTAATTAAATACTGTGATTATGCATCCCTAAGCTGAATTCTGCAACTTCCTAAATACCACAAGAGCAGACCTAGAATAGTTTTTAGTTTGTCGGCATAGATGGCTACAAAGTCAGGACTTCCTGCGTAAAAGCATTCCTAATTTTGTGGGAAGAGGAGAGGACGACCAACTCGAGTCGAAATCAGCTCTGTGTGAACGAGGAACAATCTCCATTTTGCTGTCTTTCCCACCTTGCACCTCCTCACTGTGTGTCTGAGCAAGTGCCATCTTGCCTTAATTTCTAAGCCTTTTTCTGCTTTGGTTATTGTTCTGCCTCCTTAAAGGATAGCGCGTGTTCTGACTTCTTGTATGGGGTAAAATTACTACCATCCGGTTAAGCTGGTGGTATACTGCGCTTGAAGCAGAAGCTGGTGATGCTTAGAGTGCACATTTTCAGCGAGACGTAGATACGTTTCTGTATCGGACCGTGTGCCTCTCTTGCGGACACGTCTCCCATGTCAGGAAGACTATGCTTTAGACTTTTTCTTACTTCGGTCCTGAAAGCAGCAAAGTTCTTCCTCTTTAGAAGTGCTCAGCTAACTATTAAGAATGGATCAGTAAAAGCAATGGTTACCCTCTTCTTTTTTCCCTTATTCATGTTTTTCCTTTTGTATTTCTTTTTCTGTTGTTCAGTTCTTTACTTTCTTCCCTGGAAAATGACTCCCTGCTGCCTGTAGAAGGGTTCAGGCTCTTTATCAGTTTTTGAGCTCTGCTTACTGATAGAAGTTGGAAAGAGGAAACCAACTTCCCAGTACCGTGACAGTCTGGGGAGGAATCAGCAATTGGAGAAATTATTCACGAAAGGAAGGATGTTCTTTGTCCTTTTAAAAATGAGCTGTAGTGTTTCTAGACAGAATCATTTCCTTGAGGTGAATACCAAAGACAAAAACCAAAATGTTTGTTATCTAGGAACTCCTCTGTGTTTTGTTAAACATTCTTTGTGTTTTGGAGGTTCTGTCCTGTGCTTCTCTGGCAATAACTGGCTTCCACTGTTGGGAGAGGAAGATAATATTGAATCGAAAAACCGCTTTTGTGGTCTACCGGTGAAGTCTCCATCTGCTAAATTGTTGTAAAGCAAGAACTGTCATGTATGGGTTTGTAAAACTCGGACCTATGGCACAAACACAAAATTGTCGTCGTCTTTTATAGGTGGTTCCTGGAGGAGAAGGACCTGAAGTATAAATTGATACAGTTGTCATCTGTGAAGACATGGGTTTTTTATATATATATATATATGTGTGTGTGTGTGTGTGTGTAATCTAAACAGAGCTTTTGTGGGGTAATGGTGTGGGTTGCTTGTTTGTTTTTGTTTACAGGCTCTTGGAATTGACATTTGCTAAAAGAGAAGGATTTCCCCTTCAGGAAAGGTGCATCACTAATGATGATGCTGGTTTTGTAAGTTGAAACCGTTACTTTCCTGTAAAGACACACTAATTTCTTCTGAATAAAAGCCTTTCTTTTTGTTCTCTTTGTGCTCAGTTACGTAAGTGCACGAGGGAGTTAGTTTTCCAACGGGTTGATGGAGTGGAAAAAGAATAGTTACGTTCCAGTTGCTGTCGGTCTTCAGTTTTTCTACATCTGTTGCATTTGTTTATGGCTCAAGTCTATATAAAACCCAAATCGTGAGCCAAGAGATTGCTATTCTTTGCACTACAGGCAGATACTAAGCTGGATCATTTGTTTAAACCCTGCTTCAGGCTGTGTCGCCAGAAACCATGTGGTAGAGTGCTGTAGAATTCTGAAAGCTCTTCAGAGTGGATGCATCTGTTTGATGCTCAGCAGCCGTGGGTTCTGCTGGCCTTGAGGTTCAGCACTCTTGGACTTGTTTTGCTTGGCAGATGTACTCTCTTGTAGTAAAGGCATTGTAGTGGTATTTTGCGAGTGAGGACAGACAGACCAGGCATCGTTCATGTCCAGGGGGCCGGGGCGGGAAGGTTGGTGTTCAAGCTTCTCATTCCTGTCAGCGGTGACTCCGCTTGCACCACTAAGTGGTGCTGTGTACGTACCCTTAACTAAATTGGGAGCTGCCTGTGCCTGCCTGCTTGTGTAGTTAGGAGCGGTCCTTTTAGAGAAAATGTTCTTTTGGCTGCATTTGTTCTCCTGTGATACAAAAACTTGACAGCTATTGGGGGCAACTACTACTTTAGGAGGATTTCTATAAAGTAAGAAATTGCCGGTTTTATTTTATCATGATGGGCAAAACAATAACTGATTCAAAATCACGTCCGCTGCAGCTTATGCTTCCGTAACACACCACTCAACTGATTTCTATGCGTAAATGTCTTTGGAGAGGAATCACAGGTGCCTGCTGTGACTATAGGGACAAGCCCTATGGGCTCACAGGAGCAGAACATGCTTTGCCTTCCCATCACCAGAAGAAAGAAAGAAAGAAAGAGGTGAAGAAGGGTGCTCAGGAGCAAGAGGCTGCAAGGAAGTTGCTGTACGTGATCCTTTTGCCTTGCTTTATCTGACAGAAAAGCTGCCTTCTGCTAGTTGGGTCTTGGCTTGAAAGACAAGGGGGAAGAGACTCCCGCCCCTCTCCCAGGGAGTGTGCTACTTTTGACTGGCTTGTTCCGACTATGTGATCTGCAATTACAATATTTAGGTTGCATGGTGACAATCTATACCACTGACTCCCTGAATGGTTTTTCATTTCTGTCCCCGCTTCCTTCTCCAGCTTTTTTCAATATATCAATTTAAAAAAAAAAAAAAAAAAAAATTTTTTTTTTACCTTACATGAACATCATCTGTTGGCTTTGGCCCCAAACACTTTATTTCCTAGAAATAAGTTGAGTCTTTTCATCAGAATATGTAAAAGATTTCTAGCCACTGTAATACTATTGTATTGTTTGTTTGTTTTTTTTTTAAATAAGTTTCTATCCAGGTTCCAGTGTGTGCACTGAATTTCTACTGCAGTAGATGACAGTCTTAAGCTGAAGAGAGATTTCATGGTTGGGAGAGAAAAAGAGCAGATCTTGACTCAAAGGTAACTTTTCCAAGGGAAAGGTAAACTCTTTTGTTTCTTTGGGGATTTTTATTCTGATAGCACAAGCATCTTGTTCTCTCAGGATTTTGTTATCTCTGGAAAAAAACCTTGGTTTTGTGTCACTTTCCTCCTTCCCTGGTTGTGGTTTTTTTTTTCCACTCCTTTCAGAGGAACTGCTAATACTGTTACAATTTAGGAAGACATTTTTAACTCTTGACTCGGAGGTCCGCAGACATGACTGTAAAGACAGTTTCTGTGCATCCAAATGCTGTTAATCCCTTCAAATACGAAATGAAAGATGTGTAACTTGGAGCTGAGGCTGAGTCAGAGTATTCCAGATGGGTCTGGTTTACTTTGCATTCAGATTCAGTGTTCCTGTAGCCTGTTGCTTTGGAAGGTGCAGGTAATAAGCTTTTCAATTGAATAAATGAGCGGTAGTGGTTTTTTGTTTTCCTCCCCTAGAAATGCAGTGCTTGATCAGACTGCACTGACCTGTAGAAGTTGTGGGCACTGTGGTGTTCTCCAGAATGCTACTTGGGCTGCCACTACAAGTAGGCCATTTAAAATAATAACCTTAGACTTTGAAAATACATAAAAACTTCATGATGCTTAAAGTAGAGGGCAGAGTAGTCATCAGGTTAAAATAACTTCATGCTTATGACATGCACAGTGATGGTTCCTTTCAGGTTTTTTGGTTGTTGTTGTTGTTGTTGGGTTTTTTTCTTCTTTAAGATGGCACTGGTTGCAGTGATCTTCAGTTTTACGACACAGCTAACTGTCTTAGTATAGATAGGGTTCCTTTCTGCCTACTATTTCCGTTTACTGGCAGACATAGTTAAGATAGCTCTTTGGAGTTGTGGAGTGTGTGTGTGTGTGTGAATGTGTATGAAAATAAGAAGACCTAAAGTCCCCTCCCCACATCATTAGTTTTTGCTGCCCTGTATTTCAGTGTTACCAAGATTTTAAAGTGGCCCAAGTATTGCTGTTGCAAATGTTTCCGTGTTTGTCTAACTATTGTGATGACAGAAATAAAAAAAAGAAAATCAAAACACTAAATGTTTTATTACTTGCCCTATAACTATATAGGCGTTCCCGGTCTAATATCGATTTCTTTTTTCAGGATTCACTGTATCATTTTTTTTACCCTATGAAACGGAAAGATATTTCTGGCTTACTGTTGGCTTTTGATAGACGTTTTATCCTTGGGGAATTGCCCACCAATTAATTCATAGAGTTTGGAATTTAACTGAAGGACATTTTGCATGCCCGTGTTCAAATAGCGATGCTAACAAGCCACCATACGGTTCGTGTTGGTAGCTTTATGGATACTTAAAGGTAGGCAATAGTCTTATTTTTTAATAATGCTTAACCTTTTTCTCTTTGGCAAGAACAAGCAAGTCTGCCTGGTTTTGTAGGACTTGCAGCTTTTCCTTAACATCAGACTTTAAAAAGGGGAGAACCAGGAGTATCAGGTACGCAGTTAGGATGGCGATTTTTAAAATACGAAGCTGCGTAACAGTCTCAGGAAGAACATGCGTGACTGGGCGTGGGAGTCTGTGGTGTACAGCATTACTAACCTTTGCAAAAAAAAGTTTTGAAGAATGAAGCATTTGCTTTATGAACGGTACTTGAGGACGAATTCTGATGCTGCTGCTAAAGTTTATTGAAAAATAGGCACTGATTTCAGTGATGATGCAGGTGTGGTTTCTGTTCATGCCTTAAATCTGAAAAGAAGAGAAGAGAAACCCTGCATGTGAAGGAGGATTTTGTATGAAGGGTAATCAAACCAGTAACCTGCTTTTAAGAACGACTTTAAAATATTTGGAGCATCGGTTAAAGGCAAATAAGTCAAGTTATCATATCCTCCTACATAAGCTGTGACTATTGAATACAGTCGGCGGTCCGCCTCAGAACTTGTTGGTGTGCAACTGCAACGTGTTAAAGTTGTAAGGCTTCACAGCCACGAGCTGATGGGCCACAGTTCTCTCCCAGCATGAAAGCGCTGTAAGTTTTAGTTTCTTGCACAGCAGTGACTCTTTTCAACATTAGTAACTATACAACAGGGTAAAGGCAAATTTAGTGAAGAATAATGTGTCGTTCTCAGAGTAGCTGTTTGCATTTCACCGTGATGCAGATGCTTTCTATAGTGGTTGTGTTGGCACATGTCTTAGAATTCGGTTATTCCTCTCCTGAACTCATTTAAACTTTTGGCTTCAACTGCATCACTGACAATATGTTTCAGAATAGAATAATTATTTCCTTTAAAAAAAAACGGGGGTGGGGGGATAAGAAGAAGGGGTGGAGGAAGCGGGGATAAAAAAATCTGTTGTCTGCCAGTGCTGTGGGCTGCTCACTCATTTTTCTGTAGAACTTCTGGGGTTGTGTTGTTGTTGTTGTTGTTGTTGTTGTTTCTACCTTAATGCTAATAGGCATTTCTACCTTTTTTACCTTGTTTTTCTAACCTAATGCTAATAGGCATTAGCCTTTCCTCTGCACCTTTGGTCATTTCCTGAAGTTTGTCTGTAGTTTCCTACATTAGTAGGTAAATGTATCTATTTTACTTTACAGAGCTTTGCTAGTTTTTTAAATTATACAAGAAATTTAAGTCTTGGAACAAATGTCTTTGCTTATTGATTTTTGTGAGTAGCTGCAAAAATCTTATGTATTAGTTGCCCCTTTTAAAATTAAAATAAAAATGAATGCTATGCAAGAAATAGGTTGCAAGTAACTGTTAGGGTCTTACTACTGCTCGCTGTTGAGAGATCGTGGGAAGTGTGTTAAAAGTTACGGGCATTTTTCAAGATAGTTTTCCAGGTCTGAGGCGTGCTGAAATATCTCTTTCCTATGATAGTGTGTTTAGTTTCATTGACTTCAGCGGGAACACACAGAATACATTGACTTAAACTAGCTGAGATTCTGATGATAAGGTTTTATACTCTACCTAACATAGTGTTGATGACCTGTCCTCCGAACTCAAAAATATGTTTGATGATCTTAACAGGAGGCCGGATCTTTGATCTGGAAATTATGCTGGTAGCGACATTACAGAATCCAGGCTTGTAACTTCACTGGTTTCTTGCAGCCCCTCAAGTTCATGAAGGACAATAAGGACCCATTCTCTTTTGTTCTTGTGCTATAATCAGTGATGGAAGTATGACATTGTCAGTTGTAAGAAGTGGCTTAACTGCTGTTGGAGTCTGCTTTTATGCCTGAAAAACCTGTTGATTTGCATGGGTTTGCACAGCTTATGCTAATGATATGGCTGGAATGAGACAGGGTCTTGTGTAGTCTGCAAGGGCTGTATATGGTCCTGGTTTATAGCTGGGTGGGAGGATTGGTTCAAGTTACTTCTGATTTGCCCTATTTAATATCTTAAATAGGAGTGAACAGGGTGATTGGAACAGTTTCATTTTCACAAGAGGAAATTATAAATCGTTTTTTATCCTGTGTTAGAATTAAGATATGTATTTACTGGAGACAACGAGTCTAGCCTGAACACTGAAACAGCTCTGTTTTGGGCACACTATTAGAACTTTTTTAAAATTTTCAAATCATAACAGTCTGTCAGTTCATGCTTGTTGAGTCTGAGACAATTAAATGATGCCCTTTTGAACAGGGAAACATTGCTAATAATTGATATTTGGTTTGTAGACTATACCTTTTGTATGCTCTAAAGTCACCTGTTGTTTCCCTTTCATTTATAAAAGTTCTGTTTGTCAAACCATATAAGCGCATACCTAAATTCAGTGTTAAAGTTCCTGATTTGCTCTAAACTATTGTGTTGCTGTAAACTGTTTTTGGCTGATAAACCTAAGCGCAGCTTGGTATTCCTACGTGTATATGTGATTAAGATGCAATAGTTCGGAACACGTTACCAGGCAACTGCATGCTCCAGCTGCATAGGAGGCACAAAGCAGCTGGCCCGTTCCTTGTAATCAGTGGGAAAGTACAGATTCTCCTGTGACCTTGGTCACTCTTGTCTATAACATATTAGATAAGAGTATTTTGATACTCCTCTCGCAGTGGGAGAAACACTGCTTGTGTCTGTGCAGTGTGTGAAAATCACTTTACCAAGATGCTTTTATTTCTAAAACCCTTGGGAAAAAAACCTCGAAACGGAATTTAAAAACTTTTTTAGTCCAAGGCAAACGTCAGGATTCTCATTCTTACAAAGTATTTTACAATTGTGTAACCTTGTAGACTGTACGGAGAATGAGGATCTTGCATGTGACGTATTCAAAAGTTTCATTTTCGGTGTTCTACACGCTTCTACTGATCGCAGTGCCTTTGTTTCCTAACAGCAAGTGGCAACAGACAATGCGTATGGGTCTCAAGGCCCTGTGGAACAGAGAAGGTAGTTTGCCAGTGTTCTTACTGCTGTTGCAGGCATTGTTTCAGTGGATTGAAAGTGGCACGTTCCAAGTACCTTTTCCTACCATTGCTGCGTATTTTATTTTTTTTTTTAATCCAGAAGAATGTTTCTGTACTTCCCTTCCCTTCCCTATAGCTGCATGTTGATTTACATTGCGTGCTATTGCAGCGTTCTTAGTCTACCGGTTACAGATTACTCCTTTCAGTTCTTGTGCATTTCTGAATGTGTATCTACCTACTAAACTCACATTTCTTCAGACATGATATGCAACTGCTACGGAAGTCAGCTATTGTGCTAGTTATGGTGTTTGCCCCGTCAGTTGTTTTACTATCTAATAAGTACCTGATGACAGAGAAGGGGTGTGTCAGAAAATAGACAAGTCAGGCTTTACATTAGAAATGGTTTTCATAAGATTTAAGAGAACGCAGTTTTGGCATAAGGATTTACATACCGCTCCCGGTGTTCTGTTGGGCTGACGTTTTGCAAGAAGCTGAGGTGTTTTAACTTTCAAAAGCTGTTTATGTAAATTGGCTTACCTCTGAGTACTCTCCTTCAGCTGTGTGTAACGAAGAAATAAATGTGCATCTCTAGACACGTGCATATGCAGATAGAATTGTAAGTGCACAGCTGGGGATGATGCTTGTGTTTGAGGGTAGAAATACGGAGAGGGACAGCAGTGGGGAAAGAAGAACCTTTGAAGATAGTCTAGCGTTGCTCTCATTCTAGAGGTGAATGATCAACTTTCTGTACCATTCTTGACAAACGCTTGCCTAATTTATTCTTAAACATTTCCTGTAATTATTACTACTGTTGCAAAGATTGCCACATACCCTAAGTTTTTCAGGTTGTAATTTAAGCCCCATGATTCCGTGTAACTGTGTGCAGTGGATGTACACAAAAGTTCTTCCTTACAGCTACCTTTTAGAGTTTAAACATTGTTATTTCTCTCCAGTTAAGCGGCTGTTTTTCAATTTATACTTTGAAGTCAGACTCCTGTACATCGTTGAGCACCCTCTTGGACTTACTGTAGACCCTCGCCAGTTATACTACACCCTTCTTGAAAAGCAGTACATCATCTGGAGGGTTCAGCAGCTAATCCGTGCAAATGTAGCGCGGCAGAAATACTGCTTGGATGTACTAACTCCAGTGTGATGGGTGAGGAGGAATCACTGGGCCTTTTGATTAGCAAGAAACGGTACATAAGAACTAGGTGACAGAAATAGGACACGCAGCTGGCACACTGGCCTTCAAGCTTACAGTGCAGCTCCGTGGGCTTTGGCTGGCTACAGAAGAGCATGAGGCACAGGAGAGAACTGCTGCTGGATCTTAGTGAAAGACAGTAAGTCATTTGGAGAGAGGTTTTCAACGCCAGGAATTCAAGTCGGGTGCCCAATTCCAGAGTGCCTGTGAAATCCCTGTGTACTGCCCTCGCTTGTCTAACTTTGTGTTGTATATTGTCTAGCAGCTTGTCTTTCAAAGATAACAAAGCTACACTTGTGTGATAGGTGATGTAATGATCTCATAATAACAGGCAAAATCCAAGTCACAGAAAATGCCAGCATTTGAAAGAGAGCCGGATAGGAGAGCCTTTTTTGTATGGATCAGTTGTCTTGTTCTGATTTTTTTGTTTTACAGGTAAAATCACAGCTCAGTGTGACATGGAAATAACTGGAAATAGTTTTATTTTTAAATTCGGGGCCTTATTTTCCTTGAAACTGGATTTTCAGATACGGTGCTAGAAGACGTTACAGAATTGCAAGTGTTGTTTCTGCCTCCTGTTCCTCTTGAACATTTGGTTTCCTGGGGAAAAATACTGTGTAAGCTCTGTAAGCAAAGAGGTTTTATATTTTTGGAATACTTGCCAGCTGAAGGGTTTGTACCTTGGACCTAAACTGTAGAGGAGGATCTGTTCAGGACATCCATGTTATAGAGTAGCTGTTGCATGACTTACACTTGTAATCCGGTTCCTACTTGATAGCCTTAACTTTGCGTGGATTGTGTGTTGAACTTTGCAGTAGTTTGTTTGTTTTTACATTTCCTTAAGGTCTAGGCAAAGGCTTAGAAAGTTAGCAGACTTAAGGATAAGCATTTATTACTTTGTCCTGCCACGTTGCTATTTGAAACCTGTTCTGAGTGTTGGTGGTATTGAAGCAATTGCCGAGATTTCGAGGGTGAATCTGTATCTTTAGGTGTACTGAGCAGAAAAGTACAATGGATCTTTTTAGTTGCCAGATAGCTTGCTTTATCCAGGCGGTCAATTTGTCAAGATCAGGCTGCAGCGTGGCCAATTCATTTCTTAGTTCCAACAACTGCCATCTTAATGTAGAGATTTATTCTGTAATCAAAACTGGAACTGTTGTCCCTGGTTATGTGTGCTTACTTATTTGTTTTTAACGCTGCTTCAGTGAGACTCCGTCTGAGGGCAGAAGAATCACATAGACCAGATTTTGCTAAATGGAAATAACATAACACTGGTAAGTCAGCATTGTTAAAATGCTGCATGCATTTATTTTCTGTACCTGTAAATCAATCAGTCACTGAGCTCAGCTACTTTAAGCTGAGCTTTCCAGACAATTCCATTACACAAGGTAATTTCAAGTAGCTTCTGGGGCATATGTGTGTATGAAGGACGCTGGAAAAGTGATCTTGCTGTCTTAGTACACGTTACAGTTTAAAAAAAAAAAAAAAAAAAAAAAAAAAGAAAAAAAAAAGAGCATGTCCCTAACTTTATTTTGGTGAATGTTTTTCTGGTCTTCAGGTGTGCAAGGGAATCACTGGCTTTGCTAAGCGCTCCGTAAGCTGGTTCATACAGTGGCTTTTAACTCACGAGTGTTTGCCTGCATAAGCGTGTAGGTGGAATGCATCTACGTTTTATCCATTATTGTATGTATAGATGTGTTTGCAGCAGTTTGGATGTTTACAAGCTTGTCAAGTCGTTTGGCAGTTATGATTGCCATGATGCCCAGAGAGCTGTACCTTTACATGCTCTGAAAACAATCTGGAGGTCTGTTGGCTTACACCAAATCAGAAGCACTGTGATTTTTAGTTTATTATCTGCTGGTGTAGGTAGGTCAGTACTGAAACAGTAATTAAATACTGTGATTATGCATCCCTAAGCTGAATTCTGCAACTTCCTAAATACCACAAGAGCAGACCTAGAATAGTTTTTAGTTTGTCGGCATAGATGGCTACAAAGTCAGGACTTCCTGCGTAAAAGCATTCCTAATTTTGTGGGAAGAGGAGAGGACGACCAACTCGAGTCGAAATCAGCTCTGTGTGAACGAGGAACAATCTCCATTTTGCTGTCTTTCCCACCTTGCACCTCCTCACTGTGTGTCTGAGCAAGTGCCATCTTGCCTTAATTTCTAAGCCTTTTTCTGCTTTGGTTATTGTTCTGCCTCCTTAAAGGATAGCGCGTGTTCTGACTTCTTGTATGGGGTAAAATTACTACCATCCGGTTAAGCTGGTGGTATACTGCGCTTGAAGCAGAAGCTGGTGATGCTTAGAGTGCACATTTTCAGCGAGACGTAGATACGTTTCTGTATCGGACCGTGTGCCTCTCTTGCGGACACGTCTCCCATGTCAGGAAGACTATGCTTTAGACTTTTTCTTACTTCGGTCCTGAAAGCAGCAAAGTTCTTCCTCTTTAGAAGTGCTCAGCTAACTATTAAGAATGGATCAGTAAAAGCAATGGTTACCCTCTTCTTTTTTCCCTTATTCATGTTTTTCCTTTTGTATTTCTTTTTCTGTTGTTCAGTTCTTTACTTTCTTCCCTGGAAAATGACTCCCTGCTGCCTGTAGAAGGCTTCAGGCTCTTTATCAGTTTTTGAGCTCTGCTTACTGATAGAAGTTGGAAAGAGGAAACCAACTTCCCAGTACCGTGACAGTCTGGGGAGGAATCAGCAATTGGAGAAATTATTCACGAAAGGAAGGATGTTCTTTGTCCTTTTAAAAATGAGCTGTAGTGTTTCTAGACAGAATCATTTCCTTGAGGTGAATACCAAAGACAAAAACCAAAATGTTTGTTATCTAGGAACTCCTCTGTGTTTTGTTAAACATTCTTTGTGTTTTGGAGGTTCTGTCCTGTGCTTCTCTGGCAATAACTGGCTTCCACTGTTGGGAGAGGAAGATAATATTGAATCGAAAAACCGCTTTTGTGGTCTACCGGTGAAGTCTCCATCTGCTAAATTGTTGTAAAGCAAGAACTGTCATGTATGGGTTTGTAAAACTCGGACCTATGGCACAAACAGAAAATTGTCGTCGTCTTTTATAGGTGGTTCCTGGAGGAGAAGGACCTGAAGTATAAATTGATACAGTTGTCATCTGTGAAGACATGGGTTTTTCATATATATATATATGTGTGTGTGTGTGTGTGTAATCTAAACAGAGCTTTTGTGGGGTAATGGTGTGGGTTGCTTGTTTGTTTTTGTTTACAGGCTCTTGGAATTGACATTTGCTAAAAGAGAAGGATTTCCCCTTCAGGAAAGGTGCATCACTAATGATGATGCTGGTTTTGTAAGTTGAAACCGTTACTTTCCTGTAAAGACACACTAATTTCTTCTGAATAAAAGCCTTTCTTTTTGTTCTCTTTGTGCTCAGTTACGTAAGTGCACGAGGGAGTTAGTTTTCCAACGGGTTGATGGAGTGGAAAAAGAATAGTTACGTTCCAGTTGCTGTCGGTCTTCAGTTTTTCTACATCTGTTGCATTTGTTTATGGCTCAAGTCTATATAAAACCCAAATCGTGAGCCAAGAGATTGCTATTCTTTGCACTACAGGCAGATACTAAGCTGGATCATTTGTTTAAACCCTGCTTCAGGCTGTGTCGCCAGAAACCATGTGGTAGAGTGCTGTAGAATTCTGAAAGCTCTTCAGAGTGGATGCATCTGTTTGATGCTCAGCAGCCGTGGGTTCTGCTGGCCTTGAGGTTCAGCACTCTTGGACTTGTTTTGCTTGGCAGATGTACTCTCTTGTAGTAAAGGCATTGTAGTGGTATTTTGCGAGTGAGGACAGACAGACCAGGCATCGTTCATGTCCAGGGGGCCGGGGCGGGAAGGTTGGTGTTCAAGCTTCTCATTCCTGTCAGCGGTGACTCCGCTTGCACCACTAAGTGGTGCTGTGTACGTACCCTTAACTAAATTGGGAGCTGCCTGTGCCTGCCTGCTTGTGTAGTTCGGAGCGGTCCTTTTAGAGAAAATGTTCTTTTGGCTGCATTTGTTCTCCTGTGATACAAAAACTTGACAGCGATTGGGGGCAACTACTACTTTAGGAGGATTTCTATAAAGTAAGAAATTGCCGGTTTTATTTTATCATGATGGGCAAAACAATAACTGATTCAAAATCACGTCCGCTGCAGCTTATGCTTCCGTAACACACCACTCAACTGATTTCTATGCGTAAATGTCTTCGGAGAGGAATCACAGGTGCCTGCTGTGACTATAGGGACAAGCCGTATGGGCTCACAGGAGCAGAACATGCTTTGCCTTCCCATCACCAGAAGAAAGAAAGAAAGAAAGAGGTGAAGAAGGGTGCTCAGGAGCAAGAGGCTGCAAGGAAGTTGCTGTACGTGATCCTTTTGCCTTGCTTTATCTGACAGAAAAGCTGCCTTCTGCTAGTTGGGTCTTGGCTTGAAATACAAGGGGGAAGAGACTCCCGCCCCTCTCCCAGGGAGTGTGCTACTTTTGACTGGCTTGTTCCGACTATGTGATCTGCAATTACAATATTTAGGTTGCATGGTGACAATCTATACCACTGACTCCCTGAATGGTTTTTCATTTCTGTCCCCGCTTCCTTCTCCAGCTTTTTTCAATATATCAATTTAAAAAAAAAAAAAAAAAAAAAAATTTTTTTTTACCTTACATGAACATCATCTGTTGGCTTTGGCCCCAAACACTTTATTTCCTAGAAATAAGTTGAGTCTTTTCATCAGAATATGTAAAAGATTTCTAGCCACTGTAATACTATTGTATTGTTTGGTTTTTTTTTTTTAAATAAGTTTCTATCCAGGTTCCAGTGTGTGCACTGAATTTCTACTGCAGTAGATGACAGTCTTAAGCTGAAGAGAGATTTCATGGTTGGGAGAGAAAAAGAGCAGATCTTGACTCAAAGGTAACTTTTCCAAGGGAAAGGTAAACTCTTTTGTTTCTTTGGGGATTTTTATTCTGATAGCACAAGCATCTTGTTCTCTCAGGATTTTGTTATCTCTGGAAAAAAACCTTGGTTTTGTGTCACTTTCCTCCTTCCCTGGTTGTGGTTTTTTTTTCCACTCCTTTCAGAGGAACTGCTAATACTGTTATAATTTAGGAAGACATTTTTAACTCTTGACTCGGAGGTCCGCAGACATGACTGTAAAGACAGTTTCTGTGCATCCAAATGCTGTTAATCCCTTCAAATACGAAATGAAAGATGTGTAACTTGGAGCTGAGGCTGAGTCAGAGTATTCCAGATGGGTCTGGTTTACTTTGCATTCAGTGTTCCTGTAGCCTGTTGCTTTGGAAGGTGCAGGTAATAAGCTTTTCAATTGAATAAATGAGCGGTAGTGGTTTTTTGTTTTCCTCCCCTAGAAATGCAGTGCTTGATCAGACTGCACTGACCTGTAGAAGTTGTGGGCACTGTGGTGTTCTCCAGAATGCTACTTGGGCTGCCACTACAAGTAGGCCATTTAAAATAATAACCTTAGACTTTGAAAATACATAAAAACTTCATGATGCTTAAAGTAGAGGGCAGAGTAGTCATCAGGTTAAAATAACTTCATGCTTATGACATGCACAGTGATGGTTCCTTTCAGGTTTTTTGGTTGTTGTTGTTGTTGTTGGGTTTTTTTCTTCTTTAAGATGGCACTGGTTGCAGTGATCTTCAGTTTTACGACACAGCTAACTGTCTTAGTATAGATAGGGTTCCTTTCTGCCTACTATTTCCGTTTACTGGCAGACATAGTTAAGATAGCTCTTTGGAGTTGTGGAGTGTGTGTGTGTGTGTGAATGTGTATGAAAATAAGAAGACCTAAAGTCCCCTCCCCACATCATTAGTTTTTGCTGCCCTGTATTTCAGTGTTACCAAGATTTTAAAGTGGCCCAAGTATTGCTGTTGCAAATGTTTCCGTGTTTGTCTAACTATTGTGATGACATAAATAAAAAAAAGAAAATCA
This sequence comes from Astur gentilis, assembly GCF_929443795.1. NCBI lineage: Eukaryota > Metazoa > Chordata > Aves > Accipitriformes > Accipitridae > Astur > Astur gentilis. The sequence goes on from NC_064883.1 coordinate 929,448, forward strand.
AAACACTAAATGTTTTATTACTTGCCCTATAACTATATAGGCGTTCCCGGTCTAATATCGATTTCTTTTTTCAGGATTCACTGTATCATTTTTTTTACCCTATGAAACGGAAAGATATTTCTGGCTTACTGTTGGCTTTTGATAGACGTTTTATCCTTGGGGAATTGCCCACCAATTAATTCATAGAGTTTGGAATTTAACTGAAGGACATTTTGCATGCCCGTGTTCAAATAGCGATGCTAACAAGCCACCATACGGTTCGTGTTGGTAGCTTTATGGATACTTAAAGGTAGGCAATAGTCTTATTTTTTAATAATGCTTAACCTTTTTCTCTTTGGCAAGAACAAGCAAGTCTGCCTGGTTTTGTAGGACTTGCAGCTTTTCCTTAACATCAGACTTTAAAAAGGGGAGAACTAGGAGTATCAGGTACGCAGTTAGGATGGCGATTTTTAAAATACGAAGCTGCGTAACAGTCTCAGGAAGAACATGCGTGACTGGGCGTGGGAGTCTGTGGTACAGCATTACTAACCTTTGCAAAAAAAAGTTTTGAAGAATGAAGCATTTGCTTTATGAACGGTACTTGAGGACGAATTCTGATGCTGCTGCTAAAGTTTATTGAAAAATAGGCACTGATTTCAGTGATGATGCAGGTGTGGTTTCTGTTCATGCCTTAAATCTGAAAAGAAGAGAAGAGAAACCTGCATGTGAAGGAGGAATTTGTATGAAGGGTAATCAAACCAGTAACCTGCTTTAAGAACGACTTTAAAATATTTGGAGCATCGGTTAAAGGCAAATAAGTCAAGTTTATCATATCCTCCTACATAAGCTGTGACTATTGAATACAGTCGGCAGTCCGCCTCAGAACTTGTTGGTGTGCAACTGCAACGTGTTAAGTTGTAAGGCTTCACAGCCACGAGCTGATGGGCCACAGTTCTCTCCCAGCATGAAGCGCTGTAAGTTTTAGTTTCTTGCACAGCAGTGACTCTTTTCAACATTAGTAACTATACAACAGGGTAAAAGGCAAATTTAGTGAAGAATAATGTGTCGTTCTCAGAGTAGCTGTTTGCATTTCACCGTGATGCAGATGCTTTCTATAGTGGTTGTGTTGGCACATGTCTTAGAATTCGGTTAATCCTCTCCTGAACTCATTTAAACTTTTGGCTTCAACTGCATCACTGACAATATGTTTCAGAATAGAATAATTATTTCCTTTAAAAAAAAACGGGGGTGGGGGGATAAGAAGAAGGGGTGGAGGAAGCGGGGATAAAAAAATCTGTTGTCTGCCAGTGCTGTGGGCTGCTCACTCATTTTTCTGTAGAACTTCTGGGGTTGTGTTGTTGTTGTTGTTGTTGTTGTTGTTGTTCTACCTTAATGCTAATAGGCATTTCTACCTTTTTTACCTTGTTTTTCTACCTAATGCTAATAGGCATTAGCCTATCCTCTGCACCTTTGGTCACTTCCTGAAGTTTGTCTGTAGTTTCCTACATTAGTAGGTAAATGTATCTATTTTACTTTACAGAGCTTTGCTAGTTTTTTAAATTAGACAAGAAATTTAAGTCTTGGAACAAATGTCTTTGCTTATTGATTTTTGTGAGTAGCTGCAAAAATCTTATTTATTAGTTGCCCCTTTTAAAATTAAAATAAAAATGAATGCTATGCAAGAAATAGGTTGCAAGTAACTGTTAGGGTCTTACTACTGCTCGCTGTTGAGAGATCGTGGGAAGTGTGTTAAAAGTTACGGGCATTTTTCAAGATAGTTTTCCAGGTCTGAGGCGTGCTGAAATATCTCTTTCCTATGATAGTGTGTTTAGTTTCATTGACTTCAGCGGAACACACAGAATACATTGACTTAAACTAGCTGAGATTCTGATGATAAGGTTTTATACTCTACCTAACATAGTGTTGTGATGACCTGTCCTCCGAACTCAAAAATATGTTTGATGATCTTAACAGGAGGCCGGATCTTTGATCTGGAAATTATGCTGGTAGCGACATTACAGAATCCAGGCTTGTAACTTCACTGGTTTCTTGCAGCCCCTCAAGTTCATGAAGGACAATAAGGACCCATTCTCTTTTGTTCTTGTGCTATAATCAGTGATGGAAGTATGACATTGTCAGTTGTAAGAAGTGGCTTAACTGCTGTTGGAGTCTGCTTTTATGCCTGAAAAACCTGTTGATTTGCATGGGTTTGCACAGCTTATGCTAATGATATGGCTGGAATGAGACAGGGTCTTGTGTAGTCTGCAAGGGCTGTATATGGTCCTGGTTTATAGCTGGGTGGGAGGGATTGGTTCAAGTTACTTCTGATTTGCCCTATTTAATATCTTAAATAGGAGTGAACAGGGTGATTGGAACAGTTTCATTTTCACAAGAGGAAATTTATAAATCGTTTTTTATCCTGTGTTAGAATTAAGATATGTATTTACTGGAGACAACGAGTCTAGCCTGAACACTGAAACAGCTCTGTTTTGGGCACACTATTAGAACTTTTTTAAAATTTTCAAATCATAACAGTCTGTCAGTTCATGCTTGTTGAGTCTGAGACATTAAATGATGCCCTTTGAACAGGGAAACATTGCTAATAATTGATATTTGGTTTGTAGACTATACCTTTTGTATGCTCTAAAGTCACCTGTTGTTTCCCTTTCATTTATAAAAGTTCTGTTTGTCAAACCATATAAGCGCATACCTAAATTCAGTGTTAAAGTTCCTGAATTGCTCTAAACTATTGTGTTGCTGTAAACTGTTTTGGCTGATAAACCTAAGCGGTCAGCTTGGTATTCCTACGTGTATATGTGATTAAGATGCAATAGTTCGGAACACGTTACCAGGCAACTGCATGCTCCAGCTGCATAGGAGTCACAAAGCAGCTGGCCCGTTCCTTGTAATCAGTGGGAAAGTACAGATTCTCCTGTGACCTTGGTCACTCTTGTCTATAACATATTAGATAAGAGTATTTTGATACTCCTCTCGCAGTGGGAGAAACACTGCTTGTGTCTGTGCAGTGTGTGAAAATCACTTTACCAAGATGCTTTTATTTCTAAAACCCTTGGGAAAAAAACCTCGAAACGGAATTTAAAAACTTTTTTAGTCCAAGGCAAACGTCAGGATTCTCATTCTTACAAAGTATTTTACAATTGTGTAACCTTGTAGACTGTACGGAGAATGAGGATCTTGCATGTGACGTATTCAAAAGTTTCATTTTCGGTGTTCTACACGCTTCTACTGATCGCAGTGCCTTTGTTTCCTAACAGCAAGTGGCAACAGACAATGCGTATGGGTCTCAAGGCCCTGTGGAACAGAGAAGGTAGTTTGCCAGTGTTCTTACTGCTGTTGCAGGCATTGTTTCAGTGGATTGAAAGTGGCACGTTCCAAGTACCTTTTCCTACCATTGCTGCGTATTTTATTTTTTTTTTTAATCCAGAAGAATGTTTCTGTACTTCCCTTCCCTTCCCTATAGCTGCATGTTGATTTACATTGCGTGCTATTGCAGCGTTCTTAGTCTACCGGTTACAGATTACTCCTTTCAGTTCTTGTGCATTTCTGAATGTGTATCTACCTACTAAACTCACATTTCTTCAGACATGATATGCAACTGCTACGGAAGTCAGCTATTGTGCTAGTTATGGTGTTTGCCCCGTCAGTTGTTTTACTATCTAATAAGTACCTGATGACAGAGAAGGGGTGTGTCAGAAAATAGACAAGTCAGGCTTTACATTAGAAATGGTTTTCATAAGATTTAAGAGAACGCAGTTTTGGCATAAGGATTTACATACCGCTCCCGGTGTTCTGTTGGGCTGACGTTTTGCAAGAAGCTGAGGTGTTTTAACTTTCAAAAGCTGTTTATGTAAATTGGCTTACCTCTGAGTACTCTCCTTCAGCTGTGTGTAACGAAGAAATAAATGTGCATCTCTAGACACGTGCATATGCAGATAGAATTGTAAGTGCACAGCTGGGGATGATGCTTGTGTTTGAGGGTAGAAATACGGAGAGGGACAGCAGTGGGGAAAGAAGAACCTTTGAAGATAGTCTAGCGTTGCTCTCATTCTAGAGGTGAATGATCAACTTTCTGTACCATTCTTGACAAACGCTTGCCTAATTTATTCTTAAACATTTCCTGTAATTATTACTACTGTTGCAAAGATTGCCACATACCCTAAGTTTTTCAGGTTGTAATTTAAGCCCCATGATTCCGTGTAACTGTGTGCAGTGGATGTACACAAAAGTTCTTCCTTACAGCTACCTTTTAGAGTTTAAACATTGTTATTTCTCTCCAGTTAAGCGGCTGTTTTTCAATTTATACTTTGAAGTCAGACTCCTGTACATCGTTGAGCACCCTCTTGGACTTACTGTAGACCCTCGCCAGTTATACTACACCCTTCTTGAAAAGCAGTACATCATCTGGAGGGTTCAGCAGCTAATCCGTGCAAATGTAGCGCGGCAGAAATACTGCTTGGATGTACTAACTCCAGTGTGATGGGTGAGGAGGAATCACTGGGCCTTTTGATTAGCAAGAAACGGTACATAAGAACTAGGTGACAGAAATAGGACACGCAGCTGGCACACTGGCCTTCAAGCTTACAGTGCAGCTCCGTGGGCTTTGGCTGGCTACAGAAGAGCATGAGGCACAGGAGAGAACTGCTGCTGGATCTTAGTGAAAGACAGTAAGTCATTTGGAGAGAGGTTTTCAACGCCAGGAATTCAAGTCGGGTGCCCAATTCCAGAGTGCCTGTGAAATCCCTGTGTACTGCCCTCGCTTGTCTAACTTTGTGTTGTATATTGTCTAGCAGCTTGTCTTTCAAAGATAACAAAGCTACACTTGTGTGATAGGTGATGTAATGATCTCATAATAACAGGCAAAATCCAAGTCACAGAAAATGCCAGCATTTGAAAGAGAGCCGGATAGGAGAGCCTTTTTTGTATGGATCAGTTGTCTTGTTCTGATTTTTTTGTTTTACAGGTAAAATCACAGCTCAGTGTGACATGGAAATAACTGGAAATAGTTTTATTTTTAAATTCGGGGCCTTATTTTCCTTGAAACTGGATTTTCAGATACGGTGCTAGAAGACGTTACAGAATTGCAAGTGTTGTTTCTGCCTCCTGTTCCTCTTGAACATTTGGTTTCCTGGGGAAAAATACTGTGTAAGCTCTGTAAGCAAAGAGGTTTTATATTTTTGGAATACTTGCCAGCTGAAGGGTTTGTACCTTGGACCTAAACTGTAGAGGAGGATCTGTTCAGGACATCCATGTTATAGAGTAGCTGTTGCATGACTTACACTTGTAATCCGGTTCCTACTTGATAGCCTTAACTTTGCGTGGATTGTGTGTTGAACTTTGCAGTAGTTTGTTTGTTTTTACATTTCCTTAAGGTCTAGGCAAAGGCTTAGAAAGTTAGCAGACTTAAGGATAAGCATTTATTACTTTGTCCTGCCACGTTGCTATTTGAAACCTGTTCTGAGTGTTGGTGGTATTGAAGCAATTGCCGAGATTTCGAGGGTGAATCTGTATCTTTAGGTGTACTGAGCAGAAAAGTACAATGGATCTTTTTAGTTGCCAGATAGCTTGCTTTATCCAGGCGGTCAATTTGTCAAGATCAGGCTGCAGCGTGGCCAATTCATTTCTTAGTTCCAACAACTGCCATCTTAATGTAGAGATTTATTCTGTAATCAAAACTGGAACTGTTGTCCCTGGTTATGTGTGCTTACTTATTTGTTTTTAACGCTGCTTCAGTGAGACTCCGTCTGAGGGCAGAAGAATCACATAGACCAGATTTTGCTAAATGGAAATAACATAACACTGGTAAGTCAGCATTGTTAAAATGCTGCATGCATTTATTTTCTGTACCTGTAAATCAATCAGTCACTGAGCTCAGCTACTTTAAGCTGAGCTTTCCAGACAATTCCATTACACAAGGTAATTTCAAGTAGCTTCTGGGGCATATGTGTGTATGAAGGACGCTGGAAAAGTGATCTTGCTGTCTTAGTACACGTTACAGTTTAAAAAAAAAAAAAAAAAAAAAAGAAAAAAAAAAAAGAGCATGTCCCTAACTTTATTTTGGTGAATGTTTTTCTGGTCTTCAGGTGTGCAAGGGAATCACTGGCTTTGCTAAGCGCTCCGTAAGCTGGTTCATACAGTGGCTTTTAACTCACGAGTGTTTGCCTGCATAAGCGTGTAGGTGGAATGCATCTACGTTTTATCCATTATTGTATGTATAGATGTGTTTGCAGCAGTTTGGATGTTTACAAGCTTGTCAAGTCGTTTGGCAGTTATGATTGCCATGATGCCCAGAGAGCTGTACCTTTACATGCTCTGAAAACAATCTGGAGGTCTGTTGGCTTACACCAAATCAGAAGCACTGTGATTTTTAGTTTATTATCTGCTGGTGTAGGTAGGTCAGTACTGAAACAGTAATTAAATACTGTGATTATGCATCCCTAAGCTGAATTCTGCAACTTCCTAAATACCACAAGAGCAGACCTAGAATAGTTTTTAGTTTGTCGGCATAGATGGCTACAAAGTCAGGACTTCCTGCGTAAAAGCATTCCTAATTTTGTGGGAAGAGGAGAGGACGACCAACTCGAGTCGAAATCAGCTCTGTGTGAACGAGGAACAATCTCCATTTTGCTGTCTTTCCCACCTTGCACCTCCTCACTGTGTGTCTGAGCAAGTGCCATCTTGCCTTAATTTCTAAGCCTTTTTCTGCTTTGGTTATTGTTCTGCCTCCTTAAAGGATAGCGCGTGTTCTGACTTCTTGTATGGGGTAAAATTACTACCATCCGGTTAAGCTGGTGGTATACTGCGCTTGAAGCAGAAGCTGGTGATGCTTAGAGTGCACATTTTCAGCGAGACGTAGATACGTTTCTGTATCGGACCGTGTGCCTCTCTTGCGGACACGTCTCCCATGTCAGGAAGACTATGCTTTAGACTTTTTCTTACTTCGGTCCTGAAAGCAGCAAAGTTCTTCCTCTTTAGAAGTGCTCAGCTAACTATTAAGAATGGATCAGTAAAAGCAATGGTTACCCTCTTCTTTTTTCCCTTATTCATGTTTTTCCTTTTGTATTTCTTTTTCTGTTGTTCAGTTCTTTACTTTCTTCCCTGGAAAATGACTCCCTGCTGCCTGTAGAAGGCTTCAGGCTCTTTATCAGTTTTTGAGCTCTGCTTACTGATAGAAGTTGGAAAGAGGAAACCAACTTCCCAGTACCGTGACAGTCTGGGGAGGAATCAGCAATTGGAGAAATTATTCACGAAAGGAAGGATGTTCTTTGTCCTTTTAAAAATGAGCTGTAGTGTTTCTAGACAGAATCATTTCCTTGAGGTGAATACCAAAGACAAAAACCAAAATGTTTGTTATCTAGGAACTCCTCTGTGTTTTGTTAAACATTCTTTGTGTTTTGGAGGTTCTGTCCTGTGCTTCTCTGGCAATAACTGGCTTCCACTGTTGGGAGAGGAAGATAATATTGAATCGAAAAACCGCTTTTGTGGTCTACCGGTGAAGTCTCCATCTGCTAAATTGTTGTAAAGCAAGAACTGTCATGTATGGGTTTGTAAAACTCGGACCTATGGCACAAACACAAAATTGTCGTCGTCTTTTATAGGTGGTTCCTGGAGGAGAAGGACCTGAAGTATAAATTGATACAGTTGTCATCTGTGAAGACATGGGTTTTTCATATATATATATATGTGTGTGTGTGTGTGTGTAATCTAAACAGAGCTTTTGTGGGGTAATGGTGTGGGTTGCTTGTTTGTTTTTGTTTACAGGCTCTTGGAATTGACATTTGCTAAAAGAGAAGGATTTCCCCTTCAGGAAAGGTGCATCACTAATGATGATGCTGGTTTTGTAAGTTGAAACCGTTACTTTCCTGTAAAGACACACTAATTTCTTCTGAATAAAAGCCTTTCTTTTTGTTCTCTTTGTGCTCAGTTACGTAAGTGCACGAGGGAGTTAGTTTTCCAACGGGTTGATGGAGTGGAAAAAGAATAGTTACGTTCCAGTTGCTGTCGGTCTTCAGTTTTTCTACATCTGTTGCATTTGTTTATGGCTCAAGTCTATATAAAACCCAAATCGTGAGCCAAGAGATTGCTATTCTTTGCACTACAGGCAGATACTAAGCTGGATCATTTGTTTAAACCCTGCTTCAGGCTGTGTCGCCAGAAACCATGTGGTAGAGTGCTGTAGAATTCTGAAAGCTCTTCAGAGTGGATGCATCTGTTTGATGCTCAGCAGCCGTGGGTTCTGCTGGCCTTGAGGTTCAGCACTCTTGGACTTGTTTTGCTTGGCAGATGTACTCTCTTGTAGTAAAGGCATTGTAGTGGTATTTTGCGAGTGAGGACAGACAGACCAGGCATCGTTCATGTCCAGGGGGCCGGGGCGGGAAGGTTGGTGTTCAAGCTTCTCATTCCTGTCAGCGGTGACTCCGCTTGCACCACTAAGTGGTGCTGTGTACGTACCCTTAACTAAATTGGGAGCTGCCTGTGCCTGCCTGCTTGTGTAGTTCGGAGCGGTCCTTTTAGAGAAAATGTTCTTTTGGCTGCATTTGTTCTCCTGTGATACAAAAACTTGACAGCGATTGGGGGCAACTACTACTTTAGGAGGATTTCTATAAAGTAAGAAATTGCCGGTTTTATTTTATCATGATGGGCAAAACAATAACTGATTCAAAATCACGTCCGCTGCAGCTTATGCTTCCGTAACACACCACTCAACTGATTTCTATGCGTAAATGTCTTCGGAGAGGAATCACAGGTGCCTGCTGTGACTATAGGGACAAGCCGTATGGGCTCACAGGAGCAGAACATGCTTTGCCTTCCCATCACCAGAAGAAAGAAAGAAAGAAAGAGGTGAAGAAGGGTGCTCAGGAGCAAGAGGCTGCAAGGAAGTTGCTGTACGTGATCCTTTTGCCTTGCTTTATCTGACAGAAAAGCTGCCTTCTGCTAGTTGGGTCTTGGCTTGAAATACAAGGGGGAAGAGACTCCCGCCCCTCTCCCAGGGAGTGTGCTACTTTTGACTGGCTTGTTCCGACTATGTGATCTGCAATTACAATATTTAGGTTGCATGGTGACAATCTATACCACTGACTCCCTGAATGGTTTTTCATTTCTGTCCCCGCTTCCTTCTCCAGCTTTTTTCAATATATCAATTTAAAAAAAAAAAAAAAAAAAAAAATTTTTTTTTACCTTACATGAACATCATCTGTTGGCTTTGGCCCCAAACACTTTATTTCCTAGAAATAAGTTGAGTCTTTTCATCAGAATATGTAAAAGATTTCTAGCCACTGTAATACTATTGTATTGTTTGGTTTTTTTTTTTTAAATAAGTTTCTATCCAGGTTCCAGTGTGTGCACTGAATTTCTACTGCAGTAGATGACAGTCTTAAGCTGAAGAGAGATTTCATGGTTGGGAGAGAAAAAGAGCAGATCTTGACTCAAAGGTAACTTTTCCAAGGGAAAGGTAAACTCTTTTGTTTCTTTGGGGATTTTTATTCTGATAGCACAAGCATCTTGTTCTCTCAGGATTTTGTTATCTCTGGAAAAAAACCTTGGTTTTGTGTCACTTTCCTCCTTCCCTGGTTGTGGTTTTTTTTTCCACTCCTTTCAGAGGAACTGCTAATACTGTTATAATTTAGGAAGACATTTTTAACTCTTGACTCGGAGGTCCGCAGACATGACTGTAAAGACAGTTTCTGTGCATCCAAATGCTGTTAATCCCTTCAAATACGAAATGAAAGATGTGTAACTTGGAGCTGAGGCTGAGTCAGAGTATTCCAGATGGGTCTGGTTTACTTTGCATTCAGTGTTCCTGTAGCCTGTTGCTTTGGAAGGTGCAGGTAATAAGCTTTTCAATTGAATAAATGAGCGGTAGTGGTTTTTTGTTTTCCTCCCCTAGAAATGCAGTGCTTGATCAGACTGCACTGACCTGTAGAAGTTGTGGGCACTGTGGTGTTCTCCAGAATGCTACTTGGGCTGCCACTACAAGTAGGCCATTTAAAATAATAACCTTAGACTTTGAAAATACATAAAAACTTCATGATGCTTAAAGTAGAGGGCAGAGTAGTCATCAGGTTAAAATAACTTCATGCTTATGACATGCACAGTGATGGTTCCTTTCAGGTTTTTTGGTTGTTGTTGTTGTTGTTGGGTTTTTTTCTTCTTTAAGATGGCACTGGTTGCAGTGATCTTCAGTTTTACGACACAGCTAACTGTCTTAGTATAGATAGGGTTCCTTTCTGCCTACTATTTCCGTTTACTGGCAGACATAGTTAAGATAGCTCTTTGGAGTTGTGGAGTGTGTGTGTGTGTGTGAATGTGTATGAAAATAAGAAGACCTAAAGTCCCCTCCCCACATCATTAGTTTTTGCTGCCCTGTATTTCAGTGTTACCAAGATTTTAAAGTGGCCCAAGTATTGCTGTTGCAAATGTTTCCGTGTTTGTCTAACTATTGTGATGACAGAAATAAAAAAAAGAAAATCAAAACACTAAATGTTTTATTACTTGCCCTATAACTATATAGGCGTTCCCGGTCTAATATCGATTTCTTTTTTCAGGATTCACTGTATCATTTTTTTTACCCTATGAAACGGAAAGATATTTCTGGCTTACTGTTGGCTTTTGATAGACGTTTTATCCTTGGGGAATTGCCCACCAATTAATTCATAGAGTTTGGAATTTAACTGAAGGACATTTTGCATGCCCGTGTTCAAATAGCGATGCTAACAAGCCACCATACGGTTCGTGTTGGTAGCTTTATGGATACTTAAAGGTAGGCAATAGTCTTATTTTTTAATAATGCTTAACCTTTTTCTCTTTGGCAAGAACAAGCAAGTCTGCCTGGTTTTGTAGGACTTGCAGCTTTTCCTTAACATCAGACTTTAAAAAGGGGAGAACTAGGAGTATCAGGTACGCAGTTAGGATGGCGATTTTTAAAATACGAAGCTGCGTAACAGTCTCAGGAAGAACATGCGTGACTGGGCGTGGGAGTCTGTGGTACAGCATTACTAACCTTTGCAAAAAAAAGTTTTGAAGAATGAAGCATTTGCTTTATGAACGGTACTTGAGGACGAATTCTGATGCTGCTGCTAAAGTTTATTGAAAAATAGGCACTGATTTCAGTGATGATGCAGGTGTGGTTTCTGTTCATGCCTTAAATCTGAAAAGAAGAGAAGAGAAACCTGCATGTGAAGGAGGAATTTGTATGAAGGGTAATCAAACCAGTAACCTGCTTTAAGAACGACTTTAAAATATTTGGAGCATCGGTTAAAGGCAAATAAGTCAAGTTTATCATATCCTCCTACATAAGCTGTGACTATTGAATACAGTCGGCAGTCCGCCTCAGAACTTGTTGGTGTGCAACTGCAACGTGTTAAGTTGTAAGGCTTCACAGCCACGAGCTGATGGGCCACAGTTCTCTCCCAGCATGAAGCGCTGTAAGTTTTAGTTTCTTGCACAGCAGTGACTCTTTTCAACATTAGTAACTATACAACAGGGTAAAAGGCAAATTTAGTGAAGAATAATGTGTCGTTCTCAGAGTAGCTGTTTGCATTTCACCGTGATGCAGATGCTTTCTATAGTGGTTGTGTTGGCACATGTCTTAGAATTCGGTTAATCCTCTCCTGAACTCATTTAAACTTTTGGCTTCAACTGCATCACTGACAATATGTTTCAGAATAGAATAATTATTTCCTTTAAAAAAAAACGGGGGTGGGGGGATAAGAAGAAGGGGTGGAGGAAGCGGGGATAAAAAAATCTGTTGTCTGCCAGTGCTGTGGGCTGCTCACTCATTTTTCTGTAGAACTTCTGGGGTTGTGTTGTTGTTGTTGTTGTTGTTGTTGTTGTTCTACCTTAATGCTAATAGGCATTTCTACCTTTTTTACCTTGTTTTTCTACCTAATGCTAATAGGCATTAGCCTATCCTCTGCACCTTTGGTCATTTCCTGAAGTTTGTCTGTAGTTTCCTACATTAGTAGGTAAATGTATCTATTTTACTTTACAGAGCTTTGCTAGTTTTTTAAATTATACAAGAAATTTAAGTCTTGGAACAAATGTCTTTGCTTATTGATTTTTGTGAGTAGCTGCAAAAATCTTATGTATTAGTTGCCCCTTTTAAAATTAAAATAAAAATGAATGCTATGCAAGAAATAGGTTGCAAGTAACTGTTAGGGTCTTACTACTGCTCGCTGTTGAGAGATCGTGGGAAGTGTGTTAAAAGTTACGGGCATTTTTCAAGATAGTTTTCCAGGTCTGAGGCGTGCTGAAATATCTCTTTCCTATGATAGTGTGTTTAGTTTCATTGACTTCAGCGGAACACACAGAATACATTGACTTAAACTAGCTGAGATTCTGATGATAAGGTTTTATACTCTACCTAACATAGTGTTGTGATGACCTGTCCTCCGAACTCAAAAATATGTTTGATGATCTTAACAGGAGGCCGGATCTTTGATCTGGAAATTATGCTGGTAGCGACATTACAGAATCCAGGCTTGTAACTTCACTGGTTTCTTGCAGCCCCTCAAGTTCATGAAGGACAATAAGGACCCATTCTCTTTTGTTCTTGTGCTATAATCAGTGATGGAAGTATGACATTGTCAGTTGTAAGAAGTGGCTTAACTGCTGTTGGAGTCTGCTTTTATGCCTGAAAAACCTGTTGATTTGCATGGGTTTGCACAGCTTATGCTAATGATATGGCTGGAATGAGACAGGGTCTTGTGTAGTCTGCAAGGGCTGTATATGGTCCTGGTTTATAGCTGGGTGGGAGGGATTGGTTCAAGTTACTTCTGATTTGCCCTATTTAATATCTTAAATAGGAGTGAACAGGGTGATTGGAACAGTTTCATTTTCACAAGAGGAAATTTATAAATCGTTTTTTATCCTGTGTTAGAATTAAGATATGTATTTACTGGAGACAACGAGTCTAGCCTGAACACTGAAACAGCTCTGTTTTGGGCACACTATTAGAACTTTTTTAAAATTTTCAAATCATAACAGTCTGTCAGTTCATGCTTGTTGAGTCTGAGACATTAAATGATGCCCTTTGAACAGGGAAACATTGCTAATAATTGATATTTGGTTTGTAGACTATACCTTTTGTATGCTCTAAAGTCACCTGTTGTTTCCCTTTCATTTATAAAAGTTCTGTTTGTCAAACCATATAAGCGCATACCTAAATTCAGTGTTAAAGTTCCTGAATTGCTCTAAACTATTGTGTTGCTGTAAACTGTTTTGGCTGATAAACCTAAGCGGTCAGCTTGGTATTCCTACGTGTATATGTGATTAAGATGCAATAGTTCGGAACACGTTACCAGGCAACTGCATGCTCCAGCTGCATAGGAGGCACAAAGCAGCTGGCCCGTTCCTTGTAATCAGTGGGAAAGTACAGATTCTCCTGTGACCTTGGTCACTCTTGTCTATAACATATTAGATAAGAGTATTTTGATACTCCTCTCGCAGTGGGAGAAACACTGCTTGTGTCTGTGCAGTGTGTGAAAATCACTTTACCAAGATGCTTTTATTTCTAAAACCCTTGGGAAAAAAACCTCGAAACGGAATTTAAAAACTTTTTTAGTCCAAGGCAAACGTCAGGATTCTCATTCTTACAAAGTATTTTACAATTGTGTAACCTTGTAGACTGTACGGAGAATGAGGATCTTGCATGTGACGTATTCAAAAGTTTCATTTTCGGTGTTCTACACGCTTCTACTGATCGCAGTGCCTTTGTTTCCTAACAGCAAGTGGCAACAGACAATGCGTATGGGTCTCAAGGCCCTGTGGAACAGAGAAGGTAGTTTGCCAGTGTTCTTACTGCTGTTGCAGGCATTGTTTCAGTGGATTGAAAGTGGCACGTTCCAAGTACCTTTTCCTACCATTGCTGCGTATTTTATTTTTTTTTTTAATCCAGAAGAATGTTTCTGTACTTCCCTTCCCTTCCCTATAGCTGCATGTTGATTTACATTGCGTGCTATTGCAGCGTTCTTAGTCTACCGGTTACAGATTACTCCTTTCAGTTCTTGTGCATTTCTGAATGTGTATCTACCTACTAAACTCACATTTCTTCAGACATGATATGCAACTGCTACGGAAGTCAGCTATTGTGCTAGTTATGGTGTTTGCCCCGTCAGTTGTTTTACTATCTAATAAGTACCTGATGACAGAGAAGGGGTGTGTCAGAAAATAGACAAGTCAGGCTTTACATTAGAAATGGTTTTCATAAGATTTAAGAGAACGCAGTTTTGGCATAAGGATTTACATACCGCTCCCGGTGTTCTGTTGGGCTGACGTTTTGCAAGAAGCTGAGGTGTTTTAACTTTCAAAAGCTGTTTATGTAAATTGGCTTACCTCTGAGTACTCTCCTTCAGCTGTGTGTAACGAAGAAATAAATGTGCATCTCTAGACACGTGCATATGCAGATAGAATTGTAAGTGCACAGCTGGGGATGATGCTTGTGTTTGAGGGTAGAAATACGGAGAGGGACAGCAGTGGGGAAAGAAGAACCTTTGAAGATAGTCTAGCGTTGCTCTCATTGTAGAGGTGAATGATCAACTTTCTGTACCATTCTTGACAAACGCTTGCCTAATTTATTCTTAAACATTTCCTGTAATTATTACTACTGTTGCAAAGATTGCCACATACCCTAAGTTTTTCAGGTTGTAATTTAAGCCCCATGATTCCGTGTAACTGTGTGCAGTGGATGTACACAAAAGTTCTTCCTTACAGCTACCTTTTAGAGTTTAAACGTTGTTATTTCTCTCCAGTTAAGCGGCTGTTTTTCAATTTATACTTTGAAGTCAGACTCCTGTACATCGTTGAGCACCCTCTTGGACTTACTGTAGACCCTCGCCAGTTATACTACACCCTTCTTGAAAAGCAGTACATCATCTGGAGGGTTCAGCAGCTAATCCGTGCAAATGTAGCGCGGCAGAAATACTGCTTGGATGTACTAACTCCAGTGTGATGGGTGAGGAGGAATCACTGGGCCTTTTGATTAGCAAGAAACGGTACATAAGAACTAGGTGACAGAAATAGGACACGCAGCTGGCACACTGGCCTTCAAGCTTACAGTGCAGCTCCGTGGGCTTTGGCTGGCTACAGAAGAGCATGAGGCACAGGAGAGAACTGCTGCTGGATCTTAGTGAAAGACAGTAAGTCATTTGGAGAGAGGTTTTCAACGCCAGGAATTCAAGTCGGGTGCCCAATTCCAGAGTGCCTGTGAAATCCCTGTGTACTGCCCTCGCTTGTCTAACTTTGTGTTGTATATTGTCTAGCAGCTTGTCTTTCAAAGATAACAAAGCTACACTTGTGTGATAGGTGATGTAATGATCTCATAATAACAGGCAAAATCCAAGTCACAGAAAATGCCAGCATTTGAAAGAGAGCCGGATAGGAGAGCCTTTTTTGTATGGATCAGTTGTCTTGTTCTGATTTTTTTGTTTTACAGGTAAAATCACAGCTCAGTGTGACATGGAAATAACTGGAAATAGTTTTATTTTTAAATTCGGGGCCTTATTTTCCTTGAAACTGGATTTTCAGATACGGTGCTAGAAGACGTTACAGAATTGCAAGTGTTGTTTCTGCCTCCTGTTCCTCTTGAACATTTGGTTTCCTGGGGAAAAATACTGTGTAAGCTCTGTAAGCAAAGAGGTTTTATATTTTTGGAATACTTGCCAGCTGAAGGGTTTGTACCTTGGACTTAAACTGTAGAGGAGGATCTGTTCAGGACATCCATGTTATAGAGTAGCTGTTGCATGACTTACACTTGTAATCCGGTTCCTACTTGATAGCCTTAACTTTGCGTGGATTGTGTGTTGAACTTTGCAGTAGTTTGTTTGTTTTTACGTTTCCTTAAGGTCTAGGCAAAGGCTTAGAAAGTTAGCAGACTTAAGGATAAGCATTTATTACTTTGTCCTGCCACGTTGCTATTTGAAACCTGTTCTGAGTGTTGGTGGTATTGAAGAAATTGCCGAGATTTCGAGGGTGAAGCTGTATCTTTAGGTGTACTGAGCAGAAAAGTACAATGGATCTTTTTAGTTGCCAGATAGCTTGCTTTATCCAGGCGGTCAATTTGTCAAGATCAGGCTGCAGCGTGGCCAATTCATTTCTTAGTTCCAACAACTGCCATCTTAATGTAGAGATTTATTCTGTAATCAAAACTGGAACTGTTGTCCCTGGTTATGTGTGCTTACTTATTTGTTTTTAACGCTGCTTCAGTGAGACTCCGTCTGAGGGCAGAAGAATCACAAAGCTAGACCAGATTTTGCTAAATGGAAATAACATAACACTGGTAAGTCAGCATTGTTAAAATGCTGCATGCATTTATTTTCTGTACCTGTAAATCAATCAGTCACTGAGCTCAGCTACTTTAAGCTGAGCTTTCCAGACAATTCCATTACACAAGGTAATTTCAAGTAGCTTCTGGGGCATATGTGTGTATGAAGGACGCTGGAAAAGTGATCTTGCTGTCTTAGTACACGTTACAGTTTAAAAAAAAAAAAAAAAAAAAAAAAAAAGAAAAAAAAAAAGAGCATGTCCCTAACTTTATTTTGGTGAATGTTTTTCTGGTCTTCAGGTGTGCAAGGGAATCACTGGCTTTGCTAAGCGCTCCGTAAGCTGGTTCATACAGTGGCTTTTAACTCACGAGTGTTTGCCTGCATAAGCGTGTAGGTGGAATGCATCTACGTTTTATCCATTATTGTATGTATAGATGTGTTTGCAGCAGTTTGGATGTTTACAAGCTTGTCAAGTCGTTTGGCAGTTATGATTGCCATGATGCCCAGAGAGCTGTACCTTTACATGCTCTGAAAACAATCTGGAGGTCTGTTGGCTTACACCAAATCAGAAGCACTGTGATTTTTAGTTTATTATCTGCTGGTGTAGGTAGGTCAGTACTGAAACAGTAATTAAATACTGTGATTATGCATCCCTAAGCTGAATTCTGCAACTTCCTAAATACCACAAGAGCAGACCTAGAATAGTTTTTAGTTTGTCGGCATAGATGGCTACAAAGTCAGGACTTCCTGCGTAAAAGCATTCCTAATTTTGTGGGAAGAGGAGAGGACGACCAACTCGAGTCGAAATCAGCTCTGTGTGAACGAGGAACAATCTCCATTTTGCTGTCTTTCCCACCTTGCACCTCCTCACTGTGTGTCTGAGCAAGTGCCATCTTGCCTTAATTTCTAAGCCTTTTTCTGCTTTGGTTATTGTTCTGCCTCCTTAAAGGATAGCGCGTGTTCTGACTTCTTGTATGGGGTAAAATTACTACCATCCGGTTAAGCTGGTGGTATACTGCGCTTGAAGCAGAAGCTGGTGATGCTTAGAGTGCACATTTTCAGCGAGACGTAGATACGTTTCTGTATCGGACCGTGTGCCTCTCTTGCGGACACGTCTCCCATGTCAGGAAGACTATGCTTTAGACTTTTTCTTACTTCGGTCCTGAAAGCAGCAAAGTTCTTCCTCTTTAGAAGTGCTCAGCTAACTATTAAGAATGGATCAGTAAAAGCAATGGTTACCCTCTTCTTTTTTCCCTTATTCATGTTTTTCCTTTTGTATTTCTTTTTCTGTTGTTCAGTTCTTTACTTTCTTCCCTGGAAAATGACTCCCTGCTGCCTGTAGAAGGCTTCAGGCTCTTTATCAGTTTTTGAGCTCTGCTTACTGATAGAAGTTGGAAAGAGGAAACCAACTTCCCAGTACCGTGACAGTCTGGGGAGGAATCAGCAATTGGAGAAATTATTCACGAAAGGAAGGATGTTCTTTGTCCTTTTAAAAATGAGCTGTAGTGTTTCTAGACAGAATCATTTCCTTGAGGTGAATACCAAAGACAAAAACCAAAATGTTTGTTATCTAGGAACTCCTCTGTGTTTTGTTAAACATTCTTTGTGTTTTGGAGGTTCTGTCCTGTGCTTCTCTGGCAATAACTGGCTTCCACTGTTGGGAGAGGAAGATAATATTGAATCGAAAAACCGCTTTTGTGGTCTACCGGTGAAGTCTCCATCTGCTAAATTGTTGTAAAGCAAGAACTGTCATGTATGGGTTTGTAAAACTCGGACCTATGGCACAAACACAAAATTGTCGTCGTCTTTTATAGGTGGTTCCTGGAGGAGAAGGACCTGAAGTATAAATTGATACAGTTGTCATCTGTGAAGACATGGGTTTTTTATATATATATATATATATATATATATATGTGTGTGTGTGTGTGTGTAATCTAAACAGAGCTTTTGTGGGGTAATGGTGTGGGTTGCTTGTTTGTTTTTGTTTACAGGCTCTTGGAATTGACATTTGCTAAAAGAGAAGGATTTCCCCTTCAGGAAAGGTGCATCACTAATGATGATGCTGGTTTTGTAAGTTGAAACCGTTACTTTCCTGTAAAGACACACTAATTTCTTCTGAATAAAAGCCTTTCTTTTTGTTCTCTTTGTGCTCAGTTACGTAAGTGCACGAGGGAGTTAGTTTTCCAACGGGTTGATGGAGTGGAAAAAGAATAGTTACGTTCCAGTTGCTGTCGGTCTTCAGTTTTTCTACATCTGTTGCATTTGTTTATGGCTCAAGTCCATATAAAACCCAAATCGTGAGCCAAGAGATTGCTATTCTTTGCACTACAGGCAGATACTAAGCTGGATCATTTGTTTAAACCCTGCTTCAGGCTGTGTCGCCAGAAACCATGTGGTAGAGTGCTGTAGAATTCTGAAAGCTCTTCAGAGTGGATGCATCTGTTTGATGCTCAGCAGCCGTGGGTTCTGCTGGCCTCGAGGTTCAGCACTCTTGGACTTGTTTTGCTTGGCAGATGTACTCTCTTGTAGTAAAGGCATTGTAGTGGTATTTTGCGAGTGAGGACAGACAGGCCAGGCATCGTTCATGTCCAGGGGGCCGGGGCGGGAAGGTTGGTGTTCAAGCTTCTCATTCCTGTCAGCGGTGACTCCGCTTGCACCACTAAGTGGTGCTGTGTACGTACCCTTAACTAAATTGGGAGCTGCCTGTGCCTGCCTGCTTGTGTAGTTCGGAGCGGTCCTTTTAGAGAAAATGTTCTTTTGGCTGCATTTGTTCTCCTGTGATACAAAAACTTGACAGCGATTGGGGGCAACTACTACTTTAGGAGGATTTCTATAAAGTAAGAAATTGCCGGTTTTATTTTATCATGATGGGCAAAACAATAACTGATTCAAAATCACGTCCGCTGCAGCTTATGCTTCCGTAACACACCACTCAACTGATTTCTATGCGTAAATGTCTTCGGAGAGGAATCACAGGTGCCTGCTGTGACTATAGGGACAAGCCGTATGGGCTCACAGGAGCAGAACATGCTTTGCCTTCCCATCACCAGAAGAAAGAAAGAAAGAAAGAGGTGAAGAAGGGTGCTCAGGAGCAAGAGGCTGCAAGGAAGTTGCTGTACGTGATCCTTTTGCCTTGCTTTATCTGACAGAAAAGCTGCCTTCTGCTAGTTGGGTCTTGGCTTGAAATACAAGGGGGAAGAGACTCCCGCCCCTCTCCCAGGGAGTGTGCTACTTTTGACTGGCTTGTTCCGACTATGTGATCTGCAATTACAATATTTAGGTTGCATGGTGACAATCTATACCACTGACTCCCTGAATGGTTTTTCATTTCTGTCCCCGCTTCCTTCTCCAGCTTTTTTCAATATATCAATTTAAAAAAAAAAAAAAAAAAAAAAAAAATTTTTTTTTACCTTACATGAACATCATCTGTTGGCTTTGGCCCCAAACACTTTATTTCCTAGAAATAAGTAGAGTCTTTTCATCAGAATATGTAAAAGATTTCTAGCCACTGTAATACTATTGTATTGTTTGGTTTTTTTTTTTTAAATAAGTTTCTATCCAGGTTCCAGTGTGTGCACTGAATTTCTACTGCAGTAGATGACAGTCTTAAGCTGAAGAGAGATTTCATGGTTGGGAGAGAAAAAGAGCAGATCTTGACTCAAAGGTAACTTTTCCAAGGGAAAGGTAAACTCTTTTGTTTCTTTGGGGATTTTTATTCTGATAGCACAAGCATCTTGTTCTCTCAGGATTTTGTTATCTCTGGAAAAAAACCTTGGTTTTGTGTCACTTTCCTCCTTCCCTGGTTGTGGTTTTTTTTTCCACTCCTTTCAGAGGAACTGCTAATACTGTTATAATTTAGGAAGACATTTTTAACTCTTGACTCGGAGGTCCGCAGACATGACTGTAAAGACAGTTTCTGTGCATCCAAATGCTGTTAATCCCTTCAAATACGAAATGAAAGATGTGTAACTTGGAGCTGAGGCTGAGTCAGAGTATTCCAGATGGGTCTGGTTTACTTTGCATTCAGTGTTCCTGTAGCCTGTTGCTTTGGAAGGTGCAGGTAATAAGCTTTTCAATTGAATAAATGAGCGGTAGTGGTTTTTTGTTTTCCTCCCCTAGAAATGCAGTGCTTGATCAGACTGCACTGACCTGTAGAAGTTGTGGGCACTGTGGTGTTCTCCAGAATGCTACTTGGGCTGCCACTACAAGTAGGCCATTTAAAATAATAACCTTAGACTTTGAAAATACATAAAAACTTCATGATGCTTAAAGTAGAGGGCAGAGTAGTCATCAGGTTAAAATAACTTCATGCTTATGACATGCACAGTGATGGTTCCTTTCAGGTTTTTTGGTTGTTGTTGTTGTTGGGTTTTTTTCTTCTTTAAGATGGCACTGGTTGCAGTGATCTTCAGTTTTACGACACAGCTAACTGTCTTAGTATAGATAGGGTTCCTTTCTGCCTACTATTTCCGTTTACTGGCAGACATAGTTAAGATAGCTCTTTGGAGTTGTGGAGTGTGTGTGTGTGTGTGTGAATGTGTATGAAAATAAGAAGACCTAAAGTCCCCTCCCCACATCATTAGTTTTTGCTGCCCTGTATTTCAGTGTTACCAAGATTTTAAAGTGGCCCAAGTATTGCTGTTGCAAATGTTTCCATGTTTGTCTAACTATTGTGATGACATAAATAAAAAAAAGAAAATCAAAACACTAAATGTTTTATTACTTGCCCTATAACTATATAGGCGTTCCCGGTCTAATATCGATTTCTTTTTTCAGGATTCACTGTATCATTTTTTTTACCCTATGAAACGGAAAGATATTTCTGGCTTACTGTTGGCTTTTGATAGACGTTTTATCCTTGGGGAATTGCCCACCAATTAATTCATAGAGTTTGGAATTTAACTGAAGGACATTTTGCATGCCCGTGTTCAAATAGCGATGCTAACAAGCCACCATACGGTTCGTGTTGGTAGCTTTATGGATACTTAAAGGTAGGCAATAGTCTTATTTTTTAATAATGCTTAACCTTTTTCTCTTTGGCAAGAACAAGCAAGTCTGCCTGGTTTTGTAGGACTTGCAGCTTTTCCTTAACATCAGACTTTAAAAAGGGGAGAACTAGGAGTATCAGGTACGCAGTTAGGATGGCGATTTTTAAAATACGAAGCTGCGTAACAGTCTCAGGAAGAACATGCGTGACTGGGCGTGGGAGTCTGTGGTACAGCATTACTAACCTTTGCAAAAAAAAGTTTTGAAGAATGAAGCATTTGCTTTATGAACGGTACTTGAGGACGAATTCTGATGCTGCTGCTAAAGTTTATTGAAAAATAGGCACTGATTTCAGTGATGATGCAGGTGTGGTTTCTGTTCATGCCTTAAATCTGAAAAGAAGAGAAGAGAAACCTGCATGTGAAGGAGGATTTTGTATGAAGGGTAATCAAACCAGTAACCTGCTTTAAGAACGACTTTAAAATATTTGGAGCATCGGTTAAAGGCAAATAAGTCAAGTTTATCATATCCTCCTACATAAGCTGTGACTATTGAATACAGTCAGCAGTCCGCCTCAGAACTTGTTGGTGTGCAACTGCAACGTGTTAAGTTGTAAGGCTTCACAGCCACGAGCTGATGGGCCACAGTTCTCTCCCAGCATGAAGCGCTGTAAGTTTTAGTTTCTTGCACAGCAGTGACTCTTTTCAACATTAGTAACTATACAACAGGGTAAAAGGCAAATTTAGTGAAGAATAATGTGTCGTTCTCAGAGTAGCTGTTTGCATTTCACCGTGATGCAGATGCTTTCTATAGTGGTTGTGTTGGCACATGTCTTAGAATTCGGTTAATCCTCTCCTGAACTCATTTAAACTTTTGGCTTCAACTGCATCACTGACAATATGTTTCAGAATAGAATAATTATTTCCTTTAAAAAAAGACGGGGGTGGGGGGATAAGAAGAAGGGGTGGAGGAAGCGGGGATAAAAAAATCTGTTGTCTGCCAGTGCTGTGGGCTGCTCACTCATTTTTCTGTAGAACTTCTGGGGTTTTGTTGTTGTTGTTGTTGTTGTTGTTCTACCTTAATGCTAATAGGCATTTCTACCTTTTTTACCTTGTTTTTCTACCTAATGCTAATAGGCATTAGCCTATCCTCTGCACCTTTGGTCATTTCCTGAAGTTTGTCTGTAGTTTCCTACATTAGTAGGTAAATGTATCTATTTTACTTTACAGAGCTTTGCTAGTTTTTTAAATTATACAAGAAATTTAAGTCTTGGAACAAATGTCTTTGCTTATTGATTTTTGTGAGTAGCTGCAAAAATCTTATTTATTAGTTGCCCCTTTTAAAATTAAAATAAAAATGAATGCTATGCAAGAAATAGGTTGCAAGTATACTGTTAGGGTCTTACTACTGCTCGCTGTTGAGAGATCGTGGGAAGTGTGTTAAAAGTTACGGGCATTTTTCAAGATAGTTTTCCAGGTCTGAGGCGTGCTGAAATATCTCTTTCCTATGATAGTGTGTTTAGTTTCATTGACTTCAGCGGAACACACAGAATACATTGACTTAAACTAGCTGAGATTCTGATGATAAGGTTTTATACTCTACCTAACATAGTGTTGTGATGACCTGTCCTCCGAACTCAAAAATATGTTTGATGATCTTAACAGGAGGCCGGATCTTTGATCTGGAAATTATGCTGGTAGCGACATTACAGAATCCAGGCTTGTAACTTCACTGGTTTCTTGCAGCCCCTCAAGTTCATGAAGGACAATAAGGACCCATTCTCTTTTGTTCTTGTGCTATAATCAGTGATGGAAGTATGACATTGTCAGTTGTAAGAAGTGGCTTAACTGCTGTTGGAGTCTGCTTTTATGCCTGAAAAACCTGTTGATTTGCATGGGTTTGCACAGCTTATGCTAATGATATGGCTGGAATGAGACAGGGTCTTGTGTAGTCTGCAAGGGCTGTATATGGTCCTGGTTTATAGCTGGGTGGGAGGGATTGGTTCAAGTTACTTCTGATTTGCCCTATTTAATATCTTAAATAGGAGTGAACAGGGTGATTGGAACAGTTTCATTTTCACAAGAGGAAATTTATAAATCGTTTTTTATCCTGTGTTAGAATTAAGATATGTATTTACTGGAGACAACGAGTCTAGCCTGAACACTGAAACAGCTCTGTTTTGGGCACACTATTAGAACTTTTTTAAAATTTTCAAATCATAACAGTCTGTCAGTTCATGCTTGTTGAGTCTGAGACATTAAATGATGCCCTTTGAACAGGGAAACATTGCTAATAATTGATATTTGGTTTGTAGACTATACCTTTTGTATGCTCTAAAGTCACCTGTTGTTTCCCTTTCATTTATAAAAGTTCTGTTTGTCAAACCATATAAGCGCATACCTAAATTCAGTGTTAAAGTTCCTGAATTGCTCTAAACTATTGTGTTGCTGTAAACTGTTTTGGCTGATAAACCTAAGCGGTCAGCTTGGTATTCCTACGTGTATATGTGATTAAGATGCAATAGTTCGGAACACGTTACCAGGCAACTGCATGCTCCAGCTGCATAGGAGGCACAAAGCAGCTGGCCCGTTCCTTGTAATCAGTGGGAAAGTACAGATTCTCCTGTGACCTTGGTCACTCTTGTCTATAACATATTAGATAAGAGTATTTTGATACTCCTCTCACAGTGGGAGAAACACTGCTTGTGTCTGTGCAGTGTGTGAAAATCACTTTACCAAGATGCTTTTATTTCTAAAACCCTTGGGAAAAAAACCTCGAAACGGAATTTAAAAACTTTTTTAGTCCAAGGCAAACGTCAGGATTCTCATTCTTACAAAGTATTTTACAATTGTGTAACCTTGTAGACTGTACGGAGAATGAGGATCTTGCATGTGACGTATTCAAAAGTTTCATTTTCGGTGTTCTACACGCTTCTACTGATCGCAGTGCCTTTGTTTCCTAACAGCAAGTGGCAACAGACAATGCGTATGGGTCTCAAGGCCCTGTGGAACAGAGAAGGTAGTTTGCCAGTGTTCTTACTGCTGTTGCAGACATTGTTTCAGTGGATTGAAAGTGGCACGTTCCAAGTACCTTTTCCTACCATTGCTGCGTATTTTATTTTTTTTTTTTAATCCAGAAGAATGTTTCTGTACTTCCCTTCCCTTCCCTATAGCTGCATGTTGATTTACATTGCGTGCTATTGCAGCGTTCTTAGTCTACCGGTTACAGATTACTCCTTTCAGTTCTTGTGCATTTCTGAATGTGTATCTACCTACTAAACTCACATTTCTTCAGACATGATATGCAACTGCTACGGAAGTCAGCTATTGTGCTAGTTATGGTGTTTGCCCCGTCAGTTGTTTTACTATCTAATAAGTACCTGATGACAGAGAAGGGGTGTGTCAGAAAATAGACAAGTCAGGCTTTACATTAGAAATGGTTTTCATAAGATTTAAGAGAACGCAGTTTTGGCATAAGGATTTACATACCGCTCCCGGTGTTCTGTTGGGCTGACGTTTTGCAAGAAGCTGAGGTGTTTTAACTTTCAAAAGCTGTTTATGTAAATTGGCTTACCTCTGAGTACTCTCCTTCAGCTGTGTGTAACGAAGAAATAAATGTGCATCTCTAGACACGTGCATATGCAGATAGAATTGTAAGTGCACAGCTGGGGATGATGCTTGTGTTTGAGGGTAGAAATACGGAGAGGGACAGCAGTGGGGAAAGAAGAACCTTTGAAGATAGTCTAGCGTTGCTCTCATTCTAGAGGTGAATGATCAACTTTCTGTACCATTCTTGACAAACGCTTGCCTAATTTATTCTTAAACATTTCCTGTAATTATTACTACTGTTGCAAAGATTGCCACATACCCTAAGTTTTTCAGGTTGTAATTTAAGCCCCATGATTCCGTGTAACTGTGTGCAGTGGATGTACGCAAAAGTTCTTCCTTACAGCTACCTTTTAGAGTTTAAACATTGTTATTTCTCTCCAGTTAAGCGGCTGTTTTTCAATTTATACTTTGAAGTCAGACTCCTGTACATCGTTGAGCACCCTCTTGGACTTACTGTAGACCCTCGCCAGTTATACTACACCCTTCTTGAAAAGCAGTACATCATCTGGAGGGTTCAGCAGCTAATCCGTGCAAATGTAGCGCGGCAGAAATACTGCTTGGATGTACTAACTCCAGTGTGATGGGTGAGGAGGAATCACTGGGCCTTTTGATTAGCAAGAAACGGTACATAAGAACTAGGTGACAGAAATAGGACACGCAGCTGGCACACTGGCCTTCAAGCTTACAGTGCAGCTCCGTGGGCTTTGGCTGGCTACAGAAGAGCATGAGGCACAGGAGAGAACTGCTGCTGGATCTTAGTGAAAGACAGTAAGTCATTTGGAGAGAGGTTTTCAAAGCCAGGAATTCAAGTCGGGTGCCCAATTCCAGAGTGCCTGTGAAATCCCTGTGTACTGCCCTCGCTTGTCTAACTTTGTGTTGTATATTGTCTAGCAGCTTGTCTTTCAAAGATAACAAAGCTACACTTGTGTGATAGGTGATGTAATGATCTCATAATAACAGGCAAAATCCAAGTCACAGAAAATGCCAGCATTTGAAAGAGAGCCGGATAGGAGAGCCTTTTTTGTATGGATCAGTTGTCTTGTTCTGATTTTTTTGTTTTACAGGTAAAATCACAGCTCAGTGTGACATGGAAATAACTGGAAATAGTTTTATTTTTAAATTCGGGGCCTTATTTTCCTTGAAACTGGATTTTCAGATACGGTGCTAGAAGACGTTACAGAATTGCAAGTGTTGTTTCTGCCTCCTGTTCCTCTTGAACATTTGGTTTCCTGGGGAAAAATACTGTGTAAGCTCTGTAAGCAAAGAGGTTTTATATTTTTGGAATACTTGCCAGCTGAAGGGTTTGTACCTTGGACCTAAACTGTAGAGGAGGATCTGTTCAGGACATCCATGTTATAGAGTAGCTGTTGCATGACTTACACTTGTAATCCGGTTCCTACTTGATAGCCTTAACTTTGCGTGGATTGTGTGTTGAACTTTGCAGTAGTTTGTTTGTTTTTACATTTCCTTAAGGTCTAGGCAAAGGCTTAGAAAGTTAGCAGACTTAAGGATAAGCATTTATTACTTTGTCCTGCCACGTTGCTATTTGAAACCTGTTCTGAGTGTTGGTGGTATTGAAGCAATTGCCGAGATTTCGAGGGTGAATCTGTATCTTTAGGTGTACTGAGCAGAAAAGTACAATGGATCTTTTTAGTTGCCAGATAGCTTGCTTTATCCAGGCGGTCAATTTGTCAAGATCAGGCTGCAGCGTGGCCAATTCATTTCTTAGTTCCAACAACTGCCATCTTAATGTAGAGATTTATTCTGTAATCAAAACTGGAACTGTTGTCCCTGGTTATGTGTGCTTACTTATTTGTTTTTAACGCTGCTTCAGTGAGACTCCGTCTGAGGGCAGAAGAATCACAAAGCTAGACCAGATTTTGCTAAATGGAAATAACATAACACTGGTAAGTCAGCATTGTTAAAATGCTGCATGCATTTATTTTCTGTACCTGTAAATCAATCAGTCACTGAGCTCAGCTACTTTAAGCTGAGCTTTCCAGACAATTCCATTACACAAGGTAATTTCAAGTAGCTTCTGGGGCATATGTGTGTATGAAGGACGCTGGAAAAGTGATCTTGCTGTCTTAGTACACGTTACAGTTTAAAAAAAAAAAAAAAAAAAAAAAAAGAAAAAAAAAAAGAGCATGTCCCTAACTTTATTTTGGTGAATGTTTTTCTGGTCTTCAGGTGTGCAAGGGAATCACTGGCTTTGCTAAGCGCTCCGTAAGCTGGTTCATACAGTGGCTTTTAACTCACGAGTGTTTGCCTGCATAAGCGTGTAGGTGGAATGCATCTACGTTTTATCCATTATTGTATGTATAGATGTGTTTGCAGCAGTTTGGATGTTTACAAGCTTGTCAAGTCGTTTGGCAGTTATGATTGCCATGATGCCCAGAGAGCTGTACCTTTACATGCTCTGAAAACAATCTGGAGGTCTGTTGGCTTACACCAAATCAGAAGCACTGTGATTTTTAGTTTATTATCTGCTGGTGTAGGTAGGTCAGTACTGAAACAGTAATTAAATACTGTGATTATGCATCCCTAAGCTGAATTCTGCAACTTCCTAAATACCACAAGAGCAGACCTAGAATAGTTTTTAGTTTGTCGGCATAGATGGCTACAAAGTCAGGACTTCCTGCGTAAAAGCATTCCTAATTTTGTGGGAAGAGGAGAGGACGACCAACTCGAGTCGAAATCAGCTCTGTGTGAACGAGGAACAATCTCCATTTTGCTGTCTTTCCCACCTTGCACCTCCTCACTGTGTGTCTGAGCAAGTGCCATCTTGCCTTAATTTCTAAGCCTTTTTCTGCTTTGGTTATTGTTCTGCCTCCTTAAAGGATAGCGCGTGTTCTGACTTCTTGTATGGGGTAAAATTACTACCATCCGGTTAAGCTGGTGGTATACTGCGCTTGAAGCAGAAGCTGGTGATGCTTAGAGTGCACATTTTCAGCGAGACGTAGATACGTTTCTGTATCGGACCGTGTGCCTCTCTTGCGGACACGTCTCCCATGTCAGGAAGACTATGCTTTAGACTTTTTCTTACTTCGGTCCTGAAAGCAGCAAAGTTCTTCCTCTTTAGAAGTGCTCAGCTAACTATTAAGAATGGATCAGTAAAAGCAATGGTTACCCTCTTCTTTTTTCCCTTATTCATGTTTTTCCTTTTGTATTTCTTTTTCTGTTGTTCAGTTCTTTACTTTCTTCCCTGGAAAATGACTCCCTGCTGCCTGTAGAAGGCTTCAGGCTCTTTATCAGTTTTTGAGCTCTGCTTACTGATAGAAGTTGGAAAGAGGAAACCAACTTCCCAGTACCGTGACAGTCTGGGGAGGAATCAGCAATTGGAGAAATTATTCACGAAAGGAAGGATGTTCTTTGTCCTTTTAAAAATGAGCTGTAGTGTTTCTAGACAGAATCATTTCCTTGAGGTGAATACCAAAGACAAAAACCAAAATGTTTGTTATCTAGGAACTCCTCTGTGTTTTGTTAAACATTCTTTGTGTTTTGGAGGTTCTGTCCTGTGCTTCTCTGGCAATAACTGGCTTCCACTGTTGGGAGAGGAAGATAATATTGAATCGAAAAACCGCTTTTGTGGTCTACCGGTGAAGTCTCCATCTGCTAAATTGTTGTAAAGCAAGAACTGTCATGTATGGGTTTGTAAAACTCGGACCTATGGCACAAACACAAAATTGTCGTCGTCTTTTATAGGTGGTTCCTGGAGGAGAAGGACCTGAAGTATAAATTGATACAGTTGTCATCTGTGAAGACATGGGTTTTTCATATATATATATGTGTGTGTGTGTGTGTGTAATCTAAACAGAGCTTTTGTGGGGTAATGGTGTGGGTTGCTTGTTTGTTTTTGTTTACAGGCTCTTGGAATTGACATTTGCTAAAAGAGAAGGATTTCCCCTTCAGGAAAGGTGCATCACTAATGATGATGCTGGTTTTGTAAGTTGAAACCGTTACTTTCCTGTAAAGACACACTAATTTCTTCTGAATAAAAGCCTTTCTTTTTGTTCTCTTTGTGCTCAGTTACGTAAGTGCACGAGGGAGTTAGTTTTCCAACGGGTTGATGGAGTGGAAAAAGAATAGTTACGTTCCAGTTGCTGTCGGTCTTCAGTTTTTCTACATCTGTTGCATTTGTTTATGGCTCAAGTCCATATAAAACCCAAATCGTGAGCCAAGAGATTGCTATTCTTTGCACTACAGGCAGATACTAAGCTGGATCATTTGTTTAAACCCTGCTTCAGGCTGTGTCGCCAGAAACCATGTGGTAGAGTGCTGTAGAATTCTGAAAGCTCTTCAGAGTGGATGCATCTGTTTGATGCTCAGCAGCCGTGGGTTCTGCTGGCCTCGAGGTTCAGCACTCTTGGACTTGTTTTGCTTGGCAGATGTACTCTCTTGTAGTAAAGGCATTGTAGTGGTATTTTGCGAGTGAGGACAGACAGGCCAGGCATCGTTCATGTCCAGGGGGCCGGGGCGGGAAGGTTGGTGTTCAAGCTTCTCATTCCTGTCAGCGGTGACTCCGCTTGCACCACTAAGTGGTGCTGTGTACGTACCCTTAACTAAATTGGGAGCTGCCTGTGCCTGCCTGCTTGTGTAGTTCGGAGCGGTCCTTTTAGAGAAAATGTTCTTTTGGCTGCATTTGTTCTCCTGTGATACAAAAACTTGACAGCGATTGGGGGCAACTACTACTTTAGGAGGATTTCTATAAAGTAAGAAATTGCCGGTTTTATTTTATCATGATGGGCAAAACAATAACTGATTCAAAATCACGTCCGCTGCAGCTTATGCTTCCGTAACACACCACTCAACTGATTTCTATGCGTAAATGTCTTCGGAGAGGAATCACAGGTGCCTGCTGTGACTATAGGGACAAGCCGTATGGGCTCACAGGAGCAGAACATGCTTTGCCTTCCCATCACCAGAAGAAAGAAAGAAAGAAAGAGGTGAAGAAGGGTGCTCAGGAGCAAGAGGCTGCAAGGAAGTTGCTGTACGTGATCCTTTTGCCTTGCTTTATCTGACAGAAAAGCTGCCTTCTGCTAGTTGGGTCTTGGCTTGAAATACAAGGGGGAAGAGACTCCCGCCCCTCTCCCAGGGAGTGTGCTACTTTTGACTGGCTTGTTCCGACTATGTGATCTGCAATTACAATATTTAGGTTGCATGGTGACAATCTATACCACTGACTCCCTGAATGGTTTTTCATTTCTGTCCCCGCTTCCTTCTCCAGCTTTTTTCAATATATCAATTTAAAAAAAAAAAAAAAAAAAAAAATAATTTTTTTTTACCTTACATGAACATCATCTGTTGGCTTTGGCCCCAAACACTTTATTTCCTAGAAATAAGTTGAGTCTTTTCATCAGAATATGTAAAAGATTTCTAGCCACTGTAATACTATTGTATTGTTTGGTTTTTTTTTTTTAAATAAGTTTCTATCCAGGTTCCAGTGTGTGCACTGAATTTCTACTGCAGTAGATGACAGTCTTAAGCTGAAGAGAGATTTCATGGTTGGGAGAGAAAAAGAGCAGATCTTGACTCAAAGGTAACTTTTCCAAGGGAAAGGTAAACTCTTTTGTTTCTTTGGGGATTTTTATTCTGATAGCACAAGCATCTTGTTCTCTCAGGATTTTGTTATCTCTGGAAAAAAACCTTGGTTTTGTGTCACTTTCCTCCTTCCCTGGTTGTGGGTTTTTTTTCCACTCCTTTCAGAGGAACTGCTAATACTGTTATAATTTAGGAAGACATTTTTAACTCTTGACTCGGAGGTCCGCAGACATGACTGTAAAGACAGTTTCTGTGCATCCAAATGCTGTTAATCCCTTCAAATACGAAATGAAAGATGTGTAACTTGGAGCTGAGGCTGAGTCAGAGTATTCCAGATGGGTCTGGTTTACTTTGCATTCAGTGTTCCTGTAGCCTGTTGCTTTGGAAGGTGCAGGTAATAAGCTTTTCAATTGAATAAATGAGCGGTAGTGGTTTTTTGTTTTCCTCCCCTAGAAATGCAGTGCTTGATCAGACTGCACTGACCTGTAGAAGTTGTGGGCACTGTGGTGTTCTCCAGAATGCTACTTGGGCTGCCACTACAAGTAGGCCATTTAAAATAATAACCTTAGACTTTGAAAATACATAAAAACTTCATGATGCTTAAAGTAGAGGGCAGAGTAGTCATCAGGTTAAAATAACTTCATGCTTATGACATGCACAGTGATGGTTCCTTTCAGGTTTTTTGGTTGTTGTTGTTGTTGGGTTTTTTTCTTCTTTAAGATGGCACTGGTTGCAGTGATCTTCAGTTTTACGACACAGCTAACTGTCTTAGTATAGATAGGGTTCCTTTCTGCCTACTATTTCCGTTTACTGGCAGACATAGTTAAGATAGCTCTTTGGAGTTGTGGAGTGTGTGTGTGTGTGTGAATGTGTATGAAAATAAGAAGACCTAAAGTCCCCTCCCCACATCATTAGTTTTTGCTGCCCTGTATTTCAGTGTTACCAAGATTTTAAAGTGGCCCAAGTATTGCTGTTGCAAATGTTTCCGTGTTTGTCTAACTATTGTGATGACAGAAATAAAAAAAAGAAAATCAAAACACTAAATGTTTTATTACTTGCCCTATAACTATATAGGCGTTCCCGGTCTAATATCGATTTCTTTTTTCAGGATTCACTGTATCATTTTTTTTACCCTATGAAACGGAAAGATATTTCTGGCTTACTGTTGGCTTTTGATAGACGTTTTATCCTTGGGGAATTGCCCACCAATTAATTCATAGAGTTTGGAATTTAACTGAAGGACATTTTGCATGCCCGTGTTCAAATAGCGATGCTAACAAGCCACCATACGGTTCGTGTTGGTAGCTTTATGGATACTTAAAGGTAGGCAATAGTCTTATTTTTTAATAATGCTTAACCTTTTTCTCTTTGGCAAGAACAAGCAAGTCTGCCTGGTTTTGTAGGACTTGCAGCTTTTCCTTAACATCAGACTTTAAAAAGGGGAGAACCAGGAGTATCAGGTACGCAGTTAGGATGGCGATTTTTAAAATACGAAGCTGCGTAACAGTCTCGGGAAGAACATGCGTGACTGGGCGTGGGAGTCTGTGGTACAGCATTACTAACGTTTGCAAAAAAAAGTTTTGAAGAATGAAGCATTTGCTTTATGAACGGTACTTGAGGACGAATTCTGATGCTGCTGCTAAAGTTTATTGAAAAATAGGCACTGATTTCAGTGATGATGCAGGTGTGGTTTCTGTTCATGCCTTAAATCTGAAAAGAAGAGAAGAGAAACCTGCATGTGAAGGAGGATTTTGTATGAAGGGTAATCAAACCAGTAACCTGCTTTAAGAACGACTTTAAAATATTTGGAGCATCGGTTAAAGGCAAATAAGTCAAGTTTATCATATCCTCCTACATAAGCTGTGACTATTGAATACAGTCGGCAGTCCGCCTCAGAACTTGTTGGTGTGCAACTGCAACGTGTTAAGTTGTAAGGCTTCACAGCCACGAGCTGATGGGCCACAGTTCTCTCCCAGCATGAAGCGCTGTAAGTTTTAGTTTCTTGCACAGCAGTGACTCTTTTCAACATTAGTAACTATACAACAGGGTAAAAGGCAAATTTAGTGAAGAATAATGTGTCGTTCTCAGAGTAGCTGTTTGCATTTCACCGTGATGCAGATGCTTTCTATAGTGGTTGTGTTGGCACATGTCTTAGAATTCGGTTAATCCTCTCCTGAACTCATTTAAACTTTTGGCTTCAACTGCATCACTGACAATATGTTTCAGAATAGAATAATTATTTCCTTTAAAAAAAAACGGGGGTGGGGGGATAAGAAGAAGGGGTGGAGGAAGCGGGGATAAAAAAATCTGTTGTCTGCCAGTGCTGTGGGCTGCTCACTCATTTTTCTGTAGAACTTCTGGGGTTGTGTTGTTGTTGTTGTTGTTGTTGTTGTTCTACCTTAATGCTAATAGGCATTTCTACCTTTTTTTACCTTGTTTTTCTACCTAATGCTAATAGGCATTAGCCTATCCTCTGCACCTTTGGTCATTTCCTGAAGTTTGTCTGTAGTTTCCTACATTAGTAGGTAAATGTATCTATTTTACTTTACAGAGCTTTGCTAGTTTTTTAAATTATACAAGAAATTTAAGTCTTGGAACAAATGTCTTTGCTTATTGATTTTTGTGAGTAGCTGCAAAAATCTTATTTATTAGTTGCCCCTTTTAAAATTAAAATAAAAATGAATGCTATGCAAGAAATAGGTTGCAAGTAACTGTTAGGGTCTTACTACTGCTCGCTGTTGAGAGATCGTGGGAAGTGTGTTAAAAGTTACGGGCATTTTTCAAGATAGTTTTCCAGGTCTGAGGCGTGCTGAAATATCTCTTTCCTATGATAGTGTGTTTAGTTTCATTGACTTCAGCGGAACACACAGAATACATTGACTTAAACTAGCTGAGATTCTGATGATAAGGTTTTATACTCTACCTAACATAGTGTTGTGATGACCTGTCCTCCGAACTCAAAAATATGTTTGATGATCTTAACAGGAGGCCGGATCTTTGATCTGGAAATTATGCTGGTAGCGACATTACAGAATCCAGGCTTGTAACTTCACTGGTTTCTTGCAGCCCCTCAAGTTCATGAAGGACAATAAGGACCCATTCTCTTTTGTTCTTGTGCTATAATCAGTGATGGAAGTATGACATTGTCAGTTGTAAGAAGTGGCTTAACTGCTGTTGGAGTCTGCTTTTATGCCTGAAAAACCTGTTGATTTGCATGGGTTTGCACAGCTTATGCTAATGATATGGCTGGAATGAGACAGGGTCTTGTGTAGTCTGCAAGGGCTGTATATGGTCCTGGTTTATAGCTGGGTGGGAGGGATTGGTTCAAGTTACTTCTGATTTGCCCTATTTAATATCTTAAATAGGAGTGAACAGGGTGATTGGAACAGTTTCATTTTCACAAGAGGAAATTTATAAATCGTTTTTTATCCTGTGTTAGAATTAAGATATGTATTTACTGGAGACAACGAGTCTAGCCTGAACACTGAAACAGCTCTGTTTTGGGCACACTATTAGAACTTTTTTAAAATTTTCAAATCATAACAGTCTGTCAGTTCATGCTTGTTGAGTCTGAGACATTAAATGATGCCCTTTGAACAGGGAAACATTGCTAATAATTGATATTTGGTTTGTAGACTATACCTTTTGTATGCTCTAAAGTCACCTGTTGTTTCCCTTTCATTTATAAAAGTTCTGTTTGTCAAACCATATAAGCGCATACCTAAATTCAGTGTTAAAGTTCCTGAATTGCTCTAAACTATTGTGTTGCTGTAAACTGTTTTGGCTGATAAACCTAAGCGGTCAGCTTGGTATTCCTACGTGTATATGTGATTAAGATGCAATAGTTCGGAACACGTTACCAGGCAACTGCATGCTCCAGCTGCATAGGAGGCACAAAGCAGCTGGCCCGTTCCTTGTAATCAGTGGGAAAGTACAGATTCTCCTGTGACCTTGGTCACTCTTGTCTATAACATATTAGATAAGAGTATTTTGATACTCCTCTCGCAGTGGGAGAAACACTGCTTGTGTCTGTGCAGTGTGTGAAAATCACTTTACCAAGATGCTTTTATTTCTAAAACCCTTGGGAAAAAAACCTCGAAACGGAATTTAAAAACTTTTTTAGTCCAAGGCAAACGTCAGGATTCTCATTCTTACAAAGTATTTTACAATTGTGTAACCTTGTAGACTGTACGGAGAATGAGGATCTTGCATGTGACGTATTCAAAAGTTTCATTTTCGGTGTTCTACACGCTTCTACTGATCGCAGTGCCTTTGTTTCCTAACAGCAAGTGGCAACAGACAATGCGTATGGGTCTCAAGGCCCTGTGGAACAGAGAAGGTAGTTTGCCAGTGTTCTTACTGCTGTTGCAGACATTGTTTCAGTGGATTGAAAGTGGCACGTTCCAAGTACCTTTTCCTACCATTGCTGCGTATTTTATTTTTTTTTTTTAATCCAGAAGAATGTTTCTGTACTTCCCTTCCCTTCCCTATAGCTGCATGTTGATTTACATTGCGTGCTATTGCAGCGTTCTTAGTCTACCGGTTACAGATTACTCCTTTCAGTTCTTGTGCATTTCTGAATGTGTATCTACCTACTAAACTCACATTTCTTCAGACATGATATGCAACTGCTACGGAAGTCAGCTATTGTGCTAGTTATGGTGTTTGCCCCGTCAGTTGTTTTACTATCTAATAAGTACCTGATGACAGAGAAGGGGTGTGTCAGAAAATAGACAAGTCAGGCTTTACATTAGAAATGGTTTTCATAAGATTTAAGAGAACGCAGTTTTGGCATAAGGATTTACATACCGCTCCCGGTGTTCTGTTGGGCTGACGTTTTGCAAGAAGCTGAGGTGTTTTAACTTTCAAAAGCTGTTTATGTAAATTGGCTTACCTCTGAGTACTCTCCTTCAGCTGTGTGTAACGAAGAAATAAATGTGCATCTCTAGACACGTGCATATGCAGATAGAATTGTAAGTGCACAGCTGGGGATGATGCTTGTGTTTGAGGGTAGAAATACGGAGAGGGACAGCAGTGGGGAAAGAAGAACCTTTGAAGATAGTCTAGCGTTGCTCTCATTGTAGAGGTGAATGATCAACTTTCTGTACCATTCTTGACAAACGCTTGCCTAATTTATTCTTAAACATTTCCTGTAATTATTACTACTGTTGCAAAGATTGCCACATACCCTAAGTTTTTCAGGTTGTAATTTAAGCCCCATGATTCCGTGTAACTGTGTGCAGTGGATGTACACAAAAGTTCTTCCTTACAGCTACCTTTTAGAGTTTAAACGTTGTTATTTCTCTCCAGTTAAGCGGCTGTTTTTCAATTTATACTTTGAAGTCAGACTCCTGTACATCGTTGAGCACCCTCTTGGACTTACTGTAGACCCTCGCCAGTTATACTACACCCTTCTTGAAAAGCAGTACATCATCTGGAGGGTTCAGCAGCTAATCCGTGCAAATGTAGCGCGGCAGAAATACTGCTTGGATGTACTAACTCCAGTGTGATGGGTGAGGAGGAATCACTGGGCCTTTTGATTAGCAAGAAACGGTACATAAGAACTAGGTGACAGAAATAGGACACGCAGCTGGCACACTGGCCTTCAAGCTTACAGTGCAGCTCCGTGGGCTTTGGCTGGCTACAGAAGAGCATGAGGCACAGGAGAGAACTGCTGCTGGATCTTAGTGAAAGACAGTAAGTCATTTGGAGAGAGGTTTTCAACGCCAGGAATTCAAGTCGGGTGCCTAATTCCAGAGTGCCTGTGAAATCCCTGTGTACTGCCCTCGCTTGTCTAACTTTGTGTTGTATATTGTCTAGCAGCTTGTCTTTCAAAGATAACAAAGCTACACTTGTGTGATAGGTGATGTAATGATCTCATAATAACAGGCAAAATCCAAGTCACAGAAAATGCCAGCATTTGAAAGAGAGCCGGATAGGAGAGCCTTTTTTGTATGGATCAGTTGTCTTGTTCTGATTTTTTTGTTTTACAGGTAAAATCACAGCTCAGTGTGACATGGAAATAACTGGAAATAGTTTTATTTTTAAATTCGGGGCCTTATTTTCCTTGAAACTGGATTTTCAGATACGGTGCTAGAAGACGTTACAGAATTGCAAGTGTTGTTTCTGCCTCCTGTTCCTCTTGAACATTTGGTTTCCTGGGGAAAAATACTGTGTAAGCTCTGTAAGCAAAGAGGTTTTATATTTTTGGAATACTTGCCAGCTGAAGGGTTTGTACCTTGGACTTAAACTGTAGAGGAGGATCTGTTCAGGACATCCATGTTATAGAGTAGCTGTTGCATGACTTACACTTGTAATCCGGTTCCTACTTGATAGCCTTAACTTTGCGTGGATTGTGTGTTGAACTTTGCAGTAGTTTGTTTGTTTTTACGTTTCCTTAAGGTCTAGGCAAAGGCTTAGAAAGTTAGCAGACTTAAGGATAAGCATTTATTACTTTGTCCTGCCACGTTGCTATTTGAAACCTGTTCTGAGTGTTGGTGGTATTGAAGAAATTGCCGAGATTTCGAGGGTGAAGCTGTATCTTTAGGTGTACTCAGCAGAAAAGTACAATGGATCTTTTTAGTTGCCAGATAGCTTGCTTTATCCAGGCGGTCAATTTGTCAAGATCAGGCTGCAGCGTGGCCAATTCATTTCTTAGTTCCAACAACTGCCATCTTAATGTAGAGATTTATTCTGTAATCAAAACTGGAACTGTTGTCCCTGGTTATGTGTGCTTACTTATTTGTTTTTAACGCTGCTTCAGTGAGACTCCGTCTGAGGGCAGAAGAATCACAAAGCTAGACCAGATTTTGCTAAATGGAAATAACATAACACTGGTAAGTCAGCATTGTTAAAATGCTGCATGCATTTATTTTCTGTACCTGTAAATCAATCAGTCACTGAGCTCAGCTACTTTAAGCTGAGCTTTCCAGACAATTCCATTACACAAGGTAATTTCAAGTAGCTTCTGGGGCATATGTGTGTATGAAGGACGCTGGAAAAGTGATCTTGCTGTCTTAGTACACGTTACAGTTTAAAAAAAAAAAAAAAAAAAAAAAAAAGAAAAAAAAAAAGAGCATGTCCCTAACTTTATTTTGGTGAATGTTTTTCTGGTCTTCAGGTGTGCAAGGGAATCACTGGCTTTGCTAAGCGCTCCGTAAGCTGGTTCATACAGTGGCTTTTAACTCACGAGTGTTTGCCTGCATAAGCGTGTAGGTGGAATGCATCTACGTTTTATCCATTATTGTATGTATAGATGTGTTTGCAGCAGTTTGGATGTTTACAAGCTTGTCAAGTCGTTTGGCAGTTATGATTGCCATGATGCCCAGAGAGCTGTACCTTTACATGCTCTGAAAACAATCTGGAGGTCTGTTGGCTTACACCAAATCAGAAGCACTGTGATTTTTAGTTTATTATCTGCTGGTGTAGGTAGGTCAGTACTGAAACAGTAATTAAATACTGTGATTATGCATCCCTAAGCTGAATTCTGCAACTTCCTAAATACCACAAGAGCAGACCTAGAATAGTTTTTAGTTTGTCGGCATAGATGGCTACAAAGTCAGGACTTCCTGCGTAAAAGCATTCCTAATTTTGTGGGAAGAGGAGAGGACGACCAACTCGAGTCGAAATCAGCTCTGTGTGAACGAGGAACAATCTCCATTTTGCTGTCTTTCCCACCTTGCACCTCCTCACTGTGTGTCTGAGCAAGTGCCATCTTGCCTTAATTTCTAAGCCTTTTTCTGCTTTGGTTATTGTTCTGCCTCCTTAAAGGATAGCGCGTGTTCTGACTTCTTGTATGGGGTAAAATTACTACCATCCGGTTAAGCTGGTGGTATACTGCGCTTGAAGCAGAAGCTGGTGATGCTTAGAGTGCACATTTTCAGCGAGACGTAGATACGTTTCTGTATCGGACCGTGTGCCTCTCTTGCGGACACGTCTCCCATGTCAGGAAGACTATGCTTTAGACTTTTTCTTACTTCGGTCCTGAAAGCAGCAAAGTTCTTCCTCTTTAGAAGTGCTCAGCTAACTATTAAGAATGGATCAGTAAAAGCAATGGTTACCCTCTTCTTTTTTCCCTTATTCATGTTTTTCCTTTTGTATTTCTTTTTCTGTTGTTCAGTTCTTTACTTTCTTCCCTGGAAAATGACTCCCTGCTGCCTGTAGAAGGGTTCAGGCTCTTTATCAGTTTTTGAGCTCTGCTTACTGATAGAAGTTGGAAAGAGGAAACCAACTTCCCAGTACCGTGACAGTCTGGGGAGGAATCAGCAATTGGAGAAATTATTCACGAAAGGAAGGATGTTCTTTGTCCTTTTAAAAATGAGCTGTAGTGTTTCTAGACAGAATCATTTCCTTGAGGTGAATACCAAAGACAAAAACCAAAATGTTTGTTATCTAGGAACTCCTCTGTGTTTTGTTAAACATTCTTTGTGTTTTGGAGGTTCTGTCCTGTGCTTCTCTGGCAATAACTG
The DNA here is from genome assembly GCF_929443795.1 of Astur gentilis. Classification (NCBI taxonomy): domain Eukaryota; kingdom Metazoa; phylum Chordata; class Aves; order Accipitriformes; family Accipitridae; genus Astur; species Astur gentilis. The sequence continues at coordinate 968,307 of NC_064883.1, forward strand.
GCTTCCACTGTTGGGAGAGGAAGATAATATTGAATCGAAAAACCGCTTTTGTGGTCTACCGGTGAAGTCTCCATCTGCTAAATTGTTGTAAAGCAAGAACTGTCATGTATGGGTTTGTAAAACTCGGACCTATGGCACAAACACAAAATTGTCGTCGTCTTTTATAGGTGGTTCCTGGAGGAGAAGGACCTGAAGTATAAATTGATACAGTTGTCATCTGTGAAGACATGGGTTTTTTATATATATATATATATATATATATATGTGTGTGTGTGTGTGTGTAATCTAAACAGAGCTTTTGTGGGGTAATGGTGTGGGTTGCTTGTTTGTTTTTGTTTACAGGCTCTTGGAATTGACATTTGCTAAAAGAGAAGGATTTCCCCTTCAGGAAAGGTGCATCACTAATGATGATGCTGGTTTTGTAAGTTGAAACCGTTACTTTCCTGTAAAGACACACTAATTTCTTCTGAATAAAAGCCTTTCTTTTTGTTCTCTTTGTGCTCAGTTACGTAAGTGCACGAGGGAGTTAGTTTTCCAACGGGTTGATGGAGTGGAAAAAGAATAGTTACGTTCCAGTTGCTGTCGGTCTTCAGTTTTTCTACATCTGTTGCATTTGTTTATGGCTCAAGTCCATATAAAACCCAAATCGTGAGCCAAGAGATTGCTATTCTTTGCACTACAGGCAGATACTAAGCTGGATCATTTGTTTAAACCCTGCTTCAGGCTGTGTCGCCAGAAACCATGTGGTAGAGTGCTGTAGAATTCTGAAAGCTCTTCAGAGTGGATGCATCTGTTTGATGCTCAGCAGCCGTGGGTTCTGCTGGCCTCGAGGTTCAGCACTCTTGGACTTGTTTTGCTTGGCAGATGTACTCTCTTGTAGTAAAGGCATTGTAGTGGTATTTTGCGAGTGAGGACAGACAGGCCAGGCATCGTTCATGTCCAGGGGGCCGGGGCGGGAAGGTTGGTGTTCAAGCTTCTCATTCCTGTCAGCGGTGACTCCGCTTGCACCACTAAGTGGTGCTGTGTACGTACCCTTAACTAAATTGGGAGCTGCCTGTGCCTGCCTGCTTGTGTAGTTCGGAGCGGTCCTTTTAGAGAAAATGTTCTTTTGGCTGCATTTGTTCTCCTGTGATACAAAAACTTGACAGCGATTGGGGGCAACTACTACTTTAGGAGGATTTCTATAAAGTAAGAAATTGCCGGTTTTATTTTATCATGATGGGCAAAACAATAACTGATTCAAAATCACGTCCGCTGCAGCTTATGCTTCCGTAACACACCACTCAACTGATTTCTATGCGTAAATGTCTTCGGAGAGGAATCACAGGTGCCTGCTGTGACTATAGGGACAAGCCGTATGGGCTCACAGGAGCAGAACATGCTTTGCCTTCCCATCACCAGAAGAAAGAAAGAAAGAAAGAGGTGAAGAAGGGTGCTCAGGAGCAAGAGGCTGCAAGGAAGTTGCTGTACGTGATCCTTTTGCCTTGCTTTATCTGACAGAAAAGCTGCCTTCTGCTAGTTGGGTCTTGGCTTGAAATACAAGGGGGAAGAGACTCCCGCCCCTCTCCCAGGGAGTGTGCTACTTTTGACTGGCTTGTTCCGACTATGTGATCTGCAATTACAATATTTAGGTTGCATGGTGACAATCTATACCACTGACTCCCTGAATGGTTTTTCATTTCTGTCCCCGCTTCCTTCTCCAGCTTTTTTCAATATATCAATTTAAAAAAAAAAAAAAAAAAAAAAAAAATTTTTTTTTACCTTACATGAACATCATCTGTTGGCTTTGGCCCCAAACACTTTATTTCCTAGAAATAAGTTGAGTCTTTTCATCAGAATATGTAAAAGATTTCTAGCCACTGTAATACTATTGTATTGTTTGGTTTTTTTTTTTTAAATAAGTTTCTATCCAGGTTCCAGTGTGTGCACTGAATTTCTACTGCAGTAGATGACAGTCTTAAGCTGAAGAGAGATTTCATGGTTGGGAGAGAAAAAGAGCAGATCTTGACTCAAAGGTAACTTTTCCAAGGGAAAGGTAAACTCTTTTGTTTCTTTGGGGATTTTTATTCTGATAGCACAAGCATCTTGTTCTCTCAGGATTTTGTTATCTCTGGAAAAAAACCTTGGTTTTGTGTCACTTTCCTCCTTCCCTGGTTGTGGTTTTTTTTTCCACTCCTTTCAGAGGAACTGCTAATACTGTTATAATTTAGGAAGACATTTTTAACTCTTGACTCGGAGGTCCGCAGACATGACTGTAAAGACAGTTTCTGTGCATCCAAATGCTGTTAATCCCTTCAAATACGAAATGAAAGATGTGTAACTTGGAGCTGAGGCTGAGTCAGAGTATTCCAGATGGGTCTGGTTTACTTTGCATTCAGTGTTCCTGTAGCCTGTTGCTTTGGAAGGTGCAGGTAATAAGCTTTTCAATTGAATAAATGAGCGGTAGTGGTTTTTTGTTTTCCTCCCCTAGAAATGCAGTGCTTGATCAGACTGCACTGACCTGTAGAAGTTGTGGGCACTGTGGTGTTCTCCAGAATGCTACTTGGGCTGCCACTACAAGTAGGCCATTTAAAATAATAACCTTAGACTTTGAAAATACATAAAAACTTCATGATGCTTAAAGTAGAGGGCAGAGTAGTCATCAGGTTAAAATAACTTCATGCTTATGACATGCACAGTGATGGTTCCTTTCAGGTTTTTTGGTTGTTGTTGTTGTTGGGTTTTTTTCTTCTTTAAGATGGCACTGGTTGCAGTGATCTTCAGTTTTACGACACAGCTAACTGTCTTAGTATAGATAGGGTTCCTTTCTGCCTACTATTTCCGTTTACTGGCAGACATAGTTAAGATAGCTCTTTGGAGTTGTGGAGTGTGTGTGTGTGTGTGTGAATGTGTATGAAAATAAGAAGACCTAAAGTCCCCTCCCCACATCATTAGTTTTTGCTGCCCTGTATTTCAGTGTTACCAAGATTTTAAAGTGGCCCAAGTATTGCTGTTGCAAATGTTTCCGTGTTTGTCTAACTATTGTGATGACAGAAATAAAAAAAAGAAAATCAAAACACTAAATGTTTTATTACTTGCCCTATAACTATATAGGCGTTCCCGGTCTAATATCGATTTCTTTTTTCAGGATTCACTGTATCATTTTTTTTACCCTATGAAACGGAAAGATATTTCTGGCTTACTGTTGGCTTTTGATAGACGTTTTATCCTTGGGGAATTGCCCACCAATTAATTCATAGAGTTTGGAATTTAACTGAAGGACATTTTGCATGCCCGTGTTCAAATAGCGATGCTAACAAGCCACCATACGGTTCGTGTTGGTAGCTTTATGGATACTTAAAGGTAGGCAATAGTCTTATTTTTTAATAATGCTTAACCTTTTTCTCTTTGGCAAGAACAAGCAAGTCTGCCTGGTTTTGTAGGACTTGCAGCTTTTCCTTAACATCAGACTTTAAAAAGGGGAGAACCAGGAGTATCAGGTACGCAGTTAGGATGGCGATTTTTAAAATACGAAGCTGCGTAACAGTCTCAGGAAGAACATGCGTGACTGGGCGTGGGAGTCTGTGGTACAGCATTACTAACGTTTGCAAAAAAAAGTTTTGAAGAATGAAGCATTTGCTTTATGAACGGTACTTGAGGACGAATTCTGATGCTGCTGCTAAAGTTTATTGAAAAATAGGCACTGATTTCAGTGATGATGCAGGTGTGGTTTCTGTTCATGCCTTAAATCTGAAAAGAAGAGAAGAGAAACCTGCATGTGAAGGAGGATTTTGTATGAAGGGTAATCAAACCAGTAACCTGCTTTAAGAACGACTTTAAAATATTTGGAGCATCGGTTAAAGGCAAATAAGTCAAGTTTATCATATCCTCCTACATAAGCTGTGACTATTGAATAGAGTCGGCAGTCCGCCTCAGAACTTGTTGGTGTGCAACTGCAACGTGTTAAGTTGTAAGGCTTCACAGCCACGAGCTGATGGGCCACAGTTCTCTCCCAGCATGAAGCGCTGTAAGTTTTAGTTTCTTGCACAGCAGTGACTCTTTTCAACATTAGTAACTATACAACAGGGTAAAAGGCAAATTTAGTGAAGAATAATGTGTCGTTCTCAGAGTAGCTGTTTGCATTTCACCGTGATGCAGATGCTTTCTATAGTGGTTGTGTTGGCACATGTCTTAGAATTCGGTTAATCCTCTCCTGAACTCATTTAAACTTTTGGCTTCAACTGCATCACTGACAATATGTTTCAGAATAGAATAATTATTTCCTTTAAAAAAAGACGGGGGTGGGGGGATAAGAAGAAGGGGTGGAGGAAGCGGGGATAAAAAAATCTGTTGTCTGCCAGTGCTGTGGGCTGCTCACTCATTTTTCTGTAGAACTTCTGGGGTTGTGTTGTTGTTGTTGTTGTTGTTGTTGTTGTTCTACCTTAATGCTAATAGGCATTTCTACCTTTTTTACCTTGTTTTTCTACCTAATGCTAATAGGCATTAGCCTATCCTCTGCACCTTTGGTCATTTCCTGAAGTTTGTCTGTAGTTTCCTACATTAGTAGGTAAATGTATCTATTTTACTTTACAGAGCTTTGCTAGTTTTTTAAATTATACAAGAAATTTAAGTCTTGGAACAAATGTCTTTGCTTATTGATTTTTGTGAGTAGCTGCAAAAATCTTATTTATTAGTTGCCCCTTTTAAAATTAAAATAAAAATGAATGCTATGCAAGAAATAGGTTGCAAGTAACTGTTAGGGTCTTACTACTGCTCGCTGTTGAGAGATCGTGGGAAGTGTGTTAAAAGTTACGGGCATTTTTCAAGATAGTTTTCCAGGTCTGAGGCGTGCTGAAATATCTCTTTCCTATGATAGTGTGTTTAGTTTCATTGACTTCAGCGGAACACACAGAATACATTGACTTAAACTAGCTGAGATTCTGATGATAAGGTTTTATACTCTACCTAACATAGTGTTGTGATGACCTGTCCTCCGAACTCAAAAATATGTTTGATGATCTTAACAGGAGGCCGGATCTTTGATCTGGAAATTATGCTGGTAGCGACATTACAGAATCCAGGCTTGTAACTTCACTGGTTTCTTGCAGCCCCTCAAGTTCATGAAGGACAATAAGGACCCATTCTCTTTTGTTCTTGTGCTATAATCAGTGATGGAAGTATGACATTGTCAGTTGTAAGAAGTGGCTTAACTGCTGTTGGAGTCTGCTTTTATGCCTGAAAAACCTGTTGATTTGCATGGGTTTGCACAGCTTATGCTAATGATATGGCTGGAATGAGACAGGGTCTTGTGTAGTCTGCAAGGGCTGTATATGGTCCTGGTTTATAGCTGGGTGGGAGGGATTGGTTCAAGTTACTTCTGATTTGCCCTATTTAATATCTTAAATAGGAGTGAACAGGGTGATTGGAACAGTTTCATTTTCACAAGAGGAAATTTATAAATCGTTTTTTATCCTGTGTTAGAATTAAGATATGTATTTACTGGAGACAACGAGTCTAGCCTGAACACTGAAACAGCTCTGTTTTGGGCACACTATTAGAACTTTTTTAAAATTTTCAAATCATAACAGTCTGTCAGTTCATGCTTGTTGAGTCTGAGACATTAAATGATGCCCTTTGAACAGGGAAACATTGCTAATAATTGATATTTGGTTTGTAGACTATACCTTTTGTATGCTCTAAAGTCACCTGTTGTTTCCCTTTCATTTATAAAAGTTCTGTTTGTCAAACCATATAAGCGCATACCTAAATTCAGTGTTAAAGTTCCTGAATTGCTCTAAACTATTGTGTTGCTGTAAACTGTTTTGGCTGATAAACCTAAGCGGTCAGCTTGGTATTCCTACGTGTATATGTGATTAAGATGCAATAGTTCGGAACACGTTACCAGGCAACTGCATGCTCCAGCTGCATAGGAGGCACAAAGCAGCTGGCCCGTTCCTTGTAATCAGTGGGAAAGTACAGATTCTCCTGTGACCTTGGTCACTCTTGTCTATAACATATTAGATAAGAGTATTTTGATACTCCTCTCACAGTGGGAGAAACACTGCTTGTGTCTGTGCAGTGTGTGAAAATCACTTTACCAAGATGCTTTTATTTCTAAAACCCTTGGGAAAAAAACCTCGAAACGGAATTTAAAAACTTTTTTAGTCCAAGGCAAACGTCAGGATTCTCATTCTTACAAAGTATTTTACAATTGTGTAACCTTGTAGACTGTACGGAGAATGAGGATCTTGCATGTGACGTATTCAAAAGTTTCATTTTCGGTGTTCTACACGCTTCTACTGATCGCAGTGCCTTTGTTTCCTAACAGCAAGTGGCAACAGACAATGCGTATGGGTCTCAAGGCCCTGTGGAACAGAGAAGGTAGTTTGCCAGTGTTCTTACTGCTGTTGCAGACATTGTTTCAGTGGATTGAAAGTGGCACGTTCCAAGTACCTTTTCCTACCATTGCTGCGTATTTTATTTTTTTTTTTTAATCCAGAAGAATGTTTCTGTACTTCCCTTCCCTTCCCTATAGCTGCATGTTGATTTACATTGCGTGCTATTGCAGCGTTCTTAGTCTACCGGTTACAGATTACTCCTTTCAGTTCTTGTGCATTTCTGAATGTGTATCTACCTACTAAACTCACATTTCTTCAGACATGATATGCAACTGCTACGGAAGTCAGCTATTGTGCTAGTTATGGTGTTTGCCCCGTCAGTTGTTTTACTATCTAATAAGTACCTGATGACAGAGAAGGGGTGTGTCAGAAAATAGACAAGTCAGGCTTTACATTAGAAATGGTTTTCATAAGATTTAAGAGAACGCAGTTTTGGCATAAGGATTTACATACCGCTCCCGGTGTTCTGTTGGGCTGACGTTTTGCAAGAAGCTGAGGTGTTTTAACTTTCAAAAGCTGTTTATGTAAATTGGCTTACCTCTGAGTACTCTCCTTCAGCTGTGTGTAACGAAGAAATAAATGTGCATCTCTAGACACGTGCATATGCAGATAGAATTGTAAGTGCACAGCTGGGGATGATGCTTGTGTTTGAGGGTAGAAATACGGAGAGGGACAGCAGTGGGGAAAGAAGAACCTTTGAAGATAGTCTAGCGTTGCTCTCATTCTAGAGGTGAATGATCAACTTTCTGTACCATTCTTGACAAACGCTTGCCTAATTTATTCTTAAACATTTCCTGTAATTATTACTACTGTTGCAAAGATTGCCACATACCCTAAGTTTTTCAGGTTGTAATTTAAGCCCCATGATTCCGTGTAACTGTGTGCAGTGGATGTACGCAAAAGTTCTTCCTTACAGCTACCTTTTAGAGTTTAAACATTGTTATTTCTCTCCAGTTAAGCGGCTGTTTTTCAATTTATACTTTGAAGTCAGACTCCTGTACATCGTTGAGCACCCTCTTGGACTTACTGTAGACCCTCGCCAGTTATACTACACCCTTCTTGAAAAGCAGTACATCATCTGGAGGGTTCAGCAGCTAATCCGTGCAAATGTAGCGCGGCAGAAATACTGCTTGGATGTACTAACTCCAGTGTGATGGGTGAGGAGGAATCACTGGGCCTTTTGATTAGCAAGAAACGGTACATAAGAACTAGGTGACAGAAATAGGACACGCAGCTGGCACACTGGCCTTCAAGCTTACAGTGCAGCTCCGTGGGCTTTGGCTGGCTACAGAAGAGCATGAGGCACAGGAGAGAACTGCTGCTGGATCTTAGTGAAAGACAGTAAGTCATTTGGAGAGAGGTTTTCAAAGCCAGGAATTCAAGTCGGGTGCCCAATTCCAGAGTGCCTGTGAAATCCCTGTGTACTGCCCTCGCTTGTCTAACTTTGTGTTGTATATTGTCTAGCAGCTTGTCTTTCAAAGATAACAAAGCTACACTTGTGTGATAGGTGATGTAATGATCTCATAATAACAGGCAAAATCCAAGTCACAGAAAATGCCAGCATTTGAAAGAGAGCCGGATAGGAGAGCCTTTTTTGTATGGATCAGTTGTCTTGTTCTGATTTTTTTGTTTTACAGGTAAAATCACAGCTCAGTGTGACATGGAAATAACTGGAAATAGTTTTATTTTTAAATTCGGGGCCTTATTTTCCTTGAAACTGGATTTTCAGATACGGTGCTAGAAGACGTTACAGAATTGCAAGTGTTGTTTCTGCCTCCTGTTCCTCTTGAACATTTGGTTTCCTGGGGAAAAATACTGTGTAAGCTCTGTAAGCAAAGAGGTTTTATATTTTTGGAATACTTGCCAGCTGAAGGGTTTGTACCTTGGACCTAAACTGTAGAGGAGGATCTGTTCAGGACATCCATGTTATAGAGTAGCTGTTGCATGACTTACACTTGTAATCCGGTTCCTACTTGATAGCCTTAACTTTGCGTGGATTGTGTGTTGAACTTTGCAGTAGTTTGTTTGTTTTTACGTTTCCTTAAGGTCTAGGCAAAGGCTTAGAAAGTTAGCAGACTTAAGGATAAGCATTTATTACTTTGTCCTGCCACGTTGCTATTTGAAACCTGTTCTGAGTGTTGGTGGTATTGAAGAAATTGCCGAGATTTCGAGGGTGAAGCTGTATCTTTAGGTGTACTGAGCAGAAAAGTACAATGGATCTTTTTAGTTGCCAGATAGCTTGCTTTATCCAGGCGGTCAATTTGTCAAGATCAGGCTGCAGCGTGGCCAATTCATTTCTTAGTTCCAACAACTGCCATCTTAATGTAGAGATTTATTCTGTAATCAAAACTGGAACTGTTGTCCCTGGTTATGTGTGCTTACTTATTTGTTTTTAACGCTGCTTCAGTGAGACTCCGTCTGAGGGCAGAAGAATCACAAAGCTAGACCAGATTTTGCTAAATGGAAATAACATAACACTGGTAAGTCAGCATTGTTAAAATGCTGCATGCATTTATTTTCTGTACCTGTAAATCAATCAGTCACTGAGCTCAGCTACTTTAAGCTGAGCTTTCCAGACAATTCCATTACACAAGGTAATTTCAAGTAGCTTCTGGGGCATATGTGTGTATGAAGGACGCTGGAAAAGTGATCTTGCTGTCTTAGTACACGTTACAGTTTAAAAAAAAAAAAAAAAAAAAAAAAAAGAAAAAAAAAAAGAGCATGTCCCTAACTTTATTTTGGTGAATGTTTTTCTGGTCTTCAGGTGTGCAAGGGAATCACTGGCTTTGCTAAGCGCTCCGTAAGCTGGTTCATACAGTGGCTTTTAACTCACGAGTGTTTGCCTGCATAAGCGTGTAGGTGGAATGCATCTACGTTTTATCCATTATTGTATGTATAGATGTGTTTGCAGCAGTTTGGATGTTTACAAGCTTGTCAAGTCGTTTGGCAGTTATGATTGCCATGATGCCCAGAGAGCTGTACCTTTACATGCTCTGAAAACAATCTGGAGGTCTGTTGGCTTACACCAAATCAGAAGCACTGTGATTTTTAGTTTATTATCTGCTGGTGTAGGTAGGTCAGTACTGAAACAGTAATTAAATACTGTGATTATGCATCCCTAAGCTGAATTCTGCAACTTCCTAAATACCACAAGAGCAGACCTAGAATAGTTTTTAGTTTGTCGGCATAGATGGCTACAAAGTCAGGACTTCCTGCGTAAAAGCATTCCTAATTTTGTGGGAAGAGGAGAGGACGACCAACTCGAGTCGAAATCAGCTCTGTGTGAACGAGGAACAATCTCCATTTTGCTGTCTTTCCCACCTTGCACCTCCTCACTGTGTGTCTGAGCAAGTGCCATCTTGCCTTAATTTCTAAGCCTTTTTCTGCTTTGGTTATTGTTCTGCCTCCTTAAAGGATAGCGCGTGTTCTGACTTCTTGTATGGGGTAAAATTACTACCATCCGGTTAAGCTGGTGGTATACTGCGCTTGAAGCAGAAGCTGGTGATGCTTAGAGTGCACATTTTCAGCGAGACGTAGATACGTTTCTGTATCGGACCGTGTGCCTCTCTTGCGGACACGTCTCCCATGTCAGGAAGACTATGCTTTAGACTTTTTCTTACTTCGGTCCTGAAAGCAGCAAAGTTCTTCCTCTTTAGAAGTGCTCAGCTAACTATTAAGAATGGATCAGTAAAAGCAATGGTTACCCTCTTCTTTTTTCCCTTATTCATGTTTTTCCTTTTGTATTTCTTTTTCTGTTGTTCAGTTCTTTACTTTCTTCCCTGGAAAATGACTCCCTGCTGCCTGTAGAAGGCTTCAGGCTCTTTATCAGTTTTTGAGCTCTGCTTACTGATAGAAGTTGGAAAGAGGAAACCAACTTCCCAGTACCGTGACAGTCTGGGGAGGAATCAGCAATTGGAGAAATTATTCACGAAAGGAAGGATGTTCTTTGTCCTTTTAAAAATGAGCTGTAGTGTTTCTAGACAGAATCATTTCCTTGAGGTGAATACCAAAGACAAAAACCAACATGTTTGTTATCTAGGAACTCCTCTGTGTTTTGTTAAACATTCTTTGTGTTTTGGAGGTTCTGTCCTGTGCTTCTCTGGCAATAACTGGCTTCCACTGTTGGGAGAGGAAGATAATATTGAATCGAAAAACCGCTTTTGTGGTCTACCGGTGAAGTCTCCATCTGCTAAATTGTTGTAAAGCAAGAACTGTCATGTATGGGTTTGTAAAACTCGGACCTATGGCACAAACACAAAATTGTCGTCGTCTTTTATAGGTGGTTCCTGGAGGAGAAGGACCTGAAGTATAAATTGATACAGTTGTCATCTGTGAAGACATGGGTTTTTTATATATATATATATATATATATATATATGTGTGTGTGTGTGTGTGTAATCTAAACAGAGCTTTTGTGGGGTAATGGTGTGGGTTGCTTGTTTGTTTTTGTTTACAGGCTCTTGGAATTGACATTTGCTAAAAGAGAAGGATTTCCCCTTCAGGAAAGGTGCATCACTAATGATGATGCTGGTTTTGTAAGTTGAAACCGTTACTTTCCTGTAAAGACACACTAATTTCTTCTGAATAAAAGCCTTTCTTTTTGTTCTCTTTGTGCTCAGTTACGTAAGTGCACGAGGGAGTTAGTTTTCCAACGGGTTGATGGAGTGGAAAAAGAATAGTTACGTTCCAGTTGCTGTCGGTCTTCAGTTTTTCTACATCTGTTGCATTTGTTTATGGCTCAAGTCCATATAAAACCCAAATCGTGAGCCAAGAGATTGCTATTCTTTGCACTACAGGCAGATACTAAGCTGGATCATTTGTTTAAACCCTGCTTCAGGCTGTGTCGCCAGAAACCATGTGGTAGAGTGCTGTAGAATTCTGAAAGCTCTTCAGAGTGGATGCATCTGTTTGATGCTCAGCAGCCGTGGGTTCTGCTGGCCTCGAGGTTCAGCACTCTTGGACTTGTTTTGCTTGGCAGATGTACTCTCTTGTAGTAAAGGCATTGTAGTGGTATTTTGCGAGTGAGGACAGACAGGCCAGGCATCGTTCATGTCCAGGGGGCCGGGGCGGGAAGGTTGGTGTTCAAGCTTCTCATTCCTGTCAGCGGTGACTCCGCTTGCACCACTAAGTGGTGCTGTGTACGTACCCTTAACTAAATTGGGAGCTGCCTGTGCCTGCCTGCTTGTGTAGTTCGGAGCGGTCCTTTTAGAGAAAATGTTCTTTTGGCTGCATTTGTTCTCCTGTGATACAAAAACTTGACAGCGATTGGGGGCAACTACTACTTTAGGAGGATTTCTATAAAGTAAGAAATTGCCGGTTTTATTTTATCATGATGGGCAAAACAATAACTGATTCAAAATCACGTCCGCTGCAGCTTATGCTTCCGTAACACACCACTCAACTGATTTCTATGCGTAAATGTCTTCGGAGAGGAATCACAGGTGCCTGCTGTGACTATAGGGACAAGCCGTATGGGCTCACAGGAGCAGAACATGCTTTGCCTTCCCATCACCAGAAGAAAGAAAGAAAGAAAGAGGTGAAGAAGGGTGCTCAGGAGCAAGAGGCTGCAAGGAAGTTGCTGTACGTGATCCTTTTGCCTTGCTTTATCTGACAGAAAAGCTGCCTTCTGCTAGTTGGGTCTTGGCTTGAAATACAAGGGGGAAGAGACTCCCGCCCCTCTCCCAGGGAGTGTGCTACTTTTGACTGGCTTGTTCCGACTATGTGATCTGCAATTACAATATTTAGGTTGCATGGTGACAATCTATACCACTGACTCCCTGAATGGTTTTTCACTTCTGTCCCCGCTTCCTTCTCCAGCTTTTTTCAATATATCAATTTAAAAAAAAAAAAAAAAAAAAAAATTTTTTTTTACCTTACATGAACATCATCTGTTGGCTTTGGCCCCAAACACTTTATTTCCTAGAAATAAGTTGAGTCTTTTCATCAGAATATGTAAAAGATTTCTAGCCACTGTAATACTATTGTATTGTTTGGTTTTTTTTTTTTAAATAAGTTTCTATCCAGGTTCCAGTGTGTGCACTGAATTTCTACTGCAGTAGATGACAGTCTTAAGCTGAAGAGAGATTTCATGGTTGGGAGAGAAAAAGAGCAGATCTTGACTCAAAGGTAACTTTTCCAAGGGAAAGGTAAACTCTTTTGTTTCTTTGGGGATTTTTATTCTGATAGCACAAGCATCTTGTTCTCTCAGGATTTTGTTATCTCTGGAAAAAAACCTTGGTTTTGTGTCACTTTCCTCCTTCCCTGGTTGTGGTTTTTTTTTCCACTCCTTTCAGAGGAACTGCTAATACTGTTATAATTTAGGAAGACATTTTTAACTCTTGACTCGGAGGTCCGCAGACATGACTGTAAAGACAGTTTCTGTGCATCCAAATGCTGTTAATCCCTTCAAATACGAAATGAAAGATGTGTAACTTGGAGCTGAGGCTGAGTCAGAGTATTCCAGATGGGTCTGGTTTACTTTGCATTCAGTGTTCCTGTAGCCTGTTGCTTTGGAAGGTGCAGGTAATAAGCTTTTCAATTGAATAAATGAGCGGTAGTGGTTTTTTGTTTTCCTCCCCTAGAAATGCAGTGCTTGATCAGACTGCACTGACCTGTAGAAGTTGTGGGCACTGTGGTGTTCTCCAGAATGCTACTTGGGCTGCCACTACAAGTAGGCCATTTAAAATAATAACCTTAGACTTTGAAAATACATAAAAACTTCATGATGCTTAAAGTAGAGGGCAGAGTAGTCATCAGGTTAAAATAACTTCATGCTTATGACATGCACAGTGATGGTTCCTTTCAGGTTTTTTGGTTGTTGTTGTTGTTGGGTTTTTTTCTTCTTTAAGATGGCACTGGTTGCAGTGATCTTCAGTTTTACGACACAGCTAACTGTCTTAGTATAGATAGGGTTCCTTTCTGCCTACTATTTCCGTTTACTGGCAGACATAGTTAAGATAGCTCTTTGGAGTTGTGGAGTGTGTGTGTGTGTGTGTGAATGTGTATGAAAATAAGAAGACCTAAAGTCCCCTCCCCACATCATTAGTTTTTGCTGCCCTGTATTTCAGTGTTACCAAGATTTTAAAGTGGCCCAAGTATTGCTGTTGCAAATGTTTCCGTGTTTGTCTAACTATTGTGATGACATAAATAAAAAAAAGAAAATCAAAACACTAAATGTTTTATTACTTGCCCTATAACTATATAGGCGTTCCCGGTCTAATATCGATTTCTTTTTTCAGGATTCACTGTATCATTTTTTTTACCCTATGAAACGGAAAGATATTTCTGGCTTACTGTTGGCTTTTGATAGACGTTTTATCCTTGGGGAATTGCCCACCAATTAATTCATAGAGTTTGGAATTTAACTGAAGGACATTTTGCATGCCCGTGTTCAAATAGCGATGCTAACAAGCCACCATACGGTTCGTGTTGGTAGCTTTATGGATACTTAAAGGTAGGCAATAGTCTTATTTTTTAATAATGCTTAACCTTTTTCTCTTTGGCAAGAACAAGCAAGTCTGCCTGGTTTTGTAGGACTTGCAGCTTTTCCTTAACATCAGACTTTAAAAAGGGGAGAACCAGGAGTATCAGGTACGCAGTTAGGATGGCGATTTTTAAAATACGAAGCTGCGTAACAGTCTCGGGAAGAACATGCGTGACTGGGCGTGGGAGTCTGTGGTACAGCATTACTAACGTTTGCAAAAAAAAGTTTTGAAGAATGAAGCATTTGCTTTATGAACGGTACTTGAGGACGAATTCTGATGCTGCTGCTAAAGTTTATTGAAAAATAGGCACTGATTTCAGTGATGATGCAGGTGTGGTTTCTGTTCATGCCTTAAATCTGAAAAGAAGAGAAGAGAAACCTGCATGTGAAGGAGGATTTTGTATGAAGGGTAATCAAACCAGTAACCTGCTTTAAGAACGACTTTAAAATATTTGGAGCATCGGTTAAAGGCAAATAAGTCAAGTTTATCATATCCTCCTACATAAGCTGTGACTATTGAATAGAGTCGGCAGTCCGCCTCAGAACTTGTTGGTGTGCAACTGCAACGTGTTAAGTTGTAAGGCTTCACAGCCACGAGCTGATGGGCCACAGTTCTCTCCCAGCATGAAGCGCTGTAAGTTTTAGTTTCTTGCACAGCAGTGACTCTTTTCAACATTAGTAACTATACAACAGGGTAAAAGGCAAATTTAGTGAAGAATAATGTGTCGTTCTCAGAGTAGCTGTTTGCATTTCACCGTGATGCAGATGCTTTCTATAGTGGTTGTGTTGGCACATGTCTTAGAATTCGGTTAATCCTCTCCTGAACTCATTTAAACTTTTGGCTTCAACTGCATCACTGACAATATGTTTCAGAATAGAATAATTATTTCCTTTAAAAAAAGACGGGGGTGGGGGGATAAGAAGAAGGGGTGGAGGAAGCGGGGATAAAAAAATCTGTTGTCTGCCAGTGCTGTGGGCTGCTCACTCATTTTTCTGTAGAACTTCTGGGGTTGTGTTGTTGTTGTTGTTGTTGTTGTTGTTGTTCTACCTTAATGCTAATAGGCATTTCTACCTTTTTTACCTTGTTTTTCTACCTAATGCTAATAGGCATTAGCCTATCCTCTGCACCTTTGGTCATTTCCTGAAGTTTGTCTGTAGTTTCCTACATTAGTAGGTAAATGTATCTATTTTACTTTACAGAGCTTTGCTAGTTTTTTAAATTATACAAGAAATTTAAGTCTTGGAACAAATGTCTTTGCTTATTGATTTTTGTGAGTAGCTGCAAAAATCTTATTTATTAGTTGCCCCTTTTAAAATTAAAATAAAAATGAATGCTATGCAAGAAATAGGTTGCAAGTAACTGTTAGGGTCTTACTACTGCTCGCTGTTGAGAGATCGTGGGAAGTGTGTTAAAAGTTACGGGCATTTTTCAAGATAGTTTTCCAGGTCTGAGGCGTGCTGAAATATCTCTTTCCTATGATAGTGTGTTTAGTTTCATTGACTTCAGCGGAACACACAGAATACATTGACTTAAACTAGCTGAGATTCTGATGATAAGGTTTTATACTCTACCTAACATAGTGTTGTGATGACCTGTCCTCCGAACTCAAAAATATGTTTGATGATCTTAACAGGAGGCCGGATCTTTGATCTGGAAATTATGCTGGTAGCGACATTACAGAATCCAGGCTTGTAACTTCACTGGTTTCTTGCAGCCCCTCAAGTTCATGAAGGACAATAAGGACCCATTCTCTTTTGTTCTTGTGCTATAATCAGTGATGGAAGTATGACATTGTCAGTTGTAAGAAGTGGCTTAACTGCTGTTGGAGTCTGCTTTTATGCCTGAAAAACCTGTTGATTTGCATGGGTTTGCACAGCTTATGCTAATGATATGGCTGGAATGAGACAGGGTCTTGTGTAGTCTGCAAGGGCTGTATATGGTCCTGGTTTATAGCTGGGTGGGAGGGATTGGTTCAAGTTACTTCTGATTTGCCCTATTTAATATCTTAAATAGGAGTGAACAGGGTGATTGGAACAGTTTCATTTTCACAAGAGGAAATTTATAAATCGTTTTTTATCCTGTGTTAGAATTAAGATATGTATTTACTGGAGACAACGAGTCTAGCCTGAACACTGAAACAGCTCTGTTTTGGGCACACTATTAGAACTTTTTTAAAATTTTCAAATCATAACAGTCTGTCAGTTCATGCTTGTTGAGTCTGAGACATTAAATGATGCCCTTTGAACAGGGAAACATTGCTAATAATTGATATTTGGTTTGTAGACTATACCTTTTGTATGCTCTAAAGTCACCTGTTGTTTCCCTTTCATTTATAAAAGTTCTGTTTGTCAAACCATATAAGCGCATACCTAAATTCAGTGTTAAAGTTCCTGAATTGCTCTAAACTATTGTGTTGCTGTAAACTGTTTTGGCTGATAAACCTAAGCGGTCAGCTTGGTATTCCTACGTGTATATGTGATTAAGATGCAATAGTTCGGAACACGTTACCAGGCAACTGCATGCTCCAGCTGCATAGGAGGCACAAAGCAGCTGGCCCGTTCCTTGTAATCAGTGGGAAAGTACAGATTCTCCTGTGACCTTGGTCACTCTTGTCTATAACATATTAGATAAGAGTATTTTGATACTCCTCTCGCAGTGGGAGAAACACTGCTTGTGTCTGTGCAGTGTGTGAAAATCACTTTACCAAGATGCTTTTATTTCTAAAACCCTTGGGAAAAAAACCTCGAAACGGAATTTAAAAACTTTTTTAGTCCAAGGCAAACGTCAGGATTCTCATTCTTACAAAGTATTTTACAATTGTGTAACCTTGTAGACTGTACGGAGAATGAGGATCTTGCATGTGACGTATTCAAAAGTTTCATTTTCGGTGTTCTACACGCTTCTACTGATCGCAGTGCCTTTGTTTCCTAACAGCAAGTGGCAACAGACAATGCGTATGGGTCTCAAGGCCCTGTGGAACAGAGAAGGTAGTTTGCCAGTGTTCTTACTGCTGTTGCAGACATTGTTTCAGTGGATTGAAAGTGGCACGTTCCAAGTACCTTTTCCTACCATTGCTGCGTATTTTATTTTTTTTTTTTAATCCAGAAGAATGTTTCTGTACTTCCCTTCCCTTCCCTATAGCTGCATGTTGATTTACATTGCGTGCTATTGCAGCGTTCTTAGTCTACCGGTTACAGATTACTCCTTTCAGTTCTTGTGCATTTCTGAATGTGTATCTACCTACTAAACTCACATTTCTTCAGACATGATATGCAACTGCTACGGAAGTCAGCTATTGTGCTAGTTATGGTGTTTGCCCCGTCAGTTGTTTTACTATCTAATAAGTACCTGATGACAGAGAAGGGGTGTGTCAGAAAATAGACAAGTCAGGCTTTACATTAGAAATGGTTTTCATAAGATTTAAGAGAACGCAGTTTTGGCATAAGGATTTACATACCGCTCCCGGTGTTCTGTTGGGCTGACGTTTTGCAAGAAGCTGAGGTGTTTTAACTTTCAAAAGCTGTTTATGTAAATTGGCTTACCTCTGAGTACTCTCCTTCAGCTGTGTGTAACGAGGAAATAAATGTGCATCTCTAGACACGTGCATATGCAGATAGAATTGTAAGTGCACAGCTGGGGATGATGCTTGTGTTTGAGGGTAGAAATACGGAGAGGGACAGCAGTGGGGAAAGAAGAACCTTTGAAGATAGTCTAGCGTTGCTCTCATTCTAGAGGTGAATGATCAACTTTCTGTACCATTCTTGACAAACGCTTGCCTAATTTATTCTTAAACATTTCCTGTAATTATTACTACTGTTGCAAAGATTGCCACATACCCTAAGTTTTTCAGGTTGTAATTTAAGCCCCATGATTCCGTGTAACTGTGTGCAGTGGATGTACACAAAAGTTCTTCCTTACAGCTACCTTTTAGAGTTTAAACATTGTTATTTCTCTCCAGTTAAGCGGCTGTTTTTCAATTTATACTTTGAAGTCAGACTCCTGTACATCGTTGAGCACCCTCTTGGACTTACTGTAGACCCTCGCCAGTTATACTACACCCTTCTTGAAAAGCAGTACATCATCTGGAGGGTTCAGCAGCTAATCCGTGCAAATGTAGCGCGGCAGAAATACTGCTTGGATGTACTAACTCCAGTGTGATGGGTGAGGAGGAATCACTGGGCCTTTTGATTAGCAAGAAACGGTACATAAGAACTAGGTGACAGAAATAGGACACGCAGCTGGCACACTGGCCTTCAAGCTTACAGTGCAGCTCCGTGGGCTTTGGCTGGCTACAGAAGAGCATGAGGCACAGGAGAGAACTGCTGCTGGATCTTAGTGAAAGACAGTAAGTCATTTGGAGAGAGGTTTTCAAAGCCAGGAATTCAAGTCGGGTGCCCAATTCCAGAGTGCCTGTGAAATCCCTGTGTACTGCCCTCGCTTGTCTAACTTTGTGTTGTATATTGTCTAGCAGCTTGTCTTTCAAAGATAACAAAGCTACACTTGTGTGATAGGTGATGTAATGATCTCATAATAACAGGCAAAATCCAAGTCACAGAAAATGCCAGCATTTGAAAGAGAGCCGGATAGGAGAGCCTTTTTTGTATGGATCAGTTGTCTTGTTCTGATTTTTTTGTTTTACAGGTAAAATCACAGCTCAGTGTGACATGGAAATAACTGGAAATAGTTTTATTTTTAAATTCGGGGCCTTATTTTCCTTGAAACTGGATTTTCAGATACGGTGCTAGAAGACGTTACAGAATTGCAAGTGTTGTTTCTGCCTCCTGTTCCTCTTGAACATTTGGTTTCCTGGGGAAAAATACTGTGTAAGCTCTGTAAGCAAAGAGGTTTTATATTTTTGGAATACTTGCCAGCTGAAGGGTTTGTACCTTGGACTTAAACTGTAGAGGAGGATCTGTTCAGGACATCCATGTTATAGAGTAGCTGTTGCATGACTTACACTTGTAATCCGGTTCCTACTTGATAGCCTTAACTTTGCGTGGATTGTGTGTTGAACTTTGCAGTAGTTTGTTTGTTTTTACGTTTCCTTAAGGTCTAGGCAAAGGCTTAGAAAGTTAGCAGACTTAAGGATAAGCATTTATTACTTTGTCCTGCCACGTTGCTATTTGAAACCTGTTCTGAGTGTTGGTGGTATTGAAGAAATTGCCGAGATTTCGAGGGTGAATCTGTATCTTTAGGTGTACTGAGCAGAAAAGTACAAAGGATCTTTTTAGTTGCCAGATAGCTTGCTTTATCCAGGCGGTCAATTTGTCAAGATCAGGCTGCAGCGTGGCCAATTCATTTCTTAGTTCCAACAACTGCCATCTTAATGTAGAGATTTATTCTGTAATCAAAACTGGAACTGTTGTCCCTGGTTATGTGTGCTTACTTATTTGTTTTTAACGCTGCTTCAGTGAGACTCCGTCTGAGGGCAGAAGAATCACAAAGCTAGACCAGATTTTGCTAAATGGAAATAACATAACACTGGTAAGTCAGCATTGTTAAAATGCTGCATGCATTTATTTTCTGTACCTGTAAATCAATCAGTCACTGAGCTCAGCTACTTTAAGCTGAGCTTTCCAGACAATTCCATTACACAAGGTAATTTCAAGTAGCTTCTGGGGCATATGTGTGTATGAAGGACGCTGGAAAAGTGATCTTGCTGTCTTAGTACACGTTACAGTTTAAAAAAAAAAAAAAAAAAAAAAAAAAGAAAAAAAAAAAGAGCATGTCCCTAACTTTATTTTGGTGAATGTTTTTCTGGTCTTCAGGTGTGCAAGGGAATCACTGGCTTTGCTAAGCGCTCCGTAAGCTGGTTCATACAGTGGCTTTTAACTCACGAGTGTTTGCCTGCATAAGCGTGTAGGTGGAATGCATCTACGTTTTATCCATTATTGTATGTATAGATGTGTTTGCAGCAGTTTGGATGTTTACAAGCTTGTCAAGTCGTTTGGCAGTTATGATTGCCATGATGCCCAGAGAGCTGTACCTTTACATGCTCTGAAAACAATCTGGAGGTCTGTTGGCTTACACCAAATCAGAAGCACTGTGATTTTTAGTTTATTATCTGCTGGTGTAGGTAGGTCAGTACTGAAACAGTAATTAAATACTGTGATTATGCATCCCTAAGCTGAATTCTGCAACTTCCTAAATACCACAAGAGCAGACCTAGAATAGTTTTTAGTTTGTCGGCATAGATGGCTACAAAGTCAGGACTTCCTGCGTAAAAGCATTCCTAATTTTGTGGGAAGAGGAGAGGACGACCAACTCGAGTCGAAATCAGCTCTGTGTGAACGAGGAACAATCTCCATTTTGCTGTCTTTCCCACCTTGCACCTCCTCACTGTGTGTCTGAGCAAGTGCCATCTTGCCTTAATTTCTAAGCCTTTTTCTGCTTTGGTTATTGTTCTGCCTCCTTAAAGGATAGCGCGTGTTCTGACTTCTTGTATGGGGTAAAATTACTACCATCCGGTTAAGCTGGTGGTATACTGCGCTTGAAGCAGAAGCTGGTGATGCTTAGAGTGCACATTTTCAGCGAGACGTAGATACGTTTCTGTATCGGACCGTGTGCCTCTCTTGCGGACACGTCTCCCATGTCAGGAAGACTATGCTTTAGACTTTTTCTTACTTCGGTCCTGAAAGCAGCAAAGTTCTTCCTCTTTAGAAGTGCTCAGCTAACTATTAAGAATGGATCAGTAAAAGCAATGGTTACCCTCTTCTTTTTTCCCTTATTCATGTTTTTCCTTTTGTATTTCTTTTTCTGTTGTTCAGTTCTTTACTTTCTTCCCTGGAAAATGACTCCCTGCTGCCTGTAGAAGGCTTCAGGCTCTTTATCAGTTTTTGAGCTCTGCTTACTGATAGAAGTTGGAAAGAGGAAACCAACTTCCCAGTACCGTGACAGTCTGGGGAGGAATCAGCAATTGGAGAAATTATTCACGAAAGGAAGGATGTTCTTTGTCCTTTTAAAAATGAGCTGTAGTGTTTCTAGACAGAATCATTTCCTTGAGGTGAATACCAAAGACAAAAACCAACATGTTTGTTATCTAGGAACTCCTCTGTGTTTTGTTAAACATTCTTTGTGTTTTGGAGGTTCTGTCCTGTGCTTCTCTGGCAATAACTGGCTTCCACTGTTGGGAGAGGAAGATAATATTGAATCGAAAAACCGCTTTTGTGGTCTACCGGTGAAGTCTCCATCTGCTAAATTGTTGTAAAGCAAGAACTGTCATGTATGGGTTTGTAAAACTCGGACCTATGGCACAAACACAAAATTGTCGTCGTCTTTTATAGGTGGTTCCTGGAGGAGAAGGACCTGAAGTATAAATTGATACAGTTGTCATCTGTGAAGACATGGGTTTTTTATATATATATATATATATATATATATGTGTGTGTGTGTGTGTGTGTAATCTAAACAGAGCTTTTGTGGGGTAATGGTGTGGGTTGCTTGTTTGTTTTTGTTTACAGGCTCTTGGAATTGACATTTGCTAAAAGAGAAGGATTTCCCCTTCAGGAAAGGTGCATCACTAATGATGATGCTGGTTTTGTAAGTTGAAACCGTTACTTTCCTGTAAAGACACACTAATTTCTTCTGAATAAAAGCCTTTCTTTTTGTTCTCTTTGTGCTCAGTTACGTAAGTGCACGAGGGAGTTAGTTTTCCAACGGGTTGATGGAGTGGAAAAAGAATAGTTACGTTCCAGTTGCTGTCGGTCTTCAGTTTTTCTACATCTGTTGCATTTGTTTATGGCTCAAGTCCATATAAAACCCAAATCGTGAGCCAAGAGATTGCTATTCTTTGCACTACAGGCAGATACTAAGCTGGATCATTTGTTTAAACCCTGCTTCAGGCTGTGTCGCCAGAAACCATGTGGTAGAGTGCTGTAGAATTCTGAAAGCTCTTCAGAGTGGATGCATCTGTTTGATGCTCAGCAGCCGTGGGTTCTGCTGGCCTCGAGGTTCAGCACTCTTGGACTTGTTTTGCTTGGCAGATGTACTCTCTTGTAGTAAAGGCATTGTAGTGGTATTTTGCGAGTGAGGACAGACAGGCCAGGCATCGTTCATGTCCAGGGGGCCGGGGCGGGAAGGTTGGTGTTCAAGCTTCTCATTCCTGTCAGCGGTGACTCCGCTTGCACCACTAAGTGGTGCTGTGTACGTACCCTTAACTAAATTGGGAGCTGCCTGTGCCTGCCTGCTTGTGTAGTTCGGAGCGGTCCTTTTAGAGAAAATGTTCTTTTGGCTGCATTTGTTCTCCTGTGATACAAAAACTTGACAGCGATTGGGGGCAACTACTACTTTAGGAGGATTTCTATAAAGTAAGAAATTGCCGGTTTTATTTTATCATGATGGGCAAAACAATAACTGATTCAAAATCACGTCCGCTGCAGCTTATGCTTCCGTAACACACCACTCAACTGATTTCTATGCGTAAATGTCTTCGGAGAGGAATCACAGGTGCCTGCTGTGACTATAGGGACAAGCCGTATGGGCTCACAGGAGCAGAACATGCTTTGCCTTCCCATCACCAGAAGAAAGAAAGAAAGAAAGAGGTGAAGAAGGGTGCTCAGGAGCAAGAGGCTGCAAGGAAGTTGCTGTACGTGATCCTTTTGCCTTGCTTTATCTGACAGAAAAGCTGCCTTCTGCTAGTTGGGTCTTGGCTTGAAATACAAGGGGGAAGAGACTCCCGCCCCTCTCCCAGGGAGTGTGCTACTTTTGACTGGCTTGTTCCGACTATGTGATCTGCAATTACAATATTTAGGTTGCATGGTGACAATCTATACCACTGACTCCCTGAATGGTTTTTCACTTCTGTCCCCGCTTCCTTCTCCAGCTTTTTTCAATATATCAATTTAAAAAAAAAAAAAAAAAAATAAATTTTTTTTTACCTTACATGAACATCATCTGTTGGCTTTGGCCCCAAACACTTTATTTCCTAGAAATAAGTTGAGTCTTTTCATCAGAATATGTAAAAGATTTCTAGCCACTGTAATACTATTGTATTGTTTGGTTTTTTTTTTTTAAATAAGTTTCTATCCAGGTTCCAGTGTGTGCACTGAATTTCTACTGCAGTAGATGACAGTCTTAAGCTGAAGAGAGATTTCATGGTTGGGAGAGAAAAAGAGCAGATCTTGACTCAAAGGTAACTTTTCCAAGGGAAAGGTAAACTCTTTTGTTTCTTTGGGGATTTTTATTCTGATAGCACAAGCATCTTGTTCTCTCAGGATTTTGTTATCTCTGGAAAAAAACCTTGGTTTTGTGTCACTTTCCTCCTTCCCTGGTTGTGGTTTTTTTTTCCACTCCTTTCAGAGGAACTGCTAATACTGTTATAATTTAGGAAGACATTTTTAACTCTTGACTCGGAGGTCCGCAGACATGACTGTAAAGACAGTTTCTGTGCATCCAAATGCTGTTAATCCCTTCAAATACGAAATGAAAGATGTGTAACTTGGAGCTGAGGCTGAGTCAGAGTATTCCAGATGGGTCTGGTTTACTTTGCATTCAGTGTTCCTGTAGCCTGTTGCTTTGGAAGGTGCAGGTAATAAGCTTTTCAATTGAATAAATGAGCGGTAGTGGTTTTTTGTTTTCCTCCCCTAGAAATGCAGTGCTTGATCAGACTGCACTGACCTGTAGAAGTTGTGGGCACTGTGGTGTTCTCCAGAATGCTACTTGGGCTGCCACTACAAGTAGGCCATTTAAAATAATAACCTTAGACTTTGAAAATACATAAAAACTTCATGATGCTTAAAGTAGAGGGCAGAGTAGTCATCAGGTTAAAATAACTTCATGCTTATGACATGCACAGTGATGGTTCCTTTCAGGTTTTTTGGTTGTTGTTGTTGTTGGGTTTTTTTCTTCTTTAAGATGGCACTGGTTGCAGTGATCTTCAGTTTTACGACACAGCTAACTGTCTTAGTATAGATAGGGTTCCTTTCTGCCTACTATTTCCGTTTACTGGCAGACATAGTTAAGATAGCTCTTTGGAGTTGTGGAGTGTGTGTGTGTGTGTGTGAATGTGTATGAAAATAAGAAGACCTAAAGTCCCCTCCCCACATCATTAGTTTTTGCTGCCCTGTATTTCAGTGTTACCAAGATTTTAAAGTGGCCCAAGTATTGCTGTTGCAAATGTTTCCGTGTTTGTCTAACTATTGTGATGACATAAATAAAAAAAAGAAAATCAAAACACTAAATGTTTTATTACTTGCCCTATAACTATATAGGCGTTCCCGGTCTAATATCGATTTCTTTTTTCAGGATTCACTGTATCATTTTTTTTACCCTATGAAACGGAAAGATATTTCTGGCTTACTGTTGGCTTTTGATAGACGTTTTATCCTTGGGGAATTGCCCACCAATTAATTCATAGAGTTTGGAATTTAACTGAAGGACATTTTGCATGCCCGTGTTCAAATAGCGATGCTAACAAGCCACCATACGGTTCGTGTTGGTAGCTTTATGGATACTTAAAGGTAGGCAATAGTCTTATTTTTTAATAATGCTTAACCTTTTTCTCTTTGGCAAGAACAAGCAAGTCTGCCTGGTTTTGTAGGACTTGCAGCTTTTCCTTAACATCAGACTTTAAAAAGGGGAGAACCAGGAGTATCAGGTACGCAGTTAGGATGGCGATTTTTAAAATACGAAGCTGCGTAACAGTCTCGGGAAGAACATGCGTGACTGGGCGTGGGAGTCTGTGGTACAGCATTACTAACCTTTGCAAAAAAAAGTTTTGAAGAATGAAGCATTTGCTTTATGAACGGTACTTGAGGACGAATTCTGATGCTGCTGCTAAAGTTTATTGAAAAATAGGCACTGATTTCAGTGATGATGCAGGTGTGGTTTCTGTTCATGCCTTAAATCTGAAAAGAAGAGAAGAGAAACCTGCATGTGAAGGAGGATTTTGTATGAAGGGTAATCAAACCAGTAACCTGCTTTAAGAACGACTTTAAAATATTTGGAGCATCGGTTAAAGGCAAATAAGTCAAGTTTATCATATCCTCCTACATAAGCTGTGACTATTGAATAGAGTCGGCAGTCTGCCTCAGAACTTGTTGGTGTGCAACTGCAACGTGTTAAGTTGTAAGGCTTCACAGCCACGAGCTGATGGGCCACAGTTCTCTCCCAGCATGAAGCGCTGTAAGTTTTAGTTTCTTGCACAGCAGTGACTCTTTTCAACATTAGTAACTATACAACAGGGTAAAAGGCAAATTTAGTGAAGAATAATGTGTCGTTCTCAGAGTAGCTGTTTGCATTTCACCGTGATGCAGATGCTTTCTATAGTGGTTGTGTTGGCACATGTCTTAGAATTCGGTTAATCCTCTCCTGAACTCATTTAAACTTTTGGCTTCAACTGCATCACTGACAATATGTTTCAGAATAGAATAATTATTTCCTTTAAAAAAAAACGGGGGTGGGGGGATAAGAAGAAGGGGTGGAGGAAGCGGGGATAAAAAAATCTGTTGTCTGCCAGTGCTGTGGGCTGCTCACTCATTTTTCTGTAGAACTTCTGGGGTTGTGTTGTTGTTGTTGTTGTTGTTGTTGTTGTTCTACCTTAATGCTAATAGGCATTTCTACCTTTTTTACCTTGTTTTTCTACCTAATGCTAATAGGCATTAGCCTATCCTCTGCACCTTTGGTCATTTCCTGAAGTTTGTCTGTAGTTTCCTACATTAGTAGGTAAATGTATCTATTTTACTTTACAGAGCTTTGCTAGTTTTTTAAATTATACAAGAAATTTAAGTCTTGGAACAAATGTCTTTGCTTATTGATTTTTGTGAGTAGCTGCAAAAATCTTATTTATTAGTTGCCCCTTTTAAAATTAAAATAAAAATGAATGCTATGCAAGAAATAGGTTGCAAGTAACTGTTAGGGTCTTACTACTGCTCGCTGTTGAGAGATCGTGGGAAGTGTGTTAAAAGTTACGGGCATTTTTCAAGATAGTTTTCCAGGTCTGAGGCGTGCTGAAATATCTCTTTCCTATGATAGTGTGTTTAGTTTCATTGACTTCAGCGGAACACACAGAATACATTGACTTAAACTAGCTGAGATTCTGATGATAAGGTTTTATACTCTACCTAACATAGTGTTGTGATGACCTGTCCTCCGAACTCAAAAATATGTTTGATGATCTTAACAGGAGGCCGGATCTTTGATCTGGAAATTATGCTGGTAGCGACATTACAGAATCCAGGCTTGTAACTTCACTGGTTTCTTGCAGCCCCTCAAGTTCATGAAGGACAATAAGGACCCATTCTCTTTTGTTCTTGTGCTATAATCAGTGATGGAAGTATGACATTGTCAGTTGTAAGAAGTGGCTTAACTGCTGTTGGAGTCTGCTTTTATGCCTGAAAAACCTGTTGATTTGCATGGGTTTGCACAGCTTATGCTAATGATATGGCTGGAATGAGACAGGGTCTTGTGTAGTCTGCAAGGGCTGTATATGGTCCTGGTTTATAGCTGGGTGGGAGGGATTGGTTCAAGTTACTTCTGATTTGCCCTATTTAATATCTTAAATAGGAGTGAACAGGGTGATTGGAACAGTTTCATTTTCACAAGAGGAAATTTATAAATCGTTTTTTATCCTGTGTTAGAATTAAGATATGTATTTACTGGAGACAACGAGTCTAGCCTGAACACTGAAACAGCTCTGTTTTGGGCACACTATTAGAACTTTTTTAAAATTTTCAAATCATAACAGTCTGTCAGTTCATGCTTGTTGAGTCTGAGACATTAAATGATGCCCTTTGAACAGGGAAACATTGCTAATAATTGATATTTGGTTTGTAGACTATACCTTTTGTATGCTCTAAAGTCACCTGTTGTTTCCCTTTCATTTATAAAAGTTCTGTTTGTCAAACCATATAAGCGCATACCTAAATTCAGTGTTAAAGTTCCTGAATTGCTCTAAACTATTGTGTTGCTGTAAACTGTTTTGGCTGATAAACCTAAGCGGTCAGCTTGGTATTCCTACGTGTATATGTGATTAAGATGCAATAGTTCGGAACACGTTACCAGGCAACTGCATGCTCCAGCTGCATAGGAGGCACAAAGCAGCTGGCCCGTTCCTTGTAATCAGTGGGAAAGTACAGATTCTCCTGTGACCTTGGTCACTCTTGTCTATAACATATTAGATAAGAGTATTTTGATACTCCTCTCGCAGTGGGAGAAACACTGCTTGTGTCTGTGCAGTGTGTGAAAATCACTTTACCAAGATGCTTTTATTTCTAAAACCCTTGGGAAAAAAACCTCGAAACGGAATTTAAAAACTTTTTTAGTCCAAGGCAAACGTCAGGATTCTCATTCTTACAAAGTATTTTACAATTGTGTAACCTTGTAGACTGTACGGAGAATGAGGATCTTGCATGTGACGTATTCAAAAGTTTCATTTTCGGTGTTCTACACGCTTCTACTGATCGCAGTGCCTTTGTTTCCTAACAGCAAGTGGCAACAGACAATGCGTATGGGTCTCAAGGCCCTGTGGAACAGAGAAGGTAGTTTGCCAGTGTTCTTACTGCTGTTGCAGACATTGTTTCAGTGGATTGAAAGTGGCACGTTCCAAGTACCTTTTCCTACCATTGCTGCGTATTTTATTTTTTTTTTTTAATCCAGAAGAATGTTTCTGTACTTCCCTTCCCTTCCCTATAGCTGCATGTTGATTTACATTGCGTGCTATTGCAGCGTTCTTAGTCTACCGGTTACAGATTACTCCTTTCAGTTCTTGTGCATTTCTGAATGTGTATCTACCTACTAAACTCACATTTCTTCAGACATGATATGCAACTGCTACGGAAGTCAGCTATTGTGCTAGTTATGGTGTTTGCCCCGTCAGTTGTTTTACTATCTAATAAGTACCTGATGACAGAGAAGGGGTGTGTCAGAAAATAGACAAGTCAGGCTTTACATTAGAAATGGTTTTCATAAGATTTAAGAGAACGCAGTTTTGGCATAAGGATTTACATACCGCTCCCGGTGTTCTGTTGGGCTGACGTTTTGCAAGAAGCTGAGGTGTTTTAACTTTCAAAAGCTGTTTATGTAAATTGGCTTACCTCTGAGTACTCTCCTTCAGCTGTGTGTAACGAAGAAATAAATGTGCATCTCTAGACACGTGCATATGCAGATAGAATTGTAAGTGCACAGCTGGGGATGATGCTTGTGTTTGAGGGTAGAAATACGGAGAGGGACAGCAGTGGGGAAAGAAGAACCTTTGAAGATAGTCTAGCGTTGCTCTCATTCTAGAGGTGAATGATCAACTTTCTGTACCATTCTTGACAAACGCTTGCCTAATTTATTCTTAAACATTTCCTGTAATTATTACTACTGTTGCAAAGATTGCCACATACCCTAAGTTTTTCAGGTTGTAATTTAAGCCCCATGATTCCGTGTAACTGTGTGCAGTGGATGTACACAAAAGTTCTTCCTTACAGCTACCTTTTAGAGTTTAAACATTGTTATTTCTCTCCAGTTAAGCGGCTGTTTTTCAATTTATACTTTGAAGTCAGACTCCTGTACATCGTTGAGCACCCTCTTGGACTTACTGTAGACCCTCGCCAGTTATACTACACCCTTCTTGAAAAGCAGTACATCATCTGGAGGGTTCAGCAGCTAATCCGTGCAAATGTAGCGCGGCAGAAATACTGCTTGGATGTACTAACTCCAGTGTGATGTGTGAGGAGGAATCACTGGGCCTTTTGATTAGCAAGAAACGGTACATAAGAACTAGGTGACAGAAATAGGACACGCAGCTGGCACACTGGCCTTCAAGCTTACAGTGCAGCTCCGTGGGCTTTGGCTGGCTACAGAAGAGCATGAGGCACAGGAGAGAACTGCTGCTGGATCTTAGTGAAAGACAGTAAGTCATTTGGAGAGAGGTTTTCAACGCCAGGAATTCAAGTCGGGTGCCCAATTCCAGAGTGCCTGTGAAATCCCTGTGTACTGCCCTCGCTTGTCTAACTTTGTGTTGTATATTGTCTAGCAGCTTGTCTTTCAAAGATAACAAAGCTACACTTGTGTGATAGGTGATGTAATGATCTCATAATAACAGGCAAAATCCAAGTCACAGAAAATGCCAGCATTTGAAAGAGAGCCGGATAGGAGAGCCTTTTTTGTATGGATCAGTTGTCTTGTTCTGATTTTTTTGTTTTACAGGTAAAATCACAGCTCAGTGTGACATGGAAATAACTGGAAATAGTTTTATTTTTAAATTCGGGGCCTTATTTTCCTTGAAACTGGATTTTCAGATACGGTGCTAGAAGACGTTACAGAATTGCAAGTGTTGTTTCTGCCTCCTGTTCCTCTTGAACATTTGGTTTCCTGGGGAAAAATACTGTGTAAGCTCTGTAAGCAAAGAGGTTTTATATTTTTGGAATACTTGCCAGCTGAAGGGTTTGTACCTTGGACTTAAACTGTAGAGGAGGATCTGTTCAGGACATCCATGTTATAGAGTAGCTGTTGCATGACTTACACTTGTAATCCGGTTCCTACTTGATAGCCTTAACTTTGCGTGGATTGTGTGTTGAACTTTGCAGTAGTTTGTTTGTTTTTACATTTCCTTAAGGTCTAGGCAAAGGCTTAGAAAGTTAGCAGACTTAAGGATAAGCATTTATTACTTTGTCCTGCCACGTTGCTATTTGAAACCTGTTCTGAGTGTTGGTGGTATTGAAGAAATTGCCGAGATTTCGAGGGTGAATCTGTATCTTTAGGTGTACTGAGCAGAAAAGTACAATGGATCTTTTTAGTTGCCAGATAGCTTGCTTTATCCAGGCGGTCAATTTGTCAAGATCAGGCTGCAGCGTGGCCAATTCATTTCTTAGTTCCAACAACTGCCATCTTAATGTAGAGATTTATTCTGTAATCAAAACTGGAACTGTTGTCCCTGGTTATGTGTGCTTACTTATTTGTTTTTAACGCTGCTTCAGTGAGACTCCGTCTGAGGGCAGAAGAATCACAAAGCTAGACCAGATTTTGCTAAATGGAAATAACATAACACTGGTAAGTCAGCATTGTTAAAATGCTGCATGCATTTATTTTCTGTACCTGTAAATCAATCAGTCACTGAGCTCAGCTACTTTAAGCTGAGCTTTCCAGACAATTCCATTACACAAGGTAATTTCAAGTAGCTTCTGGGGCATATGTGTGTATGAAGGACGCTGGAAAAGTGATCTTGCTGTCTTAGTACACGTTACAGTTTTAAAAAAAAAAAAAAAAAAAAAAAAAAGAAAAAAAAAAAAGAGCATGTCCCTAACTTTATTTTGGTGAATGTTTTTCTGGTCTTCAGGTGTGCAAGGGAATCACTGGCTTTGCTAAGCGCTCCGTAAGCTGGTTCATACAGTGGCTTTTAACTCACGAGTGTTTGCCTGCATAAGCGTGTAGGTGGAATGCATCTACGTTTTATCCATTATTGTATGTATAGATGTGTTTGCAGCAGTTTGGATGTTTACAAGCTTGTCAAGTCGTTTGGCAGTTATGATTGCCATGATGCCCAGAGAGCTGTACCTTTACATGCTCTGAAAACAATCTGGAGGTCTGTTGGCTTACACCAAATCAGAAGCACTGTGATTTTTAGTTTATTATCTGCTGGTGTAGGTAGGTCAGTACTGAAACAGTAATTAAATACTGTGATTATGCATCCCTAAGCTGAATTCTGCAACTTCCTAAATACCACAAGAGCAGACCTAGAATAGTTTTTAGTTTGTCGGCATAGATGGCTACAAAGTCAGGACTTCCTGCGTAAAAGCATTCCTAATTTTGTGGGAAGAGGAGAGGACGACCAACTCGAGTCGAAATCAGCTCTGTGTGAACGAGGAACAATCTCCATTTTGCTGTCTTTCCCACCTTGCACCTCCTCACTGTGTGTCTGAGCAAGTGCCATCTTGCCTTAATTTCTAAGCCTTTTTCTGCTTTGGTTATTGTTCTGCCTCCTTAAAGGATAGCGCGTGTTCTGACTTCTTGTATGGGGTAAAATTACTACCATCCGGTTAAGCTGGTGGTATACTGCGCTTGAAGCAGAAGCTGGTGATGCTTAGAGTGCACATTTTCAGCGAGACGTAGATACGTTTCTGTATCGGACCGTGTGCCTCTCTTGCGGACACGTCTCCCATGTCAGGAAGACTATGCTTTAGACTTTTTCTTACTTCGGTCCTGAAAGCAGCAAAGTTCTTCCTCTTTAGAAGTGCTCAGCTAACTATTAAGAATGGATCAGTAAAAGCAATGGTTACCCTCTTCTTTTTTCCCTTATTCATGTTTTTCCTTTTGTATTTCTTTTTCTGTTGTTCAGTTCTTTACTTTCTTCCCTGGAAAATGACTCCCTGCTGCCTGTAGAAGGCTTCAGGCTCTTTATCAGTTTTTGAGCTCTGCTTACTGATAGAAGTTGGAAAGAGGAAACCAACTTCCCAGTACCGTGACAGTCTGGGGAGGAATCAGCAATTGGAGAAATTATTCACGAAAGGAAGGATGTTCTTTGTCCTTTTAAAAATGAGCTGTAGTGTTTCTAGACAGAATCATTTCCTTGAGGTGAATACCAAAGACAAAAACCAAAATGTTTGTTATCTAGGAACTCCTCTGTGTTTTGTTAAACATTCTTTGTGTTTTGGAGGTTCTGTCCTGTGCTTCTCTGGCAATAACTGGCTTCCACTGTTGGGAGAGGAAGATAATATTGAATCGAAAAACCGCTTTTGTGGTCTACCGGTGAAGTCTCCATCTGCTAAATTGTTGTAAAGCAAGAACTGTCATGTATGGGTTTGTAAAACTCGGACCTATGGCACAAACACAAAATTGTCGTCGTCTTTTATAGGTGGTTCCTGGAGGAGAAGGACCTGAAGTATAAATTGATACAGTTGTCATCTGTGAAGACATGGGTTTTTCATATATATATATATGTGTGTGTGTGTGTGTGTAATCTAAACAGAGCTTTTGTGGGGTAATGGTGTGGGTTGCTTGTTTGTTTTTGTTTACAGGCTCTTGGAATTGACATTTGCTAAAAGAGAAGGATTTCCCCTTCAGGAAAGGTGCATCACTAATGATGATGCTGGTTTTGTAAGTTGAAACCGTTACTTTCCTGTAAAGACACACTAATTTCTTCTGAATAAAAGCCTTTCTTTTTGTTCTCTTTGTGCTCAGTTACGTAAGTGCACGAGGGAGTTAGTTTTCCAACGGGTTGATGGAGTGGAAAAAGAATAGTTACGTTCCAGTTGCTGTCGGTCTTCAGTTTTTCTACATCTGTTGCATTTGTTTATGGCTCAAGTCTATATAAAACCCAAATCGTGAGCCAAGAGATTGCTATTCTTTGCACTACAGGCAGATACTAAGCTGGATCATTTGTTTAAACCCTGCTTCAGGCTGTGTCGCCAGAAACCATGTGGTAGAGTGCTGTAGAATTCTGAAAGCTCTTCAGAGTGGATGCATCTGTTTGATGCTCAGCAGCCGTGGGTTCTGCTGGCCTTGAGGTTCAGCACTCTTGGACTTGTTTTGCTTGGCAGATGTACTCTCTTGTAGTAAAGGCATTGTAGTGGTATTTTGCGAGTGAGGACAGACAGACCAGGCATCGTTCATGTCCAGGGGGCCGGGGCGGGAAGGTTGGTGTTCAAGCTTCTCATTCCTGTCAGCGGTGACTCCGCTTGCACCACTAAGTGGTGCTGTGTACGTACCCTTAACTAAATTGGGAGCTGCCTGTGCCTGCCTGCTTGTGTAGTTCGGAGCGGTCCTTTTAGAGAAAATGTTCTTTTGGCTGCATTTGTTCTCCTGTGATACAAAAACTTGACAGCTATTGGGGGCAACTACTACTTTAGGAGGATTTCTATAAAGTAAGAAATTGCCGGTTTTATTTTATCATGATGGGCAAAACAATAACTGATTCAAAATCACGTCCGCTGCAGCTTATGCTTCCGTAACACACCACTCAACTGATTTCTATGCGTAAATGTCTTCGGAGAGGAATCACAGGTGCCTGCTGTGACTATAGGGACAAGCCGTATGGGCTCACAGGAGCAGAACATGCTTTGCCTTCCCATCACCAGAAGAAAGAAAGAAAGAAAGAGGTGAAGAAGGGTGCTCAGGAGCAAGAGGCTGCAAGGAAGTTGCTGTACGTGATCCTTTTGCCTTGCTTTATCTGACAGAAAAGCTGCCTTCTGCTAGTTGGGTCTTGGCTTGAAATACAAGGGGGAAGAGACTCCCGCCCCTCTCCCAGGGAGTGTGCTACTTTTGACTGGCTTGTTCCGACTATGTGATCTGCAATTACAATATTTAGGTTGCATGGTGACAATCTATACCACTGACTCCCTGAATGGTTTTTCACTTCTGTCCCCGCTTCCTTCTCCAGCTTTTTTCAATATATCAATTTAAAAAAAAAAAAAAAAAAAAAAAATTTTTTTTTACCTTACATGAACATCATCTGTTGGCTTTGGCCCCAAACACTTTATTTCCTAGAAATAAGTTGAGTCTTTTCATCAGAATATGTAAAAGATTTCTAGCCACTGTAATACTATTGTATTGTTTGGTTTTTTTTTTTTAAATAAGTTTCTATCCAGGTTCCAGTGTGTGCACTGAATTTCTACTGCAGTAGATGACAGTCTTAAGCTGAAGAGAGATTTCATGGTTGGGAGAGAAAAAGAGCAGATCTTGACTCAAAGGTAACTTTTCCAAGGGAAAGGTAAACTCTTTTGTTTCTTTGGGGATTTTTATTCTGATAGCACAAGCATCTTGTTCTCTCAGGATTTTGTTATCTCTGGAAAAAAACCTTGGTTTTGTGTCACTTTCCTCCTTCCCTGGTTGTGTTTTTTTTTTTCCACTCCTTTCAGAGGAACTGCTAATACTGTTACAATTTAGGAAGACATTTTTAACTCTTGACTCGGAGGTCCGCAGACATGACTGTAAAGACAGTTTCTGTGCATCCAAATGCTGTTAATCCCTTCAAATACGAAATGAAAGATGTGTAACTTGGAGCTGAGGCTGAGTCAGAGTATTCCAGATGGGTCTGGTTTACTTTGCATTCAGTGTTCCTGTAGCCTGTTGCTTTGGAAGGTGCAGGTAATAAGCTTTTCAATTGAATAAATGAGCGGTAGTGGTTTTTTGTTTTCCTCCCCTAGAAATGCAGTGCTTGATCAGACTGCACTGACCTGTAGAAGTTGTGGGCACTGTGGTGTTCTCCAGAATGCTACTTGGGCTGCCACTACAAGTAGGCCATTTAAAATAATAACCTTAGACTTTGAAAATACATAAAAACTTCATGATGCTGAAAGTAGAGGGCAGAGTAGTCATCAGGTTAAAATAACTTCATGCTTATGACATGCACAGTGATGGTTCCTTTCAGGTTTTTTGGTTGTTGTTGTTGTTGGGTTTTTTTCTTCTTTAAGATGGCACTGGTTGCAGTGATCTTCAGTTTTACGACACAGCTAACTGTCTTAGTATAGATAGGGTTCCTTTCTGCCTACTATTTCCGTTTACTGGCAGACATAGTTAAGATAGCTCTTTGGAGTTGTGGAGTGTGTGTGTGTGTGTGTGAATGTGTATGAAAATAAGAAGACCTAAAGTCCCCTCCCCACATCATTAGTTTTTGCTGCCCTGTATTTCAGTGTTACCAAGATTTTAAAGTGGCCCAAGTATTGCTGTTGCAAATGTTTCCGTGTTTGTCTAACTATTGTGATGACAGAAATAAAAAAAAGAAAATCAAAACACTAAATGTTTTATTACTTGCCCTATAACTATATAGGCGTTCCCGGTCTAATATCGATTTCTTTTTTCAGGATTCACTGTATCATTTTTTTTACCCTATGAAACGGAAAGATATTTCTGGCTTACTGTTGGCTTTTGATAGACGTTTTATCCTTGGGGAATTGCCCACCAATTAATTCATAGAGTTTGGAATTTAACTGAAGGACATTTTGCATGCCCGTGTTCAAATAGCGATGCTAACAAGCCACCATACGGTTCGTGTTGGTAGCTTTATGGATACTTAAAGGTAGGCAATAGTCTTATTTTTTAATAATGCTTAACCTTTTTCTCTTTGGCAAGAACAAGCAAGTCTGCCTGGTTTTGTAGGACTTGCAGCTTTTCCTTAACATCAGACTTTAAAAAGGGGAGAACCAGGAGTATCAGGTACGCAGTTAGGATGGCGATTTTTAAAATACGAAGCTGCGTAACAGTCTCAGGAAGAACATGCGTGACTGGGCGTGGGAGTCTGTGGTACAGCATTACTAACCTTTGCAAAAAAAAGTTTTGAAGAATGAAGCATTTGCTTTATGAACGGTACTTGAGGACGAATTCTGATGCTGCTGCTAAAGTTTATTGAAAAATAGGCACTGATTTCAGTGATGATGCAGGTGTGGTTTCTGTTCATGCCTTAAATCTGAAAAGAAGAGAAGAGAAACCTGCATGTGAAGGAGGAATTTGTATGAAGGGTAATCAAACCAGTAACCTGCTTTAAGAACGACTTTAAAATATTTGGAGCATCGGTTAAAGGCAAATAAGTCAAGTTTATCATATCCTCCTACATAAGCTGTGACTATTGAATACAGTCGGCAGTCCGCCTCAGAACTTGTTGGTGTGCAACTGCAACGTGTTAAGTTGTAAGGCTTCACAGCCACGAGCTGATGGGCCACAGTTCTCTCCCAGCATGAAGCGCTGTAAGTTTTAGTTTCTTGCACAGCAGTGACTCTTTTCAACATTAGTAACTATACAACAGGGTAAAAGGCAAATTTAGTGAAGAATAATGTGTCGTTCTCAGAGTAGCTGTTTGCATTTCACCGTGATGCAGATGCTTTCTATAGTGGTTGTGTTGGCACATGTCTTAGAATTCAGTTAATCCTCTCCTGAACTCATTTAAACTTTTGGCTTCAACTGCATCACTGACAATATGTTTCAGAATAGAATAATTATTTCCTTTAAAAAAAAACGGGGGTGGGGGGATAAGAAGATGGGGTGGAGGAAGCGGGGATAAAAAAATCTGTTGTCTGCCAGTGCTGTGGGCTGCTCACTCATTTTTCTGTAGAACTTCTGGGGTTGTGTTGTTGTTGTTGTTGTTGTTGTTGTTCTACCTTAATGCTAATAGGCATTTCTACCTTTTTTACCTTGTTTTTCTACCTAATGCTAATAGGCATTAGCCTATCCTCTGCACCTTTGGTCATTTCCTGAAGTTTGTCTGTAGTTTCCTACATGAGTAGGTAAATGTATCTATTTTACTTTACAGAGCTTTGCTAGTTTTTTAAATTAGACAAGAAATTTAAGTCTTGGAACAAATGTCTTTGCTTATTGATTTTTGTGAGTAGCTGCAAAAATCTTATTTATTAGTTGCCCCTTTTAAAATTAAAATAAAAATGAATGCTATGCAAGAAATAGGTTGCAAGTAACTGTTAGGGTCTTACTACTGCTCGCTGTTGAGAGATCGTGGGAAGTGTGTTAAAAGTTACGGGCATTTTTCAAGATAGTTTTCCAGGTCTGAGGCGTGCTGAAATATCTCTTTCCTATGATAGTGTGTTTAGTTTCATTGACTTCAGCGGAACACACAGAATACATTGACTTAAACTAGCTGAGATTCTGATGATAAGGTTTTATACTCTACCTCACATAGTGTTGTGATGACCTGTCCTCCGAACTCAAAAATATGTTTGATGATCTTAACAGGAGGCCGGATCTTTGATCTGGAAATTATGCTGGTAGCGACATTACAGAATCCAGGCTTGTAACTTCACTGGTTTCTTGCAGCCCCTCAAGTTCATGAAGGACAATAAGGACCCATTCTCTTTTGTTCTTGTGCTATAATCAGTGATGGAAGTATGACATTGTCAGTTGTAAGAAGTGGCTTAACTGCTGTTGGAGTCTGCTTTTATGCCTGAAAAACCTGTTGATTTGCATGGGTTTGCACAGCTTATGCTAATGATATGGCTGGAATGAGACAGGGTCTTGTGTAGTCTGCAAGGGCTGTATATGGTCCTGGTTTATAGCTGGGTGGGAGGGATTGGTTCAAGTTACTTCTGATTTGCCCTATTTAATATCTTAAATAGGAGTGAACAGGGTGATTGGAACAGTTTCATTTTCACAAGAGGAAATTTATAAATCGTTTTTTATCCTGTGTTAGAATTAAGATATGTATTTACTGGAGACAACGAGTCTAGCCTGAACACTGAAACAGCTCTGTTTTGGGCACACTATTAGAACTTTTTTAAAATTTTCAAATCATAACAGTCTGTCAGTTCATGCTTGTTGAGTCTGAGACATTAAATGATGCCCTTTGAACAGGGAAACATTGCTAATAATTGATATTTGGTTTGTAGACTATACCTTTTGTATGCTCTAAAGTCACCTGTTGTTTCCCTTTCATTTATAAAAGTTCTGTTTGTCAAACCATATAAGCGCATACCTAAATTCAGTGTTAAAGTTCCTGAATTGCTCTAAACTATTGTGTTGCTGTAAACTGTTTTGGCTGATAAACCTAAGCGGTCAGCTTGGTATTCCTACGTGTATATGTGATTAAGATGCAATAGTTCGGAACACGTTACCAGGCAACTGCATGCTCCAGCTGCATAGGAGGCACAAAGCAGCTGGCCCGTTCCTTGTAATCAGTGGGAAAGTACAGATTCTCCTGTGACCTTGGTCACTCTTGTCTATAACATATTAGATAAGAGTATTTTGATACTCCTCTCGCAGTGGGAGAAACACTGCTTGTGTCTGTGCAGTGTGTGAAAATCACTTTACCAAGATGCTTTTATTTCTAAAACCCTTGGGAAAAAAACCTCGAAACGGAATTTAAAAACTTTTTTAATCCAAGGCAAACGTCAGGATTCTCATTCTTACAAAGTATTTTACAATTGTGTAACCTTGTAGACTGTACGGAGAATGAGGATCTTGCATGTGACGTATTCAAAAGTTTCATTTTTGGTGTTCTACACGCTTCTACTGATCGCAGTGCCTTTGTTTCCTAACAGCAAGTGGCAACAGACAATGCGTATGGGTCTCAAGGCCCTGTGGAACAGAGAAGGTAGTTTGCCAGTGTTCTTACTGCTGTTGCAGACATTGTTTCGGTGGATTGAAAGTGGCACGTTCCAAGTACCTTTTCCTACCATTGCTGCGTATTTTATTTTTTTTTTTAATCCAGAAGAATGTTTCTGTACTTCCCTTCCCTTCCCTATAGCTGCATGTTGATTTACATTGCGTGCTATTGCAGCGTTCTTAGTCTACCGGTTACAGATTACTCCTTTCAGTTCTTGTGCATTTCTGAATGTGTATCTACCTACTAAACTCACATTTCTTCAGACATGATATGCAACTGCTACGGAAGTCAGCTATTGTGCTAGTTATGGTGTTTGCCCCGTCAGTTGTTTTACTATCTAATAAGTACCTGATGACAGAGAAGGGGTGTGTCAGAAAATAGACAAGTCAGGCTTTACATTAGAAATGGTTTTCATAAGATTTAAGAGAACGCAGTTTTGGCATAAGGATTTACATACCGCTCCCGGTGTTCTGTTGGGCTGACGTTTTGCAAGAAGCTGAGGTGTTTTAACTTTCAAAAGCTGTTTATGTAAATTGGCTTACCTCTGAGTACTCTCCTTCAGCTGTGTGTAACGAAGAAATAAATGTGCATCTCTAGACACGTGCATATGCAGATAGAATTGTAAGTGCACAGCTGGGGATGATGCTTGTGTTTGAGGGTAGAAATACGGAGAGGGACAGCAGTGGGGAAAGAAGAACCTTTGAAGATAGTCTAGCGTTGCTCTCATTCTAGAGGTGAATGATCAACTTTCTGTACCATTCTTGACAAACGCTTGCCTAATTTATTCTTAAACATTTCCTGTAATTATTACTACTGTTGCAAAGATTGCCACATACCCTAAGTTTTTCAGGTTGTAATTTAAGCCCCATGATTCCGTGTAACTGTGTGCAGTGGATGTACACAAAAGTTCTTCCTTACAGCTACCTTTTAGAGTTTAAACATTGTTATTTCTCTCCAGTTAAGCGGCTGTTTTTCAATTTATACTTTGAAGTCAGACTCCTGTACATCGTTGAGCACCCTCTTGGACTTACTGTAGACCCTCGCCAGTTATACTACACCCTTCTTGAAAAGCAGTACATCATCTGGAGGGTTCAGCAGCTAATCCGTGCAAATGTAGCGCGGCAGAAATACTGCTTGGATGTACTAACTCCAGTGTGATGGGTGAGGAGGAATCACTGGGCCTTTTGATTAGCAAGAAACGGTACATAAGAACTAGGTGACAGAAATAGGACACGCAGCTGGCACACTGGCCTTCAAGCTTACAGTGCAGCTCCGTGGGTTTTGGCTGGCTACAGAAGAGCATGAGGCACAGGAGAGAACTGCTGCTGGATCTTAGTGAAAGACAGTAAGTCATTTGGAGAGAGGTTTTCAACGCCAGGAATTCAAGTCGGGTGCCCAATTCCAGAGTGCCTGTGAAATCCCTGTGTACTGCCCTCGCTTGTCTAACTTTGTGTTGTATATTGTCTAGCAGCTTGTCTTTCAAAGATAACAAAGCTACACTTGTGTGATAGGTGATGTAATGATCTCATAATAACAGGCAAAATCCAAGTCACAGAAAATGCCAGCATTTGAAAGAGAGCCGGATAGGAGAGCCTTTTTTGTATGGATCAGTTGTCTTGTTCTGATTTTTTTGTTTTACAGGTAAAATCACAGCTCAGTGTGACATGGAAATAACTGGAAATAGTTTTATTTTTAAATTCGGGGCCTTATTTTCCTTGAAACTGGATTTTCAGATACGGTGCTAGAAGATGTTACAGAATTGCAAGTGTTGTTTCTGCCTCCTGTTCCTCTTGAACATTTGGTTTCCTGGGGAAAAATACTGTGTAAGCTCTGTAAGCAAAGAGGTTTTATATTTTTGGAATACTTGCCAGCTGAAGGGTTTGTACCTTGGACTTAAACTGTAGAGGAGGATCTGTTCAGGACATCCATGTTATAGAGTAGCTGTTGCATGACTTACACTTGTAATCCGGTTCCTACTTGATAGCCTTAACTTTGCGTGGATTGTGTGTTGAACTTTGCAGTAGTTTGTTTGTTTTTACATTTCCTTAAGGTCTAGGCAAAGGCTTAGAAAGTTAGCAGACTTAAGGATAAGCATTTATTACTTTGTCCTGCCACGTTGCTATTTGAAACCTGTTCTGAGTGTTGGTGGTATTGAAGAAATTGCCGAGATTTTGATGCAGAGACGCGATTGTATAATTAATTCAATAGTTAATGTAAAATGTAACCTTTGTATAAATGCATGATCTGCCGACTATGGTGGTGTCCTTCCACCCCGTTATTTGGTAACTTTGTAGCTTGTGCGAGAATGACATGTTACACCATCTTACAATGGACTTTCAGTTCTCTTGTGAAATCAAGAAGATGAACAACCACCTTATCAGGAAGAATGTGTTGGCAACAACCTCCGAAGTCCCACTGCGCAGAATCAACTAATAGGGTCAAATAGCGGACACCGTGAGGAAGACTATCGAAGACCACCAGAGGACGCCTGAAAGACCACCAGAGACCCTAACACGCATGCGTAACAAACATTATAATATGTTAATGACTTCTCGGAAAAAGGATGAATATGTAACATGTTTCTCAGAAATCTAATGCATATACATGAAAGCTCTGTATTTAATCTGTACGCTTAAACTTAACGGTGTGCACGATAGGTGGAGCGATCCCCCGTGCAACCAGCGCTGCCAATAAAGAATACCGACTCGATTGTTAAATCCAACTCTCGAGTTAAGTTCTTTGAATCAATCTGGCGACCCAGATGGGACCCTCTCTGCTCGGCTGCAGGACCCGCTGAGAACAGGACTCCCTAGGGTACCCCCGGGATTTTCCCGGAGGGACTCCTCGCCTCACTCGGATCACTGCGGGAGCAGACAAGGACACCATCTAAAGGATTAAAGGTATTCTTTATGTCTTTGGGTTTGGGACCGGTCATTTGGGCTGTCCATAAGTCATAAGATTAACTTATGCAGGATGGCGTATGCCAGGTAGCTGATGCACTTGGTATACATTTGGTTTTGGTTTGATACGTGTCTGGACACTTTTGTTTCAGTATACTCTGTATGCTGTTGTGCACCTTGTGTGCTTTTGGTTTGGTGCCCATACATGTACTTTGGTTTTTTGATTTGAATTTGTTTCGGACCTTTTGGCTACCTGAATGTGGTAAACGACCATTGGAATCGGATTACGGAGACCGCTGTGAGTTCTGAGTTAAAACTGTGTCGAAACGGTGAATTGAATGAATGAGTGAGTGAGAAGCAGCTGCAGAGTGTGTGTGTGAGATTCCAATCCGCAGTTTCACTCCGTAGGAGGTAAGGCCGGAGACCAATGAGGTGTGACTGACTCTGTGATGATTTGGGAGACGAACTTGTATATTATTATAGTTATAAGTTTGAGCTCGATTATTTTGATTATCTTGTTTATGTGGTGTTGTTGTTGTAAGAAATTCCCTGTTTGGTGTATTATATAAATGTGGGTATACGAATGGTGTCTTCTGCATCCGGAAAACGAGTGTA
Organism: Astur gentilis; assembly: GCF_929443795.1. Taxonomy (NCBI): domain Eukaryota; kingdom Metazoa; phylum Chordata; class Aves; order Accipitriformes; family Accipitridae; genus Astur; species Astur gentilis. The sequence goes on from NC_064883.1 coordinate 1,009,645, forward strand.
AACCTATATATATATCCTAGAGTGTGTGTGGTGTAAACAAAGGTTGCAAATAGATTGTGGAAAGGATATTGAATGCTCTGAGTGTCGGGTTTGGACTCCCTGGGACAAGAGAGAGCGGGCTACCTATATAGTTGAGATTGTTTGTGGTTGTAAAGGTGAGCATATAAACGAGTAATATGGGAGGTAAACAAAGTGGTGGAATATTGAAAAAGAGCCCCTTAGGCTGTATCTTGAATCACTGGAAGAAGATAGGGGGACCGTCAGGTGGAGGCGTGGATAAGAAAACTTTAATAAAATATTGCAATCAGTAGTGGCCTTTATATAAATTAGACGATGATGAAAAATGGCCCTTTAATGGGACATTGAATTATAACACTTTGTTACAATTGATGCTGTTTTTGAGACGAGAAGGAAAATGGGATGAGGTGATGTATGCAGATATGTTTTTCACTTTAAGAAATCATTCAGAGTGGCAGAAAGAATGTGGCATTAATTTGGCCCCACAAGACCCTCTTGTGTTGGCAATGGAGAAGGAGCAGAAAAGGAGTACAGGGAAGATGAAGAGATGTTGTTCGGCATGTAGCATAGGACAAAGATGTATAAAATTAAAGGAAACTGAGGAAAGAATGGAAGATTTTATTTTTTCACCACACTTGTTACCCCAACATCCCTAGAAGGTAATTCCACTGATGATACGGGTACGAAAGAACCTGATGAAGGTACGAGCACGAAAGATCTAGGTTTTACTCCTATTACAGCTCGCACCCGGAGTAAGATTGGTCCAATAATCCAGGCTCCCTTAAGACAGGCAGTAGGAGCTACTGGTCCTACAAAAATTAAAGTGCCATTTACGATGAATGATTTAGATTCATGGAGAGAAATAGTAAAAGAATATCGGGATGATCCTGAAGGAGTTGCTAAAAGATTTGAGTTCATTGTTAAAAAATCAAGATCCAGATTGGAAGGACATCGATTTGATGTTAGATGCCTTAACTGAAACTGAAAAGCAATTAATAATAAGGAATGCACGGACTCAGGTCCAAATTCAAATAACTGCTGGGGTTTTACCCGGTGTGGTAGATAACCACGTACCGAGAACAGACCCCAATTGGGACCCTAATGATGACCATGATTACCGATTGTTGAAAAAATATCAAGAATGGATAAAAATTGGTATTGAAAATGCAGTACCGAAAGCAGTTAACTGGTCAAGCCTGTATGCAGTAAAACAAGGTCAGACTGAAACTCCCACAGAGTTTCTCGACCGGTTAAGAGTAGCAATGCGGAAGTATACTACATTAGACCCTGTTTCTGAGGTGGGGAAACAGCAGCTAGTCTCTTTGTTTTTGGGACAATCCTCAGAGGATATAAGAAGGAAACTTCAGAAATTGAAGGAGCCAGAGATAAGGGATTTAGAAAAGTTGATAGAGGAGGCCTGGAGAACGTATCGGAATAGAGAAGGGGAGGAGAGACGAAAAATGGGAACGGCTATTGCCGCAGCTACCGTAGCCGCGCTGGGAAGACAGGATAACTCCCTTCGTGGGAGGGGTCGGGGAACTGGGAGGAGGGGAGGCTCACGCCAGCCCCTAAGGTCAGACCAATGTGCTTATTGTAAAGAAATAGGTCACTGGAAAGGACAATGTCCCAAGCTGAGTGGAGCACAGGCTGTTGTAGCCAATATCGCCTCTGGTCAATGAGGGGGACCGGGGGAATCCACCCTAGCGGATCCACTGGTTAAAATTAGGCTAGGGAAAGTAGAACAAGAGGTGGATTTTCTTGTAGATACGGGAGCGTCCTACTCAGTGTTAAATCAAAGGCTAATACCGGAGGATGAAGAGTTTGTGACTGTAGTGGGAGCTACTGGCCAGCAGAAAAAGGCTTATTTTCTAAAACCGCTTAAATATAGATTGGGAAAACAAATAGGAATACATAAATTTCTGTATTTGCCCGGATCTCCGAAATCCTTGTTAGGCCGTGATTTGCTAGAACAATTGGAAGCAGAAATTGTTTTTGAAAAAGGAAAAATGGAATTAAAAATCAAGGAGGACCAGCTAATTAACATTTTAAGTTTAGCATTAATACAAACTGAACCAAAATTTGAAGTACCTCCAGAAATTGTTGATCAAGTATATCCTGGAGTCTGGGCCTCCGAGGTTCCGGGGAAAGCTAAAAATGCAGCCCCCATAGTAATTAAACTAAAACCAGGAGCAGAGCCTGTCAAAATTAAACAATATCCCCTGAAATTAGATGATAGAAAAGGGATAAAGGAAATAATTGATAGGTTCTTACAGTATGGGATACTAATTGAATGTGAATCAGAATACAATACCCCTATACTGCCAGTCAAAAAGGCAGATGGGAAAAGTTATAGGTTAGTCCAAGATCTGAGAGCCATAAATAAGATTACTGAGGATATACATCCAGTAGTCGCAAATCCATATACTTTGCTAACAAAACTAAAAGATAACCAAGTTTGGTTTACCGTACTGGATTTAAAGGATGCCTTTTTTGCCTGACCTTAGCCACAGAAAGCCAGAATTTGTTTGCTTTTGAATGGGAAAATCCTGAATCTGGAAGAAGAACTCAGCTAACATGGACAGTACTACCACAAGGTTTTAAAAATAGCCCCACTATTTTTGGAAATCAACTGGCGAAAGAGCTTGAAACTTGGGTACCTCCAGACAACGAAGGAATTTTGTTACAGTATGTAGATGATCTCTTAGTAGCTACTGAAACCAGAGAAAGTTGTATTCAATGGACTGTGGATCTTCTTAATTTTTTTGGGTTTAAGTGGATATCGAGTCTCTCAACAGAAGGCTCAATTGGTCCAGCAACACGTGACCTACCTGGGACTTGTAATCTCGGGAGGACAACGGGAACTCGGGACTGAGCGAAAAGAAGCCATTTGCCGAACCCCGGAGCCTCAAACGGTAAAAGAGCTGCGGACCTTCTTGGGAATGACAGGTTGGTGTCGTCTATGGATACATAATTATGGACTATTAGTAAAGCCATTATATGAACTGATAAAGAAAGATCAGTTAAAAGTAATTTGGACTGGAGAAACACGAAACGCGTTTAAACAACTCAAACGAGAACTAATGAGAGCTCCTGCTCTGGGGCTGCCGGATGTTTCAAAACCATTCTGGCTGTTTTCTCATGAGAGACAAGGAATAGCTTTGGGAGTACTAGCACAAAGACTTGGTCCCTATAAACGGGCAGTAGCCTATTTCTCCAAACAACTGGATGAGGTGAGCAAGGGATGGCCTGGTCGCCTCCGAGCTGTCGCAGCAGTTGTTATCAATATTCAAGAGGCCCGGAAGTTTGCCATGGGACAGAAAATAACAGTGCTGGTCTCTCATACAGTTTCAGCGGTTTTGGAACAAAAAGGAAGTCATTGGCTCTCGCCCCAGAGATTCTTAAAGTACCAAGCAGTGTTAGTAGAACAAGATGATGTAGAAATTGTAGTTACTAACATTGTCAATCCAGCCTCTTTTCTTAGTGGAACTCTGAGTGAACCAGTGACACATGACTGCATAGAAACAGTAGAAGCTATATATTCCAGTCGACCAGACCTCAAAGAAGAACCTCTGGAAGATGCTGAAAACTCCTGGTATACCGACGGGAGTAGTTTTATCAAGCAGGGACAACGTAAAGCAGGATACGCAATTACAACCACCCAACAGGTAATCGAATCTAAGTCTTTGCCTTCTGGGACTTCAGCCCAAAAGGCGGAGATAATTGCCCTTACCCGAGCATTGGAATTGGCAAAAGGTAAAAAGATAAACATTTGGACAGATTCTAAATATGCATTTGGAGTAGTTCACGCCCACGGTGCAATTTGGAAAGAACGAGGATTGCTAACCGCTCAAGGAAAGCAAATAAAACATGCAGAAGAAATCTTAAAGCTATTAGAAGCTGTAAAGCAACCAGAAAAGGTAGCTATCATGCATTGTCGAGGACACCAAAAAGGAAACACAGATCCAGAAATTGGAAATCGACTAGCAGATTATGAGGCTAGGCGGGTGGCGGAAGAAGTGGAAGCAGAAACATTATCCTTAATACCAGACGGTAAAATCCAAACTGTAAGTACAAATCAAAAACCAAATTATTCAAAAGAAGACCTAAAATTAATTGAAGATCTGGATGGTAAAATAGAGACAGATGGATGGGTTCGTTTAGCAGATAATCGTATAGTGATACCATCCAATTTAATATGGACAACAGTTCTAACTGAACATAATAAGACGCATTGGGGAGCAGATGCCCTGTACAAAAACTTAAATCAGAAATTAATAGGACGCAATCTGTATACAATGGTGAAACAAATATCTCAGCAATGTGAAATTTGTTTACGTAATAACCCTAATGTGGCGAATAAAGCGAGGTTGGGAATAATTGGCAAAGGAAATTATCCAGGACAACAGTGGCAAATTGATTTTTCGGAGCTCCCAAGAAAAGGGGGGTACCGATACTTGTTAGTCATGACTGACACATTTTCAGGCTGGCCAGAGGCTTACCCCTGCCGAACAAACAAAGCAAGAGAAGTAACTAAGATATTGTTGAATGAAATCATTCCTCGTTTCGGAATTCCAGCAACAATATCTTCCGATCGAGGTCCTCATTTTTGTGCCAAAGTAGTACAGCAAGTGAGCAAAACTCTGAAGATAGATTGGCAGTTACATACCCCATATAGACCTCAAGCAAGTGGGCAAGTTGAAAAGATGAATCACTTAATTAAACAACAAATAGCAAAAATTGGTCAAGAGGCCAATCTAACTTGGCCCCAATCTCTTCCCCTGGCATTACACTTCATGGGGATTTCAGGAATTGTGGGACAAATTGACCTCATGGCTACCAAACTTTAAATGGTTAAAGCAAATATTTATGACCATTATAATTCTCATGATCTTAGGAATAATAATATGTGTAATGCTTAAGTGTTTCATGTGGTGTTGCCAGAACACCACCGAGAGTTATGAGAATTGGAAGCGGAATAAAGTTAAACATCAAGTAGAAACCGGGAAATATTTCAACCGGTCTCTCGAAAATAACGGAATTATATGATTGCAAAAGAATTTGCAAAAGTATAAAGAAAAGGGGGGAATGATGCAGAGACGCGATTGTATAATTAATTCAATAGTTAATGTAAAATGTAACCTTTGTATAAATGCATGATCTGCCGACTATGGTGGTGTCCTTCCACCCCGTTATTTGGTAACTTTGTAGCTTGTGCGAGAATGACATGTTACACCATCTTACAATGGACTTTCAGTTCTCTTGTGAAATCAAGAAGATGAACAACCACCTTATCAGGAAGAATGTGTTGGCAACAACCTCCGAAGTCCCACTGCGCAGAATCAACTAATAGGGTCAAATAGCGGACACCGTGAGGAAGACTATCGAAGACCACCAGAGGACGCCTGAAAGACCACCAGAGACCCTAACACGCATGCGTAACAAACATTATAATATGTTAATGACTTCTCGGAAAAAGGATGAATATGTAACATGTTTCTCAGAAATCTAATGCATATACATGAAAGCTCTGTATTTAATCTGTACGCTTAAACTTAACGGTGTGCACGATAGGTGGAGCGATCCCCCGTGCAACCAGCGCTGCCAATAAAGAATACCGACTCGATTGTTAAATCCAACTCTCGAGTTAAGTTCTTTGAATCAATCTCGAGGGTGAATCTGTATCTTTAGGTGTACTGAGCAGAAAAGTACAATGGATCTTTTTAGTTGCCAGATAGCTTGCTTTATCCAGGCGGTCAATTTGTCAAGATCAGGCTGCAGCGTGGCCAATTCATTTCTTAGTTCCAACAACTGCCATCTTAATGTAGAGATTTATTCTGTAATCAAAACTGGAACTGTTGTCCCTGGTTATGTGTGCTTACTTATTTGTTTTTAACGCTGCTTCAGTGAGACTCCGTCTGAGGGCAGAAGAATCACAAAGCTAGACCAGATTTTGCTAAATGGAAATAACATAACACTGGTAAGTCAGCATTGTTAAAATGCTGCATGCATTTATTTTCTGTACCTGTAAATCAATCAGTCACTGAGCTCAGCTACTTTAAGCTGAGCTTTCCAGACAATTCCATTACACAAGGTAATTTCAAGTAGCTTCTGGGGCATATGTGTGTATGAAGGACGCTGGAAAAGTGATCTTGCTGTCTTAGTACACGTTACAGTTTAAAAAAAAAAAAAAAAAAAAAGAAAAAAAAAAGAGCATGTCCCTAACTTTATTTTGGTGAATGTTTTTCTGGTCTTCAGGTGTGCAAGGGAATCACTGGCTTTGCTAAGCGCTCCGTAAGCTGGTTCATACAGTGGCTTTTAACTCACGAGTGTTTGCCTGCATAAGCGTGTAGGTGGAATGCATCTACGTTTTATCCATTATTGTATGTATAGATGTGTTTGCAGCAGTTTGGATGTTTACAAGCTTGTCAAGTCGTTTGGCAGTTATGATTGCCATGATGCCCAGAGAGCTGTACCTTTACATGCTCTGAAAACAATCTGGAGGTCTGTTGGCTTACACCAAATCAGAAGCACTGTGATTTTTAGTTTATTATCTGCTGGTGTAGGTAGGTCAGTACTGAAACAGTAATTAAATACTGTGATTATGCATCCCTAAGCTGAATTCTGCAACTTCCTAAATACCACAAGAGCAGACCTAGAATAGTTTTTAGTTTGTCGGCATAGATGGCTACAAAGTCAGGACTTCCTGCGTAAAAGCATTCCTAATTTTGTGGGAAGAGGAGAGGACGACCAACTCGAGTCGAAATCAGCTCTGTGTGAACGAGGAACAATCTCCATTTTGCTGTCTTTCCCACCTTGCACCTCCTCACTGTGTGTCTGAGCAAGTGCCATCTTGCCTTAATTTCTAAGCCTTTTTCTGCTTTGGTTATTGTTCTGCCTCCTTAAAGGATAGCGCGTGTTCTGACTTCTTGTATGGGGTAAAATTACTACCATCCGGTTAAGCTGGTGGTATACTGCGCTTGAAGCAGAAGCTGGTGATGCTTAGAGTGCACATTTTCAGCGAGACGTAGATACGTTTCTGTATCGGACCGTGTGCCTCTCTTGCGGACACGTCTCCCATGTCAGGAAGACTATGCTTTAGACTTTTTCTTACTTCGGTCCTGAAAGCAGCAAAGTTCTTCCTCTTTAGAAGTGCTCAGCTAACTATTAAGAATGGATCAGTAAAAGCAATGGTTACCCTCTTCTTTTTTCCCTTATTCATGTTTTTCCTTTTGTATTTCTTTTTCTGTTGTTCAGTTCTTTACTTTCTTCCCTGGAAAATGACTCCCTGCTGCCTGTAGAAGGGTTCAGGCTCTTTATCAGTTTTTGAGCTCTGCTTACTGATAGAAGTTGGAAAGAGGAAACCAACTTCCCAGTACCGTGACAGTCTGGGGAGGAATCAGCAATTGGAGAAATTATTCACGAAAGGAAGGATGTTCTTTGTCCTTTTAAAAATGAGCTGTAGTGTTTCTAGACAGAATCATTTCCTTGAGGTGAATACCAAAGACAAAAACCAACATGTTTGTTATCTAGGAACTCCTCTGTGTTTTGTTAAACATTCTTTGTGTTTTGGAGGTTCTGTCCTGTGCTTCTCTGGCAATAACTGGCTTCCACTGTTGGGAGAGGAAGATAATATTGAATCGAAAAACCGCTTTTGTGGTCTACCGGTGAAGTCTCCATCTGCTAAATTGTTGTAAAGCAAGAACTGTCATGTATGGGTTTGTAAAACTCGGACCTATGGCACAAACACAAAATTGTCGTCGTCTTTTATAGGTGGTTCCTGGAGGAGAAGGACCTGAAGTATAAATTGATACAGTTGTCATCTGTGAAGACATGGGGTTTTTTTATATATATATATATATATATATGTGTGTGTGTGTGTGTAATCTAAACAGAGCTTTTGTGGGGTAATGGTGTGGGTTGCTTGTTTGTTTTTGTTTACAGGCTCTTGGAATTGACATTTGCTAAAAGAGAAGGATTTCCCCTTCAGGAAAGGTGCATCACTAATGATGATGCTGGTTTTGTAAGTTGAAACCGTTACTTTCCTGTAAAGACACACTAATTTCTTCTGAATAAAAGCCTTTCTTTTTGTTCTCTTTGTGCTCAGTTACGTAAGTGCACGAGGGAGTTAGTTTTCCAACGGGTTGATGGAGTGGAAAAAGAATAGTTACGTTCCAGTTGCTGTCGGTCTTCAGTTTTTCTACATCTGTTGCATTTGTTTATGGCTCAAGTCCATATAAAACCCAAATCGTGAGCCAAGAGATTGCTATTCTTTGCACTACAGGCAGATACTAAGCTGGATCATTTGTTTAAACCCTGCTTCAGGCTGTGTCGCCAGAAACCATGTGGTAGAGTGCTGTAGAATTCTGAAAGCTCTTCAGAGTGGATGCATCTGTTTGATGCTCAGCAGCCGTGGGTTCTGCTGGCCTTGAGGTTCAGCACTCTTGTTTTGCTTGGCAGATGTACTCTCTTGTAGTAAAGGCATTGTAGTGGTATTTTGCGAGTGAGGACAGACAGACCAGGCATCGTTCATGTCCAGGGGGCCGGGGCGGGAAGGTTGGTGTTCAAGCTTCTCATTCCTGTCAGCGGTGACTCCGCTTGCACCACTAAGTGGTGCTGTGTACGTACCCTTAACTAAATTGGGAGCTGCCTGTGCCTGCCTGCTTGTGTAGTTCGGAGCGGTCCTTTTAGAGAAAATGTTCTTTTGGCTGCATTTGTTCTCCTGTGATACAAAAACTTGACAGCGATTGGGGGCAACTACTACTTTAGGAGGATTTCTATAAAGTAAGAAATTGCCGGTTTTATTTTATCATGATGGGCAAAACAATAACTGATTCAAAATCACGTCCGCTGCAGCTTATGCTTCCGTAACACACCACTCAACTGATTTCTATGCGTAAATGTCTTCGGAGAGGAATCACAGGTGCCTGCTGTGACTATAGGGACAAGCCGTATGGGCTCACAGGAGCAGAACATGCTTTGCCTTCCCATCACCAGAAGAAAGAAAGAAAGAAAGAGGTGAAGAAGGGTGCTCAGGAGCAAGAGGCTGCAAGGAAGTTGCTGTACGTGATCCTTTTGCCTTGCTTTATCTGACAGAAAAGCTGCCTTCTGCTAGTTGGGTCTTGGCTTGAAATACAAGGGGGAAGAGACTCCCGCCCCTCTCCCAGGGAGTGTGCTACTTTTGACTGGCTTGTTCCGACTATGTGATCTGCAATTACAATATTTAGGTTGCATGGTGACAATCTATACCACTGACTCCCTGAATGGTTTTTCATTTCTGTCCCCGCTTCCTTCTCCAGCTTTTTTCAATATATCAATTTAAAAAAAAAAAAAAAAAAAATATTTTTTTTTTACCTTACATGAACATCATCTGTTGGCTTTGGCCCCAAACACTTTATTTCCTAGAAATAAGTTGAGTCTTTTCATCAGAATATGTAAAAGATTTCTAGCCACTGTAATACTATTGTATTGTTTGGTTTTTTTTTTTTAAATAAGTTTCTATCCAGGTTCCAGTGTGTGCACTGAATTTCTACTGCAGTAGATGACAGTCTTAAGCTGAAGAGAGATTTCATGGTTGGGAGAGAAAAAGAGCAGATCTTGACTCAAAGGTAACTTTTCCAAGGGAAAGGTAAACTCTTTTGTTTCTTTGGGGATTTTTATTCTGATAGCACAAGCATCTTGTTCTCTCAGGATTTTGTTATCTCTGGAAAAAAACCTTGGTTTTGTGTCACTTTCCTCCTTCCCTGGTTGTGGTTTTTTTTTCCACTCCTTTCAGAGGAACTGCTAATACTGTTATAATTTAGGAAGACATTTTTAACTCTTGACTCGGAGGTCCGCAGACATGACTGTAAAGACAGTTTCTGTGCATCCAAATGCTGTTAATCCCTTCAAATACGAAATGAAAGATGTGTAACTTGGAGCTGAGGCTGAGTCAGAGTATTCCAGATGGGTCTGGTTTACTTTGCATTCAGTGTTCCTGTAGCCTGTTGCTTTGGAAGGTGCAGGTAATAAGCTTTTCAATTGAATAAATGAGCGGTAGTGGTTTTTTGTTTTCCTCCCCTAGAAATGCAGTGCTTGATCAGACTGCACTGACCTGTAGAAGTTGTGGGCACTGTGGTGTTCTCCAGAATGCTACTTGGGCTGCCACTACAAGTAGGCCATTTAAAATAATAACCTTAGACTTTGAAAATACATAAAAACTTCATGATGCTTAAAGTAGAGGGCAGAGTAGTCATCAGGTTAAAATAACTTCATGCTTATGACATGCACAGTGATGGTTCCTTTCAGGTTTTTTGGTTGTTGTTGTTGTTGGGTTTTTTTCTTCTTTAAGATGGCACTGGTTGCAGTGATCTTCAGTTTTACGACACAGCTAACTGTCTTAGTATAGATAGGGTTCCTTTCTGCCTACTATTTCCGTTTACTGGCAGACATAGTTAAGATAGCTCTTTGGAGTTGTGGAGTGTGTGTGTGTGTGTGTGAATGTGTATGAAAATAAGAAGACCTAAAGTCCCCTCCCCACATCATTAGTTTTTGCTGCCCTGTATTTCAGTGTTACCAAGATTTTAAAGTGGCCCAAGTATTGCTGTTGCAAATGTTTCCGTGTTTGTCTAACTATTGTGATGACAGAAATAAAAAAAAGAAAATCAAAACACTAAATGTTTTATTACTTGCCCTATAACTATATAGGCGTTCCCGGTCTAATATCGATTTCTTTTTTCAGGATTCACTGTATCATTTTTTTTACCCTATGAAACGGAAAGATATTTCTGGCTTACTGTTGGCTTTTGATAGACGTTTTATCCTTGGGGAATTGCCCACCAATTAATTCATAGAGTTTGGAATTTAACTGAAGGACATTTTGCATGCCCGTGTTCAAATAGCGATGCTAACAAGCCACCATACGGTTCGTGTTGGTAGCTTTATGGATACTTAAAGGTAGGCAATAGTCTTATTTTTTAATAATGCTTAACCTTTTTCTCTTTGGCAAGAACAAGCAAGTCTGCCTGGTTTTGTAGGACTTGCAGCTTTTCCTTAACATCAGACTTTAAAAAGGGGAGAACCAGGAGTATCAGGTACGCAGTTAGGATGGCGATTTTTAAAATACGAAGCTGCGTAACAGTCTCGGGAAGAACATGCGTGACTGGGCGTGGGAGTCTGTGGTACAGCATTACTAACGTTTGCAAAAAAAAGTTTTGAAGAATGAAGCATTTGCTTTATGAACGGTACTTGAGGACGAATTCTGATGCTGCTGCTAAAGTTTATTGAAAAATAGGCACTGATTTCAGTGATGATGCAGGTGTGGTTTCTGTTCATGCCTTAAATCTGAAAAGAAGAGAAGAGAAACCTGCATGTGAAGGAGGATTTTGTATGAAGGGTAATCAAACCAGTAACCTGCTTTAAGAACGACTTTAAAATATTTGGAGCATCGGTTAAAGGCAAATAAGTCAAGTTTATCATATCCTCCTACATAAGCTGTGACTATTGAATACAGTCAGCAGTCCGCCTCAGAACTTGTTGGTGTGCAACTGCAACGTGTTAAGTTGTAAGGCTTCACAGCCACGAGCTGATGGGCCACAGTTCTCTCCCAGCATGAAGCGCTGTAAGTTTTAGTTTCTTGCACAGCAGTGACTCTTTTCAACATTAGTAACTATACAACAGGGTAAAAGGCAAATTTAGTGAAGAATAATGTGTCGTTCTCAGAGTAGCTGTTTGCATTTCACCGTGATGCAGATGCTTTCTATAGTGGTTGTGTTGGCACATGTCTTAGAATTCGGTTAATCCTCTCCTGAACTCATTTAAACTTTTGGCTTCAACTGCATCACTGACAATATGTTTCAGAATAGAATAATTATTTCCTTTAAAAAAAGACGGGGGTGGGGGGATAAGAAGAAGGGGTGGAGGAAGCGGGGATAAAAAAATCTGTTGTCTGCCAGTGCTGTGGGCTGCTCACTCATTTTTCTGTAGAACTTCTGGGGTTTTGTTGTTGTTGTTGTTGTTGTTGTTGTTGTTCTACCTTAATGCTAATAGGCATTTCTACCTTTTTTACCTTGTTTTTCTACCTAATGCTAATAGGCATTAGCCTATCCTCTGCACCTTTGGTCATTTCCTGAAGTTTGTCTGTAGTTTCCTACATTAGTAGGTAAATGTATCTATTTTACTTTACAGAGCTTTGCTAGTTTTTTAAATTATACAAGAAATTTAAGTCTTGGAACAAATGTCTTTGCTTATTGATTTTTGTGAGTAGCTGCAAAAATCTTATTTATTAGTTGCCCCTTTTAAAATTAAAATAAAAATGAATGCTATGCAAGAAATAGGTTGCAAGTAACTGTTAGGGTCTTACTACTGCTCGCTGTTGAGAGATCGTGGGAAGTGTGTTAAAAGTTACGGGCATTTTTCAAGATAGTTTTCCAGGTCTGAGGCGTGCTGAAATATCTCTTTCCTATGATAGTGTGTTTAGTTTCATTGACTTCAGCGGAACACACAGAATACATTGACTTAAACTAGCTGAGATTCTGATGATAAGGTTTTATACTCTACCTAACATAGTGTTGTGATGACCTGTCCTCCGAACTCAAAAATATGTTTGATGATCTTAACAGGAGGCCGGATCTTTGATCTGGAAATTATGCTGGTAGCGACATTACAGAATCCAGGCTTGTAACTTCACTGGTTTCTTGCAGCCCCTCAAGTTCATGAAGGACAATAAGGACCCATTCTCTTTTGTTCTTGTGCTATAATCAGTGATGGAAGTATGACATTGTCAGTTGTAAGAAGTGGCTTAACTGCTGTTGGAGTCTGCTTTTATGCCTGAAAAACCTGTTGATTTGCATGGGTTTGCACAGCTTATGCTAATGATATGGCTGGAATGAGACAGGGTCTTGTGTAGTCTGCAAGGGCTGTATATGGTCCTGGTTTATAGCTGGGTGGGAGGGATTGGTTCAAGTTACTTCTGATTTGCCCTATTTAATATCTTAAATAGGAGTGAACAGGGTGATTGGAACAGTTTCATTTTCACAAGAGGAAATTTATAAATCGTTTTTTATCCTGTGTTAGAATTAAGATATGTATTTACTGGAGACAACGAGTCTAGCCTGAACACTGAAACAGCTCTGTTTTGGGCACACTATTAGAACTTTTTTAAAATTTTCAAATCATAACAGTCTGTCAGTTCATGCTTGTTGAGTCTGAGACATTAAATGATGCCCTTTGAACAGGGAAACATTGCTAATAATTGATATTTGGTTTGTAGACTATACCTTTTGTATGCTCTAAAGTCACCTGTTGTTTCCCTTTCATTTATAAAAGTTCTGTTTGTCAAACCATATAAGCGCATACCTAAATTCAGTGTTAAAGTTCCTGAATTGCTCTAAACTATTGTGTTGCTGTAAACTGTTTTGGCTGATAAACCTAAGCGGTCAGCTTGGTATTCCTACGTGTATATGTGATTAAGATGCAATAGTTCGGAACACGTTACCAGGCAACTGCATGCTCCAGCTGCATAGGAGGCACAAAGCAGCTGGCCCGTTCCTTGTAATCAGTGGGAAAGTACAGATTCTCCTGTGACCTTGGTCACTCTTGTCTATAACATATTAGATAAGAGTATTTTGATACTCCTCTCGCAGTGGGAGAAACACTGCTTGTGTCTGTGCAGTGTGTGAAAATCACTTTACCAAGATGCTTTTATTTCTAAAACCCTTGGGAAAAAAAACTCGAAACGGAATTTAAAAACTTTTTTAATCCAAGGCAAACGTCAGGATTCTCATTCTTACAAAGTATTTTACAATTGTGTAACCTTGTAGACTGTACGGAGAATGAGGATCTTGCATGTGACGTATTCAAAAGTTTCATTTTTGGTGTTCTACACGCTTCTACTGATCGCAGTGCCTTTGTTTCCTAACAGCAAGTGGCAACAGACAATGCGTATGGGTCTCAAGGCCCTGTGGAACAGAGAAGGTAGTTTGCCAGTGTTCTTACTGCTGTTGCAGACATTGTTTCGGTGGATTGAAAGTGGCACGTTCCAAGTACCTTTTCCTACCATTGCTGCGTATTTTATTTTTTTTTTTAATCCAGAAGAATGTTTCTGTACTTCCCTTCCCTTCCCTATAGCTGCATGTTGATTTACATTGCGTGCTATTGCAGCGTTCTTAGTCTACCGGTTACAGATTACTCCTTTCAGTTCTTGTGCATTTCTGAATGTGTATCTACCTACTAAACTCACATTTCTTCAGACATGATATGCAACTGCTACGGAAGTCAGCTATTGTGCTAGTTATGGTGTTTGCCCCGTCAGTTGTTTTACTATCTAATAAGTACCTGATGACAGAGAAGGGGTGTGTCAGAAAATAGACAAGTCAGGCTTTACATTAGAAATGGTTTTCATAAGATTTAAGAGAACGCAGTTTTGGCATAAGGATTTACATACCGCTCCCGGTGTTCTGTTGGGCTGACGTTTTGCAAGAAGCTGAGGTGTTTTAACTTTCAAAAGCTGTTTATGTAAATTGGCTTACCTCTGAGTACTCTCCTTCAGCTGTGTGTAACGAAGAAATAAATGTGCATCTCTAGACACGTGCATATGCAGATAGAATTGTAAGTGCACAGCTGGGGATGATGCTTGTGTTTGAGGGTAGAAATACGGAGAGGGACAGCAGTGGGGAAAGAAGAACCTTTGAAGATAGTCTAGCGTTGCTCTCATTGTAGAGGTGAATGATCAACTTTCTGTACCATTCTTGACAAACGCTTGCCTAATTTATTCTTAAACATTTCCTGTAATTATTACTACTGTTGCAAAGATTGCCACATACCCTAAGTTTTTCAGGTTGTAATTTAAGCCCCATGATTCCGTGTAACTGTGTGCAGTGGATGTACACAAAAGTTCTTCCTTATAGCTACCTTTTAGAGTTTAAACATTGTTATTTCTCTCCAGTTAAGCGGCTGTTTTTCAATTTATACTTTGAAGTCAGACTCCTGTACATCGTTGAGCACCCTCTTGGACTTACTGTAGACCCTCGCCAGTTATACTACACCCTTCTTGAAAAGCAGTACATCATCTGGAGGGTTCAGCAGCTAATCCGTGCAAATGTAGCGCGGCAGAAATACTGCTTGGATGTACTAACTCCAGTGTGATGGGTGAGGAGGAATCACTGGGCCTTTTGATTAGCAAGAAACGGTACATAAGAACTAGGTGACAGAAATAGGACACGCAGCTGGCACACTGGCCTTCAAGCTTACAGTGCAGCTCCGTGGGTTTTGGCTGGCTACAGAAGAGCATGAGGCACAGGAGAGAACTGCTGCTGGATCTTAGTGAAAGACAGTAAGTCATTTGGAGAGAGGTTTTCAACGCCAGGAATTCAAGTCGGGTGCCCAATTCCAGAGTGCCTGTGAAATCCCTGTGTACTGCCCTCGCTTGTCTAACTTTGTGTTGTATATTGTCTAGCAGCTTGTCTTTCAAAGATAACAAAGCTACACTTGTGTGATAGGTGATGTAATGATCTCATAATAACAGGCAAAATCCAAGTCACAGAAAATGCCAGCATTTGAAAGAGAGCCGGATAGGAGAGCCTTTTTTGTATGGATCAGTTGTCTTGTTCTGATTTTTTTGTTTTACAGGTAAAATCACAGCTCAGTGTGACATGGAAATAACTGGAAATAGTTTTATTTTTAAATTCGGGGCCTTATTTTCCTTGAAACTGGATTTTCAGATACGGTGCTAGAAGACGTTACAGAATTGCAAGTGTTGTTTCTGCCTCCTGTTCCTCTTGAACATTTGGTTTCCTGGGGAAAAATACTGTGTAAGCTCTGTAAGCAAAGAGGTTTTATATTTTTGGAATACTTGCCAGCTGAAGGGTTTGTACCTTGGACTTAAACTGTAGAGGAGGATCTGTTCAGGACATCCATGTTATAGAGTAGCTGTTGCATGACTTACACTTGTAATCCGGTTCCTACTTGATAGCCTTAACTTTGCGTGGATTGTGTGTTGAACTTTGCAGTAGTTTGTTTGTTTTTACATTTCCTTAAGGTCTAGGCAAAGGCTTAGAAAGTTAGCAGACTTAAGGATAAGCATTTATTACTTTGTCCTGCCACGTTGCTATTTGAAACCTGTTCTGAGTGTTGGTGGTATTGAAGAAATTGCCGAGATTTCGAGGGTGAATCTGTATCTTTAGGTGTACTGAGCAGAAAAGTACAATGGATCTTTTTAGTTGCCAGATAGCTTGCTTTATCCAGGCGGTCAATTTGTCAAGATCAGGCTGCAGCGTGGCCAATTCATTTCTTAGTTCCAACAACTGCCATCTTAATGTAGAGATTTATTCTGTAATCAAAACTGGAACTGTTGTCCCTGGTTATGTGTGCTTACTTATTTGTTTTTAACACTGCTTCAGTGAGACTCCGTCTGAGGGCAGAAGAATCACAAAGCTAGACCAGATTTTGCTAAATGGAAATAACATAACACTGGTAAGTCAGCATTGTTAAAATGCTGCATGCATTTATTTTCTGTACCTGTAAATCAATCAGTCACTGAGCTCAGCTACTTTAAGCTGAGCTTTCCAGACAATTCCATTACACAAGGTAATTTCAAGTAGCTTCTGGGGCATATGTGTGTATGAAGGACGCTGGAAAAGTGATCTTGCTGTCTTAGTACACGTTACAGTTTAAAAAAAAAAAAAAAAAAAAAAGAAAAAGAAAAAGAGCATGTCCCTAACTTTATTTTGGTGAATGTTTTTCTGGTCTTCAGGTGTGCAAGGGAATCACTGGCTTTGCTAAGCGCTCCGTAAGCTGGTTCATACAGTGGCTTTTAACTCACGAGTGTTTGCCTGCATAAGCGTGTAGGTGGAATGCATCTACGTTTTATCCATTATTGTATGTATAGATGTGTTTGCAGCAGTTTGGATGTTTACAAGCTTGTCAAGTCGTTTGGCAGTTATGATTGCCATGATGCCCAGAGAGCTGTACCTTTACATGCTCTGAAAACAATCTGGAGGTCTGTTGGCTTACACCAAATCAGAAGCACTGTGATTTTTAGTTTATTATCTGCTGGTGTAGGTAGGTCAGTACTGAAACAGTAATTAAATACTGTGATTATGCATCCCTAAGCTGAATTCTGCAACTTCCTAAATACCACAAGAGCAGACCTAGAATAGTTTTTAGTTTGTCGGCATAGATGGCTACAAAGTCAGGACTTCCTGCGTAAAAGCATTCCTAATTTTGTGGGAAGAGGAGAGGACGACCAACTCGAGTCGAAATCAGCTCTGTGTGAACGAGGAACAATCTCCATTTTGCTGTCTTTCCCACCTTGCACCTCCTCACTGTGTGTCTGAGCAAGTGCCATCTTGCCTTAATTTCTAAGCCTTTTTCTGCTTTGGTTATTGTTCTGCCTCCTTAAAGGATAGCGCGTGTTCTGACTTCTTGTATGGGGTAAAATTACTACCATCCGGTTAAGCTGGTGGTATACTGCGCTTGAAGCAGAAGCTGGTGATGCTTAGAGTGCACATTTTCAGCGAGACGTAGATACGTTTCTGTATCGGACCGTGTGCCTCTCTTGCGGACACGTCTCCCATGTCAGGAAGACTATGCTTTAGACTTTTTCTTACTTCGGTCCTGAAAGCAGCAAAGTTCTTCCTCTTTAGAAGTGCTCAGCTAACTATTAAGAATGGATCAGTAAAAGCAATGGTTACCCTCTTCTTTTTTCCCTTATTCATGTTTTTCCTTTTGTATTTCTTTTTCTGTTGTTCAGTTCTTTACTTTCTTCCCTGGAAAATGACTCCCTGCTGCCTGTAGAAGGGTTCAGGCTCTTTATCAGTTTTTGAGCTCTGCTTACTGATAGAAGTTGGAAAGAGGAAACCAACTTCCCAGTACCGTGACAGTCTGGGGAGGAATCAGCAATTGGAGAAATTATTCACGAAAGGAAGGATGTTCTTTGTCCTTTTAAAAATGAGCTGTAGTGTTTCTAGACAGAATCATTTCCTTGAGGTGAATACCAAAGACAAAAACCAACATGTTTGTTATCTAGGAACTCCTCTGTGTTTTGTTAAACATTCTTTGTGTTTTGGAGGTTCTGTCCTGTGCTTCTCTGGCAATAACTGGCTTCCACTGTTGGGAGAGGAAGATAATATTGAATCGAAAAACCGCTTTTGTGGTCTACCGGTGAAGTCTCCATCTGCTAAATTGTTGTAAAGCAAGAACTGTCATGTATGGGTTTGTAAAACTCAGACCTATGGCACAAACACAAAATTGTCGTCGTCTTTTATAGGTGGTTCCTGGAGGAGAAGGACCTGAAGTATAAATTGATACAGTTGTCATCTGTGAAGACATGGGTTTTTTATATATATATATATATATATATGTGTGTGTGTGTGTGTGTAATCTAAACAGAGCTTTTGTGGGGTAATGGTGTGGGTTGCTTGTTTGTTTTTGTTTACAGGCTCTTGGAATTGACATTTGCTAAAAGAGAAGGATTTCCCCTTCAGGAAAGGTGCATCACTAATGATGATGCTGGTTTTGTAAGTTGAAACCGTTACTTTCCTGTAAAGACACACTAATTTCTTCTGAATAAAAGCCTTTCTTTTTGTTCTCTTTGTGCTCAGTTACGTAAGTGCACGAGGGAGTTAGTTTTCCAACGGGTTGATGGAGTGGAAAAAGAATAGTTACGTTCCAGTTGCTGTCGGTCTTCAGTTTTTCTACATCTGTTGCATTTGTTTATGGCTCAAGTCTATATAAAACCCAAATCGTGAGCCAAGAGATTGCTATTCTTTGCACTACAGGCAGATACTAAGCTGGATCATTTGTTTAAACCCTGCTTCAGGCTGTGTCGCCAGAAACCATGTGGTAGAGTGCTGTAGAATTCTGAAAGCTCTTCAGAGTGGATGCATCTGTTTGATGCTCAGCAGCCGTGGGTTCTGCTGGCCTCGAGGTTCAGCACTCTTGGACTTGTTTTGCTTGGCAGATGTACTCTCTTGTAGTAAAGGCATTGTAGTGGTATTTTGCGAGTGAGGACAGACAGACCAGGCATCGTTCATGTCCAGGGGGCCGGGGCGGGAAGGTTGGTGTTCAAGCTTCTCATTCCTGTCAGCGGTGACTCCGCTTGCACCACTCAGTGGTGCTGTGTACGTACCCTTAACTAAATTGGGAGCTGCCTGTGCCTGCCTGCTTGTGTAGTTCGGAGCGGTCCTTTTAGAGAAAATGTTCTTTTGGCTGCATTTGTTCTCCTGTGATACAAAAACTTGACAGCGATTGGGGGCAACTACTACTTTAGGAGGATTTCTATAAAGTAAGAAATTGCCGGTTTTATTTTATCATGATGGGCAAAACAATAACTGATTCAAAATCACGTCCGCTGCAGCTTATGCTTCCGTAACACACCACTCAACTGATTTCTATGCATAAATGTCTTCGGAGAGGAATCACAGGTGCCTGCTGTGACTATAGGGACAAGCCGTATGGGCTCACAGGAGCAGAACATGCTTTGCCTTCCCATCACCAGAAGAAAGAAAGAAAGAGGTGAAGAAGGGTGCTCAGGAGCAAGAGGCTGCAAGGAAGTTGCTGTACGTGATCCTTTTGCCTTGCTTTATCTGACAGAAAAGCTGCCTTCTGCTAGTTGGGTCTTGGCTTGAAATACAAGGGGGAAGAGACTCCCGCCCCTCTCCCAGGGAGTGTGCTACTTTTGACTGGCTTGTTCCGACTATGTGATCTGCAATTACAATATTTAGGTTGCATGGTGACAATCTATACCACTGACTCCCTGAATGGTTTTTCATTTCTGTCCCCGCTTCCTTCTCCAGCTTTTTTCAATATATCAATTTAAAAAAAAAAAAAAAAAAAAAAAAATTTTTTTTTACCTTACATGAACATCATCTGTTGGCTTTGGCCCCAAACACTTTATTTCCTAGAAATAAGTTGAGTCTTTTCATCAGAATATGTAAAAGATTTCTAGCCACTGTAATACTATTGTATTGTTTGGTTGTTTTTTTTTAAATAAGTTTCTATCCAGGTTCCAGTGTGTGCACTGAATTTCTACTGCAGTAGATGACAGTCTTAAGCTGAAGAGAGATTTCATGGTTGGGAGAGAAAAAGAGCAGATCTTGACTCAAAGGTAACTTTTCCAAGGGAAAGGTAAACTCTTTTGTTTCTTTGGGGATTTTTATTCTGATAGCACAAGCATCTTGTTCTCTCAGGATTTTGTTATCTCTGGAAAAAAACCTTGGTTTTGTGTCACTTTCCTCCTTCCCTGGTTGTGGGTTTTTTTTCCACTCCTTTCAGAGGAACTGCTAATACTGTTATAATTTAGGAAGACATTTTTAACTCTTGACTCGGAGGTCCGCAGACATGACTGTAAAGACAGTTTCTGTGCATCCAAATGCTGTTAATCCCTTCAAATACGAAATGAAAGATGTGTAACTTGGAGCTGAGGCTGAGTCAGAGTATTCCAGATGGGTCTGGTTTACTTTGCATTCAGTGTTCCTGTAGCCTGTTGCTTTGGAAGGTGCAGGTAATAAGCTTTTCAATTGAATAAATGAGCGGTAGTGGTTTTTTGTTTTCCTCCCCTAGAAATGCAGTGCTTGATCAGACTGCACTGACCTGTAGAAGTTGTGGGCACTGTGGTGTTCTCCAGAATGCTACTTGGGCTGCCACTACAAGTAGGCCATTTAAAATAATAACCTTAGACTTTGAAAATACATAAAAACTTCATGATGCTTAAAGTAGAGGGCAGAGTAGTCATCAGGTTAAAATAACTTCATGCTTATGACATGCACAGTGATGGTTCCTTTCAGGTTTTTTGGTTGTTGTTGTTGTTGGGTTTTTTTCTTCTTTAAGATGGCACTGGTTGCAGTGATCTTCAGTTTTACGACACAGCTAACTGTCTTAGTATAGATAGGGTTCCTTTCTGCCTACTATTTCCGTTTACTGGCAGACATAGTTAAGATAGCTCTTTGGAGTTGTGGAGTGTGTGTGTGTGTGTGTGAATGTGTATGAAAATAAGAAGACCTAAAGTCCCCTCCCCACATCATTAGTTTTTGCTGCCCTGTATTTCAGTGTTACCAAGATTTTAAAGTGGCCCAAGTATTGCTGTTGCAAATGTTTCCGTGTTTGTCTAACTATTGTGATGACAGAAATAAAAAAAAGAAAATCAAAACACTAAATGTTTTATTACTTGCCCTATAACTATATAGGCGTTCCCGGTCTAATATCGATTTCTTTTTTCAGGATTCACTGTATCATTTTTTTTACCCTATGAAACGGAAAGATATTTCTGGCTTACTGTTGGCTTTTGATAGACGTTTTATCCTTGGGGAATTGCCCACCAATTAATTCATAGAGTTTGGAATTTAACTGAAGGACATTTTGCATGCCCGTGTTCAAATAGCGATGCTAACAAGCCACCATACGGTTCGTGTTGGTAGCTTTATGGATACTTAAAGGTAGGCAATAGTCTTATTTTTTAATAATGCTTAACCTTTTTCTCTTTGGCAAGAACAAGCAAGTCTGCCTGGTTTTGTAGGACTTGCAGCTTTTCCTTAACATCAGACTTTAAAAAGGGGAGAACCAGGAGTATCAGGTACGCAGTTAGGATGGCGATTTTTAAAATACGAAGCTGCGTAACAGTCTCAGGAAGAACATGCGTGACTGGGCGTGGGAGTCTGTGGTACAGCATTACTAACCTTTGCAAAAAAAAGTTTTGAAGAATGAAGCATTTGCTTTATGAACGGTACTTGAGGACGAATTCTGATGCTGCTGCTAAAGTTTATTGAAAAATAGGCACTGATTTCAGTGATGATGCAGGTGTGGTTTCTGTTCATGCCTTAAATCTGAAAAGAAGAGAAGAGAAACCTGCATGTGAAGGAGGATTTTGTATGAAGGGTAATCAAACCAGTAACCTGCTTTAAGAACGACTTTAAAATATTTGGAGCATCGGTTAAAGGCAAATAAGTCAAGTTTATCATATCCTCCTACATAAGCTGTGACTATTGAATAGAGTCGGCAGTCTGCCTCAGAACTTGTTGGTGTGCAACTGCAACGTGTTAAGTTGTAAGGCTTCACAGCCACGAGCTGATGGGCCACAGTTCTCTCCCAGCATGAAGCGCTGTAAGTTTTAGTTTCTTGCACAGCAGTGACTCTTTTCAACATTAGTAACTATACAACAGGGTAAAAGGCAAATTTAGTGAAGAATAATGTGTCGTTCTCAGAGTAGCTGTTTGCATTTCACCGTGATGCAGATGCTTTCTATAGTGGTTGTGTTGGCACATGTCTTAGAATTCGGTTAATCCTCTCCTGAACTCATTTAAACTTTTGGCTTCAACTGCATCACTGACAATATGTTTCAGAATAGAATAATTATTTCCTTTAAAAAAAGACGGGGGTGGGGGGATAAGAAGAAGGGGTGGAGGAAGCGGGGATAAAAAAATCTGTTGTCTGCCAGTGCTGTGGGCTGCTCACTCATTTTTCTGTAGAACTTCTGGGGTTTTGTTGTTGTTGTTGTTGTTGTTGTTGTTCTACCTTAATGCTAATAGGCATTTCTACCTTTTTTACCTTGTTTTTCTACCTAATGCTAATAGGCATTAGCCTATCCTCTGCACCTTTGGTCATTTCCTGAAGTTTGTCTGTAGTTTCCTACATTAGTAGGTAAATGTATCTATTTTACTTTACAGAGCTTTGCTAGTTTTTTAAATTATACAAGAAATTTAAGTCTTGGAACAAATGTCTTTGCTTATTGATTTTTGTGAGTAGCTGCAAAAATCTTATTTATTAGTTGCCCCTTTTAAAATTAAAATAAAAATGAATGCTATGCAAGAAATAGGTTGCAAGTAACTGTTAGGGTCTTACTACTGCTCGCTGTTGAGAGATCGTGGGAAGTGTGTTAAAAGTTACGGGCATTTTTCAAGATAGTTTTCCAGGTCTGAGGCGTGCTGAAATATCTCTTTCCTATGATAGTGTGTTTAGTTTCATTGACTTCAGCGGAACACACAGAATACATTGACTTAAACTAGCTGAGATTCTGATGATAAGGTTTTATACTCTACCTAACATAGTGTTGTGATGACCTGTCCTCCGAACTCAAAAATATGTTTGATGATCTTAACAGGAGGCCGGATCTTTGATCTGGAAATTATGCTGGTAGCGACATTACAGAATCCAGGCTTGTAACTTCACTGGTTTCTTGCAGCCCCTCAAGTTCATGAAGGACAATAAGGACCCATTCTCTTTTGTTCTTGTGCTATAATCAGTGATGGAAGTATGACATTGTCAGTTGTAAGAAGTGGCTTAACTGCTGTTGGAGTCTGCTTTTATGCCTGAAAAACCTGTTGATTTGCATGGGTTTGCACAGCTTATGCTAATGATATGGCTGGAATGAGACAGGGTCTTGTGTAGTCTGCAAGGGCTGTATATGGTCCTGGTTTATAGCTGGGTGGGAGGGATTGGTTCAAGTTACTTCTGATTTGCCCTATTTAATATCTTAAATAGGAGTGAACAGGGTGATTGGAACAGTTTCATTTTCACAAGAGGAAATTTATAAATCGTTTTTTATCCTGTGTTAGAATTAAGATATGTATTTACTGGAGACAACGAGTCTAGCCTGAACACTGAAACAGCTCTGTTTTGGGCACACTATTAGAACTTTTTTAAAATTTTCAAATCATAACAGTCTGTCAGTTCATGCTTGTTGAGTCTGAGACATTAAATGATGCCCTTTGAACAGGGAAACATTGCTAATAATTGATATTTGGTTTGTAGACTATACCTTTTGTATGCTCTAAAGTCACCTGTTGTTTCCCTTTCATTTATAAAAGTTCTGTTTGTCAAACCATATAAGCGCATACCTAAATTCAGTGTTAAAGTTCCTGAATTGCTCTAAACTATTGTGTTGCTGTAAACTGTTTTGGCTGATAAACCTAAGCGGTCAGCTTGGTATTCCTACGTGTATATGTGATTAAGATGCAATAGTTCGGAACACGTTACCAGGCAACTGCATGCTCCAGCTGCATAGGAGGCACAAAGCAGCTGGCCCGTTCCTTGTAATCAGTGGGAAAGTACAGATTCTCCTGTGACCTTGGTCACTCTTGTCTATAACATATTAGATAAGAGTATTTTGATACTCCTCTCGCAGTGGGAGAAACACTGCTTGTGTCTGTGCAGTGTGTGAAAATCACTTTACCAAGATGCTTTTATTTCTAAAACCCTTGGGAAAAAAACCTCGAAACGGAATTTAAAAACTTTTTTAGTCCAAGGCAAACGTCAGGATTCTCATTCTTACAAAGTATTTTACAATTGTGTAACCTTGTAGACTGTACGGAGAATGAGGATCTTGCATGTGACGTATTCAAAAGTTTCATTTTCGGTGTTCTACACGCTTCTACTGATCGCAGTGCCTTTGTTTCCTAACAGCAAGTGGCAACAGACAATGCGTATGGGTCTCAAGGCCCTGTGGAACAGAGAAGGTAGTTTGCCAGTGTTCTTACTGCTGTTGCAGACATTGTTTCAGTGGAGTGAAAGTGGCACGTTCCAAGTACCTTTTCCTACCATTGCTGCGTATTTTATTTTTTTTTTTAATCCAGAAGAATGTTTCTGTACTTCCCTTCCCTTCCCTATAGCTGCATGTTGATTTACATTGCGTGCTATTGCAGCGTTCTTAGTCTACCGGTTACAGATTACTCCTTTCAGTTCTTGTGCATTTCTGAATGTGTATCTACCTACTAAACTCACATTTCTTCAGACATGATATGCAACTGCTACGGAAGTCAGCTATTGTGCTAGTTATGGTGTTTGCCCCGTCAGTTGTTTTACTATCTAATAAGTACCTGATGACAGAGAAGGGGTGTGTCAGAAAATAGACAAGTCAGGCTTTACATTAGAAATGGTTTTCATAAGATTTAAGAGAACGCAGTTTTGGCATAAGGATTTACATACCGCTCCCGGTGTTCTGTTGGGCTGACGTTTTGCAAGAAGCTGAGGTGTTTTAACTTTCAAAAGCTGTTTATGTAAATTGGCTTACCTCTGAGTACTCTCCTTCAGCTGTGTGTAACGAAGAAATAAATGTGCATCTCTAGACACGTGCATATGCAGATAGAATTGTAAGTGCACAGCTGGGGATGATGCTTGTGTTTGAGGGTAGAAATACGGAGAGGGACAGCAGTGGGGAAAGAAGAACCTTTGAAGATAGTCTAGCGTTGCTCTCATTGTAGAGGTGAATGATCAACTTTCTGTACCATTCTTGACAAACGCTTGCCTAATTTATTCTTAAACATTTCCTGTAATTATTACTACTGTTGCAAAGATTGCCACATACCCTAAGTTTTTCAGGTTGTAATTTAAGCCCCATGATTCCGTGTAACTGTGTGCAGTGGATGTACACAAAAGTTCTTCCTTATAGCTACCTTTTAGAGTTTAAACATTGTTATTTCTCTCCAGTTAAGCGGCTGTTTTTCAATTTATACTTTGAAGTCAGACTCCTGTACATCGTTGAGCACCCTCTTGGACTTACTGTAGACCCTCGCCAGTTATACTACACCCTTCTTGAAAAGCAGTACATCATCTGGAGGGTTCAGCAGCTAATCCGTGCAAATGTAGCGCGGCAGAAATACTGCTTGGATGTACTAACTCCAGTGTGATGGGTGAGGAGGAATCACTGGGCCTTTTGATTAGCAAGAAACGGTACATAAGAACTAGGTGACAGAAATAGGACACGCAGCTGGCACACTGGCCTTCAAGCTTACAGTGCAGCTCCGTGGGCTTTGGCTGGCTACAGAAGAGCATGAGGCACAGGAGAGAACTGCTGCTGGATCTTAGTGAAAGACAGTAAGTCATTTGGAGAGAGGTTTTCAACGCCAGGAATTCAAGTCGGGTGCCCAATTCCAGAGTGCCTGTGAAATCCCTGTGTACTGCCCTCGCTTGTCTAACTTTGTGTTGTATATTGTCTAGCAGCTTGTCTTTCAAAGATAACAAAGCTACACTTGTGTGATAGGTGATGTAATGATCTCATAATAACAGGCAAAATCCAAGTCACAGAAAATGCCAGCATTTGAAAGAGAGCCGGATAGGAGAGCCTTTTTTGTATGGATCAGTTGTCTTGTTCTGATTTTTTTGTTTTACAGGTAAAATCACAGCTCAGTGTGACATGGAAATAACTGGAAATAGTTTTATTTTTAAATTCGGGGCCTTATTTTCCTTGAAACTGGATTTTCAGATACGGTGCTAGAAGACGTTACAGAATTGCAAGTGTTGTTTCTGCCTCCTGTTCCTCTTGAACATTTGGTTTCCTGGGGAAAAATACTGTGTAAGCTCTGTAAGCAAAGAGGTTTTATATTTTTGGAATACTTGCCAGCTGAAGGGTTTGTACCTTGGACCTAAACTGTAGAGGAGGATCTGTTCAGGACATCCATGTTATAGAGTAGCTGTTGCATGACTTACACTTGTAATCCGGTTCCTACTTGATAGCCTTAACTTTGCGTGGATTGTGTGTTGAACTTTGCAGTAGTTTGTTTGTTTTTACATTTCCTTAAGGTCTAGGCAAAGGCTTAGAAAGTTAGCAGACTTAAGGATAAGCATTTATTACTTTGTCCTGCCACGTTGCTATTTGAAACCTGTTCTGAGTGTTGGTGGTATTGAAGCAATTGCCGAGATTTCGAGGGTGAATCTGTATCTTTAGGTGTACTGAGCAGAAAAGTACAATGGATCTTTTTAGTTGCCAGATAGCTTGCTTTATCCAGGCGGTCAATTTGTCAAGATCAGGCTGCAGCGTGGCCAATTCATTTCTTAGTTCCAACAACTGCCATCTTAATGTAGAGATTTATTCTGTAATCAAAACTGGAACTGTTGTCCCTGGTTATGTGTGCTTACTTATTTGTTTTTAACGCTGCTTCAGTGAGACTCCGTCTGAGGGCAGAAGAATCACAAAGCTAGACCAGATTTTGCTAAATGGAAATAACATAACACTGGTAAGTCAGCATTGTTAAAATGCTGCATGCATTTATTTTCTGTACCTGTAAATCAATCAGTCACTGAGCTCAGCTACTTTAAGCTGAGCTTTCCAGACAATTCCATTACACAAGGTAATTTCAAGTAGCTTCTGGGGCATATGTGTGTATGAAGGACGCTGGAAAAGTGATCTTGCTGTCTTAGTACACGTTACAGTTTTAAAAAAAAAAAAAAAAAAAAAAGAAAAAAAAAAAAGAGCATGTCCCTAACTTTATTTTGGTGAATGTTTTTCTGGTCTTCAGGTGTGCAAGGGAATCACTGGCTTTGCTAAGCGCTCCGTAAGCTGGTTCATACAGTGGCTTTTAACTCACGAGTGTTTGCCTGCATAAGCGTGTAGGTGGAATGCATCTACGTTTTATCCATTATTGTATGTATAGATGTGTTTGCAGCAGTTTGGATGTTTACAAGCTTGTCAAGTCGTTTGGCAGTTATGATTGCCATGATGCCCAGAGAGCTGTACCTTTACATGCTCTGAAAACAATCTGGAGGTCTGTTGGCTTACACCAAATCAGAAGCACTGTGATTTTTAGTTTATTATCTGCTGGTGTAGGTAGGTCAGTACTGAAACAGTAATTAAATACTGTGATTATGCATCCCTAAGCTGAATTCTGCAACTTCCTAAATACCACAAGAGCAGACCTAGAATAGTTTTTAGTTTGTCGGCATAGATGGCTACAAAGTCAGGACTTCCTGCGTAAAAGCATTCCTAATTTTGTGGGAAGAGGAGAGGACGACCAACTCGAGTCGAAATCAGCTCTGTGTGAACGAGGAACAATCTCCATTTTGCTGTCTTTCCCACCTTGCACCTCCTCACTGTGTGTCTGAGCAAGTGCCATCTTGCCTTAATTTCTAAGCCTTTTTCTGCTTTGGTTATTGTTCTGCCTCCTTAAAGGATAGCGCGTGTTCTGACTTCTTGTATGGGGTAAAATTACTACCATCCGGTTAAGCTGGTGGTATACTGCGCTTGAAGCAGAAGCTGGTGATGCTTAGAGTGCACATTTTCAGCGAGACGTAGATACGTTTCTGTATCGGACCGTGTGCCTCTCTTGCGGACACGTCTCCCATGTCAGGAAGACTATGCTTTAGACTTTTTCTTACTTCGGTCCTGAAAGCAGCAAAGTTCTTCCTCTTTAGAAGTGCTCAGCTAACTATTAAGAATGGATCAGTAAAAGCAATGGTTACCCTCTTCTTTTTTCCCTTATTCATGTTTTTCCTTTTGTATTTCTTTTTCTGTTGTTCAGTTCTTTACTTTCTTCCCTGGAAAATGACTCCCTGCTGCCTGTAGAAGGCTTCAGGCTCTTTATCAGTTTTTGAGCTCTGCTTACTGATAGAAGTTGGAAAGAGGAAACCAACTTCCCAGTACCGTGACAGTCTGGGGAGGAATCAGCAATTGGAGAAATTATTCACGAAAGGAAGGATGTTCTTTGTCCTTTTAAAAATGAGCTGTAGTGTTTCTAGACAGAATCATTTCCTTGAGGTGAATACCAAAGACAAAAACCAAAATGTTTGTTATCTAGGAACTCCTCTGTGTTTTGTTAAACATTCTTTGTGTTTTGGAGGTTCTGTCCTGTGCTTCTCTGGCAATAACTGGCTTCCACTGTTGGGAGAGGAAGATAATATTGAATCGAAAAACCGCTTTTGTGGTCTACCGGTGAAGTCTCCATCTGCTAAATTGTTGTAAAGCAAGAACTGTCATGTATGGGTTTGTAAAACTCGGACCTATGGCACAAACACAAAATTGTCGTCGTCTTTTATAGGTGGTTCCTGGAGGAGAAGGACCTGAAGTATAAATTGATACAGTTGTCATCTGTGAAGACATGGGTTTTTCATATATATATATATGTGTGTGTGTGTGTGTGTAATCTAAACAGAGCTTTTGTGGGGTAATGGTGTGGGTTGCTTGTTTGTTTTTGTTTACAGGCTCTTGGAATTGACATTTGCTAAAAGAGAAGGATTTCCCCTTCAGGAAAGGTGCATCACTAATGATGATGCTGGTTTTGTAAGTTGAAACCGTTACTTTCCTGTAAAGACACACTAATTTCTTCTGAATAAAAGCCTTTCTTTTTGTTCTCTTTGTGCTCAGTTACGTAAGTGCACGAGGGAGTTAGTTTTCCAACGGGTTGATGGAGTGGAAAAAGAATAGTTACGTTCCAGTTGCTGTCGGTCTTCAGTTTTTCTACATCTGTTGCATTTGTTTATGGCTCAAGTCCATATAAAACCCAAATCGTGAGCCAAGAGATTGCTATTCTTTGCACTACAGGCAGATACTAAGCTGGATCATTTGTTTAAACCCTGCTTCAGGCTGTGTCGCCAGAAACCATGTGGTAGAGTGCTGTAGAATTCTGAAAGCTCTTCAGAGTGGATGCATCTGTTTGATGCTCAGCAGCCGTGGGTTCTGCTGGCCTTGAGGTTCAGCACTCTTGGACTTGTTTTGCTTGGCAGATGTACTCTCTTGTAGTAAAGGCATTGTAGTGGTATTTTGCGAGTGAGGACAGACAGACCAGGCATCGTTCATGTCCAGGGGGCCGGGGCGGGAAGGTTGGTGTTCAAGCTTCTCATTCCTGTCAGCGGTGACTCCGCTTGCACCACTAAGTGGTGCTGTGTACGTACCCTTAACTAAATTGGGAGCTGCCTGTGCCTGCCTGCTTGTGTAGTTCGGAGCGGTCCTTTTAGAGAAAATGTTCTTTTGGCTGCATTTGTTCTCCTGTGATACAAAAACTTGACAGCGATTGGGGGCAACTACTACTTTAGGAGGATTTCTATAAAGTAAGAAATTGCCGGTTTTATTTTATCATGATGGGCAAAACAATAACTGATTCAAAATCACGTCCGCTGCAGCTTATGCTTCCGTAACACACCACTCAACTGATTTCTATGCGTAAATGTCTTCGGAGAGGAATCACAGGTGCCTGCTGTGACTATAGGGACAAGCCGTATGGGCTCACAGGAGCAGAACATGCTTTGCCTTCCCATCACCAGAAGAAAGAAAGAAAGAAAGAGGTGAAGAAGGGTGCTCAGGAGCAAGAGGCTGCAAGGAAGTTGCTGTACGTGATCCTTTTGCCTTGCTTTATCTGACAGAAAAGCTGCCTTCTGCTAGTTGGGTCTTGGCTTGAAATACAAGGGGGAAGAGACTCCCGCCCCTCTCCCAGGGAGTGTGCTACTTTTGACTGGCTTGTTCCGACTATGTGATCTGCAATTACAATATTTAGGTTGCATGGTGACAATCTATACCACTGACTCCCTGAATGGTTTTTCACTTCTGTCCCCGCTTCCTTCTCCAGCTTTTTTCAATATATCAATTTAAAAAAAAAAAAAAAAAAAAAAAAATTTTTTTTTACCTTACATGAACATCATCTGTTGGCTTTGGCCCCAAACACTTTATTTCCTAGAAATAAGTTGAGTCTTTTCATCAGAATATGTAAAAGATTTCTAGCCACTGTAATACTATTGTATTGTTTGGTTTTTTTTTTTTAAATAAGTTTCTATCCAGGTTCCAGTGTGTGCACTGAATTTCTACTGCAGTAGATGACAGTCTTAAGCTGAAGAGAGATTTCATGGTTGGGAGAGAAAAAGAGCAGATCTTGACTCAAAGGTAACTTTTCCAAGGGAAAGGTAAACTCTTTTGTTTCTTTGGGGATTTTTATTCTGATAGCACAAGCATCTTGTTCTCTCAGGATTTTGTTATCTCTGGAAAAAAACCTTGGTTTTGTGTCACTTTCCTCCTTCCCTGGTTGTGGTTTTTTTTTCCACTCCTTTCAGAGGAACTGCTAATACTGTTATAATTTAGGAAGACATTTTTAACTCTTGACTCGGAGGTCCGCAGACATGACTGTAAAGACAGTTTCTGTGCATCCAAATGCTGTTAATCCCTTCAAATACGAAATGAAAGATGTGTAACTTGGAGCTGAGGCTGAGTCAGAGTATTCCAGATGGGTCTGGTTTACTTTGCATTCAGTGTTCCTGTAGCCTGTTGCTTTGGAAGGTGCAGGTAATAAGCTTTTCAATTGAATAAATGAGCGGTAGTGGTTTTTTGTTTTCCTCCCCTAGAAATGCAGTGCTTGATCAGACTGCACTGACCTGTAGAAGTTGTGGGCACTGTGGTGTTCTCCAGAATGCTACTTGGGCTGCCACTACAAGTAGGCCATTTAAAATAATAACCTTAGACTTTGAAAATACATAAAAACTTCATGATGCTTAAAGTAGAGGGCAGAGTAGTCATCAGGTTAAAATAACTTCATGCTTATGACATGCACAGTGATGGTTCCTTTCAGGTTTTTTGGTTGTTGTTGTTGTTGGGTTTTTTTCTTCTTTAAGATGGCACTGGTTGCAGTGATCTTCAGTTTTACGACACAGCTAACTGTCTTAGTATAGATAGGGTTCCTTTCTGCCTACTATTTCCGTTTACTGGCAGACATAGTTAAGATAGCTCTTTGGAGTTGTGGAGTGTGTGTGTGTGTGTGAATGTGTATGAAAATAAGAAGACCTAAAGTCCCCTCCCCACATCATTAGTTTTTGCTGCCCTGTATTTCAGTGTTACCAAGATTTTAAAGTGGCCCAAGTATTGCTGTTGCAAATGTTTCCGTGTTTGTCTAACTATTGTGATGACATCAATAAAAAGAAAAAAATCAAAACACTAAATGTTTTATTACTTGCCCTATAACTATATAGGCGTTCCCGGTCTAATATCGATTTCTTTTTTCAGGATTCACTGTATCATTTTTTTTACCCTATGAAACGGAAAGATATTTCTGGCTTACTGTTGGCTTTTGATAGACGTTTTATCCTTGGGGAATTGCCCACCAATTAATTCATAGAGTTTGGAATTTAACTGAAGGACATTTTGCATGCCCGTGTTCAAATAGCGATGCTAACAAGCCACCATACGGTTCGTGTTGGTAGCTTTATGGATACTTAAAGGTAGGCAATAGTCTTATTTTTTAATAATGCTTAACCTTTTTCTCTTTGGCAAGAACAAGCAAGTCTGCCTGGTTTTGTAGGACTTGCAGCTTTTCCTTAACATCAGACTTTAAAAAGGGGAGAACCAGGAGTATCAGGTACGCAGTTAGGATGGCGATTTTTAAAATACGAAGCTGCGTAACAGTCTCGGGAAGAACATGCGTGACTGGGCGTGGGAGTCTGTGGTACAGCATTACTAACGTTTGCAAAAAAAAGTTTTGAAGAATGAAGCATTTGCTTTATGAACGGTACTTGAGGACGAATTCTGATGCTGCTGCTAAAGTTTATTGAAAAATAGGCACTGATTTCAGTGATGATGCAGGTGTGGTTTCTGTTCATGCCTTAAATCTGAAAAGAAGAGAAGAGAAACCTGCATGTGAAGGAGGATTTTGTATGAAGGGTAATCAAACCAGTAACCTGCTTTAAGAACGACTTTAAAATATTTGGAGCATCGGTTAAAGGCAAATAAGTCAAGTTTATCATATCCTCCTACATAAGCTGTGACTATTGAATACAGTCAGCAGTCCGCCTCAGAACTTGTTGGTGTGCAACTGCAACGTGTTAAGTTGTAAGGCTTCACAGCCACGAGCTGATGGGCCACAGTTCTCTCCCAGCATGAAGCGCTGTAAGTTTTAGTTTCTTGCACAGCAGTGACTCTTTTCAACATTAGTAACTATACAACAGGGTAAAAGGCAAATTTAGTGAAGAATAATGTGTCGTTCTCAGAGTAGCTGTTTGCATTTCACCGTGATGCAGATGCTTTCTATAGCGGTTGTGTTGGCACATGTCTTAGAATTCGGTTAATCCTCTCCTGAACTCATTTAAACTTTTGGCTTCAACTGCATCACTGACAATATGTTTCAGAATAGAATAATTATTTCCTTTAAAAAAAAACGGGGGTGGGGGGATAAGAAGAAGGGGTGGAGGAAGCGGGGATAAAAAAATCTGTTGTCTGCCAGTGCTGTGGGCTGCTCACTCATTTTTCTGTATAACTTCTGGGGTTTTGTTGTTGTTGTTGTTGTTGTTATTCTACCTTAATGCTAATAGGCATTTCTACCTTTTTTACCTTGTTTTTCTACCTAATGCTAATAGGCATTAGCCTATCCTCTGCACCTTTGGTCATTTCCTGAAGTTTGTCTGTAGTTTCCTACATTAGTAGGTAAATGTATCTATTTTACTTTACGGAGCTTTGCTAGTTTTTTAAATTATACAAGAAATTTAAGTCTTGGAACAAATGTCTTTGCTTATTGATTTTTGTGAGTAGCTGCAAAAATCTTATTTATTAGTTGCCCCTTTTAAAATTAAAATAAAAATGAATGCTATGCAAGAAATAGGTTGCAAGTAACTGTTAGGGTCTTACTACTGCTCGCTGTTGAGAGATCGTGGGAAGTGTGTTAAAAGTTACGGGCATTTTTCAAGATAGTTTTCCAGGTCTGAGGCGTGCTGAAATATCTCTTTCCTATGATAGTGTGTTTAGTTTCATTGACTTCAGCGGAACACACAGAATACATTGACTTAAACTAGCTGAGATTCTGATGATAAGGTTTTATACTCTACCTAACATAGTGTTGTGATGACCTGTCCTCCGAACTCAAAAATATGTTTGATGATCTTAACAGGAGGCCGGATCTTTGATCTGGAAATTATGCTGGTAGCGACATTACAGAATCCAGGCTTGTAACTTCACTGGTTTCTTGCAGCCCCTCAAGTTCATGAAGGACAATAAGGACCCATTCTCTTTTGTTCTTGTGCTATAATCAGTGATGGAAGTATGACATTGTCAGTTGTAAGAAGTGGCTTAACTGCTGTTGGAGTCTGCTTTTATGCCTGAAAAACCTGTTGATTTGCATGGGTTTGCACAGCTTATGCTAATGATATGGCTGGAATGAGACAGGGTCTTGTGTAGTCTGCAAGGGCTGTATATGGTCCTGGTTTATAGCTGGGTGGGAGGGATTGGTTCAAGTTACTTCTGATTTGCCCTATTTAATATCTTAAATAGGAGTGAACAGGGTGATTGGAACAGTTTCATTTTCACAAGAGGAAATTTATAAATCGTTTTTTATCCTGTGTTAGAATTAAGATATGTATTTACTGGAGACAACGAGTCTAGCCTGAACACTGAAACAGCTCTGTTTTGGGCACACTATTAGAACTTTTTTAAAATTTTCAAATCATAACAGTCTGTCAGTTCATGCTTGTTGAGTCTGAGACATTAAATGATGCCCTTTGAACAGGGAAACATTGCTAATAATTGATATTTGGTTTGTAGACTATACCTTTTGTATGCTCTAAAGTCACCTGTTGTTTCCCTTTCATTTATAAAAGTTCTGTTTGTCAAACCATATAAGCGCATACCTAAATTCAGTGTTAAAGTTCCTGAATTGCTCTAAACTATTGTGTTGCTGTAAACTGTTTTGGCTGATAAACCTAAGCGGTCAGCTTGGTATTCCTACGTGTATATGTGATTAAGATGCAATAGTTCGGAACACGTTACCAGGCAACTGCATGCTCCAGCTGCATAGGAGGCACAAAGCAGCTGGCCCGTTCCTTGTAATCAGTGGGAAAGTACAGATTCTCCTGTGACCTTGGTCACTCTTGTCTATAACATATTAGATAAGAGTATTTTGATACTCCTCTCGCAGTGGGAGAAACACTGCTTGTGTCTGTGCAGTGTGTGAAAATCACTTTAGCAAGATGCTTTTATTTCTAAAACCCTTGGGAAAAAAACCTCGAAACGGAATTTAAAAACTTTTTTAGTCCAAGGCAAACGTCAGGATTCTCATTCTTACAAAGTATTTTACAATTGTGTAACCTTGTAGACTGTACGGAGAATGAGGATCTTGCATGTGACGTATTCAAAAGTTTCATTTTCGGTGTTCTACACGCTTCTACTGATCGCAGTGCCTTTGTTTCCTAACAGCAAGTGGCAACAGACAATGCGTATGGGTCTCAAGGCCCTGTGGAACAGAGAAGGTAGTTTGCCAGTGTTCTTACTGCTGTTGCAGACATTGTTTCAGTGGATTGAAAGTGGCACGTTCCAAGTACCTTTTCCTACCATTGCTGCGTATTTTATTTTTTTTTTTAATCCAGAAGAATGTTTCTGTACTTCCCTTCCCTTCCCTATAGCTGCATGTTGATTTACATTGCGTGCTATTGCAGCGTTCTTAGTCTACCGGTTACAGATTACTCCTTTCAGTTCTTGTGCATTTCTGAATGTGTATCTACCTACTAAACTCACATTTCTTCAGACATGATATGCAACTGCTACGGAAGTCACCTATTGTGCTAGTTATGGTGTTTGCCCCGTCAGTTGTTTTACTATCTAATAAGTACCTGATGACAGAGAAGGGGTGTGTCAGAAAATAGACAAGTCAGGCTTTACATTAGAAATGGTTTTCATAAGATTTAAGAGAACGCAGTTTTGGCATAAGGATTTACATACCGCTCCCGGTGTTCTGTTGGGCTGACGTTTTGCAAGAAGCTGAGGTGTTTTAACTTTCAAAAGCTGTTTATGTAAATTGGCTTACCTCTGAGTACTCTCCTTCAGCTGTGTGTAACGAAGAAATAAATGTGCATCTCTAGACACGTGCATATGCAGATAGAATTGTAAGTGCACAGCTGGGGATGATGCTTGTGTTTGAGGGTAGAAATACGGAGAGGGACAGCAGTGGGGAAAGAAGAACCTTTGAAGATAGTCTAGCGTTGCTCTCATTCTAGAGGTGAATGATCAACTTTCTGTACCATTCTTGACAAACGCTTGCCTAATTTATTCTTAAACATTTCCTGTAATTATTACTACTGTTGCAGAGATTGCCACATACCCTAAGTTTTTCAGGTTGTAATTTAAGCCCCATGATTCCGTGTAACTGTGTGCAGTGGATGTACACAAAAGTTCTTCCTTATAGCTACCTTTTAGAGTTTAAACATTGTTATTTCTCTCCAGTTAAGCGGCTGTTTTTCAATTTATACTTTGAAGTCAGACTCCTGTACATCGTTGAGCACCCTCTTGGACTTACTGTAGACCCTCGCCAGTTATACTACACCCTTCTTGAAAAGCAGTACATCATCTGGAGGGTTCAGCAGCTAATCCGTGCAAATGTAGCGCGGCAGAAATACTGCTTGGATGTACTAACTCCAGTGTGATGTGTGAGGAGGAATCACTGGGCCTTTTGATTAGCAAGAAACGGTACATAAGAACTAGGTGACAGAAATAGGACACGCAGCTGGCACACTGGCCTTCAAGCTTACAGTGCAGCTCCGTGGGCTTTGGCTGGCTACAGAAGAGCATGAGGCACAGGAGAGAACTGCTGCTGGATCTTAGTGAAAGACAGTAAGTCATTTGGAGAGAGGTTTTCAACGCCAGGAATTCAAGTCGGGTGCCCAATTCCAGAGTGCCTGTGAAATCCCTGTGTACTGCCCTCGCTTGTCTAACTTTGTGTTGTATATTGTCTAGCAGCTTGTCTTTCAAAGATAACAAAGCTACACTTGTGTGATAGGTGATGTAATGATCTCATAATAACAGGCAAAATCCAAGTCACAGAAAATGCCAGCATTTGAAAGAGAGCCGGATAGGAGAGCCTTTTTTGTATGGATCAGTTGTCTTGTTCTGATTTTTTTGTTTTACAGGTAAAATCACAGCTCAGTGTGACATGGAAATAACTGGAAATAGTTTTATTTTTAAATTCGGGGCCTTATTTTCCTTGAAACTGGATTTTCAGATACGGTGCTAGAAGACGTTACAGAATTGCAAGTGTTGTTTCTGCCTCCTGTTCCTCTTGAACATTTGGTTTCCTGGGGAAAAATACTGTGTAAGCTCTGTAAGCAAAGAGGTTTTATATTTTTGGAATACTTGCCAGCTGAAGGGTTTGTACCTTGGACCTAAACTGTAGAGGAGGATCTGTTCAGGACATCCATGTTATAGAGTAGCTGTTGCATGACTTACACTTGTAATCCGGTTCCTACTTGATAGCCTTAACTTTGCGTGGATTGTGTGTTGAACTTTGCAGTAGTTTGTTTGTTTTTACATTTCCTTAAGGTCTAGGCAAAGGCTTAGAAAGTTAGCAGACTTAAGGATAAGCATTTATTACTTTGTCCTGCCACGTTGCTATTTGAAACCTGTTCTGAGTGTTGGTGGTATTGAAGCAATTGCCGAGATTTCGAGGGTGAATCTGTATCTTTAGGTGTACTGAGCAGAAAAGTACAATGGATCTTTTTAGTTGCCAGATAGCTTGCTTTATCCAGGCGGTCAATTTGTCAAGATCAGGCTGCAGCGTGGCCAATTCATTTCTTAGTTCCAACAACTGCCATCTTAATGTAGAGATTTATTCTGTAATCAAAACTGGAACTGTTGTCCCTGGTTATGTGTGCTTACTTATTTGTTTTTAACGCTGCTTCAGTGAGACTCCGTCTGAGGGCAGAAGAATCACAAAGCTAGACCAGATTTTGCTAAATGGAAATAACATAACACTGGTAAGTCAGCATTGTTAAAATGCTGCATGCATTTATTTTCTGTACCTGTAAATCAATCAGTCACTGAGCTCAGCTACTTTAAGCTGAGCTTTCCAGACAATTCCATTACACAAGGTAATTTCAAGTAGCTTCTGGGGCATATGTGTGTATGAAGGACGCTGGAAAAGTGATCTTGCTGTCTTAGTACACGTTACAGTTTAAAAAAAAAAAAAAAAAAAAAAAAAAAGAGCATGTCCCTAACTTTATTTTGGTGAATGTTTTTCTGGTCTTCAGGTGTGCAAGGGAATCACTGGCTTTGCTAAGCGCTCCGTAAGCTGGTTCATACAGTGGCTTTTAACTCACGAGTGTTTGCCTGCATAAGCGTGTAGGTGGAATGCATCTACGTTTTATCCATTATTGTATGTATAGATGTGTTTGCAGCAGTTTGGATGTTTACAAGCTTGTCAAGTCGTTTGGCAGTTATGATTGCCATGATGCCCAGAGAGCTGTACCTTTACATGCTCTGAAAACAATCTGGAGGTCTGTTGGCTTACACCAAATCAGAAGCACTGTGATTTTTAGTTTATTATCTGCTGGTGTAGGTAGGTCAGTACTGAAACAGTAATTAAATACTGTGATTATGCATCCCTAAGCTGAATTCTGCAACTTCCTAAATACCACAAGAGCAGACCTAGAATAGTTTTTAGTTTGTCGGCATAGATGGCTACAAAGTCAGGACTTCCTGCGTAAAAGCATTCCTAATTTTGTGGGAAGAGGAGAGGACGACCAACTCGAGTCGAAATCAGCTCTGTGTGAACGAGGAACAATCTCCATTTTGCTGTCTTTCCCACCTTGCACCTCCTCACTGTGTGTCTGAGCAAGTGCCATCTTGCCTTAATTTCTAAGCCTTTTTCTGCTTTGGTTATTGTTCTGCCTCCTTAAAGGATAGCGCGTGTTCTGACTTCTTGTATGGGGTAAAATTACTACCATCCGGTTAAGCTGGTGGTATACTGCGCTTGAAGCAGAAGCTGGTGATGCTTAGAGTGCACATTTTCAGCGAGACGTAGATACGTTTCTGTATCGGACCGTGTGCCTCTCTTGCGGACACGTCTCCCATGTCAGGAAGACTATGCTTTAGACTTTTTCTTACTTCGGTCCTGAAAGCAGCAAAGTTCTTCCTCTTTAGAAGTGCTCAGCTAACTATTAAGAATGGATCAGTAAAAGCAATGGTTACCCTCTTCTTTTTTCCCTTATTCATGTTTTTCCTTTTGTATTTCTTTTTCTGTTGTTCAGTTCTTTACTTTCTTCCCTGGAAAATGACTCCCTGCTGCCTGTAGAAGGCTTCAGGCTCTTTATCAGTTTTTGAGCTCTGCTTACTGATAGAAGTTGGAAAGAGGAAACCAACTTCCCAGTACCGTGACAGTCTGGGGAGGAATCAGCAATTGGAGAAATTATTCACGAAAGGAAGGATGTTCTTTGTCCTTTTAAAAATGAGCTGTAGTGTTTCTAGACAGAATCATTTCCTTGAGGTGAATACCAAAGACAAAAACCAACATGTTTGTTATCTAGGAACTCCTCTGTGTTTTGTTAAACATTCTTTGTGTTTTGGAGGTTCTGTCCTGTGCTTCTCTGGCAATAACTGGCTTCCACTGTTGGGAGAGGAAGATAATATTGAATCGAAAAACCGCTTTTGTGGTCTACCGGTGAAGTCTCCATCTGCTAAATTGTTGTAAAGCAAGAACTGTCATGTATGGGTTTGTAAAACTCGGACCTATGGCACAAACACAAAATTGTCGTCGTCTTTTATAGGTGGTTCCTGGAGGAGAAGGACCTGAAGTATAAATTGATACAGTTGTCATCTGTGAAGACATGGGTTTTTCATATATATATATATGTGTGTGTGTGTGTGTGTGTAATCTAAACAGAGCTTTTGTGGGGTAATGGTGTGGGTTGCTTGTTTGTTTTTGTTTACAGGCTCTTGGAATTGACATTTGCTAAAAGAGAAGGATTTCCCCTTCAGGAAAGGTGCATCACTAATGATGATGCTGGTTTTGTAAGTTGAAACCGTTACTTTCCTGTAAAGACACACTAATTTCTTCTGAATAAAAGCCTTTCTTTTTGTTCTCTTTGTGCTCAGTTACGTAAGTGCACGAGGGAGTTAGTTTTCCAACGGGTTGATGGAGTGGAAAAAGAATAGTTACGTTCCAGTTGCTGTCGGTCTTCAGTTTTTCTACATCTGTTGCATTTGTTTATGGCTCAAGTCTATATAAAACCCAAATCGTGAGCCAAGAGATTGCTATTCTTTGCACTACAGGCAGATACTAAGCTGGATCATTTGTTTAAACCCTGCTTCAGGCTGTGTCGCCAGAAACCATGTGGTAGAGTGCTGTAGAATTCTGAAAGCTCTTCAGAGTGGATGCATCTGTTTGATGCTCAGCAGCCGTGGGTTCTGCTGGCCTTGAGGTTCAGCACTCTTGGACTTGTTTTGCTTGGCAGATGTACTCTCTTGTAGTAAAGGCATTGTAGTGGTATTTTGCGAGTGAGGACAGACAGACCAGGCATCGTTCATGTCCAGGGGGCCGGGGCGGGAAGGTTGGTGTTCAAGCTTCTCATTCCTGTCAGCGGTGACTCCGCTTGCACCACTAAGTGGTGCTGTGTACGTACCCTTAACTAAATTGGGAGCTGCCTGTGCCTGCCTGCTTGTGTAGTTCGGAGCGGTCCTTTTAGAGAAAATGTTCTTTTGGCTGCATTTGTTCTCCTGTGATACAAAAACTTGACAGCTATTGGGGGCAACTACTACTTTAGGAGGATTTCTATAAAGTAAGAAATTGCCGGTTTTATTTTATCATGATGGGCAAAACAATAACTGATTCAAAATCACGTCCGCTGCAGCTTATGCTTCCGTAACACACCACTCAACTGATTTCTATGCGTAAATGTCTTCGGAGAGGAATCACAGGTGCCTGCTGTGACTATAGGGACAAGCCGTATGGGCTCACAGGAGCAGAACATGCTTTGCCTTCCCATCACCAGAAGAAAGAAAGAAAGAAAGAGGTGAAGAAGGGTGCTCAGGAGCAAGAGGCTGCAAGGAAGTTGCTGTACGTGATCCTTTTGCCTTGCTTTATCTGACAGAAAAGCTGCCTTCTGCTAGTTGGGTCTTGGCTTGAAATACAAGGGGGAAGAGACTCCCGCCCCTCTCCCAGGGAGTGTGCTACTTTTGACTGGCTTGTTCCGACTATGTGATCTGCAATTACAATATTTAGGTTGCATGGTGACAATCTATACCACTGACTCCCTGAATGGTTTTTCACTTCTGTCCCCGCTTCCTTCTCCAGCTTTTTTCAATATATCAATTTAAAAAAAAAAAAAAAAAAAAAAAATTTTTTTTTACCTTACATGAACATCATCTGTTGGCTTTGGCCCCAAACACTTTATTTCCTAGAAATAAGTTGAGTCTTTTCATCAGAATATGTAAAAGATTTCTAGCCACTGTAATACTATTGTATTGTTTGGTTTTTTTTTTTTAAATAAGTTTCTATCCAGGTTCCAGTGTGTGCACTGAATTTCTACTGCAGTAGATGACAGTCTTAAGCTGAAGAGAGATTTCATGGTTGGGAGAGAAAAAGAGCAGATCTTGACTCAAAGGTAACTTTTCCAAGGGAAAGGTAAACTCTTTTGTTTCTTTGGGGATTTTTATTCTGATAGCACAAGCATCTTGTTCTCTCAGGATTTTGTTATCTCTGGAAAAAAACCTTGGTTTTGTGTCACTTTCCTCCTTCCCTGGTTGTGGTTTTTTTTTCCACTCCTTTCAGAGGAACTGCTAATACTGTTATAATTTAGGAAGACATTTTTAACTCTTGACTCGGAGGTCCGCAGACATGACTGTAAAGACAGTTTCTGTGCATCCAAATGCTGTTAATCCCTTCAAATACGAAATGAAAGATGTGTAACTTGGAGCTGAGGCTGAGTCAGAGTATTCCAGATGGGTCTGGTTTACTTTGCATTCAGTGTTCCTGTAGCCTGTTGCTTTGGAAGGTGCAGGTAATAAGCTTTTCAATTGAATAAATGAGCGGTAGTGGTTTTTTGTTTTCCTCCCCTAGAAATGCAGTGCTTGATCAGACTGCACTGACCTGTAGAAGTTGTGGGCACTGTGGTGTTCTCCAGAATGCTACTTGGGCTGCCACTACAAGTAGGCCATTTAAAATAATAACCTTAGACTTTGAAAATACATAAAAACTTCATGATGCTTAAAGTAGAGGGCAGAGTAGTCATCAGGTTAAAATAACTTCATGCTTATGACATGCACAGTGATGGTTCCTTTCAGGTTTTTTGGTTGTTGTTGTTGTTGGGTTTTTTTCTTCTTTAAGATGGCACTGGTTGCAGTGATCTTCAGTTTTACGACACAGCTAACTGTCTTAGTATAGATAGGGTTCCTTTCTGCCTACTATTTCCGTTTACTGGCAGACATAGTTAAGATAGCTCTTTGGAGTTGTGGAGTGTGTGTGTGTGTGTGAATGTGTATGAAAATAAGAAGACCTAAAGTCCCCTCCCCACATCATTAGTTTTTGCTGCCCTGTATTTCAGTGTTACCAAGATTTTAAAGTGGCCCAAGTATTGCTGTTGCAAATGTTTCCGTGTTTGTCTAACTATTGTGATGACATAAATAAAAAAAAGAAAATCAAAACACTAAATGTTTTATTACTTGCCCTATAACTATATAGGCGTTCCCGGTCTAATATCGATTTCTTTTTTCAGGATTCACTGTATCATTTTTTTTACCCTATGAAACGGAAAGATATTTCTGGCTTACTGTTGGCTTTTGATAGACGTTTTATCCTTGGGGAATTGCCCACCAATTAATTCATAGAGTTTGGAATTTAACTGAAGGACATTTTGCATGCCCGTGTTCAAATAGCGATGCTAACAAGCCACCATACGGTTCGTGTTGGTAGCTTTATGGATACTTAAAGGTAGGCAATAGTCTTATTTTTTAATAATGCTTAACCTTTTTCTCTTTGGCAAGAACAAGCAAGTCTGCCTGGTTTTGTAGGACTTGCAGCTTTTCCTTAACATCAGACTTTAAAAAGGGGAGAACCAGGAGTATCAGGTACGCAGTTAGGATGGCGATTTTTAAAATACGAAGCTGCGTAACAGTCTCAGGAAGAACATGCGTGACTGGGCGTGGGAGTCTGTGGTACAGCATTACTAACCTTTGCAAAAAAAAGTTTTGAAGAATGAAGCATTTGCTTTATGAACGGTACTTGAGGACGAATTCTGATGCTGCTGCTAAAGTTTATTGAAAAATAGGCACTGATTTCAGTGATGATGCAGGTGTGGTTTCTGTTCATGCCTTAAATCTGAAAAGAAGAGAAGAGAAACCTGCATGTGAAGGAGGATTTTGTATGAAGGGTAATCAAACCAGTAACCTGCTTTAAGAACGACTTTA
This sequence comes from Astur gentilis, assembly GCF_929443795.1. Lineage (NCBI taxonomy): Eukaryota > Metazoa > Chordata > Aves > Accipitriformes > Accipitridae > Astur > Astur gentilis. The sequence continues at coordinate 1,052,471 of NC_064883.1, forward strand.
AAATATTTGGAGCATCGGTTAAAGGCAAATAAGTCAAGTTTATCATATCCTCCTACATAAGCTGTGACTATTGAATACAGTCGGCAGTCCGCCTCAGAACTTGTTGGTGTGCAACTGCAACGTGTTAAGTTGTAAGGCTTCACAGCCACGAGCTGATGGGCCACAGTTCTCTCCCAGCATGAAGCGCTGTAAGTTTTAGTTTCTTGCACAGCAGTGACTCTTTTCAACATTAGTAACTATACAACAGGGTAAAAGGCAAATTTAGTGAAGAATAATGTGTCGTTCTCAGAGTAGCTGTTTGCATTTCACCGTGATGCAGATGCTTTCTATAGTGGTTGTGTTGGCACATGTCTTAGAATTCGGTTAATCCTCTCCTGAACTCATTTAAACTTTTGGCTTCAACTGCATCACTGACAATATGTTTCAGAATAGAATAATTATTTCCTTTAAAAAAAAACGGGGGTGGGGGGATAAGAAGAAGGGGTGGAGGAAGCGGGGATAAAAAAATCTGTTGTCTGCCAGTGCTGTGGGCTGCTCACTCATTTTTCTGTAGAACTTCTGGGGTTGTGTTGTTGTTGTTGTTGTTGTTGTTGTTCTACCTTAATGCTAATAGGCATTTCTACCTTTTTTACCTTGTTTTTCTACCTAATGCTAATAGGCATTAGCCTATCCTCTGCACCTTTGGTCATTTCCTGAAGTTTGTCTGTAGTTTCCTACATTAGTAGGTAAATGTATCTATTTTACTTTACAGAGCTTTGCTAGTTTTTTAAATTATACAAGAAATTTAAGTCTTGGAACAAATGTCTTTGCTTATTGATTTTTGTGAGTAGCTGCAAAAATCTTATTTATTAGTTGCCCCTTTTAAAATTAAAATAAAAATGAATGCTATGCAAGAAATAGGTTGCAAGTAACTGTTAGGGTCTTACTACTGCTCGCTGTTGAGAGATCGTGGGAAGTGTGTTAAAAGTTACGGGCATTTTTCAAGATAGTTTTCCAGGTCTGAGGCGTGCTGAAATATCTCTTTCCTATGATAGTGTGTTTAGTTTCATTGACTTCAGCGGAACACACAGAATACATTGACTTAAACTAGCTGAGATTCTGATGATAAGGTTTTATACTCTACCTAACATAGTGTTGTGATGACCTGTCCTCCGAACTCAAAAATATGTTTGATGATCTTAACAGGAGGCCGGATCTTTGATCTGGAAATTATGCTGGTAGCGACATTACAGAATCCAGGCTTGTAACTTCACTGGTTTCTTGCAGCCCCTCAAGTTCATGAAGGACAATAAGGACCCATTCTCTTTTGTTCTTGTGCTATAATCAGTGATGGAAGTATGACATTGTCAGTTGTAAGAAGTGGCTTAACTGCTGTTGGAGTCTGCTTTTATCCCTGAAAAACCTGTTGATTTGCATGGGTTTGCACAGCTTATGCTAATGATATGGCTGGAATGAGACAGGGTCTTGTGTAGTCTGCAAGGGCTGTATATGGTCCTGGTTTATAGCTGGGTGGGAGGGATTGGTTCAAGTTACTTCTGATTTGCCCTATTTAATATCTTAAATAGGAGTGAACAGGGTGATTGGAACAGTTTCATTTTCACAAGAGGAAATTTATAAATCGTTTTTTATCCTGTGTTAGAATTAAGATATGTATTTACTGGAGACAACGAGTCTAGCCTGAACACTGAAACAGCTCTGTTTTGGGCACACTATTAGAACTTTTTTAAAATTTTCAAATCATAACAGTCTGTCAGTTCATGCTTGTTGAGTCTGAGACATTAAATGATGCCCTTTGAACAGGGAAACATTGCTAATAATTGATATTTGGTTTGTAGACTATACCTTTTGTATGCTCTAAAGTCACCTGTTGTTTCCCTTTCATTTATAAAAGTTCTGTTTGTCAAACCATATAAGCGCATACCTAAATTCAGTGTTAAAGTTCCTGAATTGCTCTAAACTATTGTGTTGCTGTAAACTGTTTTGGCTGATAAACCTAAGCGGTCAGCTTGGTATTCCTACGTGTATATGTGATTAAGATGCAATAGTTCGGAACACGTTACCAGGCAACTGCATGCTCCAGCTGCATAGGAGGCACAAAGCAGCTGGCCCGTTCCTTGTAATCAGTGGGAAAGTACAGATTCTCCTGTGACCTTGGTCACTCTTGTCTATAACATATTAGATAAGAGTATTTTGATACTCCTCTCGCAGTGGGAGAAACACTGCTTGTGTCTGTGCAGTGTGTGAAAATCACTTTACCAAGATGCTTTTATTTCTAAAACCCTTGGGAAAAAAAACTCGAAACGGAATTTAAAAACTTTTTTAGTCCAAGGCAAACGTCAGGATTCTCATTCTTACAAAGTATTTTACAATTGTGTAACCTTGTAGACTGTACGGAGAATGAGGATCTTGCATGTGACGTATTCAAAAGTTTCATTTTCGGTGTTCTACACGCTTCTACTGATCGCAGTGCCTTTGTTTCCTAACAGCAAGTGGCAACAGACAATGCGTATGGGTCTCAAGGCCCTGTGGAACAGAGAAGGTAGTTTGCCAGTGTTCTTACTGCTGTTGCAGACATTGTTTCAGTGGATTGAAAGTGGCACGTTCCAAGTACCTTTTCCTACCATTGCTGCGTATTTTATTTTTTTTTTTAATCCAGAAGAATGTTTCTGTACTTCCCTTCCCTTCCCTATAGCTGCATGTTGATTTACATTGCGTGCTATTGCAGCGTTCTTAGTCTACCGGTTACAGATTACTCCTTTCAGTTCTTGTGCATTTCTGAATGTGTATCTACCTACTAAACTCACATTTCTTCAGACATGATATGCAACTGCTACGGAAGTCAGCTATTGTGCTAGTTATGGTGTTTGCCCCGTCAGTTGTTTTACTATCTAATAAGTACCTGATGACAGAGAAGGGGTGTGTCAGAAAATAGACAAGTCAGGCTTTACATTAGAAATGGTTTTCATAAGATTTAAGAGAACGCAGTTTTGGCATAAGGATTTACATACCGCTCCCGGTGTTCTGTTGGGCTGACGTTTTGCAAGAAGCTGAGGTGTTTTAACTTTCAAAAGCTGTTTATGTAAATTGGCTTACCTCTGAGTACTCTCCTTCAGCTGTGTGTAACGAAGAAATAAATGTGCATCTCTAGACACGTGCATATGCAGATAGAATTGTAAGTGCACAGCTGGGGATGATGCTTGTGTTTGAGGGTAGAAATACGGAGAGGGACAGCAGTGGGGAAAGAAGAACCTTTGAAGATAGTCTAGCGTTGCTCTCATTCTAGAGGTGAATGATCAACTTTCTGTACCATTCTTGACAAACGCTTGCCTAATTTATTCTTAAACATTTCCTGTAATTATTACTACTGTTGCAAAGATTGCCACATACCCTAAGTTTTTCAGGTTGTAATTTAAGCCCCATGATTCCGTGTAACTGTGTGCAGTGGATGTACACAAAAGTTCTTCCTTATAGCTACCTTTTAGAGTTTAAACATTGTTATTTCTCTCCAGTTAAGCGGCTGTTTTTCAATTTATACTTTGAAGTCAGACTCCTGTACATCGTTGAGCACCCTCTTGGACTTACTGTAGACCCTCGCCAGTTATACTACACCCTTCTTGAAAAGCAGTACATCATCTGGAGGGTTCAGCAGCTAATCCGTGCAAATGTAGCGCGGCAGAAATACTGCTTGGATGTACTAACTCCAGTGTGATGGGTGAGGAGGAATCACTGGGCCTTTTGATTAGCAAGAAACGGTACATAAGAACTAGGTGACAGAAATAGGACACGCAGCTGGCACACTGGCCTTCAAGCTTACAGTGCAGCTCCGTGGGCTTTGGCTGGCTACAGAAGAGCATGAGGCACAGGAGAGAACTGCTGCTGGATCTTAGTGAAAGACAGTAAGTCATTTGGAGAGAGGTTTTCAACGCCAGGAATTCAAGTCGGGTGCCCAATTCCAGAGTGCCTGTGAAATCCCTGTGTACTGCCCTCGCTTGTCTAACTTTGTGTTGTATATTGTCTAGCAGCTTGTCTTTCAAAGATAACAAAGCTACACTTGTGTGATAGGTGATGTAATGATCTCATAATAACAGGCAAAATCCAAGTCACAGAAAATGCCAGCATTTGAAAGAGAGCCGGATAGGAGAGCCTTTTTTGTATGGATCAGTTGTCTTGTTCTGATTTTTTTGTTTTACAGGTAAAATCACAGCTCAGTGTGACATGGAAATAACTGGAAATAGTTTTATTTTTAAATTCGGGGCCTTATTTTCCTTGAAACTGGATTTTCAGATACGGTGCTAGAAGACGTTACAGAATTGCAAGTGTTGTTTCTGCCTCCTGTTCCTCTTGAACATTTGGTTTCCTGGGGAAAAATACTGTGTAAGCTCTGTAAGCAAAGAGGTTTTATATTTTTGGAATACTTGCCAGCTGAAGGGTTTGTACCTTGGACCTAAACTGTAGAGGAGGATCTGTTCAGGACATCCATGTTATAGAGTAGCTGTTGCATGACTTACACTTGTAATCCGGTTCCTACTTGATAGCCTTAACTTTGCGTGGATTGTGTGTTGAACTTTGCAGTAGTTTGTTTGTTTTTACATTTCCTTAAGGTCTAGGCAAAGGCTTAGAAAGTTAGCAGACTTAAGGATAAGCATTTATTACTTTGTCCTGCCACGTTGCTATTTGAAACCTGTTCTGAGTGTTGGTGGTATTGAAGCAATTGCCGAGATTTCGAGGGTGAATCTGTATCTTTAGGTGTACTGAGCAGAAAAGTACAATGGATCTTTTTAGTTGCCAGATAGCTTGCTTTATCCAGGCGGTCAATTTGTCAAGATCAGGCTGCAGCGTGGCCAATTCATTTCTTAGTTCCAACAACTGCCATCTTAATGTAGAGATTTATTCTGTAATCAAAACTGGAACTGTTGTCCCTGGTTATGTGTGCTTACTTATTTGTTTTTAACGCTGCTTCAGTGAGACTCCGTCTGAGGGCAGAAGAATCACAAAGCTAGACCAGATTTTGCTAAATGGAAATAACATAACACTGGTAAGTCAGCATTGTTAAAATGCTGCATGCATTTATTTTCTGTACCTGTAAATCAATCAGTCACTGAGCTCAGCTACTTTAAGCTGAGCTTTCCAGACAATTCCATTACACAAGGTAATTTCAAGTAGCTTCTGGGGCATATGTGTGTATGAAGGACGCTGGAAAAGTGATCTTGCTGTCTTAGTACACGTTACAGTTTTAAAAAAAAAAAAAAAAAAAAAAGAAAAAAAAAAAAGAGCATGTCCCTAACTTTATTTTGGTGAATGTTTTTCTGGTCTTCAGGTGTGCAAGGGAATCACTGGCTTTGCTAAGCGCTCCGTAAGCTGGTTCATACAGTGGCTTTTAACTCACGAGTGTTTGCCTGCATAAGCGTGTAGGTGGAATGCATCTACGTTTTATCCATTATTGTATGTATAGATGTGTTTGCAGCAGTTTGGATGTTTACAAGCTTGTCAAGTCGTTTGGCAGTTATGATTGCCATGATGCCCAGAGAGCTGTACCTTTACATGCTCTGAAAACAATCTGGAGGTCTGTTGGCTTACACCAAATCAGAAGCACTGTGATTTTTAGTTTATTATCTGCTGGTGTAGGTAGGTCAGTACTGAAACAGTAATTAAATACTGTGATTATGCATCCCTAAGCTGAATTCTGCAACTTCCTAAATACCACAAGAGCAGACCTAGAATAGTTTTTAGTTTGTCGGCATAGATGGCTACAAAGTCAGGACTTCCTGCGTAAAAGCATTCCTAATTTTGTGGGAAGAGGAGAGGACGACCAACTCGAGTCGAAATCAGCTCTGTGTGAACGAGGAACAATCTCCATTTTGCTGTCTTTCCCACCTTGCACCTCCTCACTGTGTGTCTGAGCAAGTGCCATCTTGCCTTAATTTCTAAGCCTTTTTCTGCTTTGGTTATTGTTCTGCCTCCTTAAAGGATAGCGCGTGTTCTGACTTCTTGTATGGGGTAAAATTACTACCATCCGGTTAAGCTGGTGGTATACTGCGCTTGAAGCAGAAGCTGGTGATGCTTAGAGTGCACATTTTCAGCGAGACGTAGATACGTTTCTGTATCGGACCGTGTGCCTCTCTTGCGGACACGTCTCCCATGTCAGGAAGACTATGCTTTAGACTTTTTCTTACTTCGGTCCTGAAAGCAGCAAAGTTCTTCCTCTTTAGAAGTGCTCAGCTAACTATTAAGAATGGATCAGTAAAAGCAATGGTTACCCTCTTCTTTTTTCCCTTATTCATGTTTTTCCTTTTGTATTTCTTTTTCTGTTGTTCAGTTCTTTACTTTCTTCCCTGGAAAATGACTCCCTGCTGCCTGTAGAAGGCTTCAGGCTCTTTATCAGTTTTTGAGCTCTGCTTACTGATAGAAGTTGGAAAGAGGAAACCAACTTCCCAGTACCGTGACAGTCTGGGGAGGAATCAGCAATTGGAGAAATTATTCACGAAAGGAAGGATGTTCTTTGTCCTTTTAAAAATGAGCTGTAGTGTTTCTAGACAGAATCATTTCCTTGAGGTGAATACCAAAGACAAAAACCAACATGTTTGTTATCTAGGAACTCCTCTGTGTTTTGTTAAACATTCTTTGTGTTTTGGAGGTTCTGTCCTGTGCTTCTCTGGCAATAACTGGCTTCCACTGTTGGGAGAGGAAGATAATATTGAATCGAAAAACCGCTTTTGTGGTCTACCGGTGAAGTCTCCATCTGCTAAATTGTTGTAAAGCAAGAACTGTCATGTATGGGTTTGTAAAACTCGGACCTATGGCACAAACACAAAATTGTCGTCGTCTTTTATAGGTGGTTCCTGGAGGAGAAGGACCTGAAGTATAAATTGATACAGTTGTCATCTGTGAAGACATGGGGTTTTTTTTTATATATATATATATATGTGTGTGTGTGTGTGTGTAATCTAAACAGAGCTTTTGTGGGGTAATGGTGTGGGTTGCTTGTTTGTTTTTGTTTACAGGCTCTTGGAATTGACATTTGCTAAAAGAGAAGGATTTCCCCTTCAGGAAAGGTGCATCACTAATGATGATGCTGGTTTTGTAAGTTGAAACCGTTACTTTCCTGTAAAGACACACTAATTTCTTCTGAATAAAAGCCTTTCTTTTTGTTCTCTTTGTGCTCAGTTACGTAAGTGCACGAGGGAGTTAGTTTTCCAACGGGTTGATGGAGTGGAAAAAGAATAGTTACGTTCCAGTTGCTGTCGGTCTTCAGTTTTTCTACATCTGTTGCATTTGTTTATGGCTCAAGTCTATATAAAACCCAAATCGTGAGCCAAGAGATTGCTATTCTTTGCACTACAGGCAGATACTAAGCTGGATCATTTGTTTAAACCCTGCTTCAGGCTGTGTCGCCAGAAACCATGTGGTAGAGTGCTGTAGAATTCTGAAAGCTCTTCAGAGTGGATGCATCTGTTTGATGCTCAGCAGCCGTGGGTTCTGCTGGCCTTGAGGTTCAGCACTCTTGGACTTGTTTTGCTTGGCAGATGTACTCTCTTGTAGTAAAGGCATTGTAGTGGTATTTTGCGAGTGAGGACAGACAGACCAGGCATCGTTCATGTCCAGGGGGCCGGGGCGGGAAGGTTGGTGTTCAAGCTTCTCATTCCTGTCAGCGGTGACTCCGCTTGCACCACTAAGTGGTGCTGTGTACGTACCCTTAACTAAATTGGGAGCTGCCTGTGCCTGCCTGCTTGTGTAGTTCGGAGCGGTCCTTTTAGAGAAAATGTTCTTTTGGCTGCATTTGTTCTCCTGTGATACAAAAACTTGACAGCTATTGGGGGCAACTACTACTTTAGGAGGATTTCTATAAAGTAAGAAATTGCCGGTTTTATTTTATCATGATGGGCAAAACAATAACTGATTCAAAATCACGTCCGCTGCAGCTTATGCTTCCGTAACACACCACTCAACTGATTTCTATGCGTAAATGTCTTCGGAGAGGAATCACAGGTGCCTGCTGTGACTATAGGGACAAGCCGTATGGGCTCACAGGAGCAGAACATGCTTTGCCTTCCCATCACCAGAAGAAAGAAAGAAAGAAAGAGGTGAAGAAGGGTGCTCAGGAGCAAGAGGCTGCAAGGAAGTTGCTGTACGTGATCCTTTTGCCTTGCTTTATCTGACAGAAAAGCTGCCTTCTGCTAGTTGGGTCTTGGCTTGAAATACAAGGGGGAAGAGACTCCCGCCCCTCTCCCAGGGAGTGTGCTACTTTTGACTGGCTTGTTCCGACTATGTGATCTGCAATTACAATATTTAGGTTGCATGGTGACAATCTATACCACTGACTCCCTGAATGGTTTTTCACTTCTGTCCCCGCTTCCTTCTCCAGCTTTTTTCAATATATCAATTTAAAAAAAAAAAAAAAAAAAAAAAATTTTTTTTTACCTTACATGAACATCATCTGTTGGCTTTGGCCCCAAACACTTTATTTCCTAGAAATAAGTTGAGTCTTTTCATCAGAATATGTAAAAGATTTCTAGCCACTGTAATACTATTGTATTGTTTGGGTTTTTTTTTTTAAATAAGTTTCTATCCAGGTTCCAGTGTGTGCACTGAATTTCTACTGCAGTAGATGACAGTCTTAAGCTGAAGAGAGATTTCATGGTTGGGAGAGAAAAAGAGCAGATCTTGACTCAAAGGTAACTTTTCCAAGGGAAAGGTAAACTCTTTTGTTTCTTTGGGGATTTTTATTCTGATAGCACAAGCATCTTGTTCTCTCAGGATTTTGTTATCTCTGGAAAAAAACCTTGGTTTTGTGTCACTTTCCTCCTTCCCTGGTTGTGGGTTTTTTTTCCACTCCTTTCAGAGGAACTGCTAATACTGTTATAATTTAGGAAGACATTTTTAACTCTTGACTCGGAGGTCCGCAGACATGACTGTAAAGACAGTTTCTGTGCATCCAAATGCTGTTAATCCCTTCAAATACGAAATGAAAGATGTGTAACTTGGAGCTGAGGCTGAGTCAGAGTATTCCAGATGGGTCTGGTTTACTTTGCATTCAGTGTTCCTGTAGCCTGTTGCTTTGGAAGGTGCAGGTAATAAGCTTTTCAATTGAATAAATGAGCGGTAGTGGTTTTTTGTTTTCCTCCCCTAGAAATGCAGTGCTTGATCAGACTGCACTGACCTGTAGAAGTTGTGGGCACTGTGGTGTTCTCCAGAATGCTACTTGGGCTGCCACTACAAGTAGGCCATTTAAAATAATAACCTTAGACTTTGAAAATACATAAAAACTTCATGATGCTTAAAGTAGAGGGCAGAGTAGTCATCAGGTTAAAATAACTTCATGCTTATGACATGCACAGTGATGGTTCCTTTCAGGTTTTTTGGTTGTTGTTGTTGTTGGGTTTTTTTCTTCTTTAAGATGGCACTGGTTGCAGTGATCTTCAGTTTTACGACACAGCTAACTGTCTTAGTATAGATAGGGTTCCTTTCTGCCTACTATTTCCGTTTACTGGCAGACATAGTTAAGATAGCTCTTTGGAGTTGTGGAGTGTGTGTGTGTGTGTGAATGTGTATGAAAATAAGAAGACCTAAAGTCCCCTCCCCACATCATTAGTTTTTGCTGCCCTGTATTTCAGTGTTACCAAGATTTTAAAGTGGCCCAAGTATTGCTGTTGCAAATGTTTCCGTGTTTGTCTAACTATTGTGATGACAGAAATAAAAAAAAGAAAATCAAAACACTAAATGTTTTATTACTTGCCCTATAACTATATAGGCGTTCCCGGTCTAATATCGATTTCTTTTTTCAGGATTCACTGTATCATTTTTTTTACCCTATGAAACGGAAAGATATTTCTGGCTTACTGTTGGCTTTTGATAGACGTTTTATCCTTGGGGAATTGCCCACCAATTAATTCATAGAGTTTGGAATTTAACTGAAGGACATTTTGCATGCCCGTGTTCAAATAGCGATGCTAACAAGCCACCATACGGTTCGTGTTGGTAGCTTTATGGATACTTAAAGGTAGGCAATAGTCTTATTTTTTAATAATGCTTAACCTTTTTCTCTTTGGCAAGAACAAGCAAGTCTGCCTGGTTTTGTAGGACTTGCAGCTTTTCCTTAACATCAGACTTTAAAAAGGGGAGAACCAGGAGTATCAGGTACGCAGTTAGGATGGCGATTTTTAAAATACGAAGCTGCGTAACAGTCTCAGGAAGAACATGCGTGACTGGGCGTGGGAGTCTGTGGTACAGCATTACTAACCTTTGCAAAAAAAAGTTTTGAAGAATGAAGCATTTGCTTTATGAACGGTACTTGAGGACGAATTCTGATGCTGCTGCTAAAGTTTATTGAAAAATAGGCACTGATTTCAGTGATGATGCAGGTGTGGTTTCTGTTCATGCCTTAAATCTGAAAAGAAGAGAAGAGAAACCTGCATGTGAAGGAGGAATTTGTATGAAGGGTAATCAAACCAGTAACCTGCTTTAAGAACGACTTTAAAATATTTGGAGCATCGGTTAAAGGCAAATAAGTCAAGTTTATCATATCCTCCTACATAAGCTGTGACTATTGAATACAGTCGGCGGTCCGCCTCAGAACTTGTTGGTGTGCAACTGCAACGTGTTAAGTTGTAAGGCTTCACAGCCACGAGCTGATGGGCCACAGTTCTCTCCCAGCATGAAGCGCTGTAAGTTTTAGTTTCTTGCACAGCAGTGACTCTTTTCAACATTAGTAACTATACAACAGGGTAAAAGGCAAATTTAGTGAAGAATAATGTGTCGTTCTCAGAGTAGCTGTTTGCATTTCACCGTGATGCAGATGCTTTCTATAGTGGTTGTGTTGGCACATGTCTTAGAATTCGGTTAATCCTCTCCTGAACTCATTTAAACTTTTGGCTTCAACTGCATCACTGACAATATGTTTCAGAATAGAATAATTATTTCCTTTAAAAAAAAACGGGGGTGGGGGGATAAGAAGAAGGGGTGGAGGAAGCGGGGATAAAAAAATCTGTTGTCTGCCAGTGCTGTGGGCTGCTCACTCATTTTTCTGTAGAACTTCTGGGGTTGTGTTGTTGTTGTTGTTGTTGTTGTTGTTCTACCTTAATGCTAATAGGCATTTCTACCTTTTTTACCTTGTTTTTCTACCTAATGCTAATAGGCATTAGCCTATCCTCTGCACCTTTGGTCATTTCCTGAAGTTTGTCTGTAGTTTCCTACATTAGTAGGTAAATGTATCTATTTTACTTTACAGAGCTTTGCTAGTTTTTTAAATTATACAAGAAATTTAAGTCTTGGAACAAATGTCTTTGCTTATTGATTTTTGTGAGTAGCTGCAAAAATCTTATTTATTAGTTGCCCCTTTTAAAATTAAAATAAAAATGAATGCTATGCAAGAAATAGGTTGCAAGTAACTGTTAGGGTCTTACTACTGCTCGCTGTTGAGAGATCGTGGGAAGTGTGTTAAAAGTTACGGGCATTTTTCAAGATAGTTTTCCAGGTCTGAGGCGTGCTGAAATATCTCTTTCCTATGATAGTGTGTTTAGTTTCATTGACTTCAGCGGAACACACAGAATACATTGACTTAAACTAGCTGAGATTCTGATGATAAGGTTTTATACTCTACCTAACATAGTGTTGTGATGACCTGTCCTCCGAACTCAAAAATATGTTTGATGATCTTAACAGGAGGCCGGATCTTTGATCTGGAAATTATGCTGGTAGCGACATTACAGAATCCAGGCTTGTAACTTCACTGGTTTCTTGCAGCCCCTCAAGTTCATGAAGGACAATAAGGACCCATTCTCTTTTGTTCTTGGGCTATAATCAGTGATGGAAGTATGACATTGTCAGTTGTAAGAAGTGGCTTAACTGCTGTTGGAGTCTGCTTTTATGCCTGAAAAACCTGTTGATTTGCATGGGTTTGCACAGCTTATGCTAATGATATGGCTGGAATGAGACAGGGTCTTGTGTAGTCTGCAAGGGCTGTATATGGTCCTGGTTTATAGCTGGGTGGGAGGGATTGGTTCAAGTTACTTCTGATTTGCCCTATTTAATATCTTAAATAGGAGTGAACAGGGTGATTGGAACAGTTTCATTTTCACAAGAGGAAATTTATAAATCGTTTTTTATCCTGTGTTAGAATTAAGATATGTATTTACTGGAGACAACGAGTCTAGCCTGAACACTGAAACAGCTCTGTTTTGGGCACACTATTAGAACTTTTTTAAAATTTTCAAATCATAACAGTCTGTCAGTTCATGCTTGTTGAGTCTGAGACATTAAATGATGCCCTTTGAACAGGGAAACATTGCTAATAATTGATATTTGGTTTGTAGACTATACCTTTTGTATGCTCTAAAGTCACCTGTTGTTTCCCTTTCATTTATAAAAGTTCTGTTTGTCAAACCATATAAGCGCATACCTAAATTCAGTGTTAAAGTTCCTGAATTGCTCTAAACTATTGTGTTGCTGTAAACTGTTTTGGCTGATAAACCTAAGCGGTCAGCTTGGTATTCCTACGTGTATATGTGATTAAGATGCAATAGTTCGGAACACGTTACCAGGCAACTGCATGCTCCAGCTGCATAGGAGGCACAAAGCAGCTGGCCCGTTCCTTGTAATCAGTGGGAAAGTACAGATTCTCCTGTGACCTTGGTCACTCTTGTCTATAACATATTAGATAAGAGTATTTTGATACTCCTCTCGCAGTGGGAGAAACACTGCTTGTGTCTGTGCAGTGTGTGAAAATCACTTTACCAAGATGCTTTTATTTCTAAAACCCTTGGGAAAAAAACCTCGAAACGGAATTTAAAAACTTTTTTAGTCCAAGGCAAACGTCAGGATTCTCATTCTTACAAAGTATTTTACAATTGTGTAACCTTGTAGACTGTACGGAGAATGAGGATCTTGCATGTGACGTATTCAAAAGTTTCATTTTCGGTGTTCTACACGCTTCTACTGATCGCAGTGCCTTTGTTTCCTAACAGCAAGTGGCAACAGACAATGCGTATGGGTCTCAAGGCCCTGTGGAACAGAGAAGGTAGTTTGCCAGTGTTCTTACTGCTGTTGCAGGCATTGTTTCAGTGGATTGAAAGTGGCACGTTCCAAGTACCTTTTCCTACCATTGCTGCGTATTTTATTTTTTTTTTTAATCCAGAAGAATGTTTCTGTACTTCCCTTCCCTTCCCTATAGCTGCATGTTGATTTACATTGCGTGCTATTGCAGCGTTCTTAGTCTACCGGTTACAGATTACTCCTTTCAGTTCTTGTGCATTTCTGAATGTGTATCTACCTACTAAACTCACATTTCTTCAGACATGATATGCAACTGCTACGGAAGTCAGCTATTGTGCTAGTTATGGTGTTTGCCCCGTCAGTTGTTTTACTATCTAATAAGTACCTGATGACAGAGAAGGGGTGTGTCAGAAAATAGACAAGTCAGGCTTTACATTAGAAATGGTTTTCATAAGATTTAAGAGAACGCAGTTTTGGCATAAGGATTTACATACCGCTCCCGGTGTTCTGTTGGGCTGACGTTTTGCAAGAAGCTGAGGTGTTTTAACTTTCAAAAGCTGTTTATGTAAATTGGCTTACCTCTGAGTACTCTCCTTCAGCTGTGTGTAACGAAGAAATAAATGTGCATCTCTAGACACGTGCATATGCAGATAGAATTGTAAGTGCACAGCTGGGGATGATGCTTGTGTTTGAGGGTAGAAATACGGAGAGGGACAGCAGTGGGGAAAGAAGAACCTTTGAAGATAGTCTAGCGTTGCTCTCATTCTAGAGGTGAATGATCAACTTTCTGTACCATTCTTGACAAACGCTTGCCTAATTTATTCTTAAACATTTCCTGTAATTATTACTACTGTTGCAAAGATTGCCACATACCCTAAGTTTTTCAGGTTGTAATTTAAGCCCCATGATTCCGTGTAACTGTGTGCAGTGGATGTACACAAAAGTTCTTCCTTACAGCTACCTTTTAGAGTTTAAACATTGTTATTTCTCTCCAGTTAAGCGGCTGTTTTTCAATTTATACTTTGAAGTCAGACTCCTGTACATCGTTGAGCACCCTCTTGGACTTACTGTAGACCCTCGCCAGTTATACTACACCCTTCTTGAAAAGCAGTACATCATCTGGAGGGTTCAGCAGCTAATCCGTGCAAATGTAGCGCGGCAGAAATACTGCTTGGATGTACTAACTCCAGTGTGATGGGTGAGGAGGAATCACTGGGCCTTTTGATTAGCAAGAAACGGTACATAAGAACTAGGTGACAGAAATAGGACACGCAGCTGGCACACTGGCCTTCAAGCTTACAGTGCAGCTCCGTGGGCTTTGGCTGGCTACAGAAGAGCATGAGGCACAGGAGAGAACTGCTGCTGGATCTTAGTGAAAGACAGTAAGTCATTTGGAGAGAGGTTTTCAACGCCAGGAATTCAAGTCGGGTGCCCAATTCCAGAGTGCCTGTGAAATCCCTGTGTACTGCCCTCGCTTGTCTAACTTTGTGTTGTATATTGTCTAGCAGCTTGTCTTTCAAAGATAACAAAGCTACACTTGTGTGATAGGTGATGTAATGATCTCATAATAACAGGCAAAATCCAAGTCACAGAAAATGCCAGCATTTGAAAGAGAGCCGGATAGGAGAGCCTTTTTTGTATGGATCAGTTGTCTTGTTCTGATTTTTTTGTTTTACAGGTAAAATCACAGCTCAGTGTGACATGGAAATAACTGGAAATAGTTTTATTTTTAAATTCGGGGCCTTATTTTCCTTGAAACTGGATTTTCAGATACGGTGCTAGAAGACGTTACAGAATTGCAAGTGTTGTTTCTGCCTCCTGTTCCTCTTGAACATTTGGTTTCCTGGGGAAAAATACTGTGTAAGCTCTGTAAGCAAAGAGGTTTTATATTTTTGGAATACTTGCCAGCTGAAGGGTTTGTACCTTGGACTTAAACTGTAGAGGAGGATCTGTTCAGGACATCCATGTTATAGAGTAGCTGTTGCATGACTTACACTTGTAATCCGGTTCCTACTTGATAGCCTTAACTTTGCGTGGATTGTGTGTTGAACTTTGCAGTAGTTTGTTTGTTTTTACATTTCCTTAAGGTCTAGGCAAAGGCTTAGAAAGTTAGCAGACTTAAGGATAAGCATTTATTACTTTGTCCTGCCACGTTGCTATTTGAAACCTGTTCTGAGTGTTGGTGGTATTGAAGAAATTGCCGAGATTTCGAGGGTGAATCTGTATCTTTAGGTGTACTGAGCAGAAAAGTACAATGGATCTTTTTAGTTGCCAGATAGCTTGCTTTATCCAGGCGGTCAATTTGTCAAGATCAGGCTGCAGCGTGGCCAATTCATTTCTTAGTTCCAACAACTGCCATCTTAATGTAGAGATTTATTCTGTAATCAAAACTGGAACTGTTGTCCCTGGTTATGTGTGCTTACTTATTTGTTTTTAACGCTGCTTCAGTGAGACTCCGTCTGAGGGCAGAAGAATCACAAAGCTAGACCAGATTTTGCTAAATGGAAATAACATAACACTGGTAAGTCAGCATTGTTAAAATGCTGCATGCATTTATTTTCTGTACCTGTAAATCAATCAGTCACTGAGCTCAGCTACTTTAAGCTGAGCTTTCCAGACAATTCCATTACACAAGGTAATTTCAAGTAGCTTCTGGGGCATATGTGTGTATGAAGGACGCTGGAAAAGTGATCTTGCTGTCTTAGTACACGTTACAGTTTAAAAAAAAAAAAAAAAAAAAAAAAAAGAAAAAAAAAAAGAGCATGTCCCTAACTTTATTTTGGTGAATGTTTTTCTGGTCTTCAGGTGTGCAAGGGAATCACTGGCTTTGCTAAGCGCTCCGTAAGCTGGTTCATACAGTGGCTTTTAACTCACGAGTGTTTGCCTGCATAAGCGTGTAGGTGGAATGCATCTACGTTTTATCCATTATTGTATGTATAGATGTGTTTGCAGCAGTTTGGATGTTTACAAGCTTGTCAAGTCGTTTGGCAGTTATGATTGCCATGATGCCCAGAGAGCTGTACCTTTACATGCTCTGAAAACAATCTGGAGGTCTGTTGGCTTACACCAAATCAGAAGCACTGTGATTTTTAGTTTATTATCTGCTGGTGTAGGTAGGTCAGTACTGAAACAGTAATTAAATACTGTGATTATGCATCCCTAAGCTGAATTCTGCAACTTCCTAAATACCACAAGAGCAGACCTAGAATAGTTTTTAGTTTGTCGGCATAGATGGCTACAAAGTCAGGACTTCCTGCGTAAAAGCATTCCTAATTTTGTGGGAAGAGGAGAGGACGACCAACTCGAGTCGAAATCAGCTCTGTGTGAACGAGGAACAATCTCCATTTTGCTGTCTTTCCCACCTTGCACCTCCTCACTGTGTGTCTGAGCAAGTGCCATCTTGCCTTAATTTCTAAGCCTTTTTCTGCTTTGGTTATTGTTCTGCCTCCTTAAAGGATAGCGCGTGTTCTGACTTCTTGTATGGGGTAAAATTACTACCATCCGGTTAAGCTGGTGGTATACTGCGCTTGAAGCAGAAGCTGGTGATGCTTAGAGTGCACATTTTCAGCGAGACGTAGATACGTTTCTGTATCGGACCGTGTGCCTCTCTTGCGGACACGTCTCCCATGTCAGGAAGACTATGCTTTAGACTTTTTCTTACTTCGGTCCTGAAAGCAGCAAAGTTCTTCCTCTTTAGAAGTGCTCAGCTAACTATTAAGAATGGATCAGTAAAAGCAATGGTTACCCTCTTCTTTTTTCCCTTATTCATGTTTTTCCTTTTGTATTTCTTTTTCTGTTGTTCAGTTCTTTACTTTCTTCCCTGGAAAATGACTCCCTGCTGCCTGTAGAAGGCTTCAGGCTCTTTATCAGTTTTTGAGCTCTGCTTACTGATAGAAGTTGGAAAGAGGAAACCAACTTCCCAGTACCGTGACAGTCTGGGGAGGAATCAGCAATTGGAGAAATTATTCACGAAAGGAAGGATGTTCTTTGTCCTTTTAAAAATGAGCTGTAGTGTTTCTAGACAGAATCATTTCCTTGAGGTGAATACCAAAGACAAAAACCAACATGTTTGTTATCTAGGAACTCCTCTGTGTTTTGTTAAACATTCTTTGTGTTTTGGAGGTTCTGTCCTGTGCTTCTCTGGCAATAACTGGCTTCCACTGTTGGGAGAGGAAGATAATATTGAATCGAAAAACCGCTTTTGTGGTCTACCGGTGAAGTCTCCATCTGCTAAATTGTTGTAAAGCAAGAACTGTCATGTATGGGTTTGTAAAACTCGGACCTATGGCACAAACACAAAATTGTCGTCGTCTTTTATAGGTGGTTCCTGGAGGAGAAGGACCTGAAGTATAAATTGATACAGTTGTCATCTGTGAAGACATGGGTTTTTTTTATATATATATATATATATGTGTGTGTGTGTGTGTGTAATCTAAACAGAGCTTTTGTGGGGTAATGGTGTGGGTTGCTTGTTTGTTTTTGTTTACAGGCTCTTGGAATTGACATTTGCTAAAAGAGAAGGATTTCCCCTTCAGGAAAGGTGCATCACTAATGATGATGCTGGTTTTGTAAGTTGAAACCGTTACTTTCCTGTAAAGACACACTAATTTCTTCTGAATAAAAGCCTTTCTTTTTGTTCTCTTTGTGCTCAGTTACATAAGTGCACGAGGGAGTTAGTTTTCCAACGGGTTGATGGAGTGGAAAAAGAATAGTTACGTTCCAGTTGCTGTCGGTCTTCAGTTTTTCTACATCTGTTGCATTTGTTTATGGCTCAAGTCTATATAAAACCCAAATCGTGAGCCAAGAGATTGCTATTCTTTGCACTACAGGCAGATACTAAGCTGGATCATTTGTTTAAACCCTGCTTCAGGCTGTGTCGCCAGAAACCATGTGGTAGAGTGCTGTAGAATTCTGAAAGCTCTTCAGAGTGGATGCATCTGTTTGATGCTCAGCAGCCGTGGGTTCTGCTGGCCTTGAGGTTCAGCCCTCTTGGACTTGTTTTGCTTGGCAGATGTACTCTCTTGTAGTAAAGGCATTGTAGTGGTATTTTGCGAGTGAGGACAGACAGACCAGGCATCGTTCATGTCCAGGGGGCCGGGGCGGGAAGGTTGGTGTTCAAGCTTCTCATTCCTGTCAGCGGTGACTCCGCTTGCACCACTAAGTGGTGCTGTGTACGTACCCTTAACTAAATTGGGAGCTGCCTGTGCCTGCCTGCTTGTGTAGTTCGGAGCGGTCCTTTTAGAGAAAATGTTCTTTTGGCTGCATTTGTTCTCCTGTGATACAAAAACTTGACAGCGATTGGGGGCAACTACTACTTTAGGAGGATTTCTATAAAGTAAGAAATTGCCGGTTTTATTTTATCATGATGGGCAAAACAATAACTGATTCAAAATCACGTCCGCTGCAGCTTATGCTTCCGTAACACACCACTCAACTGATTTCTATGCGTAAATGTCTTCGGAGAGGAATCACAGGTGCCTGCTGTGACTATAGGGACAAGCCCTATGGGCTCACAGGAGCAGAACATGCTTTGCCTTCCCATCACCAGAAGAAAGAAAGAAAGAAAGAGGTGAAGAAGGGTGCTCAGGAGCAAGAGGCTGCAAGGAAGTTGCTGTACGTGATCCTTTTGCCTTGCTTTATCTGACAGAAAAGCTGCCTTCTGCTAGTTGGGTCTTGGCTTGAAATACAAGGGGGAAGAGACTCCCGCCCCTCTCCCAGGGAGTGTGCTACTTTTGACTGGCTTGTTCCGACTATGTGATCTGCAATTACAATATTTAGGTTGCATGGTGACAATCTATACCACTGACTCCCTGAATGGTTTTTCATTTCTGTCCCCGCTTCCTTCTCCAGCTTTTTTCAATATATCAATTTAAAAAAAAAAAAAAAAAAAAAATTTTTTTTTACCTTACATGAACATCATCTGTTGGCTTTGGCCCCAAACACTTTATTTCCTAGAAATAAGTTGAGTCTTTTCATCAGAATATGTAAAAGATTTCTAGCCACTGTAATACTATTGTATTGTTTGGTTTTTTTTTTTTAAATAAGTTTCTATCCAGGTTCCAGTGTGTGCACTGAATTTCTACTGCAGTAGATGACAGTCTTAAGCTGAAGAGAGATTTCATGGTTGGGAGAGAAAAAGAGCAGATCTTGACTCAAAGGTAACTTTTCCAAGGGAAAGGTAAACTCTTTTGTTTCTTTGGGGATTTTTATTCTGATAGCACAAGCATCTTGTTCTCTCAGGATTTTGTTATCTCTGGAAAAAAACCTTGGTTTTGTGTCACTTTCCTCCTTCCCTGGTTGTGGTTTTTTTTTCCACTCCTTTCAGAGGAACTGCTAATACTGTTATAATTTAGGAAGACATTTTTAACTCTTGACTCGGAGGTCCGCAGACATGACTGTAAAGACAGTTTCTGTGCATCCAAATGCTGTTAATCCCTTCAAATACGAAATGAAAGATGTGTAACTTGGAGCTGAGGCTGAGTCAGAGTATTCCAGATGGGTCTGGTTTACTTTGCATTCAGTGTTCCTGTAGCCTGTTGCTTTGGAAGGTGCAGGTAATAAGCTTTTCAATTGAATAAATGAGCGGTAGTGGTTTTTTGTTTTCCTCCCCTAGAAATGCAGTGCTTGATCAGACTGCACTGACCTGTAGAAGTTGTGGGCACTGTGGTGTTCTCCAGAATGCTACTTGGGCTGCCACTACAAGTAGGCCATTTAAAATAATAACCTTAGACTTTGAAAATACATAAAAACTTCATGATGCTTAAAGTAGAGGGCAGAGTAGTCATCAGGTTAAAATAACTTCATGCTTATGACATGCACAGTGATGGTTCCTTTCAGGTTTTTTGGTTGTTGTTGTTGTTGGGTTTTTTTCTTCTTTAAGATGGCACTGGTTGCAGTGATCTTCAGTTTTACGACACAGCTAACTGTCTTAGTATAGATAGGGTTCCTTTCTGCCTACTATTTCCGTTTACTGGCAGACATAGTTAAGATAGCTCTTTGGAGTTGTGGAGTGTGTGTGTGTGTGTGTGAATGTGTATGAAAATAAGAAGACCTAAAGTCCCCTCCCCACATCATTAGTTTTTGCTGCCCTGTATTTCAGTGTTACCAAGATTTTAAAGTGGCCCAAGTATTGCTGTTGCAAATGTTTCCGTGTTTGTCTAACTATTGTGATGACAGAAATAAAAAAAAGAAAATCAAAACACTAAATGTTTTATTACTTGCCCTATAACTATATAGGCGTTCCCGGTCTAATATCGATTTCTTTTTTCAGGATTCACTGTATCATTTTTTTTACCCTATGAAACGGAAAGATATTTCTGGCTTACTGTTGGCTTTTGATAGACGTTTTATCCTTGGGGAATTGCCCACCAATTAATTCATAGAGTTTGGAATTTAACTGAAGGACATTTTGCATGCCCGTGTTCAAATAGCGATGCTAACAAGCCACCATACGGTTCGTGTTGGTAGCTTTATGGATACTTAAAGGTAGGCAATAGTCTTATTTTTTAATAATGCTTAACCTTTTTCTCTTTGGCAAGAACAAGCAAGTCTGCCTGGTTTTGTAGGACTTGCAGCTTTTCCTTAACATCAGACTTTAAAAAGGGGAGAACCAGGAGTATCAGGTACGCAGTTAGGATGGCGATTTTTAAAATACGAAGCTGCGTAACAGTCTCGGGAAGAACATGCGTGACTGGGCGTGGGAGTCTGTGGTACAGCATTACTAACGTTTGCAAAAAAAAGTTTTGAAGAATGAAGCATTTGCTTTATGAACGGTACTTGAGGACGAATTCTGATGCTGCTGCTAAAGTTTATTGAAAAATAGGCACTGATTTCAGTGATGATGCAGGTGTGGTTTCTGTTCATGCCTTAAATCTGAAAAGAAGAGAAGAGAAACCTGCATGTGAAGGAGGAATTTGTATGAAGGGTAATCAAACCAGTAACCTGCTTTAAGAACGACTTTAAAATATTTGGAGCATCGGTTAAAGGCAAATAAGTCAAGTTTATCATATCCTCCTACATAAGCTGTGACTATTGAATACAGTCAGCAGTCCGCCTCAGAACTTGTTGGTGTGCAACTGCAACGTGTTAAGTTGTAAGGCTTCACAGCCACGAGCTGATGGGCCACAGTTCTCTCCCAGCATGAAGCGCTGTAAGTTTTAGTTTCTTGCACAGCAGTGACTCTTTTCAACATTAGTAACTATACAACAGGGTAAAAGGCAAATTTAGTGAAGAATAATGTGTCGTTCTCAGAGTAGCTGTTTGCATTTCACCGTGATGCAGATGCTTTCTATAGCGGTTGTGTTGGCACATGTCTTAGAATTCGGTTAATCCTCTCCTGAACTCATTTAAACTTTTGGCTTCAACTGCATCACTGACAATATGTTTCAGAATAGAATAATTATTTCCTTTAAAAAAAGACGGGGGTGGGGGGATAAGAAGAAGGGGTGGAGGAAGCGGGGATAAAAAAATCTGTTGTCTGCCAGTGCTGTGGGCTGCTCACTCATTTTTCTGTAGAACTTCTGGGGTTTTGTTGTTGTTGTTGTTGTTGTTGTTGTTCTACCTTAATGCTAATAGGCATTTCTACCTTTTTTACCTTGTTTTTCTACCTAATGCTAATAGGCATTAGCCTATCCTCTGCACCTTTGGTCATTTCCTGAAGTTTGTCTGTAGTTTCCTACATTAGTAGGTAAATGTATCTATTTTACTTTACAGAGCTTTGCTAGTTTTTTAAATTATACAAGAAATTTAAGTCTTGGAACAAATGTCTTTGCTTATTGATTTTTGTGAGTAGCTGCAAAAATCTTATTTATTAGTTGCCCCTTTTAAAATTAAAATAAAAATGAATGCTATGCAAGAAATAGGTTGCAAGTAACTGTTAGGGTCTTACTACTGCTCGCTGTTGAGAGATCGTGGGAAGTGTGTTAAAAGTTACGGGCATTTTTCAAGATAGTTTTCCAGGTCTGAGGCGTGCTGAAATATCTCTTTCCTATGATAGTGTGTTTAGTTTCATTGACTTCAGCGGAACACACAGAATACATTGACTTAAACTAGCTGAGATTCTGATGATAAGGTTTTATACTCTACCTAACATAGTGTTGTGATGACCTGTCCTCCGAACTCAAAAATATGTTTGATGATCTTAACAGGAGGCCGGATCTTTGATCTGGAAATTATGCTGGTAGCGACATTACAGAATCCAGGCTTGTAACTTCACTGGTTTCTTGCAGCCCCTCAAGTTCATGAAGGACAATAAGGACCCATTCTCTTTTGTTCTTGTGCTATAATCAGTGATGGAAGTATGACATTGTCAGTTGTAAGAAGTGGCTTAACTGCTGTTGGAGTCTGCTTTTATGCCTGAAAAACCTGTTGATTTGCATGGGTTTGCACAGCTTATGCTAATGATATGGCTGGAATGAGACAGGGTCTTGTGTAGTCTGCAAGGGCTGTATATGGTCCTGGTTTATAGCTGGGTGGGAGGGATTGGTTCAAGTTACTTCTGATTTGCCCTATTTAATATCTTAAATAGGAGTGAACAGGGTGATTGGAACAGTTTCATTTTCACAAGAGGAAATTTATAAATCGTTTTTTATCCTGTGTTAGAATTAAGATATGTATTTACTGGAGACAACGAGTCTAGCCTGAACACTGAAACAGCTCTGTTTTGGGCACACTATTAGAACTTTTTTAAAATTTTCAAATCATAACAGTCTGTCAGTTCATGCTTGTTGAGTCTGAGACATTAAATGATGCCCTTTGAACAGGGAAACATTGCTAATAATTGATATTTGGTTTGTAGACTATACCTTTTGTATGCTCTAAAGTCACCTGTTGTTTCCCTTTCATTTATAAAAGTTCTGTTTGTCAAACCATATAAGCGCATACCTAAATTCAGTGTTAAAGTTCCTGAATTGCTCTAAACTATTGTGTTGCTGTAAACTGTTTTGGCTGATAAACCTAAGCGGTCAGCTTGGTATTCCTACGTGTATATGTGATTAAGATGCAATAGTTCGGAACACGTTACCAGGCAACTGCATGCTCCAGCTGCATAGGAGGCACAAAGCAGCTGGCCCGTTCCTTGTAATCAGTGGGAAAGTACAGATTCTCCTGTGACCTTGGTCACTCTTGTCTATAACATATTAGATAAGAGTATTTTGATACTCCTCTCGCAGTGGGAGAAACACTGCTTGTGTCTGTGCAGTGTGTGAAAATCACTTTACCAAGATGCTTTTATTTCTAAAACCCTTGGGAAAAAAAACTCGAAACGGAATTTAAAAACTTTTTTAGTCCAAGGCAAACGTCAGGATTCTCATTCTTACAAAGTATTTTACAATTGTGTAACCTTGTAGACTGTACGGAGAATGAGGATCTTGCATGTGACGTATTCAAAAGTTTCATTTTCGGTGTTCTACACGCTTCTACTGATCGCAGTGCCTTTGTTTCCTAACAGCAAGTGGCAACAGACAATGCGTATGGGTCTCAAGGCCCTGTGGAACAGAGAAGGTAGTTTGCCAGTGTTCTTACTGCTGTTGCAGACATTGTTTCAGTGGATTGAAAGTGGCACGTTCCAAGTACCTTTTCCTACCATTGCTGCGTATTTTATTTTTTTTTTTTAATCCAGAAGAATGTTTCTGTACTTCCCTTCCCTTCCCTATAGCTGCATGTTGATTTACATTGCGTGCTATTGCAGCGTTCTTAGTCTACCGGTTACAGATTACTCCTTTCAGTTCTTGTGCATTTCTGAATGTGTATCTACCTACTAAACTCACATTTCTTCAGACATGATATGCAACTGCTACGGAAGTCAGCTATTGTGCTAGTTATGGTGTTTGCCCCGTCAGTTGTGTTACTATCTAATAAGTACCTGATGACAGAGAAGGGGTGTGTCAGAAAATAGACAAGTCAGGCTTTACATTAGAAATGGTTTTCATAAGATTTAAGAGAACGCAGTTTTGGCATAAGGATTTACATACCGCTCCCGGTGTTCTGTTGGGCTGACGTTTTGCAAGAAGCTGAGGTGTTTTAACTTTCAAAAGCTGTTTATGTAAATTGGCTTACCTCTGAGTACTCTCCTTCAGCTGTGTGTAACGAAGAAATAAATGTGCATCTCTAGACACGTGCATATGCAGATAGAATTGTAAGTGCACAGCTGGGGATGATGCTTGTGTTTGAGGGTAGAAATACGGAGAGGGACAGCAGTGGGGAAAGAAGAACCTTTGAAGATAGTCTAGCGTTGCTCTCATTGTAGAGGTGAATGATCAACTTTCTGTACCATTCTTGACAAACGCTTGCCTAATTTATTCTTAAACATTTCCTGTAATTATTACTACTGTTGCAAAGATTGCCACATACCCTAAGTTTTTCAGGTTGTAATTTAAGCCCCATGATTCCGTGTAACTGTGTGCAGTGGATGTACACAAAAGTTCTTCCTTACAGCTACCTTTTAGAGTTTAAACATTGTTATTTCTCTCCAGTTAAGCGGCTGTTTTTCAATTTATACTTTGAAGTCAGACTCCTGTACATCGTTGAGCACCCTCTTGGACTTACTGTAGACCCTCGCCAGTTATACTACACCCTTCTTGAAAAGCAGTACATCATCTGGAGGGTTCAGCAGCTAATCCGTGCAAATGTAGCGCGGCAGAAATACTGCTTGGATGTACTAACTCCAGTGTGATGGGTGAGGAGGAATCACTGGGCCTTTTGATTAGCAAGAAACGGTACATAAGAACTAGGTGACAGAAATAGGACACGCAGCTGGCACACTGGCCTTCAAGCTTACAGTGCAGCTCCGTGGGCTTTGGCTGGCTACAGAAGAGCATGAGGCACAGGAGAGAACTGCTGCTGGATCTTAGTGAAAGACAGTAAGTCATTTGGAGAGAGGTTTTCAACGCCAGGAATTCAAGTCGGGTGCCCAATTCCAGAGTGCCTGTGAAATCCCTGTGTACTGCCCTCGCTTGTCTAACTTTGTGTTGTATATTGTCTAGCAGCTTGTCTTTCAAAGATAACAAAGCTACACTTGTGTGATAGGTGATGTAATGATCTCATAATAACAGGCAAAATCCAAGTCACAGAAAATGCCAGCATTTGAAAGAGAGCCGGATAGGAGAGCCTTTTTTGTATGGATCAGTTGTCTTGTTCTGATTTTTTTGTTTTACAGGTAAAATCACAGCTCAGTGTGACATGGAAATAACTGGAAATAGTTTTATTTTTAAATTCGGGGCCTTATTTTCCTTGAAACTGGATTTTCAGATACGGTGCTAGAAGACGTTACAGAATTGCAAGTGTTGTTTCTGCCTCCTGTTCCTCTTGAACATTTGGTTTCCTGGGGAAAAATACTGTGTAAGCTCTGTAAGCAAAGAGGTTTTATATTTTTGGAATACTTGCCAGCTGAAGGGTTTGTACCTTGGACCTAAACTGTAGAGGAGGATCTGTTCAGGACATCCATGTTATAGAGTAGCTGTTGCATGACTTACACTTGTAATCCGGTTCCTACTT
Source organism: Astur gentilis (assembly GCF_929443795.1). NCBI lineage: Eukaryota > Metazoa > Chordata > Aves > Accipitriformes > Accipitridae > Astur > Astur gentilis. Next base: position 1,077,950 of record NC_064883.1, read on the forward strand.
GATAGCCTTAACTTTGCGTGGATTGTGTGTTGAACTTTGCAGTAGTTTGTTTGTTTTTACATTTCCTTAAGGTCTAGGCAAAGGCTTAGAAAGTTAGCAGACTTAAGGATAAGCATTTATTACTTTGTCCTGCCACGTTGCTATTTGAAACCTGTTCTGAGTGTTGGTGGTATTGAAGCAATTGCCGAGATTTCGAGGGTGAATCTGTATCTTTAGGTGTACTGAGCAGAAAAGTACAATGGATCTTTTTAGTTGCCAGATAGCTTGCTTTATCCAGGCGGTCAATTTGTCAAGATCAGGCTGCAGCGTGGCCAATTCATTTCTTAGTTCCAACAACTGCCATCTTAATGTAGAGATTTATTCTGTAATCAAAACTGGAACTGTTGTCCCTGGTTATGTGTGCTTACTTATTTGTTTTTAACGCTGCTTCAGTGAGACTCCGTCTGAGGGCAGAAGAATCACAAAGCTAGACCAGATTTTGCTAAATGGAAATAACATAACACTGGTAAGTCAGCATTGTTAAAATGCTGCATGCATTTATTTTCTGTACCTGTAAATCAATCAGTCACTGAGCTCAGCTACTTTAAGCTGAGCTTTCCAGACAATTCCATTACACAAGGTAATTTCAAGTAGCTTCTGGGGCATATGTGTGTATGAAGGACGCTGGAAAAGTGATCTTGCTGTCTTAGTACACGTTACAGTTTAAAAAAAAAAAAAAAAAAAAAAAAAAAGAAAAAGAGCATGTCCCTAACTTTATTTTGGTGAATGTTTTTCTGGTCTTCAGGTGTGCAAGGGAATCACTGGCTTTGCTAAGCGCTCCGTAAGCTGGTTCATACAGTGGCTTTTAACTCACGAGTGTTTGCCTGCATAAGCGTGTAGGTGGAATGCATCTACGTTTTATCCATTATTGTATGTATAGATGTGTTTGCAGCAGTTTGGATGTTTACAAGCTTGTCAAGTCGTTTGGCAGTTATGATTGCCATGATGCCCAGAGAGCTGTACCTTTACATGCTCTGAAAACAATCTGGAGGTCTGTTGGCTTACACCAAATCAGAAGCACTGTGATTTTTAGTTTATTATCTGCTGGTGTAGGTAGGTCAGTACTGAAACAGTAATTAAATACTGTGATTATGCATCCCTAAGCTGAATTCTGCAACTTCCTAAATACCACAAGAGCAGACCTAGGATAGTTTTTAGTTTGTCGGCATAGATGGCTACAAAGTCAGGACTTCCTGCGTAAAAGCATTCCTAATTTTGTGGGAAGAGGAGAGGACGACCAACTCGAGTCGAAATCAGCTCTGTGTGAACGAGGAACAATCTCCATTTTGCTGTCTTTCCCACCTTGCACCTCCTCACTGTGTGTCTGAGCAAGTGCCATCTTGCCTTAATTTCTAAGCCTTTTTCTGCTTTGGTTATTGTTCTGCCTCCTTAAAGGATAGCGCGTGTTCTGACTTCTTGTATGGGGTAAAATTACTACCATCCGGTTAAGCTGGTGGTATACTGCGCTTGAAGCAGAAGCTGGTGATGCTTAGAGTGCACATTTTCAGCGAGACGTAGATACGTTTCTGTATCGGACCGTGTGCCTCTCTTGCGGACACGTCTCCCATGTCAGGAAGACTATGCTTTAGACTTTTTCTTACTTCGGTCCTGAAAGCAGCAAAGTTCTTCCTCTTTAGAAGTGCTCAGCTAACTATTAAGAATGGATCAGTAAAAGCAATGGTTACCCTCTTCTTTTTTCCCTTATTCATGTTTTTCCTTTTGTATTTCTTTTTCCGTTGTTCAGTTCTTTACTTTCTTCCCTGGAAAATGACTCCCTGCTGCCTGTAGAAGGGTTCAGGCTCTTTATCAGTTTTTGAGCTCTGCTTACTGATAGAAGTTGGAAAGAGGAAACCAACTTCCCAGTACCGTGACAGTCTGGGGAGGAATCAGCAATTGGAGAAACTATTCACGAAAGGAAGGATGTTCTTTGTCCTTTTAAAAATGAGCTGTAGTGTTTCTAGACAGAATCATTTCCTTGAGGTGAATACCAAAGACAAAAACCAACATGTTTGTTATCTAGGAACTCCTCTGTGTTTTGTTAAACATTCTTTGTGTTTTGGAGGTTCTGTCCTGTGCTTCTCTGGCAATAACTGGCTTCCACTGTTGGGAGAGGAAGATAATATTGAATCGAAAAACCGCTTTTGTGGTCTACCGGTGAAGTCTCCATCTGCTAAATTGTTGTAAAGCAAGAACTGTCATGTATGGGTTTGTAAAACTCGGACCTATGGCACAAACACAAAATTGTCGTCGTCTTTTATAGGTGGTTCCTGGAGGAGAAGGACCTGAAGTATAAATTGATACAGTTGTCATCTGTGAAGACATGGGGTTTTTTTTTATATATATATATATATGTGTGTGTGTGTGTGTGTAATCTAAACAGAGCTTTTGTGGGGTAATGGTGTGGGTTGCTTGTTTGTTTTTGTTTACAGGCTCTTGGAATTGACATTTGCTAAAAGAGAAGGATTTCCCCTTCAGGAAAGGTGCATCACTAATGATGATGCTGGTTTTGTAAGTTGAAACCGTTACTTTCCTGTAAAGACACACTAATTTCTTCTGAATAAAAGCCTTTCTTTTTGTTCTCTTTGTGCTCAGTTACGTAAGTGCACGAGGGAGTTAGTTTTCCAACGGGTTGATGGAGTGGAAAAAGAATAGTTACGTTCCAGTTGCTGTCGGTCTTCAGTTTTTCTACATCTGTTGCATTTGTTTATGGCTCAAGTCTATATAAAACCCAAATCGTGAGCCAAGAGATTGCTATTCTTTGCACTACAGGCAGATACTAAGCTGGATCATTTGTTTAAACCCTGCTTCAGGCTGTGTCGCCAGAAACCATGTGGTAGAGTGCTGTAGAATTCTGAAAGCTCTTCAGAGTGGATGCATCTGTTTGATGCTCAGCAGCCGTGGGTTCTGCTGGCCTTGAGGTTCAGCACTCTTGGACTTGTTTTGCTTGGCAGATGTACTCTCTTGTAGTAAAGGCATTGTAGTGGTATTTTGCGAGTGAGGACAGACAGGCCAGGCATCGTTCATGTCCAGGGGGCCGGGGCGGGAAGGTTGGTGTTCAAGCTTCTCATTCCTGTCAGCGGTGACTCCGCTTGCACCACTCAGTGGTGCTGTGTACGTACCCTTAACTAAATTGGGAGCTGCCTGTGCCTGCCTGCTTGTGTAGTTCGGAGCGGTCCTTTTAGAGAAAATGTTCTTTTGGCTGCATTTGTTCTCCTGTGATACAAAAACTTGACAGCTATTGGGGGCAACTACTACTTTAGGAGGATTTCTATAAAGTAAGAAATTGCCGGTTTTATTTTATCATGATGGGCAAAACAATAACTGATTCAAAATCACGTCCGCTGCAGCTTATGCTTCCGTAACACACCACTCAACTGATTTCTATGCGTAAATGTCTTCGGAGAGGAATCACAGGTGCCTGCTGTGACTATAGGGACAAGCCGTATGGGCTCACAGGAGCAGAACATGCTTTGCCTTCCCATCACCAGAAGAAAGAAAGAAAGAAAGAGGTGAAGAAGGGTGCTCAGGAGCAAGAGGCTGCAAGGAAGTTGCTGTACGTGATCCTTTTGCCTTGCTTTATCTGACAGAAAAGCTGCCTTCTGCTAGTTGGGTCTTGGCTTGAAATACAAGGGGGAAGAGACTCCCGCCCCTCTCCCAGGGAGTGTGCTACTTTTGACTGGCTTGTTCCGACTATGTGATCTGCAATTACAATATTTAGGTTGCATGGTGACAATCTATACCACTGACTCCCTGAATGGTTTTTCATTTCTGTCCCCGCTTCCTTCTCCAGCTTTTTTCAATATATCAATTTAAAAAAAAAAAAAAAAAAAAAATTTTTTTTTACCTTACATGAACATCATCTGTTGGCTTTGGCCCCAAACACTTTATTTCCTAGAAATAAGTTGAGTCTTTTCATCAGAATATGTAAAAGATTTCTAGCCACTGTAATACTATTGTATTGTTTGTTTTTTTTTTTTTTTTAAATAAGTTTCTATCCAGGTTCCAGTGTGTGCACTGAATTTCTACTGCAGTAGATGACAGTCTTAAGCTGAAGAGAGATTTCATGGTTGGGAGAGAAAAAGAGCAGATCTTGACTCAAAGGTAACTTTTCCAAGGGAAAGGTAAACTCTTTTGTTTCTTTGGGGATTTTTATTCTGATAGCACAAGCATCTTGTTCTCTCAGGATTTTGTTATCTCTGGAAAAAAACCTTGGTTTTGTGTCACTTTCCTCCTTCCCTGGTTGTGGTTTTTTTTTCCACTCCTTTCAGAGGAACTGCTAATACTGTTATAATTTAGGAAGACATTTTTAACTCTTGACTCGGAGGTCCGCAGACATCACTGTAAAGACAGTTTCTGTGCATCCAAATGCTGTTAATCCCTTCAAATACGAAATGAAAGATGTGTAACTTGGAGCTGAGGCTGAGTCAGAGTATTCCAGATGGGTCTGGTTTACTTTGCATTCAGTGTTCCTGTAGCCTGTTGCTTTGGAAGGTGCAGGTAATAAGCTTTTCAATTGAATAAATGAGCGGTAGTGGTTTTTTGTTTTCCTCCCCTAGAAATGCAGTGCTTGATCAGACTGCACTGACCTGTAGAAGTTGTGGGCACTGTGGTGTTCTCCAGAATGCTACTTGGGCTGCCACTACAAGTAGGCCATTTAAAATAATAACCTTAGACTTTGAAAATACATAAAAACTTCATGATGCTTAAAGTAGAGGGCAGAGTAGTCATCAGGTTAAAATAACTTCATGCTTATGACATGCACAGTGATGGTTCCTTTCAGGTTTTTTGGTTGTTGTTGTTGTTGGGTTTTTTTCTTCTTTAAGATGGCACTGGTTGCAGTGATCTTCAGTTTTACGACACAGCTAACTGTCTTAGTATAGATATGGTTCCTTTCTGCCTACTATTTCCGTTTACTGGCAGACATAGTTAAGATAGCTCTTTGGAGTTGTGGAGTGTGTGTGTGTGTGTGTGAATGTGTATGAAAATAAGAAGACCTAAAGTCCCCTCCCCACATCATTAGTTTTTGCTGCCCTGTATTTCAGTGTTACCAAGATTTTAAAGTGGCCCAAGTATTGCTGTTGCAAATGTTTCCGTGTTTGTCTAACTATTGTGATGACAGAAATAAAAAAAAGAAAATCAAAACACTAAATGTTTTATTACTTGCCCTATAACTATATAGGCGTTCCCGGTCTAATATCGATTTCTTTTTTCAGGATTCACTGTATCATTTTTTTTTACCCTATGAAACGGAAAGATATTTCTGGCTTACTGTTGGCTTTTGATAGACGTTTTATCCTTGGGGAATTGCCCACCAATTAATTCATAGAGTTTGGAATTTAACTGAAGGACATTTTGCATGCCCGTGTTCAAATAGCGATGCTAACAAGCCACCATACGGTTCGTGTTGGTAGCTTTATGGATACTTAAAGGTAGGCAATAGTCTTATTTTTTAATAATGCTTAACCTTTTTCTCTTTGGCAAGAACAAGCAAGTCTGCCTGGTTTTGTAGGACTTGCAGCTTTTCCTTAACATCAGACTTTAAAAAGGGGAGAACCAGTAGTATCAGGTACGCAGTTAGGATGGCGATTTTTAAAATACGAAGCTGCGTAACAGTCTCAGGAAGAACATGCGTGACTGGGCGTGGGAGTCTGTGGTACAGCATTACTAACGTTTGCTAAAAAAAGTTTTGAAGAATGAAGCATTTGCTTTATGAACGGTACTTGAGGACGAATTCTGATGCTGCTGCTAAAGTTTATTGAAAAATAGGCACTGATTTCAGTGATGATGCAGGTGTGATTTCTGTTCATGCCTTAAACCTGAAAAGAAGAGAAGAGAAACCTGCATTTGAAGGAGGATTTTGTATGAAGGGTAATCAAACCAGTAACCTGCTTTAAGAACGACTTTAAAATATTTGGAGCATCGGTTAAAGGCAAATAAGTCAAGTTTATCATATCCTCCTACATAAGCTGTGACTATTGAATACAGTCGGCAGTCCGCCTCAGAACTTGTTGGTGTGCAACTGAAACGTGTTAAGTTGTAAGACTTCACAGCCACGAGCTGATGGGCCACAGTTCTCTCCCGAGCATGAAGCGCTGTAAGTTTTAGTTTCTTGCACAGCAGTGACTCTTTTCAACATTAGTAACTATACAACAGGGTAAAAGGCAAATTTAGTGAAGAATAATGTGTCGTTCTCAGAGCAGCTGTTTGTATTTCACCATGATGCAGATGGTTTCTATAGGAGTTGTGTTGGCACATGTCTTCGAATTCGGTTAATCCTCTCCTGAACTCATTTAAACTTTTGGCTTCAACTGCATCACTGACAATATGTTTCACAATAGAATAATTATTTCCTTTAAAAAAAAAACGGGGGTGGGGGGATAAGAAGAAGGGGTGGAGGAAGCGGGGATAAAAAAATCTGTTGTCTGCCAGTGCTGTGGGCTGCTCACTCATTTTTCTGTAGAACTTCTGGGGGTTTTTTGTTGTTCTTCTTCTTCTTCTACCTTAATGCTAATAGGCATTTCTACCTTTTCTACCTTGTTTTTCTACCTAATGCTAATAGGCATTAGCCTATCCTCTGCACCTTTGGTCATTTCCTGAAGTTTGTCTGTAGTTTCCTACATTAGTAGGTAAATGTATCTATTTTACTTTACAGAGCTTTGCTAGTTTTTTAAATTATACAAGAAATTTAAGTCTTGGAACAAATGTCTTTGCTTATTGATTTTTGTGAGTAGCTGCAAAAATCTTATGTATTAGTTGCCCCTTTTAAAATTAAAATAAAAATGAATGCTATGCAAGAAATACGTTGCAAGTAACTGTTAGGGTCTTACTAATGCTCGCTGTTGAGAGATCGTGGGAAGTGCAGAGAATTTGTGTTTAAAAGTTACGGGCATTTTTCAAGATAGTTTTCCAGGTCTGAGGCGTGCTGAAATATCTCTTTCCTATGATAGTGTGTTTAGTTTCATTGACTTCAGCGGAACACACAGAATACATTGACTTAAACTAGCTGAGAATCTGATGATAAGGTTTTATACTCTACCTAACATAGTGTTGTGATGACCTGTCCTCCGAACTCAAAAATATGTTTGATGATCTTAACAGGAGGCCGGATCTTTGATCTGGAAATTATGCTGGTAGCGACGTTACAGAATCCAGGCTTGTAACTTCACTGGTTTCTTGCAGCCCCTCAAGTTCATGAAGGACAATAAAGACCCATTCTCTTTTGTTCTTGTGCTATAATCAGTGATGGAAGTATGACATTGTCAGTTGTAAGAAGTGGCTTAACTGCTGTTGGAGTCTGCTTTTATGCCTGGAAAACCTGTTGATTTGCATGGGTTTGCACAGCTTATGCTAATGATGTGGCTGGAATGAGACAGGATCTTGTGTAGTCTGCAAGGGCTGTATATGGTCCTGGTTTATAGCTGGGTGGGAGGGATTGGTTCAAGTTATTTCTGATTTGCCCTATTTAATATCTTTGTTTCCTAATGGCAACTGGCAACAGACAATGCGTATGGGTTTCAAGGCCCTGTGGAACAGAGAAGGTAGTTTGCCAGTGTTCTTACTGCTGTTGCAGACGTCGTTTCAGTGGATTGAAAGTGGCCATTCCAAGTACCTTTTCCTACCATTGCTGCATTTTGGTTTTTTTTAAATCCAGAAGAATGTTTCTGTACTTCCCTTCCCTTCCCTATAGGTGCATGTTGATTTACATTGCATGCTATTTCAGTGTTCTTAGTCTACCAGTTACAGATTACTCCTTTCAGTTCTTGTGCATTTCTGAATGTGTATCTACCTATACACCTACTAAACTCACATTTATTCAGACATGATATGCGGCTGCGTGGTCCTTTGTTACCGGCTGGGCTGAAACCACGACACACTTGTATGCAGCTTTTTTTTTTCCCCCTTTCTTTTTTTCAGGTCAGTAATTTTGTTTCGAGTGTTCTGTTTCTTGAAATGAGCATTCAGTGATGGAGTTAAGTATTCTTTATTGCAGCGCTGGAAGAACGGAGGATCGCTCCTCCAAATGTGCTTTCTGGCTGGGACTAATTGTATAGGTTAAATACCTGCCTTACATACATATTCATAAAATTTCTGAGAAATAATATACATATTCATTGATTTTCTGAGAAGTCATTAGCATATGTAAATGTCCTTTATGCATGCGTGTTGAAGGTCTTCGGTGGTCTTCTGGAGTCCTCTGGTGGTCTTCCATAGTCTTCCTCACTTGTCCGCTGTTTGAACTTTGTTGTACGAGTTTGCGCAGTACGATCCCCTTCTGGGCCCCACAAACAACTTCTCTGCTTATCACCTAGCTTTTGGCTCAGTCACCACAAGAGACAGAACATATTTTCTTATCAAACAGAATACCTCCTCAAAGAGGGCATGTTATTTTGTCTTATATTACAGACACAGGAATCTTGTGCTTTATGTCCTTGGCTTGTCTACGTAAGTCAACTTACAGAGGCAGTTGTTAACCTTCTAACAAATTCCTGAGTCTTTTATTTAGCAATACACTGAGTCTAAACATACGTTCTATTTCTACATCTACTAGGCCTAGTGTCAGTTTCTGCATCAGTTCAGGGGTAGAAAGATGGTTTAATAGTATGCATTGTTTGGGGTTTTTTTTGTTGTTTGGTTTTTTTTTTATTCTTCATGCATTGTGTTTTCCTGCAATTCCCAACTTTATTGAAGAAGGAACGTTGGGTTTTTAACAGTTCTGCTGTGTAAGTTGTTATCTCTCTTAACGGGACTGATGGTGACATTGTTTAGCAGGGGTTAGGGTGAGCATCTTGTATGTATTTGTATATGGAGTTTTAGTACTACTGATGAAAGCAGAAGGGCCGTGAGGCACAGTGCCCTTCAGGGTTTGGGGTGCCTTTCCTCATTGCCCGCAGAATGCCACGTTGTCCTTAGAATCTTTGCAGCTGGTGGCAGGCCCCTCGTAGATTACAAGGCTTGGGACTTGACTTTCTTTTGTGGGCATGTAGCAGAGCTCAGAGTCTCTGGGGAGCTGTAGGTTAGGGGGTGCCCCCAGAATTTGGGATGTTGCTCAGAAGAGCGGCTCTTGAGGAGTAGCCACTGAAGGGGGTTCAGGAGTGCAGATTGAGGGCAGGAGGTGTCAGGAAGCAGTGGGGTTCCTTTCCTGACAGTTGAGGAGAAGAAAAGGGGTTTCTTAAGTTTTGGGACTGCTGGGGAAAGGGAGGAGGGTTCACCAGCCCTTCTCAGAGGAGTTTTGCAGTTGGATTTGAATGTCATAGAATCGTAGAATGGTTTGGGTTGGAAGGCACCATAAAGATCCTCTAGTTCCAACCCTCCCCCACGGACGCCGTCCGCAAGACCAGGTTGCTGAAAGCCCCATCTGACTTGGCCTTGAATGCTTCCAGGGAGGGAGCATCCGCAGGTTCTCTGGGCAACGCGTTCCAGTGCCTCGCCACCCCTAGTGAGAAACGTCTTCCTAACGCCTAAACTAAATGTACCCTCCTTAGGACTAAAGCCGTTACCGCCTTGTCCTATGGCTGTACTCCCTTGTAAAAAGTCCCTCTGCAGGTTTCTTATAGGCACCCTTTACGTACCGTGAAGTCTGCTATAAGGTCTCCCGAAAAGCTGCATGCCGGTGAGCGGTCCGAGAAGGTGAGGCGGTCGTCGGCCGGGTCGGTGTTGAATAGCAAAGTATTATGGGGCTGCTCGGTTCAGCCTTTACCTTCTGTTGTGGAGGTGCTGTGTGGGCTATCTTTGAATTGGATGAGCGTTTCAGGTGAGCTGTGGATTAGCGAGGAGGAGTGTGGGGCCGATGGCTTCTCACGAGTGCCACGCTAACGTGGTTTCTCTCGGTACCTTAGATACCACGAGTGATGATGGCTGCAGGGTCTGAGTCTGGAATGAGCGGGGAAGTGAACACGGTGGCACTTGTGAGGAGGGGGGAGTTGGGGAAGTAGTTGGCGTTGGCCAGCGGGATGCTTACTCCCTTTTCTGATTTGTTTGTGTTTGTTTTTTTCATTGCAGATGTTGAAGAGCAATGTTCCCCTTGAGGAACATCCCAGTTAGCCCGTGTGGTTTTGTGGAGGATGGATTTGGACCCTCAGCCCTCTGAAAGCTAAGTTGAGGGACCAGGCTGAGAGGAAGGGACAAAGCTGGGAATAGCAGGGAGGAGTTTTAAAGTTAGCGCAGGAGAGAGGGCTGTCCCAAAGCAGTCGCCTTTGCGCAGGAGAAGGGAGCGGGTTGCTTTTCAGCACGAGACCCGTGTGTGCCGGGCAGGGCAGTTCCAGCCCGTGTCCGCGGTGGCGTGTAGTTTGTGTAGTCTGTCTTGTGCGCTTAGACCTTCCTCGGGTCTCGATGTCCTTGTCGCGCTTTGCGCCAGAGGAGCGAGGCATGCGCTTCGGGTGCTGTCCCTAGGGTTTTGAATGCTCTTACTCATTGGCCCGGTGCCAATCGGGTGCTTCTTTTCTTGCGCTCGGAGCTCTAAAGCATGGATCGGTCTTGGCGGGTTCCGGTCAGTGCTCTATGGCAGCATTTTTTCAGCCTGCATCGGCAGCTCTGCTCTCTAGCCGTCCGTTTTCTCGGAGTGGGACTTCTTCCCCGCATCCTGACATCCTTAGGTCTCGACGCCAGGCTTCTGGCGCATCTGTCGTCTGGGTTTTGACAGTGCTGTCTTGTAACGGGCCGCTCCGTTTGACTCCTCTGGGTCTGCTGTGGAGCCTCCTGGCCTCGCGGTTGCGGCCCCGTAGGTCATCTTGCCCGACGGCGCCTCCCGTCCGGGGGTCATTCTTCTTGCTGAGAGTTTTCTCTCTCGTTGAATCACCTCGTTGGTGGCGTTCCACGTGGTGACGTTCTGCACACGGTGTGCTTGGCTTGGAGCTGCTCTGCCTGGGGGGGTGTGGAGTCAGGGGTAGGTGGAACAGCGATAAGAGTCTACGGGTGAAACGTTGATGTGCCTAGACCGTTTAGGCGAGGGTTGTACAGTCATCTCGGCTCGAGTAGCCATCAGCGGCCTGCGCGGACAGCCGTGCCGATAGTGTTTCACGGAGACAATTGGAGCCGTGTGGCAGGGGTTGTTGAGGGGCAGTGAAGCGGATTTGAGTCTCTAAGGTGTTAAGACTTGCACGTGATGGGCTCCAAGTTTGGCCCTGGGTTTTTTTGGTTGGTGGGGTGTAGGGTTTAGGGTTACTCCGTGCGGGGCCCGGATGATAGAACACCAGTATGATGATCAAAGTCGCCCCTTTATTGAGCTTAGCTGATCATTCTTACACAACTCTCTAAGTTGTTTAGAAGCTTTGATTGGCTGCTGCACGCAAGCATGTGGTGTCCACGCGCACAAGCGTAAGCGGTGATTGGTTACAGAGATACTGTCCACGCGTAGAAACATAAGATACAGTTAGTTATACTAGCTCTGTACACGTGCATACACACAGGATATAATTGGCTATGTTAGAGCATGCAAAACTTGTCTTAGTCCAACTGGTCGAGATAAGCCCCTGAATTGAGGTCGGTTGTGCCAAGTTCCCTTTATCGTGGAATGTGCACCTGTGTTTTTCTAATTGGGATCTTTCTTCTTCTATCTTCTTGTTTGTTCTGTTCAGAGCCTTCAAAGGTGTCTGGAACTCTCTTGCGACCATGAGCTACTTTCAGGGCCAGTAACTAAGTTCCATATAATTGAACCCTACAGTGGGCAGGGGGGTGTGTGTGTTGGGTTTTTTTGTTGTTTTTTTGTTTGTTTTTTGGTTGTGTGTTGGTTTTTTTTGTTGTTGTTGTTTTTAAAATGACAGGCTGTAGCTGCATTCCAGATGGTCTTTGTAGATGGAATCAAGACCTCTGGAGTTGTGAAGCTCTTGCTCTGCATCCAGGTGACTCATTCAATATGTTTGGGTTTTTTTTTTTTTTCAGATGTGGAGGGACAGGATGTGTCCCACAGAGCGATGGGGGAAGGCAGCAGAGCACTGTAAGGAGTTGAGTCCGTGAGTGGACTCTGAAGGAAGATGCATCCGGTGGCTCTATGAGACTGCTTTGCTTTGCTGTGTTTTGCAGTTTTCTTGCATTGTATTGGTCTGTATTTGCCTTTGCCCTGTGGTGTTTTGTTGTGTATTTGTATCGACTGTCATGTGAGACCGTCTCGCATTGCCTGGCCCTGCATTGTGTTTTGTATTGCAGTGCTCTGTACTTGTATGGATTGCCACCTGAGACTGCCTTGCCTTCTATGGTTCTGTATTGGTTTTGTATTGTTTTGGTCTGTACTTGTATTGACTGTCACGTGAGAGTCTCTTGCATTGGCCCTGTTCTGTTTTGTCTGGTATGGCAAGGCTCTGAGTTGTTTTGCCTTGACTGAGGTAAGAGTACTGCCTTGTATGGCATTACATTTGCATGTGAATTACATGGCTCTATGTTTGTGTGTGTCTTGTATGGCATTGTAGAGGCAGCGTAGAAGGTTTAATGACTTCGGGCTCTTTGCATGCAGAGTTGAGGGGATCGCAATTGGACTGTGAACTAGCATTGAGTAAGGCAGGAACTGGGCAATGGTGTTCATCTTGTTTATGCAGATGCTTTGTGGCAAGTCTCTAGAAATGGTCAAGGCCTTGAGGTCTAAGTAGCAGCGTGATGGGTCTTGGAGCGATCGGTAACTTTGGGACAGCTCTGTGTTTGTGATGCTCTGGTTTTTTCAAGTGTCATGGAGGACACTGGCTGTGAGGATGTGTTATTTTTGGAATAGGTGGGAAGCAGGGTAGGGGAGTGGTGGAGGACTTCTCTCTCGAGGATGAAGTGTCTGTTGACAAGCTTTGTGTGTTGTTTTTGCAGGTGATGACAGGGCACGAGAGGTGCTTGAAAGAACCTTGCGTTTAGGTGACATGGCGCTACGGAGGTTCGACTGTGACACGTGGCACTGTGAAAGCTAATTATCGGGTTGAAAATGCACGGATGGTGGAGATGATGGTGCGTGTTGAAATGTTGGTGTAACAGAAGGGCAGTTTGTGGGGAGGTTGGTTGGAAGGAGGTTGGGCTGGGGCCTGGGTTTTTGCAGGTAGGGTGCTTTTTTGAGGCCCCTGCTGCTGCAGACGGGGTGACGGCCTCTTGAGGCCTGTGGACGGTATGATGGATGAGTTGAGAGTGAGGGCTGGCGTTCATGTGATCTGAACGAGTGGTGTGTTGTGAATGTCTCTAACCTTGTAGGGTTCTGTGGTTAAGCCTTTTTGTTTTTTTTTTCCTTTCAGGTTGGATGTAGAGTTGAGATGTTTTTCAGGGAATTAGGAAAAAAACCCCAAACTTAGAATAAAAAACCCCAGCTGGGATATTGGGTTGGTTTTTGGTGTGTCCTCCCCTGCCCCATTTATTTTTTCTTTTCCCTGGTCCCAGCTGCTCCATGAGGCAATGTTGATCGCCAATGTTTGGACTGGGGTCTGCCTCGGGCCTGGGTTTTCAAAGGCAGGGCAATTTTTTTGTTTGTTTTTTTTTTTTTTTTTTTTTTTTTTCCAAGGCTCCCGGGAACGGTGTTCCTGTGGAGCGCTCCCCTGGAACCTGGTAATTGCCAGTCAGCACAGAGAGATATGTTGTTTGGTGGATGGTCTTTGGAAGACAGTTGAGGATTTTGTGGGGGGAGTTGGACTAGATGGCCAGCATGGAGTAGGCCAGGGTTGTGAAGTGCGTGAGTGTAACTGTATTTGTGTGTGGTGGGTTTGTAAAATATTTGGTTGCTCTTTGTAGCTTGTGATGTAATGATATTTTTCAATTTCTGGTTTTGTGTCGAGGTGTGGAAGTGGACGGTCTGTCAAGATGATTGGAGGTCACTCGTTTGGTGCCCGGGAACAGGGATCATGGCGGTAATGTCACCTCAGGGAGTAAAACTTCTGGATGTGCAGCGATGTATGTAATGGGAGCGAGGAATGTGGAAAAGACCACTCCGTAGAGCATTGCAGGTACTAAATAGTGGCATTTCTTCTTCAGGTAATGCTAAATTTTTGGAGTTTACATGTATTTGTAAAAATAGTGATTAAAAGAGGACTAAATCTAATAGTGTCAAATATTTGACGAGTGAGGCCATAAGTCTTTTCTATATATTGTAGAAAAAGTACATTGTAGAATTGGATTGAAATACTGACATAGCTGAATCTATGTGGAATGAGTAATGGACCAAATGAAGCACTAAAAATAAAATGTAAAAAAGACAGGTAATTATGTGTCCTTGTGGGAATTACAGTACTAATGGCAATCACAAAGGGAAGCGTAGAGGGAAGCATGGGCGTTTAGTGCCCATAGGTAAACTTAGCTGTTGAAGTAAGTGAAAGTGTCTGTTGGAATTAGGCATCCAAGGGCGAGTTGTAGATACCTTGAGGTAAATGTAGCTGCTGCTGGGTTAATGGAAAGGGGGTGCATTCCTTCCTCTAGTGATTGCAGAACTTTGAAATTGGAGCTGTAGGTAGAGAACGGTGAAATGGGCTCGGGCGTGGTGCGGCACCGAAATGGGCTCGGGTGCATGTGTTACTTTTCTTAAAGGGGCTGAGGTACTGTGTAACTCTGAAATGGGCTTGATGAGTGGATAACATGTGTGTAATATGTGAGGGGTTTTTTTATTCTGTTGTCCTTCTCTTTCCCTGACCCTTTGTGGTGCTCTCTACTCTTTTCATTCATGTCTTCTCTCTCTCTCCAACCTCCTGTGCTTTTCATAGTCTCTCTCTATCTCTTGTCATTATTATCATCTGACGCTCTGTGTTACTTTCTGTCCCATCGTATCATGTTGTATGTTTCTCCTGCTTTTTTCTTCATCTGTCCAGATCCCTGTCCCTTGTTTCTTCTATTGCTGTCCCTCTGCCTTGCTTCCTCTTGCCATCTTTTCTGTATTTCTCTCTGTTCCCTTCCCTCTTCCATCCTTTCTAACTGTATCCCCCTCTCCAGCTAGCTGTCCCTTCTCTTTTCTCTCTTCCTCCATGTCTCTCTCGCAGCCTATCAATCACAGTTGTTTTTTCCTCCAGTGCTGTCCTGCTCTGTCCCGTGTTTCTCACTCTCGTTCTGTCATGCTCCCTGTGTCTTTTTGGAACTCCTCCATCTCTGTCCTGTAGCCTATCACTATTTTTTTCTTCTGCCATCCCTTTGTCCTTCTTCCAGTCTTTGTGTCTCTCTCCCTTTGTTCTCCCTCCCTTCTTTTTTTTCCTTTCTTGCTACATCTCTGTTCTGTACCACAAAAGCACGGAGGGTGTTTAGTAACAGAGAAGAAGGATATAGGCAAGGACAAAGGAAATTAATGGCTGTTATTCGGGAAGAAAGGGGAAGAGGGCCTAGACGAGACTTGCCCCGACTGGGCAAGGATCAATGCGCTTTGTGTAAGAAATTCAGTCATTGGTAGAGGGAATGCCCAGGGAACAAGGAGCATCAGAGGGCTCAAACAGGAAGAACAGTAGCCTCTGTGAAGGGAGACTGACGAGAACCTGGGGAATCTACCCTAGCGGATCCACTGGTTATAATTAAGCTAGGGAAAACAGAACAAGAGGTAGAATTTTTGGTAGATACAGGAGCAACATACTCGGTTTTGAATCAGGCTTTGATGCCCCGGGGAATGATTATGTCACGGTGAAAGGAGCGACTGGCCAAAGTGAAAAGGCATAGTTTTGTAAACCTTTAGAATATAAATTAGGAAAACAGTGGGGCATTCATAAATTTTTATATATGCCGAACTCCCCAAAGGCCCTTTTGGGAAGGGACTTGTTGGAACCATTGGGAGCAAAAATTGTATTCAAGAAGGGAGAAATTACTCTGGAGGTAAAAGATCAGCAAAATATTCAAATATTGAGCCTAACCTTAACCAGTCTCCCCCTAGAAGGAATCATTAATGAGGACATCTTAAAGCAAGTGTACCCGGGGGTATGGGCTACCGATGCACCTGGAAGAGCGAAAAGTGTTCCACCTGTTGAAGTTAGGATCAAGGAAGGCCAAAAGCTGGTAAGAATTAAACAATATCCCCTAAAGAAGAAAGACAGAGAAGGAATCCGGCCGGTGATAGAAAAATTTTTGCAGTTGGGACTATTAAAAGAGTGTGAGTCTGAATTCAATCCCCCTATATTACCTGTTCGGAAGCCCGATGGGTCATATTGGGTGGTCCAAGACTTATGGGCGGTGAATAAGATAACTGAAGATCTTTACCCGGTAGCGGCGAACCCATAGACCCTGTTAACCGTACTAACACCTGAATTGACTTGGTTTAGTGTTTTAGATTTGAAGGATGCTTTCGTTTGCCTCCCTCTCCATGAAGCCAGGCAAAACTTACTCACATTTGAATGGGAAAAGCCCAAGAGCGGTCGAAAGACCCAGCTCACTTGGACGGCCTTGCCACAAGGATTTAAGAATAGGCCTACCGTTTTTGGCAATCGGTTTGCGAAAGACTTGGAATCCTGGGAAACCCCGTCTGAGGAGGGGAAGCTGTTGCAGTATGTGGATGATATCCCGATCGCCACCAAAACAGAGAAAGATTGTACGACGTGGGCGGCGAGTCTGTTGAATTTCCTGGGACTTCAGGGGTACCGGGTATCCAAGAAAAAGGCACAGGTAATGCAAGGCAAAGTGAATTATTTGGGCTATGAAATTAGTGCGGGACAAAGACCTTTGGGACAGGCCTGTAAAGAGGCAATATGTCAAACTGGGAGACCTCAGACAGTAGAAGAGTTATGGACTTTTCTGGGAATGACAGGGTGGTGCCGATTGTGGATCTATAATTACGGATTGCTTGTTAAACCACTGTATGCGTTGACAGCCACTAAGCAGAAACACCTTGAGTGGAATAAGGAGACCGAACGAGCCTTTGAGCTACCGAAAAAGGCTTTGATGTCGGCCCTGGCCTTAGGACTCCCAGATGCGAGTAAGCTGTTTCTTCTTTACTCCCATGAGAAGCAGGGCATTGCTCTGGGAATATTAGCACAAAACCTGGGCCCGTATCGATGGGCAGTTGCCTACCTCTCTAAGCAGTTAGACACGACTGCAAAAGGTTGGCCTGGATGCCTGCGGGCGGTTGCGGCTGTGATACTAAATACACAGGAAGCCCGAAAGTTTACTCTGGGCCAGAAGATGACTGTTCTGGTGTCTCACGCAGTATCAGCAGTACCGGAAGCAAAAGGCGGACACTGGCTCTCTCCACAAAGATTCCTGAGATATCAAGCTATATTGGTAGCGCGGGATGACGTGGAGATTGTAGTCGCTAACACTGTCAACCCAGCTTCTTTTCTCAGCAGGAACACAGGAGAACCGGTACATCGTGACCGTTTGGAAACCATCGAAGCAACGTACGCCAGTTGCCCAGACGTGAAAGACGGCCCCATGGAAAACGGGGAAACTCGCTTCACAGACGGAAGCAGTTACGTCCTAAACAGTAATCGACACGCGGGATACGCCGTCACTGCCAGCCAAGAGGTAATAGAATCGGGGGCTTTGCCCAGGAACACCTCCGCACAGAAGGCAGAAATAATTGCTCTAACCCGCGCCCTGGAATTGGCCCAGGGCAAAGTTGTGAACATTTATACAGACTCAAAATATGCCTTTGGAGTTGTACACGCACGTGGAGCAATTTGGAAGGAGAGAGGACTAGTGAGTTCTCAAGGGAAAAATATCAAACACGCAGAAGAAATTCTGAAGTTACTGGAAGCTGTCCAGCTCCCTCAGAAAGTAGCAATTATGCATATTAAGGCACACCAGAAAGCGAGCTCAGATTTGGAAAAAGGGAACGAGCTGGCGGACAGAGAGGCAAAACAAGTGGCCAAAACACAGGTAAAAACAGAAGGGGCCTTAATTCCTGATAGGTGGATTTCCCTAGAAGGTAAGCCAGTATACACTAAGGAAGATCAAAAGCTCATTACAGGTTTAGAAGGGTCATATAATGAAGAGGGGTGGGCTCATACCCCACAGGGAAAGCTAATCGTTCCCTCTTGCTTATTATGGCATTTGATAGGGGAGGAACATAGGAAAAGACATTGGGGAACAGAAGCCCTGTATAATCATCTGATAGGAGAAATTGTGGCTAGGAATTTATACGCCACGGTGAGGCAGTGCGATCGCACAACAGTGTGATCTTTGCCTCCAGACTAATCCTAAGAGCACCCCCAAGCTGGAAATGGGCCAGACTGGAAAAGGCAATGGGCCTGGACAACAATGGCAAATTGCTAATGTTTATTCATTACTAAAACACACCCACTTGTGATTTGCAGCTACGCATGTTCGTAGCTTTCTCATGGGAACTTCTTCAAAAGTTACTTACTTATGAAGTTATGCCAAGGTCACACTGTCCCTGTTTTTCTCCTGATATCAGCAAAGCCAGCTATTTTCGGCCAAGGCCTAGTCTTGCTGCTCAAACTGACATTCTTTCACACAGAACTCTGCTCGCACAGCTTTTCTATAGACCCATGTCCTTTTTCATGAAGCCAATTCCCAACAATTCCCCCTTTTTCTTTTTGTGCGAGTAGAGCTTGGTGTGTCAGCTTTGAGACTCCTTTTATCATGCACCCATACGGAATTCTAACTATTACACAGATTAATATCAATATACCCAACCATCATAAGGCTTCCTTAATCAATGACATTACCCATAGTGTTATCCCGCCGAATATTGATTGTAACACTCCATCAAACCAACTAGTTTCTTGCTGGATCTTTGTGTATGTTTCTTCAGCCAATCTATTTGTTTGTATATAGATTGAGGTAAAATTTTAACACCTGCTGTATTGCCCTTTGCAAAGATCTGTGAACACAATTAATTAAACACAGTAAAAACAACATTATACCTAATAAAATACATAAGCACACAAAAAGAGGTTTGATTAATAGCTTTAGCTAGTGACACCCAAACATTCTTACTGTCCCATGGTGTTAACCGATGTGGATCAATCACCGGTGTCACTGTCATGCTGCTTACTACAGTCAGTGTGTTCCCTATCAATCTCAGCATAAGGTTTCAAATTTATGGGTAAATCAGGAACGTATCTGCCAGACATGGATGATGTGATGGGGTTTTTTTGTTGTGTTTTTTTGTTTTTTGTTTTTGGTGTTTTTTTGTCCAATTGCTGCCAAGGCTTGCCATCCCGGTGCACTTAGTTGTCTTGTAGAAGTTAAGGTACCGCTGCCCCACAATAAATCCAGCAGCGGCTGTAAGTCTGTATTTGTAATACCACAACAAGGTTGAATCCACTGTAGGTCTCCGTTTAAATCTTTCTCCCTCTTTTTGTTTTTGAGCAATCCAGGCTTGCTTAATAACTTGGGATGCCATTTTCCTTAATAAGCTGAACAAGGTAAAGCTATTACAATAGTTAAAATCACAGTAACTACAATAATGCCCATAATTCTTTGAGCCAACCCGTTACCCCTAATGACCCAGACCATGAGGAAAATGAACCATCTATACATTCTTGTGCCATCTTGCTCCACGAACTCAGCCCAGCAATCGGTAGGTGCCAGCTTTCCGTGGGCGTCCCCACAGAGGCAACGATGGCCTCACTGTACACCAGCCCGATGCTCTTCGGAAAATCCCGGTATTTATACATTTGCAGAGGAACGGGTTTTAGCACACGTGGCCAGCGGGTGCCAAAAGTCCGCCTCGGTTGCAATCTATGACGCATGCGCTCGCTGGCCAGGCGCGCTGCACGAGTCATAGCCATCTTGTCTATTGGTTCATGGGCTTTACGATACAGTTGCGATGCACAGAGAATCTTGACCTGTTATGTTAGCCAAGGTGACCTATACATTAGTTTTTGGCTGAGGTAGTATTCATATTGCCACATCATCTATGATGCTCCAGATGATGATGGTCATGCAAATCGAACAGGAGTCCATCGTGGGCCTGTATCTGTGGAAACACAATCAACCTCGTTCCCAGGTTAATAATGGAAATAGACCTTACCCCTAATTTTGGCTTTAACTAACTTTTACCCCACACTGTCTTCCCGTAATCACACTATGTTTAATCAAATTATGCTTTACACACTTTTTACCTAAAGCAGGTTCTATATACAATAAGGCACGCTGTTCTGAAAACCTCTCTGAAGGACTCCGTGTCCACTAGTAATACTCTATTAGTTAGAATCTGTCAGATCAGTGGCTCCAGCACCTGCCGGTGCCGTGCCAGTCGCCATTGGAACAATTCCGGGTCCAGCATCAGTGCGAAGCCATGGCTTGTCCCACTTAGCGAGGATCTCCCAGTAAGTTTTACTTCTGCTGATCTGCACCATTTCCTGGATTCTGGGTCCTTAGACATTACCATGATTCCTGTACTTTGTTGCGTCCTTTCTGCCTGTAAAAGAACATGACGCACTACCATTGGTGGGTCTTTGCGATCACCTGTCAATCTAAGATAATTTAGCACAAATAAGGCTTTGGCCAATCGTTCCTCTGGGAGTAAGCCCTGGGTTCCCCCCCTTTTGTTTTTGCAGCATGTTCTTTTAGGGTTTGGTTGGCCCATTCGACAATAGCCTGTCCTGTGGGAAGATGTGGAATACCGGTACCGTGGTGAATTCCCCACAAATTACAAAATCGAGCAAATCGTGTAGAACCATAGGCTGGGCCGTTGTCCATCTTAATTTCTTGAGGCACACCCAGTACTGCAAAAGAAGCGTGAAGATGTCATTCAATATGTAAGGCCTTTTCTCCAGTTCGTGCCGTGGCCCACATGGCAGCAGGATAGGTATCAATACACACATGCACAGAACGCTTTGCACCAAACCACATGACATGGGTGAAATCCATTTGCCACAACTGCAATGGCAAAAGACCTCGTCGGTTAACCCCACAGCCCAAGCCGAGCCCTTCCTTTTGACAATCAGGGCATGCTTTAACGATACCTTGGGCATCAGTAAGTGGTAAGTCAAATTGCTTTGCTAACATCCTAGCGGGTTGGTGCAAGAACGCATGCGATTGCCGTGCTTTGTTGAAAACGATTCCCTGGAGGAGGCTCCCGTGGCGCTGCAACCAATTGGTCAACTCTGTCATTTCCCGTTTCTCATCTGCACAGTGTTCTCATACCCAAGAGTTCTACCAGAGGGGTCATATTGCCATTAGTGATACCGCAAAGATTCCGCACCCACTGGATATCTCCCACAAGCTTCTGGACATCATGTAACATTGAAATTTCTCATGTTATTTGAACCTTCTGAGGTTTAACATTGCTAGCATTTATGTGCCACCCCAAATACTTCCAAGGTGCTGCCTTTTGCACCTTTTCAGGAGTGATTATTACTCCGCGATGGCTTAAGATGTCCTGCAATTGAGTTAAAATCTCATCCTGTGGCAAGTTACTGAGGTAACTGCTTTCTTACAGGCTCTGATGCCCAGGCCACATACACCTGACGCATCGTGGGGGAATTGCGCATTCATTGCGGTAACACGACCCAATGGTATCTCTTATAGGGTTCTGCCTTGTTAATCGATGGTACCGAAAAGGCGAACCGTTCAGCGCCATCTGGGTGCAATCTTTTAGATTTATAATTAACAAATCCCATTCTTCTGGAAGCATAACTGGAGATGGCAAACCTGGCTGCAGGGCTCCCATACTGTGCGTCACCACATTCACAGCTCTGAGATCATGTAACAGTCTCCGCTTCCCACTTTTCTTGGGAATGGTAAATATTGATGTATTCCATGGACTAGTAGAAGGAACAACTTGTCCCGCTCTCAACTGGTCCTCAACTAACCCTTGTATTTTTAGTAGCCTTTCAGAATTTAGCAGCTACTGATCAATCCAAACAGGTTCATCTGTTTTCCAGTTAATTTTCAGAATCGGCTACCCCTCAGTGACCGCTCCTAAAAAGGATGCGTCACTAACATTGCCTTCATTTGGCTCAATAAATCATGGCGTACGAGGCCAAACAATTCAGTTGGGGTAGTCATGACATACGGACACGTCGTAATGTGTTCACCATCGGGGAACACAAATGTAATCGGTAGCTGACTTACTAAGGTGGCTTGTGTGCCCCCTATCCCTGCAATACCAAAGTTTGGATTGATCGATGGCCATGATGGAGGCCAAATGCATTGTGAAATAATCATAACATCAGCACCTGTATTGATTGTCATCGGTTTCTTGACAACAACTCCATCGGGCCCTTCCAATTGCACTACCTTTTCTGGTTTACCTCTTGTTGTGTCCATGGCAAAGTATACCTGCGGTTTCCCTGTGGAGCCGAATCCACCATCTCCACGTTGTACTTCACCTGGGTTCGGAACACACGACCTGAATGGAACTAATTGTGCTATTCTGGTACCTTTAGGAATAGAAACAGGAGGGATTAAAACATGAATCATAATTTTCACAGTCCCACAATAATCTGCATCAATAAGCCCTGGGAGCACCAGAATTCCTTCTAGAGCTGTTGAAGATTGCCCCATTAAAAATGCACTAAGTCCAAACCCCAATGGTCCCTTTATGTTGACTGCGGTTTCCACATCCACTCTGGAGCTTCCTGTGGTGGCGGATCTGGTGGTTGCGAGGCTGCCTGAGGGCTGGCAGCTCAAGCCCCTTGCATTCGTGTCGTCGCGCGAGGGGCCTTCGCAGTCGGTGTAAAGTTTCCCTTCTTCCTGTATTCTTGGTGGTATGGTTATCTTTCTTACACTTGTTGCAGCACTTACTGTTAACAGTACCTGTACATTTGCTCCTAATGTGTCCACGTTTGCCACAGTTAGAACACTTGACCAAGGGTGTCTCACTGGCCTTGTGTTTCTTTGTAGCTCCTTGGAGAGCTGTGGCAGCATAGGCTACTTTCTGTGAGTCCACTGATCGATCCGTGTATTCTATCATATCAACGATGTCTGCATTTTTCGGCAAATTACACAATGCTTTGCGTGTGTTTTCAGTAGCATTTTCAAAAGCGAGTATTTTGAACATGTTTTCTTTCATGCCCTCGTTCATGTCAGGGTGGTCATAAATTGTATTCTCCTGTTTCACCTGGGTAAAAGCATGGCTGTACATATTGTCTGGTACGGTAAGAAAAGCTTGATACGCCAAGATCTGTGATAGATGATGAACCTCAGTGACACATTGTAACTGAGCGTTCCCTGATGCGAAGGGTCCAGTACCCATCGGCATCTGCGTGGTACTCCCCATAGGGGATCTGTTTGTTGTCGTGATGTTGCTTGTTCCCTATCACAGAGCTTCTCCCACTGCCAGAAAAACACTAACATTCGGGCGGGTGTCAAAATCAACTGTGCTAGCTGTTTAATATCTTGAGGTATCAGCGTATCAGCAGAAAAAATGAATTGCAGTATTTGGTGAGTTAACGCAGATTTGATTCCGTACTGACTCTCAGCATTCCTTAATTTCTCAATGACCTTCCAGTCAAACACCTCCCATTTTTTCTGTCCATTTGATGCAATAACTGGGAATGCTTAGAGCATAGTCCCTTCTATAATGGCATCTGTTATTACACCCCTCCAATGTCTCTGCCTTTCTTCTGCAGCGGCTATTACAGGCGGCTCCGCGTCTGTCACGGGTGCGGTTGGTTTCCCTGTCTCTTTTCCCCATTTCCTTTAACAATTCTAACATTGTCTCTTTTTGTTCTATTATTAGAGTAGCCAAGTCCTTGTTTGCATTATTTGAATCAGGGTGTATGCTAGGTATAATTTGTTCATGTTGAACGGTGGTATCTGAGGGCTGGGTTTTCGTAGGCAGATTTTTACTCACTCCCTGATTCTGTAGGGTTTCCTTTAATCGTACGGTTAGGGAGGCTTGGGAACTGTCGGATGGCTGATTAATATCGGCAGTCCCAGGGAGTGGAGCAGAAGTCAAGGGCGCGAGAGTAGGCGAACAAGCTCCAAAAAGTCTCTCTCGCTGCATTATGTTTTTCTCCCCGCTTTTCCCTTTCGCTTGCGGTTGGAGAGAGAGAGCAGCAAAAGCAGACGCAGACGCTTTACGATCTGCTTTCATTTCTTACAGAGTTGTCTTAATCAATTTCCATAAAGTTACAAGATCTTTAACTTCTTTAGACCCGTCACTAATTTCATCCCATAGGGAGGTTCCGATAGCATTCCAGGTACTAAGCTCAGAAGCTGTACCCACACTAATTGAAAGGTTTCTGTCCTTGCTTCATTAGTTTTTTAGCTGATTTATCATCATCAGTTACCATATCCCATAATACGTCTCCTAATGTACGCCATTCACTCTCCTTAAATAATAAATCCGGATTCTTAAAGCATCCCTTAACGCGACCCAGCGCGACTAACCCCGAAATTTGCTTAATGCAGTTTACTCCCCGCTTTTCTAAAAAGCACTGTAATAATTTTAGGGCTACCTCTTGATCCATTGCCGGCCGGCTTCTTGATACTCCTGGGTGCTACCTTGATTAAGGCACCTCGGTTAAAAAGTCTTTGCAGCCTTTTTCCAGTAGCCCTCACTGACGGCGAACCCCTTTTGGACGGTCCAGGCACGAGAGTTAACACACCAACCAAGACGATCAGCGTTCGGTTAATCTTTTGCCCCCCGGTCGCTGCTACCGGTGCTTCTCAGTGTCCGTCGCTCCAATTCCCCTTTCTTCGGTCCCCGTTCGGGCGCCATTTGTTGGAGCGGCGGAGGAATGCACATAAGTCGACCCAATATGAGTGATAGAAGTGATTCAACTTTATTTGCACGGATAGCTCATATTTATACAGTTTGCGATAATTATGCCTACTAGTCCTAATATGATTGGTACATTGCTAATGTTTATTCATTACTAAAACACACCCACTTGTGGTTGGCAGCTACGCGTGTTCAGTAACTTTCTCATGAGAACTTCTTCAAAAGTTACTTGTGAAGTTATGCCAAGGTCACACCGTCCCTGTCTTTCTCCTGATAACAGCGAGACCAGCTGTTGTTTTCCTCCCAATATCAGTAAAGCCAGCTATTTTCAGCCAAGGCCTAGTCTTGTTGCTCAAACTGACATTCTTTCACACAGAACTCTGCTCGCACAACTTTTCCACAGGCCCATGTCCTTTTTCAGCAAGCCACTTCCCAACAAAAGGTATTCCTAGAAAAAGTTTCCCGTTTATAAAGCAGGAGTTTGTTGGGGCTGAATTACAGTTCCTTTGTAACTGAATTGGGTCAATATTCCGAAAAAGGGGAATATGTTTATTTTTGAAACAGGTCAATACTTGCATGTGTTGTGCTGGCAAGGAGGAGGCTTCTTAAATGTAGAACTTGTTAAATTTAAAAGCACACCTCCACTCTCCATAGTATTGCTTCTATGTTAATTCAGGGTTAAGATATTCGTTCACTTCAGTTTCTGTGAATCTGTTAGGGCAGCGTGCTCTAAGGTGATGGGAGGGAGCAGGGGGAAGAAGGGGAGGAGGAAAAGCAAAATATCTGCAACCTGCTCTTCCATGACTCCTGCAAACTGTAATGTTTTTTTTTTTTTTCACAAGCCTGAAAACTGTACTTGGCAGTGGGATTGTGGCTATCTTGTTAATATTCTTCCTTCCTTTCTTGTTTTGGCCTCTCCAGGAAGCGATTCGAGTAATCCTTGGAAATCTTGATGATTTACATCCATTTTCTACAGACCACTATCTTTCTGTGTACCCTTTCTTTCCTACTTGTAAAAGAAAAGGTCCAATGACTTGTATCTGTTGGGCATTGCTTAATTTGACATTCCTGCCTAGTAGTGCGCAGATCTTTAGCTGGAGTACGACTCCTCTGAGCTTCGCAGTTTTACATTAGCTGAAGATCCTCCTCAGTTGTTGCCTTCACCAGAGAACTGATGTATGTAAAAAGAATGTTTTGCAGTGTTTTCAGATGGCCACCCCTGCGTTCCAAATCAGATTTAGCCAGAGAAAACGAACGTGCATATATAAAGTCCCAGGAAGCCCACGTAATGCGATTGCAAGGAAAGCTAGTGCGTTGTTTCAAAAGGTTAATAAAACGTAAAGCGCTCCTTACAGGCGCAGCAGCCTTGGCCCTCTAGTAGAGAAGACCGCAGTAGTTTTCTTGTAAGGTACATTAGGATTAAGTATTGTAGTTGCTGTAGTGTAAAGGGTTACGGAGAAGTTACTCTCCTGAGGCTGTTGTTGCAGAGAAAAGTAAGTTAGTGGAAGGAGAAGCCTCTTCAGTCCTAAGGTGCGTCAGTTTGTGAATCGGATCAGGCCCTTCGGCATCATCTCCTCCCGTGATTCCGAGTGCCCAGGAGTAATGAACACCCGCGTGTTTCCGCCTCCAAGGCATCCCCTTCCAGTCTCGGCAGACTGCGTTATTGCCACCCCTGGTCCTAGCAGGCAAGAACGAGATCATCCTCTTTCTCTGTCAGAAGCTGGTAGGTATGAGAGCAACTTATTCCTGTTGCTGCCAGGAAGAGAAAGTAGCCCAGAGCATCGTCAGACAGGAGGCACCCAAACAAAGGAAGCCTCGTTGTTGGTTTGCTTCGCTAAAGCGCAGCCAGTTTTGCCTGCGTGCTTGAGGAGGGTTTGATTCACGAGCTTGTATTTCTGGAACTGGGAAGTCCATCCACCTGCTCAGGCAGCACCGGGCCCTGCGGAGAACTGCAAGCTCAGAGGCCTGGCGTGAGGAGTTGTCCTGCAGTCTGTGTGTCGGGCTCCTCGCTGTAGCATACCTCTTAGTTAATCGCCAGCTGTGGGAGTCCTTGAAGCCAAACTCAAACGAACAATTTCATCCCTTAAAGGAACTGACTGTGTCATCTAGGCAAATCTTGGGCTTCATCTCTGGTCCTCAGGATGCAAATGGAGTAAAAGTATTCATGTTATCTGTTTCTTCCTGAGGTCAGAGGCACGTAAGAAGGCTGCTGCCTGGCATCACCCATTCGTGCATGCATGAGCTCCTAGGTGTGCGAACTGCACCCCCAGGAAGGAACATCTGTAACTGTGGCGTTTGTCATGTCAATTATCTTTTGTTCTCCCATTTTGAGGAGGACCGTGAAGTGAATGTAATGATGCTAGTCCTGTGAATCCTAGTCCTTTTCAGGTTTAAAAATAATTTTTAAAAGAATTACTTTTTAGTTAGGAAAGCTGATGAGGTTTTCTTCACAGGGTTGGGAGAGCCTGGCATGTTGTTTTTTGCGGGAAGATGTGAGGACTGAAGCCAGATGCAGTTAAGGAAACACAGTGCTATGAATGCAAGCAACTGATGGAAGAGTGTCACCTGGATGAGTGTTTCTTGTAATGTGTTACTAGCGTATGGTGTCTCCTCACATCTCATTTCTCCGCTGTGTAGTTCGATGTGTCACTTGTTCAGCTGCTGCTGCTCATTAAATATAAATCTCCATTGGCAGGAGCAGTTACAGGGTCGTGGATCTTGGACCAAGATCCTCAAAACCCCCTAGCTATGCGAGGTTTCCCTGCCGCACGTGCACTGCCTTTGTGTCCTGACGCTCTGTTTCTCCAGAAATGTCAGTATTTGCGTGGGGAGTTTCAAGGACCTGCCTGTGGACGCGACGGCCCCTACACCCCTGATGTATTCTTCTGGTGCTGCATCCTCTTCTTCGCCACCTTTGCCCTGTCAAGCTTCTTGAAGAAGTTTAAAACCAGCCGCTACTTTCCAACCAGAGTAAGTAGAAGGAGGTGGCCAGTGTCCAACTCCGCACTCGTTTCCCAAAATGGCTTTCCTGGAGCACTAAGCAGTATTTGCCCTGCCTTGGTCAAGCTGGGAAACGTTGGCCTTGCAGGCCAAGCTCTCCAAGAGCTTGGATGTCCCACACTCATTTCCATGAGTGCAAAATCATCGTAGCGTTTCCCACCTGCCTCGTGACCTGCCCCAGATTGAAGATTTTTGGGGTTTGATTTTTTTTTTATTTTTTTTCTTCTCCTCAGGTAGTAGGAAGTCAGGTTTCCCAAAGTTTTGGGGGTTGGGGTTTTCGGTTTGTTTTTTTTCCCCTACCTTCTGCGCATTATGTGCTCGAGTGGAAAGTAGATTCGAATGAGGAGCTTCCTTTTGAGGACTAAAGGATGCCTCAGTGCCTTGTTGCCATTGTAGCTGTGAGTGTAGCTGTAGTGGCAGACATGTGTTTTCTTATTTTTAATATTATTATTATTATTTTTAGATTTTGACTTAAACCAACCCTTGTTGGCCTAGTTAAGCTTTTTTTTATTGTCTGACCCCAGATCTCACAGGGACAAACACAGCAGCAGTATCTAAGCAAGGGATCAGGCTGCATGTGCTCAGAGGGGTGGTGGGATTTGGTTAAGCAGCCTTAATGTTGTGGATGTCTGCAACTCTTGCATCTCACCTTACGGCCCTGTTTGCCATGCCCCTCTCACCTCTGGTTTCTCGCCCCAGGTACGGTCCACAGTGAGCGACTTTGCTGTTTTCCTCACCATCGTCATCATGGTGCTCCTTGACTTTGTGGTTGGGATCCCATCGCCGAAGCTCCAGGTCCCCCATGCGTTCAAGGTAACGGGGTGTTTTGGCACGTGGGGGTGCCACAAGGTGATGCCGGGGCAGGGCAGGGCTGAGTCTGGAGGAGATGCTGGTGGTGTGACCATCTCCTCTTCCACCTCCAAGTGCCTTGCTTCCTCCTGGAAACGAGAAGATGGCCCCAAAACTAGATACCTACAGGGGAAGTATCTAGAGCTGCTTGCAAGGAGGAGACTGGCACTGCTGAAGCCCCCGGGAGAGGGGGACATGAAGCCAGGGCTGGGAGGTGCTCTGACGCAAGGAGGGAGGGGAAAATGAAAGCCAGTGGAGTGCCTGGGCTGGGAGACAATGCTGATGTGTGGGCTTTGTTGCAGCCTACCAGAGACGACCGCGGGTGGTTCATCAACCCCATAGGACCCAACCCTTGGTGGACGGTGTTGGCTGCGCTCGTCCCAGCTCTGCTCTGCACCATCTTGATATTCATGGACCAGCAGATCAGTGCCGTTATTGTGAACAGGAAGGAGCACAAGCTGAAGGTAAGGGCCTGCGAGAGATGACTCCAGCCCCTTCTGGGCTGCAGGTCTGGGGGGAAGCTCTTATTCCCGATGCTTTCTGAAGGCATTGGTTTGGGACAAGGTCAGGCTGCGTGGCAGGATGCTCTCCTGGATTAACGATGATGCAGGGAGCAAGTGACAGGGCAGTTCAGATGAGCAACCTTTTGGAGGAGCAAATTAATCTTGGAGCAATAGAGAACTGCGTTTTTGTTTTAAAATGGCAGCAGCAGCAGGTGTGGGGAATGAATTGTTTTGATGCGCTGCCAGGGATAACTCAGAGTCACACCTTCCTTGCAAGTGGTACAGTTTTCTTTGTGAGTGGAAAAAATGGTTTGGTGCTTTTGGGTTGTGGCTTGTTGTTTTTTGGAGAAGTATTTAATGCACAAGCTCTGCATATCCATTGTGTCTGAACTCCTGCCAGATTTTCATGCCAGGTGCTTGTGCAAAGCCTGCATACACCCTTGCTTATTTCCATTTCTTGTTTTGAATTCTGAAGAAGTTGACTTGTGCTCGAGCAGGGTTTGAGTCTGACTTGCGACGTTATCCTTGCTCTTGTGCTATGGGATGCTCTGTTTCTTGTTTTCCTGCCTGCAGAAAGGATGCGGGTACCACCTGGACCTTTTTGTGGTGGCCGTGATGCTCGGGGTGTGCTCTGTGATGGGGCTGCCCTGGTTTGTGGCTGCGACCGTCCTGTCCATCACCCACGTGAATAGCCTCAAAGTAGAGTCTGACTGCTCAGCTCCAGGAGAACAACCCAAGTTGCTGGGGATACGAGAGCAGAGAGTCACTGGCTTGCTGATCTTTGTGCTCATGGGCTGCTCTGTCTTCTTCACTTCCGTGTTAAAGGTGAGAGGAAAATGCAAACCACCCAACAACCGTGAGCTTGTTGGAGGTTACAGAAAAACAGTCCCCTCTCTGCAGGCCTGAGTAGTTAGTTGTGGAGCGGAGGAGGAGGAGGTGGTCCCAACCCTTGGGGCTTGACCAACGGTGGGAACCAGCCTCGGTTAGGTTTTGCAGCCCTTCAGGCCCCCATTTGGTGTGCTCGAGGCGAGCAAGCAACGCAACTGCTTGAATTTTTGGGTGTCTTTCAGGCCCACCCATGTTTATGGGTTACAGTTGAGCATATTCAGACGAGCACATCTGCTCTGTTTCAAACAGGCAGCCCTTTAGTGGCTGCAATTTGCTCCCCAAATGCCGCGGAGCAGCCGTTCCCAGGAGCTAAACACACTGAGGTCATCCCCGTGGGCTTCCTTGCACGTTCCTCCCACAAAGTAATCTCGTCTCTAGGCTAAAAGGAGGCCTGTGGCCTTTGCCTGTTGCCCCAAGAATAGGCAGAAGTGTTTCTTCTACCGCCAGAGAATGCGGCATAGGGTAGCACGGGTGAAATCGCCTATTTTCCTCCAACCTTTCTGGAAAATAGGATTATTCTGAGGAGAGGTAACTCCCAAGTTCAGCCTAAAGCAGAGCCTTAGCTCACTCGTGCGCACAAAATGGCAAAAAAATGGTTAATATCTGACCCATCTCTAAGCCTGAATGGAAGCTGGAAAGCTTCAAGCAATTTTAGGCAGTGCCTGTGGAAGAGGGTGGTAATACTGAAAATGCAATACAGAAAAAGAAACGATTGCATTCTTTCTTTTTTTTTCTTCCCCCCCCCCCCCCCCCCCCCCCCCCCCGTTTATACCAATGCCTGTGCTTTATGGCGTCTTTCTCTACATGGGTGTGTCATCGCTCAGAAGAATTCAGGTACGGACTCTTTTACAGCGTGCAGCATGTCGGCTCCCTGGTATTTTGTCTCTGTAGCAGCAGGGAAAAAAGCAGTGGCATGGGAAAAACTTCTCGCAGAGCAAGCAATGAAACTCTTTTGTGTAAGAAAGAGATTGGTGGAGGCACAGGAGGTAGATAGGGCTGGGAGGACCAGGCAAGTTCAGCGCTCTCTGTTGCAGGGTTTAGGGCAGGTCAGTGTTTGGTTACGTGAAAAGCGGGGGAATTTGGTGCAAAGGGAAGGCAGTTTCTACCACTGGTGGAAATCCTCGCGGGGGGATTCAGTGGGCCGAGAAATGCTAATAATGGAATGGCATGGAATAGTTGCCGTTTGGTGGGCAGCTCTCAGGGGCAAGCCGGTTGCTAGATGGAGCGAAGGGAAAATGGGTGCTGCTCCCAGGAGGAATGCGGTGGGATCCAGGAGTTCTGATGGCAAGCGAGATGCTGCAAAGTGCCTCCACGTCTCGAGAGGGCCAGCAACTTGCCGCAGTCCCAAGGTGGCAACCTTTCCCTTTTATTTCGCAGTTCTTTGATCGCTTGAAGCTGTTTTGGATGCCAGCGAAACACCAGCCGGATTTCATCTACCTGCGGCACGTGCCCTTGCGAAAGGTGCATTTCTTCACGGCGATCCAGCTGACCTGCCTCGTCCTGCTCTGGACCATCAAGGTGTCCCGTGCCGCCATCATCTTTCCCATGATGGTAAGAGCTGCCACCGCTCGGCAGCGGGGTGTTTGCAGCGTTGTTGTGAGAGGTGGCATCGTCTCTGAGCTCACCGCATCTTCCCTCTTATTCGTGAAGGTTTTGGCTCTCGTATTTGTCCGGAAAGCGATGGATTTCTGCTTCTCAAAGCGAGAGCTCAGCTTTCTGGATGACCTTATGCCAGAAAGGAAGAAGAAGTTGGACGATGCCAGAAATGAAGCTGGAGAAGAAGAAGAGGTAAGGCTTGCTGTGTCCTCGGGGCTGGACATCTCCGTGTGTCTGTGAGATTGCCTGTTTCTCTTACAGCTTGTCTGGAAATGTTGGGGGAAGATCAGCACTCAATCGAAATAGATCCCAATAGCCTGTAACTTTTGTAACCTTTGTTTCCTCAAGTAGCAGTGAGCTGAACGCTTGAATACAGGTGTAATTTTTAAAACGAGTCGTTTTTCACAAAGGTCATTATCATTATGATGATTATTATTAGATGCTGCTGCGGCTGCTGCTGCTGGCAAGACTTGCTCATAATCGTGTTTTGAACACACAGTCCCCCTGCCCCGAAATCTTTGGAGTGAACGGTTTCTCCCCTGCTGCACTAATACCTATAGCTGCCGAGGGGCAGAAGCGGAGGGCAGACTGCTAAGTTTGTGCTGGGCATTCAGCTTATCTCCACTTTGATCAAAGACAGAGAACGTGATTTGTCCCTTTTTTACATCAGGAGTCCAGGAGGGCCATGGAAGCTGCTGCTGCTGCAAGTTCAGTTCAGCTGAACGTGGGGAAGACCAGTAACGTGGATATCCCAAAGCAAAGCAGTGACGGGTAAAGCCCCACCAAGCGCCAGGACCCCCGGCAAGATTAGCTTGATGGTGTTTGGCAGAGTTTTCTCCACTTGCCTCTTTGTGGGGCATCCCACAGAAACCAGCAGGCAGCTTGGTGGGAAAATCGAATTCGGGGGCAGGGCTGCAGGAAGTGATTGCAAGGCTCTGACCGCAAGCAGAGTGGCTGCAGCACTCGCGTTTGATCCCCAGACCTTGCCTCATCAGTGCTTTTACGGTAGCTGGAGATCCTCATACTTAACACATGAGGAGTTGCAGGCGTGATCTGTACCAGCAGTGGCTTAGGAACCCGGACCGGGGCTAAGCCCCAGCAAGAGCCTTTGCACAGAGCTGTTGCTCTGCAGCTCCCGGGCTTGCCTCCCAAAACTCCTCATCCAGCAAAACCTCCCACACTTATGCAGAGCTTTGATTCTCGGGGCTCCGCTGTTCCTCTTGCTGATGCTAATGCCCTTGGTGGCATCAGTTCCCATAATCACGGATTGCTATGTAAAATATTTATTGCAGGACTGATCCTTCTGAGATTGTTATCCTGGATGAAATGTCACAAATGACCGTATGGAAGGCTCTCACTTTGAAGACAGAAACCCTTTGAATCCAGGGAGGAAAGAGGTAAAGGATTGCACGTGAACGTGACCGTGCTCCTCTGCAAGCGACGGCGCACACCTACGCTTTTCCCACGCTTTGGCCGGCAAGGCTGAGCAAACGGCCTGTCCCTGGGAACAGGCAGTGAGGACCGTGGCATGCAAACCAACTCCTCTCTGCTGGGGTGGTCCCCCAAACAGGGCTGAATCAGCAGCAGCTGGCAGGTCTTCCACTGATGATGCTCTCCCTCTTTTTCTCTTCCCTTCGCCTTTCCCCACTCCCGCTTTTCACGTTTAGGAATCTTGACTTTGAAGGAGAGGAGTGAGAGCGTGACTCGGGGATGTGCCAACGCAGACAGAGGGAGAAGGCGCTTTGTTTCAGTTGGAGGATTCCCATTAAAGCCATGCAGATGTTTTCAGTTATCCTTGGTGTGCTTCAGGCATTCAGTATCTCTAGACCAGCAAGCTGAGGTGAATGTCACAGTCAAGGGGAGTTTGGTGGTGTTCAGTCTGTGTGCGTACGTGCGTGTGGGGGTGTGGGTTTGTAGTGGTAGAGGGACTGCTATGGCTTTATCATTCAGTGCTCTTCTTTTAATACCTAATTCCTCCTCTTTTTTTTTCTCTTTTTTTCAAATGTAAACAGAGAATGTCCAAAATAATTTTCTGTTATATTTGATGCATTCTCCACTTTCTTCTTGATCACGACAGGGTTTTTGGTCTGGTTTGGGGTCCTGGCTTTAATTCACTCTTATGTCTCTTACTGGTACGAGAGGGATGCCCTCTGTGGCAGGGCAGCATAGAGAGCATCCGAGCAGTTGGCCTAAGGTGAAAGAAAAGCATTTGCTCCCTGCGCTCCAGTTTTACCTCTCTTGGTTGGTTTGGGTTTGCGTTTGTTTTTTTTGCTTTGGCTCTGCCATCAGCCTGGGAGCTGCAAAATGCAGAACTGCCACCTTCTTGTCCCCTGGCTGTAAACTGCATCTAAGGGAGCACTTCAGGTATTTGATTTTGCATACACCGTATGGTCACAGGAGCGGCCAGATGAGACCTGGGGCTCTGTGTCCCTGGGCTGCTCCCTCTGTTGTTTCTCCACTTTCCTTCTGTATTGGATCTGGCTGAGTTGGAGTTCCTTTACCCCACAGCAGCCCTCGTAGTGCTGTGCTCTGTACTGGTAGCTAGAAAGCTGTTGATAACACAGCAGTGTTTTGGCCATGGCAGACAGCCAGAGCACACCCAGACACCCAGACATCCAGGCGTCTTCCACGTGGAGGCCACTTCCCACCTCGGCTGGCCAACGCAACGCGCTGCCTACCTTCTTCAAGGACGTCAGCCGTTTGATGCTGACGAAGCCCATCTTGTTCTTCTGGACATGTTTCAGGAGGAAAGCATCCTTGGCCAGGTTCTTGTCAGAGAGGTGGAATTCCACCCTGGACACAACCCTCCTGGCCAGCTGCCGGTCAGGGACGGGGTAGTTGTAGTCCAAGAGATCAGCCCCCAGAACATCGCTCGCATCGCAGAAGCTCCCGGCAAAGCAGGGACACGGGTGTGACTTGGTGGCCTTTGGGATGTGCAGCACTGCCCGGTCCCAGCCACAGCGGTGCAGATGGCAGAGTCTTGAGGAGCGGGGTGGCTCAGCTGCGCTCTGAAATGAAACGGAGTTTTATGCTTTTAGAAGCGCGCTTGCCTTCACGCCCCCAGCATCGGTCCCTGCCACAAGTTACGCAGCACATGGCCTTGCACAATCTTGCAGCCAGAGGTGCCTCACGAACAGAGCGCAATCTCTTTGATTACCAGGATACAGGCCAGGAGAGATCTTTGGCCTCCGGTTCACGGCAGTTGTCCCGACTCCCCCAGGCCACACACTGTTCACACAGCGGGAGCGAGAGGCCTGTGTCCTTGGTACCCTTGGGGTGTCCTTGCTAGCGCCGAATCCTCCAAGCACGAGGAGGGGATGTACTAACCCCATCCCTGGGATCCCGTAGAGCGCAAACAGCCCCAGCGCCCCGACACCGGACGTTGGGCAGAATCCAGTCCTTTTCTGGGAGCACGCGGCGGCGGGTACCGTCTCCTCCGGGGTGTCACGCACCCAGGGAAAGGGCCGCCCCCTCCCAGGGGGATCCAGAGCTGCTGCTTTTCCCAGCAGGAGACTGAAAGACCTGACAGCACTACTGGAGCGAGGGCTGGGGGAAAGCGTGCCACCGAGCGACACCGCGTGACCTTCCTTCGCGCCCTCGAGGTCCTTTTTCCTATTTCTGCCTCGCTCCGGTCAACGCAGCGAACAGAAGCGTGGGCAATGGTCACAAACGCATTTGCCATCTGGCGCAAGGAGGCTGTGGCTGCAGCTTGGTCCCCGCTTGGCTCGGCTGAATCAACTTGTTCTTCTTCCCCCACCGGAAAAATACTGTTGAAAGCAAAGAGCATTTGCACCCGCAGACCCCGAGAGCCGCCTGTAGGCCCCGGGGGCACCCCAGCCTCCCTTAACCCTTTCCCTTCCCAGGAGGAGCTGGGGAGGCTCTTGGGGGTGGGGCGGAACACAGGGAGCCCCCGCATTCCTTCCGGGGAGACGCCAAAGAGTCCTTGGCAGCCAACAGCCAGAAGGGACCATGGCACGGCCACCAACGCAGCTCCCACTGCCTGGGCCCTGGGGCCCCCCAGCGCCCCAGCTTTTCCAGCCATTCGTGCTCCCCAAAACCTTCTACCCTTGAGGTAGGGACCGACCCCAACCCCTGCAGCCCAGGGATGCTCTTGGAGGACAAGAGCAGAGGTGACCGCCGGCCATCGCTCCTGTCTCATTCTCTCAGGCTCAGCCAACCTATGCCGCCTGCCCGCATGGGAGCAGCCCTTCCCTGCAGCCCGGCCCCCCCAGGCACCACCAGCAGGTATGGCACCCCAGTCTGCTCTGGCCCCTTCGCCATCCCCATCACACCCGTTCCCCCGGCACTTTTCGCAGGGGGGTTCAGCAAGCCCCGGTGAGCATCCTTGCCCTCGCCCGGGCGGCGCGTGCCCAGTAAAGCCCATCTGCAGAGAATTCCCCAAATATTTGGGGCCACCTCTCCCCTTTCACCTCCTAGATGCGAGTCTCCTCCCCGATTTGCAACCCCGTCCCACCGGCACAGTGGCTCACCCCGTGGGGATCACCCCGGCCACAAGCTCCCCCCACCCCTGGCCCAGAGCTGGGGGATGTTGGCCATCGGGGCCGGCTCGGCAGGTGCCCCTGGACAGTTCCCCCGGCCCAGCACGGCTCCCCCTCACCCACACAGGTCTGCAGAGGGCTCCATGTGGCTGCCTCTTCGACCCCCGGGTCTTCCGCATCCAGTGGACAACCACCGACCTGCCTCCACCGGCCAGCGCCACGCTTGGCCAAGGCGCCGCTTCTCTGCTGGGTGCTGCCCTGTGGGGTCCCGGGGGCTGCGGGGCCCCCCAGGGCCAACCACGATACCTCACACCCTACAAAAACCAGAGGAGTGGGGTGGCCCCAGACACTCTGGAGCTGCCAGTGTCCATCCCTGGCTACCAGCACAGCGAGGGGCAGCTGGCACAGATCAACATTCCCAGCACGGCCACCCCTGTGGGGGCACCCCCGGGCAGCAATGTCCACACCAGCCCCTGCGCTGCCACCAACAACGAAGGCCTTGGGGACACGGCAGGCGACCTTGCAGTGTCCGAGGAGATGCTCCTGGAAGAGGCCCTAAGGCTCTTCGGTTGCGCCCTGGATAGAGTGGGGGTCAGCCAGGATGCTCCCAGCAGAGGCTCCGTGCCCGAGGATGCTGCTGGCACCAGCACAGACACCCCCGACCGCGACTTCAGCTCGCTCTCGCTGCCTGAGGAGATGCTCACCCCCGACTACTGCATCCCCAAGCTCAGTGACGCCACGCTGAGCCTCAAAATAGTCAACGGCGGCGGGATGGAGCCCCAGGAGCCGTGGCAGGATGCGGGGATGGACCTGCCACCATCCCCACCTGCCACGGCCGGCAAGCGGAGGAAGAGGCAGGCGCAGAGCTCCTTGCCAATGGCACCCAGCAAGCGCAGGGCTCTGGCAGCCAATGTGAGGGTGTGTGTGTGGGGGGGGATTAGACAGGGGTGAGAGGGATGGAGATGGGGGCAGTGGGGGGGGTGGGAGAGGAGGGGTGGGGTATATGGCAGGGGGGGTGGGCGGGGGTGGCTAGGGAGGGGTTACACCAGCTTGGATGGGACCTTTTCTCTTGTCTTTTCAATTAAAAGCTCCTTCTCCAGAACTGCTCGGTGCCTGTGTGGGACCGGGAGGGAGCACAGGGGACACCAAGAAACAGCCCCCAGGAGGTGCAAAAGCCCCACTGAGCCCCAAATCCAAGCCAGCAAGCCACGAGGGGAACCCACCCACCCCCAGGGCCCAGTCTCCACCAGCTGGGCAGGCGATGGTGGCGGGGGGTGGGAACGGGAACAACTTCCCTGTCCCCTTCCCCAGGGGCAGCAGCCCTTTGGTGGGGAAGCCAGGACAGACAGGTCCCTGCAGGACTCACGGACACGGTCCCACGCAGAAAGCAGCACGGAGCCCCTGCGACAACGACAGACCTTGGGAGCCAGGGGCGACACGGGCACACACAACAACAAGGGCTGCAAGGCCTTCGTCTTGAACACCACCAGTGTCCCCTCCAGCGGGGACAGGGCTCGGTGCACAGCCCTTCAAAGCCTCAAGACCATCATGGCCTTCCTTGGGTCCCACTGCACTCAGCCGCGGAAAGCCCAGCTTTGCCTCACTGACACAGCAAAATAACCCCAAATCACCCCAAGAATGGCGAGGGAGGGAGCTGCAGGCCAGGCAGGGACCCTCCTCCGCTTGTCTGGCTGCACCTTGGGCAGCCGCAAGACCAGGAAGCGGGGAGAAAAAAAGTCAGAAGGAAAAAAAAAAATAAAAATCACTGCACCGGCCAGAAAGTGCCTGGAAACTTCATCCCTCTTCATTGCCCATTTGCCATGCGAGCTCCATAACCTGGGAGCAACGCAGCCAATAGAACCTTCGAGAAGCAGACTCACAGCCTGCTGCAGCTGGCCCTGCTCGAGCAGCTGAGGTGGGCTGGATGATCTCTAGAGGCCTCTTTCAGCATCCATTCTGTGCTGCTGTGACTCTGTCTCTATCATGGTTTAACCCCAGCCAGCAACTAAGCACCACCCAGCCGCTCACTCACTCCCCCCCCACCCAGTGGGATGGGGGAGAAAATCCGGAAAAAGAAGTAAAACTCGTGGGTTGAGATAAGCACGGTTTAATAGAACAGAAAGGAAGAAACTAATAATGACAACAGCAATAATAAAAGGATCGGAATGTACAAATGATGCGCAGTGCAATCGCTCACCACCCACCATTCACACCCAGCTAGTCCCCGAGCAGCGATTTTCCCCCCCCCACTCCCCAGTTCCTATACTAGATGGGATGTTGCATGGTATGGAATACCCTGTTGGCCAGTTTGGGTCAGGTGCCCTGGCTGTGTTCTGTGGCAACTCCAGCTTTCTCGCTGGCTGGGCATGAGAAGCTGAAAAATCCTTGACTTTAGTCTAAACACTCCTCGGCAACAACTGCAAACATCAGCGTTATCAAGGTTCTTTGCATACTGAACTCAAAACATAGCAGTGTACCAGCTACTAGGAAGACAGTTAACTCTATCCAAGCTGAAACGAGGACACTTTTAACCACTTAACATTCCGTGAGAAATACTGCAAGAGCTCAAGAAGAAAGAGCAGAAAGACAGGAGACAGGTGAAAGCCTAGAGCGCCAGCTAGAGGGAATGAAAGACCCTCTTCCTTCTCTGAAGCTTCAGCAAGGCTTCCTTCACCTGCTTGTTCCTCCGACTGTCAATGACGGGGTTCAAACTGGGGCTGATGAGACTGTAGAAAAGGGAAAGAACTTTCTCCCTCCCAGAGGAGTTACTGCTCCCGGGCCCCGCGTACACGAAGATGGCGTTTCCATAAAAGACACCCACCACGGTCGGGTGGGAGCCACAGGTGGAGGTGGTTTCCTGCCATCCTGGCACAGAGCGGATGCGCAGATCGGTGGCCAGGCTGTCCAGGGAGCAAATCGGGATTAGGGCTAAAGGGAAGAGGAAGAAGCACACACAAACAGCAAAGATCAGGACTTTATTGGCAGGAGAGGCAGGGCAGGCCAGCTTTGAGACAGCAAGAATTTCACAGGAGAAGTGGACAACCTCGCAGGGGCCACAGAAAGGCAGGTGTAAAGCCAGAGAGGCTTGCAGTGTACCAAATACGAACGCCAAAGCCCACAGAACTGTGGCAAGGGTGAGGCGCAGCCTCCAGATCACGATGAGGGCACAGCACAGGGGACGGCAGATTGCCACATAGCGAACATGAGACATGACGGCCAGCAGCACGCACGCTGTAAGTGCAAAGATTAAATAAAGATGGCTCTGTGCCCCACACCCAGCAAAGGAGGGGGTTCTGCCTTGTCCAAGGAGGCTCCTTAGCATACGGGGGACATGGCTGGAGGCGTAGCAGATGTCCGCGATGGAGAGGTGGCAGAGGAAGAAGTACATGGGGAGGCAGTAGTCCAGGCAGATAAACAGAAAGACAAGTGCGTTTCCCATCAGAGTGGCAGAGCAGAGGGCAGAGAAAAGGCCAAAGAGGCAGCGCTGCAGGGCTGGGGTGCTGCAGAACCCCAGGAGGACGAATTCTGTGACCGTCGTTTCATTCTGCACGCTGTGCTGGAGGTGAGGCAGCACAAACTGCGACCACGGAGATCTGGAAGCGAAGGAGCAAGGAAAAGGAAAGAAAAAGGAGAGTTTTCCTAAGAATGTTGCGCAGGAGGAACCGCTGCACCGGCTCACCAGCGCCTGGTTCTGCTTCCCCAGCATGAATGACACGTCTGTCCAGGGCACCTCCCCCAGCACCCAAAACAGACTGCACCCCTGCACAGCGCAGCCCACCCTGCCTGCACCCCCCCATCACTCCAAACCACGCTACACCCGCACAGGCTGCACAAACCTGAACGGCACCACCCAGCTGATCACTGCGCCCACCCCACGGCTGGACCTCCCAGACAAGTGGCCCCCAGCCCCTCACTGACCATCCCTGACCCGTCACTGACCCCATCATTGACCCCAGCACTGAGCCCATCATTGACCCCATCCCTGGACCCATCCCTGGACTCATCATTGACCCCATCCCTGACTCCATCCCTGAGCCTATCATTGACCCCAGCACTGAGCCCATTATCATTGACCCCAGCACTGACTCACCCATCCCTGGACCCATCCCTGACCCCATCCCTGACCCCCTCATCGACCCCATCCCTGACCCATCACCAGACCCCTCTCCCCCTCCCCTTTCCCCCTTCCTTCCTTCCTTCCTTCTTCCCCCGCTCCCCCGTTCCCGTCCCCTTCCCGCCCGTACCCACCTGCCGGCCCCGCCGCCGCTGCCGTCCGCCTTGCTCCCCGCTGCTGGGCCGAGCTCGCCGCAACGGCCCGACCCGCAGCCTCCCGCTGCCCACCGGCCTCTCGCCTCACCTCCCGCCCGTCCCCATGCACCGACCCCTCTGTGCCCACACCACCTCGCTCCCGGCCCCACCACCCCGGGCGTAGCGCGTCCCCCAGCACCCCGGCCCGGGCCCCCGCGCCCGCTCAGACGACCCAGCAGGCCCGGGCTGAGCCCAGCGGGGGCGTAGGCCCCGGGGAGGGGGGGAGGGGGGACTCCCCCCCTCCCTCGTGCCAGCGAACGGCCGATGGAACCCTGCCGCCTGCCGCGGCAGCCGTAACCAGGGCAACCCAGCAGACCCCAACGGTCGCAGATCGCTGTGGCTGAGCGCACAGGAAGGCCTCTGGTGTCCCGGTGTGCCCACCTGCCTTCGAGCGAGGGGAGCCCGGCGGGCCTTGTCCTGCGCCTCCTGAGGACGAGGGAAGAGCCTCGGCGTGCCTGAGGGGCTGGGGGCTGCTCCCCGGCTCGGCCTGGCCATAGGTGGGGGTGGCACCAGGCCCTGGGAGGGAAGGGACAGAGGACAGAGGGGTGTCTGCGACAAGGGGGATGCCCCCATACAGACAAACCCCAGCCCCATAGCGGGAGGAGGAGGAAGAGGGAGCCAGTCCCGTCCCCCCAGGGCAAGGAGGGGTCCATGTGCTCCGGGGCAGCCAGAGGGCTTCTGGGGAGGGGGGATCAGGGGGCTTAGGGGAGTGACATTGGGGTACTTTGCGACACCCTGTGGCAGCCAGCCCTGCTCCCGCAGTGTCTGGGAGGACAGTGTTGGGACAGGATGGGAGCGAGGAGCCCCTGAGCACAGCCACCTCTGCCCCCACCACCCCTGGGGTGGCAGAGGGTCCTCCTCACCCCTTTCCTCCCTCCCTCCTGCAGGATGGCGGAGAGACCCCCTGGCCACGTTAGGCAGGCCTGGGTGGAGAAGGCTGGAGCTGCCCCGGCTCCCAGATCCAGGCCAAAGCCCCATGAGATGTCCGAGGTCCAGCTGCTGCGGGCAGGTGAGTGTGCGGGTGCTGTGGAGCAGGGGGCTCCCCAGCCTGCCCTGCCTTGTCCTGGGCCAGGCTCACATCCCCCAGCCAGGCTGGCATCAGAGCTCCCACAGCGCAGTGGCCAGGAAGGGAGCTCTGTTCTGGCGTTCCTGGGACAGGGACTCTCCCTGTGCCCTGGTGCCAGCGCATCCCTTACCAGACCACAGCAGGGCCCCCTCCCTGTGCTGCCCTCCAGCATCACACCCTCTCTCCTGAGGCACACAGGGGGCACCGGTGTCCCAGCCTTGAGCAAGGGCTTGTGGCATCCCTGGGAGCTGGGCAGAGGGCTCGGGTTTTCCCTGCTGCTTGCCCCCCAGCCCTTCTTGCTCTCTCTTGGCCAGATCTGTGCTGCTCTGCCTTGGCTTTGCCCAGGGAGGAAGACAATACCCTGGACATCATTCGAGCCTTCCTCAGGAGCAGACCAAAGGTATCCGTGGCCACTTCTATGAGGCTGTGCCCGTGTCTCCCAGCCTGTCTTTCGGCCCCTGTCCCGTGCTCAGGAGGTGCTGGGGGCTGTGCTGGGCCCCCCACCTGGCTGTCTCTCCCCCCTGACACTGTCTGTCTGTCTGTCTCCTCCCTGGCTGGCAGCAAGAGGCCCAGAAGCTGAGGTTTCTGGCCTCCATCTGCACCGTCTGCAGCACCACCAGCGTGGACTCCGCTGTGTGGGACATGCTTTACTTCTGCCAGCCGGAGGTGGTGGAGACCATCGAGGTGAGGGGACGGCCAGTCAGGCTGAGGCAGGGGCAGGGGCAGGGGCAGCAGGCAGCGACACAGCCCCGGGGGCAGATGAGAGCTTGGCCAGGCAGGGGGGTTGCGGATGAGCACTGCTCCAGGTCTCCATCCTTGGAGATGCTCCAAAGCCACCTGGGCGGCCTGGCTGGATGTTTGCAGGTCCCTTGGCCAGCCTGTGGCTCTGTGACGGGCACAGCCCTTCCAGCCATGGGGCTTGGGACCACTGGGTGCTGGGTGGGGAGGGGGTGCCAGGATGGGGGCACCTGGGCTCTGCCAGCCCCACAGGCTCTTGCTGGGCGAAGGAAACTGCCCCATCCTGAGCTGTCCCACGCTGCTGTGCTCCCCAGGTGCTGCTGCAAGAGGAGCCCGCTGGCCCCCAGGGCATTATGGTGCAGCAGCAAGCCATGCTGGCCATCATCTCCATGAGGTACCTGCCCCAGCCCCCAGCTTGGTGGCCCCGATGGCACCGGTCCCAGGTGGGGGGCATCCCCAGTCCTGGGTCTGAGAGGGAGGCAGAGAACAGGGCAGGGGGCGCCACAGGGTTTTCCCCGCAAAGGCAAGTGCCAGTGTGATGGAGGGTTGAGGGGTCCCCCATGGCATGGGGCTCAGCTCAGGTCTCTAAGCCCAGGGTCTGCCTCCTCCTCTGTCCCCGCAGCAGAGCGGGGCTGCTTCTGCAGGAGAAGAAGAACAGCCTCCTGTATGCCTGCTTCTGCAACATCTTCCACCTGCCTCCTCAGGAGGACACTCAGGGCCCTGATGCTTCACTCTGCTCCAAGGTGTGCCAGGGGGTGAACCATGGGGAGTTCCCTGGCTGCGAGGCCCCTTCCTGGGCACCGCAGGGCCATGGCCGTCCCCTGCCAGGCTTCCAGGGCTGCCCCCAAGACTCTGTCCCCCTCACAGACCCTGGCCACGATGGACAGCATGCTGCAGGTGCTGGTACGCAGTGCCGGCACCCTTGGCATCGTGGAGCTGCAGAACATCTTGGAGGTCTGACCTTGGCACAGGGTCCCCATGGGCAGTGACCCCTGGCTTGAGCGGTGCCCACCCCCAGCACCTGGTGCAAGGAGGGGGGCAGGGAATGTCTCTCCTTACCAGCCATGCCCCCCCCCCACCCCCCTGCCTCCTGGCTCCCGCCAGAGCCCCTTCTCCTGCCCCAGCCCACGCCACCTCTGCAGCCTTGCCCGCTGCCCGTCCTCCCCAACACTGCCTCCCAGATGGACCTGCCTGTCTGGCAAGGGGAGCCCAGCCCTGGGGCTTTCCCCCTCCAGCTTCACCATGGGCCATATCCCAGAGCCCCCACCACAGGTCCCCAGTGAGGTGGTCACCCCAAAGCCTTGGAGTCCTTGGGTGGGAGGCAGAGGGATGTTTTTTGGTGGGGAGTGAATGGAAGGCAGCAGAGGCAGCAGCAGAAGCGGGATGCAGTGACCTGCCTGCCCGCAGCAGGTTGCTGTGAGGGGCAAGAAGGACACATGCCCCATCCCAGGCACTGCCCCAGAGCAAGCCTGGCTGTGCCATGCTGTGCCATGCCACCTTCCTGGCACACCAGCAGCTTTTCTCCTCCCAGCTGCTGCTGCCCTTCACGGATTCCCAGCTGGCAGAGGTGCAGGAGAGGGCCATGGCACGGATCGCCAGGCTGGTGAACTTCATCACCACCTACTCCCCTGCCGCAGGTACCGAGCTCCTGGTCTGGGCAGCCCCAGTGCCCTGTCCCTGTGCCCCTGAGCCCCGGCACCTCCCAGGGAAGCTGGGCACCCAGCCAGCAGGTCGGGAGCAGGGGTCTTTGCCCTGCCCCTGTCCTGTCGATGCTCTCTCCCAGGGCAGGGCAGGGCAGGGCAGGGCTGCCCCGGGCACAGGCAGGAACCTGGGTCTGGCAGCCCTGCCTGCTCTTGGCTGCTGCCTAGCTGCTCTGGGAGCAGCTGGGGCTCCCGTTGTGCTCACACTGCCTCTCTTCCCCCAGGTCTGCCCCTGCTTTGCCCAAGCCACAGTCCGCAGGCATCAGTGCTCCAAGACGCATCAGTTTGTAATGCTGGGGAAGCTGGTGGGGCACCTCACCCTCTGTTGCACCTGCAAGGACAAGGGGATGCGTCCTGAGGCTGCAGAAGCTCTCTATCACCTGCACACGTTTGTCCTGCAGCAGAGAAGTAAGACAAGCTGTGTCGGGCTGGA
This sequence comes from Astur gentilis, assembly GCF_929443795.1. Lineage (NCBI taxonomy): Eukaryota > Metazoa > Chordata > Aves > Accipitriformes > Accipitridae > Astur > Astur gentilis. The sequence continues at coordinate 1,122,065 of NC_064883.1, forward strand.
TCCCCCAGGCATGGGCAGTCAGGGGCCACTCTCCTTGACGAGAGAAAGCCTTATCCAACCTGCCTGCCTGCCTGCAGTCTGAAAAGTCATTTTGCCTTGCCCCCACTCACAATAGCCCTGGACCCTCCCTGGGTACCTGCTCCCTGGACCTGTCTGGTGCCCTTTTTCTTTGCCAGCAACTTTTCTGCCCAATGCTCTCAGACTGCACTTCCACTTCTGCACCCTCTCTCTAAGCACCCCGTTTTTGCTCCCCCCCAGGCAGGTGGCCCTGGCTGCATGGCACAGAGCAGCTGCAGCTCCAGGAGGACTGGCAAGCAATGAAGCCCTGGCAGCTTTTGAAAATCAGCCACACCCGCAAAATCTTCTTGGTAAGAAGTGCCTTTGGCTCAGTGTGAGTGAAGGGACACCCGATGCGTGGGGATGACAGGGGCTCATGCTGTTCCTGAGCAGGGGCTAGGCAAAGGCCCTCAGGGAGCTTCAGTCCCCTGCGGGACCCTGATGCCCACCATCAGTCTCCTCCCCAGCGCAGCCTGGCTCCGTGCCCCGCTCTCACTGCACAGTCAAGATGCTCTGGGTGATGCTCTGGGTGAGGCAACAAATCTCCCCTCCTCTCCTTCATCCTGCAGATGTTCACAAAATACCTCCAGTCCTCCGACCAGGCAGACATCATCCTCATGGCTATCAAGAGCTTGAGACACCCAAGCGCCTACAGCATCAGGCTGGCTGCCCACATGGTGGATGTCCTTGTGGCGGACCGTGCCTTCCAGCCGGGGCAGGTGAATAGCCCATGGGTGGCACAGCTGATGCTCCAGCCCACTGGGGGACTGTTCCTCCCCTGGCTCTGTGCCTGGCTAGCACTGACGCCGTCTCGAGCTGGCATACCGCACTAGGAACGGAAGCAGCTCCCAGTAGGAGCTGGGGAAATGGCCGCGCTCACCATGCTGACATCCCCACTCCCACCCGTGTCTCCCCTCCAGGTGCTGAACGTCGTGTGGGCCATCTACAGAAGCCGGCCCTCCGTCAGGGCGGTGGTAGCCCGCAAAAGCCTGGACAGGGCCCTGGTGGTGCTTGTGCGCAAACACCCCAGGGAGTTGGTGGCCAGCCTGCTGCAGTGCTCCCCGACGTGCACCCGGTAAGGGGACCACCAGCCTTTGGGGGCTCCTCTCACACTAGGAGAGGGGCCCCAAGACCCTCCCGAGGGATTTCAGCCCGGCCATCCTCTGGGGTGTCCCTGCTGACAGAGCCCCGTGTCCCTGCAGTGTCGCCAGGGCCATGTGGAGGGCGATGATGTCTGACGTCCGGGCTGCGGACAAGGTGCTGAGGGAGCTGCTCAGCTTGCTGGTGAACCAGTCACTGCGCAAGACCTCCACCTCCACCAAGGACAACCCACGCATCCTCTCCCTGGCTGTGAGTTGCTGGACGAAGCCTTGCTGACCTCCGGGGCTGATCTCAGCTGTCCGGGGCCCCTGCTCCCCTTCCCTGCCTGCCCCAAGGCTTTACCTCCCCAGGGATGAGGGGACATCTCAGCGTCCGGGTGTCTTCTGCAGGCAACCAGGGCGATAAGCGAGATCCTCCTGCAGTCTGTCTGCCTCTGGCAGGTGGAGGCAATTTTCCCCCAGCTTTTCCTGGCGCTGCTTTTCCAAGCGTCATTCACCACGGAGCTGACGCTGCAGGAAGTGCACATCTTCTGGACGGAGCACCGACAGGATCAGCTCACTCCCATCAGGTGCTCCATCCCTTTCCTCTCATCCCTGCCAACCACCCGGAGCCAAGCCAGGGTGGGAGCTAAGCATTTCTCCTTGTGCAGGTCTGCGGTGCAGTCCATGAAAGTGCTGCTCTGCAGCATGGGCTTTGAGAGCCAGGTACTGGCCATCGAGGCGCAGGGTGGCTGGGACACCCTGCTCAGCTCCCAGACCCACCTCATGGGAGTGCGCATTATCGCCAGGTGAGAGCCCCTTCTCCCTGCTCCTTGGGGACAGGGTACCCCATGCCACCCCCTCCCTTGGGGCTGATGGCAGTGGGGTCCCCATTACTTGGAGAAAGTGGTACAGACTGGCGATGTCCAGGCTGGTGCAAACCCCCAAAAGATGTGCCTGCCTGGCTCAGGCCTGACAGTGCCTCCTTCCCCGTCAGGGAGATGATGAAGATGCCAAGGCGCCTGCGCTCCGCCATCTTCTGCCATCTGGTAGAGCTCCTCCGGACAGAGGACCCCACCTGGCAGATGGTCGCTATGGTCTTCTTCATTGAGGTGAGCCTGATGGCACCACTCCAAGCTCCCCCCGATGCTCGGTTCTCCCATGCCCACCACTGTGGGGAAAGCTGGGGCAGTGGGTGGGCTCTGGTTGGTACCATGGAGGAGCAGATGAGCAAGCAATGTGCTGTGGTGTGGGGCACGGGGACTCTCTGCAATCCCTGCTGCCTCTCTCTGTCTGGGCTTGGTCTTGCCCTGCGTCCTTGTCCTGAGCTGATGGTTGGAGCCAGCACCACACCTCAGCAGCTCCCACTGCCTGTGTTTCAGATGCTGGACTTTACCAACATCAGTGAAGAGCTGGTCCGTGCCCTGGAAATCTTCCCCATTTATCTGCAGAGCCAGTGCCTGGGGATGCCCAGCCTGGTGCTCAGGGCCATCCTCAGGCTCACCGAGAGGCCTGACACAGTGAGTAGGGGGCAGCCGGGACAGCAGCCCAGGGTGGAACAGTGGGTAACGTGGCAGCTCAGGCTTTCCTGGGCATTGTGGGCTGTGCTGGCTGCTGCCAGCTCTCCTGCCTCCCCGGCCCTCTGCCCCATGGCTGTGCCATGCCAAGGAGAGAAGCAGCAGTGCTGACGGGAACGGGCTCCCACTGCCAGCACGTCCCAGCAGGGATGCTGGCGGCAGAGCAACCGGCCTGAGCGTGGGGTCTGCAGGGCCTGGCCGTGAGGTGTTGAGCCCCAGGGTGAAACACAGCAGCCATGGCAGGGGCTGCTGGCAGCTTGGGCAGCTTTCCAGGCAGCGCCAGTCACCCACCAGCCTATCCAGGGGGGTCTGGTGGAGAAGGGGGCAGCCGAAGGGCTAGCAAGGAGCCAGTGCTGTCTGTCCTCCCCCTGTGTGCCCTGCTCTTCCCATGGGCATGCTGGTGAGCCCTGTCTGCCGGGACCTTGCCCTCGTAACCTGCACTGCCTGCAGAGAACCCAGTGGGGAGGCCGGTGTTCGTGGAGAGGGTTTTCACCCCTGTGATCGGTGGCTCCTTTACAAAAAGGAGGTGGCATGTCTCACACAGGAAAGGAAAGCCCTTATCCTGCTGCCGTACGTTATGGACCAGCTGCTGGATGATGACAGTGATGCCAGCGCCGCGGCCCTGCCCGTGCTTGGCAACATGCTCTGGCTGCTGGAGGGGAAGAGACTCAGCCTCACTGCCCTGGCACTGGCTGGAAAGCTCCTGCTGCTTTTCAACAATGTAAGGCTGGGGGAGAGCCCCATGTCCCCCTTCCTGGGCACCTCCATTCACGCCTCCCACTGCAGCCCCTGTGCTCTGCAGGGGGATGCTTTGCCCTGCAGTCCCCAGACCCCATTGCTGCCCTTGGTGGCTCCGTGCTGTGTCACAAACCCCCCACCAAGGACTCACTCCGGCTCGGCCTCCCTGCCGCAGCGGGGGACAGTGGTGGCAGGATGGCAGCAGGCGTGCTGAGCCCCACCAATGCACACCCTGCTCTGGCAGCATCCTCCAGCCTTCTGCAGGGCTTCCCTCTCTGGCCCTCAGCCCCGGAGACCCCAGTCTCCCTGGGCAGACCATCTGCCTGCCGCAGCTCGCTGCCTTTTGCAGCAGGGCTGCCTGCAGCCATTTTGGGGATGTCTGTCTCCATGTCAGCCCCTTGCTTGCCATGGGCTTGTGGCTGAGGTCCTCCTCCCCTCTTCCCCCAGGAGCTGGACACGGTGCGGGAGCTCTCCATCCATCTCTTCCAAATTGCAATGGGGCTCGTGGTGGGTGCTGAAAAGAAGAAGATGAAGAAGGTGGTGTGGGACAGCCTGCTGCCGCTGCTCTTTCACCTGCATGACCAGGACGAGAGTGTGGCCAAGGTGGGATTCCCAACCTGACTGGTCCTTTGGGGAGGGCAATGCTGACACTGCACTGTGAGGTCTAGCTTGTTGAGTCCCTAGGAACAGGCAGAGCCCCCCTCCCTGCCCACTGCTGCCTTTTTCCTCCTGCTGCCTGGTGGATGGGGAGGTGGGTCCCTTTCCCACCCAGCTCCCTCCACACAGCCCCTGGCATGGGTCCCTGCAGCCCCAGAGACTGGACTACGGCTCCGCAGCAGCCTGGGGCCACCAAAGCTGAAACGCTGAAGCCCCGACAGGCTTCCAGCCAGAGAGGGTGGCTGCCCTCCTCTTCCCCTGGGGTGCTGAACCTGCTGGCAGCATCAGTCCCCAGCTGGTGCGTCTTCCCTGCATGGGCCAGGACAGGCTCTGAGCCCCACCAGGAGGGAGGACACAGGGTCCTGTGCCCCCCATGGTGGTGGTAGCATCTGTGCTGCTCACCAGGCCTCCCAGGAAGCCCTCCGCAGCGCTGGCCAGTTCCTGAAGTGGAGGCAGCTGGTGCGACCGGCCGAGACGGCGCAGGCATGGAGGATCTGCGAGTGCTTGGTAAGCATAGCCCGAACACCCCTGGGATCTGCCCTGGGTAAGCCCTGCCCGTGCCCAGCAGAGGGGACCAAGGGCAGTGTCCCCACAGCTGCATGCACCCTCCTGGAACAGGCTCTGCTCCAGGCTGTCCTCACCTCCGGGGTCCCAAAGGGGACCCCGCCACCAGGATGGCACCCTAGCATTGCCTGGGAGCCCTCTGCTCCCTCCGAACCCCAATGCGGAGAGCGGAGAGCTGGGAATGTCCTGCTGGGGAGAAGAAGGGTGGTCCTTGGTGGAGGGATGGCCCAACGGGGGGGCCATCTCTGTGCCAACTCTGCGCCCTTCTCTCCAGCTGGCCAGGAAGAGGAGCAGGGCCACGTACTACCTGTGGAAGAGCCAGACCTACCTGCGGAGCCCGCAGGAGTCCCTGCGGCTGGAGGCTGTCAGGTTCATCGGTGAGCCCCTAGCCCCAGGGTCCCTTTCTCTCCCAGGGTCCCTGTGTCCCAGTGCAGGACCTGTGGGGCACCCCTTCACTCTCTCCCACTCCTGCCTGCACAGGTAGGGCTGGCAGGAGGCTCATCCATCCCCTCCCCGATGCTGCACCCTGGGGTCAGCCCTCCCCAGGGAACTGTGTGGCCAGACAGGCTGGCTGGTGGGTCCCTGATGGCCAGTGGGTCCCTGGCATGCTGTGTCCCCCCAGGACTCCTTGGACGGGATGTGGATGAGCACGAGAACGAGCACAAGTACATCAGAGAGAGTGAGTGAGGGCAGCGGGGAGGAGGAAGGACCTTGGCATGGAGCTCCCCCCCCAGCCTGGGCAAGGGGGGCTCTGCTCCCAGCACATCTGTGGGAAGAGGGGTGTTTCGGGAGGGGCGTATTCCTAACCAGCAGCTTCCAGCTGAGCCATCTGCCCCCTGGTTCCCTCCTGGCCCTGGGAATCATGAGGTGCAATGTGCCCTGCCTGGAAGGGATATGGGGCTGTCACCTCACCTCTGCTGCTTTGTCCCCACAGTCCTTCAAGGCCCAAGCAAAGACACCAGCCCCTTGGTCTCCTCCCTGGCAACTCAGACACTCCTCATCCTGGGACGAGGAAGGCTGAAGTCGAGGTTTAACCTACCACGGCTGAGTTTACAGATGACGAGGGCACGGATGAGGTCACACTCAGTCCCCAGCGAGGACTCTGCTCAGGCAGAGACAACGCTGGAGCCCCAGCCCTAGGATGCTCTGCAGGCTGGGGTATCTCCTCTTCCTGAGGTCTAACAGGAAAGGAGACACCTCAGCTGGAGGAGGACCCGGCAGCCTCCGGAGAGTGGCAGGACAGCCACTCTTTCCAGTGGTCTAGGACAACGCCTGTCCACGCGCTTCATCTTTGCCACAAAGCACCAGCTGCTCTGCTGGGCTGTTGAAACAGAGGGAAGGAGAAGGCCACGCCAAAGCTGAAGCCAAAGTTGAAACTGAAGCCTTCCCTCCCCTCTGCGGGGCCACGCCGGGGCGAATCCCTTTTTCTGCCTCCCACCGTCCAAGGATCCTGTGCTGCTTTGGGCTGACGTGGCCGAGCTCGGGAGCTACAAAGCCACCAATGCTCTGACTCCAGCAGCATCCTCCCCTCCACGTCCCCAGCAGGAAGGGCAGCTCTGCCTCCTGCCCGCACCGCAAGCTGCGCAGCCACTCCTGCCTGGGGATGTCAGAAGTCACAAGAGCCAGCAGGCCCGGGGGAGTTGTGGTAGCAGAGGGCCCTGCTTGCCACAGCACTTTGCCATCTCCTTCTCCAGGTTCGGGCACCAGGATGTCATCACGGGGCTGGACAGCCTGAGCCGGGAGTGCTGTGTGACGGCAGGGGGCCGGGACGGTACCGTGCGGCTCTGGAAGATCCCGGAGGAGTCGCAGCTTGTGTTTTATGGGCACCAGTAGGTCTGGGGCGGGAGAGGGGGCTGCAGGCAGGGGGGTCAGGCTGGGGCAGCGGTGTGCAGGTGCCAAGCATCACTAGGAGCCTGCCGGCACTGTGGGGATGCTGATGCCCCGGTGAGCCCTTGTCTCCTAAATAGGATCCCAAAGCATGCTCATAACTGATGGCAGTTGCCCCTTCTCTTCACAGGGGCTCCATCGATTGTATCCAGCTCATCAGTGAGGAGCACATGGTGTCAGGCGCCGATGACGGGTGAGCACAGGGCCGGGGTGGTGCCTGGGGTGCGCAGGCGGTGCCCCCCTCGGCCCCCTCGCCCCTTCCCTCCCTGGCAGGTCCCTAGCCCTGTGGGGGCTAACGAAAAAGAAGCCGCTGGCACTGGCCCGGCAGGCACATGGCATGCAGGATGCCCAGGGCCTGCAGCAGCCATACTGGATCTCAGCAGTGGCCGCCCTGCGCAACAGGGACCTCCTGGCTACAGGTGTGTGGCAGCTGCTTTGGAGTGGGGGTGTGGAGAGGGGGGCGTCCTGCTCCCTTACCTGGGTGGGAGTGCATGGCAGTCTTCTCTCTCTGCCCCAGGCTCCCACAGCGCCAGCGTGAAGCTCTGGAAGTGCGGTGAGGGATTTCGGAAGCTGGAGCCCCTCTGGGACATCCCGTTGGTATGGATGGGGAGGTGGGGGATTGGAGCTGGGCTTGGGGCATCTCTGGGCGGGGGCTCCCCTCCCTGGGCGGCAGGAGGAGGCTGCCAGAGCCCCTCACCCTGCCCTGTCCCCTCCAGGTGGGTTTTGTTAACAGCCTCAAGTTCTCTGCAGCCGGTGACTTCCTGGTGGCTGGCCTTGGACAGCAGCACTGGTACTGTCCCCCCTCCCTGGTGCTGCCCAGGGGCACAGCCCCCCCCTGCTCCTCCAAGGGCTTGGCGGAGGGTAGCCCCCATCTCTCTCATCTGCAGGCTTGGCTCGTGGTGGAGAGTCAAAGAGGCCAAGAACAGCATCTGCATCGTCCCTCTGAAGCAGAGGGCTGCAGCCCCCAGTCCCGAAGCCCCTGACAGCCCTGAAGCCCCCGACAGCTCCTAGCCCCTGGCCCCAGAGGCGCTGGAGCCAGGTCACCAAACCCCTGTCCCTGGAGCTGCGCCCCGAGTCCTTTGTGCAACCATCTTCCTGGAGCCGGCAGGACGTGAGCAGGGGGTGTCGCATGGCCCCCTGATCCTGCTGGCCCCCCTATCGTGATGTGGCTCTGCCCTCTGCGAGGGTCTGCCCCTTTCCCTCAGGTTCAGCCTGACCTGAGCTCTGGAAGAGTCTTATTTAAAAAAAAAACCAAACGAAACCCACTTTATTTACATAAATTACAAAATAAAATAATCACACTTTTGCTCACACTAAGAATCTACTCTTAAAAACGCGGTTGGGCCCAGCACAGCAAGGAGCCACAGCAAGGTCGTTGCTAGCAGAGCCTTGTGCTCTTAACACAGCGTTCCATTTTTATAGCTCTCATTTTTATAGCTTAAACCATGATAGAGACAGAGTCACAGCAGCACAGAATGGATGCTGAAAGAGACCTCTAGAGATCATCCAGCCCACCTCGGCTGCTCGAGCAGGGCCAGCTGCAGCAGGCTGTGTGTCTGCTTCTCGAAGGTTCTATTGGCTGCATTGCTCCCAGGTTGTGGAGCTTGCATGGGAAATGGGCAATGAAGAGGGATGAAGTTTTCAGGCACTTTCTGGCCGGTGCAGTGATTTTTTTTTTTTTTTTCCTTCTGATTTTTTCTCCCCCCTTGCTGGTCTTGCAGCTGCCCAAGGTGCAGCCAGACAAGCGGAGGAGGGTCCCTGCCTGGCCTGCAGCTCCCTCCCTCGCCATTCTTAGGGTGATTTGGGGTTATGTTGCTGTGTCAGTGAGGCAAAGCTGGGCTCTTGGGGGCTGAGGTCAGTGGGACCCGAGGAAGGCCGTGATGGTCTTGAGGCTTTGAAGGGCTGTGCACCGAGCCCTGTCCCTGCTGGAGGGGACCCTGGTGGTGTTCAAGACGAAGGTCTTGCAGCCCTTGTTGTCGTGTGTGCCCGTGTCCCCCCCGGCCCCCAAGGTCTGTTGTTGTCGCAGGGGCTCTGTGCTGCTTTCTGCGTGGGGCCGTGTCCGTGAGTCCTGCAGGGACCTGTCTGTCCTGGCTTCCCCACCAAAGGGCTGCTGCCCCTGGGGAAGGGGACAGGGAAGTTGTTCCCGTTCCCGTCCCCCCACCCCCCATCGCCTGCCCCGCTGGTGGTGACTGGGCCCTGGGGGTGGCTGGGTTCCCCTCGTGGCTTGCTGGCTCGGATTTGGGGCTCAGTGGGGCTTTTGCACCTCCTGGGGGCTGTTTCTTGGTGCCCCCTGTGCTCCCTCCCCCTCCCACATAGGCACCGATCGGTTCTAGAGAAACAGCTTTTAATTGAAAAGACAAGAGAAAAGGTCCCATCCAAGCTGGTCTAACCCCTCCCTAGCCACCCCCGCCCACCCCCCCTGCCATATACCCCACCCCTCCTCTCCCACCCCCCCCACTGCCCCCATCTCCATCCCTCTCACCCCTGTCTAATCCCCCCCACACACACACACCCTCACGTTGGCTGCCAGAGCCCTGCGCTTGCTGGGTGCCATGGGCAAGGAGCTCTGCACCTGCCTCTTCCTCCGCTTGCCGGCCGCGGCAGGTGGGGATGGTGGCAGGTCCATCCCCGCATCCTGCCACGGCTCCTGGGGCTCCATCCCGCCGCCGTTGACTATTTTGAGGCTCAGCGTGGCGTCGCTGAGCTTGGGGATGCAGTAGTCGGGGGTGAGCATCTCCTCAGGCAGCGAGAGCGAGCTGAAGTCGCGGTCGGGGGTGTCTGTGCTGGTGCCAGCAGCATCCTCGGGCACGGAGCCTCTGCTGGGAGCATCCTGGCTGACCCCCACTCTATCCAGGGCGCAACCGAAGAGCCTTAGGGCCTCTTCCAGGAGCATCTCCTCGGACACTGCAAGGTCGCCTGCCGTGTCCCCAAGGCCTTCGTTGTTGGTGGCAGCGCAGGGGCTGGTGTGGACATTGCTGCCCGGGGGTGCCCCCACAGGGGTGGCCGTGCTGGGAATGTTGATCTGTGCCAGCTGCCCCTCGCTGTGCTGGTAGCCAGGGATGGACACTGGCAGCTCCAGAGTGTCTGGGGCCACCCCACTCCTCTGGTTTTTGTAGGGTGTGAGGTATCGTGGTTGGCCCTGGGGGGCCCCGCAGCCCCCGGGACCCCACAGGGCAGCACCCAGCAGAGAAGCGGCGCCTTGGCCAAGCGTGGCGCTGGCCGGTGGAGGCAGGTCGGTGGTTGTCCACTGGATGCGGAAGACCCGGGGGTCGAAGAGGCAGCCACATGGAGCCCTCTGCAGACCTGTGTGGGTGAGGGGGAGCCGTGCTGGGCCGGGGGAACTGTCCAGGGGCACCTGCCGAGCCGGCCCCGATGGCCAACATCCCCCAGCTCTGGGCCAGGGGTGGGGGGAGCTTGTGGCCGGGGTGATCCCCACGGGGTGAGCCACTGTGCCGGTGGGACGGGGTTGCAAATCGGGGAGGAGACTCGCATCTAGGAGGTGAAAGGGGAGAGGTGGCCCCAAATATTTGGGGAATTCTCTGCAGATGGGCTTTACTGGGCACGCGCCGCCCGGGCGAGGGCAAGGATGCTCACCGGGGCTTGCTGAACCCCCCTGCGAAAAGTGCCGGGGGAACGGGTGTGATGGGGATGGCGAAGGGGCCAGAGCAGACTGGGGTGCCATACCTGCTGGTGGTGCCTGGGGGGGCCGGGCTGCAGGGAAGGGCTGCTCCCATGCGGGCAGGCGGCATAGGTTGGCTGAGCCTGAGAGAATGAGACAGGAGCGATGGCCGGCGGTCACCTCTGCTCTTGTCCTCCAAGAGCATCCCTGGGCTGCAGGGGTTGGGGTCGGTCCCTACCTCAAGGGTAGAAGGTTTTGGGGAGCACGAATGGCTGGAAAAGCTGGGGCGCTGGGGGGCCCCAGGGCCCAGGCAGTGGGAGCTGCGTTGGTGGCCGTGCCATGGTCCCTTCTGGCTGTTGGCTGCCAAGGACTCTTTGGCGTCTCCCCGGAAGGAATGCGGGGGCTCCCTGTGTTCTGCCCCACCCCCAAGAGCCTCCCCAGCTCCTCCTGGGAACGGAAAGGGTTAAGGGAGGCTGGGGTGGCCCCGGGGCCTACAGGCGGCTCTCGGGGTCTGCGGGTGCAAATGCTCTTTGCTTTCAACAGTATTTTTCCGGTGGGGGAAGAAGAACAAGTTGATTCAGCCGAGCCAAGCGGGGACCAAGCTGCAGCCACAGCCTCCTTGCGCCAGATGGCAAATGCGTTTGTGACCGTTGCCCACGCTTCTGTTCGCTGCGTTGACCGGAGCGAGGCAGAAATAGGAAAAAGGACCTCGAGGGCGCGAAGGAAGGTCACGCGGTGTCGCTCGGTGGCACGCTTTCCCCCAGCCCTCGCTCCAGTAGTGCTGTCAGGTCTTTCAGTCTCCTGCTGGGAAAAGCAGCAGCTCTGGATCCCCCTGGGAGGGGGCGGCCCTTTCCCTGGGTGCGTGACACCCTGGAGGAGACGGTACCCGCCGCCGCGTGCTCCCAGAAAAGGACTGGATTCTGCCCAACGTCCGGTGTCGGGGCGCTGGGGCTGTTTGCGCTCTACGGGATCCCAGGGATGGGGTTAGTACATCCCCTCCTCGTGCTTGGAGGATTCGGCGCTAGCAAGGACACCCCAAGGGTACCAAGGACACAGGCCTCTCGCTCCCGCTGTGTGAACAGTGTGTGGCCTGGGGGAGTCGGGACAACTGCCGTGAACCGGAGGCCAAAGATCTCTCCTGGCCTGTATCCTGGTAATCAAAGAGATTGCGCTCTGTTCGTGAGGCACCTCTGGCTGCAAGATTGTGCAAGGCCATGTGCTGCGTAACTTGTGGCAGGGACCGATGCTGGGGGCGTGAAGGCAAGCGCGCTTCTAAAAGCATAAAACTCCGTTTCATTTCAGAGCGCAGCTGAGCCACCCCGCTCCTCAAGACTCTGCCATCTGCACCGCTGTGGCTGGGACCGGGCAGTGCTGCACATCCCAAAGGCCACCAAGTCACACCCGTGTCCCTGCTTTGCCGGGAGCTTCTGCGATGCGAGCGATGTTCTGGGGGCTGATCTCTTGGACTACAACTACCCCGTCCCTGACCGGCAGCTGGCCAGGAGGGTTGTGTCCAGGGTGGAATTCCACCTCTCTGACAAGAACCTGGCCAAGGATGCTTTCCTCCTGAAACATGTCCAGAAGAACAAGATGGGCTTCGTCAGCATCAAACGGCTGACGTCCTTGAAGAAGGTAGGCAGCGCGTTGCGTTGGCCAGCCGAGGTGGGAAGTGGCCTCCACGTGGAAGACGCCTGGATGTCTGGGTGTCTGGGTGTGCTCTGGCTGTCTGCCATGGCCAAAACACTGCTGTGTTATCAACAGCTTTCTAGCTACCAGTACAGAGCACAGCACTACGAGGGCTGCTGTGGGGTAAAGGAACTCCAACTCAGCCAGATCCAATACAGAAGGAAAGTGGAGAAACAACAGAGGGAGCAGCCCAGGGACACAGAGCCCCAGGTCTCATCTGGCCGCTCCTGTGACCATACGGTGTATGCAAAATCAAATACCTGAAGTGCTCCCTTAGATGCAGTTTACAGCCAGGGGACAAGAAGGTGGCAGTTCTGCATTTTGCAGCTCCCAGGCTGATGGCAGAGCCAAAGCAAAAAAAACAAACGCAAACCCAAACCAACCAAGAGAGGTAAAACTGGAGCGCAGGGAGCAAATGCTTTTCTTTCACCTTAGGCCAACTGCTCGGATGCTCTCTATGCTGCCCTGCCACAGAGGGCATCCCTCTCGTACCAGTAAGAGACATAAGAGTGAATTAAAGCCAGGACCCCAAACCAGACCAAAAACCCTGTCGTGATCAAGAAGAAAGTGGAGAATGCATCAAATATAACAGAAAATTATTTTGGACATTCTCTGTTTACATTTGAAAAAAAGAGAAAAAAAAAAGAGGAGGAATTAGGTATTAAAAGAAGAGCACTGAATGATAAAGCCATAGCAGTCCCTCTACCACTACAAACCCACACCCCCACACGCACGTACGCACACAGACTGAACACCACCAAACTCCCCTTGACTGTGACATTCACCTCAGCTTGCTGGTCTAGAGATACTGAATGCCTGAAGCACACCAAGGATAACTGAAAACATCTGCATGGCTTTAATGGGAATCCTCCAACTGAAACAAAGCGCCTTCTCCCTCTGTCTGCGTTGGCACATCCCCGAGTCACGCTCTCACTCCTCTCCTTCAAAGTCAAGATTCCTAAACGTGAAAAGCGGGAGTGGGGAAAGGCGAAGGGAAGAGAAAAAGAGGGAGAGCATCATCAGTGGAAGACCTGCCAGCTGCTGCTGATTCAGCCCTGTTTGGGGGACCACCCCAGCAGAGAGGAGTTGGTTTGCATGCCACGGTCCTCACTGCCTGTTCCCAGGGACAGGCCGTTTGCTCAGCCTTGCCGGCCAAAGCGTGGGAAAAGCGTAGGTGTGCGCCGTCGCTTGCAGAGGAGCACGGTCACGTTCACGTGCAATCCTTTACCTCTTTCCTCCCTGGATTCAAAGGGTTTCTGTCTTCAAAGTGAGAGCCTTCCATACGGTCATTTGTGACATTTCATCCAGGATAACAATCTCAGAAGGATCAGTCCTGCAATAAATATTTTACATAGCAATCCGTGATTATGGGAACTGATGCCACCAAGGGCATTAGCATCAGCAAGAGGAACAGCGGAGCCCCGAGAATCAAAGCTCTGCATAAGTGTGGGAGGTTTTGCTGGATGAGGAGTTTTGGGAGGCAAGCCCGGGAGCTGCAGAGCAACAGCTCTGTGCAAAGGCTCTTGCTGGGGCTTAGCCCCGGTCCGGGTTCCTAAGCCACTGCTGGTACAGATCACGCCTGCAACTCCTCATGTGTTAAGTATGAGGATCTCCAGCTACCGTAAAAGCACTGATGAGGCAAGGTCTGGGGATCAAACGCGAGTGCTGCAGCCACTCTGCTTGCGGTCAGAGCCTTGCAATCACTTCCTGCAGCCCTGCCCCCGAATTCGATTTTCCCACCAAGCTGCCTGCTGGTTTCTGTGGGATGCCCCACAAAGAGGCAAGTGGAGAAAACTCTGCCAAACACCATCAAGCTAATCTTGCCGGGGGTCCTGGCGCTTGGTGGGGCTTTACCCGTCACTGCTTTGCTTTGGGATATCCACGTTACTGGTCTTCCCCACGTTCAGCTGAACTGAACTTGCAGCAGCAGCAGCTTCCATGGCCCTCCTGGACTCCTGATGTAAAAAAGGGACAAATCACGTTCTCTGTCTTTGATCAAAGTGGAGATAAGCTGAATGCCCAGCACAAACTTAGCAGTCTGCCCTCCGCTTCTGCCCCTCGGCAGCTATAGGTATTAGTGCAGCAGGGGAGAAACCGTTCACTCCAAAGATTTCGGGGCAGGGGGACTGTGTGTTCAAAACACGATTATGAGCAAGTCTTGCCAGCAGCAGCAGCCGCAGCAGCATCTAATAATAATCATCATAATGATAATGACCTTTGTGAAAAACGACTCGTTTTAAAAATTACACCTGTATTCAAGCGTTCAGCTCACTGCTACTTGAGGAAACAAAGGTTACAAAAGTTACAGGCTATTGGGATCTATTTCGATTGAGTGCTGATCTTCCCCCAACATTTCCAGACAAGCTGTAAGAGAAACAGGCAATCTCACAGACACACGGAGATGTCCAGCCCCGAGGACACAGCAAGCCTTACCTCTTCTTCTTCTCCAGCTTCATTTCTGGCATTGTCCAACTTCTTCTTCCTTTCTGGCATAAGGTCATCCAGAAAGCTGAGCTCTCGCTTTGAGAAGCAGAAATCCATCGCTTTCCGGACAAATACGAGAGCCAAAACCTTCACGAATAAGAGGGAAGATGCGGTGAGCTCAGAGACGATGCCACCTCTCACAACAACGCTGCAAACACCCCGCTGCCGAGCGGTGGCAGCTCTTACCATCATGGGAAAGATGATGGCGGCACGGGACACCTTGATGGTCCAGAGCAGGACGAGGCAGGTCAGCTGGATCGCCGTGAAGAAATGCACCTTTCGCAAGGGCACGTGCCGCAGGTAGATGAAATCCGGCTGGTGTTTCGCTGGCATCCAAAACAGCTTCAAGCGATCAAAGAACTGCGAAATAAAAGGGAAAGGTTGCCACCTTGGGACTGCGGCAAGTTGCTGGCCCTCTCGAGACGTGGAGGCACTTTGCAGCATCTCGCTTGCCATCAGAACTCCTGGATCCCACCGCATTCCTCCTGGGAGCAGCACCCATTTTCCCTTCGCTCCATCTAGCAACCGGCTTGCCCCTGAGAGCTGCCCACCAAACGGCAACTATTCCATGCCATTCCATTATTAGCATTTCTCGGCCCACTGAATCCCCCCGCGAGGATTTCCACCAGTGGTAGAAACTGCCTTCCCTTTGCACCAAATTCCCCCGCTTTTCACGTAACCAAACACTGACCTGCCCTAAACCCTGCAACAGAGAGCGCTGAACTTGCCTGGTCCTCCCAGCCCTATCTACCTCCTGTGCCTCCACCAATCTCTTTCTTACACAAAAGAGTTTCATTGCTTGCTCTGCGAGAAGTTTTTCCCATGCCACTGCTTTTTTCCCTGCTGCTACAGAGACAAAATACCAGGGAGCCGACATGCTGCACGCTGTAAAAGAGTCCGTACCTGAATTCTTCTGAGCGATGACACACCCATGTAGAGAAAGACGCCATAAAGCACAGGCATTGGTATAAACGGGGGGGGGGGGGGGGGGGGGGGGGGGAAGAAAAAAAAAGAAAGAATGCAATCGTTTCTTTTTGTGTATTGCATTTTCAGTATTACCACCCTCTTCCACAGGCACTGCCTAAAATTGCTTGAAGCTTTCCAGCTTCCATTCAGGCTTAGAGATGGGTCAGATATTAACCATTTTTTTGCCATTTTGTGCGCACGAGTGAGCTAAGGCTCTGCTTTAGGCTGAACTTGGGAGTTACCTCTCCTCAGAATAATCCTATTTTCCAGAAAGGTTGGAGGAAAATAGGCGATTTCACCCGTGCTACCCTATGCCGCATTCTCTGGCGGTAGAAGAAACACTTCTGCCTATTCTTGGGGCAACAGGCAAAGGCCACAGGCCTCCTTTTAGCCTAGAGACGAGATTACTTTGTGGGAGGAACGTGCAAGGAAGCCCACGGGGATGACCTCAGTGTGTTTAGCTCCTGGGAACGGCTGCTCCGCGGCATTTGGGGAGCAAATTGCAGCCACTAAAGGGCTGCCTGTTTGAAACAGAGCAGATGTGCTCGTCTGAATATGCTCAACTGTAACCCATAAACATGGGTGGGCCTGAAAGACACCCAAAAATTCAAGCAGTTGCGTTGCTTGCTCGCCTCGAGCACACCAAATGGGGGCCTGAAGGGCTGCAAAACCTAACCGAGGCTGGTTCCCACCGTTGGTCAAGCCCCAAGGGTTGGGACCACCTCCTCCTCCTCCGCTCCACAACTAACTACTCAGGCCTGCAGAGAGGGGACTGTTTTTCTGTAACCTCCAACAAGCTCACGGTTGTTGGGTGGTTTGCATTTTCCTCTCACCTTTAACACGGAAGTGAAGAAGACAGAGCAGCCCATGAGCACAAAGATCAGCAAGCCAGTGACTCTCTGCTCTCGTATCCCCAGCAACTTGGGTTGTTCTCCTGGAGCTGAGCAGTCAGACTCTACTTTGAGGCTATTCACGTGGGTGATGGACAGGACGGTCGCAGCCACAAACCAGGGCAGCCCCATCACAGAGCACACCCCGAGCATCACGGCCACCACAAAAAGGTCCAGGTGGTACCCGCATCCTTTCTGCAGGCAGGAAAACAAGAAACAGAGCATCCCATAGCACAAGAGCAAGGATAACGTCGCAAGTCAGACTCAAACCCTGCTCGAGCACAAGTCAACTTCTTCAGAATTCAAAACAAGAAATGGAAACAAGCAAGGGTGTATGCAGGCTTTGCACAAGCACCTGGCATGAAAATCTGGCAGGAGTTCAGACACAATGGATATGCAGAGCTTGTGCATTAAATACTTCTCCAAAAAACAACAAGCCACAACCCAAAAGCACCAAACCATTTTTTCCACTCACAAAGAAAACTGTACCACTTGCAAGGAAGGTGTGACTCTGAGTTATCCCTGGCAGCGCATCAAAACAATTCATTCCCCACACCTGCTGCTGCTGCCATTTTAAAACAAAAACGCAGTTCTCTATTGCTCCAAGATTAATTTGCTCCTCCAAAAGGTTGCTCATCTGAACTGCCCTGTCACTTGCTCCCTGCATCATCGTTAATCCAGGAGAGCATCCTGCCACGCAGCCTGACCTTGTCCCAAACCAATGCCTTCAGAAAGCATCGGGAATAAGAGCTTCCCCCCAGACCTGCAGCCCAGAAGGGGCTGGAGTCATCTCTCGCAGGCCCTTACCTTCAGCTTGTGCTCCTTCCTGTTCACAATAACGGCACTGATCTGCTGGTCCATGAATATCAAGATGGTGCAGAGCAGAGCTGGGACGAGCGCAGCCAACACCGTCCACCAAGGGTTGGGTCCTATGGGGTTGATGAACCACCCGCGGTCGTCTCTGGTAGGCTGCAACAAAGCCCACACATCAGCATTGTCTCCCAGCCCAGGCACTCCACTGGCTTTCATTTTCCCCTCCCTCCTTGCGTCAGAGCACCTCCCAGCCCTGGCTTCATGTCCCCCTCTCCCGGGGGCTTCAGCAGTGCCAGTCTCCTCCTTGCAAGCAGCTCTAGATACTTCCCCTGTAGGTATCTAGTTTTGGGGCCATCTTCTCGTTTCCAGGAGGAAGCAAGGCACTTGGAGGTGGAAGAGGAGATGGTCACACCACCAGCATCTCCTCCAGACTCAGCCCTGCCCTGCCCCGGCATCACCTTGTGGCACCCCCACGTGCCAAAACACCCCGTTACCTTGAACGCATGGGGGACCTGGAGCTTCGGCGATGGGATCCCAACCACAAAGTCAAGGAGCACCATGATGACGATGGTGAGGAAAACAGCAAAGTCGCTCACTGTGGACCGTACCTGGGGCGAGAAACCAGAGGTGAGAGGGGCATGGCAAACAGGGCCGTAAGGTGAGATGCAAGAGTTGCAGACATCCACAACATTAAGGCTGCTTAACCAAATCCCACCACCCCTCTGAGCACATGCAGCCTGATCCCTTGCTTAGATACTGCTGCTGTGTTTGTCCCTGTGAGATCTGGGGTCAGACAATAAAAAAAAGCTTAACTAGGCCAACAAGGGTTGGTTTAAGTCAAAATCTAAAAATAATAATAATAATATTAAAAATAAGAAAACACATGTCTGCCACTACAGCTACACTCACAGCTACAATGGCAACAAGGCACTGAGGCATCCTTTAGTCCTCAAAAGGAAGCTCCTCATTCGAATCTACTTTCCACTCGAGCACATAATGCGCAGAAGGTAGGGGAAAAAAAACAAACCGAAAACCCCAACCCCCAAAACTTTGGGAAACCTGACTTCCTACTACCTGAGGAGAAGAAAAAAAATTAAAAAAAATCAAACCCCAAAAATCTTCAATCTGGGGCAGGTCACGAGGCAGGTGGGAAACGCTACGATGATTTTGCACTCATGGAAATGAGTGTGGGACATCCAAGCTCTTGGAGAGCTTGGCCTGCAAGGCCAACGTTTCCCAGCTTGACCAAGGCAGGGCAAATACTGCTTAGTGCTCCAGGAAAGCCATTTTGGGAAACGAGTGCGGAGATGGACACTGGCCACCTCCTTCTACTTACTCTGGTTGGAAAGTAGCGGCTGGTTTTAAACTTCTTCAAGAAGCTTGACAGGGCAAAGGTGGCGAAGAAGAGGATGCAGCACCAGAAGAATACATCAGGGGTGTAGGGGCCGTCGCGTCCACAGGCAGGTCCTTGAAACTCCCCACGCAAATACTGACATTTCTGGAGAAACAGAGCGTCAGGACACAAAGGCAGTGCACGTGCGGCAGGGAAACCTCGCATAGCTAGGGGGTTTTGAGGATCTTGGTCCAAGATCCACGACCCTGTAACTGCTCCTGCCAATGGAGATTTATATTTAATGAGCAGCAGCAGCTGAACAAGTGACACATCGAACTACACAGCGGAGAAATGAGATGTGAGGAGACACCATACGCTAGTAACACATTACAAGAAACACTCATCCAGGTGACACTCTTCCATCAGTTGCTTGCATTCATAGCACTGTGTTTCCTTAACTGCATCTGGCTTCAGTCCTCACATCTTCCCGCAAAAAACAACATGCCAGGCTCTCCCAACCCTGTGAAGAAAACCTCATCAGCTTTCCTAACTAAAAAGTAATTCTTTTAAAAATTATTTTTAAACCTGAAAAGGACTAGGATTCACAGGACTAGCATCATTACATTCACTTCACGGTCCTCCTCAAAATGGGAGAACAAAAGATAATTGACATGACAAACGCCACAGTTACAGATGTTCCTTCCTGGGGGTGCAGTTCGCACACCTAGGAGCTCATGCATGCACGAATGGGTGATGCCAGGCAGCAGCCTTCTTACGTGCCTCTGACCTCAGGAAGAAACAGATAACATGAATACTTTTACTCCATTTGCATCCTGAGGACCAGAGATGAAGCCCAAGATTTGCCTAGATGACACAGTCAGTTCCTTTAAGGGATGAAATTGTTCGTTTGAGTTTGGCTTCAAGGACTCCCACAGCTGGCGATTAACTAAGAGGTATGCTACAGCGAGGAGCCCGACACACAGACTGCAGGACAACTCCTCACGCCAGGCCTCTGAGCTTGCAGTTCTCCGCAGGGCCCGGTGCTGCCTGAGCAGGTGGATGGACTTCCCAGTTCCAGAAATACAAGCTCGTGAATCAAACCCTCCTCAAGCACGCAGGCAAAACTGGCTGCGCTTTAGCGAAGCAAACCAACAACGAGGCTTCCTTTGTTTGGGTGCCTCCTGTCTGACGATGCTCTGGGCTACTTTCTCTTCCTGGCAGCAACAGGAATAAGTTGCTCTCATACCTACCAGCTTCTGACAGAGAAAGAGGATGATCTCGTTCTTGCCTGCTAGGACCAGGGGTGGCAATAACGCAGTCTGCCGAGACTGGAAGGGGATGCCTTGGAGGCGGAAACACGCGGGTGTTCATTACTCCTGGGCACTCGGAATCACGGGAGGAGATGATGCCGAAGGGCCTGATCCGATTCACAAACTGACGCACCTTAGGACTGAAGAGGCTTCTCCTTCCACTAACTTACTTTTCTCTGCAACAACAGCCTCAGGAGAGTAACTTCTCCGTAACCCTTTACACTACAGCAACTACAATACTTAATCCTAATGTACCTTACAAGAAAACTACTGCGGTCTTCTCTACTAGAGGGCCAAGGCTGCTGCGCCTGTAAGGAGCGCTTTACGTTTTATTAACCTTTTGAAACAACGCACTAGCTTTCCTTGCAATCGCATTACGTGGGCTTCCTGGGACTTTATATATGCACGTTCGTTTTCTCTGGCTAAATCTGATTTGGAACGCAGGGGTGGCCATCTGAAAACACTGCAAAACATTCTTTTTACATACATCAGTTCTCTGGTGAAGGCAACAACTGAGGAGGATCTTCAGCTAATGTAAAACTGCGAAGCTCAGAGGAGTCGTACTCCAGCTAAAGATCTGCGCACTACTAGGCAGGAATGTCAAATTAAGCAATGCCCAACAGATACAAGTCATTGGACCTTTTCTTTTACAAGTAGGAAAGAAAGGGTACACAGAAAGATAGTGGTCTGTAGAAAATGGATGTAAATCATCAAGATTTCCAAGGATTACTCGAATCGCTTCCTGGAGAGGCCAAAACAAGAAAGGAAGGAAGAATATTAACAAGATAGCCACAATCCCACTGCCAAGTACAGTTTTCAGGCTTGTGAAAAAAAAAAAAAACATTACAGTTTGCAGGAGTCATGGAAGAGCAGGTTGCAGATATTTTGCTTTTCCTCCTCCCCTTCTTCCCCCTGCTCCCTCCCATCACCTTAGAGCACGCTGCCCTAACAGATTCACAGAAACTGAAGTGAACGAATATCTTAACCCTGAATTAACATAGAAGCAATACTATGGAGAGTGGAGGTGTGCTTTTAAATTTAACAAGTTCTACATTTAAGAAGCCTCCTCCTTGCCAGCACAACACATGCAAGTATTGACCTGTTTCAAAAATAAACATATTCCCCTTTTTCGGAATATTGACCCAATTCAGTTACAAAGGAACTGTAATTCAGCCCCAACAAACTCCTGCTTTATAAACGGGAAACTTTTTCTAGGAATACCTTTTGTTGGGAAGTGGCTTGCTGAAAAAGGACATGGGCCTGTGGAAAAGTTGTGCGAGCAGAGTTCTGTGTGAAAGAATGTCAGTTTGAGCAACAAGACTAGGCCTTGGCTGAAAATAGCTGGCTTTACTGATATTGGGAGGAAAACAACAGCTGGTCTCGCTGTTATCAGGAGAAAGACAGGGACGGTGTGACCTTGGCATAACTTCACAAGTAACTTTTGAAGAAGTTCTCATGAGAAAGTTACTGAACACGCGTAGCTGCCAACCACAAGTGGGTGTGTTTTAGTAATGAATAAACATTAGCAATGTACCAATCATATTAGGACTAGTAGGCATAATTATCGCAAACTGTATAAATATGAGCTATCCGTGCAAATAAAGTTGAATCACTTCTATCACTCATATTGGGTCGACTTATGTGCATTCCTCCGCCGCTCCAACAAATGGCGCCCGAACGGGGACCGAAGAAAGGGGAATTGGAGCGACGGACACTGAGAAGCACCGGTAGCAGCGACCGGGGGGCAAAAGATTAACCGAACGCTGATCGTCTTGGTTGGTGTGTTAACTCTCGTGCCTGGACCGTCCAAAAGGGGTTCGCCGTCAGTGAGGGCTACTGGAAAAAGGCTGCAAAGACTTTTTAACCGAGGTGCCTTAATCAAGGTAGCACCCAGGAGTATCAAGAAGCCGGCCGGCAATGGATCAAGAGGTAGCCCTAAAATTATTACAGTGCTTTTTAGAAAAGCGGGGAGTAAACTGCATTAAGCAAATTTCGGGGTTAGTCGCGCTGGGTCGCGTTAAGGGATGCTTTAAGAATCCGGATTTATTATTTAAGGAGAGTGAATGGCGTACATTAGGAGACGTATTATGGGATATGGTAACTGATGATGATAAATCAGCTAAAAAACTAATGAAGCAAGGACAGAAACCTTTCAATTAGTGTGGGTACAGCTTCTGAGCTTAGTACCTGGAATGCTATCGGAACCTCCCTATGGGATGAAATTAGTGACGGGTCTAAAGAAGTTAAAGATCTTGTAACTTTATGGAAATTGATTAAGACAACTCTGTAAGAAATGAAAGCAGATCGTAAAGCGTCTGCGTCTGCTTTTGCTGCTCTCTCTCTCCAACCGCAAGCGAAAGGGAAAAGCGGGGAGAAAAACATAATGCAGCGAGAGAGACTTTTTGGAGCTTGTTCGCCTACTCTCGCGCCCTTGACTTCTGCTCCACTCCCTGGGACTGCCGATATTAATCAGCCATCCGACAGTTCCCAAGCCTCCCTAACCGTACGATTAAAGGAAACCCTACAGAATCAGGGAGTGAGTAAAAATCTGCCTACGAAAACCCAGCCCTCAGATACCACCGTTCAACATGAACAAATTATACCTAGCATACACCCTGATTCAAATAATGCAAACAAGGACTTGGCTACTCTAATAATAGAACAAAAAGAGACAATGTTAGAATTGTTAAAGGAAATGGGGAAAAGAGACGGGGAAACCAACCGCACCCGTGACAGACGCGGAGCCGCCTGTAATAGCCGCTGCAGAAGAAAGGCAGAGACATTGGAGGGGTGTAATAACAGATGCCATTATAGAAGGGACTATGCTCTAAGCATTCCCAGTTATTGCATCAAATGGACAGAAAAAATGGGAGGTGTTTGACTGGAAGGTCATTGAGAAATTAAGGAATGCTGAGAGTCAGTACGGAATCAAATCTGCGTTAACTCACCAAATACTGCAATTCATTTTTTCTGCTGATACGCTGATACCTCAAGATATTAAACAGCTAGCACAGTTGATTTTGACACCCGCCCGAATGTTAGTGTTTTTCTGGCAGTGGGAGAAGCTCTGTGATAGGGAACAAGCAACATCACGACAACAAACAGATCCCCTATGGGGAGTACCACGCAGATGCCGATGGGTACTGGACCCTTCGCATCAGGGAACGCTCAGTTACAATGTGTCACTGAGGTTCATCATCTATCACAGATCTTGGCGTATCAAGCTTTTCTTACCGTACCAGACAATATGTACAGCCATGCTTTTACCCAGGTGAAACAGGAGAATACAATTTATGACCACCCTGACATGAACGAGGGCATGAAAGAAAACATGTTCAAAATACTCGCTTTTGAAAATGCTACTGAAAACACACGCAAAGCATTGTGTAATTTGCCGAAAAATGCAGACATCGTTGATATGATAGAATACACGGATCGATCAGTGGACTCACAGAAAGTAGCCTATGCTGCCACAGCTCTCCAAGGAGCTACAAAGAAACACAAGGCCAGTGAGACACCCTTGGTCAAGTGTTCTAACTGTGGCAAACGTGGACACATTAGGAGCAAATGTACAGGTACTGTTAACAGTAAGTGCTGCAACAAGTGTAAGAAAGATAACCATACCACCAAGAATACAGGAAGAAGGGAAACTTTACACCGACTGCGAAGGCCCCTCGCGCGACGACACGAATGCAAGGGGCTTGAGCTGCCAGCCCTCAGGCAGCCTCGCAACCACCAGATCCGCCACCACAGGAAGCTCCAGAGTGGATGTGGAAACCGCAGTCAACATAAAGGGACCATTGGGGTTTGGACTTAGTGCATTTTTAATGGGGCAATCTTCAACAGCTCTAGAAGGAATTCTGGTGCTCCCAGGGCTTATTGATGCAGATTATTGTGGGACTGTGAAAATTATGATTCATGTTTTAATCCCTCCTGTTTCTATTCCTAAAGGTACCAGAATAGCACAATTAGTTCCATTCAGGTCGTGTGTTCCGAACCCAGGTGAAGTACAACGTGGAGATGGTGGATTCGGCTCCACAGGGAAACCGCAGGTATACTTTGCCATGGACACAACAAGAGGTAAACCAGAAAAGGTAGTGCAATTGGAAGGGCCCGATGGAGTTGTTGTCAAGAAACCGATGACAATCAATACAGGTGCTGATGTTATGATTATTTCACAATGCATTTGGCCTCCATCATGGCCATCGATCAATCCAAACTTTGGTATTGCAGGGATAGGGGGCACACAAGCCACCTTAGTAAGTCAGCTACCAATTACATTTGTGTTCCCCGATGGTGAACACATTACGACGTGTCCGTATGTCATGACTACCCCAACTGAATTGTTTGGCCTCGTAGGCCATGATTTATTGAGCCAAATGAAGGCAATGTTAGTGACGCATCCTTTTTAGGAGCGGTCACTGAGGGGTAGCCGATTCTGAAAATTAACTGGAAAACAGATGAACCTGTTTGGATTGATCAGTAGCTGCTAAATTCTGAAAGGCTACTAAAAATACAAGGGTTAGTTGAGGACCAGTTGAGAGCGGGACAAGTTGTTCCTTCTACTAGTCCATGGAATACATCAATATTTACCATTCCCAAGAAAAGTGGGAAGCGGAGACTGTTACATGATCTCAGAGCTGTGAATGTGGTGACGCACAGTATGGGAGCCCTGCAGCCAGGTTTGCCATCTCCAGTTATGCTTCCAGAAGAATGGGATTTGTTAATTATAAATCTAAAAGATTGCACCCAGATGGCGCTGAACGGTTCGCCTTTTCGGTACCATCGATTAACAAGGCAGAACCCTATAAGAGATACCATTGGGTCGTGTTACCGCAATGAATGCGCAATTCCCCCACGATGCGTCAGGTGTATGTGGCCTGGGCATCAGAGCCTGTAAGAAAGCAGTTACCTCAGTAACTTGCCACAGGATGAGATTTTAACTCAATTGCAGGACATCTTAAGCCATCGCGGAGTAATAATCACTCCTGAAAAGGTGCAAAAGGCAGCACCTTGGAAGTATTTGGGGTGGCACATAAATGCTAGCAATGTTAAACCTCAGAAGGTTCAAATAACATGAGAAATTTCAATGTTACATGATGTCCAGAAGCTTGTGGGAGATATCCAGTGGGTGCGGAATCTTTGCGGTATCACTAATGGCAATATGACCCCTCTGGTAGAACTCTTGGGTATGAGAACACTGTGCAGATGAGAAACGGGAAATGACAGAGTTGACCAATTGGTTGCAGCGCCACGGGAGCCTCCTCCAGGGAATCGTTTTCAACAAAGCACGGCAATCGCATGCGTTCTTGCACCAACCCGCTAGGATGTTAGCAAAGCAATTTGACTTACCACTTACTGATGCCCAAGGTATCGTTAAAGCATGCCCTGATTGTCAAAAGGAAGGGCTCGGCTTGGGCTGTGGGGTTAACCGACGAGGTCTTTTGCCATTGCAGTTGTGGCAAATGGATTTCACCCATGTCATGTGGTTTGGTGCAAAGCGTTCTGTGCATGTGTGTATTGATACCTATCCTGCTGCCATGTGGGCCACGGCACGAACTGGAGAAAAGGCCTTACATATTGAATGACATCTTCACGCTTCTTTTGCAGTACTGGGTGTGCCTCAAGAAATTAAGATGGACAACGGCCCAGCCTATGGTTCTACACGATTTGCTCGATTTTGTAATTTGTGGGGAATTCACCACGGTACCGGTATTCCACATCTTCCCACAGGACAGGCTATTGTCGAATGGGCCAACCAAACCCTAAAAGAACATGCTGCAAAAACAAAAAGGGGGGAACCCAGGGCTTACTCCCAGAGGAACGATTGGCCAAAGCCTTATTTGTGCTAAATTATCTTAGATTGACAGGTGATCGCAAAGACCCACCAATGGTAGTGCGTCATGTTCTTTTACAGGCAGAAAGGACGCAACAAAGTACAGGAATCATGGTAATGTCTAAGGACCCAGAATCCAGGAAATGGTGCAGATCAGCAGAAGTAAAACTTACTGGGAGATCCTCGCTAAGTGGGACAAGCCATGGCTTCGCACTGATGCTGGACCCGGAATTGTTCCAATGGCGACTGGCACGGCACCGGCAGGTGCTGGAGCCACTGATCTGACAGATTCTAACTAATAGAGTATTACTAGTGGACACGGAGTCCTTCAGAGAGGTTTTCAGAACAGCGTGCCTTATTGTATATAGAACCTGCTTTAGGTAAAAAGTGTGTAAAGCATAATTTGATTAAACATAGTGTGATTACGGGAAGACAGTGTGGGGTAAAAGTTAGTTAAAGCCAAAATTAGGGGTAAGGTCTATTTCCATTATTAACCTGGGAACGAGGTTGATTGTGTTTCCACAGATACAGGCCCACGATGGACTCCTGTTCGATTTGCATGACCATCATCATCTGGAGCATCATAGATGATGTGGCAATATGAATACTACCTCAGCCAAAAACTAATGTATAGGTCACCTTGGCTAACATAACAGGTCAAGATTCTCTGTGCATCGCAACTGTATCGTAAAGCCCATGAACCAATAGACAAGATGGCTATGACTCGTGCAGCGCGCCTGGCCAGCGAGCGCATGCGTCATAGATTGCAACCGAGGCGGACTTTTGGCACCCGCTGGCCACGTGTGCTAAAACCCGTTCCTCTGCAAATGTATAAATACCGGGATTTTCCGAAGAGCATCGGGCTGGTGTACAGTGAGGCCATCGTTGCCTCTGTGGGGACGCCCACGGAAAGCTGGCACCTACCGATTGCTGGGCTGAGTTCGTGGAGCAAGATGGCACAAGAATGTATAGATGGTTCATTTTCCTCATGGTCTGGGTCATTAGGGGTAACGGGTTGGCTCAAAGAATTATGGGCATTATTGTAGTTACTGTGATTTTAACTATTGTAATAGCTTTACCTTGTTCAGCTTATTAAGGAAAATGGCATCCCAAGTTATTAAGCAAGCCTGGATTGCTCAAAAACAAAAAGAGGGAGAAAGATTTAAACGGAGACCTACAGTGGATTCAACCTTGTTGTGGTATTACAAATACAGACTTACAGCCGCTGCTGGATTTATTGTGGGGCAGCGGTACCTTAACTTCTACAAGACAACTAAGTGCACCGGGATGGCAAGCCTTGGCAGCAATTGGACAAAAAAACACCAAAAACAAAAAACAAAAAAACACAACAAAAAAACCCCATCACATCATCCATGTCTGGCAGATACGTTCCTGATTTACCCATAAATTTGAAACCTTATGCTGAGATTGATAGGGAACACACTGACTGTAGTAAGCAGCATGACAGTGACACCGGTGATTGATCCACATCGGTTAACACCATGGGACAGTAAGAATGTTTGGGTGTCACTAGCTAAAGCTATTAATCAAACCTCTTTTTGTGTGCTTATGTATTTTATTAGGTATAATGTTGTTTTTACTGTGTTTAATTAATTGTGTTCACAGATCTTTGCAAAGGGCAATACAGCAGGTGTTAAAATTTTACCTCAATCTATATACAAACAAATAGATTGGCTGAAGAAACATACACAAAGATCCAGCAAGAAACTAGTTGGTTTGATGGAGTGTTACAATCAATATTCGGCGGGATAACACTATGGGTAATGTCATTGATTAAGGAAGCCTTATGATGGTTGGGTATATTGATATTAATCTGTGTAATAGTTAGAATTCCGTATGGGTGCATGATAAAAGGAGTCTCAAAGCTGACACACCAAGCTCTACTCGCACAAAAAGAAAAAGGGGGAATTGTTGGGAATTGGCTTCATGAAAAAGGACATGGGTCTATAGAAAAGCTGTGCGAGCAGAGTTCTGTGTGAAAGAATGTCAGTTTGAGCAGCAAGACTAGGCCTTGGCCGAAAATAGCTGGCTTTGCTGATATCAGGAGAAAAACAGGGACAGTGTGACCTTGGCATAACTTCATAAGTAAGTAACTTTTGAAGAAGTTCCCATGAGAAAGCTACGAACATGCGTAGCTGCAAATCACAAGTGGGTGTGTTTTAGTAATGAATAAACATTAGCAATTTGCCATTGTTGTCCAGGCCCATTGCCTTTTCCAGTCTGGCCCATTTCCAGCTTGGGGGTGCTCTTAGGATTAGTCTGGAGGCAAAGATCACACTGTTGTGCGATCGCACTGCCTCACCGTGGCGTATAAATTCCTAGCCACAATTTCTCCTATCAGATGATTATACAGGGCTTCTGTTCCCCAATGTCTTTTCCTATGTTCCTCCCCTATCAAATGCCATAATAAGCAAGAGGGAACGATTAGCTTTCCCTGTGGGGTATGAGCCCACCCCTCTTCATTATATGACCCTTCTAAACCTGTAATGAGCTTTTGATCTTCCTTAGTGTATACTGGCTTACCTTCTAGGGAAATCCACCTATCAGGAATTAAGGCCCCTTCTGTTTTTACCTGTGTTTTGGCCACTTGTTTTGCCTCTCTGTCCGCCAGCTCGTTCCCTTTTTCCAAATCTGAGCTCGCTTTCTGGTGTGCCTTAATATGCATAATTGCTACTTTCTGAGGGAGCTGGACAGCTTCCAGTAACTTCAGAATTTCTTCTGCGTGTTTGATATTTTTCCCTTGAGAACTCACTAGTCCTCTCTCCTTCCAAATTGCTCCACGTGCGTGTACAACTCCAAAGGCATATTTTGAGTCTGTATAAATGTTCACAACTTTGCCCTGGGCCAATTCCAGGGCGCGGGTTAGAGCAATTATTTCTGCCTTCTGTGCGGAGGTGTTCCTGGGCAAAGCCCCCGATTCTATTACCTCTTGGCTGGCAGTGACGGCGTATCCCGCGTGTCGATTACTGTTTAGGACGTAACTGCTTCCGTCTGTGAAGCGAGTTTCCCCGTTTTCCATGGGGCCGTCTTTCACGTCTGGGCAACTGGCGTACGTTGCTTCGATGGTTTCCAAACGGTCACGATGTACCGGTTCTCCTGTGTTCCTGCTGAGAAAAGAAGCTGGGTTGACAGTGTTAGCGACTACAATCTCCACGTCATCCCGCGCTACCAATATAGCTTGATATCTCAGGAATCTTTGTGGAGAGAGCCAGTGTCCGCCTTTTGCTTCCGGTACTGCTGATACTGCGTGAGACACCAGAACAGTCATCTTCTGGCCCAGAGTAAACTTTCGGGCTTCCTGTGTATTTAGTATCACAGCCGCAACCGCCCGCAGGCATCCAGGCCAACCTTTTGCAGTCGTGTCTAACTGCTTAGAGAGGTAGGCAACTGCCCATCGATACGGGCCCAGGTTTTGTGCTAATATTCCCAGAGCAATGCCCTGCTTCTCATGGGAGTAAAGAAGAAACAGCTTACTCGCATCTGGGAGTCCTAAGGCCAGGGCCGACATCAAAGCCTTTTTCGGTAGCTCAAAGGCTCGTTCGGTCTCCTTATTCCACTCAAGGTGTTTCTGCTTAGTGGCTGTCAACGCATACAGTGGTTTAACAAGCAATCCGTAATTATAGATCCACAATCGGCACCACCCTGTCATTCCCAGAAAAGTCCATAACTCTTCTACTGTCTGAGGTCTCCCAGTTTGACATATTGCCTCTTTACAGGCCTGTCCCAAAGGTCTTTGTCCCGCACTAATTTCATAGCCCAAATAATTCACTTTGCCTTGCATTACCTGTGCCTTTTTCTTGGATACCCGGTACCCCTGAAGTCCCAGGAAATTCAACAGACTCGCCGCCCACGTCGTACAATCTTTCTCTGTTTTGGTGGCGATCGGGATATCATCCACATACTGCAACAGCTTCCCCTCCTCAGACGGGGTTTCCCAGGATTCCAAGTCTTTCGCAAACCGATTGCCAAAAACGGTAGGCCTATTCTTAAATCCTTGTGGCAAGGCCGTCCAAGTGAGCTGGGTCTTTCGACCGCTCTTGGGCTTTTCCCATTCAAATGTGAGTAAGTTTTGCCTGGCTTCATGGAGAGGGAGGCAAACGAAAGCATCCTTCAAATCTAAAACACTAAACCAAGTCAATTCAGGTGTTAGTACGGTTAACAGGGTCTATGGGTTCGCCGCTACCGGGTAAAGATCTTCAGTTATCTTATTCACCGCCCATAAGTCTTGGACCACCCAATATGACCCATCGGGCTTCCGAACAGGTAATATAGGGGGATTGAATTCAGACTCACACTCTTTTAATAGTCCCAACTGCAAAAATTTTTCTATCACCGGCCGGATTCCTTCTCTGTCTTTCTTCTTTAGGGGATATTGTTTAATTCTTACCAGCTTTTGGCCTTCCTTGATCCTAACTTCAACAGGTGGAACACTTTTCGCTCTTCCAGGTGCATCGGTAGCCCATACCCCCGGGTACACTTGCTTTAAGATGTCCTCATTAATGATTCCTTCTAGGGGGAGACTGGTTAAGGTTAGGCTCAATATTTGAATATTTTGCTGATCTTTTACCTCCAGAGTAATTTCTCCCTTCTTGAATACAATTTTTGCTCCCAATGGTTCCAACAAGTCCCTTCCCAAAAGGGCCTTTGGGGAGTTCGGCATATATAAAAATTTATGAATGCCCCACTGTTTTCCTAATTTATATTCTAAAGGTTTACAAAACTATGCCTTTTCACTTTGGCCAGTCGCTCCTTTCACCGTGACATAATCATTCCCCGGGGCATCAAAGCCTGATTCAAAACCGAGTATGTTGCTCCTGTATCTACCAAAAATTCTACCTCTTGTTCTGTTTTCCCTAGCTTAATTATAACCAGTGGATCCGCTAGGGTAGATTCCCCAGGTTCTCGTCAGTCTCCCTTCACAGAGGCTACTGTTCTTCCTGTTTGAGCCCTCTGATGCTCCTTGTTCCCTGGGCATTCCCTCTACCAATGACTGAATTTCTTACACAAAGCGCATTGATCCTTGCCCAGTCGGGGCAAGTCTCGTCTAGGCCCTCTTCCCCTTTCTTCCCGAATAACAGCCATTAATTTCCTTTGTCCTTGCCTATATCCTTCTTCTCTGTTACTAAACACCCTCCGTGCTTTTGTGGTACAGAACAGAGATGTAGCAAGAAAGGAAAAAAAAGAAGGGAGGGAGAACAAAGGGAGAGAGACACAAAGACTGGAAGAAGGACAAAGGGATGGCAGAAGAAAAAAATAGTGATAGGCTACAGGACAGAGATGGAGGAGTTCCAAAAAGACACAGGGAGCATGACAGAACGAGAGTGAGAAACACGGGACAGAGCAGGACAGCACTGGAGGAAAAAACAACTGTGATTGATAGGCTGCGAGAGAGACATGGAGGAAGAGAGAAAAGAGAAGGGACAGCTAGCTGGAGAGGGGGATACAGTTAGAAAGGATGGAAGAGGGAAGGGAACAGAGAGAAATACAGAAAAGATGGCAAGAGGAAGCAAGGCAGAGGGACAGCAATAGAAGAAACAAGGGACAGGGATCTGGACAGATGAAGAAAAAAGCAGGAGAAACATACAACATGATACGATGGGACAGAAAGTAACACAGAGCGTCAGATGATAATAATGACAAGAGATAGAGAGAGACTATGAAAAGCACAGGAGGTTGGAGAGAGAGAGAAGACATGAATGAAAAGAGTAGAGAGCACCACAAAGGGTCAGGGAAAGAGAAGGACAACAGAATAAAAAAACCCCTCACATATTACACACATGTTATCCACTCATCAAGCCCATTTCAGAGTTACACAGTACCTCAGCCCCTTTAAGAAAAGTAACACATGCACCCGAGCCCATTTCGGTGCCGCACCACGCCCGAGCCCATTTCACCGTTCTCTACCTACAGCTCCAATTTCAAAGTTCTGCAATCACTAGAGGAAGGAATGCACCCCCTTTCCATTAACCCAGCAGCAGCTACATTTACCTCAAGGTATCTACAACTCGCCCTTGGATGCCTAATTCCAACAGACACTTTCACTTACTTCAACAGCTAAGTTTACCTATGGGCACTAAACGCCCATGCTTCCCTCTACGCTTCCCTTTGTGATTGCCATTAGTACTGTAATTCCCACAAGGACACATAATTACCTGTCTTTTTTACATTTTATTTTTAGTGCTTCATTTGGTCCATTACTCATTCCACATAGATTCAGCTATGTCAGTATTTCAATCCAATTCTACAATGTACTTTTTCTACAATATATAGAAAAGACTTATGGCCTCACTCGTCAAATATTTGACACTATTAGATTTAGTCCTCTTTTAATCACTATTTTTACAAATACATGTAAACTCCAAAAATTTAGCATTACCTGAAGAAGAAATGCCACTATTTAGTACCTGCAATGCTCTACGGAGTGGTCTTTTCCACATACCTCGCTCCCATTACATACATCGCTGCACATCCAGAAGTTTTACTCCCTGAGGTGACATTACCGCCATGATCCCTGTTCCCGGGCACCAAACGAGTGACCTCCAATCATCTTGACAGACCGTCCACTTCCACACCTCGACACAAAACCAGAAATTGAAAAATATCATTACATCACAAGCTACAAAGAGCAACCAAATATTTTACAAACCCACCACACACAAATACAGTTACACTCACGCACTTCACAACCCTGGCCTACTCCATGCTGGCCATCTAGTCCAACTCCCCCCACAAAATCCTCAACTGTCTTCCAAAGACCATCCACCAAACAACATATCTCTCTGTGCTGACTGGCAATTACCAGGTTCCAGGGGAGCGCTCCACAGGAACACCGTTCCCGGGAGCCTTGGAAAAAAAAAAAAAAAAAAAAAAAAAACAAACAAAAAAATTGCCCTGCCTTTGAAAACCCAGGCCCGAGGCAGACCCCAGTCCAAACATTGGCGATCAACATTGCCTCATGGAGCAGCTGGGACCAGGGAAAAGAAAAAATAAATGGGGCAGGGGAGGACACACCAAAAACCAACCCAATATCCCAGCTGGGGTTTTTTATTCTAAGTTTGGGGTTTTTTTCCTAATTCCCTGAAAAACATCTCAACTCTACATCCAACCTGAAAGGAAAAAAAAAACAAAAAGGCTTAACCACAGAACCCTACAAGGTTAGAGACATTCACAACACACCACTCGTTCAGATCACATGAACGCCAGCCCTCACTCTCAACTCATCCATCATACCGTCCACAGGCCTCAAGAGGCCGTCACCCCGTCTGCAGCAGCAGGGGCCTCAAAAAAGCACCCTACCTGCAAAAACCCAGGCCCCAGCCCAACCTCCTTCCAACCAACCTCCCCACAAACTGCCCTTCTGTTACACCAACATTTCAACACGCACCATCATCTCCACCATCCGTGCATTTTCAACCCGATAATTAGCTTTCACAGTGCCACGTGTCACAGTCGAACCTCCGTAGCGCCATGTCACCTAAACGCAAGGTTCTTTCAAGCACCTCTCGTGCCCTGTCATCACCTGCAAAAACAACACACAAAGCTTGTCAACAGACACTTCATCCTCGAGAGAGAAGTCCTCCACCACTCCCCTACCCTGCTTCCCACCTATTCCAAAAATAACACATCCTCACAGCCAGTGTCCTCCATGACACTTGAAAAAACCAGAGCATCACAAACACAGAGCTGTCCCAAAGTTACCGATCGCTCCAAGACCCATCACGCTGCTACTTAGACCTCAAGGCCTTGACCATTTCTAGAGACTTGCCACAAAGCATCTGCATAAACAAGATGAACACCATTGCCCAGTTCCTGCCTTACTCAATGCTAGTTCACAGTCCAATTGCGATCCCCTCAACTCTGCATGCAAAGAGCCCGAAGTCATTAAACCTTCTACGCTGCCTCTACAATGCCATACAAGACACACACAAACATAGAGCCATGTAATTCACATGCAAATGTAATGCCATACAAGGCAGTACTCTTACCTCAGTCAAGGCAAAACAACTCAGAGCCTTGCCATACCAGACAAAACAGAACAGGGCCAATGCAAGAGACTCTCACGTGACAGTCAATACAAGTACAGACCAAAACAATACAAAACCAATACAGAACCATAGAAGGCAAGGCAGTCTCAGGTGGCAATCCATACAAGTACAGAGCACTGCAATACAAAACACAATGCAGGGCCAGGCAATGCGAGACGGTCTCACATGACAGTCGATACAAATACACAACAAAACACCACAGGGCAAAGGCAAATACAGACCAATACAATGCAAGAAAACTGCAAAACACAGCAAAGCAAAGCAGTCTCATAGAGCCACCGGATGCATCTTCCTTCAGAGTCCACTCACGGACTCAACTCCTTACAGTGCTCTGCTGCCTTCCCCCATCGCTCTGTGGGACACATCCTGTCCCTCCACATCTGAAAAAAAAAAAAACCCCAAACATATTGAATGAGTCACCTGGATGCAGAGCAAGAGCTTCACAACTCCAGAGGTCTTGATTCCATCTACAAAGACCATCTGGAATGCAGCTACAGCCTGTCATTTTAAAAACAACAACAACAAAAAAAACCAACACACAACCAAAAAACAAACAAAAAAACAACAAAAAAACCCAACACACACACCCCCCTGCCCACTGTAGGGTTCAATTATATGGAACTTAGTTACTGGCCCTGAAAGTAGCTCATGGTCGCAAGAGAGTTCCAGACACCTTTGAAGGCTCTGAACAGAACAAACAAGAAGATAGAAGAAGAAAGATCCCAATTAGAAAAACACAGGTGCACATTCCACGATAAAGGGAACTTGGCACAACCGACCTCAATTCAGGGGCTTATCTCGACCAGTTGGACTAAGACAAGTTTTGCATGCTCTAACATAGCCAATTATATCCTGTGTGTATGCACGTGTACAGAGCGAGTATAACTAACTGTATCTTATGTTTCTACGCGTGGACAGTATCTCTGTAACCAATCACCGCTTACGCTTGTGCGCGTGGACACCACATGCTTGCGTGCAGCAGCCAATCAAAGCTTCTAAACAACTTAGAGAGTTGTGTAAGAATGATCAGCTAAGCTCAATAAAGGGGCGACTTTGATCATCATACTGGTGTTCTATCATCCGGGCCCCGCACGGAGTAACCCTAAACCCTACACCCCACCAACCAAAAAAACCCAGGGCCAAACTTGGAGCCCATCACGTGCAAGTCTTAACACCTTAGAGACTCAAATCCGCTTCACTGCCCCTCAACAACCCCTGCCACACGGCTCCAATTGTCTCCGTGAAACACTATCGGCACGGCTGTCCGCGCAGGCCGCTGATGGCTACTCGAGCCGAGATGACTGTACAACCCTCGCCTAAACGGTCTAGGCACATCAACGTTTCACCCGTAGACTCTTATCGCTGTTCCACCTACCCCTGACTCCACACCCCCCCAGGCAGAGCAGCTCCAAGCCAAGCACACCGTGTGCAGAACGTCACCACGTGGAACGCCACCAACGAGGTGATTCAACGAGAGAGAAAACTCTCAGCAAGAAGAATGACCCCCGGACGGGAGGCGCCGTCGGGCAAGATGACCTACGGGGCCGCAACCGCGAGGCCAGGAGGCTCCACAGCAGACCCAGAGGAGTCAAACGGAGCGGCCCGTTACAAGACAGCACTGTCAAAACCCAGACGACAGATGCGCCAGAAGCCTGGCATCGAGACCTAAGGATGTCAGGATGCGGGGAAGAAGTCCCACTCCGAGAAAACGGACGGCTAGAGAGCAGAGCTGCCGATGCAGGCTGAAAAAATGCTGCCATAGAGCACTGACCGGAACCCGCCAAGACCGATCCATGCTTTAGAGCTCCGAGCGCAAGAAAAGAAGCACCCGATTGGCACCGGGCCAATGAGTAAGAGCATTCAAAACCCTAGGGACAGCACCCGAAGCGCATGCCTCGCTCCTCTGGCGCAAAGCGCGACAAGGACATCGAGACCCGAGGAAGGTCTAAGCGCACAAGACAGACTACACAAACTACACGCCACCGCGGACACGGGCTGGAACTGCCCTGCCCGGCACACACGGGTCTCGTGCTGAAAAGCAACCCGCTCCCTTCTCCTGCGCAAAGGCGACTGCTTTGGGACAGCCCTCTCTCCTGCGCTAACTTTAAAACTCCTCCCTGCTATTCCCAGCTTTGTCCCTTCCTCTCAGCCTGGTCCCTCAACTTAGCTTTCAGAGGGCTGAGGGTCCAAATCCATCCTCCACAAAACCACACGGGCTAACTGGGATGTTCCTCAAGGGGAACATTGCTCTTCAACATCTGCAATGAAAAAAACAAACACAAACAAATCAGAAAAGGGAGTAAGCATCCCGCTGGCCAACGCCAACTACTT
The DNA here is from genome assembly GCF_929443795.1 of Astur gentilis. Classification (NCBI taxonomy): domain Eukaryota; kingdom Metazoa; phylum Chordata; class Aves; order Accipitriformes; family Accipitridae; genus Astur; species Astur gentilis. The sequence goes on from NC_064883.1 coordinate 1,157,958, forward strand.
CCCCAACTCCCCCCTCCTCACAAGTGCCACCGTGTTCACTTCCCCGCTCATTCCAGACTCAGACCCTGCAGCCATCATCACTCGTGGTATCTAAGGTACCGAGAGAAACCACGTTAGCGTGGCACTCGTGAGAAGCCATCGGCCCCACGCTCCTCCTCGCTAATCCACAGCTCACCTGAAACGCTCATCCAATTCAAAGATAGCCCACACAGCACCTCCACAACAGAAGGTAAAGGCTGAACCGAGCAGCCCCATAATACTTTGCTATTCAACACCGACCCGGCCGACGACCGCCTCACCTTCTCGGACCGCTCACCGGCATGCAGCTTTTCGGGAGACCTTATAGCAGACTTCACGGTACGTAAAGGGTGCCTATAAGAAACCTGCAGAGGGACTTTTTACAAGGGAGTACAGCCATAGGACAAGGCGGTAACGGCTTTAGTCCTAAGGAGGGTACATTTAGTTTAGGCGTTAGGAAGACGTTTCTCACTAGGGGTGGCGAGGCACTGGAACGCGTTGCCCAGAGAACCTGCGGATGCTCCCTCCCTGGAAGCATTCAAGGCCAAGTCAGATGGGGCTTTCAGCAACCTGGTCTTGCGGACGGCGTCCGTGGGGGAGGGTTGGAACTAGAGGATCTTTATGGTGCCTTCCAACCCAAACCATTCTACGATTCTATGACATTCAAATCCAACTGCAAAACTCCTCTGAGAAGGGCTGGTGAACCCTCCTCCCTTTCCCCAGCAGTCCCAAAACTTAAGAAACCCCTTTTCTTCTCCTCAACTGTCAGGAAAGGAACCCCACTGCTTCCTGACACCTCCTGCCCTCAATCTGAACTCCTGAACCCCCTTCAGTGGCTACTCCTCAAGAGCCGCTCTTCTGAGCAACATCCCAAATTCTGGGGGCACCCCCTAACCTACAGCTCCCCAGAGACTCTGAGCTCTGCTACATGCCCACAAAAGAAAGTCAAGTCCCAAGCCTTGTAATCTACGAGGGGCCTGCCACCAGCTGCAAAGATTCTAAGGACAACGTGGCATTCTGCGGGCAATGAGGAAAGGCACCCCAAACCCTGAAGGGCACTGTGCCTCACGGCCCTTCTGCTTTCATCAGTAGTACTAAAACTCCATATACAAATACATACAAGATGCTCACCCTAACCCCTGCTAAACAATGTCACCATCAGTCCCGTTAAGAGAGATAACAACTTACACAGCAGAACTGTTAAAAACCCAACGTTCCTTCTTCAATAAAGTTGGGAATTGCAGGAAAACACAATGCATGAAGAATAAAAAAAAAACCAAACAACAAAAAAAACCCCAAACAATGCATACTATTAAACCATCTTTCTACCCCTGAACTGATGCAGAAACTGACACTAGGCCTAGTAGATGTAGAAATAGAACGTATGTTTAGACTCAGTGTATTGCTAAATAAAAGACTCAGGAATTTGTTAGAAGGTTAACAACTGCCTCTGTAAGTTGACTTACGTAGACAAGCCAAGGACATAAAGCACAAGATTCCTGTGTCTGTAATATAAGACAAAATAACATGCCCTCTTTGAGGAGGTATTCTGTTTGATAAGAAAATATGTTCTGTCTCTTGTGGTGACTGAGCCAAAAGCTAGGTGATAAGCAGAGAAGTTGTTTGTGGGGCCCAGAAGGGGATCGTACTGCGCAAACTCGTACAACAAAGTTCAAACAGCGGACAAGTGAGGAAGACTATGGAAGACCACCAGAGGACTCCAGAAGACCACCGAAGACCTTCAACACGCATGCATAAAGGACATTTACATATGCTAATGACTTCTCAGAAAATCAATGAATATGTATATTATTTCTCAGAAATTTTATGAATATGTATGTAAGGCAGGTATTTAACCTATACAATTAGTCCCAGCCAGAAAGCACATTTGGAGGAGCGATCCTCCGTTCTTCCAGCGCTGCAATAAAGAATACTTAACTCCATCACTGAATGCTCATTTCAAGAAACAGAACACTCGAAACAAAATTACTGACCTGAAAAAAAGAAAGGGGGAAAAAAAAAAGCTGCATACAAGTGTGTCGTGGTTTCAGCCCAGCCGGTAACAAGGGACCACGCAGCCGCATATCATGTCTGAATAAATGTGAGTTTAGTAGGTGTATAGGTAGATACACATTCAGAAATGCACAAGAACTGAAAGGAGTAATCTGTAACTGGTAGACTAAGAACACTGAAATAGCATGCAATGTAAATCAACATGCACCTATAGGGAAGGGAAGGGAAGTACAGAAACATTCTTCTGGATTTAAAAAAAACCAAAATGCAGCAATGGTAGGAAAAGGTACTTGGAATGGCCACTTTCAATCCACTGAAACGACGTCTGCAACAGCAGTAAGAACACTGGCAAACTACCTTCTCTGTTCCACAGGGCCTTGAAACCCATACGCATTGTCTGTTGCCAGTTGCCATTAGGAAACAAAGATATTAAATAGGGCAAATCAGAAATAACTTGAACCAATCCCTCCCACCCAGCTATAAACCAGGACCATATACAGCCCTTGCAGACTACACAAGATCCTGTCTCATTCCAGCCACATCATTAGCATAAGCTGTGCAAACCCATGCAAATCAACAGGTTTTCCAGGCATAAAAGCAGACTCCAACAGCAGTTAAGCCACTTCTTACAACTGACAATGTCATACTTCCATCACTGATTATAGCACAAGAACAAAAGAGAATGGGTCTTTATTGTCCTTCATGAACTTGAGGGGCTGCAAGAAACCAGTGAAGTTACAAGCCTGGATTCTGTAACGTCGCTACCAGCATAATTTCCAGATCAAAGATCCGGCCTCCTGTTAAGATCATCAAACATATTTTTGAGTTCGGAGGACAGGTCATCACAACACTATGTTAGGTAGAGTATAAAACCTTATCATCAGATTCTCAGCTAGTTTAAGTCAATGTATTCTGTGTGTTCCGCTGAAGTCAATGAAACTAAACACACTATCATAGGAAAGAGATATTTCAGCACGCCTCAGACCTGGAAAACTATCTTGAAAAATGCCCGTAACTTTTAAACACAAATTCTCTGCACTTCCCACGATCTCTCAACAGCGAGCATTAGTAAGACCCTAACAGTTACTTGCAACGTATTTCTTGCATAGCATTCATTTTTATTTTAATTTTAAAAGGGGCAACTAATACATAAGATTTTTGCAGCTACTCACAAAAATCAATAAGCAAAGACATTTGTTCCAAGACTTAAATTTCTTGTATAATTTAAAAAACTAGCAAAGCTCTGTAAAGTAAAATAGATACATTTACCTACTAATGTAGGAAACTACAGACAAACTTCAGGAAATGACCAAAGGTGCAGAGGATAGGCTAATGCCTATTAGCATTAGGTAGAAAAACAAGGTAGAAAAGGTAGAAATGCCTATTAGCATTAAGGTAGAAGAAGAAGAAGAACAACAAAAAACCCCCAGAAGTTCTACAGAAAAATGAGTGAGCAGCCCACAGCACTGGCAGACAACAGATTTTTTTATCCCCGCTTCCTCCACCCCTTCTTCTTATCCCCCCACCCCCGTTTTTTTTTAAAGGAAATAATTATTCTATTGTGAAACATATTGTCAGTGATGCAGTTGAAGCCAAAAGTTTAAATGAGTTCAGGAGAGGATTAACCGAATTCGAAGACATGTGCCAACACAACTCCTATAGAAACCATCTGCATCATGGTGAAATACAAACAGCTGCTCTGAGAACGACACATTATTCTTCACTAAATTTGCCTTTTACCCTGTTGTATAGTTACTAATGTTGAAAAGAGTCACTGCTGTGCAAGAAACTAAAACTTACAGCGCTTCATGCTCGGGAGAGAACTGTGGCCCATCAGCTCGTGGCTGTGAAGTCTTACAACTTAACACGTTTCAGTTGCACACCAACAAGTTCTGAGGCGGACTGCCGACTGTATTCAATAGTCACAGCTTATGTAGGAGGATATGATAAACTTGACTTATTTGCCTTTAACCGATGCTCCAAATATTTTAAAGTCGTTCTTAAAGCAGGTTACTGGTTTGATTACCCTTCATACAAAATCCTCCTTCAAATGCAGGTTTCTCTTCTCTTCTTTTCAGGTTTAAGGCATGAACAGAAATCACACCTGCATCATCACTGAAATCAGTGCCTATTTTTCAATAAACTTTAGCAGCAGCATCAGAATTCGTCCTCAAGTACCGTTCATAAAGCAAATGCTTCATTCTTCAAAACTTTTTTTAGCAAACGTTAGTAATGCTGTACCACAGACTCCCACGCCCAGTCACGCATGTTCTTCCTGAGACTGTTACGCAGCTTCGTATTTTAAAAATCGCCATCCTAACTGCGTACCTGATACTACTGGTTCTCCCCTTTTTAAAGTCTGATGTTAAGGAAAAGCTGCAAGTCCTACAAAACCAGGCAGACTTGCTTGTTCTTGCCAAAGAGAAAAAGGTTAAGCATTATTAAAAAATAAGACTATTGCCTACCTTTAAGTATCCATAAAGCTACCAACACGAACCGTATGGTGGCTTGTTAGCATCGCTATTTGAACACGGGCATGCAAAATGTCCTTCAGTTAAATTCCAAACTCTATGAATTAATTGGTGGGCAATTCCCCAAGGATAAAACGTCTATCAAAAGCCAACAGTAAGCCAGAAATATCTTTCCGTTTCATAGGGTAAAAAAAATGATACAGTGAATCCTGAAAAAAGAAATCGATATTAGACCGGGAACGCCTATATAGTTATAGGGCAAGTAATAAAACATTTAGTGTTTTGATTTTCTTTTTTTTATTTCTGTCATCACAATAGTTAGACAAACACGGAAACATTTGCAACAGCAATACTTGGGCCACTTTAAAATCTTGGTAACACTGAAATACAGGGCAGCAAAAACTAATGATGTGGGGAGGGGACTTTAGGTCTTCTTATTTTCATACACATTCACACACACACACACACACTCCACAACTCCAAAGAGCTATCTTAACTATGTCTGCCAGTAAACGGAAATAGTAGGCAGAAAGGAACCCTATCTATACTAAGACAGTTAGCTGTGTCGTAAAACTGAAGATCACTGCAACCAGTGCCATCTTAAAGAAGAAAAAAACCCAACAACAACAACAACCAAAAAACCTGAAAGGAACCATCACTGTGCATGTCATAAGCATGAAGTTATTTTAACCTGATGACTACTCTGCCCTCTACTTTAAGCATCATGAAGTTTTTATGTATTTTCAAAGTCTAAGGTTATTATTTTAAATGGCCTACTTGTAGTGGCAGCCCAAGTAGCATTCTGGAGAACACCACAGTGCCCACAACTTCTACAGGTCAGTGCAGTCTGATCAAGCACTGCATTTCTAGGGGAGGAAAACAAAAAACCACTACCGCTCATTTATTCAATTGAAAAGCTTATTACCTGCACCTTCCAAAGCAACAGGCTACAGGAACACTGAATGCAAAGTAAACCAGACCCATCTGGAATACTCTGACTCAGCCTCAGCTCCAAGTTACACATCTTTCATTTCGTATTTGAAGGGATTAACAGCATTTGGATGCACAGAAACTGTCTTTACAGTGATGTCTGCGGACCTCCGAGTCAAGAGTTAAAAATGTCTTCCTAAATTATAACAGTATTAGCAGTTCCTCTGAAAGGAGTGGAAAAAAAACCCACAACCAGGGAAGGAGGAAAGTGACACAAAACCAAGGTTTTTTTCCAGAGATAACAAAATCCTGAGAGAACAAGATGCTTGTGCTATCAGAATAAAAATCCCCAAAGAAACAAAAGAGTTTACCTTTCCCTTGGAAAAGTTACCTTTGAGTCAAGATCTGCTCTTTTTCTCTCCCAACCATGAAATCTCTCTTCAGCTTAAGACTGTCATCTACTGCAGTAGAAATTCAGTGCACACACTGGAACCTGGATAGAAACTTATTTAAAAAAAAAAAAAAAAACAAACAATACAATAGTATTACAGTGGCTAGAAATCTTTTACATATTCTGATGAAAAGACTCAACTTATTTCTAGGAAATAAAGTGTTTGGGGCCAAAGCCAACAGATGATGTTCATGTAAGGTAAAAAAAAATTTTTTTTTTTTTTTTTTTTTTTAAATTGATATATTGAAAAAAGCTGGAGAAGGAAGCGGGGACAGAAATGAAAAACCATTCAGGGAGTCAGTGGTATAGATTGTCACCATGCAACCTAAATATTGTAATTGCAGATCACATAGTCGGAACAAGCCAGTCAAAAGTAGCACACTCCCTGGGAGAGGGGCGGGAGTCTCTTCCCCCTTGTATTTCAAGCCAAGACCCAACTAGCAGAAGGCAGCTTTTCTGTCAGATAAAGCAAGGCAAAAGGATCACGTACAGCAACTTCCTTGCAGCCTCTTGCTCCTGAGCACCCTTCTTCACCTCTTTCTTTCTTTCTTTCTTCTGGTGATGGGAAGGCAAAGCATGTTCTGCTCCTGTGAGCCCATACGGCTTGTCCCTATAGTCACAGCAGGCACCTGTGATTCCTCTCCGAAGACATTTACGCATAGAAATCAGTTGAGTGGTGTGTTACGGAAGCATAAGCTGCAGCGGACGTGATTTTGAATCAGTTATTGTTTTGCCCATCATGATAAAATAAAACCGGCAATTTCTTACTTTATAGAAATCCTCCTAAAGTAGTAGTTGCCCCCAATAGCTGTCAAGTTTTTGTATCACAGGAGAACAAATGCAGCCAAAAGAACATTTTCTCTAAAAGGACCGCTCCGAACTACACAAGCAGGCAGGCACAGGCAGCTCCCAATTTAGTTAAGGGTACGTACACAGCACCACTTAGTGGTGCAAGCGGAGTCACCGCTGACAGGAATGAGAAGCTTGAACACCAACCTTCCCGCCCCGGCCCCCTGGACATGAACGATGCCTGGTCTGTCTGTCCTCACTCGCAAAATACCACTACAATGCCTTTACTACAAGAGAGTACATCTGCCAAGCAAAACAAGTCCAAGAGTGCTGAACCTCAAGGCCAGCAGAACCCACGGCTGCTGAGCATCAAACAGATGCATCCACTCTGAAGAGCTTTCAGAATTCTACAGCACTCTACCACATGGTTTCTGGCGACACAGCCTGAAGCAGGGTTTAAACAAATGATCCAGCTTAGTATCTGCCTGTAGTGCAAAGAATAGCAATCTCTTGGCTCACGATTTGGGTTTTATATAGACTTGAGCCATAAACAAATGCAACAGATGTAGAAAAACTGAAGACCGACAGCAACTGGAACGTAACTATTCTTTTTCCACTCCATCAACCCGTTGGAAAACTAACTCCCTCGTGCACTTACGTAACTGAGCACAAAGAGAACAAAAAGAAAGGCTTTTATTCAGAAGAAATTAGTGTGTCTTTACAGGAAAGTAACGGTTTCAACTTACAAAACCAGCATCATCATTAGTGATGCACCTTTCCTGAAGGGGAAATCCTTCTCTTTTAGCAAATGTCAATTCCAAGAGCCTGTAAACAAAAACAAACAAGCAACCCACACCATTACCCCACAAAAGCTCTGTTTAGATTACACACACACACACACACACATATATATATATATAAAAAAAAACCCCATGTCTTCACAGATGACAACTGTATCAATTTATACTTCAGGTCCTTCTCCTCCAGGAACCACCTATAAAAGACGACGACAATTTTGTGTTTGTGCCATAGGTCCGAGTTTTACAAACCCATACATGACAGTTCTTGCTTTACAACAATTTAGCAGATGGAGACTTCACCGGTAGACCACAAAAGCGGTTTTTCGATTCAATATTATCTTCCTCTCCCAACAGTGGAAGCCAGTTATTGCCAGAGAAGCACAGGACAGAACCTCCAAAACACAAAGAATGTTTAACAAAACACAGAGGAGTTCCTAGATAACAAACATGTTGGTTTTTGTCTTTGGTATTCACCTCAAGGAAATGATTCTGTCTAGAAACACTACAGCTCATTTTTAAAAGGACAAAGAACATCCTTCCTTTCGTGAATAGTTTCTCCAATTGCTGATTCCTCCCCAGACTGTCACGGTACTGGGAAGTTGGTTTCCTCTTTCCAACTTCTATCAGTAAGCAGAGCTCAAAAACTGATAAAGAGCCTGAACCCTTCTACAGGCAGCAGGGAGTCATTTTCCAGGGAAGAAAGTAAAGAACTGAACAACGGAAAAAGAAATACAAAAGGAAAAACATGAATAAGGGAAAAAAGAAGAGGGTAACCATTGCTTTTACTGATCCATTCTTAATAGTTAGCTGAGCACTTCTAAAGAGGAAGAACTTTGCTGCTTTCAGGACCGAAGTAAGAAAAAGTCTAAAGCATAGTCTTCCTGACATGGGAGACGTGTCCGCAAGAGAGGCACACGGTCCGATACAGAAACGTATCTACGTCTCGCTGAAAATGTGCACTCTAAGCATCACCAGCTTCTGCTTCAAGCGCAGTATACCACCAGCTTAACCGGATGGTAGTAATTTTACCCCATACAAGAAGTCAGAACACGCGCTATCCTTTAAGGAGGCAGAACAATAACCAAAGCAGAAAAAGGCTTAGAAATTAAGGCAAGATGGCACTTGCTCAGACACACAGTGAGGAGGTGCAAGGTGGGAAAGACAGCAAAATGGAGATTGTTCCTCGTTCACACAGAGCTGATTTCGACTCGAGTTGGTCGTCCTCTCCTCTTCCCACAAAATTAGGAATGCTTTTACGCAGGAAGTCCTGACTTTGTAGCCATCTATGCCGACAAACTAAAAACTATTCTAGGTCTGCTCTTGTGGTATTTAGGAAGTTGCAGAATTCAGCTTAGGGATGCATAATCACAGTATTTAATTACTGTTTCAGTACTGACCTACCTACACCAGCAGATAATAAACTAAAAATCACAGTGCTTCTGATTTGGTGTAAGCCAACAGACCTCCAGATTGTTTTCAGAGCATGTAAAGGTACAGCTCTCTGGGCATCATGGCAATCATAACTGCCAAACGACTTGACAAGCTTGTAAACATCCAAACTGCTGCAAACACATCTATACATACAATAATGGATAAAACGTAGATGCATTCCACCTACACGCTTATGCAGGCAAACACTCGTGAGTTAAAAGCCACTGTATGAACCAGCTTACGGAGCGCTTAGCAAAGCCAGTGATTCCCTTGCACACCTGAAGACCAGAAAAACATTCACCAAAATAAAGTTAGGGACATGCTCTTTTTCTTTTTTTTTTTTTTTTTTTTTTTTTTTAAACTGTAACGTGTACTAAGACAGCAAGATCACTTTTCCAGTGTCCTTCATACACACATATGCCCCAGAAGCTACTTGAAATTACCTTGTGTAATGGAATTGTCTGGAAAGCTCAGCTTAAAGTAGCTGAGCTCAGTGACTGATTGATTTACAGGTACAGAAAATAAATGCATGCAGCATTTTAACAATGCTGACTTACCAGTGTTATGTTATTTCCATTTAGCAAAATCTGGTCTAGCTTTGTGATTCTTCTGCCCTCAGACGGAGTCTCACTGAAGCAGCGTTAAAAACAAATAAGTAAGCACACATAACCAGGGACAACAGTTCCAGTTTTGATTACAGAATAAATCTCTACATTAAGATGGCAGTTGTTGGAACTAAGAAATGAATTGGCCACGCTGCAGCCTGATCTTGACAAATTGACCGCCTGGATAAAGCAAGCTATCTGGCAACTAAAAAGATCCATTGTACTTTTCTGCTCAGTACACCTAAAGATACAGATTCACCCTCGAAATCTCGGCAATTGCTTCAATACCACCAACACTCAGAACAGGTTTCAAATAGCAACGTGGCAGGACAAAGTAATAAATGCTTATCCTTAAGTCTGCTAACTTTCTAAGCCTTTGCCTAGACCTTAAGGAAATGTAAAAACAAACAAACTACTGCAAAGTTCAACACACAATCCACGCAAAGTTAAGGCTATCAAGTAGGAACCGGATTACAAGTGTAAGTCATGCAACAGCTACTCTATAACATGGATGTCCTGAACAGATCCTCCTCTACAGTTTAGGTCCAAGGTACAAACCCTTCAGCTGGCAAGTATTCCAAAAATATAAAACCTCTTTGCTTACAGAGCTTACACAGTATTTTTCCCCAGGAAACCAAATGTTCAAGAGGAACAGGAGGCAGAAACAACACTTGCAATTCTGTAACGTCTTCTAGCACCGTATCTGAAAATCCAGTTTCAAGGAAAATAAGGCCCCGAATTTAAAAATAAAACTATTTCCAGTTATTTCCATGTCACACTGAGCTGTGATTTTACCTGTAAAACAAAAAAATCAGAACAAGACAACTGATCCATACAAAAAAGGCTCTCCTATCCGGCTCTCTTTCAAATGCTGGCATTTTCTGTGACTTGGATTTTGCCTGTTATTATGAGATCATTACATCACCTATCACACAAGTGTAGCTTTGTTATCTTTGAAAGACAAGCTGCTAGACAATATACAACACAAAGTTAGACAAGCGAGGGCAGTACACAGGGATTTCACAGGCACTCTGGAATTGGGCACCCGACTTGAATTCCTGGCGTTGAAAACCTCTCTCCAAATGACTTACTGTCTTTCACTAAGATCCAGCAGCAGTTCTCTCCTGTGCCTCATGCTCTTCTGTAGCCAGCCAAAGCCCACGGAGCTGCACTGTAAGCTTGAAGGCCAGTGTGCCAGCTGCGTGTCCTATTTCTGTCACCTAGTTCTTATGTACCGTTTCTTGCTAATCAAAAGGCCCAGTGATTCCTCCTCACCCATCACACTGGAGTTAGTACATCCAAGCAGTATTTCTGCCGCGCTACATTTGCACGGATTAGCTGCTGAACCCTCCAGATGATGTACTGCTTTTCAAAAAGGGTGTAGTATAACTGGCGAGGGTCTACAGTAAGTCCAAGAGGGTGCTCAACGATGTACAGGAGTCTGACTTCAAAGTATAAATTGAAAAACAGCCGCTTAACTGGAGAGAAATAACAATGTTTAAACTCTAAAAGGTAGCTGTAAGGAAGAACTTTTGTGTACATCCACTGCACACAGTTACACGGAATCATGGGGCTTAAATTACAACCTGAAAAACTTAGGGTATGTGGCAATCTTTGCAACAGTAGTAATAATTACAGGAAATGTTTAAGAATAAATTAGGCAAGCGTTTGTCAAGAATGGTACAGAAAGTTGATCATTCACCTCTAGAATGAGAGCAACGCTAGACTATCTTCAAAGGTTCTTCTTTCCCCACTGCTGTCCCTCTCCGTATTTCTACCCTCAAACACAAGCATCATCCCCAGCTGTGCACTTACAATTCTATCTGCATATGCACGTGTCTAGAGATGCACATTTATTTCTTCGTTACACACAGCTGAAGGAGAGTACTCAGAGGTAAGCCAATTTACATAAACAGCTTTTGAAAGTTAAAACACCTCAGCTTCTTGCAAAACGTCAGCCCAACAGAACACCGGGAGCGGTATGTAAATCCTTATGCCAAAACTGCGTTCTCTTAAATCTTATGAAAACCATTTCTAATGTAAAGCCTGACTTGTCTATTTTCTGACACACCCCTTCTCTGTCATCAGGTACTTATTAGATAGTAAAACAACTGACGGGGCAAACACCATAACTAGCACAATAGCTGACTTCCGTAGCAGTTGCATATCATGTCTGAAGAAATGTGAGTTTAGTAGGTAGATACACATTCAGAAATGCACAAGAACTGAAAGGAGTAATCTGTAACCGGTAGACTAAGAACGCTGCAATAGCACGCAATGTAAATCAACATGCAGCTATAGGGAAGGGAAGGGAAGTACAGAAACATTCTTCTGGATTAAAAAAAAAAATAAAATACGCAGCAATGGTAGGAAAAGGTACTTGGAACGTGCCACTTTCAATCCACTGAAACAATGTCTGCAACAGCAGTAAGAACACTGGCAAACTACCTTCTCTGTTCCACAGGGCCTTGAGACCCATACGCATTGTCTGTTGCCACTTGCTGTTAGGAAACAAAGGCACTGCGATCAGTAGAAGCGTGTAGAACACCGAAAATGAAACTTTTGAATACGTCACATGCAAGATCCTCATTCTCCGTACAGTCTACAAGGTTACACAATTGTAAAATACTTTGTAAGAATGAGAATCCTGACGTTTGCCTTGGACTAAAAAAGTGTTTAAATTCCGTTTCGAGGTTTTTTTCCCAAGGGTTTTAGAAATAAAAGCATCTTGGTAAAGTGATTTTCACACACTGCACAGACACAAGCAGTGTTTCTCCCACTGCGAGAGGAGTATCAAAATACTCTTATCTAATATGTTACAGACAAGAGTGACCAAGGTCACAGGAGAATCTGTACTTTCCCACTGATTACAAGGAACGGGCCAGCTGCTTTGTGCCTCCTATGCAGCTGGAGCATGCAGTTGCCTGGTAACGTGTTCCGAACTATTGCATCTTAATCACATATACACGTAGGAATACCAAGCTGACCGCTTAGGTTTATCAGCCAAAACAGTTTACAGCAACACAATAGTTTAGAGCAATTCAGGAACTTTAACACTGAATTTAGGTATGCGCTTATATGGTTTGACAAACAGAACTTTTATAAATGAAAGGGAAACAACAGGTGACTTTAGAGCATACAAAAGGTATAGTCTACAAACCAAATATCAATTATTAGCAATGTTTCCCTGTTCAAAGGGCATCATTTAATGTCTCAGACTCAACAAGCATGAACTGACAGACTGTTATGATTTGAAAATTTTAAAAAAGTTCTAATAGTGTGCCCAAAACAGAGCTGTTTCAGTGTTCAGGCTAGACTCGTTGTCTCCAGTAAATACATATCTTAATTCTAACACAGGATAAAAAACGATTTATAAATTTCCTCTTGTGAAAATGAAACTGTTCCAATCACCCTGTTCACTCCTATTTTAAGATATTAAATAGGGCAAATCAGAAGTAACTTGAACCAATCCCTCCCACCCAGCTATAAGCCAGGACCATATACAGCCCTTGCAGACTACACAAGACCCTGTCTCATTCCAGCCATATCATTAGCATAAGCTGTGCAAACCCATGCAAATCAACAGGTTTTTCAGGCATAAAAGCAGACTCCAACAGCAGTTAAGCCACTTCTTACAACTGACAATGTCATACTTCCATCACTGATTATAGCCCAAGAACAAAAGAGAATGGGTCCTTATTGTCCTTCATGAACTTGAGGGGCTGCAAGAAACCAGTGAAGTTACAAGCCTGGATTCTGTAATGTCGCTACCAGCATAATTTCCAGATCAAAGATCCGGCCTCCTGTTAAGATCATCAAACATATTTTTGAGTTCGGAGGACAGGTCATCACAACACTATGTTAGGTAGAGTATAAAACCTTATCATCAGAATCTCAGCTAGTTTAAGTCAATGTATTCTGTGTGTTCCGCTGAAGTCAATGAAACTAAACACACTATCATAGGAAAGAGATATTTCAGCACGCCTCAGACCTGGAAAACTATCTTGAAAAATGCCCGTAACTTTTAACACACTTCCCACGATCTCTCAACAGCGAGCAGTAGTAAGACCCTAACAGTTACTTGCAACCTATTTCTTGCATAGCATTCATTTTTATTTTAATTTTAAAAGGGGCAACTAATAAATAAGATTTTTGCAGCTACTCACAAAAATCAATAAGCAAAGACATTTGTTCCAAGACTTAAATTTCTTGTATAATTTAAAAAACTAGCAAAGCTCCGTAAAGTAAAATAGATACATTTACCTACTAATGGTAGGAAACTACAGACAAACTTCAGGAAATGACCAAAGGTGCAGAGGATAGGCTAATGCCTATTAGCATTAGGTAGAAAAACAAGGTAAAAAAGGTAGAAATGCCTATTAGCATTAAGGTAGAACAACAACAACAACAACAACAACAAAACCCCAGAAGTTCTACAGAAAAATGAGTGAGCAGCCCACAGCACTGGCAGACAACAGATTTTTTTATCCCCGCTTCCTCCACCCCTTCTTCTTATCCCCCCACCCCCGTTTTTTTTTAAAGGAAATAATTATTCTATTCTGAAACATATTGTCAGTGATGCAGTTGAAGCCAAAAGTTTAAATGAGTTCAGGAGAGGATTAACCGAATTCTAAGACATGTGCCAACACAACCGCTATAGAAAGCATCTGCATCACGGTGAAATGCAAACAGCTACTCTGAGAACGACACATTATTCTTCACTAAATTTGCCTTTTACCCTGTTGTATAGTTACTAATGTTGAAAAGAGTCACTGCTGTGCAAGAAACTAAAACTTACAGCGCTTCATGCTGGGAGAGAACTGTGGCCCATCAGCTCGTGGCTGTGAAGCCTTACAACTTAACACGTTGCAGTTGCACACCAACAAGTTCTGAGGCGGACTGCTGACTGTATTCAATAGTCACAGCTTATGTAGGAGGATATGATAAACTTGACTTATTTGCCTTTAACCGATGCTCCAAATATTTTAAAGTCGTTCTTAAAGCAGGTTACTGGTTTGATTACCCTTCATACAAAATCCTCCTTCACATGCAGGTTTCTCTTCTCTTCTTTTCAGATTTAAGGCATGAACAGAAACCACACCTGCATCATCACTGAAATCAGTGCCTATTTTTCAATAAACTTTAGCAGCAGCATCAGAATTCGTCCTCAAGTACCGTTCATAAAGCAAATGCTTCATTCTTCAAAACTTTTTTTTGCAAACGTTAGTAATGCTGTACCACAGACTCCCACGCCCAGTCACGCATGTTCTTCCCGAGACTGTTACGCAGCTTCGTATTTTAAAAATCGCCATCCTAACTGCGTACCTGATACTACTGGTTCTCCCCTTTTTAAAGTCTGATGTTAAGGAAAAGCTGCAAGTCCTACAAAACCAGGCAGACTTGCTTGTTCTTGCCAAAGAGAAAAAGGTTAAGCATTATTAAAAAATAAGACTATTGCCTACCTTTAAGTATCCATAAAGCTACCAACACGAACCGTATGGTGGCTTGTTAGCATCGCTATTTGAACACGGGCATGCAAAATGTCCTTCAGTTAAATTCCAAACTCTATGAATTAATTGGTGGGCAATTCCCCAAGGATAAAACGTCTATCAAAAGCCAACAGTAAGCCAGAAATATCTTTCCGTTTCATAGGGTAAAAAAAATGATACAGTGAATCCTGAAAAAAGAAATCGATATTAGACCGGGAACGCCTATATAGTTATAGGGCAAGTAATAAAACATTTAGTGTTTTGATTTTCTTTTTTTTATTTATGTCATCACAATAGTTAGACAAACACGGAAACATTTGCAACAGCAATACTTGGGCCACTTTAAAATCTTGGTAACACTGAAATACAGGGCAGCAAAAACTAATGATGTGGGGAGGGGACTTTAGGTCTTCTTATTTTCATACACATTCACACACACACACACACTCCACAACTCCAAAGAGCTATCTTAACTATGTCTGCCAGTAAACGGAAATAGTAGGCAGAAAGGAACCCTATCTATACTAAGACAGTTAGCTGTGTCGTAAAACTGAAGATCACTGCAACCAGTGCCATCTTAAAGAAGAAAAAAACCCAACAACAACAACAACCAAAAAACCTGAAAGGAACCATCACTGTGCATGTCATAAGCATGAAGTTATTTTAACCTGATGACTACTCTGCCCTCTACTTTAAGCATCATGAAGTTTTTATGTATTTTCAAAGTCTAAGGTTATTATTTTAAATGGCCTACTTGTAGTGGCAGCCCAAGTAGCATTCTGGAGAACACCACAGTGCCCACAACTTCTACAGGTCAGTGCAGTCTGATCAAGCACTGCATTTCTAGGGGAGGAAAACAAAAAACCACTACCGCTCATTTATTCAATTGAAAAGCTTATTACCTGCACCTTCCAAAGCAACAGGCTACAGGAACACTGAATGCAAAGTAAACCAGACCCATCTGGAATACTCTGACTCAGCCTCAGCTCCAAGTTACACATCTTTCATTTCGTATTTGAAGGGATTAACAGCATTTGGATGCACAGAAACTGTCTTTACAGTCATGTCTGCGGACCTCCGAGTCAAGAGTTAAAAATGTCTTCCTAAATTGTAACAGTATTAGCAGTTCCTCTGAAAGGAGTGGAAAAAAAAAACCACAACCAGGGAAGGAGGAAAGTGACACAAAACCAAGGTTTTTTTCCAGAGATAACAAAATCCTGAGAGAACAAGATGCTTGTGCTATCAGAATAAAAATCCCCAAAGAAACAAAAGAGTTTACCTTTCCCTTGGAAAAGTTACCTTTGAGTCAAGATCTGCTCTTTTTCTCTCCCAACCATGAAATCTCTCTTCAGCTTAAGACTGTCATCTACTGCAGTAGAAATTCAGTGCACACACTGGAACCTGGATAGAAACTTATTTAAAAAAAAAAAAAAACCAAACAATACAATAGTATTACAGTGGCTAGAAATCTTTTACATATTCTGATGAAAAGACTCAACTTATTTCTAGGAAATAAAGTGTTTGGGGCCAAAGCCAACAGATGATGTTCATGTAAGGTAAAAAAAAAATATTTTTTTTTTTTTTTTTTTTTAAATTGATATATTGAAAAAAGCTGGAGAAGGAAGCGGGGACAGAAATGAAAAACCATTCAGGGAGTCAGTGGTATAGATTGTCACCATGCAACCTAAATATTGTAATTGCAGATCACATAGTCGGAACAAGCCAGTCAAAAGTAGCACACTCCCTGGGAGAGGGGCGGGAGTCTCTTCCCCCTTGTATTTCAAGCCAAGACCCAACTAGCAGAAGGCAGCTTTTCTGTCAGATAAAGCAAGGCAAAAGGATCACGTACAGCAACTTCCTTGCAGCCTCTTGCTCCTGAGCACCCTTCTTCACCTCTTTCTTTCTTTCTTTCTTCTGGTGATGGGAAGGCAAAGCATGTTCTGCTCCTGTGAGCCCATACGGCTTGTCCCTATAGTCACAGCAGGCACCTGTGATTCCTCTCCAAAGACATTTACGCATAGAAATCAGTTGAGTGGTGTGTTACGGAAGCATAAGCTGCAGCGGACGTGATTTTGAATCAGTTATTGTTTTGCCCATCATGATAAAATAAAACCGGCAATTTCTTACTTTATAGAAATCCTCCTAAAGTAGTAGTTGCCCCCAATCGCTGTCAAGTTTTTGTATCACAGGAGAACAAATGCAGCCAAAAGAACATTTTCTCTAAAAGGACCGCTCCGAACTACACAAGCAGGCAGGCACAGGCAGCTCCCAATTTAGTTAAGGGTACGTACACAGCACCACTTAGTGGTGCAAGCGGAGTCACCGCTGACAGGAATGAGAAGCTTGAACACCAACCTTCCCGCCCCGGCCCCCTGGACATGAACGATGCCTGGTCTGTCTGTCCTCACTCGCAAAATACCACTACAATGCCTTTACTACAAGAGAGTACATCTGCCAAGCAAAACAAGTCCAAGAGTGCTGAACCTCAAGGCCAGCAGAACCAACGGCTGCTGAGCATCAAACAGATGCATCCACTCTGAAGAGCTTTCAGAATTCTACAGCACTCTACCACATGGTTTCTGGCGACACAGCCTGAAGCAGGGTTTAAACAAATGATCCAGCTTAGTATCTGCCTGTAGTGCAAAGAATAGCAATCTCTTGGCTCACGATTTGGGTTTTATATAGACTTGAGCCATAAACAAATGCAACAGATGTAGAAAAACTGAAGACCGACAGCAACTGGAACGTAACTATTCTTTTTCCACTCCATCAACCCGTTGGAAAACTAACTCCCTCGTGCACTTACGTAACTGAGCACAAAGAGAACAAAAAGAAAGGCTTTTATTCAGAAGAAATTAGTGTGTCTTTACAGGAAAGTAACGGTTTCAACTTACAAAACCAGCATCATCATTAGTGATGCACCTTTCCTGAAGGGGAAATCCTTCTCTTTTAGCAAATGTCAATTCCAAGAGCCTGTAAACAAAAACAAACAAGCAACCCACACCATTACCCCACAAAAGCTCTGTTTAGATTACACACACACACACACATATATATATATATAAAAAACCCATGTCTTCACAGATGACAACTGTATCAATTTATACTTCAGGTCCTTCTCCTCCAGGAACCACCTATAAAAGACGACGACAATTTTGTGTTTGTGCCATAGGTCCGAGTTTTACAAACCCATACATGACAGTTCTTGCTTTACAACAATTTAGCAGATGGAGACTTCACCGGTAGACCACAAAAGCGGTTTTTCGATTCAATATTATCTTCCTCTCCCAACAGTGGAAGCCAGTTATTGCCAGAGAAGCACAGGACAGAACCTCCAAAACACAAAGAATGTTTAACAAAACACAGAGGAGTTCCTAGATAACAAACATTTTGGTTTTTGTCTTTGGTATTCACCTCAAGGAAATGATTCTGTCTAGAAACACTACAGCTCATTTTTAAAAGGACAAAGAACATCCTTCCTTTCGTGAATAATTTCTCCAATTGCTGATTCCTCCCCAGACTGTCACGGTACTGGGAAGTTGGTTTCCTCTTTCCAACTTCTATCAGTAAGCAGAGCTCAAAAACTGATAAAGAGCCTGAACCCTTCTACAGGCAGCAGGGAGTCATTTTCCAGGGAAGAAAGTAAAGAACTGAACAACGGAAAAAGAAATACAAAAGGAAAAACATGAATAAGGGAAAAAAGAAGAGGGTAACCATTGCTTTTACTGATCCATTCTTAATAGTTAGCTGAGCACTTCTAAAGAGGAAGAACTTTGCTGCTTTCAGGACCGAAGTAAGAAAAAGTCTAAAGCATAGTCTTCCTGACATGGGAGACGCGTCCGCAAGAGAGGCACACGGTCCGATACAGAAACGTATCTACGTCTCGCTGAAAATTTGCACTCTAAGCATCACCAGCTTCTGCTTCAAGCGCAGTATACCACCAGCTTAACCGGATGGTAGTAATTTTACCCCATACAAGAAGTCAGAACACGCGCTATCCTTTAAGGAGGCAGAACAATAACCAAAGCAGAAAAAGGCTTAGAAATTAAGGCAAGATGGCACTTGCTCAGACACACAGTGAGGAGGTGCAAGGTGGGAAAGACAGCAAAATGGAGATTGTTCCTCGTTCACACAGAGCTGATTTCGACTCGAGTTGGTCGTCCTCTCCTCTTCCCACAAAATTAGGAATGCTTTTACGCAGGAAGTCCTGACTTTGTAGCCATCTATGCCGACAAACTAAAAACTATTCTAGGTCTGCTCTTGTGGTATTTAGGAAGTTGCAGAATTCAGCTTAGGGATGCATAATCACAGTATTTAATTACTGTTTCAGTACTGACCTACCTACACCAGCAGATAATAAACTAAAAATCACAGTGCTTCTGATTTGGTGTAAGCCAACAGACCTCCAGATTGTTTTCAGAGCATGTAAAGGTACAGCTCTCTGGGCATCATGGCAATCATAACTGCCAAACGACTTGACAAGCTTGTAAACATCCAAACTGCTGCAAACACATCTATACATACAATAATGGATAAAACGTAGATGCATTCCACCTACACGCTTATGCAGGCAAACACTCGTGAGTTAAAAGCCACTGTATGAACCAGCTTACGGAGCGCTTAGCAAAGCCAGTGATTCCCTTGCACACCTGAAGACCAGAAAAACATTCACCAAAATAAAGTTAGGGACATGCTCTTTTTTTTTTTCTTTTTTTTTTTTTTTTTTTTTTTAAACTGTAACGTGTACCAAGACAGCAAGATCACTTTTCCAGCGTCCTTCATACACACATATGCCCCAGAAGCTACTTGAAATTACCTTGTGTAATGGAATTGTCTGGAAAGCTCAGCTTAAAGTAGCTGAGCTCAGTGACTGATTGATTTACAGGTACAGAAAATAAATGCATGCAGCATTTTAACAATGCTGACTTACCAGTGTTATGTTATTTCCATTTAGCAAAATCTGGTCTAGCTTTGTGATTCTTCTGCCCTCAGACGGAGTCTCACTGAAGCAGCGTTAAAAACAAATAAGTAAGCACACATAACCAGGGACAACAGTTCCAGTTTTGATTACAGAATAAATCTCTACATTAAGATGGCAGTTGTTGGAACTAAGAAATGAATTGGCCATGCTGCAGCCTGATCTTGACAAATTGACCGCCTGGATAAAGCAAGCTATCTGGCAACTAAAAAGATCCATTGTACTTTTCTGCTCAGTACACCTAAAGATACAGATTCACCCTCGAAATCTCGGCAATTTCTTCAATACCACCAACACTCAGAACAGGTTTCAAATAGCAACGTGGCAGGACAAAGTAATAAATGCTTATCCTTAAGTCTGCTAACTTTCTAAGCCTTTGCCTAGACCTTAAGGAAATGTAAAAACAAACAAACTACTGCAAAGTTCAACACACAATCCACGCAAAGTTAAGGCTATCAAGTAGGAACCGGATTACAAGTGTAAGTCATGCAACAGCTACTCTATAACATGGATGTCCTGAACAGATCCTCCTCTACAGTTTAAGTCCAAGGTACAAACCCTTCAGCTGGCAAGTATTCCAAAAATATAAAACCTCTTTGCTTACAGAGCTTACACAGTATTTTTCCCCAGGAAACCAAATGTTCAAGAGGAACAGGAGGCAGAAACAACACTTGCAATTCTGTAACGTCTTCTAGCACCGTATCTGAAAATCCAGTTTCAAGGAAAATAAGGCCCCGAATTTAAAAATAAAACTATTTCCAGTTATTTCCATGTCACACTGAGCTGTGATTTTACCTGTAAAACAAAAAAATCAGAACAAGACAACTGATCCATACAAAAAAGGCTCTCCTATCCGGCTCTCTTTCAAATGCTGGCATTTTCTGTGACTTGGATTTTGCCTGTTATTATGAGATCATTACATCACCTATCACACAAGTGTAGCTTTGTTATCTTTGAAAGACAAGCTGCTAGACAATATACAACACAAAGTTAGACAAGCGAGGGCAGTACACAGGGATTTCACAGGCACTCTGGAATTGGGCACCCGACTTGAATTCCTGGCGTTGAAAACCTCTCTCCAAATGACTTACTGTCTTTCACTAAGATCCAGCAGCAGTTCTCTCCTGTGCCTCATGCTCTTCTGTAGCCAGCCAAAGCCCATGGAGCTGCACTGTAAGCTTGAAGGCCAGTGTGCCAGCTGCGTGTCCTATTTCTGTCACCTAGTTCTTATGTACCGTTTCTTGCTAATCAAAAGGCCCAGTGATTCCTCCTCACCCATCACACTGGAGTTAGTACATCCAAGCAGTATTTCTGCCGCGCTACATTTGCACGGATTAGCTGCTGAACCCTCCAGATGATGTACTGCTTTTCAAGAAGGGTGTAGTATAACTGGCGAGGGTCTACAGTAAGTCCAAGAGGGTGCTCAACGATGTACAGGAGTCTGACTTCAAAGTATAAATTGAAAAACAGCCGCTTAACTGGAGAGAAATAACAATGTTTAAACTCTAAAAGGTAGCTATAAGGAAGAACTTTTGTGTACATCCACTGCACACAGTTACACGGAATCATGGGGCTTAAATTACAACCTGAAAAACTTAGGGTATGTGGCAATCTTTGCAACAGTAGTAATAATTACAGGAAATGTTTAAGAATAAATTAGGCAAGCGTTTGTCAAGAATGGTACAGAAAGTTGATCATTCACCTCTAGAATGAGAGCAACGCTAGACTATCTTCAAAGGTTCTTCTTTCCCCACTGCTGTCCCTCTCCGTATTTCTACCCTCAAACACAAGCATCATCCCCAGCTGTGCACTTACAATTCTATCTGCATATGCACGTGTCTAGAGATGCACATTTATTTCTTCGTTACACACAGCTGAAGGAGAGTACTCAGAGGTAAGCCAATTTACATAAACAGCATTTGAAAGTTAAAACACCTCAGCTTCTTGCAAAACGTCAGCCCAACAGAACACCGGGAGCGGTATGTAAATCCTTATGCCAAAACTGCGTTCTCTTAAATCTTATGAAAACCATTTCTAATGTAAAGCCTGACTTGTCTATTTTCTGACACACCCCTTCTCTGTCATCAGGTACTTATTAGATAGTAAAACAACTGACGGGGCAAACACCATAACTAGCACAATAGCTGACTTCCGTAGCAGTTGCATATCATGTCTGAAGAAATGTGAGTTTAGTAGGTAGATACACATTCAGAAATGCACAAGAACTGAAAGGAGTAATCTGTAACCGGTAGACTAAGAACGCTGCAATAGCACGCAATGTAAATCAACATGCAGCTATAGGGAAGGGAAGGGAAGTACAGAAACATTCTTCTGGATTAAAAAAAAAAAATAAAATACGCAGCAATGGTAGGAAAAGGTACTTGGAACGTGCCACTTTCAATCCACTGAAACAATGTCTGCAACAGCAGTAAGAACACTGGCAAACTACCTTCTCTGTTCCACAGGGCCTTGAGACCCATACGCATTGTCTGTTGCCACTTGCTGTTAGGAAACAAAGGCACTGCGATCAGTAGAAGCGTGTAGAACACCGAAAATGAAACTTTTGAATACGTCACATGCAAGATCCTCATTCTCCGTACAGTCTACAAGGTTACACAATTGTAAAATACTTTGTAAGAATGAGAATCCTGACGTTTGCCTTGGACTAAAAAAGTTTTTAAATTCCGTTTCGAGGTTTTTTTCCCAAGGGTTTTAGAAATAAAAGCATCTTGGTAAAGTGATTTTCACACACTGCACAGACACAAGCAGTGTTTCTCCCACTGCGAGAGGAGTATCAAAATACTCTTATCTAATATGTTATAGACAAGAGTGACCAAGGTCACAGGAGAATCTGTACTTTCCCACTGATTACAAGGAACGGGCCAGCTGCTTTGTGCCTCCTATGCAGCTGGAGCATGCAGTTGCCTGGTAACGTGTTCCGAACTATTGCATCTTAATCACATATACACGTAGGAATACCAAGCTGACCGCTTAGGTTTATCAGCCAAAACAGTTTACAGCAACACAATAGTTTAGAGCAATTCAGGAACTTTAACACTGAATTTAGGTATGCGCTTATATGGTTTGACAAACAGAACTTTTATAAATGAAAGGGAAACAACAGGTGACTTTAGAGCATACAAAAGGTATAGTCTACAAACCAAATATCAATTATTAGCAATGTTTCCCTGTTCAAAGGGCATCATTTAATGTCTCAGACTCAACAAGCATGAACTGACAGACTGTTATGATTTGAAAATTTTAAAAAAGTTCTAATAGTGTGCCCAAAACAGAGCTGTTTCAGCGTTCAGGCTAGACTCGTTGTCTCCAGTAAATACATATCTTAATTCTAACACAGGATAAAAAACGATTTATAAATTTCCTCTTGTGAAAATGAAACTGTTCCAATCACCCTGTTCACTCCTATTTTAAGATATTAAATAGGGCA
This sequence comes from Astur gentilis, assembly GCF_929443795.1. Lineage (NCBI taxonomy): Eukaryota > Metazoa > Chordata > Aves > Accipitriformes > Accipitridae > Astur > Astur gentilis. Next base: position 1,181,381 of record NC_064883.1, read on the forward strand.
AATCAGAAGTAACTTGAACCAATCCCTCCCACCCAGCTATAAGCCAGGACCATATACAGCCCTTGCAGACTACACAAGACCCTGTCTCATTCCAGCCATATCATTAGCATAAGCTGTGCAAACCCATGCAAATCAACAGGTTTTTCAGGCATAAAAGCAGACTCCAACAGCAGTTAAGCCACTTCTTACAACTGACAAGGTCATACTTCCATCACTGATTATAGCCCAAGAACAAAAGAGAATGGGTCCTTATTGTCCTTCATGAACTTGAGGGGCTGCAAGAAACCAGTGAAGTTACAAGCCTGGATTCTGTAATGTCGCTACCAGCATAATTTCCAGATCAAAGATCCGGCCTCCTGTTAAGATCATCAAACATATTTTTGAGTTCGGAGGACAGGTCATCACAACACTATGTTAGGTAGAGTATAAAACCTTATCATCAGAATCTCAGCTAGTTTAAGTCAATGTATTCTGTGTGTTCCGCTGAAGTCAATGAAACTAAACACACTATCATAGGAAAGAGATATTTCAGCACGCCTCAGACCTGGAAAACTATCTTGAAAAATGCCCGTAACTTTTAACACACTTCCCACGATCTCTCAACAGCGAGCAGTAGTAAGACCCTAACAGTTACTTGCAACCTATTTCTTGCATAGCATTCATTTTTATTTTAATTTTAAAAGGGGCAACTAATAAATAAGATTTTTGCAGCTACTCACAAAAATCAATAAGCAAAGACATTTGTTCCAAGACTTAAATTTCTTGTATAATTTAAAAAACTAGCAAAGCTCCGTAAAGTAAAATAGATACATTTACCTACTAATGTAGGAAACTACAGACAAACTTCAGGAAATGACCAAAGGTGCAGAGGATAGGCTAATGCCTATTAGCATTAGGTAGAAAAACAAGGTAAAAAAGGTAGAAATGCCTATTAGCATTAAGGTAGAACAACAACAACAATAACAACAACAACAACAACAACAAAACCCCAGAAGTTCTACAGAAAAATGAGTGAGCAGCCCACAGCACTGGCAGACAACAGATTTTTTTATCCCCGCTTCCTCCACCCCTTCTTCTTATCCCCCCACCCCCGTTTTTTTTTAAAGGAAATAATTATTCTATTCTGAAACATATTGTCAGTGATGCAGTTGAAGCCAAAAGTTTAAATGAGTTCAGGAGAGGATTAACCGAATTCTAAGACATGTGCCAACACAACCGCTATAGAAAGCATCTGCATCACGGTGAAATGCAAACAGCTACTCTGAGAACGACACATTATTCTTCACTAAATTTGCCTTTTACCCTGTTGTATAGTTACTAATGTTGAAAAGAGTCACTGCTGTGCAAGAAACTAAAACTTACAGCGCTTCATGCTGGGAGAGAACTGTGGCCCATCAGCTCGTGGCTGTGAAGCCTTACAACTTAACACGTTGCAGTTGCACACCAACAAGTTCTGAGGCGGACTGCTGACTGTATTCAATAGTCACAGCTTATGTAGGAGGATATGATAAACTTGACTTATTTGCCTTTAACCGATGCTCCAAATATTTTAAAGTCGTTCTTAAAGCAGGTTACTGGTTTGATTACCCTTCATACAAAATCCTCCTTCACATGCAGGTTTCTCTTCTCTTCTTTTCAGATTTAAGACATGAACAGAAACCACACCTGCATCATCACTGAAATCAGTGCCTATTTTTCAATAAACTTTAGCAGCAGCATCAGAATTCGTCCTCAAGTACCGTTCATAAAGCAAATGCTTCATTCTTCAAAACTTTTTTTTGCAAACGTTAGTAATGCTGTACCACAGACTCCCACGCCCAGTCACGCATGTTCTTCCCGAGACTGTTACGCAGCTTCGTATTTTAAAAATCGCCATCCTAACTGCGTACCTGATACTACTGGTTCTCCCCTTTTTAAAGTCTGATGTTAAGGAAAAGCTGCAAGTCCTACAAAACCAGGCAGACTTGCTTGTTCTTGCCAAAGAGAAAAAGGTTAAGCATTATTAAAAAATAAGACTATTGCCTACCTTTAAGTATCCATAAAGCTACCAACACGAACCGTATGGTGGCTTGTTAGCATCGCTATTTGAACACGGGCATGCAAAATGTCCTTCAGTTAAATTCCAAACTCTATGAATTAATTGGTGGGCAATTCCCCAAGGATAAAACGTCTATCAAAAGCCAACAGTAAGCCAGAAATATCTTTCCGTTTCATAGGGTAAAAAAAATGATACAGTGAATCCTGAAAAAAGAAATCGATATTAGACCGGGAACGCCTATATAGTTATAGGGCAAGTAATAAAACATTTAGTGTTTTGATTTTTTTCTTTTTATTGATGTCATCACAATAGTTAGACAAACATGGAAACATTTGCAACAGCAATACTTGGGCCACTTTAAAATCTTGGTAACACTGAAATACAGGGCAGCAAAAACTAATGATGTGGGGAGGGGACTTTAGGTCTTCTTATTTTCATACACATTCACACACACACACACTCCACAACTCCAAAGAGCTATCTTAACTATGTCTGCCAGTAAACGGAAATAGTAGGCAGAAAGGAACCCTATCTATACTAAGACAGTTAGCTGTGTCGTAAAACTGAAGATCACTGCAACCAGTGCCATCTTAAAGAAGAAAAAAACCCAACAACAACAACAACCAAAAAACCTGAAAGGAACCATCACTGTGCATGTCATAAGCATGAAGTTATTTTAACCTGATGACTACTCTGCCCTCTACTTTAAGCATCATGAAGTTTTTATGTATTTTCAAAGTCTAAGGTTATTATTTTAAATGGCCTACTTGTAGTGGCAGCCCAAGTAGCATTCTGGAGAACACCACAGTGCCCACAACTTCTACAGGTCAGTGCAGTCTGATCAAGCACTGCATTTCTAGGGGAGGAAAACAAAAAACCACTACCGCTCATTTATTCAATTGAAAAGCTTATTACCTGCACCTTCCAAAGCAACAGGCTACAGGAACACTGAATGCAAAGTAAACCAGACCCATCTGGAATACTCTGACTCAGCCTCAGCTCCAAGTTACACATCTTTCATTTCGTATTTGAAGGGATTAACAGCATTTGGATGCACAGAAACTGTCTTTACAGTCATGTCTGCGGACCTCCGAGTCAAGAGTTAAAAATGTCTTCCTAAATTGTAACAGTATTAGCAGTTCCTCTGAAAGGAGTGGAAAAAAAAAACCACAACCAGGGAAGGAGGAAAGTGACACAAAACCAAGGTTTTTTTCCAGAGATAACAAAATCCTGAGAGAACAAGATGCTTGTGCTATCAGAATAAAAATCCCCAAAGAAACAAAAGAGTTTACCTTTCCCTTGGAAAAGTTACCTTTGAGTCAAGATCTGCTCTTTTTCTCTCCCAACCATGAAATCTCTCTTCAGCTTAAGACTGTCATCTACTGCAGTAGAAATTCAGTGCACACACTGGAACCTGGATAGAAACTTATTTAAAAAAAAAAACCAAACAATACAATAGTATTACAGTGGCTAGAAATCTTTTACATATTCTGATGAAAAGACTCAACTTATTTCTAGGAAATAAAGTGTTTGGGGCCAAAGCCAACAGATGATGTTCATGTAAGGTAAAAAAAAATTTATTTTTTTTTTTTTTTTTTTTAAATTGATATATTGAAAAAAGCTGGAGAAGGAAGCGGGGACAGAAATGAAAAACCATTCAGGGAGTCAGTGGTATAGATTGTCACCATGCAACCTAAATATTGTAATTGCAGATCACATAGTCGGAACAAGCCAGTCAAAAGTAGCACACTCCCTGGGAGAGGGGCGGGAGTCTCTTCCCCCTTGTATTTCAAGCCAAGACCCAACTAGCAGAAGGCAGCTTTTCTGTCAGATAAAGCAAGGCAAAAGGATCACGTACAGCAACTTCCTTGCAGCCTCTTGCTCCTGAGCACCCTTCTTTACCTCTTTCTTTCTTTCTTTCTTCTGGTGATGGGAAGGCAAAGCATGTTCTGCTCCTGTGAGCCCATACGGCTTGTCCCTATAGTCACAGCAGGCACCTGTGATTCCTCTCCAAAGACATTTACGCATAGAAATCAGTTGAGTGGTGTGTTACGGAAGCATAAGCTGCAGCGGACGTGATTTTGAATCAGTTATTGTTTTGCCCATCATGATAAAATAAAACCGGCAATTTCTTACTTTATAGAAATCCTCCTAAAGTAGTAGTTGCCCCCAATTGCTGTCAAGTTTTTGTATCACAGGAGAACAAATGCAGCCAAAAGAACATTTTCTCTAAAAGGACCGCTCCGAACTACACAAGCAGGCAGGCACAGGCAGCTCCCAATTTAGTTAAGGGTACGTACACAGCACCACTTAGTGGTGCAAGCGGAGTCACCGCTGACAGGAATGAGAAGCTTGAACACCAACCTTCCTGCCCCGGCCCCCTGGACATGAACGATGCCTGGTCTGTCTGTCCTCACTCGCAAAATACCACTACAATGCCTTTACTACAAGAGAGTACATCTGCCAAGCAAAACAAGTCCAAGAGTGCTGAACCTCAAGGCCAGCAGAACCCACGGCTGCTGAGCATCAAACAGATGCATCCACTCTGAAGAGCTTTCAGAATTCTACAGCACTCTACCACATGGTTTCTGGCGACACAGCCTGAAGCAGGGTTTAAACAAATGATCCAGCTTAGTATCTGCCTGTAGTGCAAAGAATAGCAATCTCTTGGCTCACGATTTGGGTTTTATATAGACTTGAGCCATAAACAAATGCAACAGATGTAGAAAAACTGAAGACCGACAGCAACTGGAACGTAACTATTCTTTTTCCACTCCATCAACCCGTTGGAAAACTAACTCCCTCGTGCACTTACGTAACTGAGCACAAAGAGAACAAAAAGAAAGGCTTTTATTCAGAAGAAATTAGTGTGTCTTTACAGGAAAGTAACGGTTTCAACTTACAAAACCAGCATCATCATTAGTGATGCACCTTTCCTGAAGGGGAAATCCTTCTCTTTTAGCAAATGTCAATTCCAAGAGCCTGTAAACAAAAGCAAACAAGCAACCCACACCATTACCCCACAAAAGCTCTGTTTACATTACACACACACACACACACACACATATATATATATATATATATAAAAAACCCATGTCTTCACAGATGACAACTGTATCAATTTATACTTCAGGTCCTTCTCCTCCAGGAACCACCTATAAAAGACGACGACAATTTTGTGTTTGTGCCATAGGTCCGAGTTTTACAAACCCATACATGACAGTTCTTGCTTTACAACAATTTAGCAGATGGAGACTTCACCGGTAGACCACAAAAGCGGTTTTTCGATTCAATATTATCTTCCTCTCCCAACAGTGGAAGCCAGTTATTGCCAGAGAAGCACAGGACAGAACCTCCAAAACACAAAGAATGTTTAACAAAACACAGAGGAGTTCCTAGATAACAAACATTTTGGTTTTTGTCTTTGGTATTCACCTCAAGGAAATGATTCTGTCTAGAAACACTACAGCTCATTTTTAAAAGGACAAAGAACATCCTTCCTTTCGTGAATAATTTCTCCAATTGCTGATTCCTCCCCAGACTGTCACGGTACTGGGAAGTTGGTTTCCTCTTTCCAACTTCTATCAGTAAGCAGAGCTCAAAAACTGATAAAGAGCCTGAACCCTTCTACAGGCAGCAGGGAGTCATTTTCCAGGGAAGAAAGTAAAGAACTGAACAACGGAAAAAGAAATACAAAAGGAAAAACATGAATAAGGGAAAAAAGAAGAGGATAACCATTGCTTTTACTGATCCATTCTTAATAGTTAGCTGAGCACTTCTAAAGAGGAAGAACTTTGCTGCTTTCAGGACCGAAGTAAGAAAAAGTCTAAAGCATAGTCTTCCTGACATGGGAGACGTGTCCGCAAGAGAGGCACACGGTCCGATACAGAAACGTATCTACGTCTCGCTGAAAATTTGCACTCTAAGCATCACCAGCTTCTGCTTCAAGCGCAGTATACCACCAGCTTAACCGGATGGTAGTAATTTTACCCCATACAAGAAGTCAGAACACGCGCTATCCTTTAAGGAGGCAGAACAATAACCGAAGCAGAAAAAGGCTTAGAAATTAAGGCAAGATGGCACTTGCTCAGACACACAGTGAGGAGGTGCAAGGTGGGAAAGACAGCAAAATGGAGATTGTTCCTCGTTCACACAGAGCTGATTTCGACTCGAGTTGGTCGTCCTCTCCTCTTCCCACAAAATTAGGAATGCTTTTACGCAGGAAGTCCTGACTTTGTAGCCATCTATGCCGACAAACTAAAAACTATTCTAGGTCTGCTCTTGTGGTATTTAGGAAGTTGCAGAATTCAGCTTAGGGATGCATAATCACAGTATTTAATTACTGTTTCAGTACTGACCTACCTACACCAGCAGATAATAAACTAAAAATCACAGTGCTTCTGATTTGGTGTAAGCCAACAGACCTCCAGATTGTTTTCAGAGCATGTAAAGGTACAGCTCTCTGGGCATCATGGCAATCATAACTGCCAAACGACTTGACAAGCTTGTAAACATCCAAACTGCTGCAAACACATCTATACATACAATAATGGATAAAACGTAGATGCATTCCACCTACACGCTTATGCAGGCAAACACTCGTGAGTTAAAAGCCACTGTATGAACCAGCTTACGGAGCGCTTAGCAAAGCCAGTGATTCCCTTGCACACCTGAAGACCAGAAAAACATTCACCAAAATAAAGTTAGGGACATGCTCTTTTTTTTTTTTTCTTTTTTTTTTTTTTTTTTTTTTTTAAACTGTAACGTGTACTAAGACAGCAAGATCACTTTTCCAGCGTCCTTCATACACACATATGCCCCAGAAGCTACTTGAAATTACCTTGTGTAATGGAATTGTCTGGAAAGCTCAGCTTAAAGTAGCTGAGCTCAGTGACTGATTGATTTACAGGTACAGAAAATAAATGCATGCAGCATTTTAACAATGCTGACTTACCAGTGTTATGTTATTTCCATTTAGCAAAATCTGGTCTAGCTTTGTGATTCTTCTGCCCTCAGACGGAGTCTCACTGAAGCAGCGTTAAAAACAAATAAGTAAGCACACATAACCAGGGACAACAGTTCCAGTTTTGATTACAGAATAAATCTCTACATTAAGATGGCAGTTGTTGGAACTAAGAAATGAATTGGCCACGCTGCAGCCTGATCTTGACAAATTGACCGCCTGGATAAAGCAAGCTATCTGGCAACTAAAAAGATCCATTGTACTTTTCTGCTCAGTACACCTAAAGATACAGATTCACCCTCGAAATCTCGGCAATTTCTTCAATACCACCAACACTCAGAACAGGTTTCAAATAGCAACGTGGCAGGACAAAGTAATAAATGCTTATCCTTAAGTCTGCTAACTTTCTAAGCCTTTGCCTAGACCTTAAGGAAATGTAAAAACAAACAAACTACTGCAAAGTTCAACACACAATCCACGCAAAGTTAAGGCTATCAAGTAGGAACCGGATTACAAGTGTAAGTCATGCAACAGCTACTCTATAACATGGATGTCCTGAACAGATCCTCCTCTACAGTTTAAGTCCAAGGTACAAACCCTTCAGCTGGCAAGTATTCCAAAAATATAAAACCTCTTTGCTTACAGAGCTTACACAGTATTTTTCCCCAGGAAACCAAATGTTCAAGAGGAACAGGAGGCAGAAACAACACTTGCAATTCTGTAACGTCTTCTAGCACCGTATCTGAAAATCCAGTTTCAAGGAAAATAAGGCCCCGAATTTAAAAATAAAACTATTTCCAGTTATTTCCATGTCACACTGAGCTGTGATTTTACCTGTAAAACAAAAAAATCAGAACAAGACAACTGATCCATACAAAAAAGGCTCTCCTATCCGGCTCTCTTTCAAATGCTGGCATTTTCTGTGACTTGGATTTTGCCTGTTATTATGAGATCATTACATCACCTATCACACAAGTGTAGCTTTGTTATCTTTGAAAGACAAGCTGCTAGACAATATACAACACAAAGTTAGACAAGCGAGGGCAGTACACAGGGATTTCACAGGCACTCTGGAATTGGGCACCCGACTTGAATTCCTGGCTTTGAAAACCTCTCTCCAAATGACTTACTGTCTTTCACTAAGATCCAGCAGCAGTTCTCTCCTGTGCCTCATGCTCTTCTGTAGCCAGCCAAAGCCCACGGAGCTGCACTGTAAGCTTGAAGGCCAGTGTGCCAGCTGCGTGTCCTATTTCTGTCACCTAGTTCTTATGTACCGTTTCTTGCTAATCAAAAGGCCCAGTGATTCCTCCTCACCCATCACACTGGAGTTAGTACATCCAAGCAGTATTTCTGCCGCGCTACATTTGCACGGATTAGCTGCTGAACCCTCCAGATGATGTACTGCTTTTCAAGAAGGGTGTAGTATAACTGGCGAGGGTCTACAGTAAGTCCAAGAGGGTGCTCAACGATGTACAGGAGTCTGACTTCAAAGTATAAATTGAAAAACAGCCGCTTAACTGGAGAGAAATAACAATGTTTAAACTCTAAAAGGTAGCTATAAGGAAGAACTTTTGCGTACATCCACTGCACACAGTTACACGGAATCATGGGGCTTAAATTACAACCTGAAAAACTTAGGGTATGTGGCAATCTTTGCAACAGTAGTAATAATTACAGGAAATGTTTAAGAATAAATTAGGCAAGCGTTTGTCAAGAATGGTACAGAAAGTTGATCATTCACCTCTAGAATGAGAGCAACGCTAGACTATCTTCAAAGGTTCTTCTTTCCCCACTGCTGTCCCTCTCCGTATTTCTACCCTCAAACACAAGCATCATCCCCAGCTGTGCACTTACAATTCTATCTGCATATGCACGTGTCTAGAGATGCACATTTATTTCTTCGTTACACACAGCTGAAGGAGAGTACTCAGAGGTAAGCCAATTTACATAAACAGCTTTTGAAAGTTAAAACACCTCAGCTTCTTGCAAAACGTCAGCCCAACAGAACACCGGGAGCGGTATGTAAATCCTTATGCCAAAACTGCGTTCTCTTAAATCTTATGAAAACCATTTCTAATGTAAAGCCTGACTTGTCTATTTTCTGACACACCCCTTCTCTGTCGTCAGGTACTTATTAGATAGTAAAACAACTGACGGGGCAAACACCATAACTAGCACAATAGCTGACTTCCGTAGCAGTTGCATATCATGTCTGAAGAAACGTGAGTTTAGTAGGTAGATACACATTCAGAAATGCACAAGAACTGAAAGGAGTAATCTGTAACCGGTAGACTAAGAACGCTGCAATAGCACGCAAAGTAAATCAACATGCAGCTATAGGGAAGGGAAGGGAAGTACAGAAACATTCTTCTGGATTAAAAAAAATAAAATAAAATACGCAGCAATGGTAGGAAAAGGTACTTGGAACGTGCCACTTTCAATCCACTGAAACAATGTCTGCAACAGCAGTAAGAACACTGGCAAACTACCTTCTCTGTTCCACAGGGCCTTGAGACCCATACGCGTTGTCTGTTGCCACTTGCTGTTAGGAAACAAAGGCACTGCGATCAGTAGAAGCGTGTAGAACACCGAAAATGAAACTTTTGAATACGTCACATGCAAGATCCTCATTCTCCGTACAGTCTACAAGGTTACACAATTGTAAAATACTTTGTAAGAATGAGAATCCTGACGTTTGCCTTGGACTAAAAAAGTTTTTAAATTCCGTTTCGAGGTTTTTTTCCCAAGGGTTTTAGAAATAAAAGCATCTTGGTAAAGTGATTTTCACACACTGCACAGACACAAGCAGTGTTTCTCCCACTGCGAGAGGAGTATCAAAATACTCTTATCTAATATGTTATAGACAAGAGTGACCAAGGTCACAGGAGAATCTGTACTTTCCCACTGATTACAAGGAACGGGCCAGCTGCTTTGTGCCTCCTATGCAGCTGGAGCATGCAGTTGCCTGGTAACGTGTTCCGAACTATTGCATCTTAATCACATATACACGTAGGAATACCAAGCTGACCGCTTAGGTTTATCAGCCAAAACAGTTTACAGCAACACAATAGTTTAGAGCAATTCAGGAACTTTAACACTGAATTTAGGTATGCGCTTATATGGTTTGACAAACAGAACTTTTATAAATGAAAGGGAAACAACAGGTGACTTTAGAGCATACAAAAGGTATAGTCTACAAACCAAATATCAATTATTAGCAATGTTTCCCTGTTCAAAGGGCATCATTTAATGTCTCAGACTCAACAAGCATGAACTGACAGACTGTTATGATTTGAAAATTTTAAAAAAGTTCTAATAGTGTGCCCAAAACAGAGCTGTTTCAGCGTTCAGGCTAGACTCGTTGTCTCCAGTAAATACATATCTTAATTCTAACACAGGATAAAAAACGATTTATAAATTTCCTCTTGTGAAAATGAAACTGTTCCAATCACCCTGTTCACTCCTATTTTAAGATATTAAATAGGGCAAATCAGAAGTAACTTGAACCAATCCCTCCCACCCAGCTATAAGCCAGGACCATATACAGCCCTTGCAGACTACACAAGACCCTGTCTCATTCCAGCCATATCATTAGCATAAGCTGTGCAAACCCATGCAAATCAACAGGTTTTTCAGGCATAAAAGCAGACTCCAACAGCAGTTAAGCCACTTCTTACAACTGACAAGGTCATACTTCCATCACTGATTATAGCCCAAGAACAAAAGAGAATGGGTCCTTATTGTCCTTCATGAACTTGAGGGGCTGCAAGAAACCAGTGAAGTTACAAGCCTGGATTCTGTAATGTCGCTACCAGCATAATTTCCAGATCAAAGATCCGGCCTCCTGTTAAGATCATCAAACATATTTTTGAGTTCGGAGGACAGGTCATCACAACACTATGTTAGGTAGAGTATAAAACCTTATCATCAGAATCTCAGCTAGTTTAAGTCAATGTATTCTGTGTGTTCCGCTGAAGTCAATGAAACTAAACACACTATCATAGGAAAGAGATATTTCAGCACGCCTCAGACCTGGAAAACTATCTTGAAAAATGCCCGTAACTTTTAACACACTTCCCACGATCTCTCAACAGCGAGCAGTAGTAAGACCCTAACAGTTACTTGCAACCTATTTCTTGCATAGCATTCATTTTTATTTTAATTTTAAAAGGGGCAACTAATAAATAAGATTTTTGCAGCTACTCACAAAAATCAATAAGCAAAGACATTTGTTCCAAGACTTAAATTTCTTGTATAATTTAAAAAACTAGCAAAGCTCCGTAAAGTAAAATAGATACATTTACCTACTAATGTAGGAAACTACAGACAAACTTCAGGAAATGACCAAAGGTGCAGAGGATAGGCTAATGCCTATTAGCATTAGGTAGAAAAACAAGGTAAAAAAGGTAGAAATGCCTATTAGCATTAAGGTACAACAACAACAACAACAACAACAACAAAACCCCAGAAGTTCTACAGAAAAATGAGTGAGCAGCCCACAGCACTGGCAGACAACAGATTTTTTTATCCCCGCTTCCTCCACCCCTTCTTCTTATCCCCCCACCCCCGTTTTTTTTTAAAGGAAATAATTATTCTATTCTGAAACATATTGTCAGTGATGCAGTTGAAGCCAAAAGTTTAAATGAGTTCAGGAGAGGATTAACCGAATTCTAAGACATGTGCCAACACAACCGCTATAGAAAGCATCTGCATCACGGTGAAATGCAAACAGCTACTCTGAGAACGACACATTATTCTTCACTAAATTTGCCTTTTACCCTGTTGTATAGTTACTAATGTTGAAAAGAGTCACTGCTGTGCAAGAAACTAAAACTTACAGCGCTTCATGCTGGGAGAGAACTGTGGCCCATCAGCTCGTGGCTGTGAAGCCTTACAACTTAACACGTTGCAGTTGCACACCAACAAGTTCTGAGGCGGACTGCTGACTGTATTCAATAGTCACAGCTTATGTAGGAGGATATGATAAACTTGACTTATTTGCCTTTAACCGATGCTCCAAATATTTTAAAGTCGTTCTTAAAGCAGGTTACTGGTTTGATTACCCTTCATACAAAATCCTCCTTCACATGCAGGTTTCTCTTCTCTTCTTTTCAGATTTAAGGCATGAACAGAAACCACACCTGCATCATCACTGAAATCAGTGCCTATTTTTCAATAAACTTTAGCAGCAGCATCAGAATTCGTCCTCAAGTACCGTTCATAAAGCAAATGCTTCATTCTTCAAAACTTTTTTTTGCAAACGTTAGTAATGCTGTACCACAGACTCCCACGCCCAGTCACGCATGTTCTTCCCGAGACTGTTACGCAGCTTCGTATTTTAAAAATCGCCATCCTAACTGCGTACCTGATACTACTGGTTCTCCCCTTTTTAAAGTCTGATGTTAAGGAAAAGCTGCAAGTCCTACAAAACCAGGCAGACTTGCTTGTTCTTGCCAAAGAGAAAAAGGTTAAGCATTATTAAAAAATAAGACTATTGCCTACCTTTAAGTATCCATAAAGCTACCAACACGAACCGTATGGTGGCTTGTTAGCATCGCTATTTGAACACGGGCATGCAAAATGTCCTTCAGTTAAATTCCAAACTCTATGAATTAATTGGTGGGCAATTCCCCAAGGATAAAACGTCTATCAAAAGCCAACAGTAAGCCAGAAATATCTTTCCGTTTCATAGGGTAAAAAAAATGATACAGTGAATCCTGAAAAAAGAAATCGATATTAGACCGGGAACGCCTATATAGTTATAGGGCAAGTAATAAAACATTTAGTGTTTTGATTTTTTTCTTTTTATTGATGTCATCACAATAGTTAGACAAACATGGAAACATTTGCAACAGCAATACTTGGGCCACTTTAAAATCTTGGTAACACTGAAATACAGGGCAGCAAAAACTAATGATGTGGGGAGGGGACTTTAGGTCTTCTTATTTTCATACACATTCACACACACACACACACACTCCACAACTCCAAAGAGCTATCTTAACTATGTCTGCCAGTAAACGGAAATAGTAGGCAGAAAGGAACCCTATCTATACTAAGACAGTTAGCTGTGTCGTAAAACTGAAGATCACTGCAACCAGTGCCATCTTAAAGAAGAAAAAAACCCAACAACAACAACAACCAAAAAACCTGAAAGGAACCATCACTGTGCATGTCATAAGCATGAAGTTATTTTAACCTGATGACTACTCTGCCCTCTACTTTAAGCATCATGAAGTTTTTATGTATTTTCAAAGTCTAAGGTTATTATTTTAAATGGCCTACTTGTAGTGGCAGCCCAAGTAGCATTCTGGAGAACACCACAGTGCCCACAACTTCTACAGGTCAGTGCAGTCTGATCAAGCACTGCATTTCTAGGGGAGGAAAACAAAAAACCACTACCGCTCATTTATTCAATTGAAAAGCTTATTACCTGCACCTTCCAAAGCAACAGGCTACAGGAACACTGAATGCAAAGTAAACCAGACCCATCTGGAATACTCTGACTCAGCCTCAGCTCCAAGTTACACATCTTTCATTTCGTATTTGAAGGGATTAACAGCATTTGGATGCACAGAAACTGTCTTTACAGTCATGTCTGCGGACCTCCGAGTCAAGAGTTAAAAATGTCTTCCTAAATTATAACAGTATTAGCAGTTCCTCTGAAAGGAGTGGAAAAAAAAACCACAACCAGGGAAGGAGGAAAGTGACACAAAACCAAGGTTTTTTTCCAGAGATAACAAAATCCTGAGAGAACAAGATGCTTGTGCTATCAGAATAAAAATCCCCAAAGAAACAAAAGAGTTTACCTTTCCCTTGGAAAAGTTACCTTTGAGTCAAGATCTGCTCTTTTTCTCTCCCAACCATGAAATCTCTCTTCAGCTTAAGACTGTCATCTACTGCAGTAGAAATTCAGTGCACACACTGGAACCTGGATAGAAACTTATTTAAAAAAAAAAAACCAAACAATACAATAGTATTACAGTGGCTAGAAATCTTTTACATATTCTGATGAAAAGACTCAACTTATTTCTAGGAAATAAAGTGTTTGGGGCCAAAGCCAACAGATGATGTTCATGTAAGGTAAAAAAAAAATATTTTTTTTTTTTTTTTTTTTAAATTGATATATTGAAAAAAGCTGGAGAAGGAAGCGGGGACAGAAATGAAAAACCATTCAGGGAGTCAGTGGTATAGATTGTCACCATGCAACCTAAATATTGTAATTGCAGATCACATAGTCGGAACAAGCCAGTCAAAAGTAGCACACTCCCTGGGAGAGGGGCGGGAGTCTCTTCCCCCTTGTATTTCAAGCCAAGACCCAACTAGCAGAAGGCAGCTTTTCTGTCAGATAAAGCAAGGCAAAAGGATCACGTACAGCAACTTCCTTGCAGCCTCTTGCTCCTGAGCACCCTTCTTCACCTCTTTCTTTCTTTCTTTCTTCTGGTGATGGGAAGGCAAAGCATGTTCTGCTCCTGTGAGCCCATACGGCTTGTCCCTATAGTCACAGCAGGCACCTGTGATTCCTCTCCGAAGACATTTACGCATAGAAATCAGTTGAGTGGTGTGTTACGGAAGCATAAGCTGCAGCGGACGTGATTTTGAATCAGTTATTGTTTTGCCCATCATGATAAAATAAAACCGGCAATTTCTTACTTTATAGAAATCCTCCTAAAGTAGTAGTTGCCCCCAATCGCTGTCAAGTTTTTGTATCACAGGAGAACAAATGCAGCCAAAAGAACATTTTCTCTAAAAGGACCGCTCCGAACTACACAAGCAGGCAGGCACAGGCAGCTCCCAATTTAGTTAAGGGTACGTACACAGCACCACTTAGTGGTGCAAGCGGAGTCACCGCTGACAGGAATGAGAAGCTTGAACACCAACCTTCCCGCCCCGGCCCCCTGGACATGAACGATGCCTGGTCTGTCTGTCCTCACTCGCAAAATACCACTACAATGCCTTTACTACAAGAGAGTACATCTGCCAAGCAAAACAAGTCCAAGAGTGCTGAACCTCAAGGCCAGCAGAACCCACGGCTGCTGAGCATCAAACAGATGCATCCACTCTGAAGAGCTTTCAGAATTCTACAGCACTCTACCACATGGTTTCTGGCGACACAGCCTGAAGCAGGGTTTAAACAAATGATCCAGCTTAGTATCTGCCTGTAGTGCAAAGAATAGCAATCTCTTGGCTCACGATTTGGGTTTTATATAGACTTGAGCCATAAACAAATGCAACAGATGTAGAAAAACTGAAGACCGACAGCAACTGGAACGTAACTATTCTTTTTCCACTCCATCAACCCGTTGGAAAACTAACTCCCTCGTGCACTTACGTAACTGAGCACAAAGAGAACAAAAAGAAAGGCTTTTATTCAGAAGAAATTAGTGTGTCTTTACAGGAAAGTAACGGTTTCAACTTACAAAACCAGCATCATCATTAGTGATGCACCTTTCCTGAAGGGGAAATCCTTCTCTTTTAGCAAATGTCAATTCCAAGAGCCTGTAAACAAAAACAAACAAGCAACCCACACCATTACCCCACAAAAGCTCTGTTTAGATTACACACACACACACACACATATATATATATATATATATATATAAAAAACCCATGTCTTCACAGATGACAACTGTATCAATTTATACTTCAGGTCCTTCTCCTCCAGGAACCACCTATAAAAGACGACGACAATTTTGTGTTTGTGCCATAGGTCCGAGTTTTACAGACCCATACATGACAGTTCTTGCTTTACAACAATTTAGCAGATGGAGACTTCACCGGTAGACCACAAAAGCGGTTTTTCGATTCAATATTATCTTCCTCTCCCAACAGTGGAAGCCAGTTATTGCCAGAGAAGCACAGGACAGAACCTCCAAAACACAAAGAATGTTTAACAAAACACAGAGGAGTTCCTAGATAACAAACATTTTGGTTTTTGTCTTTGGTATTCACCTCAAGGAAATGATTCTGTCTAGAAACACTACAGCTCATTTTTAAAAGGACAAAGAACATCCTTCCTTTCGTGAATAGTTTCTCCAATTGCTGATTCCTCCCCAGACTGTCACGGTACTGGGAAGTTGGTTTCCTCTTTCCAACTTCTATCAGTAAGCAGAGCTCAAAAACTGATAAAGAGCCTGAACCCTTCTACAGGCAGCAGGGAGTCATTTTCCAGGGAAGAAAGTAAAGAACTGAACAACAGAAAAAGAAATACAAAAGGAAAAACATGAATAAGGGAAAAAAGAAGAGGGTAACCATTGCTTTTACTGATCCATTCTTAATAGTTAGCTGAGCACTTCTAAAGAGGAAGAACTTTGCTGCTTTCAGGACCGAAGTAAGAAAAAGTCTAAAGCATAGTCTTCCTGACATGGGAGACGTGTCCGCAAGAGAGGCACACGGTCCGATACAGAAACGTATCTACGTCTCGCTGAAAATTTGCACTCTAAGCATCACCAGCTTCTGCTTCAAGCGCAGTATACCACCAGCTTAACCGGATGGTAGTAATTTTACCCCATACAAGAAGTCAGAACACGCGCTATCCTTTAAGGAGGCAGAACAATAACCAAAGCAGAAAAAGGCTTAGAAATTAAGGCAAGATGGCACTTGCTCAGACACACAGTGAGGAGGTGCAAGGTGGGAAAGACAGCAAAATGGAGATTGTTCCTCGTTCACACAGAGCTGATTTCGACTCGAGTTGGTCGTCCTCTCCTCTTCCCACAAAATTAGGAATGCTTTTACGCAGGAAGTCCTGACTTTGTAGCCATCTATGCCGACAAACTAAAAACTATTCTAGGTCTGCTCTTGTGGTATTTAGGAAGTTGCAGAATTCAGCTTAGGGATGCATAATCACAGTATTTAATTACTGTTTCAGTACTGACCTACCTACACCAGCAGATAATAAACTAAAAATCACAGTGCTTCTGATTTGGTGTAAGCCAACAGACCTCCAGATTGTTTTCAGAGCATGTAAAGGTACAGCTCTCTGGGCATCATGGCAATCATAACTGCCAAACGACTTGACAAGCTTGTAAACATCCAAACTGCTGCAAACACATCTATACATACAATAATGGATAAAACGTAGATGCATTCCACCTACACGCTTATGCAGGCAAACACTCGTGAGTTAAAAGCCACTGTATGAACCAGCTTACGGAGCGCTTAGCAAAGCCAGTGATTCCCTTGCACACCTGAAGACCAGAAAAACATTCACCAAAATAAAGTTAGGGACATGCTCTTTTTTTTTTTCTTTTTTTTTTTTTTTTTTTTTTTTAAACTGTAACGTGTACTAAGACAGCAAGATCACTTTTCCAGCGTCCTTCATACACACATATGCCCCAGAAGCTACTTGAAATTACCTTGTGTAATGGAATTGTCTGGAAAGCTCAGCTTAAAGTAGCTGAGCTCAGTGACTGATTGATTTACAGGTACAGAAAATAAATGCATGCAGCATTTTAACAATGCTGACTTACCAGTGTTATGTTATTTCCATTTAGCAAAATCTGGTCTAGCTTTGTGATTCTTCTGCCCTCAGACGGAGTCTCACTGAAGCAGCATTAAAAACAAATAAGTAAGCACACATAACCAGGGACAACAGTTCCAGTTTTGATTACAGAATAAATCTCTACATTAAGATGGCAGTTGTTGGAACTAAGAAATGAATTGGCCACGCTGCAGCCTGATCTTGACAAATTGACCGCCTGGATAAAGCAAGCTATCTGGCAACTAAAAAGATCCATTGTACTTTTCTGCTCAGTACACCTAAAGATACAGATTCACCCTCGAAATCTCGGCAATTTCTTCAATACCACCAACACTCAGAACAGGTTTCAAATAGCAACGTGGCAGGACAAAGTAATAAATGCTTATCGTTAAGTCTGCTAACTCTCTAAGCCTTTGCCTAGACCTTAAGGAAATGTAAAAACAAACAAACTACTGCAAAGTTCAACACACAATCCACGCAAAGTTAAGGCTATCAAGTAGGAACCGGATTACAAGTGTAAGTCATGCAACAGCTACTCTATAACATGGATGTCCTGAACAGATCCTCCTCTACAGTTTAAGTCCAAGGTACAAACCCTTCAGCTGGCAAGTATTCCAAAAATATAAAACCTCTTTGCTTACAGAGCTTACACAGTATTTTTCCCCAGGAAACCAAATGTTCAAGAGGAACAGGAGGCAGAAACAACACTTGCAATTCTGTAACGTCTTCTAGCACCGTATCTGAAAATCCAGTTTCAAGGAAAATAAGGCCCCGAATTTAAAAATAAAACTATTTCCAGTTATTTCCATGTCACACTGAGCTGTGATTTTACCTGTAAAACAAAAAAATCAGAACAAGACAACTGATCCATACAAAAAAGGCTCTCCTATCCGGCTCTCTTTCAAATGCTGGCATTTTCTGTGACTTGGATTTTGCCTGTTATTATGAGATCATTACATCACCTATCACACAAGTGTAGCTTTGTTATCTTTGAAAGACAAGCTGCTAGACAATATACAACACAAAGTTAGACAAGCGAGGGCAGTACACAGGGATTTCACAGGCACTCTGGAATTGGGCACCCGACTTGAATTCCTGGCTTTGAAAACCTCTCTCCAAATGACTTACTGTCTTTCACT